>NC_137788.1:142743596-144158596 GCF_963383645.1 Muscardinus avellanarius | reverse complement strand
CCTCCCTGCCCTGCATGGCTATTGCTTGGACTCTCATGTTGACATCCTCTCTTTCCTGCTTCCAGCTCTTTAATCTCCACCCCGCTCTCTGTGTCCAGCTCTGCAGGTTGAACTTTACCCAAATCAAGAGCATGTGACCTGACTTCCCTCAATTCCTCTGCCACCCGGGCTCTTATCTATGAGGCAGGGTCAGCACCGTGACTCGGTCCATGATACTTCCAGACACTCACAAAAATGTTTTGATGTCTTTCTAAATGAGAAATTTTAGGTCGGAGAAAATATTTTAATATTCAATCTATTTTAATGTATACTATCTGTTTTTAAATCAGTGTAGTCAGTCCTAAAATACAGTTTTCATATTTATTTTTATGACCAGAGTGGCCCACTGGCCCCCAGAGTACAGAAAACATAGAGTATGATTCTGGTTCATGCCAGATGTTCCCGTCTTAGAGCGAGAGAATACTTCCTTCTTTCTCCAAAGAGAAATCCTCCACTGGTCCCCGGGTCCATCTCTCTAGGAAGCACATTAGAAACTTCTCTGTCAGACACATGCTCTATTGCTTCCCAAATCCCCGTCCCAGTTAGCAAGGGTCCACAATCTCCCATCCTGTAAACAAACACATTGGCCCTCTCCTTCCTGGTGTCTCCATGCCAGCTTCCCTTGCCTCTTTGCTGCCGAGCTCTGGAGAAGGATGGTCTATCGTCACCCGCTCTGTCATCACAATATGTTAGAGCCCATGACCCTGTGCTTCCCAAACTTTTATGCATGTTAAAAGTATCCGGAGCTTTGTGAAACTATCTAAAAACCTCCCGAGCCAGGTCTCTGGTGGAGGGACACAGGATCAGTGTCTGCAGCCCCCGGGCTGGTTCCCTTCTACACACCAGCTGAGGAGTGGCGGATGTAACTCCTTCCAGGATGATCCTCTTCTGGAAGCTCCGTCCTTACTTTCTGATCACTGAGCAGAATGGGATCCTACTGGGAAATATCGGGGCAAGGAGTGCACAGCTCAACAGCAGGAACAGAATTTATACTGGGATATAGTCTGGGAGGAGGCACCTGACGGAGAGAGATAGTACATGAGAGTCAGGAGCCCCTGCCTCACAGGCTAGGGGGGTTTTGTGGGGCTTTAGGAGGGAGGGAGAGCAGAAACTGTTGTGAATTCCTTCAACTGGTGGGTTTAACCGCAGGTCGGTCAGGACAGGTAGATTTATGTGGCTGGAGGCAGAGGGATGGTTAGAAGCATTTTCCCGCCACTCCTGAAATCCTTTGTTTTCAACCTCCTCTGGCCAGGCCTCGCAGTCAGATGTCACAGCGCCCACAAACCCACTTGATCCTGCTCCATATTTCCACAGTGTTGGAAATCGTTGGCCACCGACTAAGAACAGACTCTGAGCATTCAAAGCCTCCTGCTGCTCAACCTCTGACAAAATTGCAACATGGTGCCACCTAGATGAAGGGCTTTATTGAGACATAATAAACAAAGTGGGGGCAGGAGCCGGAATCTGGAAATGACACCAACTGTCTGAACCCCCAGGCAGGTGCAGAGGGCGGACCCAGAAGAACATCCTGCTGGGCAGGCAGAACCTGCTATGCATACGGCAGCGCCCCTGTGCTTGGTTGGTCTCAGGACAGCCAGGCAAGCACCGAAAAAACTAAGGAAGCACCTCCACCCTGGAAGAGCAGGCGCTCAGCAGCTCTTCAAGGAGCTGCTCTGGAGCGGAGGAGAGTGTCCCGTTTGCCCAGCCACAAGCAGCGTGGCTGGAGCCTGCCCTGCACCATAGCACCCGGGCACAGCCGCAGGGAATCCTCCAGGAAGCAGAACAGAGCTCAGTGCTCGAGAAGTCCCTCAGAGTGACAGGGAAATAGGACCCAGAAGGAGATTTGGAGCGTGATGTGGTCTCAACAAAGTTCTGAGCTGCCTGAACTGGGAGCTGTGAGGATCAGAGGCATTGAATAAATTATCCATAGTCGTTCGGTTTATACATCCTAGCAGAGACATTTGAGTCTGGTTCGGATCCCCAAATTCACACTCACTGTAGAGTATATATTCCCAATGGGAAAGTGGGGATATGGTCCCCAGGAATGTGGAAACTGGTGTTTGGGGAACAAAATACTCTTAAGGGAAATGGGTTTATGGTTTTCCAAAATGCCACAGAACATAAGCACCTAACAGTTTACCTGGGCTACTACAGTTTCACGGGAAGGAGAGATTAGGGGGAAGTACCTCAAAAGACTGAAGGGAGGTGTGATCATGGCTAAAGATTGAGAAATGCTCCAGGGAATTCTTAAGGGGGGACCGAGAGGCGCAACATAAAACCAGGCATTGCACTGTGGGACTTGCCTGTCAGTACCTGCAGGCAGTGGGGACTCTCCATCAGAGAAGCCCTATGAGATTTAGAAATAAGTCAAGAGCACATTTCCAAAAGCCAGGAGCCTGAAAGAAGGCATCACGAGGACCTTGCTCACTACAAGTCCCTAAGAGAGACGCTTTCTCCACCTCACCAGCCTCTGGGGCCCCAGATATTTCTTAGCTTGTGGTTGATCTCTGTGATTCTGTGGGCCTTTCTTTTTATAAAAACACTAGGATTTCAGAACAGCCAGCCCTAGAGTACAAGAACCATTTCAGAACAGCCAGCCCTAGAGTACAAGAACCAGCCCCAAGGTGTCCAGAGAGAATGCAGAGGCAGATGGATCCAGGGCTGTAGAGTTCAGTGTCTTGGGATGCACTGACAGAGGTGGGGTCCTGGCTGCAGCAGGAACAAGGGGTTCCCTTTACTTCTGGGGGAGGGGGACGCACACACTGGTCAGGACAAAGCTACTGTGCTCAAGCTGGAATGCACCTGTTTTATCCTAAGCTAAGTCGGGCACATTCCTGGCTAAGTCTGGCTGGATAGTTTCCATTCCATTCTGATGGTCTATTTATAGTTTGCTCAGAAACTTCGCAGGACGAACAACCAGGGTTACTCTGGAGTGATCGTGGTGGTTACAACACAGAACAGCCGCAGTCACGGCAGGCTTAAGCCATACTCCAGGCATTGGGGTCAGCACCCACAGGGAAGCCATGGTGATCATATCCAGGTATTCTCACCAGTCACATCTGCAAACATTCTGCTTCTAAACATCGCACTCTGAGGTTCCAGGTGGACACCAGTTTTGATGGGACACCATTCAGCCCACTCATGGGCAGAGACCACGGTTTAGAGAGGTTTGATGGGGGAAAGAGTAAGAAGGAAATGTGTCACGTTCTGTTGTGAGGGGAGGGCATTTCTTTTCTGTGGTTGAAGAGATCTGGTACTTCCAGACAGAGGAAGGCTCCAGGGAGAAGCTGAGGATTCCAAACGGGATGTGCCCTGGGCCAGAAGAAGAGGAGGTCAGTAGAGATTCAAGAATGAGGAACACTTGCCGGGCGTGGTGGCTCACGCTTGTAATCCCCGCACTTGGGAGGCAGAGACAGGAGGATTGCGCAGGTTCATAGTCAGCCTTGCTGGCTTAAGAGACCCTGTTTCCAAATAAATAAAAAAAGGTCTGGGAGTGTAGCCCGGAGGGAGAAGGGCTTCCAGAAACCCCAGTACCACCAAAAAAAAAAAAAAAAAAAAAAAAGAATGAGGAACACTTCCCTGCAAGGCCAGACAGGAGAAAACATGGGGCGTCAAAGATACACATCAGAGGAAACACAGACCATCTTGAAAGCATGGGAGTGGCTACTGGGAGAGAAGCCAAGAGTGGCCAAGAGCTGCAAAGAGCCCCCAAATCTATCCTTTCTTATAGAGACCACTAGAAAGGGAGTGGCCAGGGCACATGGGATGGCAGGATCTTTCTTTGAAGCTTAGGGTAACAAAAGGTGGAGATTCAAAGGGCTCATTAACAAAAGGTATAACTTTTTCTGAGGCTCTTCCTCAAGGAATACAGAACTCTAACAATAGCTGAAGCTTTCTCAAGTTTAATGGCCTTAGAAATTTCCAATATGGAGTCAGCCCATTATGATTTAAAGTATGGGCCTTTGTTTTTTTAAGAATAAATAAGTTGTTAAAACCAAAGATTATGAAGTTTTTTTGTTTTTTTTTTTTTAGATTTTAAAACCATATTTTTCTTTCCTTCCCAATCTGTTTCCTTTCTACCTAAAATTTTATCTCTTCTATTCTGCCTCATCAGGCTCACAGTTTGGAGGATCCAGTTCATGATCAACAGGCCCTATTGCTTTGGGGTCTGGGGCCCGGCAGCACACCATGGGGGGAGCAAAGGGCAGAGCAGAACCTCGTGGCTAAGCAGCCAAAGAGGGAAGGGAAGGAGATGGCTCCCCTTCAAAGCGTGCCACAGTGACTTATGACCTCCTCCCAGGCCCTGCCTCCTAAAGGATCTACCACTTCCAGTAGCACCTGGGGACCAAACCTTCCATCCACAGCTGTGGGACACTCCAGACCCAAAACACCACAGACAGAGGGAGGTCACAGCAGGGAGGTTGCAGGAGCTTTGCACTAGGCCAGATGTGGTGTGGCTGATAATCCTGCGAATAGTAGAGGGAGAGAGGACGGAATGAGCTCTCCCATAAGGCTCAGAAGCCAAACAGCACCTGATGTGTGTAACATTGTGCTTCTAGGTATCCACAGCAGTGCCATTCCAGCTGCGCTTTTAGGAAGCCACTCCTTAAAAAGAACCTTGCTGAGTAACAGCCTTTGCAAAACCAGTCGGGCATGCTTGCTCAAACCCTGGAGGGAGCCCCAGAATGGGTGACTCTCTTTCAAAATTACTCATCTAAGTAGAAAAGTGAGACTTGGGCATAATGTTCACTATTAAATCCAAAAGGGGGGGGAAAGCATACACTGTAACATTTATCTGGTTTTATATTAATGTAAAAAGCATTTTTAGCAAAGTCAGCCCTATATTCCAATTATTTCCAGATCTACAACCTTGGTTCACATTTTATGATTTATAGTGAAAGAATTCTTGGGTTTGGGGAGGGATATTTGTGTGCTCTGTGAATCAGCTGTGGAATGACAGAGACATCTTTGCCATATAGATTGTGCCACAGATGCCGGGGTTACCAGACAAAGGAAATCATGTACCTACGTGCATAACTACGCATGCAAGGAGGGACATGACCGAAAGGGATGGCGGTTGCGATTTGTGTCGTCATTGCTCGAGGGCAGCAGCTCTAAGTCAGAATGGCATGTCATACACAGACAGATGCGAGGCTCCATCAGAAAGGCTGCAATCAGGATCTGCCCTTGAGTCAGCGTTTCAGATCCAGACAGGCCTCCTGTCCCCAGCCTGCCCTCCACTCTCTAGTAAGGAGAACAGGGGAGAATAGAAGGCCGCAGGACTTGGGGGACAGCAAGCCCAGCAGGTTGCAGATGCCATGGATGGCTCCACGTTGGTATCCCGGTGGTGCCAGGACTGCATCCTCCAGAGGTGCTTTGTTCTAGCTGACAAGTCCTGCCCTGGGGCTTTGGACTCCAGACATTAGCGTTTTGCCTTCAGTCCAGTGCTGCACTGCCCCTACCCTGACCCACTGACCTCACCACCAGGCTCTTGCTTTGCGGTGTAAGCTCAGCACCCACAGACCTGCTCCAGAGCCAAGGAACCTCAGTGCTGCCATTGTGCAACTGGTCTACCTTCTCTCCCCAGCAGGAAGGTCCAGAGAACAGGAACATCTGGCATTACAAATGTGTCGAAAGATTCCGAGTGTCAGTCCACACGCAAGATGACCAAAGAGCATCAAGGAATATCACATGGTATAAATATGGATCTTGTAAGTGATCGCTGAGGAGCAGCTCGGGTAGCTGAAGCTAGTCCCCCAAACATTCTGCAGTTATGAAACGACAGTGTTTGGTATCCTTAAAGAATGGTAAGGGCCATTCACACAGGGAAACAAGTCAAACCATTCACAGCCCACTGACCTCTCAGGCACAGCTTGAACCCAGGGAGCAGAGGTTTCTATACTGGGGATTGAACCCTGGGACATTCTATGTCCAAGCTACACCCCCAATCCTTTTTATTTTTTATCTTGAGATAGGGTCTTGCTAAGTTGTTGAGGGCCTCATTGTGTTGCGGAGGTTGGCTTTGAACCTGTGATTCTCCTGTTTCGGCCTCCCAAGTACTGGGATTACCGGCATCTGCTGCACCTGGCTTCTACAAATGTATTTGAATCTCTGGGTTCTACTCCAGACTTCTGCTCCATCACACCAAGTCACTTATCCCTACAAGAGTATACTTATTACACCATATTGCGCCTCAGTCCCGTGGTGAAATGTCATGTAGGCAGCTGAGGTTGCGTTCATCATTTGCGAGATAGTCCTGTGGACGATGAGGCTCCTCCTGCACAGGCCAAGCTAGTTTCTCGGCCAGGGTGGCTGGTCTCACAGGTCTGTCTTCCCCTTGTAACTCCAGTCTCAATCCCTCTGACCTGGCCATCCCATCTCTGGGACACAGGTATCCACCCTCACCCTCCTGAGGGCATTCCTTCCTGGTCAAAGGTCAGTTTACCATGCCATGGACTGGCTCTGCAGTGCTGATACTGAGCTTTGTGGCGGGGCCCCAGCTTCTGGAGACTCTGCGAGGTGGAACTGGACATGCGCACTCCAGGAGGCCGGCTCCACACACATCTCCTAATGCCCGCTGCCACCCCGACCACCCCGAGCTCTTCTAGGCAGCTGCGGGGGTCCGGGAGGAACCTCTCCTTTTTTTGGACCACCGGGCCTTGTAGCCTGCTTGAAGAATTTCGATCCTGGGTGCCTACAGCTTCCCTTTTATTTTGGAAAGTCTCATGAGACTTACTTTGTTCCCTTTTGTAATCTCCATGAAAGGAATCATTGACATCCCAAATTTTAAACTACATATTGTTAAGAAACAATGTAAAAAAAATCTCTTGCCCTTTTTTTTTGTGGTACTGGAGATTGAACTCAGAGGGGGCATTCTACCTCCAAGCCACCCCCCCAGCCCTATTTTTTATTCTTTATTTTGAAACAGGGTCTCACTGAGTTGCGGAGGGTTTCACTAAGTAGCTGAGGCTGTCCGCGAACCGTGATCCTCCTGCCTCAGCCTCCCAAGTACTGGGATTATAAGTGTGTCACCATGCCCGTCTCATTCTCTTGCCTTTTACTATGTCAAATTAAAAAAAAAAACTGATTAAAAATCATTTCCAAGACTGTGGATAAGGCTGAGCAGGTTCACTTGGAATGTCGGTCTTCACATAGCGAGACATTTGTTCTGAAAACAGTGAGGAGGCTGATTGGATGCCTGGAAACAGTGAGGAGGCTGATTGGATGCCTGGAAACAGTGAGGAGGCTGATTGGATGCCTGGGTTCCTCCCATCCTTCCCTGCTCTCACCTCCTGGTCCTGGACACACACTCATGCCGGTCTCCTGTGTCTTCCGCACGGCTGCCGAGCTGTGCCAATCCTGCATCCTCTCACTCCTGCCTGGGGGTGTCCTGCTCCCAGTCAGACCCAAGTGATGCAGCTCCATACCCACAAGTGGATGCCGAGCCTGAGTGGGCCGGCGCATGCTCTCAGGCTTGGCAACGCCAAACCGTGCCCTCTGAGGATTCTTCAAGGAATGTTTGGTGTGGAGTCTAAAGAATGTCAGAGCTGCCTGCTTCATAATTTCTGCACTTGGAAAGCTGAGGCAGGAGGAACGCGGTTTTAAGACCAGTCTCAGAAACTTAGTGAGACTCTTGGTAACCTAGCAAGACCCAATTCCCAAACAAAATGTTAAAAGGCCTGGAAGTAAATGCCCCTGAGTAGTTCAGTTCCTAGTGTGTGTATGTCTCTCTCTCTCTCTCTTTCTTCTCTCTCTCTCTCTCTCTCTCTCTCTCTCTCTCTCTCTCTCTCTCTCTCTCACGCATGCACGCACACACACTACCACAAAGCTGATTTCAGAAGTCTCATCCAAGGAATTCTTTGATAGGTCCCAAGTGCTAGCAGTTGGACCAACTGGTAAGAACTGCAGAGAGGATTCAAGGGCCAGAGAAACTGTGTAAGGGCTGGCCCAAGGGAGAGCTCCCTGTCACAGGGTCAGAGTTTGATCTTCAGTAGGGGCCTGAGCCAGATTTGGAGGTCCCTAGCAAGCAGGAGAGCCTATTGTTCAGTGTGTGGCTTTCAGATATGTAGGTTGTTTGTCTGTCTGTTTGTTTGGTATCGGGGATTGAACCCAGGGACATTCTAACTCTGAGCTACACTCCCAGCTTAATTTTTATTTTTTATTTTGAAATACAGTCTTGCTAAGTTGCTCTCTAAATTGCTGAAGTCAATCTTGAACCTGTGATCCTCCTGTCCCAGCCTCCCAAGTACTGGGATTACAAGTGTGTACCACCATGCCTGGCTTCAGATTTGTATTTTTCAAAATATTTTCTCATTGCTTTATCTGCAGGAGACATGTTTGTCACAGGATGGTGAGTTTCCCTTGGTTATTGTCTCCCCAAAAGAAAGATCTCACCTTGGGAACACAGGGTGGACATAAGGGGCATTATTGGGTGGGTTCACCAGGAGTGTCACAGAGCAGTGTCGAGGAGCAGAAGGAAAGAAAGGAAGGAAAAAGGACCAGTGTGCTACATCGTGAGTTGTTACACTGTCCAGAGATTCCACCCTTCCTCATACATAGTAAGTGGGGGTGGTTACAGCTTAGTGAGACTGGCTAATTTGGCCACATTGTAATTTTCTGCTGGTGTCTAAAGCTGCAATAATAGGCTGGTAGTCTCTGAGCACAGCTGGCTGGGGCAGTCTCCATATCTCTTCTTAGGAGGGCTCCCCCCTGTTCCATTTATTTCCCTAACCTGCTCATCTCCAGCTAACTACCCAGCATACTCCTCATTCTGCTGGGAAGAAGGAGGATGTGAGTATAAAAAGGTAATCAGTGCATGGTATCAGAAGGGCGGTGCCTAAGGATGTCTAAGGGGCACAGAGAAGGAGTGACTACTCTTGGAGAAGTCACAGAAGGCTTTCTAGAAAGGGAGTGGTCTTCTTTGAGCTTGGTCTGATAGAATTTGAAGAATTGGGCCGATGTGTTCACACAGAAGAAATAGCATGTGTAAAAATACAGAGGAACAACTGTACACATGTACACATGGCAAGTTTTATAGGAACTTGGGGTTTCTTTGCCCTGTGTCTGCTAGGGCTCCAAGAGGGACCATTAAAGACCATAGCACAGGGTTGGAAAGGCCACCCTGGCACGGGAGGCACGGCCGGGTGCCTGGGAGGTAGTGTGGACTTCGGAGCCTCTGTCGTGGTGTAGTGGAGCTGGTATCGAGGAGGAAGGGCTGAGGGAGATTGCTATTTCAGAGACAGAGCTGACAAGACCGAGGTATGGGGCTGTGAGGGGGCAGGATCGGTGGAAGATGGCTTAGAAGTATCTTTGGGTGAGTGGAGCGTGAGTCATGGTGGCAACAGGAGGTGACCAACAATGTTATTTTGGTCACACTGGCTTAGAGATGGATATGGAGATGGACGTCCATTGAGTCTCCAGTTAGGTCAATCTGGTGATTTCCAGAAGCCTGGGCTGGGGAAATATGGAGGACAGGGGTTTAAAGTCAGGTATTTTCCAGGACACGATGATGCACGCATGTAATCCCAATACTTGGGAGGCTGAGACAGGAGGATCACCGGTTCAAGGCCAGCCTCAGCAACTTAGTGAGGCCCTCCACAACTTAGTGAGACTCTGTTTACAAAGGGAAAAAAATCAAAATAGGGCTGAGGGTATAGCTCAAAGGAAGGATGCCCCCTGGGTTCCATTCCCAGTACTACAAAAAAAAAAAAAAAAAAAAAAAAGTCAGGCATCACTCTGAGCAGATCAGCCCCACACAGGACCCCCTCTCCCTTTCGTAGGACAGTTTCTTATCTGGGAACAGTTCTCCCTCCCTTTCCTGGAAAAGTTTCCTATCTGGGAACAGTCTTCCTTCCCTAACCCAAGGCCACCACTGTGAGGTTCCTGCTGGAGCTGCCAGGCCCTTCCACCACCGACTCCTGACCCACTGCTGATTGTTGGGAGCAGGTGCCCACCTCATCTCAGGCTAGCTTAACTCCTTCTCAGGGATTCCTTCTAACTTAATGAGAATTTCCGACACACACACACTAATAATGCACCCCCATGCAGATCAAACTCCAACAGTGATCAGTTCATGTTCTGAATCTTCTTTCTCCCTTCCCTTATGGTTGTGAAGTAAATGCCAGATATCTGGGATTTCATTATCTGGTATTAGAAAGCATGGGATGTTAATAAAAGACAGGAGTTGTTTACAGTCATGTTTACTGTGTGTGTGTGTGTGTGTGTGTGTGTGTGTGTGTGTGTGTGTGTGTGTTACTAGGGATTGAACCCAGGGACATCCTATCTTCAAACTACACCCTAAGCCTGAATTAATTTTTTTTTTTTAAACAGGATCTCTCTAAGTTGAGGAGGCTGTCCTTGACCCTGCAATCCACCTGTCTCGGCCTTCCAAGTACTGGGTTTCCAGGCATGCGCCACCATATCCTGCTTCTCTAGAGACTTTCAAAACCAAGTCTGTGTAACAAAAAGGGAATATATCACAACAATTCAGGGAAATAGCCATAATAAAGCCAAAAGAATTGTAATTCTTTTTTTTTTTTTTTTTGGTCCTGGGTATTAAACCCAGGGGCAGTCTACCTCTGAGCTACATCCCAAGCCCTATTTTTTATTACTTATTTTGAAACAGGATCTCACTAAGTTGCAGAGGGCCTCACTAAGTAGCTGAGGCTGGCTGCAAACCACGATCCTCTTGTCTCAGCCTCCCGAATGCTGGGATCACAAGCGTGTGCCACCATGCCTGGCTGTAGTTCCATAATATTAACTTAATGAAAACATAAAGGCTACTAGCATGAAGCTGCATGCAGTCACTGCCCTTTTCAATAATCCCCTGTAATGGCCGGGCGTGGTGGCGCACGCTTGTAATCCCCACGCTTGGGAGGTGGAGACAGGAGGATTGCACAGGTTTGAAGCCAGCTGTGCTGGCTTAAGAGACCTTGTTTCCAAATAAAATATAAAATAGGTCTGGGAGTGTAGCCCGGAGGTAGGGCTTCTAGGAACCCCAGCACCACACACACACACACACACACACACACACACACACACACAAAATAATAATCCCCCATAATGAAAACATACACTACTACATTTTCTTTCAGTAAAAGCAGAAGGCTGTTTTATATCAGAGTTTCCCAGACCTCGTTGTACACTGGAGTCATTTGGGATCCTGCTAGAGAACAGATGCTCATTCAGTGGGTCTGGGTGCGTCTGAGATGACTTCTGACAAGCCACACTCCTGGAGATGTCCACATACAAGTTCACCTGACTGACACTCTGAAAAGCAGAAAGCATGCCAGCGGTTCCCAGGTGTGGCTGCCCACTGAAGCTGGCAGGAGGCTTCAGAACTGTGGATGCAACCAGGTGTTGTGGCTCAGGCCTGTGATCCTGGTATTTGAGAGGCTGAGATAGGAGGATTGAGACCAGTGAAGACTTGCAGCAATTTAGCTACACCCTATAAAAAGAATAGAGAAAGAAAGAAGGAAAGGAAGGAAGAAAGAAACTATGAATATGAATACTTCATCTACTCAGATGCTACAATTGAGTTTATCTGGGGTGACGCTGAGCTTTCGAAGTTTTAGAAGATCCTCAAGTGATACAGACGTGCAGACAAGTTTGGGGATTTTTCATACAGTAAACAAAATCCCAAGCCAGGCGTGGTGGTGCACGCCTGTAATCCCAGCGCTTGGGAGGCTGAGACAGGAGGCTCGCACAGGTTCAAAGCCAGCCTTAGCTATTTAGTGAGGCTCTCAGCAACTCAGTGAGACCCTATTTCCAAATAAAGTATAAAATAGGTCTGGGAGTATATCCCATGGTAGAAAAGCCCCTGGGTTCCACCCCCAGTACCACACACACACACACACACACACACACACACACACACACATCTCAGATATTTGTGGTACTGGTGGGAGAGGAATTCTTATTACATATCATTATGCATTAATTATAATATGTAAATATAGGCAGGTAAAATAACACAAAGAAAACTCATAATCCCACTGTATGTTAGTTATCATTAGCACATGTTATATGCATATATAAACAATTTTATCTATATGTAATTTATTTCTGCCAAAATAGGATCATATATGTACAATTGTTTGTGTGTGTGTGGTACTAGGGGTGGAACCCAGGGAATTTTCTACCTCCAGGCTATACTCCCAGACCTATTTTATACTTTATTTGGAAACAGGGTCTCACTAAATTGCTGAGAGCCTCACTAAGTAGCTGAGGCTGGCTTCGAACCTGTGTGATCCTCCTGTCTCAGCCTCCCAAGTGCAGGGATTACAAGCGTGTGCCACCACGCCCGGCTTGTACAACTCTTTAATTCATCATAATTTGTTTAAGCAGTCTACCCATTTGGGAATGTTTGTATTGTTTGAATTGCTCATTTCCATTATTTCACGTTTAATTTCATTTTCTTAGTGATAAGTTGGGTCCTGCACTCATGTGACTTTGTGTCACATGACCTCTGCAGAGCAAGGGAGGGGCTGAAACCCCCACGAGAATTGGGCGTTCCCGCGAGTAAACCCCCATCTCGCGAGATGCATACCTTGAAAAGGAGAGCCCGTGCCCTCAAGCTTCGGACAGGCGTGCGGGTCCCACGGTGCCTCGCCCTGATCCCAGGGAGAGCCGTGCCATTAAAACTTTACATGCCATGTGTACCGGACCTCTCTCGTGTTTTTCACACTCTGCCGTACGCACATTATTTTTATTTTACTCGCATTAATTTTTTATTTTACTTATCACTTGGGAGTACTGGGGATTGAACCCAGGGGCATTTTACCTCCAAGCTATACCCCAGAACTTTTTATTTTTTATTTTGAAACAGAATCTCACAAAGTTGCTGTGGCTGGTCTCACTAAATTGCTGAGAGCCTCACTAAGTAGCTGAGGCTGGCTTCGAACCTGTGTGATCTTCCTGTCTCAGCCTCCCAAGTAGTGAGATTATAGGCACGTGCCATAGTACCTGGCTTCCGGCTTAATTTCAATGTTATGCTTTTTCTTTTTTGATGTAATTAGTATTATTCTGCCTTTGTTAAAAAGTTTTTCTCTATGATGCTGATCATTTTTGTATTTCTTTTTCAAATTAGATATCCTGTTCATTCTTTCTGCCCATATTTCTACTGGGAGAGGCCAAAATTAATCCGTACAATCAATCGTAGAAACCAAAAATCACTACAATCCTTTTAACAGACATCTGTGCCTTACTTTTCTAGCTGTGTCCCATGATTTTGTTGTCATTTCGGTCCTGGGGTCCTGCGTGGCTTCCGGATTTGGGGCTAAGCGTATGCCTCCTCCAATCTCTGTTGGACTCTGTGCTTCCCAGCCTCAGAGGCTGAACCCGGCAGCTAGGGAGGAACTCACACCTCCAATTTATTAGGTGCCAGAAACTCTCCTCTCAGACTTAACCTGGAAAGGAGCACCCAAGGCAAATTCCTTTCTTAATTTGAGGAATCAAGCAAGAATTCAACTGGAATGTGTCTCCAGATTTGCCCTTGCCCTTCTCTGACCTTGTCTTGTTCTCTGTGCTAGAGTCAAAGTCTTTGAACATCTTGCTCTATCCAATTACTGGAAACCACTCCACTGCATAGCCCTCTGTTCCTCCTCCTCTCTATCTGGCACTGCCATGCTGGGACAACCCCACATCCCAGACCATGTTCCGTGTCCCCAGTCCCTCCTGTCTGTGGTCTCTTTGGAGGTGGGCAGAAGGCAGAGGACCAGATGGCAGCCATAAAGTGATCTCCATGTCATGGTGTGGGGAATGGAGCCCAGGCTGAGAGGAGGAGTCTTGAGGGGAGGAAGGAGCAGACACTAGTGTCCAGAGCTGCCATGGCCACTGGAGTTTGGTTCAAGCAAGGGACCTGTAAGAAGTAAGTCTCAAGTTGGGAATGGTGGCACACACTTGTAATCCCAGTACTTGGGAGGTTGAGACAGGAGGTTCACAGGTTTGAGGACAGCCTCAGCTACTTAGTGAGGTTCTCCAAAACTTACTGAGGCCCTGTTTCAAAAAAAAAAAAAATAAGATAAGCTGGGTGTGATAGTACACTCCTGTAATCCTAGTACTTGAGAGGCTGACAGGAGGATCACAGGTTCTAGGACAGACTGTACACCACACTGAGTCCTGGTTCTCAGGGAAGTTGGTGAAGTTCTTCCTTAGGGCCCTTTATACTGGCATTCCTGTTGTGGATATCTTCTCTGTTCCTCCGATTTTGGCAAGAAAGCTGGTTAAAAAAAATGTGTCTACTTGGCTTAATTTCAGCCCAGCACATGTTTTGCACCATGTTCCTAGGAGCTGGGTGCTATGCACACAGTACGATCAACCCAACATTTGTAGGAACTTCTAACCTGGTGAGCAGAACCCAGGCTTACTGAATTCCACATGCGTTTCCTGAACCGTCCTTCTGACACACCATACCTTCTCATCTCTGTAGAGGATTCTCCTTGAAAGTCAGGCTTACCAGCTTGAGGGGAAAGTGTTAGGATCACACCGAGTATGCGGTCTGGGCCCAGTGCATCTCAGGGCCTCTGCTTGTCTGACTGGAGCCCTGCTGTTCTCCTGGGCTATACAGACTCTCTGGGAAAGTGACCTTTGCAGCCCGGGAGAAGCGATGCTGTACTTGCAGTCCTGTCCTGATGGCTGGGCTGTGACATTACCTGCTCCCTGCATGTCAAGTCCAGCCATCAGTCCTTGCTCCTACTACAGCTTGGTCAGAGCTCACAGTGCCCGTGAGTGTAGACAAGTGCAGATGAGGCCCACTCCGGTAGCTGCTGACTTGCTTGGGCGTGTTGTTCTGTCTCTCCTTGGGTACCACTCAAGATAAGATAGCCTTGCCAGGGGTGGTGGCACACACCTGCAATCCCAGTAGTCGGGAGGCAGAGACAGGAGGACCTCAAATTCGAGGCCAGGCTCAGCAACTTGGTCAGATTCAACAACCTAGAAAGACCCTATTTCCAAACAAAAATCAAAAGGGCTGGAAGTGCAGCACAGAGGTAGAATGCCTCTGGGTTCAAGCCCCGGTACAAAAGGAAACAAATAAAATGGTCTTCACAGGGTAGCTGACCTTTCAAGAATCTGGCAAGTCTTTCTACACCTTTAAATCAAAACAGTAACAAGCTTTATGAGCCTGAACGATGAAGACATTACTGTCTGCTTGCTGCTCTCCCCTAGATTTGTAGAAATACTGTTTTCACAGTAAGGAAAGGAACTGCCCTGGGGCCCAAAGGTCTCCAGAAGGAATCTTTCCACATCGCTGCAAGCAAACTCAGTAGTTCAGTTTTCAATAACTTTCATTCAGAAAAGGGGTCAGGTTCAAGGAGGCAGGGGAGCCCAATGGAACCCCCCAGCAGGGAGAAAAGCCTTCCAGATTGGAGGGCAGGGGACATCTTCATAGAACAGATAGCAGGGCCACGTGATTGCTTTCACATTTAGATATTGCCTTTATTTGCCCTGTTCTATGGAGATGCCACCCTCTGCCGTGCACTGTGCAACACAAGGCTCTAAGGGCAAGAATGAGCAGGACGCGGTGTCACAGTCCTTGCCTGCAAAAGCCCCACGTGGGCATCGCAGAAGCAGTGCACAGCAAAGGGGACAGACGCCCTGCTGTCTCAGAGGCAGGCTGGTGAGGTTTCCAGGCGAAGGCTAAGCAGGTATCAGAAGGTGTGCAGCGAAAATCCAGGCTGAGGAGGAGAGGACCGGCCTCCTTTGTAAGTCCATGATGGAGACAGGTGGCCGGGAGCCTGGGTACCGGCAGCTCTGGGACAGGTGCTGTGAGCGCAGACCGTGGCCAGCAAGCATGGACCCACAGACGCGAGGTACCAAAGACACACGAACTCATCTTCAGTCGGCAGCAAAGTCAACCCAGTGGCATAGAAAATCCACATCATCAGAACAAGGAACAGGCCGGTGGCAGGCAGACACGCATGGGATGCGCACAGGAACGGCCAGTCTGAGCACACTGATCGCTCCGGACGTGTGACGGGACAACTCAGCTTCCCGAAAAGAGAGAGGAAATGGGGCTATCATCTATCCAACAATGGGATTTTTTTTCCCCATTTTCTCTTCAAGCAGAATTTACTTCTCTCCCGGAAAACCACAGCCCACAGAGGAGAAAACGAATGAGACATAAATACAAATATGCCCCCTGAAGGGCAGTCTGCAGACAAAGGCTTCCTTGGGAGATGAGCCAGTTGATGTCAGAGTGAAGTCAGATACAATTGCTCATCCCTATTAACTCGCTCAATGAGGGGAAGCCTCGGGAAGGTCGTGGGACGCGTGCTGATCACACACTCTCCCAGGCTGTAACCGGCACCTTCGGCTTATGTGATAGTGAGTAGGCAGAGGAGGCGCTCTCCTGGAGGCTGCTCCTGCCCCTCCGCCCAGCCTCTGAGCCCCCTCTGACCACATCCTCACCACCCACACCCAAGACCGCAGGTCACAGCAGCATCTCCGCGGTGCAGGTCAGCCTCCTACCCGGCCCTCTTTCTGGAGAGCACAAACAGCCAGTGGGTGCTATCGGTCTAATTGAGTGCCTGGCACCTGGCCCTGGTGCCCGTAGACCTCTCCTCTTGAGGGGCTTCTTGTCTGCCCACCTCTGCAGGGCCCTGGAGCCTTTCCAGCCCCAAGTTGCAGAGCCCCACAGGGTGGACACCCTGCTGTCAGGCCTCTCTGTCTCCCAGCAATGCCACCCAAAGTCTTTTCTCTTTCTAGGCCTCAGGCTCTCCTATCACTTCAGCTCCTGAATGGTTAAAAACGGGGAGCCATGCGTCGTGGTGCATACCTGTAATCCCAGTACTTAGGAGGCTGAGACAAGAAGATCACAGGTTTGAGGGGAGCCTCAGCAATTTTTCAAGACCCTATTTCAAAATAAAAAATAAAAAGGACTTGCCGTGTAGCTCAGGGGTAGAACGCCTTTGGGTTTAATTCCTAGTACCATTGAGAGAGGGGGGGGGGATGGAGAAATAGGATTTTAGTTTGCATTAACTAAAATATAGAACCATCCAGGTGTGGTGGCACACGCTTATAATCCCAGTACTTGGGAGGCTGAGACAGGAGGATCTGGGTTCGCGGCCAGCCTCAGCGACTTAGTGAGGCCCTCTGCAACTTGATGAGACTCTGTTTCAAAATAAAGAATAAAAAATCGAGCTAGGGGTGTATCTTGGAGGTAGAATGCCCCTGGGTTCAATCCCCAGTACCACAAAAAACAAAAACAAAAATAAAATATAGAACCTATTGGAGAAAGAGGTTCTATATACTGTCCCCGCTACAGGAACCTCGTCCTTGGGCGGTGCGAGGATTCCATGTAACGTGCTCAGCATGGAGCTTGGTTCGTGGGAAGTGCCATGTACAACTCAAAACTCACTGTGATTGTTACTTCAGCTTTGCAAAGTGAGTTCCTTTGCCATCGACTGCATGGGGCTGAACCTCCCCTGCTCTTCTGTGAGGTATGCAGATGGCCCCACACCTGATGGCCCAGCACAGGCCTAGGAGACAGTGCTCCAGCCTCCAGGAGTCTGTGGTCCTAGGGGCCAGGCACTGAGATAAGGATCAGAAGAGTCAAGGGTAGTGGGAATTGGGGGAGGGGGACAGCCTCCATTTTGCCCACCAAGGATACCCTCCCCATTCCTCCTGGGAAGCTGGAGCTCTCTTCTCAGAAGCCAACTAGCTGAGGATAGACGCACATCCTTCAGATTTGCCTGTAGTGAGTGATGTATGACTTCCCAGGGCCAGGCCTTCAGGGCCCTGGGACAGGTTGGCAGTGCCCCAGTTCCCTAACTGAAGCGTCTACCCGAGGCAGAGCAGGCTGGTCTAGTCCTGACGTTGGAGAGTGGCACTGGCCCTTCATTTCTTTTTTTTTTTTTTTTTTTTTGGTGGTACTGGGGTTCCTGGAAGCCCTTCTACTTCCGGGCTACACTCCCAGACCTATTTTATATTTTTGAAACAGGGTCTCTTACGCCAGCATGGCTGGCTTCGAACCTGCGCGATCCTCCTGTCTCTGCCTCCCAAGTGCAGGGATTACAAGCGTGCACCACCATGCCCGGCCTGGCCCTTCATTTCTGACCTCAGCCTGCTGGGTCTCTTGGGTGGACACCCTGGGGAAGAGGACCGAAGGGGCGATGCGTGCCGCTGTAGCTGCTCTGTATTACTGGCATTTGTGTAATGGAAAGCCAACGCCATCCCTATCCAGTGGAAAGACCTCAGAAAACAGACTGTGGAGATGGTTGCATAACGTTGTGGAATATACTCAATACCACTGTACTCTTAAAATGTCAAGATGGAAAAGTTTATACTGGGCATGTTTTTTGTCGTAATTTTTAAAAAAGGTGATTTCAGGTGACCATGAGTCGGCCCCAAGGAAAACCCAGCTCCTTCTCAGTGAAGATGTACCGTAGAAGGAGGTGACTTCCAGTTCTGGGGCAGCTGGCTCCGCCCCTACACCTAAGTCATCTGAGCACATTTCTGAACTAAGCCAGACGTGGTGGTGCACACCGGTAATCCCAGTCCTTGGGAGGCTGAGACAGGAGGATGAGAGGCTCGAGGACAGTATCAACAACAGCAGTGATTGGTCCATAGTTACTTCTACTGCCACACATAAAATCCAGCGCCTGGGGTTGCTTCCAGGCTACTCTATGTGTTTTGCATGGATTTGTTCATTTGATAACCTGTGTGAGGCAGGTGACAACTGTCTTAGTTCTGTAGAGGAAGAAGCCGAGTAGCCAGGATCTGAACCAACACCAGACTGGGCTAAGCGTCTTTGATGACAATCTTCATCATAACGGTGTCTTCTTCTTACAGATGGATTCAGCGCCGTTTAACCTATGTTAATTCATGTATTTCTTACAGTGACCCTGTTGCTACTGTTGGGATTCATCACATGCTAACTCCAATTGCTGAGCCCAGTGCATAAAGATAGAAGTGACCAGCTTAGCCCTGGGTGCCCTGTGTCCGGGAACCCCAATCCCGGGCACCCCTGGGCTCACTTGTGCACACAATTGCAGGCCCAGAGAAGGTGAAGAGCTCAAATAGATGATGTGATCAAGAAGAGCTAGAAATAGACAAAGAAATTGATGCAGGCTTAACTCTGTTTCCTACTTGTCCAGGAAATGCAAAAACACATAACCGGGAGGTTCAGTGTTTAACAGACGAATGCACATTTGAACCCACATTTTAAATAGTAACAACGGAGCCGGGCGCGGTGGCGCACGCTTGTAATCCCAGCATTCGGGAGGCTGAGACCTAGAGGACTGCAGTTTGCGGACAACCTCAGCTATTTAGTGAGGCCCTCTGCAACTCAGTGAGACCCGGTTTCAAAATAAAGAATAAAAAATAATAGAGCAAGGGGTGTAGCTCGGAGGTAAAATTCCCCTGGGTTCCATCCCCAGACCTGCAAAAAAAAAAAAAAAAAAAAAACCCTGCGCCGGGTGTGGTGGCACACACTTGTAATCTCCATGCTTGGGAGGCGGAAACAGGAGGATCATGCAGGTTCGAAGCCAGCCTCTCTGGCTTAAGAGACCCTGTTTTCAAATAAAAAATATATAGGTCTGGGAGTGTAGCCCAGAGGTAGAAGGGTTCCATCCCCAGTACCAAAAAAACAAACAAACAAAAAAACCAAATAGTAACAACGATGACGATCATCAGCTCATGGTCTGAGGAACCTGCGCGCTCACCTGCGTGTTCACCTGTGGTGGGTGGCATTGGGGGAATCGCCCAGCCAGACACAGTGTAGCTGTTGTGAGTGGCTGGAGTTTGTGTAGTCAGGTGCAAATGTGTTCAGCCTGTGGAGCTGAAGGAAAACAGCTATATTGCCACAGCATTACACACTGTGTGTGTATGTGTATGTGTATGTGTGTGTGTGTGTGTGTGTGTGTGTGTGTGGTACTGGGGATTGAACTCAGGGGCATTCTACCTCTGAGCTACACCCCCCCAGACCTATTTTATTCTTTATTTTGAAACAGGGGCTCTCAAGGATGATGAGAGTCTCCCTTCTTGCTGAGGCTGTCCTTAAACCTGAGATCCTCTTCTCTCAGCCTCTCAAGGACCGGGATTCCAGGCGTGTGCCACCACGCCCGGCTCACAGCATGCCACTTTGCATCCATGTCACCAGGGCCTGGAAAAGGACTTGGAAAAATACAAACATCTGACTCTGATGATTCCCACCCCATTTCTATTGTTGCTGTGTAATTTGCTTGTGTAATAGTTGCAGGGCGAGGACAACATCCCAGTTACCCACTTTTCTGTCATTAGTGGCCCTGCGTAGGCTCAGCCCTGCCTCTCATAACTTGCTGGGTGACTCCAGGCTGAGCACTGTCCTGTTCCCACCCCCAGGAGCTCTTGCTTCAGTTTCCTGTGTCTTCAGACTGGACCCAAGGGCAAAAGTCACCACATCCCCTTCCCGTTCACTCCCAGCTGGACAGATGGTCCTTACCAAAGATGCCCCAGTGGGATCAGCACTCCATTGGCTGCCTCTTTCAAGATTCTGCAAGAGGCAAATGGCAAAATCGAAGTCAGGGTGTTGGAGAAGCCTCAGATGTTCCAGAGCTGTTGAGAAATAGATGGCGAAGTGGACATCTTCCTCTGGCAATTTGGACAACTCATGGGCAGCCCATGAAAGAGGAAGCCGCAGGGCCGTGGATTCTGAGGAAGACCCACAGAGCCACGGCGCACGGGGACTTGTGAGAGAGTGGCGTGCCTCACAAGTGGTCTCTGACGGCAACCGGTTCAATCCTTGGTTGTGTGGATGAGGGACAGCGGCCAGCGGGGGTGACCTGTCTGAGCTGTGTCGTTCCCACACCTGCAGGCTGGTGCCACCAGGAGTGCTGCCATCACTCTGGCCTGCCAAGGACTGGAAGCTCCACCACCTATGAGTCGTTCTCCTGGGCGGCTTCTTGACCTAAGTCATGCCAAACATTAGCTCCCAAGAGTGGTAACTTACCACCATCTTGGGCCCTCCTCACCTGGCGCCGGATCACTTTGGCCTGCATTGCCACAGCCCTGGGCAGCCTGCTAGAGACCTGTATTTGGCATTCGCACACAGGTTAACTATACCTGCCCCCAGGTGGTGAGGATCTACCGAAAGTAACATCCTATGACTGGTGAAAGTCATCCAGGACCCACGGAGCAAAGGGACCAGGACAGGAAGGAGAGGGGCCAGGCTGAGCCTGCGCAGCAGCCAGGATGCAGTGGGATGACAGTCCTGCCCACATCCCATTGCCCACGGGCGCAGAAGTCCTGCAGTAACTGCAGAAGGTGCTGCTGACCTGGCCAGCACACTGGCGAGGTCTGAGGCCCATGGTCAAAGTAGTCTTGCTCAGGACTAGAGAGGATCACACTCCTCCCGTGCCCGGCCCCAGCCTCTGTCCTCCCACTTTGCTACATTTGTACAGCGATTCCCAGTATGGAATATGAGGTCCAGACCCTCTGGCACGGGGTGTAGGATCCCAAAATGCCCCATGGGAAAGGAACCCAAGAGGGATGGATGTAAGGTTGAAGTGGCAGAGAATGAGGTTTGTGATGACAGGGCCCCACCACCTTGTGGGTCATGACAGCGACTATCTCTAAGGTGAGTAGCACCTTCACAATGCTGTCTATGAATTAACCCACTCGATCCTGTGAATCCTGGCTTACAGATGTGGAAGCGGAGGCATGGAGAGGCCAAGTAACTTGTCAAAATCCTCATGGTCAGCTAGGCATGGTGGCATATGCCTGGAATCCCAGTACTTGGGAGGCTGAAACAGGAGGAATGCAGGTTCTAGGATAGTTTCAGTAACCAAGCAAGACCCTGTTTCAAAACAACAACAAAAAATAGCTGGGGATATAGCTTGGTGGAATGTTCCTGGGCTCAGTCTCCAGGAACACACACACACACACACACACACACACACACACACCCTCATAGCTAATGCTTGGTTGAGCCAGGAATTGCGCCTGGGCACGCTGACATGGAGGCTGTGCACTCCAGGGCTGCAATCTGGTGGCACTTAGGAAAAGTTCCCAGGGATGCTCATTGCCACACAGTGGGGTCTGGCAGAGGGACAGCTTAGGAGAAGGCAGGGAGCCAGCCCCATCCCCAGCTCAGCCATTAGCATTCTGACTAACCCCGGTTCATCCCCCCAGCTGTGAGCTGCAGGCAAAGTCTCAGGGACCCTCCACTCCAACCTGAAAGCTTCTGGTCAAATCAAGAGTTTTCCCAACACATGACGTGATTGTCTTAGGTCAACAGAGACAAACTCCAGAGAAAGCCTGAGGCTTCCAAGGCAGTGCCGTTTTGCAAAATGTTTTCAGGGATGAAGAGAACTGGTCAAAAACAATGGATGCATTTTCTTTAATTTCCAAAGGAAGTGATTCAATCCATCCAAAGGTCACAAATGAACGACATTGAGTCCAATCACGTTATAAACATCAGAGATTCTGCAACTCTTCCCAGAGAGTTGACCGGTCAGCCTTGGCTCCACACTGCATATGTCCCTGTGTGTACAAACACACACACACACACACACACACACACACACACACACACACGCTGCTTCTTCAGGCTTTGGCTCAAAAATACCTGTTTTTTTTTTTTTTTTGGTGGTACTGGGAATGGAACCCTTCTACCTCCAGGCTACGCTCCCAGACCTATTTTACATTTTATTTGGAAACAGGGTCTTTTAAGCCAGCGCGGCTGGCTTCAAACCTGCGCGATCCTCCTGTCTCCGCCTCCCAAACGCGGGGATTACAAGCGTGCGCCACCTCGCCCGGAAACTACCTGTCTTTTAATAACAGTGGTCCTCAAAGCTGGCAGTACCAAGATCACTTGGAGAATTCTGAGAAGGCACCACAGCTGGGGCCTCTTGAGACCCTAGTGCGTGGGTCACCCTGGAGGGAAAAAGTTATCAGTTGACCCTAAGTCTCCTGGGGAGCCCTCGAGAGCGTCCAGGTTGAGGACGCTTTTCCAAAACAGTGTTCTGGAGTTGTGCTGCTCAGAGAACCATCTGTAGGCAAGTCAGAGAGCCCAGTGGCGTCCCCGTTGTACGGCCAGGCTTGGAATGTTCATTTCCAACTGATTCCAGGGAATGCTGCTGTTTTGGGGGCTGCCAGTCCTGGGACCCCCATATGATGAACCCTATTGCCAACCTACCCAACCATCATGTTATTAATTGTTTGGGGTACAGCCTGGCCATCGGGACATTTAAAGTGTTCTCTTTTAAAAATATCTCATTCAGTTTAGTGTGATGGCACACACCTGTACTCCCACTACTTGAAAGGCTGAGACAGGAGGATGGTAGGTTGGAGAATAGCCTCAGCAACTCAGTGAGGTTCTTAGCAACCTATGGAGACTCTGTTTCAAAATAAAAAATAAAATAGGTCTTGAGGTGTACCTAGAAGCTAGAATACCCTTAGGTTCAATTCTTAGTACCAAATATACATGTGAGTATATATACACATATATTTAATATAAATGCATATACATTTATTTTTAAATTTCTTTTTTTTACTTTATTAAGGTTTTTTGGTGGTGGTAACAGGGATTGAATCTAGGGGCATTCTATCTCTAAGCTACACCCTCAACCCCTATTTTATTTTTATTTTGAAACAGGGTCTCCCTAGGTTGCTAAGAGTCTCACTACTCACTGAATCTGTCCTTGAACCTGTGATCCTCCTGCCTCAGCCTGAGAAGTGCTGAGATTACAGACCTGTGCCACCACGCCTAGCTTTATTAAGTAATATTATTTTGTAAACTTGTTTTTGTGTGTATGTGTGTGGTACTGGGTATTGAACCAGGGGGCATTCTACCTCCAAGCTACACCCTCAGTCCTATTTTATTACTTTTATTATTTTTTAAATTTTATTTATTTATTTATTTTTGTGGGTCTGGGGATGGAGCCCAGGGGCATTCGACCTCCGAGCTACACCCCCTGCCCTATTTTTTATCCTTTATTTTGAAACAGGGTCTCACTAAGTTGCGGCGGGCCTTGCTAAGTAGCTGAGGCTGTCTGCGAGCCGCGACCCTCCGGTCGCAGCATCCTGAATGCTGGGGTTACAAGTTTGCGCCACCACGTCTAGCTTATTATTTTTACTTTGAAACAGGGTCTAAGTTGCAGAGGGCCTTACAGGGTCTCTGAGGCTGTCCATGAATCAGCAAACCTCCTATCTTAGGCTCCCAAGTACTCAGATTATAAGTGTGAGTCACCACACCTGGCTGCAAACATTTTTATATGACAGTAGATATTTGTTTACAAAACATATAAACAACATTTCATTATGCGGATTCA
Organism: Muscardinus avellanarius; assembly: GCF_963383645.1. Taxonomy (NCBI): domain Eukaryota; kingdom Metazoa; phylum Chordata; class Mammalia; order Rodentia; family Gliridae; genus Muscardinus; species Muscardinus avellanarius. Next base: position 144,134,309 of record NC_137788.1, on the reverse strand, counting down.
TAACTATTTAGCATCATGCTGTTGTTGGTTGTATGTGTTACTTTAACTTTCTCACCATTAAAAAAACGCCAATAAACAATCCACTAGAAGATCTATTTTGTAAAAATCAATAATTATTTCTTGAGAATCAGTGTTTATTACCCTCATTAAACTCAGTCAACATGAGAAGTACAAAATGGTGTTTCAGTATCAATTCTTTTTTCTTTTTTTTTTCAAATTTCTGGTGAAGCTGAATCTTGGTATATCATGGTTGTATTGCCAGTTTATTTGGTTGTTGTTGTTGTTTTGGTATTTAAAAAAATTTTTTATTGGTGCATTGTAGTCATACCTCTTAATGGAGTACAAGATGGTGGAGAAATAGATGCGCTCATCACGCAATTAGCCCTTACCCAATTCCTGCTCCCTCCTCTCTCCCCCCCTTCTTATGCTTGGCTTAGTGATTGACTTTGATATGTTTGTTAATAACATCGCAAACATTAGAGAACTTCGCTCTTCTCCCCCAGTGTTTTTTGTTTGTTAGCAATGTGCAGTTTTTCTCTAAAGTGCCTCTTGGAATCCTCTGTCTCCCACATAAAGTGGGCAACTTCCCAGCACCTGGGAGGCTGAGACAGGAGGATCACAGTTTTGAAGCCAGCCTCACCACTTAATGAGACTGTCAGAACCTAGTGAGACCCTGTTTCAAAATCAAAAATAAAACAGGGCTGGCAGTATAGCTCAGAGGTAGAAATGCCCTTGGGTTCAATCCCCAGTACCACAAAAATAAATGAATACGTAATAAAGAGAACAATTCTCTATTTCTACCAATCTCTAGCATTCGAATCTGATACCTCCAGGTCCTTCGTACCATACAAAGGGTTTTGTGTCTGGCTAATTTCACATGCCATAGTGTCTTCAAGGTTCATCTGGTGGGAACGTGTGTCAACGTTTCATTTCTTTTGGAGCCTGAGCAATATTCTATGCCTCGTGTTGTCCGTCCATTCTCTGTTGACACCGAGTTTGTTTCCACCATTTCGCTAATGAAAATATTGCTGCTACAAACTTGCGTGTACAAATATCTGCCTGAGCCCCAGCCTCTGTGTGTGTGTGTGTGTGTGTGTGTGTGTGTGTCTGTTTTTGTCTCTGTGTGTCTGTTTTTGTCTGTGTGTGTCTGTGTGTCTGTGTGTCTGTGTGTGTGGTACTGGGCATTGACTTGAGGCATGTTCTACCTCTGAGCTACACCTCTAGCTCTATTTGGGTTTTTATTTTGAAACAGAGTCTTACTAAGTTGCAGAGGGCTTCACTAAGTTGCTGAGGCTGGCCATGAATCTGTGATCCTCCTGTCTTATCCTCTCAAGTACTGAGATTACAGGTGTGTGTCTCCATGCCCCGCCATGCCCCAGCTTTTAATTCTATTGGGAATATACTCAGAAGTAGAATCGCTCCATCCTATGTGCTTCATTTTTCAGTAATGGATAATTTCTAATTCATTGTCATCCGATACTTTTTTTTTTTGTATTTTCTTTGTATGTATTATGTAATCGTAAAAGTATTACTTTTTTTTTTTTTTTTTTGTAGTACTAGGGATTGAACCCAGGGATATTCTACCTCCAAGCTACACTCCTATCCTTATTTGTTATTCTTTTTTTTTTTCCCCTGTGGTACTGGGGGTGGAAGCCAGGGGCTTTTCTACCCCCGGGCTATACTCCCAGACCTATATTATACTTCATTTGGAAACAGGGTCTCACTAAGTTGCTGAGAGCCTTACTAAGTAGCCGAGGCTGGCTTAAACCTGTGTGATCCTTCTGTCTCAGCCTCCTAAACTCTGGGATTATAAGCGTGAGCCATAATACCTGGCTATTTTTTATTTTGAAACAGGTTCGTATTAAGTTGTGAAGGGCCTCACTAAGTAGCTGAGTCTGGCTACGATCCTCCTGTCTCAGCCTCCAAAGTACTGGGATTACAAGTGTGTGCCACTATGCCCAGCATCTAAAAGTATTGTTTTTATTTTTTATATTTATTTATTTAATAGATCTGGAGATGAAACCCAGGGGCATTCAACCTCCGAGCTACACCCCCTGCCCTGTTTTTTATTCCTTATTTTGAAACAAGGTCTCACTAAGTTACGGAGTGCCTCACTAAGTAGCTGAGGCTGTCCATGAACTGCGATCCTTCGGTCTCAACCTTTCAAATGCTGGGATTACAAGCGTGCTCCACCATGCCTGGCATCTGAAAATAATGTTTTTAAAAGGCAAGATTATGTGGTGCTTCTCTGCGCAGTGTGGACATGTCCTGTGAGCCCTCCACCATTTCCTGTAACCTGCAAGCTAGCTAGCCCATGTTCATGGAGGAGCTCATGTGTGGCTTGGGTAACCGGTTTGCGGACACCTGGGGGCCTGCTTCATTGCTGCAGACCCATGAAAACACTGGCGCAAGCACCCTGCACTCAGGTACCTGCCCTCCCCTTCTCTCCCACCTTTGTGGCACAGCCCAGTGTGGATGCCAGGGTGGACATGCGCTGCTCCTGGGTGTAGAGGAGCTGCAGGAGACTTGATCTGCTGGGTGGCAGCGTCCTCCTCGTCCTCTTTGTTCTGGCTAGGTCTCTGCTCTTTACACCCTGACCACGTGGTTTCTCTTCTCCCCAGCAGCCCATAAAATGGGGAAGAAGAGAGTTCTTGCGTGAAAGCCAAAATGCAAATGGAACAAGAGCCCTGGGACTTTCCTAAGACAAACAAGAGATTTAAAAGAAAACAATATTTAGCAGAGCTCAAAACTCCCACTTCCAGATTAAGAAAACAACTTGCTGTGGATAAAATATTCAAAAGTAGCTCTAAGACTCTCCTGCATAGAGCTGTTACAAACCGAAAAAGGCACTTAGAAACTGAACTTAAGAAAAGTGTTTAAGATTGGAAAATACCATTTTCTGTCTAAAAGAAGAGCCACCATTCCCCGCCGGGGCCCACCCCTGGCCCAGCCTGCCCTTACTCTTCCCAGTTTCCCAAGTCCTCATTTCCTGTTTGGTTGCGTCCGTCCCTTAAACCCTCAGGTTTGCTCTTCATCCTGTTTCTTCCCCTAGGAAATGAATTTCCATGCGTTTGTCCTTTCGCAGTTGTGAGTCAATGCTCAGGGAAACTGTCAAACATTCCTCCCCTGTAGGCCAAGCCTTCCGGGGGCTGATACCGTAAAGCGAAGACGCCAACGGATGTGACGGGGCTGTGCGAGCGGTCAGGGCCAGAGCGGAGGACGGAGCCCAGGGCGTGCAAAGACAACACACAGAGGAGTCATCAAGGGTGCAAGCCCCACACGGCTCAGATCTGGACCCCTGGTCAGGCCCCCGGGAGATTGTATAGACGCAGGTGCTCACCCATGGGTCAATAAGCATTCCAGATGAAGGTCCTCAAACTGTGGCTCAAGCCCTGGCCATCTCTTTTCTTTTCTTCTCTTCCTTCCTTTCTCCCTTCCTTTCTCCATTTCTTTCTCTCTCTCTCTCTCTCTCTCTCTTCCTCTTTTTTGCAGAACTGAGGATTGAACCCAGGGAAAGGTCTTGCTAAGTAGCTGAGGCTGGCCGTGAACCTGCGATCCTCCTGTCTCAGCCTCCTAAGTACTGGGATTGCAAGCGTGCACCCTCATGCCCGGCTTTGCTATATGTTTTCATATGGCTGTTAAGCTAAGAATGATTTAAAATTTTTAAATATTTGAAAACAAACTCAAGATTATACCATCTCACGATGGGTTATAATTATAGAAGACTGAGCATTGAGTGTCCGTAAGTGAACTCTTGCTGGGACACTGCCCCACCCACTCACCTGTGGCTGTGTCCCTGATTGCTTTCACCTCAAGGTGTGAGCTCAGTGGTCTCACCAGACACTCTATATGTAGCCTAGAATGTTTACTCCCTGGTCCTGTGCAAAAATCTGGCTATTTCCTGTTCTAAACTCTTTCCCCCCCAAAAAAAACCAACAATAGGATAAGTTAGAAGGGAGCAGGGGAACACTGTGTCAGCCCCAGGTGTCACCTTCCAGGCTGGGAGCCTAGGGTGCCTGCTGGGCATAGGGCTCGGGGATCGCTGAGGGAGTCAGGCCAATGTGTCTCCTTCAGGACACCATGGACATGAGAATGGGCATGTCCCATGGAGCCTGCCTGCACTTCTCATCTGCCAGGGCCCTTCCTGAGCCCCCCTGCAGCCTGGACCATCTTTTGAGATTAGCACCTCCTCTCCTAGACCCAAGAGGATAAGTCCAAGTTCAAGTCCACTTGAGAAATCATGGCTGATGGAGAATTATGATGTTTGTTCCAGAAAGATCTTAGATGGAGAAGCAGGGGTCCAGGCGCTCACAGTCAGCCCCATCTCTAAGTTCAGTTTCTGAAACAAGTTGCCTTTTTCTAGCCCAGAGTCTCAGTCCTAGATAACCCAAGGCTGGGGACATTGTCTTCAGACAATGCAAGGGCTACCTAGTGGAAGAATGGTTCTGGAAGGCCCCAGTGGTTAGAGCTGGTACCAGTGGGCAGAACAACAGCAGATTTAACTAAGGAGGAGGACCTTGCTCATAGGTTTTGCTGAGCAGGGCTGGAGCAAAACCGCCCCTGGAGGCAACGAACTCACTGCTTCGGTAGAAAGGCTGTGCGTGGTTAAAAATGTGGTTGTATCTAAGGAATGAAGCCTTGGATATAACAGAAGGGTGCTAGCATGGCATGGATCAGAACACTCATGGACCAGGGCAGAGGGAGGCCGTGAGCACTGCGCACAGTAGCTGAGATCACAACCCTAGAGCCAAAGTCAAACCGAGTTCAAGCCACAGCTCTCTGACCTGCTGAGCACTGGTGGATAGTTAAGATGCGCTTCTGCTTTTATATCTGTAGACGAGGGCTACGATTCTCACCTCACCGAGATGCTGTGCAGGTAGAGTTGTAGCTCGGGCCAAGCAAGCCTTAGCTGATGCTGTTGAACATTTATAACAAGAAACTGGTTGCTGACTGCAGGGTAAATTCAGACCGTAATAGAAATATTTCTCTCACCCCCACCCCTCCTTAGTTCCAAAACTATTTGAGGGCAAAGGAAATGAAAAAAGTAAATAAGGCAGGTCTCCGGGCTTCAAGCAGATGGTGTCCTGGAACTGGTGACCTCGGTGTGCACTGTGTCAGGGTGGTGACCTCAGGCTGGGTTGTTGCGTTTCTCTCCACAATTCACGAGGGCTGGCAAAGGGGAGGGACGCTTTTCAGAGGCCAACATGGCAATATGGTACAGATGATGTCTGGCAGAGACTCAGGAACCAGAGAATATCACATTAATTTGTTTTTGTATTTTTTTCCTGAATGTTTTACAAAACCATTAATCGAGAAATGGGGCTGGCTGCAAAGCAAAATGTTGGTGGTGAGTAACGAGCCCCAGCTCCCGTCACATCTGCCCTTTTCTCGTAGTTTCTGATATTCTGGACAAGCTGGCTCAACAGGGCAGCTGCTGGGGCGGGGGGAGTGTGACAACATTTGGGGGCTGCAGGCTGCTTAGCCACGCTGGGAGCCGAGCCCACCTCTCGGCCGGCACTGGACATCCGTGGGCGCGTGGAGGCCGTGAGTTTACTTTAATCCAGTTCTGGGAGGTGGCCAAGCTCTGAATGTGGCTTCGGGCACAAGCTGATGTCAGACACTGTCTCTGCCTTTCGTGGCCCCTTGGTGAGAAGTACTAAGTGGCTGTTTCAGTGGAAAGAAGTAACCGTACCACACATGGACCAGGGGACCAAGAGGAGGATCGTCCCCCCAGGCCGCTAGCAGACGAGGCTTCTGAGGCCCCAGCTGGGCTTTATAGACCCACCAGCTAAGGCAGAGGCATCAGACACAGGCTGCTGTGTGGTCTGAGGCATGGAAGCCAGAGACAGGTGCCCAAGGGTGGCTGAGCAGACTCCCAGGTGAGGAAGGGTCAACAGGCACCAGGCTAAAGAGAGACCATGGGCCCAAAGCCCTGAGCGCCATCCAGAGATGGGCCTGCATTTTATTCGTTTTTTTATTTTTATGCTTTTATTGGTGCATTGTAATTATACATCACACTGAGATATAGAAGGATAGGAATTACATACACATAACACTTGGGGCGTTTCCGTCTGGATCCCAGCCCCCTCTCTCCTCTTCCCTGTATATGTCATTGAGATGGGCATTGGCAATTTCATATACATACATAGCATTATTTAAACTGTTACCTTCATTCCATCTCTATCCACTCTCTTCCCTCCCCTAAACCTCCTCCATCATGCCATCAGAGTCTCTACTGCTTTATCTGAGGCCTCTTGTGGTCCAATTTCCAGCTAGCATCTGCATATGAGACGAAACAGAACAATTTGCTTTCCGAGTTTGGCTAAATCTTGGTCGGCATAATGTCTTCAAGTTCTGTCCATTTCCCTGCAAATGACAGAATTTTGTTCTTCTTTATGGCTGGGTAAATTTCCATGGTATCACAGTTTTGTAATACACATGCCGCTTGTGAGTCCAGCGTGGAGGGGGAGCTAGAGGGATGGTCTTGAAGGCTACGGGAACTGGCGGGGTGCCGGGTGGCAAGGCCCGCTCTGCCCCTCCGCGGCCCTCGCCAGCCGCCTGGGGTCCTGCTCTTGTGACATCGCTCGCTGCTGACTTACTCTGTAGATGCTACACAGGAAATGCCAGGGCAGGGGAGAGGGGTCCCGGCTTGGTGCCCGGGGTAAAAGGGTGCATCCATACGTGCCCGCCCTAGAGTCCCGCCCAGCTTAACCATGAAGGGAAGCCAGGCATTTTGGGTCGCCCAGCACATCAGCCTCGATTTCAGCTCAGGAGACCCTCATTTTAATCTACAGCGAAGGAGAAACTGCTTCCATCCTGGGGCTTGCTTAATCATGATCAAATCCAGCACTTGTGGCTTGAACGCTGGCGTTGGGGGAGGAAGTGGCATGTGGAGGACAGGAAGCTGGTCCTCAGGTGTGCTCCCCATGTCCCCAGCTCCCCGGATCTGCACGGCAGCCAGCGTTTCATGACCCAGAGTTTACATGTAAACACTGCAGTTCAAAACTGGGGAGCAGACAGCAAGCGGGAGACTGGATGAGTTCAGCTCTCGGCTCAGGCGGGGAGTTTCTAGGGCCTTTCCTGGGCTCTGTTGGTCTAGTTAGCTATCTCCACCCAGTCCCACGAGTTCAGTAACAGAGCTTCCCGCTCTCCGGCAAAATGGGTTCATTGCTCTTTTCTTTTGCTTCACCTTCCTCCTTCTGTCTCTTCGTTTTTCTGTCTTATTCAACTGGACTTATTGGTTACTCTTTTTCCATTTGTTTTTTCGGTACTGGGATGGATGGAACCCAGGGGCATCACACCTCCGAGCTACACCCCAGCCCTATTTTTTTTTTTTATTCTTTATTTTGAAACAGGGTTTCACTGAGCTGCAAAGGGCCTCACTAAGTAGCCGAGGCTGTTCGGAAACCTGCAATCCTCCTGTCTCAGCCTCTCGAATGCTGGGATTACAAGCGTGCACCACCATGCCCAGCTTTTTTTTTTTCTTTTTATTTCATGGAAGATTTGGAATCACCTTGACCTATTCTACAAAAAAAAATCTGCTGTGGTTATTTTTTTATTTATTTTTGGTGGTACTGGGGTTCCTGGAAGCCCTTCTACCTCCGGGCTACACTCCCAGACCTATTTTATATTTTTGAAACAGGGTCTCTTACGCCAGCGCAGCTGGCTTCGAACCTGCGCGATCCTCCTGTCTCCGCCTTCCAAGCGTGGGGATTACAAGCGTGCGCCACCACGCCCGGCTGCTGTGGTTATTTTGACATTGACTTCTTTTTAGATATAACTCGTGGACAATATGATCTCAATGTGCATATCTTTTCTTTCCTCCTTGGTACTGGGGATTGACATAGGGATCACTCAAGATACACTCCCAGGTTTTATTTTTTATTTTTGGTTCTGGGGATTGAACCCAGAGGATACTACTTCTGAGCACTTACCCCCTTAGCACTATTTATTATTATTAATTATTATTATTATTATTTATTTTGAAACAGGATCTCCTTAAGTTGCTAAGGGCCTAAGTCTCTGGGGCTGCCCTCAAACCTGTGATCCTCCTGTCTCAGCCTCTAATGTACTAGGATTGCCGACATGTGCCAACATGCCCAGCTCCAGTTTTTATTTTTTCAAAATAGGATCTTGCTAAGTTGTTGAGGGTCTCACTAAGTTGCCCAGGCTGGCCTTGAACCTGAGATCCTCCTATCTCAGCTTCCCAAATACTGGGATTACAAGCGTGCACCACCACGCCCAGCTCCACCATGTCTTTTTTAGAGTGTCATAGACGTGCAGTCATGCTCTGTGCTGCGCCTGACTCCTTCGCAATGATTTTGAGCTCTTCTTGGATGGTTGCTGTGTCAACACTTGGATAGTTGGTGTGTCGACACTTTGTTCTGTTTCAAGGATAGTTGCTGTGTCGACACTTTGTTTTATGGCAGGTAGAATCCCATTGTGTGGTTTTATCACAACTCATTCACTCGCCTGTGGATGGGTGTTTGTTTTTTTTGTTCTTGGCTGATAACACACAAATGGGCAATGACTCTTCTTATTCCAGTCTTTGTGTGGAAATATGCCAAGACATCCTGCTGCCTCAGCATCTATGTGTTGAGACCCCCACTCCACATAGTTAAATCGGCAAAAACGCCCCGAGAAGGAGGTGTCGTCTCTGGCCAAAGTACCCCCCCACTTTTAGATACCCTTCACTATTATTCCTTTTAACTTTCTACACGAATTGCTCCAGTGATGTGAAATTAGGACTATAAATAGAAACTGAGTCCGTGGAAATAAACTCTCTAATAATTTGTCTAAACGTCCTTGGCTTTGCTCAATAGTAATGAAAAAACTGGCCAGAACTCAGATGCTGTGATAAGCATTCCTGCTGCAGCAATCACAAAGGGTCTCCGACCCTCACTCCTATCACTAGGTTAAGCTATTAACTCCGGTAACCGGTAGCTCAGTTTAAGGAAACTTTGCTTACCCTTGAGATCCTGCCTAGAGACAGAGAAGATAAAATTTTGTGTGTGACTTCGAAGCAATTTAGTTGATGAACAACTTAGTTGCCCAAATACAATAGAGCCAAGGAAAAAGATTGTTGACTTTTACGCCCAGTGTAAATATTCCTGAAGAAAAAAGGCATTTTTGCATGAAGAAGAGCTTATCATAAGAAAGTCCCAACTGGGAAAGAAAGGAATTAGAAGGTTAAGAGCAGGTTGCAGAGGGCTTGTGACAGGGAAGTGGATTATTAAAGATGGATAAACTTTTAATAGGCTTGTTGTCTAAAGAAGAGTGTTCAGCAGTTAAGGAAATACATCTGACAGTTAAAACCAAGAACTTTGTGGTGTTGTTTGTGGTATTTTGTCTGCCAAACTGTGTTGTGAGTTTGCTTAAGCTTTCAGATTTAGAAGGTAAAATGCCAACACCTGGAGAAACTCTATCACATCCACCTGAATCACCACATCTCCCCACACTTGCTATATGGAACTGAGAACAAAAGATGGAAAGTTCCAGGAAAGTTAAAGAAGATTCCCCGAGAAGCCTCCAAGCCTTGGGTGTGCCCGTTTTCTTCTGAAAGATTGCCCTTTGGAACTGCTTGTCTGCAAGATCTGGGAGAGATCCGGAGTTAATCTCTTGAAAGCCAAAAGCCAGCTGAAAACCGGACTAGTTTTTTTTTTACCTCTGTTTACGTGTCATTCACTATTGTTTCACAGTGATTACATTCACTTCCTTTCCTCTTACTATTAACTTTACTGGTGAAGGGTATAAATTTCTTGGGGTTTTTGTAATAAAGTGTCATTGGCTCAAGAAGCCTTTGTCCATCTCAGGTTCTTTCCAAAGCGTCGTACCTAAAAACTTAAGGAATTCATAGAGGGGAAAGAATCGCTGCAGATAAGTTTCTGCAGAACTCCACCTGCCTTTTGCCCCATCTTTCTGAGGATTTGACCGGGAGCTGACAATAACGACCCAACTGAGATTAGTCGGCAACAGAAATATGTTTTCATTTCTCTTGTGCAAGTGATGCGCTAAGGGAAAGACTGTGATGGGCGCTGTACTTTACAAGCCACTGCACCGCACAGTCTCGAACAGTGGCTGGACCGTGTGCCTTCAGGAGTGAGAGCTCCGGCTTTCTCCATCTGTTCAAGATCCACTGCTGTTGGCCTGAAACACTGGTCACCTACGAGAATGGCATCTCACTGAGCCTTTTTCTTATATTTCTCTGGAAATATAATAATAGCTCACCGCTATTATAATAATAATAATATAATATAATAATATATAATTATTATAATATATTAATATATTATAATATATTATATTATATTATATATATTATATATTATATTATATATTATATAATACATATAATATATATTATAATATATATTAATATATAATTAATATAATAATAATAATAGCTCACCGCTATTTTTATGCACTTATTTGCCAACTGAGTATAATCTTGGTGGTGGGCCACTTTGAATCTTTGGCATGTTTTATTAGCAATTTTCTTACAAGTTATAAAGTTTCTTTATATAGTTACAAATCCTTTGTCAGGTATGTGGTTTGCATATGTTTCCCCCTAGTGGTACCTTCTATTTCTCCTTTTTTTTTTTTTTTTTTTTTTTGGTGGTGGTGGTGGTACTGGAGATTGGATCCAGGGGTGTTCTACCTCCGAGCTACACCTCCAGCCCTCTTTAATTTTTGTTTTGAAATAGGGTCTCCCTAGATGGCTGAGAGTCTCACTAAACTACTGAGGCTGTCCTTGAATCTGTGATTATCCCGTCTCTCCGCCTCCCACATACTAGGATTATGGGCATGCCACCACACCCGGCTTCTTTTCATTCTCTTAAAAGTGCTTTGTGGAAGAGAATGTTTTAAATTTGCTGTGAGGTCCAATGCGTTCATTTACTCTTTGATGGCTCCGACTTTGGGTGGAGCACCACATCTAAGGAGTCGATGTTCAGGTCAATATCACAAAATTTCCTCCTATGCACATTTTAGCTTTGTGCCATTTATGCCAATGGTAGGTCAATAAAACTGTAAGAAATAGCGATTCTAGGTGTTTGATAGAGGGTCTTCAAGTGACTCTGGCTTGCCACCATTTAGTTATAATCCAAATAGTTCTCTTTACAGGGAAAATTTTAAATTATTAGAGTTGTTAAGTATTTACTAGGGGTCTGAGTATATTAAATACAACCCTAATTCTGTGAAAACCTAATAAAATAATATGATTAAAGAAGACCAAATATGTGCAGGGCTTTGAAGTGAGGCCTGAGAGCAAATCCTGGTTCTACCTTTTTCTTCCTCTGAGTTCTTAGGTAGGATGCTTAACTTCTCTGAGTCCCAGTTTTCTAAAAACCAGGATTAGTAACCAGGTGGTTACTATTAGATACAATTATATGTATATGACATCAATGATGAACACAAATCTTATTTGCAAAGAAGCTTCCAGAGAGCCTCACCTGACACTGAAGCTCGGGGACTGTGTTCTTATCCTACCACTAGGTCCCTGAAGGCAGGTCCTCAGCGCCCCTGCACACCCTGTCCACCACCCAGCGCAACAGTTTAGCCACCTCAGCTCCCAGGAGCAGGTCCTGCAAGTAACCAGTGCCAAGCCAGCCGGGGCTGCTGGAGTTCACAGCAAAGTCATTTTTATTGTAACGAAACTTTAAAAGGCAGTTACATTAGTTACACATATACACGACAACTTAGTCACTGTTAGTCATAGAGAACATTCAAGAAGTACAAAGGAGGACGGACACACAGCACAGTTCACATCTGGATGAAGATAACAGAGATGGCTACGCACTCTCTCCACCAGGCCAGTGAAATCATCCTTCCTATAGGAAAATGGACTGAGCGATGAATGGAACTTCCCCGGGGGCTGCCACCTGCCAGTCAGTGCCCATGGGCATCAGCCCCAGATCAGGCACAGCCCTCCTGCGGCCTTCCCAGGATGGACGGCTGGGGGCTCGGCCAGTGAGGACGCCACTATCCCTCTGCTCTAGGAAGAGCCCTTCTGTTCAGACTGGCCACAGGCTTGCAGGTGGCCCTGCAGGTGGGTTCTCTGTTCCTCTGAGCCCCTTGCCCCTGCCCCATGTGCTGCGGCCGGGAGATAGCCTGCCTCCCTGCCCTGCTTGCCTCCTGGCTAAAGCCAGAGGGCACACTGGCCTTGCCGAGTGGCCGAGCTGCAGACGTAGTCGCTGTATCCGCTCACCCGGAGTTTCGCCCTGCTTTCAATATTCACTATTCCTGATAGAAGGGCTGAACCCTGCAGGCCAGAAGGTGGAGAAGGGGTGCTCTGTGATGGCTCTCGCTCCTGCAACCAACACTGAAAACATCAGCAGGAAGAGTGCCCTGTAGCCAGAGCGTTCTAGAACCTTTCTTGGCCATTGTCACAGGTTGCTGGCCTGGGCTTGGGGGGACCTCAGGGTGGCTGCCTCTGCCTCCTCACAGTGGTCAGGCAGCCATGCAGGCCCAACTGGGGGAGGCTGGGCATAGCAGAGGAAAGGCGGCTGAGAGTGGGCAGTGGGCCGAGAACCCTCCTCAGTCCAGAATGGTGGTAACGTCGGCCCCTCTCTGACCGAGGGACTCTACTCCAGTAGGAGGGCAGGTGGCCGGCTGAAGGACAGACAACAGGGTCCGCGGCACTGTGTCCTCCTGGCCTGGGAAGACTGGGGAGAGAGGCTCTGCAGACCAGAATAACTAAACTGTCCAGGGCCCAGATTCTCACACCAGCCTCGCCAGCCCACGGTGAGGGTCTCTCTCAGCACGACTGCTCCCTGCCCTGGGGTCTCCTCCATCTCCCCTTCTCTGTTTCCCTCCCTTCCTTCTTCCATACTGGAGCTTGAACTCAGGGGCCATTCTACCTCCTAGCTACACCCCCAGCCCTTTTTATTTTGAAACACGGGCTCACTAAGTTATGGAGGGTCTCACTAAGTTGCCGAGGCCGGCCTCGAACCTGAGATCCTCTTGTCCCAGCTTCCCGAGTCCTGGGATTGGAGGTATGCACCACCATGCATACCTGGCTCCTTCTCTGTTTGCTTGCTGGCCACAGGATGGCTTCTGAGAACCAAACTGCAGAACCGGAGCGGGGAAGACACGAGTGGGACCAGCTAATCAGGTCCTCCCAGATTCCCCTCTGGGGAAGGAAGGAAGGAAGGAAGGAAGGAAGGAAGGAAGGAAGGGGGTCCAGGCACTCAAATTCTGTCTATCCTGCCTGCTCTCAGCCACCCATGAGTCCTGGCCTCCCAGGACCAAGCACAGAGCTGGCACACCCTAAACTGTTGGAAGGAGAACAGAGCAAGGTCCCTGGAGAAAGGGCCTCTTACTCCTCTGCACCTTCGGCATCCAGTGCAGCCAGCCCCGGGCGATGCACTTGCCTCTATGGGCACCTCAGAAAGTCCCTGACTTCCCTTCAGAAAAACAGAAGCAAACACATTCAAGACCCCAAACTCCCAAGCTCGCAAGCTAAAGGCCACTCGTGGTCTGTTTTCACTTTGTTGAGAAACACATCTTTGCTCCAAAAGCCATTTTTGCACCTTTCCTGGAAATGACGGTGCTCACTGTGGGGAGAACACGAAGCTGCTGGGGCAGAGGTGGACCCAGGCAGGGGGCATAGAGGGAGGGAGGTCTGTCTGAGGGGGTGCACCGAGGGTCCAGCACCCACCACCTTCCAGCCACAGGAAAGCCTGAGTCAGAGCCAGTACTACACGCGCCCACTCTCAGGACCTGGTCACCACCATCCATAATGGGGCTAAAAGCCACTGTAGAAACCACAGCCCTGGCTCTATCAGTCTCAGAACAGGGGGGCCTGGCTGCTGGCAAAGGGCGTTCTGCTGGGAGCCCAAGGCTTTCCCAGATGGCAGGCCCTGCGCTTGCCCCAGCGGCCCATGGCTCCCCTCCCACCCGGACATTGATGTTGGTGAGGAACCAGAGAGGGTGGTCAGGAACCCGGGACAGAGGAGGCTGTGAGCAGGCGTGGGAGGGTAGGAGGAGCAGGTGGGCCGGAGTCCCAAACTTACATCCTTGCATCTGAGCAAAACAAGCCAGCCAGGGATCTGGCCTCAGGGGTCAGCCAGGAAGAAGTTTCTAGAAGTCAGCTCACACTCCTGAGACCACCTGAGGAGCTTAGAGCCCCGGGGGGCATGTGATAGGCGCAGAGCTGGCAAAGCCCAGGGACACGCCCTGTCCCTGCATGTCGCTGCCCTCCCTCCTGCCCGGATGACCAGAGGCTCGGGTGCCAGAGGGAAAGCGACCCTTGGAGGCCGGGCATCGTGCCTCCGCCATCTTGGCACAGGCCTCTGCACCGGGTCTGTGCTTCCTGCAGGTACTGGGTGGGGAGGAACAGGGAGGCTGCTGCAGGAAGTCAGAGGGCTCTTCAGACCTAGTGGGAGGCTCGGGTGGTTCCTCTAGGAGCAGGGGCCTGGCCCTAAGAGATGACTTAGCCAGTTTGCTTGGCTGCCTGGGTCAGCTCCCTGGTGGGCAGGACCTCTTCTGGTCGTGGCTGCAGGGCCTGGGACAGGTCACATTCTTGCTATAGACTCTGGGTGCTACATACTCTGGCCATACATGACAGACAGAAGGCTCAGCATCTCTGCTAGGACAGGCAGTTCATCTCTTGCCGTACACAGTAAGCCAGCCCCTCGGCACCGTGGGCAGGGGCATATCAGTGGGGCCCAGGGGCCTCTCCCTCTGCGTTCTGAGCCACCTGGCTTCTGCACCCAGAGCCACGGCTGTGTCAGGCTGGCCTGTCACTCCTGCCCCAGCCCTCCGGCCAGCAGCAAGAAGAGAGCTGATGCCTCTCTCAGCCGACCGGAGGCCGCACCAGGCCACTCGAGGCACCGGCTGAAGTTTCATGGGTGTGAATTGTATATTAAAAGAGGTTCACAACTGAATTTGAGGACCTAGTAGGCTCGCTTCCCCAGAACACACAAATAAAATACAATAAATACAACCAGTCCCATGTGTCTAGCCAGCCTCCGGTCGGTAGCCAGGAAGCCACGGCCATGGGTGCGAGCTCAGGGGTGCCACATCCAGGAGCCCAGGGGCGAGGGGGCAGCGGGGCGGGCCGGGTGGGGTCTCTTGCCACAGGCGCCAATGGCTCAGCAGGCAGCACTGGACAGCGGGGCCTTGACTGCCCGCGGCTACTCGGAGAACGGCGGGAACATGCCCAGGTCAGCAAAGTCTTCGATGTTGTAGTTGCCAGTGCCCTGGGTTGGGTCCCCTGGCATGGGAAGCATGTCCTGCAGGAGACAGAGGAAGACTGTGGGGTGAGCCGCCTCGCGGGCCAGGGTGCACCCCAGGGGCCCGCCCGCCATGTTTCCCGACGGCAGCCTAGGAATATCCCAGTCTTCTGAGGCATGCTCTGTCTGAGCCCCTGAGGAGCGGTTCTCCCCGGAGCGGTCATGCGGCAGGGAACAGCGGGGGCCACAACTTGTGCCTGTCTAAACTTGGTCAAGGACGCAGGTGGAGGTGCGCCCTGGGGCAGGGGACCCAGCCTGGCACCAGGCAGGCCTGGCAGGAACGCAGTGCAGCAGTGCCGGGAGCCTGCGTTCAGAGACTGCACCAGAGCAGGCCCGATCCCCAAGGGCAGACCGCAGGCCAACAAGGATCCAGTCTCGGATCTCGGACTCCCGTTTGCTTCATTCCTTTGGCAAACGTCCCCTTGTGTGTGTGTGCTTTGCCAACTTCCCAGCTGGTGGGACACTTGGTGAGAAAAGAATTCTGTGGACAAATAAGTTTGGGAAACAAGGCAGACTTCGCCTACCTCCTAGACATCCACAGTCCTCAGTGGTATAAAAAAGGTTCTGAAAAGTCCTGCAAGAAAGAAACTGAATGACTTGGTTTAACCAATGTTTCAGAAACTTATTTGACCAAGAATTCTTTTTAACATGGTGACTGTGAAGACCCCCATCAGGAAATTCTGTCGTGTAGGTTTAAGATGGGCCAGGGCTGGGGCCTCGCAGGAAACAGGAGGGGTGGCCAGGTCAGTGAGGAGAGGTGGGCAAGGCCTGGCCTGGGCCTCCTCTGCAGAGTGAGGAGAAGCTGCCCTGTGCCACCCCAAGGGCCCTGGGCTCTACGTCTGCCGTGAAGACTCGTGGGGAGCAGCTTGGGAGGAGGTGGGGTACAGAGGCCGCCGGCTGAGAGGATTTTGAGTTGCGTCTCCTGACCGGCAGGGTGGTGCCCGTCTGTGGCCTTGTTCTTTAGAGCAGCCAGGGCCAGGTCCGCAGGGGCCCCTGGGCTCAGTTGCAGGGCACCTAGAGCTTCCAGTGAAAACACTGTGACTGCGTGCTGCAGTGGAGAGCTGCAGGGAGGCCAGGGACCTGGCCAGGGCTGCACCCTGAACCTGGCCAGGGAAAGAGCTGAGCCAGAGCCCGGCCGGCCTGGGGGTGGGGCGGGGGCAGCCCTGTCCTGGGTGCAGCAATAAGGAAGGGGCAGGCAGCCAGAAATGGCCCGAGGCCCTGCGGCTCTCAGGGAGGCCTGGACCCCATGCTGCCAGCCCTTCTATCTCCCTCCTGCTCTGTGCGCCTCTCTGGGCAGCTGTGGAGTTGGGTGGGAAACAGTCTCCAATTCCAGCCTCCCCTGGGTTCCTCCACTGCTTCCCCTCCCCTTCTGTCCCCTCCCCAGCGTGAGTGTGGGATGAGACCCTCCCCTTCAGGGCCCTCGAGCCCCAGGCCAGGCCAGAACTCAGGCTGACCCAGGTGGGAAGGAAGCAGAGAGAAGGCGCGGGTACCTAGGAGGCGAAGTTCGCCCGATTTACCTGGAACACCTCAGTCTGACCGGGCTGCTGGTGCGCGTGGGGCTCCCCGCTCTGCTGGCCATGGTGCTGGCTCTGCCACTGCGACCAGACCTCCGAGGGCCGCCCCTGGAACTGCCCGCTGCCTTGTCCACTCTCTGCTGAAAGAGTGACACACCGGATGATCCTTTAAGGGCTGCCCCTGGCATCTAAGAACCGCAGCCGCAGGAAGGGCCCGCGCTCCCGAGAGGGCTTCTTCTACCTCAGTTCAGCCCCATGGAGGTCTCTCCTTGAAAGCAACCCTGGTATGGCCCAGCAGGCCCTCCTGAGAGCCCTCAGTCCCTGGGCTGCTCTCTCAGGCACCTGCCCTGCTGGGGAGGAGGTCCCATGCTCGCCCACTTATCCTGCCTCCTCGGCCTCTACAGGGTCCTGCAGCGCAGAGCTGCCCCAAGCCAGGTGCTTCTTGTCACCTTACTGGTTCTTAGTTCGAGAGGGAAAGAATTTGGATGCTGTGCAGACAGGAAGATAAAGCTCCTCTGTGGAATCAGCAAAAGAGCTTATAAATGAGAGCCCCTTCAATTCTCTCTCCAGTTTACCAAAAATATCCCAAGGGAAAAATGGAAAATAAGCAGAATTTTGTCTAAAATATTTTTTCAAGATTTTGCCGAAGAAACTTCTTTAGAAAACTAAATATCCTTTAAAGAAGATCTTAAGACACATCAAAAAACTTAGGACCGACTTCCACATTCAAATCGTTCTGTAGTATCTATGGACCACTGTGCTCTGTTAGACTCTGACTCAGCCCACCCTGCCTGGCCTGCTCTTTCCGTGGGCCAGGCTAGGGGCTCGTAGTCCCAGGTAGGGAGCTGAAGACTCCGTGGATCCCGGGCTGTGAAGGCAGCCTCACTTTTTCCTGTGACTCAGCTTACTTGAAACCTACCTTCTGATTCGAGGCCACCTGCAGTCCTGGCGACTGGGTATAGCTCAAAGTTCTCAACAAGGCTACTTTTGCCAACCTACACCCACGGGACCCTTGGCAATGTTTGAAGACATTTCTCATTATTATTAACAGTAGAATGACACCAGATAGGGGCGGGATGTTGCCAAATACCTTAGAATAAGCAGACTGCCAGCCCCAACACAGAAATATCCAGCCCCAAACATCTGTGGTGCAGAAGCTGAGAAATCCTACTGGATACAGTCAACAAAGAAGGCGGCAGGGTGGCTTAGCATCTTACAGAACCTCCCGGGTTCCTCAGCAAGGACAGACTCCTGAGCTCCCTGGCTAGATCTCATCTTTGCCACGCCAACACGCAGGGAGGGCTACAGTTCAACTCACTGGCAAAATGCACAGGGCTGTGTTTTAGGGCAGGGTTTGGGGAGCAGGAGGGGACATGGTTTCTGTCTGCGCTCCTGGGAAGCTCACCCTCTCCTACTCCCATCTCTAATTATGTACCTTATTTCTCATCAAAAAGGTCTTCAGTTATTTCTATAATAACAAATTCTTTCCATTCTCCTCTCTGAAGTAACCCCGGGGCTGAGTGGGGTGGGCCGGCTGGCTGGGGCTCTTTTAAGGAAGGTGCAGTCATGGCTGTGCAGGGCTCACCTGCTGGCCTGGGCTGATCTGCATGGCCCTGGTGTGATCCCCACACATGGGTGAGTTGCTTTAGCTTCCTTAACTTAAACTAAAAAGGGATTGCCGAGCAGGAAGGCATGGACATACGGCCTTCCCAGCCATTTTATCTGGAACATTCTGCTAGGATAACAGTATGCTTAGGTTACACAGACACCATTCCATGAAGGATGTTCTTATATGAGACAGGACTCTCCCTTATCATATTACAGAGAGAGCTTTACACCGTCATTGTCATGTTCGGAAATGCCTGTATTCCATAGATTTTGAAGCAAGGCTATGGGCTTTTGACTTGGGGGCCAAGGCCGTAAGAGTTCAGATGGCTTTTAGACCACACAAAAGCATAGGAAGATAGCACCTAGGAAATGACGTCCAACCTCAAAGCTGAGGTCTAAGCACCAGCGTCCCAGGACCACCCTAGGCTTCTCTGAAGAGCCAAAGGGGAGCAGGCTCAGATACCTCTGTACCTTGTCCAGAGTTGTTATACTTAAGATATAACATGTCCCCTAAAGAGCTCATTTATGAATGCCCAGGGTTGATAGAGTTAAGTCATGAGAGTTGTAGTCTCATCAGTAGATAAATCTGGGTGGTAACCTAGGCTGCTGGGCTGGGGCTGGAGAAGGCGGGACCCTAGGGGCGTAGTCCTGGGGATTGTGCCTGCGTCTTTGAATCCCCTTCCTTGCTGCCTGGCTCTCTGCTTCTGGCCTCCATGATGTGAGAGCAGAGCCCACGTGCTCCCCTTCTCTCACTCCCTCTGCCGAGCCCTGGGCTCCAGCCCCTGGCCTCACATGAACTGAACCCAGAATCTAAAAACTGAGCAAATACATCTTCCTTCCTCTAAGTCGTGTGGTCAGGTTTTGTGCTAAGGGTTCTAGAGCTTGGCCACCCCTGGCTTCCTAAAGCATCCCTGCCGGCAGCTCTTGTTCCCTGTCCCCCACCTACCAAAGCCTGGAGTCCTGTTGGCCAGGCTGGAGTAGGCGTTCCCGCTTGGCGAGGAGGTAGCTGGGCTGGAGAGAGGACTGTAGGAGGCAGGGTCAGCTGGGTAGGTGTGGCTGGTCCCAATCCCGAAGGGAGATGACTGGGCCTTGCTGGACTGAGAAAGGATTTGCTACAGTCAGGACAAAGGGAAGAGATGACAGTATCAGCTGCCACCCCCTCCCACTCCCGAGGCTGCCCCGGCCAGGGCATGGCGGGCCTGCTCGCGGTGATAGTGAGGCCCCTGGCTCTCCTGGCGGGTGGGCCAGGGTCTGGGATCACGCCATTGTGTGGGTGTCAGGACTCTGGTCCTAGGTGGGTCTGCATGATCCAGGTCCTTGGCCCCGGCTTTGGAGCCTTGGGCATTATGAACAGCAGGAGCTCCCTGGCCCAGCCACCCCTCATCCTTGCAGCAATAGCCGGGGAGTAGGTATGTGCAGGAACTGCCAGCTGCAAAGTGATGAGGGCTATAATCTTGGTGAAGGGCTCTGAGAGCCTGGTCCGGTCCTGCTAGCTTCCCCCCAGGGTGGGGGGCTGCAAAGAGGAAAGGCTGTGGCATCACACAGGTGCAGCCCTTGAGACCTGGCTCCCACAGAGCCCTAGGGTGCCCCGTATAGATATAGCTTTAGTGGGGAGCACTGAGCCACCCTCAGAGCTGGGGCACACTGAACAGACACCTGGGCCGATGCCCCCACAGATGCCTGTACCTGTCCAGGAAAAGGGGGACGGCTCCCTGTCCAGGCCACCTGACTCTGGTTCAGCTGCCGGGAGATCTGAGACAAGTTCTGGCCCGTCGAGGAGGAGGACTGGATATCATTCACACCAGGTACATGCACCACAGAGGAGCTGGAAGAGAAAAGTGTTTATACTGTGACAGCCAGGCTTGTGCGTGTCCACACACCCTGCCTGCCCTGCTGGGCCCTCAGCCTGTGCAGTCCCCCAGTGCAATGGGACACTGGGAAACAGCTTCCTCTAGCACCACCCAGTGGTCCTGTCGAGGCTGGTCCTGTTTGTATCCTCAGCCTCCTCCCCTCCCTCCTCTCCTAAGCCCCATCCTCCCTCCCATCCAGGGCTCTCAACAGCTCTCTTAATTCCCAGGACTAGGAACACATCTTGGAATACAGATCAGTCTCGGGGCTAACCAGCTCTTGGGCTTCAGCTAATTTGTCCCTTTGGGGTGTCTGGAAGCCTTAAGGATCAGGAAATAGGCTGCCAGCTGTTTCTTAGCTGCAAGCAGGACGTGCCTATCAGCAGACACCTCTGGCTAGGGCTCAGTCCTGCAGGCACAGTTTAGGGCTGCTTGTTTACCTCTTCTGCCTCAGTGCAATTTAACCCGGCAAGTCTTTATTAGGCACCTGCTGTGTGTGCTACACTGCTCAGTGCTACCTGCCTTTGCAGGCTTGTTCTCTGGCACTGTGGATGCTATGAACACGAGTCCTGGTCTGGCACAGGCCTGGCACAGCCTGTGTACTGAGAAATTCACAAAAGGGTACACAGCACGGCATGGCCTGCAGTGGTGATGGTCCAGGGATGCTCTCGTCCTCCTGTCCCAGATCACAGAGCTGCTGCTGTGGCCGGGCCTCCCCAGGTCCCTAGAGCAGCTGTAACCCAGCAAGCCAGCTGAGGGACAGGCCAGAGTCTTGGTTGGTCCAGGCCCCAGCTGCAGGGCCACCTCTTGCCTCTCCAGGGGGCCTGTCTTGGGCCAGTAAGAAAACAAGACCCTGACCCCATGGGCTACCCTTACCCCTACCCCTTGGCAGGGTGCTTTTCCTAGGCAGCAGACCCCACTGGCCTAATTCCAGTCCCTGGCTGCACCCACCCTGCCTATGTACCAGCGGTGCCTCCAGAGGCCCAGGCACGTGAAAAGCTCCATCCTGGGGGTCTGGGACTCTTGTAGTGAACTTGGGGTATCTGGTGCACACACATGAATGACACCCTAAGTTCTCTCCCGTCTATACTCCCGATTCCCCAGCAGAAACTGGAGCCAGGCCTTGCCTCCGGTCACCAGGTTGGATCTTCCCCAGTGAGTTTCAAGACACTCTGATGCTGAGTAGCTCGGGGAGGTCAGGTGCCCTGCTGTATCCCTGAGTGGGGCTTCAGACCGAGGCCCCGATGCGGGCAGGTCCTCTTTTCCTAGGATTGGCCGTGGTCTCTTGACCAAGGTTCAGCTTCCTGCCACTTGGTCAGCTGTCCCCAGCTCTACCCCACCCAGATCTTGGTCAGGGACCAATGCGCACCTCTCAGCAGCAGGCACTGCTTCAGAACTTAGTGCCTGGTTGCATCAGAGAATAAGTACTCAATTCTTTAGCAACTCAGAGAGCTGTTGGAGCAGAACCAGCACCCGCGGAATCCTCAACCTTCAACTCTGTGTGCAGCACAGAGACCAGGCTTCCCACCTCCTGCTCCCTGCCCTACCTGAAAGCCTTCCCTGAGTGTCCGGGCGGGAACGGGCTCCCTTGGGAGTAGATTTGTTGCGCTCCTGCTGCAGAGGCCGAGCTCATCATCTTCTTCTCCGCTAGGAAAACCAGAGTGGGAGGCACCTGTGAGGCCCCCGCCCTGTGGGCCTCAGGAGGCCGCTGGGAGCAGGAGAGCTGGGTGCACATCCCAGGCGGCTCTTTCTTTGACCAACAGATCCAGCTCTCCTGGGGCCTTCCTGAACAAGGGAGGCTGCTGCTCCTTGCCTCCGAAAGTGGTCACAAGCCACCTGGAGCCAAAGCCCTATTTGAGAGTGGGGGGGGGGTTACAAGAATAAGGGAAAGGGTCCCTCAGACATTCTTTCACCCAGTCCTTCCAACGCCCAGGGCGGGCATGACAGGTGAATACGAGAGGGCCCCTCTGCCTTTGTACCAGATGTGCCATCTCAGACATGGTTTTAACCGTCCTCTGCCTCAGTTTCCCCAACTAAAAGGTGAGAGTCATACTGCATTTCCCACAGGGCTGTGTTAAGAACTGATGCTCTGAGATAAGCAACATGCCTGGCAGCATCTAAATGCATGCTGATGCACGTTGCTAATGGGAAACCAAGGAGCTACTTGTCCAAGGCCATGAGACAGCAAGGTGGGACCCAGGGCTTGAGCCACAGCCCAGCACGTCCCCATGGCCGACTCCCGCCCATGCTGCAGCGGACCTTGGGTCACAGTCTGTATCTTCATTTATGTCACGTCTGCTCTCTGGGCCTTTGTCCACAGGGATGCCTGGCCTTTCTCTGGCTCTGGCAGCAACGGCCGCTCCACTTCCCCTCTTGGGTTTGCAAAGCATCTCCATGCCTGTCTTTCATTTTGTTTTGGTTGTATCATATTTTGACTGCCTGATACTTGGGAATTATGTGTCAGGACCCCGGCACATCAACTTATTTTCTCACCCGTTCCTCTAATCTCCACATTTGGTATTCATACTTTCTTGCTATCTCAATTTTAATTTTGTCCTAAGAATTTTGTGAACTGTTAAAAAATTTTCTTGGAAATAGTTTGGAAGTAAGATAGATCTCTTCCCTCCCTCCTTCCTTTCCTTTTTTCCTTCCTCTCACTCCATCTCTCTCCTTAAGATTTCTGTTAGCAACATGCTTAAACATACTGAAGGCTCCTTCTCCATGCATATCACATGATGAGACATTTCTCTCCGTTCACTACCTGCAGTCCAGAAGACTCTGGGTCTTTGCAGAACTGGTTTGAAACTCTGGATTTTCTGATTATCTTTTTTTTGTTGTTGTTGTTTAGCAATTTGCTAATTCTGGGTGTTGGTAATTTCTTATCACTCCAGCTTTCCCAACCTGTCATGTTCATTCTGTGTTTTATATTTTGGTTCATTTCAGAAATAGGCATAATCTTTTGAAAGTGATTTTTTCCCCCAGAAAGTATAAGTACATGCCTTCTGTATCTGAAAGCAGTTTGGCTGTTGGAAAAATTGGGGGTGGCATATTTTCCTTCTGAATTCTCTGGGTATCCCTCAGCCCCAGAGTTTTGATATTTAGTAAGTAAATGAAATCTAACCCCAAACTTCCCTTTGCAAGTAAAAGTATTTTTTATTCTCTCTGGATATTTGCAAAATCGTTCCTTTATTCTTCAGATTATAAAAGTATATCCAACCTACTACATCTGGGAGTTTTGAATAATTCCATCTCTTTCTATTTCATGGAATAATTTGTAAAGAATTGGGTTTAATTCTTTCATAAAGGGTTTGTAGAATTCAGATTCAGATAGACTTTTCTTTGATGGGAGGTGTTTCATTGGTGTTTCTATATCTTTTTTTTTTTTTTTTTTTTTTTGCGGGTCTGGGGATGGAACCCAGAGGCATTTGACCTCTGAGCTACACCCCCTGCCCTATTTTTTTTATTCTTTATTTTGAAACCGGGTCTCACTGAGTTGCAGAGGGCCTCACTAAGTAGCTGAGGCTGTCCACGAACCGCGATACTCCAGGTCTCAGCCTCCGAAATGCTGGGATTACAAGCGTGCGCCACCACGCCCGGCTCCTATACACTCTTGATTCAATCTAGGTGGGTTGTAAGTGTCTAGAAATTTGTTGATTTCTTTTATGTTTTCCAGTTTATTGGAGTATAAACTTTCAAAATAGTTTCTGATAATCCTCTGGATTTTCCCACTGCCCATGGTAGTAGCTCCTTTACCATTTCTTACTTTAATAATTTGCGGTGATTATTTCTTTTGGTTAGGTTGGCTAATCACTTATCAATCTTGTTTATCTTTTCAAAGTACCAGCTATTTGTTTTGTTGCTCTTTTATATTTTTTTGTTCTCTATGTAACTGATTTCAGCTCTGATTTTAATTATTTCCTGCCTTCTACTGGCTTTGGAATTATTCTGTTCCTATTTTTCAAGGGCCTTGAAGTGTATTAGTAGTTGCATATTTGGTGACCTTCTGTTTCTCTTATGTGGGCACTCAAAGCTATAAATTCTCATCTTAAATTTGCCTTCAAAGTATTTCATAGGTTTTGGCATGGCATTTATCTATTTTCATTTAATTCTAAGAATTTTTTTATTTCTCCTCTTATTTCTTCTATGATCCAGGTCTCATTCAAATGTGTATCATTCAATCTCCATAAATTCCTTTGAGTCTTTCTGTTGTCTACTTTCATTCCATTATGATCTGAAAAGATGCAAGGAATTATATTGTGCTTTTTAAAAAATTTGCTAGTATTTGCTTTGTGGTCAAGAATATGATTTATTTTAGAGGAGCTTCTCGACCAGCTGAGAAGAGTATATTTAGCGGTTGCTGGAGGGACTATCCTATATATGTCTATTAGGTCCATTTGGCTTATAATGTTCTTTAAGTCTGAAGAGTCTTTACTAATCTTTTTTTCTGGAGGATCGATCTAGTGGTGTGAGAGTTATGTTGAACTCTTCCAATATTATTGTATTGGACATCTCGAGTCTTAATGTCACAAAGAGTTTGTTTTATAAAACCCAGGTTTAGCCGGGCGTGGTGGCGCACGCTTGTAATCCCCACGCTTGGGAGGCGGAGACAGGAGGATCGCGCAGGTTCATAGCCAGCCGCGCTGGTGTAAGAGACCCTGTTTCAAAAATATAAAATAGGTCTGGGAGTGTAGCCCGGAGGTAGAAGGGCTTCCAGGAACCCCAGTACCACCAAAAAAAATAAAAATAAAAAAAAATAAAACCCAGGTTTGGGGGATAAATGTTTACTATAAATTATATCTTCTTGCTGGATTGTTCATTTTATCAATAAGAAATGACCAGCTTTATCTATTCTGATAAGCTTTGGCTTAGTCTACTTTGTTGGATATGAAAGTTGCTACCCCTGCTTGTTTTCAGTCTTCATTTGCATGGAATATCTTTTTCCATCCTTTCACTTTTAGGTGGTAGAATAGAAGATCACTCCTATTTTTTTTAAGGGGGCGGGTCTCGGGATGGAACCCAGGGGCATTTGACCTCTGAACTACACCCCCTGCCCTATTTTTTATTCTTTATTTTGAAACCAGGTCTCACTAAGTTGCAGAGGGCCTCACTAAGTAGTTGAGGCTGTCTGCAAACCACGATCCTCCAGCTCTCAGCCTCCCGAATGCTGAGGCTAGCATGCGCCACCATGCCTGGCTAGTTCTATTTTTCTTTGTTATGGTGTATTTTTATTTTATTTTATTTATTTTATTTTAGGTACTGGAGAAGGAACCCAGGGGTATTCTAGCTCTGAGCTATATCCTCAGCCATATTTTTATTCTTTATTTGGAAACAGAGTTTCACTGAGTTGCAAAGGGCCTCATTAAGTAGTATCTGAGGCTGTCTGTGAACTGCCATCCTTCTGTCTCAGCCTCCCAAATGCTGGGATTACAAGCATGCACCACCATGCCCAACTGTATTTTTAATTTAAAAACATGGTCTTTTGCATGTTATATGTTAAGTTGTAATTTTTTTTATAGGGGCATGTCTTTGGTTTAATAATATAAAAATAAACTGCACAATGAATTAAGATAATTTACTTATGCCAACCCCTTAGATTTTAAAGATGAGATGACAGCACCCCTGGCTAGCTATTTCAGGTCACCAGCAACCATGAGATGAGACCAGAAATTCAGGGATCGATTACTACCCCTGTGGGTAGGGCTTCTTCTGCAAGTTGCAGAGGCACCTCACACTCCCTGGACTTTCTCAAGGTGGCCTGAAAGTCCCTGCAGATCCCACATTTTCACAATCCAGTGCTCTAGGAACTTACATGCACTAATTCCTGCAAACATCTCAGCAAAGCGGGGATCTCTCTCTTGGGAGAAGATTGCATCTGCCTTTTCCACAGACTTCCCAGGCTCATGAACTCCGGCGGGTAAATTAGGGACAGGAACCTGTTGGCACATTAAGGTACAAAGGCCACAGAGTAAGGGACCCAGAACAAGTTCCAGAAATCACCTGCTTTTCCCGGCAATGCCCCTCCCTCTGAGTCACAAACACTCAAGTTCAACATTTCCACGGGGGGCATGGTTTATATCTACCAAGACCAAGGACAGCCAGGCTGGGGAGTGAACCAAGGGACACAGAAAGCACACCAGAGTCACTGATACTTAGAGAGATACGTGGAAGAGTCAACTCACTCTGAATATCAGGATAAGGGAACATAAAGTTTAATTCAGGGAAGAGGGCAGGTGCCAACACATGCCAGCTTCTCTGTGTGACCAGCTACAGAAGCAGGGCTCAGAAAGGAAGAAGAGGGGAGGGGGGGCACACTGAGGAAGAGCAGAAGAGTGTGACAGGAAGGGGCACGGTGTGGGGAGAGGACGAGGGACCAAGGTGGGAGTGAAGACTGGGAAGCCAGGGGCCAGAGAAATTTAAAACCTGCCTTTGCTGGCTTCTGAGTGTGTGGGCACTAGAGTCTACAGTGGCCTTTGAAATGTCCATCGGCCCTGTGAATTCTCATGCTCGCTGACCATGGCTCCTACTCCTCCCTGGTCTCCACGTGCTTTACGCTCTTCATGGCTCACTTCTGCATGGAAAAGTCACAGTAGAATCCCAGGGCCCTGAAGCGCTTCTTGTACTGAGGAAGGTAGGTGGGACCCGGCACCCGTGGGCTAAGGACTCCTGCCAAGAGCTGAATTTAACCCCCAGTTGCTGGGCAGGAGATGCTTCCAAGTGGGAAAGAATTTCCCAGACACTCACCTGAGACAAGTCGTAGGATGATAGCCCATCTCTCTGGTGCACTTCCAACTCTGCTTGCTGCTGCTGGAGCTGCCTGTGAAGTGAGAAACCAACAGAGAGCATGAAGGACAGAATGGGGGTGGTGGCTCAAGCTGGGACTTTTCCTGCTCTCACAGTCATGGGGGGCAACACCCGATGGGCCCTTTAACTGCTTTCCACTTTTATTTTATTTTATTTTATTTTATTTTTAATACCCTGTATTTCAAGTGTAGATTATCACACTGAGCTACTTAGAACTAAGTTTTGATAAATGACTTCATTTTTATTTAATGCAGAGCAAAAAGATACCACACTAAAAAGAAAGAGAGTTTGGGAAAGCCCTTGAGTCTAAGACTGAATGAAGAGGCTGGCCAGTTAATGCTCACCTGCAAACTGGGCAGGTGTTTACCTCATCTCCGTCAGTCCCTACACTAAGTTTTCCCAGTGGTTATGCGACTCACACATTAGCACTAAGAAGCTGAAGTTGGAAGAGCTTAGGGAGCTGACAGAGCCGGCTGGCCAGCAGACAAGGTCCTGATGGAGCAGAGCCAGGACCTGACCCCATACTTGCGACCTCCCCATCCCAGGCACCTGCCTCCCATGCCAGGCTGCTCATTAGAGAGAAGAAAAGACTGGATAGGAGAAATGGATGCTGTAAAATTTAAAATATAAAACTGGGACAGCAAACCCTACAACTCAGAGTCTAGAAATGGAGCAGAATGAAGGTGTCCTTGTCAATGACAAATACCTCACCTGAAAGGAACCCTAGTTGGAGGCCCAGTGGGCACACTGTTTAGAATTAAGCCAAGATTTTCTCATGCATTCAATGAATTACACTGAATCAGTGAAATACTGACACTAAGCTCCATGCTGGGCACAGATAGAGAGATAACTCGGAATCCGGGAGATCCTGGCCTCAAGCCATTTACAGGGATGGCTTAGAACACAGTAGATCCCAGCCTCTGTTGTTTAGAGTGTCGACTTGGAACCTAGAAGATCCTGGCCCTCGAGTTTCCAGGGAGCAGGAAGACCAAAGCATAGGCACAAAGTTCAGGGTTGAGTCAGGCCCTCAGTGCTGGAGAAGACTGGGCTCTGTGTGTACTCGGTCCCATCCTGGCCTTGGGGTGGGAGCCCAGGAAGAGTATGAGGAAAACGGGAGAAGCTCCTGACTGTCACACCAGGCAGAGCCCACACTCGTTCACCTGTCACACCAGCAAAGGAAGAGCCCAAAGAGTAATTGTCAAGACAAATTGGTACTTCAAAAAAATTTAAAGTCATCAATAGAATCAGTAGAACAAAACCATGACTTTCTGTACTATCTTATGTCTACAGTTTGCTTTATTCATTTACATCTCGAGGTACCACCCTCTTTCATTTGTAGGGGCCCTAAACCTGAATATAAGATGGATTCCCAGCACTTTGCCAACGTCTTCACATCCCTGCAACATTCCACCAGCAGATAAAGAAATGGAGGCCTGGCGAGTCTAAAAAATGTATCCAGGTGGTAGAACTCGGGACACACAGGATTCAAATTCCATCAGTCTGGCTGTATATGGACCTTGAATTCTTCCCTCTGCCCTGGGCTGCTGCTTCAGCCCATGATGGATATGCATGGTTAGACAAGGACTGCTTTTCCACATCTCCCTTCCTGAAAAGCCCCCAGCAAGACAGCAGCTTAAGCCACAAGGTGGGAGAAAAAAAATCCATTCCTTTAGATTTTGTGGGATCGGAATGGTGAACTCTCCCCATGGCAGGTAGCTGAGAACCACCTTGAACACACTTCCCAGAGCCCAACCTTCAACCCACAGTATTCTTCTATGAAATAACATTCATTCCAACTTGGGCTCAGTAGGGCCCAGCCCTCTGGGATTGTGTGGTCAATGGAGGGTGGGGACACAGACTTGCCTTCTGCCATGCCCAGGGCACCTGGAGCAGGTTTTGGGGAGGAAAACACATGCTTTTCATTTGCAGGAAGGTGTGGTAAGAGTCCTGGTTATTGGCCAGGGGTCAGCTCCCAGTCCTGTTCTTCTCTTTCAGGGAAGTTGAAAATAAGTATGCAAATCCCACTTCCCAACCTCACTCTGGACTCAGCATTTCTGTCCCCGGCCTTTGGGTTCCACTTCCACAGTTGAAGTGTGCGTGGAAGAAGAGCTGACCCAGGCCACCCCATCCTGGGAAGGGGCCTGAGGAGGCTTCTCAGACATTTCACAGCACTGGTGTAAAAATAAACCTCGGTGTGCTAGCACATTCCAGGGGGAGGGGGAGAGCAGGGCTGCTCAGAGAGAGCTGGTCAGCAGTGCATGCACAAGTGGTAGTGTCCACCTCAGCAAAGCTGTCCCATTAGCTGGAGACTAGAAACCCAAGGACCCAGATAGCCTCCTGCCACCGAGAGGGAGAGCTGCCAGTTATCCCCATGTTCCCTGGACAGAGGCTTTTACTCAGTTGGAGTGAGCAGAAGCCAATAGGGGCATTGAGAGGCTGCCTGCTCCTGCTGCTGAGAGCAGCCAGAACCCATCGGGGTATCTGGGGATCCAAGAGCTCAGCTGACCAGAGAGGCGCCATATATACCCACCCTGCCTTGGGCGCCATCTGTTTACCTATTATGAAGGACTTGGATGCCTGTTAAAGGACTTGGACTAGATGGGACCAGGGAGCAGCCGGGTCCTGGATGTGACAACATGGACGGTGGGGTTTTAAGAGTGCACACACACACACACACACACACACACACACACACACACACCAGCATGACAAGCACTTGTGTTTGTGAATACTGATGGCTATTCTGGGACGATGCCTTCATAGCAAAGAGGGCTTGGCCCAAACAGATGCAAAGGGACTTTGGATTCCTCTCCAGAAGGAGGTTGGAATCAAGCAAGTACAGCAGCCAGATGTGCAAACATGAAACACCACCCACTTGCTCAGGTACAAGTGTGAGCCACCACACACCCACGCTCAGGTGTGCAAACATGAAACACAACAGACCCGTGCTCATATGTGCAAATGTGAAACACCTACAGACCCACGCTCAGGTGCGTGAAAATGAAACACCAAGGCCCATGCTCAGAGTCAGCCCAAGAATTGTGTCTGAAAGAGGATTGACCCCCAGACCCTGAGACCTAGCCAGTTCCAGACATTCAACCAGAGTATTAAGTCACTTTGTGTTTTCCTGGACCTCTTTCTCATGGATGTAATGTGAAAGAGTTAGAGCTAACCAGGTCTTCTTTTTAGCAGCTTCACAGCATACTAAACACATGGCACTCAACTTCTCCGCTTTCTTCTGACGCTCCTGACTGAATAACCGAGCTTGCAAATCCCCCCAAGCACAGAGCTTTAGAAGATCTTTCCATAACAAGTCTGGCTACTGCTGGCAAAGTTCAGTCTTGCAGATTCAGAAAAAGGGCGGGCCTGTTCACAGCCGAGGTTATCACTGCCCTCTGCCGTCCACATCTGCTTCTCCAGCATCACCCATTACAGCCTTTCAGTTCAGCAGACAGTTTTGGGCTTCTGGTGTAGGTCTGTGTCCAGGGGCCTTCTGACCCACATAATCTCCAGGACCTGCTGAGAACAGTGGCCCCACAGGCACGCCCTCACAAAGCGCTTCCCCTGTTTTGCCCACGCTGCCTGGCTTTCAGAACTCTAGGTCGGAGTCAGGAATGGTTTCAGAGGTGGCTCCTCTGCTTCTGGCTCTATACAGTGTCACCCTGATGCACTCCAGGCCCTGAGGATGAGCTGCTCTCGCATCCTCTGATCCCCACGGTGTTTCACCTGCCCTTATCGAAGCTCAAGGCTCAGCCTGTGAGACCAGAGCCTCACCCTGAAGGCAGGGGCACAGGGGTGTAGGCTGTGCCTTCCATGGCGTCCAGGGAGCACCTGCTGCATCAGTCACCAGGAAACCACATGACCAACAGTTGAAACTTGTACAGTGCTCCAAGTGAGTGCAGAATGGTGAACATTTAAAACTAGCAAAAGCCCAGAAAGGGGAGCCCTAGTCTGCTCTTCTCACTCAAATATGGAGGGACCATGCCTGGGAGCCACGGGGTGGCCGGGTCTTGATGTGGAAGTGACTTCAATGACAGGCAGGAAAAAGCTGGGGTGACAGCTTGGACCCCCCAGGACTGAGGGAATAACTGGGGAGGGGGCACAGGTGTGGAAAAGGAGAAGAGAAGGGGCAGGATGGTACAGGTCGAGAGCTCTATGAACCAGCCACCGTTGGCATCCGAGGGTGGAGGTTCTAGAACAGGCCCATGGTTCTCGATGGGTGACATTTGTGACCATTTCCATGACTCTGGCGTGGCAGCCTGGCATGGATACAGTGAGGCCACTTGACAGGAACCTGGTGTGGCTCGCAGAGATGGTTTAAATGATGGGGAACAGACTTGGGCTGGCATCATCCTCTTCCTCTTGGGGTCCTGCTGCCCCACACCTGGCCCCATCCACTGGACAAGCACACCTGTCACCTCCCGCTTGAGAGCTCCTGAAAGAGAGGTCCTCGCTGGCCCCCTCCATCCCCTGCACATCTGTGGAAGAGCTCAAGGCCTGTGCCTTGTCTGACTCTTACCCTACTGCTAAGCCCTCCCTGTTTTCATCAGGGCCAAGGCTCCGCAGTGGGTGATACTCCCTTTTCCCTGAGTGAAGAACCTCCTTTCCACGTTGGGGAAGGAGAAAACAAAAGATCTTTGATCTGATTGAATCTTCTAGATCTAACTAGCTTTTTTTAAATTTTGCATACTTGGACCTGTGACTTCTTATATTTTTTTCTGTACAACTTACAACTTACAAAGTCTTGATTAGAAGATGGAGGTGGAAGAACCAGAATCCTGAATCAGGTGATCTAGGGAGGCTCGGACCCGCCTCGCGGTGGTGCCCTGCAGTGGGTTGAGATGGCCAGGAGCCATGGCAGGTTCATGAGAGAGGATGCTACTGTATGCCCCCAGCCACGAGAAAGAGCCACCTTCCAAATTCTAAGGACAGTTTCTACTGCATGTGTACCTATTTCACCCCATCACACGATTAAAATAAAAAAAGGAATCATCATAGGTTGAGCCTCTAGCCAGGCATGGTGGCACATGCTTGTAATCCCAGTGCTTGGGATGCTGAGACAGAAGGATCCTGGTTTGTGTCCAGCCTTGACTACCTAAGTGAGACCTTCCTCAACTTAGTGAGACCCTATTTGAAAATAAAGAATAAAATATAGGCCTGGGGGTGTCGCTTGGAGGTGAAATGTCCCTGGCTTCAATCTCCAGTACCAAACACACACACACACACACACACACACACATACACACACACACACACACACACACACACACACACATTGAGCCTCTATGCTTGCTTGAGCCCAGGCACGACCTGCCCAGGGCCATGCTTGCTACATTGGCCTTCAACAGGGTCCGGCCCACTGCTCAGAGCCTGATGTCCTCTGATTCTTAGGGCGACTCATGCAGGAACATCCTTGTTCCATTTCACAGGTGAAGAAGTGGAGAGCTTGAGGTCAGGAAGTAGCTGGCCAGGACCGGAGCCCAGGTCTGCCTGCCAGCTCACGTGTGATCCTACAGCATCCACAGGAGCCAGCAGAGACGCTGGGCCCCGGCCCTGAGCAGGAGCCGGAGGACAGCTTCAGTGACGATGATGTTGCAGCCGCCCCAACCCCCAGCCCTCAGCCCTCAGCCCTCAGCACCCAGCACCCATTCCCCAGTGCTGCCAGGAGGCCTGGTCCTGTCCAGTTACTGCAGCCCAGCTACAGCACGACCAAGAACCACACATGGCTGCCACAGCCAGGGGAACCTGCGGAGCTCTGTGCTCAGGGACTAGAGAATGAGGAGCAGGACCAGAGAGAGTAGGCGAGGGAAGGCCACAGGCCTGGCCAGGGGCTCTGGCCTGTTATGCTCTGGGAGAGGAACAGGAGTGCAGGAGGTGCTCCCCAGTGATGGAGAGAAGCAGGGGTGCAGAGGATGCTCCCTGGTGGGTGAGAAAGAACATAGGGGTGCTCCCCAGGGAGGAGAAAGAGGCAGGAGCATGAAGGGTGCTCCCTGGGTAGGAGGGAGAAGCAAGGGTACAAAGGGTGCTCCCCAGGGGGGGAGATAAAAGCAAGATTGTGCTGGCACTTCCTGGTGAGGGGAGAGAAGCAGGTGTGTGGAGAGTGCTCCCCCATTGGGAGGAAAAAAGAGGGAGTGCAGAGGGTGTTCCTCAGGGAGGGGAGAGAAGCAGGAGCATGGAGGGTGCTCCCGGGTGAGGGTCCCAGCTCCTCCATCCCGGCTCCTTAGACCTGTGGGGATTGCAGCTACAGAGCTTGCAGGGAGGATAGAGCCCCGGGCAGTGCTGCCAGAGCAGGGCCCAGGAGAGGCCTCGGGGAGGCCGGGCACCTACTTGACATTGGTGTTGGTGCAGATGATGTACTCGATCTCATCCGAGTAGGGGTTCTGGAAGGTGAAGCTGCTGGTGCGGACAAGCATCCACTCCCGGTTCTTGGTGCGGAATCGGTACATGACGGACAGCACTTGGCCTTTCAGCTTCACCACCTGAGAAAACATTCGGAGGAGGAAGTCAGCGGGGAGAGCCGGTGCCAGACAGGAGGGGCAGCGGGTCACGGGTGCGGGCGGCAGGGCCTCAGCATGGGGCTGGACAGCAGGAGGGGGCAGGGAAGGGGGGCAGGGAGCCCACGGACCTGCTACTGCTTCTGCTCCATCACCGCCCTGTGAGAACCACTAGCCAACACCATTTCATACTGGGGCTCTTTTGTTTTGGTGGGGTTCCTACCTCCTTTTGTGTGTGTTCTACCTCCGAGCTACACCTCCAGCCTGCTTTAATTTTCATTTTGAAACAGGGTCTGGCTAAGTTGCTTAGACTGACCTTGAACCAGCGATCTTCCTGTCTCAGCCTCTCAAGTACTGGGATTACAGGCATGCGCCACCGTGTCCGGCTCATATAGGGACTTTTTTTTTTTTTTTTTTTTTGGTGGTACTGGGATTCCTGGAAGCCCTTCTACCTCCGGGCTACACTCCCAGACCTATTTTATACTTTTTTTTTTTTTTAATTTGGAAACAGGGTCTCTTACGCCAGCGCGGCTGGCTTCGAACCTGCGCAACCCTCCTGTCTCCGCCTCCCAAGCGCGGGGATTACAAGCGTGCGCCACCACGCCCGGCATTTAGGGACTTTTAACTTAGCTTTTTCATAAATCTCAAATTGTGAAAACTCTGAGCTGTGTTTATCTTCTTGCTGTGGCACCTGAGCACTGGGGTTTGTACCGCGGTGTTACTCCCTCCTGGGGCATAGGGCTACCACGCACTCGTGGACTTATTTCCTCAGACCTCACATGACAAACGCTTAACCTCTGTTTGACATTGCACAGTGATTCCATCACTCTCTTGGAGGAGAAGCGAGAAGAGAAGTAAATTTGCATGCATTATTTGCAAATAGCTGTTACTACCTTTAAGTTACAGTTTGTTTTCCAATGTACTTTCTTTTCTGGGGAGGGGTTACTGAGGATTGAATCCAGGGGGATTCTATCTCTGAGCTATATCCCCTAGCCCTTTTTATTTTGAAATGGGATCTCAGTAAGTTGCATCTGTCCTCAAACCTGTGATCCTCCTGTCTCAGACTCCCAAGTACTGGGATTACAGGCATGCACCACCATGCCCAGGTCTAACAGACATTCAAATATGCTGTAGCCGGTGCAACTTCATAAAAGCTTGGTGAAGAGGGCTCCCCTGTGCCCTCCTCTCTAGTCTTGAGACTAGAGAAATTAAATAAGTCACACATGATCTGACACCTGACAGATTTGGGTGGAAATACTGGACAGAAGCCAAGAGCTGATTTCCAAGGACAAGCTTGTCTCTGTGGCCACACAGCTGCATTTTGCTCTGTGTAGGTGCACATGACACACAGACATGCAGAGACCCAGGCCAGCGTGCAGCTGGAGCCTGGGCACAGAACTCACAGCTGTAGCACAACAGGAGAAGCACAGAATGACTAGTGGGTGCAGCCTGGGTCTGGGTTGGATAAGGTTGAGCAGGAGTTCTCTCTGAAGGCATGAACAGTCTCTGGCCCAGAACCTGTTGACCTCCTGAGGGTCACCCCAAGTCCCTCCCTGTCTCTCCATCTCTGAGCTGTCTCCTCAAGTGACCTTGAGTGCTGATCCCCAGAGCTGCCACTCAGCTTCCAGCCCCAGTGCAAAGCCTCCTGAGCTATTTCCAGTTATTTCCCACGCTGTCTCTTCTGCATACCTGGCTGCCAAAGTGGTTTTGCAAAACACTGCTCCGCTTGAATGCCTCAAAGGATCTTCACTGACCTTTCAGCACCTGAAGAGACTAAATTCCTCGGCCTGGCACAAGGGCTCTAAGACTGAGCCATGCCCAGCTCATTTACAATCTCCACTCCTGTGTCTTCCCCACTAGCACCCTCCAGTGTGCCATGTTCTTCTGTGTCTCTGGCACCAGCCCTCAGGCTACAATCCTCCCATGCTCACCCCGAAAGACTCACTTTGATAGTCCCCATCCACGGAAACCACTCTCCCCTTGCTGACCTCCCCACCCTCTGTGGTACTGTCCTCATGACTTTGGGCTTTGCTCTGCTACCCAGCAATGACTTCCTCAGGAGTCGTCTTTTCATTAGCCTGTGAGTTCCTCCTGGCTGGGCCCTGGCCAGTGTGTTATCCAGGAACATCCTGGACACAGCAAGACTGAGGTCCCCTCAGCCACACCCACGTGCACCCAGGAGCATCAGCTGTGAATGGCACGGGCAGCACCTGCTGGAAGCTCTCTCGCAGATGGCTCTGGTCCTCGGGGTGGCAGAATTCCAAAATGTCTTTTCCCAGAAGATCCTACACGAAAGAGAAAAGCTCAACATCCCCAAATTCCATTTAATAATTGACCAAGCCACAGTTACACAGGAGTGTCCATCGTGTCTCCTTGAATCCCTCCCTCCCAGTCTGCCCCACCGCAGATTAAAAACTTTGTGGATGCCACTTTTCCCTGGGAGCCATCAGGAGCTGGTTCCCAAGAACCCACTCTGGTTCCTCTGGCACCCACCCCCCCACATGGCCATTTCTAATTTTGCAAAGGCACTAGATCAGCAGTTTCAGGATGCGACTTTTATTTTTGTTTTTCTTGGAGAGGCAAACTATAATCAACATATTTTAATAAACATAGAAAGAAAGCAAGAGACTAGCACACAGCCAGATGTGTTGCCTAGAAAAACTGGAAACTAGTTGTCTCGTGGTCAAAGGAACGGGCTTATCATAAAGTAACTGCGCTTGTTATATGCGTGTTTACTCTTGACCTTCACTAGGCTGTTTTGCTCAAAGGACGCCAGCCTTGACCCAAAACAGAAATGTATGTCACAGTGAAACAGAGCAGAATAAGATAAACCACCCAAACAACTTCAAGTGTGTTCTGGGAAAGCAGGCCAGGTTGGAAGTGCCTTAAACAGCGAAGGATGGGGCTAGTTCATCAAGGGGACCCCAGGAGCGCACCTGCCGGGTGGGAGCTGAGGCCATAATGCAGGAGTCTTATCTGTGTGCCTGGGCAAGCGGACCCTCCCAGATGCATGCAGGGTAAAATT
This sequence comes from Muscardinus avellanarius, assembly GCF_963383645.1. Classification (NCBI taxonomy): domain Eukaryota; kingdom Metazoa; phylum Chordata; class Mammalia; order Rodentia; family Gliridae; genus Muscardinus; species Muscardinus avellanarius. Next base: position 144,097,787 of record NC_137788.1, on the reverse strand, counting down.
GGTTGGGCACAGTGCCACCTGAGACCAAGGTGGATTTGCCAACAAATCAGTTTACCTCTTTATTCCACCCAAGAATCTCAAGGTTTGGATGTAGAATTATATGAAAGATTTCTCATATTTCTGGCGTGAAATGTTTCTAGTTCTGGAATACACATGCAGGGCTGGGGAGGTAGCTCAGGGTCAGAGTGCTTGCCTAGCATGCCCGAGGCCCTGGGTTTGATCCCCAGCACCACAAAACGTAAATAAAATAAAATGTACGTGTCATTAAATAATCGTATCAATATATTCTAAAGTTTGTTCCTTAAAACAAAGATCTTTTTCTTTCGTTTTTAATGCTTTTTATGGGATAGAATTGAAATCTACAGAAGAGTTGTGAGAAGACCTCCATCAACACCTGTATATCCTCCACACAGACCCAGGAGTTACCACTGCACTTATTTTTTTTATTTCTTTTTTTCATATATATATATATATATATATATATATATATATATATATATTAAACACACACACACGTAACAAATGCTGAACAGCTTGACAGTGAGTGTGGGCATCATAGCACTTTTAGCAGGTCTTATAAAATGACTTATCTTACAAAATCACAATATGCCATGCTGTACCTTAGAAAATCAATAATCATTTGATACACGCTGACATTTAAATTGCCCCCCAAGCATATTTCCTAGCCAAGCATCTCTGGGCCCAACACAGCCCAGGCCCTGAAGCATCATGCAGCTGTTCTGCCTCCTCTGTCCTGACCTGGGACAGCCACTCCTGCCTTGCTGTGTTTCCTGGGCTGCCAAAGTTTTTAAGAAAGAGCTGTGACCTGAAAATGTACCCCGTGTAAAAACAAAAAAAAAAAAAACCAGCCAAGGCAAAATTAGGATATCATCTTTACAAGGTCTTCAGATTCATGTAAATAAGTTTCAGAACATTAAAATTAATTGATCTTAACTCTAGTTTGTGAAAAAATCAGCTGGAAAAGCAGAGTGCTGGGTAAAAGAGCAACAAGCCGTGAGTTTACAAGGACTTTTTTTCAGTGTTGGGGACTGACCCATCCTTATGCACACTGAGGGGGCTCTCACCGAGCCACAGCCCAGCCCTACAGTGAACTTTCTCCTTTTGGAAGGATATCAATCCATGCAGGCACGGTATGCAAACTTTTATGCTGATTCTCTGCAATGTCATTTTTCATGTCCTCAACAGACATCTTAAGGAAAGTTAAGTCTCTGGGCCAACACCATGCACACCAATTCTCTCCACTGACCTGCGGTTGGTAGCCAATCACACTGATGCATCTTGGATCCACAAATGTGATAATCCCATCCGAGTTATGCCGGGACAGGAACTCCGTGGGCACTGACATCCCGTTCATGTCCATGCACACAGGAGAGCTGGTCACCTGCAACAGGAACCCAGAGCTGGGGCAGTGTGGACAGACAGAGGTGGGGAAGACTCAAGTGGACCTCATGCAAGCATCTTTCTGTGAGTAGATGATGAGATACAAATGCTGGGACATCTCAGACAGACGGCCTTCAATTGATGCCAACGACCAGCCACTGTCTCTACACTTCTGAGTATCAATTTCCTTACCAGCCTGCAGAGTCAAGGAACCTATCATCTCATGGGGTGGTTGTGAGGTTGACGAGACACTGGGTAATGCCTAGTGCCTAGCTGGTGCTCAATAAATACCACTACCCTGTTCTCCTGCCTTCAGTTGACAGAGAAGGGCACGTGAGCCTGAGTAACTAGTTAAAATAATTTGGAGAGTTTGTTTGTGGACTGAATTTACCTAAATATTTTTTTTCTTTACCCGTCAATGAGGAAGACCCAGCATTTGTCTTACTCGTTGCTCTGAAGATGGCCAGAGCCGGGAGACCAGGGGTGTGAAGGGTCAGAAGCTTCTGAATTGTGCCTGTCATGTCTCTTCCATCACGTGGGAAGGAGAGTTGAGTGACTCCGCCGGCTGACTGGTGTCGGTGCGTGTCAGAAACTGAGCGTACTTAGTTTTCACAAGATGAAAAAGACTCATGTCCTGCCCTCAAGGACCTTGCAGGGGACTGTCAAGCACACCTTGCCCTTGGCTAAGGGGATAGTCACCCACTCAACTCACACAATGGAAAATGCAGGGGTGAGGCCAAGGTGAGAACCTGGAACTAGGAGGGAGGGAGGAGGGGATGATTAATTTTGGCTGAAGTGAATGGGAGGCATTTTAGTTGGGTTTTCAAGAAGGATGGGAGAGGAAGTACCCTGGAAGAGAGGAAATTCTGCAGTGGGAAGGAAGGGAATAAGAAGATCCCAGGCAGGAGAAGCCTCCTGTGGACACTGCAGAGGTGGGGATGTTGTGGTTTGGGAACAGGATGTGGTGAGAGAAGAAGGCTGGGGATGAGGTTGCAATGATGAGTTTGGGCTTCACCCTGTGGGTCCTGGGAGACATGGAAGGAAGTTAAGCAGGAGGTGCTGCAGGCAGAAGCAGACCCTGCAGCAGCTGGCATAGCTGGGGGTGGATGGTGACACTCTCACCTTGGCAAAGCATGTCCCCTTTTCTTCTCCCAGATTTGATCTTGGCCTCGTCCCAGAGAGGCTGAAACCCAGCAATGCTGAGCACACAGGAGATCCAAGCAGGCACAAGGCTCAGAGCTCCTGCTCTAGGCAAGAAGACCTTGTGTGAGATGCCCCGAGCGTGTTCTCACCTGGAGCCTCCCAATCGCCACGAGGCAGTATTTACTCCCCTGTCCCACATCAGCGTCTTCTTCCGGTATCGTCATTCCTGAAACAAGAAATCACTGATATGCCCAAGCAGAACAGGAAAAAGGAAAGTACCACAATGCCATTCATGCCACCAAAAATACAGAGACACTGCTGGCTGCCCGGGTCGGAAACCAGCTAGGGAACTGAATAGCCCCTCAATAACTTCATGCTTCTCTTTGCCCAAAATTTTGTGATAACTTCAGGACACATTATCACCTGCATCTATGCAGGTGATATCAGAAAGGTGAAATGCAAACTATTTATCTGTATATCTGCACACTTTGGTCAAAACACTTAGCTAGAAAGGAAATTTTGCTAAGAGACTTGAGTGGGTCTTCCAGTTCATGTAAATATTTCATTTCTCTGCAGATAAAGAATCAAATGAAGATCATAAGAGGCAAAAAAAAAAAAAAAGATAAGAATGACTGAAGTTGAAGTTCCTAACTTCTCAAGCAGTTTTGTGTAGCCAGGGTTTTGCTTGTGGAGGAAATTAGGGCTCTTAAGGACAGGGGAGAGAAATTGGAATGATTATGTATTAAGTCCTGGAAACAAATCCTTGGACAGGAGAAAAGCGGTTACAGCGGTCCCCGGTGTTCACCACCTAGAGGGCCCTCTGTGTGAGGGCACCGTGTGACCAGGTTTGGCGCAAGCACACAGAACCCCGCTCTGACATCTCCAGCTGAGCTGCCTTTCCTGCCTGAGTCAGGCCCACAGCTGCACTGCATTCACCTGGAAACCACTGCACCCCAGTCTCAGCCCAGCAGAACACCAGCTCTGGCAGCTCAGCAGATGCAGAAAGGCCACTCACGGCAGCCTGGAGCTGCTCTCACAGGCCGCCATCTCATACTATCTCACTCACAGACTATTTCCTTTAATCCATGATACTGGCAAGTTGTGCCGCTTGGCTTTCTAGGCCATGAAGGATGAGAAATAGTGTTTCCTGATATATATATATATATATATATATATATATGGGTCTGGGAGTGTAGCCTGGAGGTAGAAGGGTTTCCAGGAACCCCAGTACCACAAGATTCTCCCTAGGTGTCTGAGACAAAGACAGCCCGTGTGGGGACAGGTAACAAGGAGGGGAAAAACTGCTCCTGGGAAGGATCCTTTCCAAGGAAATGGCACCGGGCACCAACCTTGATGGATACAGATCTTGAGGCAGTGAGGACTGCAGCTCTGGGTGATCAGAGACATCCCGACTCAGAATTCTTGACCACACTGACCAACAGCCAAGCTTGCAGCTCTTCAAAGTTGCAGAAAGTAACAACGTCCTCGGTGCCGGTCAGAGGGGTCTCCTGGCTCTGCCCGGCTTGGGCTGTGGTCAGGGGCAGCAAGTGTGGAGAAGCTCAGGGAGCTGGGTCAAGTGAGAACCAGAACCTCGTGGGCTGCAGGAGGGCAGGGGGTGGCCGGAGATGACACCCTCAGTTCTCTGGCTCTGGCATTCGGCTCAGGTCTGCCGCTTCCCCACAGAGCAGGAACTTGGAGTGAAGGGAGCTGTTTGCCATCCCAAGTCCACGAGCTGGTGGGAGAACAGCAGCAGCTCATCACGACGCCAAGAGATGAGGATTGTCAGAGAAGAAGCCACTCCGAGGAGGGAAGGCAGCCAGGGCTGGAGGCCAGGACTGGAGGAGCCATGTCGGGGACCGCTTCCTGGCAGGCGCTCTAATGTTTATCAAAGTGGCTTTTAATATGAACGGGATAATTCCAGCTATTTTAGCAGATCTCAATGGTTCCCTAATCGGCTTCACAAGCTCATTTACCCTCCATTAAATTACCTTCCTCTTGGATCTGCTCTTCCCTCATGCCAGATCTAAACAAATCCTGACTAATACGGAGAATAAACTGTAACTGGAAACTGATGTTTGGGGTGAAACTTGACATCGACCAGAAATGATCCTTCATTTCTTACTAAGGATCCCATTCACTCCGCACAAACATTAGGGAGGCCGGGCTGTTCTTCAGCAACACTAGGCGGGGCTGCCCTGGGCTTCCTTTGTCATATATGAATTAAGATATGTTTTTGTATTTCATAAAACATAGGGGAAGAAAACAACCATTTACTGGCTGCAAGCACTTCGGGGCACTCATTCAGGGCACAATTCCAAAGGATTCCCTGAGGAGCATTAGTAAGTTTTAAGCTAAAAAAAAAAAATTACTTTAGCAAAGCACATTTGGGAAGCAGTTTAAACAAAGAGAAAGAGGTTTCATCACTGCAGGATCTTCAGAAAATTTAATGTGCTACTTTGGAGCACAATTTTTCAAAGAGAATTACAGAATGTAAAATCTCCCAAAAAGTATTGGCCAGGAAATCCTTTTGTCATGCTCTATGTCTGGGGACTTTGATCCTGGAACATACTTTATTTTATTTTTTATTGGTACATTCTGATTATACATAATGGATTCCTCATTACATATTTGGACATGCACATAATATAATTGGGTCAATTTCATTCCCTAGTACCTTATTTTCCCTCCCCCTGGGCACTTTCCTCTCTTCTGCTGGTCTCCCTTGGAAGATATTTTGAAAAATGCTGATCTGCAGGTATTTTGCATTTCATGGATACCGATTGGCTCTATAAATGGTTTCCCTGTTTTGCAAAACATAGCTTTGAGATACAACTGCTGCTTTGTAACCACTTGTCTCTCCCAAATGATGAGAAAAGAGTCAGCATTGCGGACTGAGAAGTCTATATCAGCACCGGAAACCAGGGGGAGGGGCTAGGAAGAAGTATATATTAGTTATAGAAACCAGGGGGAGGAGCCAGGGAGAGTTATATATCAGCACCGGAAATCAGGGGGAGGGTCTAAGAAGTATATATCAGCACTGGAAATGTCAGGGGAGCTAGCAATTGTGAGACAATTTTGAAGTGTATGGTTCAAGCCACACAGGATTGAGAAAAGAATCAACAAGCCCCATTCTCCTGCATCTGAAGGAAAAGGCTGCCTAGGATTGCATAGAGGACTCTGAGCAGGACCAACCTACAAATTTACCTAAGCCCAAGCAGGGACAGGTCACATGATGACTGTACCCTGACCCTTAGCTCCTGGGGAGCAGGGGTCAGCACTTCCGGCCAACTGTCTGTGACTTCAGCCACCTGCCACCTCATCTGCCCTCTTGCACACATACCTGAGTCTTTGCTCAAGAGACACAAGATTCCAGCATAGCCAAGCATTCCTCTCCGGGGCCAGAGACCTTTCTGGAACCCATGTGATCAATGATGACCCTTTCTCTTCTCTCAACCCCATAGATATCTCTGAGACAAGCCACTTGGAAAACATCAGGAGCAAGCGAAAAGGAGGAGACTGAGTTAAGGAATCAGATTAAATGTTCCCACCAGGAACGAAGACTACAGAAAGAGAGGAAAACTTAAATTCAGCTGTTCAGTGTGACTTGAGGGGCACCATATTCATGAAAAGGCATGGCCGTAGTTCAGCAGGACTGAGTTGAGATGAAAAGCACATTTGCCACATTCCTAAAAAATTAAATGGAGAGCTGGGTGTGGCAGCACACACTTGTAATCCCAGCATTCAGGAGGCTGAGACAGGAGGATCTAGGTTTGTGACCAGCCTCAACTACTTAGTGAGGCCCTCTGCAACCGAGTGAGACCCTGTTTCAAAATAAAGAAGGAAAAAATAAGGCTGGGGGTGTAGCTCAGAGTTAGAATGTCCCTGGACTTCATCCCCAATACTGCCTAAATAAGTAAGTAAGTAAGTAAGTAAGTAAGTAAATAAATAAATAAATAAATGGAAACCTGGAGCAGAAGATTCAGATTGGAAAATTCCTCAAGGTTTTATTTATTTACTTACTTATTTATTTATTTTATTTTATTTTATTTTATTTTTTGGTGGTACTGGGGTTCCTGGGAGCCCTTCTACCTCCGGGCTACACTCCCAGACCTATTTTTACATTTTTATTTGGAAACAGGGTCTCCTAAGCCAGCGCGCGCAGCTGGCTTCAAATCTGCGCAATCCTCTTGTCCCTTCCTCCCAAGTGCGGGGATTACAAGCGTGCACCACCACGCCCAGCTCGGAAAATTCCTCAAGGTTTTAGAAGAAAATGATGATGACATTAATATGAGGAACAAGACCAGACATGGGAAGAGCAGGTCCAGGAGATGGGCACAGACAGCAGGTGTGCCGAGGCAGCAGAGCCGCTGCAGCGCCTCTAAAAATTGGGTGCCTTTCCTTACAGGGGGAACCACCTGGCCCTGCAAGCTGAACCAATCCATTTTCATGGGAGAGAATGCTCAGATCCATCAGGAATCATGTGCTTGGTATCTGCTCACTCTTCCTGGAGGATTATTTACGGAATCACCCTGCCTCTGAGAAATGGGCTGAAATAATGAAATAATGGAAAGAATATGGTATAGACAAAATGAGGGTTATAAAGTTGACACCTCCAACCAATCAGGCCACACCCCTGTTAGCTACTACGAGTGGCAAATCGGTTTCCTGAGAGATAGAACACCAGGTGTTAGTATCGAATACTTTCCCCACCCAGCCACCCCCACCAATCATGGGGACTTAGGTGGCTCCTGGAGGGGCTCCTCTCTCCTACCTGGGAAAAGCGGAGCGTGGTAGAGAAGTCACCGTGGAGCCTGGCTTTGCCACCAGACCCTGCCACTGGCTGTCCTGTGAGCTGGGCTACCTGCTCTCCACCCTCATGGAGGAAGGAGGTGATAATGGTGACCAGCCTCACTAGGCTGTTATGAAAATTAACCTGCACATAGGCTGTTATGAAAATTAACCTGCACAGTATTTGCCAAGGTTTCCCACTGGGCCTGGCCCATGGGGCACTTTCAGATGAAACCAATGTTCATGACATCGCCCTGCCTATGTTATTTCCAAGCCTGCAGTGTGTTTAACCAGCACATTCCTGCTTCTCCTTTATGTTTATATATCAGCTCATTGTCGCTCTTTTACCCGCTAGGCTCTCGGGGAGGCTCGGCCGTGTGTGTGGGATGAAAAAGCTGGTCTTCGCAGTCCCCAGCAGTCCTCCTGCCTGTTGTGGCCCTGGACCTGGCCTTGCCCGGTCTGAGGCCAGTCTGTCCTCCCTCTGCACCGTGAGCACCATAGGGCAGGACCCTGTTGGCCTCGCTTCATGACCCTAGGGCTTTGCAAAGTGCTGGGTCAGTGGCAGGAGCTCAGAGGATATTTGCAGAAGGAAATGGAAGGGTGACTTCACCCTGCCTGAGAGCGAGGAGGCCAGGACTCTGCCAGCCTCACCCTCGGACTCATGGGCTAAGGCCCTGACTTTGACGTGTGGGAAGGCCCGAGTGGTAGGCCTGGCATCTGTAATGTGTGCTGGACAGGATGGTGGAGGCCGGAGTGGGCGGAGGTCCAGCCATCTCCTGTGCCTCGGTGGCCTCAATACGGACGAGCAGCTTTTGGAGATCTCCAAGTGTTGGAAAAACCGTATCCAAGCACACTGCAAGAAGTACAGGACAGTTATGGATGAGCGCGTGGCAGGCCTGGGTTGCTGGGTGAAGTGACAGCCCTGGCCCGGCCACTGCAGACTGTAGCCAAACGCCAAAATGACCTCAGGCCTCTGGCATGCTGCAGCCAAGACTTACTGGAAGTCTAGCAGGGAAGGAAAGTAAAGCGTCCCTTTGACCAGTGAAAAAGCACAGAAGGGCGCCAACAACAAGCCCCCTGCAGACGTGCAGGGAGGGCTCCGGGAGGCCAGGGCCTCCGGGCTCCTCCACCCTGGGTTGACATGCCCCAGTTCGGCAGATAGTCTCCCTGGATGCCATGTGATACGGCTGGAGAAGGAAGCTTCTGTTTAGGAATGACTCTGCTTGTAGCTAAATGAGTCTGAAACGTGAGGTGGTGGGTTGGGAAGAGGGGACTCATGCCTACAGAATCCAGGGCCCTGTGGCTCTGAACACAGCCCTGGAGGTGCAGTGGGCCATGTATCCAACAGGATGCACCCAGGAGGAATGGATGGGACCTCTCTCTTTGGTCATGCTCAAGCACTCTGAATGACACTTTGCAGTGTGCAATGCTGTGAGTCAGATGAAGAGGCTACCATTTGGCAGAAAGGGCTTTGGGCTTATCAGAATCCACATGATGCTGTGGCTTGCAGGGGGGTGAGAGGCCAAAGAACGCAGAGCCAGTCAGCCCAGGCCTCCACACAGGCCCTCCCAGGGCTGTTAAGACTCTGCCCACAGAGCTCTGCTTTGATGCTTACCTTTGCAGGGTTTCAAGGTCAGCCTGAGCTATGAATAGCAACTTGGGTTGGTTGCCGGAAGTCCTTATATTCCCAACCAAGTCACCGTTTATAATTCCAGCAACTGAGCTCATGCGCAAGCAGAGGCAGTGTTGCTAATTTACAAGGCACCGGTCAATCTTTAAAAGAGCTGCATGCTTCTCCTGCGCTCCCAACCCAGGCCCTTAAAGCAAGGCAAGAGTGCCCGGGCCTCATCCAGACACAGCGCCCAGGCCAGGTGACTGTCTCTAGCCCTCCCAAACTGTCTGTTTCCTCCGCGGCTACACCTCACTGGAACAGTTTCCTCACCATTACAGTAATTACAGAAGATGCTTAAATGCATAACACATATACATATCTGATTAGTTTCTTAGAATAAATTCTTAGAAGTGTAATTCTTATATCTTAAGAAATGTGTACTTTAAGGCATTTAATACACACTGCCAAATTATTTTACTGAAGGTCTTCTGAACCATTTTATTTATTTATTTATTTATTTATTTTGGTGGTACTGGGGTTCCTGGAGGCCCTTCTATCTCTGGGCTACACTCCCAGACCTATTTTATACTTTTTTTTTTTTTTTAGATACGGTCTCTTAAGCCAGTGTGGCTGGCTTCGAACCTGCCCAATCTTCCTGTCTCCACCTCCCAAGCGCGGGGATTACAAGCGTACTCCACCATGCCCAGCAGAACCATTTTATTTTTAAAAAAATTATTATTATTAGTGTGTGTGTGTGTGTGTGTGTGTGTGTGTGTGTGTGTGTATGTGTCTGGTATCTGTCTGGGGATTAAATCCAGGTGCATTCTACCTGTGAGCTACACCCCCAGCCCTATTTTATTTTATTTTATTTTATTTTGGTACTGAAGATGGAACCCAGGGGCTCTTCTGCCTCCGGGCTATGCTCTCAAACCTATTTTATATTTTATTTGGAAACAGGGTCTCACTAAATTGCTGAGAGCCTCACTAAGTAGCTGAGGCTGCCTTCGAACCTGTGTGATCCTCCTGTCTCAGCCTCCCAAGCGCTTGGATTACAAGAGTGTGCCATCACACCCGGCTACTTTTGATTTTCAAATAAGGTCTCACCAGTTTGTGGAGGGCCTTGCTAAGTTTCTAAGGCTGACCTGGAACCTGCAATCTTCCTGTCTCAGCCTCCCCAATATTGGAATTACAGATAAGGGCCACCATGCTTGGCTTGAACTATTTTATATTCTTAATAGGAGCACATAAACCTTCCCTACATTTTGTCTTTTCTAATTCTTTCCATTTGATAGGTAAGAGGAATAATGCTAAATCGGCCCTCCTCATCCTGCTGTCCTGGAGGTAGACAGGGGTTTATGGCTTTAATGATCACCTACCTCTTCAGCATGAACTGTCTTACACTCTCTACATCTGATTAGTCCTCTGGTTTATGCCTGTTTTCATCTTCAGCATATGGAATGTTGTCCATTTTGTGCATTATGACTACAAGGATTAGGAGAGTGCAGCTGGGCATGGTGGTGCACGCCTGTAATCCCAGTACTTGGGAGGCTGAGACAGGAGGGTTGCAGGTTTGAGGCCAGTCTTGGTAACTTACCAAGACCCTCAAAAATGCAAAGACCCTGTTTCAAAATAAAAAGTAAAAATATCTGGGGGTGTGGCTCAGAGGAAATCAACCTCTGTAATATACACCCAGAGCACTGTGTATAACAAAGCCTGTTCTCCAAGGTGAAGGTCACTAGAGCCTCATCCACCCCCAGTTCCAGGACAGGAACTTGCTAAGTACATGCTTGCTAAGGCCCATGGGTACTCAAAGACTGAATTGCAATCCTAGACTGCAGAGCGATCCCCGCCAGCACACTAATCACCTGGCTAGCAGGGCGTTCATGTAATATCAGTGGGTCACAGCTGAGGAGCTACAAGGCAGAGACACTTATTTAAAAAGGAATGCTTGAGGTAACCAAAAGGGACCAGGGGAGAAAATGAGAAAATGGGAGCAATTCATAGCCCCTGGTACCTGTAGCTACAGCAAACATAAAATAACCCAACTTCAATTGATTTTACAAAGTCAGTGTTAACAATAACATTGATGTAGCTTCTTAGTATTTTTTTTTCCGGTACTGGGTGTGGAATCCAGTGGCATTTTACTTCTGAGCAACACCCCCAGCCCTATTTTTTATTCCTTATTTTGAAACAGGGTCTCACTGAGTTGCAAAAGGCCTCACTCAGTAGCTGAAACTGCCCGCAAACTGCGATCCTCCTGTCTCAGCTTCCCAAATGCTGGGATTACAAGTGTGTGCCACCATGCGTGGCTGCTTCTTAGCATTTTTGCATTGTTAGATATTATGTTCATACCCAAAGATGAGTTTTCGGAGAGCATAATTGCTTCTCTGGAGATGGTTGAGATGGTAACACCTGAAATATTACAGCCCAAATCCAGTAATTCATATACCATACCAAACATCAGACTTGGTGTTTACCCAAATATATACAAATACCATAATGCTGAAAATTAACGCTTAAATTAACACCTGGTTGTAACTCAAATATGTGATGTCACCACCTATTCTGGGTAAATTTTCTCATATTTATTTTTCTACCTTGTAAGATGCCCCATTGTATATAACACCTCATAATGAAGTGGTTGGGTATCTATTGCTTAATTTGGTTCAAAATAAATTTGACATGTTTCAAAAAAAAATAGCCCAACTTTCAGCAAGGTTAGTACAAAACCTACTTACCCTTGTTCTTATTACCTGATATTATGTTTGGCCTTCCACAAAAAAATTATAAGTCACACTAAAGGCAAGGAACTGCAGTCTAAAGAGATGCAGTGGGCATCAGAACCAGGTTTGATGTGACGCAGATTGAAATGACCAAATAGGGCATTTAAAATAACCACGAGTAGTAAGTTATGAGCTTCAATGGGAAAAGCAGATGATAGGCAAGAACTAATGCACAATGTAAGCAGAGACAGGGATGCTAAGAACGAATGAGAGAACATGCTAAAAAAAAATGCTGCAGAAATGAAGAATGCCTTTGACAAACTCATCAGCAGCTTGAACATAACCAAAGAATCAGTCAACTTGAAGATACGTCATTTTTTAAGTCTTCCCAAACTAAAATGCAAAGATAAAAAGAAAGAGAGAAAGGAGTGGCTTTGACCCTGTATAATTCCAAAAGGTCTGATTAAATGCATAACTAGAACACTCAAAGGAAAAAAGAGATTAGGATAGAAAAAAATATCTGGAGAAAAAATGTCCAAGAATTTTCCCAAATTAATGTCAGACACCAACTCACAGATCCAGGAAGCTCAAAGAACAGCAACCAACATTAAAAAAAAACAAAACCAAAAAACTACACTTAGGCATATCATGCTCAAACAGAAAAAAGAAACCCAAACATAAGGAGAAAATCTTGAAAGAGCCAGGAAGAGTGGTCTCACACTACATTAAGAGAACAAGGATAAGGATTATGTTGACGTCTCATAAGAAACCACACTAACAGGAAGGGAATAGACTGAAATATTAACATTGCTGGAAGAAAGTAAGGCAGTGAGAAAAAACACAGAATTTTGTGCCAACACAGAATCCTTCAAAAGTGAAAGAGAAATAAAGACTTTCTATCAAGAACAAAAACTAGAGTATTTATAATAAGTAGAGCTGTCCTATAAGAAACATTAAAATGAGTTCTTCAAGAAGGAAATGCTATACATCAGAAACTCAGATCTACATGAAGAAGGGAAGGAGAATGTCCAAAAATGAGTAGATGATGCTAAAAGAAATTTTTTTATTATGCTTAATGGATTTAACAGGTATCAGTTCAAAGTGGTAATAGCAATAGAACCCTGGGTATTGACAGCACAGGGGCAGGGGATGAGTGAGGGCCACACTGCCAGCTGGGAAGGAGGAGGAGCTCTCCTTAACAGGGCCCATGCCACAGTGAAGTGTATGTTATCTGAATATGGATTTTATTAGTTGAAAATGTATGCTGCAAACTTAGGACAAACACTATAACACTTGAAAGAAATATAATTCACACTAAGAGAGGAAAGAAAATAGTAGCATATAAATGCTTAATAAAAACCTGAGAAGGCAAAATAATAATAATAATAATAATAATAATAATAATAATAATAATAATGACAAAGGGCCAGGCGTGGTGACACATGCTTATAATCCCAGCATTTGAGAGGCGGAGATAGGAGAATCGTGGTTTGTGGACAGCCTCAGCTACTTAGGCCTTCTGCAACTCAATGAGACCCTGTTTCAAAATAAAGAATAAAAAATAGGGCTGGGGTTGTAGCTCGAAGGTAGAATGTCCCTGGGTTCTATCCCCAGTACTGCAAAAAATAAAATAAAATAAATAATAAATAAATAATAAAGACGAAAGAGAAGTACAATAAATTAAAAAACCACAGAACTCTAATCAATCTACACAAACAGCCATGTTAGACGTGGTCTAAGCTCAATCAAAACCCAGACCAACACAGTCTGCCAAAGTGGATAACAAATTAGATTCCACTATATGTAATTTATAAGAAACCCATTTAATTTATTATTTATTTATTTATTTATTCATTCATTCATTCATTTATTTAGCAGTACTGGGGATAAAACCCAGGGGCATTCTATCTCCAAGTGACACCCCCAGCCCTATTTTTTTACTCTTTAATTTGAAACAGTGTTTCACTGAGTTGCAAAGGGCCTAATAAACTGAGGCTGTCTGTAAACCACAGTCCTCCTGTCTCAGCCTCCCAAATGCTGGGATTACAAGCGTGCACCACCACGCCCGGCTTAGAAATCCACTTTATTTATTTATTTATTTATTTATTTATTTATTTATTTTATTTTGGTGGTACTGGGGTTCCTGGGAGCCCTTCTACCTCCGGGCTATACTCCCAGACCTATTTTTACATTTTTATTTGGAAACAGGGTCTCCTAAGCCAGCGCGCGCAGCTGGCTTCGAACCTGCGCGATCCTCCTGTCTCTGCCTCCCAAGCGCGGGGATTACAAGCGTGCGCCACCACGCCCGGCCTTGAAATCCACTTTAAATACAGAGACACAGTTAGGTAACACTGATCAAAAGAAAGCTGAAGGAAATTTCAAGCAAAGTAGAACTGAGAGCAAGGGAAAATGCAGGGATGAAGAGGGGTGTTACGTGACGGGGAAATCCTCCAAGAGGACAACATAAATGAACCGAAAAGCAGAGTATAGCACATCAGTATAACCACTGTGGAGGTTCCTCAGAAGACTAGGCGTGGAACCACCTTATGACTAGGCTACACTCTTCCTCCGTATCTTTCCAAAAGAACTGAAGTCAGAAAACCAGAGTGCTATCTGCATACCCATGTTTATAGAAGCACAATTCACAAGAGCCAAAGGATGGGACCAACCTAGGTGTCCACCGACAGATAAGTGCATAAGGAGTTTTTCTCAGCCATAAAGAACAACAGAAGCACGCCGTTAGCAAGAAAATAGAACATCAATGTAAGTGAGGAGATCAGCCAGACTCTGAAAACCAAGGGACGCACATTTTTTCTTGTATGTGGAAACTAGAGAGGAAAAAGGGCAAAAAAGGTGGGGATCTTATCATGAAAATAAAAGGGAGACCAGCAGGTTAAGAGAAGCAGATCAGGAGAGGTAGGAAGGGAGGAAAAGAGTCGGTACTGAGGAATGAAGTTGACTAAAATATGTTATGTGCATGTATGAATATGGCACAACAAACCCTAATATTATATATAACGTACCCATGAAAAAGTTCTCAAGATAATAGTCTACCACAGAAATGAAATTTGTGTTTCAGTCAGCGAAAAAGACTATGTGAGACAGAAACTTATAGAACTACAAGGAAAAATAGACAAAACACTATCATAATTTCGACACTTCTCTTTCAGTAATTGATATATTAAGCAGAAAAAAAATAATATGGATGTAGGTGCCCTTAATAGTGTCATCAGAGAACTCCAGGCAACTGACATTTATAGGATTACTCCTCCAACAACAGCAGGGTACACCACATTCTCAAGCTCACACCCACATTCAGCAAGATAGCCCATATTCTGGGCCATATTCATACACAGTGGTTAGACACTAAATATGCTCTTTTATTTAAGAACAAGTTTATTGGGCCAGGGGTGTAGCTCAGTGGTAGTGTGCGTTTAGGATTTGTTATGTCCTGGGCTTGAGCCCCAGCAACAGAACAAGTTTTTTTCTTTTGAGATACAATGCATAAGACATAAAATTATCATCTTAAAGTGTAAAATTCGGCAGTTGTGGTATATTTAGAGTTGTTCAACTATCATCACACCTAATTTTAGAAAATTCTTATTACTCCCTCAAAACCTCACTGTGCTCAGATTTCCCCTGTCTTCCCTTCCTGTAGCACCTGGAAAACAAAAGATACTTTCTGCCTGATGGCTTGATGGCTGTTCCTGCTCTGGAAATTTTATACCGATGAAACCATATAACACGTGGGCCTTGTGTCCGGCCACCATCACTCAGTACAAGGTTTTCAGAATCCATCACCCATTACTTCCCTGTGTTGCTGCTCTCTGGCTTCTCTCGTGTGGGGTGGGCCACATTTTGGTTATCTATTCATTGGTCAGAGGACACTCAAGTCGCTCCATTTCTGGGTTGTTCTAAGTGATGCTGCTATAAACATTTCTGTACACATTCCTCTGAAGACATAGATTTTCAGCCCTTTGGGGCTGACATGTAGGAATGAAATTGCTGAGTCATACGGTGGCTCAGTTCCCACTCTGAGAAACTGCCAGAATGTTTGTGCAAAAGCCACACTAGTTTACATTCTCACCATCATTGGGAGGACTCCAATGGTGGCACATCCTCTCCGACACCTCACAGGCATGCTTACCTGTCTTACTTTAATCATCCTCGTGAGTGGTTTTTTTTTTTTTTTTTTTGGTGATACTGGGGTTCCTGGGAACCCTTCTCTTCCAGGCTATACTCCCAGACCTATTTTATATTTTTATTTGGAAACAGAGTCTCTTAAGCCAGTGAGGCTGGCTTCGAACCTGTGCGATCCTCCTGTCTCCGCCTCCCAAGCGTGGGGAATACAAGCATGTGCCACCTCGTCTGGCGTGAGTGTGATTTTGATTTGCATTTCTCTGATGAACTGGATACAACTATCATTTTAATTTCCCCTCTGGCTTTACAAAGGGCTCTGAGTAACAGAACCTAGAGCGGAGTAGCCAAGGTTCCGATCACCTTTCCAGAATTAGCTCTTTTCGGTCTGTTTCAGGTAGCAGGACTTTTTCCAATGGCAGAGATCATTGTTCTAACTACAAAGGAAGATAAGCTTGTCCCTCCTCCTCTAACCATACACTCCTAACAGGATCCAGGTCAGAAGCACACAGCATCCAGTTCCCTGGGAACACCCCCACAGCTCTGCTTACCCGCCGGTGGCCAGGCCTTGATGTATCCAGTGCAGTGGACCACGGCATACTGGGCTTCTCCCTCCTTCACGGGGCCAAGGCCATTCCTAAAGAGAGAGCACTTGTGGCACTGTTTCCATCACAGGGGCGAGGAAGGCTGACCAGGACTGCTCTGGCATCCGAGCTCCTGGGCTCCCTGTTTGTCTTTGTGGCTTTGAATCTTGACTTCTCACCACCAACTTTCCCCTCCTCCAACATGGTCTGACAGTTCCAAATCCCACCAACTCCCCACTCACACCTCAGCCCCTAGCTGGCAGGGTCTCCTGTCCCCACCCTCAGACCCTCTTCTAGTTGGGCTACTCCTCTGCTTAGGAAGTTTAGGCTACCTGCCAGCACAGCCCCAAATACACATTAGAAAGCGCACTGACCTGAACCTCTTCCTCATGGTGGTGATTCTGTTCAGAGGGAGGTGGTCCAAAGGCGCATTCCCACACCTGTGATTGGGACAAGTGCGTTAGAATGGATGAAGACCCAGGGCTGCTTATGAGGCGTCCTGTGCTGCGTCAGGCAAGTGGCCTTGACAGATGCCCACATGTCTGCTCGGGTCAGACAATGGCCAGTTTCCTTCCAGAATGCAGAGGTGGCCTCTGCACTGCAGGAGAGGGAGGGCAGGTCTCAGGGAAAGCACTTCAGACCCGTCCACAGCTGGAGGCCTGCAGAAAGACTTTCACAGGAGCCCGACCATGCTCAGTCCCGTGGATACCGCAGTGGGGCTGGGTGGCTTTCAAAAAACAAAAAAAGAAGGCGATGACAGAAGTCCCATTAGCCCTGAGCTGAAAACCGGCTACTGGTTGCCAGCTGGTACACAGTAGCACCACCTCACGCTCTAGCTCCACAGCTGCAGAAACTCCCTGCTAGCCCACCATTCTGGTTCTAGGGTAAGTACAGAGCAGGAGGCTTGTAGACGGTGGGGTGCAGGCACCAGGATCGTGTAGGTACAGATTCGGGTCTCTCCCAGGTCCCTTTCTAGGGCTGGGGATGTGAGGTGTCACACTGCTCACTCTCTAGGGAGTTCTGCCTCTCCCCTCGATGACCCTTTCAGCCTCCCAAGCACTGGCCATCTAAAGCCTGCACAGAGGCCAGGTTCTGACCACTGCTCAACATATTTGCATCTCCCAGCGACGTGGCAGGTACCAGCCTGATGTCTCAATGTGCAATACAACAAAGGCACATGTCCAGTTTATGCTCTGAGACTGTGGACAGCTGCCAGCACAGCACGGTTCTCAGCAGGACCAGCCTACAACATCGCTACCTGGGCACGCTAGCCTGGCCCTTGGCCCTCCCCTGGCAGACCATGCATGGTGTCCCGCTGAAATCAAGTTGCCATGTTTGGAGAAGGGGTTACGTAGTCTATATATTGTGTTTGGAGAAGGGCTTCAGTAGTCAGCAGTACCACCTCCTCCAGGAAGAAGCAACCCAGAGTACATCCCCAGAGGGGTGACACAGGTGGAGGGGGACTTGGTAGGGCCATGATAATGTCATTCCAGGTTACTAACGGGAATGGTAGACAATGGTGCTACCAAGCAATTCAATCACAGGCATTGCTTGATGGTGCAATTCGGAATTTTTGTCTCTGGGGCTCTGCTGAAGGCCCTCAAGCTAAGATGACATTTATCCACCAAAGCATCGTGATGAGGGCGGTATGTTGAGGGCCCAGGGTGCTGCAGAGGCCGGAGCACCCCCTGGGGCACCTGAGGTCAGGCGGCCTGGCAGGGGAGAGGGGAAGGCCAGCAGTACAGATGATGTGAGGCTCCCCCCATCCCTGGAGAGGTTCGTTTACATGCCCACTCTCTGCTCATCCGCCAATTTAGTTGCTTGACGGGCACTTCAATCCTAAAAGGGTTGAACCTCCTATACGCCATCTTCCTTCCTATCTTAAACCATTTCATTTTTTCCAGCTGGGCAGGTGTTAGGAGCCATCTAGGCCCACACACTGAGATTAACACCTTGGACCAATTCGGTTGTGTACTCAGTACTGGCTGGGTGGAATCTGTCCTTAAGTGGACACATTCCAACGAACTTGACGGAACTGATAATAGTGTAGAGTCTGACGTCCTCTCCATCTACCAGTAATTTTTAACTCTTCCCTCCTCCGGGCTTGTCCCATGACTGCAGGCAGCACTGTCTTTCCTTATCGTAAAACCCGTGATGGTTTGCTGGCTTCTGTGCTTAATCATCTTTTACGATACATTATTTAAACATTCTATAAAAGAAAAGCACTGGCTGCAGGAGAAAAGATGTGCACTGACCCCCTCACCAGCCACCCAAATATCAAATACTAAATTTAGTAATAACTTCTCTAAATTGTCATATCTGACTTGGAGTTATTTCATGCAAGAGACTTGCATGTGAGAGACTTCTAGTCAACAGAAGCTTTCTGTGGTAAGACTACAAAACAAGCTGAGTCCACTACCAGTGGCGTCCAGCATGGGACAGAAGACATTACAGTTTCGGCTTCAGTTGCCACAGTCTTGACCAGCTTGGAAGGGTAATTTTTTCATGGTCAGATGACAAATGGGAAATAATTTGTCTCATATACAAAATAACTCTGCTTTGCTTAGACAGCAGATAAAGGTGCCTGTTGCTGTTTTCTCTGTCTGGGCTTTCGTTAAGGCCTGCTTAAAACCTTTTATAGATTTTCTTGATTGATCGACAAAAGAGGGTCAGGTGACAAGGTCACTCGTGCTCAAGCTGCTGACATTTTTATTAAGCAATTGGCCTTTGACGATGCAACTCGGGATATTTAAAATGCCTTTCTTCTGTGAAAAGTAAATTTTTGTATGATTATACTCAGGTAGCTCAGACAGTTAGAACCAGACAACCTAAGCAATCTGTTTTTACTGCATCCCCGGGTAAAGTCCTTAAACAACATACAGGTTCCAAAATTCAGTGTTATAAAAAGTACGAACATTCCCAAAATCACTGTACTAATTTTAACTTGAGGGTTAATGTTACCACTGCTCCTCAGCCTCCTGAAACATGCCCTTGTTGTACAAAGGGAAAATATTGGGCCTAGCAATGCCGCTCTAAATTTGATAATCAGGGAAATCTACTTTCAGGAAGCAGGAAGATAGGCCACTCCCGGGCCACAATCTAACTACGGAGGATATTTCCAGCGAGCAAAGGATAATCACATTGCTCAGTACAACACCTCCTGGAAGCTCAGAATTAGATATGCCTGTTAGCAGAAACATAATTATTACCCTTGGTCAAAATAATGTTTGGCTTTTTAAAATATAATGAGAAATAAATATTGTAGACTTTAAAATTTTTTTCAAAAAACTTAAAAAATGAGGAGTAAACTAGTTTTTGTTATCAAGGTTGGCCCAAATATAAATTAAAAAATAATTACTTGTTCTAAAAATAATTTTAAAAAATTAAATATTTGAGGTTTTCTCCCTAAAAAGTAAGCAGCGGTGTGTGATGTACAATCTTCCTCAAGGCAATAGGGGCCATATAAATCATTTGACTTAGTGTCAGCCTTGACTGGTGGACTCTGCCTCAGACATCCTTTGCTGTCTAGGCTCTCATATTTGTGTCCATCTTTTAGTCTGATGTTTACTGGCACAGGAATAATATCTGTAATAGGTTGTATTTTAAAATCTAGAACCTTAAACAGGTCACAATATTTATCACCCTGTCAACAAGGATAAGATGCCTGACAAATTACAACTATAACATATTTGTTTTCTATCTTACTGTATGTTTTTATGTGTGTGTTGCCTGTCTATCGTATCAAAAATTGGCTTTCAGCCGGGTGTGGTGGTGCACGCTTGTCATCCCTGCGCTTGGGAGGTGGAGACAGGAGGATCGCGCAGGTTTGAGGCCAGCCGTGCTGGCTTAAGAGACCCTGTTTCCAAATAAAAATATAAAATAGGTCTGGGAGTGTAGCCCAGAGGTAGAAGGGCTTCCAGGAACCCCAGTACCACCAAAAATATAAATTAATTAAAAAAAATTTAAATGGCTTTCAATGAAATGAGTACACAAAAATTAACAACAATAACAAAAAATGGATCCAAATACCTTCCAGTTCATGTGATCTAGATTCTTAAAAAAATAAGTTATTTTGAATTTTTATAAAAATAAGAGTAAAATTAAAATTATTAAAAGTATTAACATGACTATTTTTCAGGATACTTGTCAATTGGGATGGTATCTGTCTATTTTTGTTAGCTGTCTAAAGTATAATGACCATTTATTGTTTAGGTTTTTTCCTTTACAGGAAAGATGGCTTAAAATACTAACACTGCTTCTTCAACATCTTGTTTTTCACAAATAATTTAAAACAGCTATTAAAATTGGTAAATTAGGTAATTAAAAATTAGCAATGCTGTATGAAACTCAGGGGCATTCTACCTCTGAGCTACACCCCCAGTCCTCATTTTATAGTCTTTTTTTTTTTCTTTTTGAAACAAGGTCTCACTGAGTTGTCAAGGGCCTCGCTCAGTAGCTGAAGCTGTCCACAAACCGCGATCCTCTGGTCTCTGCCTTCCGAATGCTGGGATTACAAGCACGTGCCACCACGCCTAGGTGGTATAAGCTTTTATAGATGTTTATCCTTAAAAGATATAAATTATATAAGTTAAAATGCTAAACATCTATTGCTAAATATATTCTTGGCCTTCTTAACATCAACAAGAGACAATATACTCGAGTCTATCTATCAATATGTGTTCTTCATATGGGTAAAAACAGATTAAAAGTGCCTTCTTTTGGTTACTAACTAAACATAAATAACTGAGTTAATATTTTAATTAAATTTGTTTCTACATATAAAAGGCTAAAGGCTATGTTCTGAATAACCACTATTAAAAACCTAAAATATTTTGTTTTACCAAAAAAGTAATTTATCTAAATTAAATGATTTTTTTTTTTTTTTTTTTTTTTTTTTTTTTTGGTGGTGGTACTAGGGTTCCTGGAAGCCCTTCTACCTCCAGGCTACACTCCCAGACCTATTTTTTTTATACTTTTATTTGGAAACAGCGTCTCTTAAGCCAGCGTGGCTGGCTTCAAACCTGTGCGATCCTCCTGTCTACACCTCCCAAACACGGGAATTAAAAGCATGTACCACCATGCCCGGCTAAGGGTTGTTTTTAATATAAGGAAATACAATAAATAGAAGGAGATATTTATTGATATAAAGAGGTATTTTAGTAAAAGTTTAAAGAGGAAAATGCTTTTGGATAGAAAAGGATTTTACATGGCAGTATTTTTGTTCTAAGTGATTGAGTTATAAAGAGAAAGATGAGAACAAATATAAAAATAGAAGGCTGAAGCCAGGCGTGGTGGTGCAGGCTTGTAATCCTCACACTTAGGAGGTGTGAGGATTACAGGAGGATCGCGCAGGTTCAAAGCCAGCTGTGCTGGCTTAAAAGACCCTGTTTCCAAATTTTGTTTAAAAAGTATAAAATAGGTCTGGGAGTATAGCCTGGAAGTAGAAGGGTTTCAGAGGGTTTGAGAAAATTACAGATGATTTGTAAAGGTCAATACTTAAAAAATATATATGTGTAATTAAGATTAAAATTTTAAAAATTAATTAAAGAGTTTTCTAAAAATTACCTTTAGTGCTTTGATTTTATGTTTAAAGCAATCAGGTTTTAAGATATTTATCTGTTCTTGGTAAAATTTTACAAAATATTAGCCTAAAATCAAAGATGTCTTTCACATTTTTAGACAATTTCTTGTATTTTTTTAAAAAACAAAAGGGTTGCTTCTTGCACCATGTAACGATTTACTAAGAAGTAACTTAAACACAAATCTTACATCTTTATTAAGATAATCTCTTATTCAGACCCTAGCAGAATCAGGCTTTAAAGGTCAATATTTTATAGCCTGTTAAAATGTTACAGGGCAAAAGATCCTAAAGTTATTTCTTTGCCTATCTGCTTGGTAAACATTCAAACAAAGAGTATAAATAAGAAATATAAGATATTTATTTACTGCCCTTCCCATGTTTCAGCTAGTGACCCTGTGTTGTTTCTCTGCCCCTTTTACAAAAGTGAGGGGATCAAAGTAAGCAAAAATTAACAGGCAAAATTCCAGCTGTTTCAGCTGGCCCCATAACAGAATTAAATGAACAACTATTACTTTTGGTTTCTACAGATTTAACACTCTGTATATCTAAGGTTTATCTAAATATTTCATAAAAGCTTATAATGAATTTATATGAATACAAGGTAACCAATAAGTGATATATTTATACAGTATACATTATATCTAACGTTTAATAACATTAGAAAATCTCTGTCATTTAAGACCTGGTTTATATCTGTTTTGCTTTGACTAAATGCCATCAGCTAGTAATCCTGTTTCTAATCATAAGCACTGTTCTCTAAATTTATAAAAGGTCTAGAGATATTCTTTAAATTTTTGTCAATGCTGTTAATCTACATAAAGCTATAATTATAGTTATCTTACAAAATAGTAAGTAAATTAAAATTAATATTAATATTAGTAAATTAGAATTTAGTAAATTCTACATTTAATTCCAGTAATAAGGATTATTAATAATACCACTGTGATGTGAAAAATGTAATTTTTCCTACATACTTTTTTTTATGGTACTGGGGTTCCTGGAAACCCTTCTATCTCCGGGCTACACTCCCAGACTTATTTTATATTTTTATGTGGAAACAGGATCTCTTAAGCCAGCAAGGCTGGCTCTGAACCTGCGTGATCCTCCTTGTCTCTGCCTCCCAAGTGCGGGGATTACAAGCTTGCGCCACCATGCCCAGCCATACTTTTTAACTTACAAAACTTACAAAAAAATTTACCAAGTTGATGTCCTCTAAACAAAAACTATTAGTAGTAATATACCTTGAGATTTATAATTACATATAATTGTATTATAACCATTTTTAAACAAAGATAAGTAGAAGTGCTCAAACATTTGACATTCCTAATCATGCCATTCTAATTAAATTTGGGGTTTAACAATAATTACACATAAAAGTCAAATTTAAATAAAAATTTGTTTATGTCATCAAAACCATTATACAAATTAGATTTTTTGTCCTAATAATTTTATTTCATATTTTCTTATATATCCTTTGATTGTTATCTTTTATATTATAGACATATGACTTATAATCTAAACAATGCTTTAACAACCATTACTAAAACAAACTACATTGTTAACCCTAATTCAAAAATCTCTTGTAAAACAAAATAAGAGAAATATAGAGGCATACTTTCTCTAAGGATTATCTTGTTTCCTTAAAATATTTTCTTTTAAATTGGTGATAATTCTCTTACAGCATCTCAGAGACATGCAATGAAAACTTATTCACTGACTCAGCTTATTCCTCGGGTCTTATAAAAGGATCCTTTGAATGATCCCTCTTCATTAATGACTCTTAGCAGAGGATATGCTTGTGTAAAAAATAATGATGTCTGTGTTTGGATTCCAGAAAGATATGTCAGACCTATCAAGCAGGAAAACTCACGGGGTAACTGAAGGAATCAAAAAGCTACAGTTAACCTCCAGGGAGTGGCAGTCACATATGCAAGGATGCCAAGGACAATTCTGCTCACCTGATCACTTGGGGGCAGACCACAGCCATAATCCAGAGGGCTGAATCAGAATTGGATAGATTGGGACAGGCTAAAACTCCAGGAAACAAATTCTAATAATGTTGGCTGTCATCAGGCTTGACATACCACCTATCAATAACTTAAACAATTCTGCATATTTATCAAAATTGCTTTTTATCACGGGAGAACATTCTCAATATGAGTATAACTTTATAGGAGAATGTAGATTAGTTCCTTTGTGAGTTTCATGGAACATTGCAAATGTTTTAGACCTCAAAGAGACTAGGCTTGCCTACGTACTTAAAAAGGGAAATCAAAAGGCATAATTAATTTTTATTGGTGTGGGTTCTGATGTCTGGCAATAGGTTAATGCCACACAATTAACTACCCAACATTTGTGTGCCCAGAGGAGACAGTAGGATCCATCAGATGAGTTATTAAGATAGTTCAAGGGTGTAACAGCTCATCCTCAAAAGGTGATTATAGCAGGGAAAGAGGTTATTAATTGGGGACCTCATGAAGAGGGGACTTTTAGATGGGTTTTAACTGAGCTATAAGACTAGGTTTAGAGTATAGAGCTACCTGAGACTTTGCAGTATTTATTACCCTACAACAAGGAATTAGTTATACCATTTGGGATAATGTTATTGGTGTTATGATTTTAAAAAACATCTGTTGCAGCATTGATACCAATTGTACTTGAGGAACTCTGGCAGGAGATGCCTTTAGTAACCTTCATGCAGTAACTGTTATCACACTTAAAGAATGAAAGAGGTTTATCTGGGTGGCTGATTGTGGGGATGGTGATGCTGGCTGGAAGGAATCCTTGCCCTCTGCTTCTACTGCCGCTGTGGCTCTGCATCATTCAGTTCAAAATGCCAAATTTTTACAGGACTTCCAAAAGAACTGTACAGAAATTTAGCAGACTCAGATGCATGTCGACCAAGAAATCTTTGGAGAAATTAAACAGCTAAAAGACTATGTGATTTGGATTGGAGAATAGCTATAGCACTTGCGATGTCTTTATAATATTACTAAATATTGTAACAAAAGTGCCCCTTAAGGATAATGATACAATATGGTCTCATGTTAAAAATCATTTACTAGGATTAGATCCTTTCCATAATGCTTCATTAGATGTACTGAAAGTACAGTCTCAAGTTCTAGCCACGGTAAAACCCCAACCTTTACAGACACAAAAGTCCGAAAATGTCTGGCTGATGGGATTTTTGGTTTGCAAAATTGGATGAAAACAATTTATGTTTCACAAAATAAAACTTCCCAAACATATATTATTAGCCTTTTTCCCCCCAAAGAATTAAAGGGTAGAAATATTGGGAGCCATTTAGGCCTGCATACCGAGATTAACATCTTGGACCAACCCAGTTGTGTACACAGTGCCAGCCGGGTGGAATTTGTCCACAAACAGACAAATTCCAAAGGACCTGATGGAATGGATAATAGGGTAGAGTCTGATGTCTTCTCCATCTACCAGTAACGGTGAACTCTTCCCTCCTCTGGGCTTGTCCCATGACTGCAGCGCTGTCTTTCCTTATCTTGACCTGTGACAATTTGCTGTCTTCAGTGTTTAATCATTTTTTATGATGCCTTGTTTAAACCTTCTATAAAAGAAAAGCACTGGCTGCAGGAGGACAGGAGATTTGTGATGCCTCCGCTCCAGCTGCCCCAAATATCAAATATTAAATATAATAATACTCTCTAAACTATCCTACCTGACTCTGAGTTATTTCATAGGAGACTTTCGTGTGAGAGACTTCAACTCAGCGGCAGCTTTTCTGTAGTATGACTATGGAACAAGTAGCAATCGCTGCAGGAGGAAAACCTTTTGGAATTATCTGCAACTTCTCTCACATTCTCAGACCCTACCAGCAAGGGTGGCTAATCTCTGAAATATATTCAAAATGCAAGCGCTGTATCCCACAATCTCCATTTCATATTGCTCACCTGGATTATTATAGTGGCTCTTCAGTCCTGTCCTTCTTCCCTGTAAGCGTATTGCACCCACAATTCCCAGACCTATTTTATACTTTTTTTTTAATTTGGAAACAGGGTCTCTTAAGCCAGCATGACTGGCTTCGAACCTGCACGATCCTCCTGTCTGCCTCCCAAGCGCAGGGATTATAAGCGTGCGCCACCACGCCCGGCCAGATTGATTTTTAAATGTGGTTTAGCATATGTAACTCTAGTGACCAAGATTCCATGGCCTCCAACCTCATTCAGAGTCTAAGCCAAAGTCTTCTAAGGGCAATTTGACCAACATTTGCAGTCTCCTAAATATCTCTCACCCCACTCTCCTCCAGCACCACGACTGAGACAGCAGCTTGCTCATGCACCCGCCAAGGGCATCCCTACCTCAGAGCCCTGGCACATGCTCAACCCTCTACTGAGCAGTCTTTTTGCCCAGATAGTCCCATGTCTCACATATCCCATTTATTTATTCCTTATCTGTTTAGTACTGAGGATTGAACCCAGTAGACATTAAATACCAGCTCTTATTTCTTTATGTATTTTCTTTCTTTCTTTTAATATTTTAAGGGTCCATTATTGTCTCACATGATAATATAAAACACAGTGATACTGACATACATGCACACTATTTATTTTCTAAACAGGGTCTTGCTAGGTTGCTGAGGCTGTCCTAGAACCTGCAACTCTCCTGTCTCGGCCTCACAGCCCTGAGATTACAAGTCTCAGGACTACGATGCCTGGCTTCACTCATTCTCTCTTTCCAGGTCCCTGCTCACATGCTGCCTTATCCATGAGGCTTCCCCAGCACACTGTACGGCTCACTGTGGGCTCAGCATTCCTGCTGTTCCTGCTCCTTAAATTCTCTTTGTTTCCTTCATGGCACTGACATCGTCCGACATTCCACACACTTACTTGGTTCTTTTATCTCCCACAAAAATAAGTATTGCCAGGCAAGGGCTTGGTCTGCTTTAGTTAGCACTGGCCTCCCTACACCTAAGGAGCACAGGGTAGGCCTTCAACACAAACTTGCTGTATGGACGAATGAATA
Organism: Muscardinus avellanarius; assembly: GCF_963383645.1. Taxonomy (NCBI): domain Eukaryota; kingdom Metazoa; phylum Chordata; class Mammalia; order Rodentia; family Gliridae; genus Muscardinus; species Muscardinus avellanarius. The sequence goes on along the minus strand of NC_137788.1, from coordinate 144,070,823 downwards.
TGTGGCCTCAGCATTATCTTATACTAGGCAATGTAAATAATCTGGATGTGATTTATACGTGGGAAGATGTGTATAGCTTATTTGCAAACACTGTACCATTTTATATATGGACTTGAGCATCCATGGATTGGAGTATTAGAACCAATCGCTATGGATCTGGAATCTACTACATATACAGAACACTCTTCTAGATATCAGGAAGGCTCAAAGTGTAAGCAATCAAAGCTCCTATTCTTGGGGCATTAAAATCGATTCATGACACTTAAAATATAAGACAAAAATCGAACAGGGATCAGTTAAAAAATGTATGAATTGCCACAGGAAAAAAAGAAGCATGGAACCAATGGTGTTAATATAAAACATGCTAAAAAATATGGAGCCTAAAGGGCTGGATTTGAGAAGGGCCTTGAGGGTTGGGTAGAAAGTCAAGAGATGCAGTGAATGCAGAGGTGAGAAGCCAGGAATGGGCATAAAGCAGTGAGAAAGGAGACAGAGGGATGGGAGGTGACGGGCCAAGGCCGGAGTCCAGGGCAATGGGGTAGCCAGGTCTCATGCATGACCTCAGCAGAGCTGGTCAGGCTCGGCGGCTGTTCAGAAGGCTCAACCCCACCTGTAGCCCTCTGCTGCCCGACACACCTCATCCTGCAGATGAAGGAACGCCGCGAGCCCATGCACATCCTCATGGACGACTGCTGCCCTTCTTTCTTGACTGTCCCCGTCTTCAGGTCCAGGATCCGGCCTATGAGAAAGAGGACATCTGTATCAGCCTCTGTTGGGGATCACCAGCTGGGACGGGTGGGGAGAGGGAGAAACAGGGGTTTCCAAGTCTGCTAGACAGGGACAGGTTTGTTGCACACATTGTTCCTTGGAATTCCCAACATTCTTTGGCAGGAAACTCACCAAACGATGGAATCCATACGGTCTGAAATGCCTGTTTTCTTCTGAGCAATCTATACTCGCTGTCTCTGCTGTCAGATCCCATTGCCTGGAGGCTCTCTGATCTGGTTGTCTCTTCCACCCCCTGGGATTCTCTGCCAAGATCACCAGGAACTTCCTGCTTGCTAAATCCAAAACACCTTTCTCCTCTCTTATCCAACTTCACACAACTGTACACTGGGCCCTTTCAAAAATCCTCCAACCCTCTGGCTTCCCGCAGAGCACTCTCCACTCTTCCCCACTCGACCCCTTTACTTCTAGGGCTCTGTCTATGGCCACCTTAGCCTCTCATCATGCATATTCATCTTATGTGTAATTTCATTCACTCCAAGACTCGGTGGTCACCTCTGGATATCAACGACCCCATAGCTGAACCCCTAGCACCAACCCTGCATCTCCTCCGCTGGTCAGAACTATGCCACCGGGAGCTATTGTACACCTCAAAGGCAGCTTTACCTTTTCCTTCCAAACACCACTAAACATCAGCAAGAGCGTCAACATCAACATGGACGTCAAGCCAGAGTCTAGCTGCTCTGGTCCCTTCTCAGGCCATATGGCTCCATCCCTGACCTCTCCGCCTCCTCCATCCAGCTGCCTGGCTCAGGAAGGAGTACCACACCTCAGCGCATCCTCCCCACCCCTAGCTTCCTCCCACTCATCTGTTTCTAAAGTCTCCATCCCCTGCTGTCTACTTCATGTTGGCTGGCCTGCAGTTCCTGCCTCTCTCTGTACTGTCTTCTACAGGGGATCCATTACAGATTAGAGCGTAAAGGGCTGGCAGGGCCAGGCAACAACTCTGAGTCCTGGGAGGATGATCTCTTGGGCAGAGACATACATAGAGGCCTCTGGGCCCACTCCAGAAACACCAGAGTGCTGCCTCAGGGTGACAGGGAGAACTCTGTCTGCTAATCTTTCTCCATATTATTATGTTTTTTATTCTGAAACTAACATGGTTATTTTAGAAAAATCTTTCCTTCATACTCCCCCACCACACACACTCGCAAAGTAAAATCCCAGATAATCTTCTCCACAGAAAAACTTAATTGACATTCAGGCATACTTCCTGTCGCTCTTATGCAAGCCTGCCCTGCATTTTAATTTTAATTAAAACATGGATATACTTATCCACTTCCTGTCATTTAAGCATAAACTCCTAAGAATGCTAATCGCAAACCTCATTTTAAAGGCTTGGTAGCTCTACTTTGAATGGATAACTTGCTGTTGGACATTTAAGCTGTTCCTAGGTTTTCTACATGGCAAATAGAGCTGGGGTGAACATCGATGCACACACATATCTGGACATACCGTCCTAGGATGGATTCCCCACAATGAAATCACTGCACCAAATATTTTAAAGCCCTTAACACCAATACCCTCACCCACCATCGATGCTCACAGTGAATTCCACTGTAACACTTTACTTAGATTCTGTTTTTCTACTCCATGAAATGGTATAAAAAATGATGACCTACACCACCTCAGAGTTTTAACTATAATTTTAACTATAATTTTTCTAAGACAGTTGAAAAACAGAAAATAAGCTCAAATGTAGCCAATCATCTTTTCCCTTTTCTTTCTTTCTTTCTTTCTTTCTTTCTTTCTTTCTTTCTTTCTTCTTTGTGCTAGGAATGGAACCCAGGGGCATTCTACCTCTGAGCTATATCCCCAGCCCTATTTTTTATTCTTTATTTTGATTCAGGGTCTCACTAAGTTGTGGAGGGGCCCACTAAGTAGCTGAAGCTAGCCGCGAACCCTGATCTTCCTGTCTCAGCATCCCAAATTCTAGGATTATAAGCATGTGCCAACATGCTCGACTCAACCATCTGTTTTTGCAAAAAAAGTTTTATTGGAAAATGGCCATGCCCATTCATTGATTTGTAACGTTTGGCCAACTTCACACCATAATGGCAAAGTTGAGCAACTGTGATAGCCTACCTGGCCCACAAAGCCTTAAATATTTATTACCTGCCATTACTAAGAACATTTTGCCACTCCTGCCTTAAAGAAGAACAATCATAAACATTCTGAAACAGGGCCTCTTTTTCTAGGGGCAGAGGCCCCTTTTACAATTGCTTTTAGTAAGCTGATTTTTTTAAAGTATTATTTTGGTTAGTAGTAACTTTTTTTTTTTTTAAAAAAAAAGAAGACTCAGAAGTTTGTGTTGGATAAGATCACAAAAGAAGACTTTGTGCACATAAAAATGTTCCTCAGGCTGCAAGAGAAATACAAATATAAATTTGAATTGTTTCATCAAAAGAATCCTTAAGAAAGCTGAAAACATCTTATCTTGGTTTAAAAAAAAAGAAGAAGAAGAAGAAACCCAGGACTGCGAGGGAAGAAAACAAGAGAAACCGTTTGGCAACAGCAGCCGTGCAATGGCCCCAGGATGGACAATGTGTGATGTGCTTCCAAAAGTGCATGGCCCCGACAAGGGGCCTTGGAGGCTGGCAGGTGCTCCAGTTGCTGATCCAGTGACAGTGTGTTCCCATTCTCAGAGGGTGACCCCACACCACACAGCTGTGCACACAGGAAGCGCACCCCGGAGCACATGAGTCCAAGCTGTGTGCCTGAGGCCCACTCTGAACCAACGATGGAGCCATGAGTACATCCAAGGAGTCTGGGAGAGGACGGGCCTTCCACTGCTAAATGTGGGCTCTTGGCCTATTTGGACGGCTATAATAAAACACTCCCCTTAGTCCAGATAAATTATAAACAGCAGAGCTTGTCGCCCATTGTTCTGGAGCTCAGGAGTCCAAGACCACAGCTCTCACGAATTTGGTGCCTTGTAAGGGTTTTTGATCATGCATGGCATCTTCCTGCTGTGTTCTCACATGGCAGGAGGGAAAATAGTCTTTTTCAACCCTCTTCTAAAAGGGTGCGGATCCCATTATGCCCTAATGACCCAATTGCCCCCTGGTGGTCCCACCTCTTAATGCTAACTCATTGAGGTTAAATTTCAACATAGAAATTCCAGGGAAGCGGGCGTGGTGGCGCACACTTGTAATCCCAGCATTTGGGAGGCTGAGACAGGAGGATTGCAGTTCATGGACAGCCTCAGCTACTTAGTGAGGCCCTTGGCAACTCAGTGAGACCCTGTTTCAAAGTACAGAATAAAAAAATAAGGCTGAGGGTGTAGCTCAGATGTAGAATGCCCCTGGGTTCCACTCTCAGTATCATTAAAAAAAAAAAAAGAAAGAAAGAAAGAAAGAAATTCAAGGGACACTTATATCAGACCACAGCAGGTGGGTATGTTTGCCTCAGGTTTTGTTGTCTTTGGCCGGTGTTTGGAAATGGCAAAGGGCATAAATACATCCATTCCTGAGTTGTAGCCAGACCATTTTCTCCACTGTTATGGTTTGGATCTGGACTATCCCTCAAAACTCCATGTGCGGCAATGGTCAGAGGTGAAATAGTGGAATCATAAAAGCTTTAACCTCATCAGACCATTACCCCACTGATGGGCTAATAATTTGAATGGACTTACTGGGTGGTGACTGTAGGCCTGGCTGGAGGAGTTGGGTCACTGGGGGCATGCTCTTGGAACCACATCTGTCTTTGGCCACTGTCTGTCTGTCTGTCTCTCTCTGCTTCCTGGCCACCATGACCTGAACAGCTTTCTTCTGCTATGCCCTGATGTTTCTATATTTCTGCCTTGGAGTCAGCTAACCATGGACTGAACCTTGGAAACCCTGAACCAAAATAAATCTTTCTGCCTCTAAGTTGTTCTTGTCCGGTATTTTGGTCCCAGCAGCCAAAAGCTAACCAACACATCTCCAAACTCAGAGAAGGGACTTTGGATGGGCAGTAGAACGGCACAGAGACACCTGTTATTCTGTCCATCAAATGCCAACCCCACTGCAAAGCCTTTTTGAGAAATGGCTTTCATGTTATTTTTCTTTATCATGAAAGGAAAAAAAAAGGAGCGACTATCTACTGTCATGCTGATTGGTCGAGGGCTGGACACCTGACATAAGTTGGGCCAATCATATTAGTTCACACACCATCTATCCTTAGTGATTGGTCCCAAGGCTAGCCATGATCTGCCCAGGCCTCTCAGAGTCCTCCACAGGCTGAGTGACTTTTACCACCTCTCCTCTCTTCTCTTCGGCTCTCTCAGCAGCAATGATGGACATCAACTTCAAGAAAAACTTGGTCTAAAGAAAGGAGACTAATATCAAACAATAGTGGAAACAAAACAGTAAAAATAGTGTTCTCTGGAGCTCAAGTCTTAAGCACCAATAAGTGGCTCCTTTTTTGAACCTTAACTAGTTCAGTTTTGTCACTTGCAATCAGCAGCCCAGACTAATGCAAACCTCTAGCTTTGACTGAAAAAAAAAGGGGGTGGGGGATGAGGGCATCAGTGTTTCCCTCAGGGCACACAGGGCAGTATTATGAAATTGGCATGTGTGTTCTGTTCCATCTACATGACACCCCAGGGAGCAGGTCACAGTGGTACACCAAGGTGAAGCAGGGGACGGGCACTGAGGACAGTCAGCCCCAGAGGAGGAAACAACTGTACCACTCACGTGCCAAGAATGGCACAGTGATAATAATAATAATAAAAAAAAACATTAGCTTTCAGCAGGTTCTACTATTGTTTTTGAATTCTCTGGACAATGCAGGTCTTTCTGCCTATACCCTGGACACACTCCCAGCAGTGCCCCTTACTGGTAGCCCTGGTAGGCTGTGTTGTTCCCATGAGAAAACGGAGGCCCAGAGACACTAAATAACTGAGCTGAGGATCGGGGAGTCTGGATTTGATCTCCACGGCCAGGGCTGTCTGACCGCGGATTCCCTCCTCTGCAAAAGATCCACTGTGCTGAGAAGCTTGGAGCCTGTTCACAACAGAAGACCAGATAGAGACCACCAGACAGAGGCAGACGAGCAGCAAGAACAAGAGGCCAGCCCCTGCAGGGACTGTGGTCCACCTTTGCCTGCTTCAGGGTCAGAGACCCACACTGGGAAAAATCTGATTTTCACTTAGTTTGGTACTTCTTTCTGTGTAATACTTTAGGGTATAGTAAAGACCTTTGGCTCATTCCCGCCCATCTCATCCATTCCTAGAGAACTTAGGTGACTGGGCTTGCATCTATGTTTGGCTGGAATTCTAGGAGGAGCAGCTTCCCTGGGGTAGAGCAACCACAAATTCTGGTTTTGCCCAAGACAGTCCTGGCTGTGCCTAAAGTCCCTGCAGAGGTATTAGGAGAGCCTCTTTATTCTCAAGGTGTAATGACTAGTTCAAAAGATTGTGTGTATGTGTGTGTGTGTGTGTGTGTGTGTGTGTGTGTGTGTGTGTGTGTTTAGATAATATACAGCCATTCCTTCCAATGTGGTAGCAAAAGGAGAGGCAGAATTTGGACATATGGATGCCACCGCACAAAGGCTGAAAAACCCAGGCAGACCCAGGACCGCCGGGCCTCCCATCTCTCCCTGCTGAGCTGGGCCATGTCGTGTCTTCCAGGGTAGGGATGATGCTCCACAAGTTCCTTAGGAGAAAGTAGCGCTGTCACCGCAGTGCCTGGGCAGGAGGGAGGTCCACTGGACCTGGCCACTCAGGGTTCAGGAAGGGAATATTCACATTCAGGTAGAGTCTGAAAACTGCATTGTTCCAAAGAAACAGCTCTGCTGGTGGGCTGGCTGCATGCACACTCTCCAGCCTGAAAGACTCAGGCTGGGCCCAATCCATAAGCAGGTCAACAGCCACTCACTGCAAACACTCGCAGCCTAATGTGAGGGTGAAGTCACAGGTAGCCCTTACAAAATTTCTCCCTTTCCCTTCTTTCTTCGCCACACGATCCTCAGCAAAAGCACACTCACAACCACCTCCTCCCTAACGCTCTGCTGCTATTTCAACTCCCTATGAACCATTTAATGGTAAAGATAGGTAACCTATTTAATGGTAGGGCCCTGCCCCGTCCCTCTGGGATTCCTGTGGTACATGGCATGCTGCTGAATCCCTCCAACAGGACGCTACCTACATCAGTTCCTAGAGGATGTAACAAAGACCACAAGCTTAGCAGTTTGCAACACACATCTATTAGATCATGGTGAATGGGTCTCTTCTGAGGGCCTCAGATGGCCCAAATCATGATATTGGCTAGGCTGGGCTCTAATCTGGAGGCTCTGGGGAAGAATCTGCCTGCAAACTCATTCAGATTCCTGGCAGAATTCAGTTCCTTGCAGCTATTAGTTGGAGGTGCCCATTTCCTGCTGGTGGTTGGCAGGGAGGTGGTCACTCCTGGCCACTGCCAGATCCTTGCTCATGGTCTTCCGCCTCTTCAAAGCCAGTAATGGCACATCTAAACCTTTCTATGCTGTGGACGTCTGTGATTTTCTCTTCTGTCATCAGCTAGATAAACTTTTCTGCTTATAAATGGCTTACCTGATTGGGTCACAGCTACCTCATTAACTGACTTGGGATGTCAATTCTAACAGCAAAATCCTTTCTTAGCAGCCATAAGGTGACTGTTTTAGTTACCAAGGGATGGGAACTGGGAAAGGGGCTCCCAGTATATACCCACCATGGCACGAAACACTGCTGCTACTTAGGCAATGGCTAAGTAATCTCTTCCTAGATTACACTCTGTGCACAGCTGGCCAGGGGCTGTTCTAGGCAGGTGCCTCAAAATCAGTGAATTCACAGCAACTCTGTCCTGAGTGACAGCCATGTGCCACAGAGGCAAGATGTCACCGCTGTCCCTGGTGCATCTCAACCTCTTACTCACTGGAGATGTCCCAGGTGTCCATCTTTCCCTGACTTTCTAAAGGACTTTGAAGATTCAGGATCAAGGTTTCTCCCTAGATGTACCCCTGCTCCATCCTGAGCCTAACAAAGCACTTTCCTCTGGCAGCGGGAATCCTGAGCAGCAGCTGAGTGTCTAACATCTCAAACCTAAGAGCTGTGAACATCGGTCCTCCTCTATGAACCTGGCCACTGATGGACACAAGTCCTCTTTCCCAGTTCTGCATGCTTATCCAGGCAGGGGAAAGTGATAGTGTCAGATGAACAGCTATGTACATCCCACTGGCCAGTTTAGAACTATTTTCCTCCTGGGGACATCGCACCTGTGTACTGACGAGGTTTTGTAAGAAGGGGCATATGGCTTAATGGCTGCAGCTTCCTGGCTCAGCTGGAGTGACAGGCGGTGCTAACTGCCCACCCAGAGGTGTGCTGAGGGGGCAGCTTCTCCCCATCACGCACAATGCTGCAGCTGAAGGTGACAGGAGGAAAGCGTGTGGTGAATTCAGACAAGAATGGACTGCAAAGAAACAGCCTAGCCCACCTCCTGGCACGCAGGAAGCCACGGGCAATAGGCTTTCTGTTTTTCGAAATAATATTTTCAAAAGAGAGTGCATGGAAGTTCAAGAACATCCAGAGGCCGGGTGGATGCTTTGCCTCCGTCCAACAGAAACTACGAATTGCCAGCCACAACACGGAGCACAGCAGCTCCTGGTGAGGAAGAACAAGGCCTTCCCACTTACCTAGGAGGCAGACTCCCTAGGGCCTGGAGAAGACCCAGAAGTCTTTGCAAGTGCAAAGGCAGCCCAGGGCAGAGAAGCACCTGTATGCTTAGGGTCAGAGAGAGCAAGGGGCTTCCAGGAGCAAGTGCCAGGAGAGCAGGTGCTGACAGCGCTGCTAGGGTGCAGAGGTGGTGCTGAAGGGAAGGTGCCCAGGTGCAGGCCAGAGAAAGGAAAGTGGAGGAGGGGCTGAGGGTGTGCAAAGTCCTGCAGGGTGGAGCTCAGTGGGAGAAGAGCTGCAGGTGGCCTGAGGCCCAAGGCAGGGCACAGAGCCCCGGGAAGACACAGAGGAGTCTAGCTTTGGAGACGGCTTTGCTGTCTCTCAGGCAGAAAAGCCAAAGACTCCAGGCATCTACAAATGTGCTTCCTACAGCCTCATTTGCCCCTCGGAGTGATGATAATCAGTACCCAGTGCGCTCTGCAAAGGCCTGGTGGGACTGTAAAGGCAGAGGCTGCCTCCCCAGAACTGCCTGGGGATATTCATACAATTTACATTTAAGACTACAAATAAGTTAGGTTTCAGAAGCAGAACCTTGTAAGATGAGCATTCACATAAGCTGCCTGTCACCCTACCTCAGTGTCCTGGCTCCCTGGGAGCGTGCCAGTCTACACAGAAATGGGGACTGTTCACTGGGCAGTGCCATGCTCCTGGCCAACCCTCCGTGCCACCTCAGCTACAGAGGAGGCACAGTTTTGGGGACCCACTTCTGGACTCCTGTTTTGTCCAAGGAAGATGGCCACTGGGATTTGGGTTAGGACTTGCAGGATACAGCCATGGAATAGCAAACGGAGGAGGAAGAAAAGGCTCCAGCATGTGATTAGGGCTGGCAGAAAGTCCTGGGCACTTAGCAGCCCCGTCCCTCCAGACACTCCAAAGAGCCTTCCTGCCAGGTCGTCTGGCTTGACTGTCACCCCACCATCACCCCCACCCTGCCATCTGGGGAAGCTGCTAATGAGCTGCTAAGTCGGCCAAGAGCCAGCAGCGGATGGCAAAGGGAAGCATTGGGAGATGATGCCCCAGCAGCAACAAGACCAAGAGGGGACCTTGAGGAACATCCCTGCCAAGGGGCAGAGAGCTCCAGTGTGGGGACAACCATGCCACTTCTGGCCCCTTCATTTCTGGGCTCTCACGGGGCTCAGTAAAGCCCCAGGACTTGGGCCTGCATCACATTCCAAACAGGAGTCCCAGGGGCACCTCCCGCCGCAGCCCGCTCTTCTGCGATTCATTACTGATCTCATCGCCCGCGTCCCCTGAGCCCGCGTGTCTTCTGCTATTTAATCTCTAGGCAAAAGTACAAATTCTTCATCCTGTTTAGAATATGCTGGAGTGTGATTTAAAGAAATGCATTCCTCTTGGAGGATTATGCTACAAAAATCCCAGTAATGCAAATCTGAGGGTTTTGATTCTAATGGTGACAGATGACCCTTCTCGGCTGCAGACCGGCAGCCTGATACAGGGCACGAGGCCAGGAAAACCCGGACTTCAAGAAGGTAACATCAGGTCTAGCCTTCTCTCTTTTCTAACTTGCTAATGAAAAAGTTAAAAATTATAAAAGTGGTAGGAAAATCTGTGCCATGCAGAAAAACAATGGAAGAGGGCTTTCTTTGAACACAGAGACCCTAAAGAATTTCCACAAACCCAGTAGCCCTGGGAGGGATGGATGCAAGGCTGAGCAGCAGTGGAGTCCAGCAAACATGGCCAGCCTGCCTCTGCACTCACAGCTCCAGCCTTTGCAATTTAACCAATTGCAGATCAAAATGAATAATTTAAAAAGGTATCCATACTCAACCTGTACAGACTAATGTCATTATCCACTAAACAACAGAGTACAGCAGCTGTTTACATAGTGTGCTGGTCAGCTTTCCATCACTGCAACAAACACCTCGGATAACCAGTCCACTTACAAAGAGAAAAGGTTTATTCTGGCTTGCAGTTTTGGAGGTTCCAGTCTTTAATGCTGGGCCCTGTGGCTCCTGGGGCGAGCAGGGCAGCTCACCATGGTAGAGGAGACCCATTCACCTCACTTCGGGAACTGAGAGAAAAAGACACTGGGATCTCACAATCCCTTTGAGGGCGTGCCCCAGTGATGCAGCCCACCAGGAGGCCCCACCTCCTGAGAGCCCAACCTGGGGACTAAGCCTAGTTAGCGCCATGGAGCTTTGGGGACATTTAAGATCCAAACCATAACACATAGCATTTACACGGTATTACGCAGCATAAGTAATCTTAGAGATGATGGAAGGCCCATGGGAGGGCAAGTGAAGGTTCTATTTTATATAGGGGCTTGAGCTCTCCAGGGGATCCTTGTCAACCTGAGACTCCAATCCTGGAGTCTCAGACGTCACCCTGCCATAGAGCAGCCAACCACCAGTGGATGGGAGGAAGGCTGCGTAAGGCCACTTCCCAGGGCACAAGAAGAAGGCAGCATCTGCTGGTGGCAGGGGACCAGGCCCAAGGCACAGGCTGCCCTGGCTGCCACCCCCCAACAACAACCGTGCCCGATCCCAGAGCATCACATTCCAGAGAAACAGATATTGATGGCAATCATTTCAGTCTTAGTAAAACTAGGGGCTTAGGATGAATAGAAGGATGGCTTAGTGCCGGGAAAGGTGCAGTGTGTTGAAAGAAAGAAAGCAGCCTGGGAGATCGGAAGGATCAGCACCCTCTGCACAGCATGACCTCAAGAAGGAAGACAGTGAGTGGAAGTGCTCTGTCTCGGGGATAATAGAGAAGACCCTTTAAAAATAACGAGAGAACTAGAGACCAGAAAAATCGGCTTCCTTTTCCCTGGGATCAGCCCCGGTCTCCTGCACCCCTTGTGCAGTCTACACCACAGGGCTCTGTCCCTGAGGCCAGACTCTCCTGAGCCACATATCTGCCTGGACTCTCCTGATGTGTCCTGGCCTCTTCATCTTCTCCCTTGCCACTCTCCTGAAAGTGCTCAGGATAGATGTACATGGATCCCTGTCCCCTCTGGTGTCCAGAGGACTCCACCAAGGACAAAGGTGCCTGTGGGAGGAAAAAAGATGTGACCATTTGCTGAGGACCAGACACATCAGATGTGGTCTCGACACCATCGTCACGGCACTGTGACCAGGTGGAGGCTCGGGGAATGGACCCTCAGTCAAGGTGGCAGCTGGCCAGGGCAGGGCCAGGACTCATCCTGGGGCAGGATCTGTCCCCAAGGGTCCTGCTTGCTCACCATCCGATGGGGGCTTCCATAGGGCGGCAGGCTCCAGCCTCACCAAATGTGAGTGGTGCTGTCAAGACACAGGCTAGGCTGAGCTGGGGACTACAATCTGGGCCGCCATAGTGTCCCAGGGTGGAAGGGTCTGTCCCCAGGGTACAGCTCTGCTACCCTGGGTGTGCATGGCCAGGACTGTGTCCCAGGCCTGTCATAGAGGGAACTGGGTGACAGAAAGGAACTGGACCTTGACCCCACGGTATGGCTCCAGGTCCCCAGACGTGCATGCTCAGCTCAGGGTTAAAGAGTGGCAGTGTCAATGGCTCACTGGAGAGTAATTGATGTCATCACCCAAAAGAGGAAAACTGAAAGCCGCCCACCCATCCATCCCTGGATCTTTGCCTGGTTAAGTGACTAGAAGAGGGGGCCGAGAGTCAGAGTGTAAGGAAAGAATCTACAAAAATAAAGAGCAAACTGGATGCAGATGTCTTCTTCAATTAGCTTCTACTAAAAAAGCAATCAACAGGAAATATCTGTGCTATATGTGCATTTCTATTTAACCATTTGCCATGAGTCATGACATTTCGGAGGGAATTGTCTTTCCTTGGTGAAGCTAGAGGAAACTATTTTAATTTTCTTGATCATGCAGAGCTTTTTGCAATCCAGTTATTTTTATCCAAAGCTTTACAAAATCTGACCATCACGTGAGACTGTTACTGAGCTCCAAGTCATACCAGCAGAAAGCAATGATTCAGTGTCTTCAAATGTTCCAAAGTAACGCAACATAATTAGGTCTGCCTAAAAACAAAGCTACTTCCACGTTATTTTTGTTACAGTTTCCTTTTATAAAAGGAGGGAAAAAAATTCTTTCCCTGTTTACTTCTTGACTATCAAAGTTAATAAAAAGATATTTGGTATTAAGAAATCAAGACTCTTGGAAAGAGGGTTTAAAATGCTGACGCTGTGCATTTTTTACATTTTTCACATTTTGTTTGTTGATGTAGTAAGTTACAAAATTGTCTTTCTTCTTCCCGAAATTGCTCTCCTAGATATTGGGCTGTGTGTTATCTTATTTGTACTTTTTCTTTCTTTCTTTCCTTCTTTTTTTTTGGGGGGGGGGGCTGGGACATTGTAGCTCTCAGCCTTGGTTTACACTAGAATCATCAGGGCTACTTTTAAAAATACTTGGGCTAGCCGGGCGTGGTGGCGCACGCTTGTAATACCCGCACTTGGGAGGCAGAGACAGGAGGATCGCGTAGGTTCGAAGCCAGCCGCGCGCGCTGGCTTAGGAGACCCTGTTTCCAAATAAAAATGTAAAAATAGGTCTGGGAGTGTAGCCCGGAGATAGAAGGGCTTCCAGGAACCCCAGTACCACCAAAAAAAAAAAAAAAAAAATACTTGGGCTTCACCAAACATAGTTGAATTCAAGAGAAATGGGATAGATCCCCAATATCAGACATCAGAGGAGTGCGTGTGTTGTATCTGTGTATTACTAAGGATTGAACCCAGGGTGTGTGTGTGTGTGTGTGTGTGTGTGTTGCTTGGCGTGGAACCTGGATCCTCAGGCATGCTAGGCAAGCACTCTACCATTAAGCTACACACCCAGGGTAAGAATATTTAAAACTTATCTACTACATTGTAATAACTACCTTTCAGATTCTAGTTGGAGATTCCTTATTTTAGGAAAAGCCGTGATACAAAAATGGTAATGCAAAGAACTGCAGAAAATGAATCTAGCGTTTTGAAGAAACGCACCAGATGGCTATTTCATGTGGTTAAATCTCTGCACCAGTCTAATTCACGTGCATTTTTGCCGGGATGAAGAAGTGTGTACTGGCCCATCTAAGAGAACTTTGACGTCCTCCCTCCCCTTGTCAAGAACAAAGACACATTGTTCTTGGGAACCGGGGCAAAACTGGGCTTTGTGGGCACCCCCCCCAACCTCCTCACGTGGACTTCAGGGCTCAGAACGGCCCTGCTTAGAGGTCTGTGGCTCCCCTGCCCACCTATACCCTCTTGTTTAGAGGAGCTGCTTGTTCTCTGATGCTGAAAGGGAGAGTTCAGTGGTTGTGTGGAAGTAGAAGAGCAACAGGATCCCCACGGTGGCTGTTCACCTTCCTCCCCAGCTCCCTCTCCAGGCCCTGCAGGTCCCTGGCTGGGGAGGCTGTGTGCATCTCTGTTACTTCTCTTGCAGAGAAAAGCTTGGGATACATGGAAAATCTAATCCTTTAGGGTCATTACTGGGCATAACTCCTTATCAAAGCTTCCGGAGCCCAGGTGTGTGTCCACATTGGCTTCTTCCCCCAACGAGTTATTTCTGTGAACAAAGTATGACAGGTTCTGAGACAGGAAGAGAAAGGAGACACTGAGGGGCTCCAAGTCAAGTGCTAAGGAAGCCTCTGGAAATGTGGGCACAGCAGCTGAGCACCAAACCTCTGTAAAAAGTTAGCCAACTTCGTACCCTGAAGACTGGCTGAGACAGGCCTGAGCTGGAAGAGTGTGGGGATGGATGCAAAACGTCCCCTCACCTTGGGTGCCTCTGTGGTGACATCCCTTTGGTGTCCTGACCCCCACATCACTTGCAGGGCCTTCTTCAGCCCCTGACCTCATCTCGCCGCACAGACGCACTCACCAGGACCTTCCCTAGCCACCTACAAGCCTGAGGCCACGTGCCTCTTGCTGTCTCTGGACTTTCCCTCCGCACGGGTCACAGTGTGGTACCTACAAGGTGTGAGCATGACCTTGGTGTCTCTCTTCCCCACTCCCTGTAAACCTCAGGAGAGCCAAGCCATGCAGCCTGATTCATCACCACGCCCCCCACCCTCGGCACAGCAGCCTGCAGTCACCAATAATGCTCCCTGGAGGAGTGGACAGAACAGAGAGGCGAGAGGGGAAGCATTTCACTCCTCTTCTCACCCCACCCCATCCTCAGCAGGGGAAGGAGGGTTAGTGTCGCCCTTTGGAAAGGGGCACCCATCGGCCCTTGTCAAGTACCCAAATCCCAAGACACCTTTGAGGGTAAAAGAGAAACAAAACAGCACAAGATGGAAAGTTTGGGAAACCACCAATCCATATGAATAGTCGAGTGCCACTTTCAATGACTAAAAAACGAAGGAAGGGTCTACGGTTTCCAAGTGCTCTGGTTGTACTATCCCACAGTTCACCGTGAGCGTGCTTGAAAGCCGTCACACAGGGGACACATGGTTGTCTGCATTTGCACGCTGGGAAACTGGGGCCTGGGGAGGCGATGTCATCACCAGGTAACATCAGCAGGGGCAGCTGGCTCTGAGTGCGGGGCTTCCCTGGCCACCTCCCTTTGCCCCGTGCTCAACCACCTGACCCCTCGGCCTCTGTGCAGGGCAGCCCTCCCTCCACACCAGACACGGCTGCGTGTGGAAGAACACCGCTGGGCCCCTTCCTCTGCTGTGACGCCAGAGTGATAATGAGTCCAGGGCCTGGGCTGAAAAGCTATCCAGATTCGTGAAATACCTTTCAACATAATGCAGGAGAGAAACAGAGCGGCCCAGCTGCATCAGCATGCTACGGACGTGGCGAGGCCGAACCCGGCCGCTGTATAAATATTTAACAATGGGAAAGAACTGAACTGGCTCCAAAGAAACATCTGGGGCAGCATCTCTAAGGAGGCTGTGGTTTCTAGTGGGAAAGTCGCTACGAAAAGACGAAAACAACCCGCCTGCGACTTAGGTTTCACCCCCACATGCGTTCGCCAGGCACCTTCAGCAGCCCAGCTCTGAATGCAGTTCCCAGCAACACAAGTGTTTACTACACCACTGGGCAATTTCCAAGAGGCCTGAATCAAACAGGCTTTTTTTTTTTTAACCACTAAAACATTTTATTTCTATTTCAAACAACAGAAAGTCAATAACAATGTTAATAGTTGAGATTAAAATCTGGACTTTTTTTTTTCTTCTTGTTACCTAATATGGCAAGAAATGGGCTGCTGAACCTGGTTAGGATTTCAGATCCTGGCGTTAGGCCAGAGGCAAAGTTTGGGTATCGCAAAGAAAATAAGCTGTGCCTTAGAAAGCGTGGTTTTCATGAAGTGACCTTCATGAGTGACGTTTGGAAACAGACCATCTTTTTCCAGAATGGATCCCACAGGGGTGGACAGCAGGGTCACAGGACCCCCAAAGGGCCAATTCTCTGCCTGACATTATTCTATGGAAGGAATCAATGGCACGGCTCGGTGCAGCACGACCTGTCCTTGCCCTCCTTTGCAAACTGTCATGAAGAAGTCCCAGCTGCTGTGTGTGGGCTGAGACCGAGTGTGGACAGCCACACGCTCTTTCCCACGCACAGCCCGAGAGGTACGGCATCTGCCTTTATACACCCCGCACACCCGGCTTCCACTTGCTCTCGCTGGGTCCTCATAGTGTGCCGATGAGCCACATCCTCGGTCCCTTCCTCTTCTCCTGTCCATAATGGAGACTTGCTGCTGGCCCTGATGGAGCATGGGCCTGTGAACTTGCAGATGGAGGTCCCAGAGGTGCTCAGGCAGCTGTGCTACCGTGCACGGGCATCCCCAGGCAACCTGCAGCTCAGCTCAGGCACCCTTCCTTGGCTGTGCTTTCCCGAAGGCTTAAACTGGGAGCTCCTCTGCCAGTCTGGGAAAGGGCATGAGGGACACTAGGCCCTGGATAGTCTGTGCCTAGACAGAGAGGACTTTATTGCTTCTCCAGCTGCTGTCCCCGAAGCCTAAGCCCTGGGAGCTGGGCAAATGCAGCCAGGGCAGTGGGAGTCACTGGGGCAGCCACCCTGCCACTTAAAGTTGGCCCCACCTCCCAAAGGATGCACTGGCCCCAGCTGCTGCAACAGCATGACCTGCTAAATTCCTTGGGTCAGCTCCCCTCAAACTTTAATGTATATGGAAATATAAAAGTCCCTGGGAACTGGTACTGAAGTGTAGGCTCTGAGTCAGTGGGCCTGGCCTAGGCTTCTGCGTCTCTAAGGAGATGCGGGTGCCACTGGCCACAGAGCATACTTGCCAGGCCTTGCAAAGATTTCCCTTTTAAGTACGGATGAACATTTGCTGCATGGAGTTTTACAATTAATATGCATTTCACAAAATCACATATCCCCAAGATTACACTCAGAGAGCAAAGAGCCTGACAAGGCCAAGGGCAAAGGTCGGCTCAGCCCAGGCAACTTGACCAGCCACAGGGTCAGTGCTTGCAAACTTTGGCACACAGCCCAGTTACTCTGAGATGGGTGAATATGCAGATTGCTGGGCCATGAGGTCTGGATTCAGTGGCCCAGGGTGTGCTTAGAATCTGCCCTTCTAGCAAGTCCACAAAGCATACACAGGCAGCTGTTCTTGAGACCACAGTGAGACCCTGCCGGGCCCTGGAGACCTTAGTCTCAGAGCATTGACACCACTCAGCCCTCAGATGCCTCTGGACCCCGAGTGCTGCCTTCATCTATCCTCTGTTACCTGGGGCACAGCCCTGGGCTGAGCTGCTGCCCTGGCCCCCAAGTGCCGCCCTGATCTATCCTCTATGACCTGGGGTGCAGCTCTGAGCTGAACTGCTGCAGCTAGACCAGCTGTGGGTGCCTCCAGGGATGCTGGCTGTGCTGAGGTTTTGACTATCTCAAGGTTCCACGAGCAATAAACTTTACCCACTTCAAATGTACACAAGTCCTGCTTTGCAGTCACTGCATGGCTTGGCTGCATGGCCTGAGGACCTCCCTGAGACCTCAAGCCTCATGCTTCTTATCGAGAAATGGGACCAGTAGCCCCATGCACAGAGAATCGAGGGTTCTCAGCTCTTCCCATCCATCAGAATCACTCTGGAACTCTGACCTGTGTCCACCACCCTCCCCAAGACCTGGGCAAAGGTGTTTGTCAAATCTCCCCGAGTCACTGTTGCCACCGGGCAGCCAGGGTGATAAGCCTTCTGCAATAAGCGGAAAGTGTTATGAAAACTTAAGTGGATTAATTGCAGGTATTAACAGTCTACTTCTAATGCAGAATGAGAATGTGGAAGTAGCCAGCACCCAGGGCCCCAGAGCGCCTTCTCCTAGACAGGCCAGGAGGGTCCACGTGAACTCACCCTCTCTGTGCTCTCGGAAGCCCAGCTGTGGATGGTCCTGAGCAGAGCCCTGAGCTACCTGCAGTCACCCTGGGACCAGCTCCCACGAGCTGTTATCTGTGCCCAGACTGTGGGCCGGCCAAGTCTTGTGATCCAAGGCTAAAAACATCTCTGGACTTTGACAAAGCTCTTGGGGAAGAGAGGAAAACTTAATCACAGCTGATTGGGACGTGTGAATCATGCACAGGGGCTTTCCAGCTGCAGTCCTTAGGGACCAACCTGGCTCCAACTCCCCCCATATTATCACAAAAACTCTGGGAGGGAATGTTTGGGAAATGGGGTCAGTCACTTACAGCAGCTGAGAGCTCCCATGGGCGGGAACGGCTGATCACAGCTGAGCTGTGTCTATGGGGAGCTTTCTACAGCCACACAAACAGGTATGTGTTGAACAGATGAAGAAATGGTAAAAGGAAGTAATGTATACACAGGGCAAGAGGAGGGAGGATGGAAGAGAAAATGAAGAAAGGAAGGGAGAAAGGAATTCAGCCTTTGCCTGGACCCTCTTTGGCTTGTGAACAAGCCTACATATTTCAAAGTTCTTCCCTGTACTGAACCAAAATGCAGACTTGGATCTCTGAATGCGGGAGAGCCCAGCAGAAACAGGACCGCAGCAGGTCGGGGGAAATGGACCAGATGAACTTTGTCCTGAGGAACCTTCCTCTCCCACATCCTGACCTTGGCTCCCTGGCCAGAGAATCCAGGGGATTCCTCCCAGTGCAGGGCTGGGGTCACGACAAGGCACCTCCTATTTCTGCTCAGCAAGATCGAGGTTTTCCGGCGGTCAGCCACCAGAGACACTAAGAATCCACCCACTCTTCAGCCCTTGGGTGGCCCCTGCCCAGCATTTTCTACCTCTCCCTACTGGACCTCAGCCCACACCCTGGGCATATCCAATTACAACCACAGGCGCTGCTCTCACCTGGCATGCCCGGGCCTCTCCTCTCCCCACCTCCTCCCAGGCCCAGGCTCAGCAGGGCTGGGTTCCCGCAGCCTCCACACTGACTCCTGTGGGTGCTGCACCCACGCTTAGCCCTCTCCCCCATCCACCACTATGTCTTAACTGGTGGACTAAATCCTTTACAGGGGCCTTGGACAAGAGTACCCTCAGAGTTAGCAGGGGCCTCAGGAGTTCCCTGGGCAGATATCAAGAAAAGAAGGCTCAGCAAAGAGAATCTTGCCCAGAACACAACGCGAAGACCAGAAGAAAAAGCCGGGCTTGGACACCTTTCGGCACCATCCCAACTGGACGCTGCTGCTGTCAGGTGAGGGTCCCACCCTTCCTGTCCGATGCTGACCGAGTCCAATGTGACACAAATACATGGAATCAACAGTGTCCAGCAGTACTCTGGATGATTTCAGAGAGGAAAACACAATTCTGCAGAGAGCTGCACCTCTGCGCAGGTGCCCCCAAGCCTGTGTGGAGGCACAGGTCACCATGGTGGGCCTTGTTCTGTCCACTGCATACACATGACCCCACGCTCGCAGGTGGCCTGTGCATGTACCAGATGCAACTTTAGCTCCCTGCTGACCAACCGGAAGAGGAGGGGGTCAGGCTGCGCAAAGCCACCTATCCTCTGCCTGCTCCCGGCCCCAGTGCCCTCTCACCTGAATCCTCAAGTGATGCCACCTCGTTCTGGCCTAAAACCGAAGGCTCGGAAGGGCTTGAGGGACCCTGGTCCCATGGCAAGGTGTTCAGTGACCCACAACCATCATCCATCCTGGACCTGTATCGCACCTACACCAGAGACACTTGTGCCCAAAGCCCAGCTGCAGCCTGAGCTGAGAACCAGTGAACCCCGAGGCCTGGTGGCGAGTCAGTCCCAGTGCAGGCGCCCTTCTGAGCTCAACGAGCTGTGTGCTGTGTCCTGGGAGACACATCACACTGTCTGCAGTTTCTATAGACCTTATCCCTCTCCGCCTCAAAAGAAGAGCCCAGCAGAAGCAGCGCTCGGAGGCCGGCAGTTGCCACATGTCTGGCTCTTCTGGGAGGACCCCCCCATCACCCCTGCTCTGGCCGCCATGGCCCAGTGTCCCCTCCCTGAGCGTCCGTGCCACCTGACACATTAAGGGTCCACACGGGCAGCGGAGTCCACCCTACCATGGCAAGCTAGTTAGCTACAATGTGACCAGGGCCTGACCTGCACTGGGCCACCACTTCCCTGGCCCACACCTGGTCTCTTGACCAGGTTTCAAAATACCACATCCTGTGGTCAAATACAGAAGTCTAGGGAAGGATAACTCTCTCCAGAGTTGGTTTCAGCCAACAAAACAAAACTTCCTGTTGACTGGCTTTCCCTTCTAAGTCCCTCCAAAGTATTTAAGTTGACAATGCGTGTTCCTTAGGGTTTCTAAATGTAGGTCTCTACTTCAGTCCAAGGAGCAAGCCCTAATGAGGCACCATGGACAGAGTCCAGGTGATGGCCCAGCATCTGGCCATACGGTCAGGGAGAACGGCACATATAAACCTGTCACACAGCAGCGCGCAGGCATCTTGGTAGAACACATCTACAGCTCCTGAAATGCAAATCTGAATTTGTTCCATTTGATGAATATGTCAGGGAGCAATCTGAGCCTAATGTGAATTTTGTGCTTGCTTATCTGTGAGAGATACTACAAGATGAACAAGAAATCCGCACCCAATCGAACACACCACATAGGAGTGCACGGAATTCGCGCACCTTAGACATCTGGCAGCAAGCTCAACCCCGCCGCGATGCACCAGGCTTGTCCTCACCTGGTGTTGAAATTTTCTGTCTGGTTTTGCAAGAGGGTCCTTCCATCATTTTAAGATATCACAAATAGCAACACTTACCCAGACCCACTTCCACAACAAACTTTAAGTCAGTTTCAAGGTCAAGTGCCATATTTAGTAAATTGAGTTTCTTAACTATTTAACAGGTAAAGCTGTACTATGGTCCATCCTTCCTTCCTTCCTTCCTTTTCTTTCTTTTCTTTCTTCTTTGATATTGGGGATTGAACCCAGGGGCATTCTACCTCCAAGCTAAAACCCCAGCCCTATTTTATTTATTTGTTAATTTTTATTATTTTTTATTATTTTCAGAACTGGGGGATTGAACCCAGGGGCATTCTACCTCTGAGCTATAGCCCCCAGCCCTATTGTTGTTGTTGTTGTTATATTATTATTATTAATTATTATTATTATTATTATTATTATCATTCTGAAAGAGTCTTGCTAAGTTGCTGAGGGATCTCACTAAGTTCCTGAGGCTGGCCTAAAACTTGTAATCCTTTTTTCTCAGCCTCCCAAATACTGGGATTACAGGCATGAGCCATCACACCTGGCTGTGTTTTTAGTAGGCTCCAATGTTTGCTTTTATCAGCCACTGGCAAATCATTGTATTTTACTCTCAATCCCCTTTTCCCCCATTGGTAAATGTGAGTGTGTGTGTGTGTGTGTGTGTGTATGTGAGAGAGAGAGAGAGAGAGAGAGAGAGAGAGAGAGAGAGAGAGAGAGAGAGAGGGAGGGAGAGAGAGCATGCACGTGCATGCACATGTGTGTTTTACTGGGGATTGAACCCAGAGGCATAGTATATCCCCAGCCCTTTTTATTTATATTTTAATTTTTTTGTGTGGTACTGGGATGGAACCCAGGGGCTTTCTACCTCTGGGATACACTCTCAAACTTATTTTCTATTTTATTTGAAAACAGGGTCTCACTAAGTTGCTGAAAGCCTCATGAAGTAGCTGAGGCTGGCTTCAAACCTGCACTATCCTCCAATCTCAGCCTCCTGAGCGCTGGGATTACAAGCGTGCGTCACCACGCTGGCTTATATTTTAATTTTGAAATAGGGCTTACTAAGCTGATGAATCTGGCCTCAAACCTGCAATCCTACTGTCTCAGCCTCCCATGTAATAGGATTATAAGTGTGGGTCACCGGGTCACCACATCCGTTTAACTGAAGTTTTTGTTGCACAATTTGAATACTGCAGTGATTTTTTTTTCTTTGTGGTACTGAGGGGTGAACCTAGGGGCACTTTATCTCTGAACTACACCCCCAGCTCTTTAATGTTTTTGTTTAGAAAAGAAGGTCTCACTAGGTTACCGAGTCTATGTTGCTGAGGCTGTCCTTGAACCCATGATCCTCCCATCTCAGCCTCCCAAGTACTGGGATTATAGGCATATGCCACCATGCCTAGCTCTTCAGTGACTGTTAAAAGAGAATATGTTAAGCTGGGCATGGTGGCGCACGCTTGTAATCCCTGCACTTGGGAGGCAGAGACAGGAGGATCGTGCAGGTTTGAAGCCAGCCTCGCTGGCTTAAGAGACTCTGTTTCCAAATAAAAATATAAAAATAGGTCTGGGGGTATAGCCCAGAGGTAGAAGGTTTTCCAGGAACCCTAGTACCACCAAAAAAAGAAAAAGAAAAGAAAAGAAGAATATGCTTTTCTGTAGCAGAACACACTGTACTTAAATGCATTAATAAAAAATTACACTTCAGGTAACTAAGGCCTGGGTATTGCCTGGATCAGGATCACTAATTACAGTCTCTGGGGCTGATGAGAGTTTGTAGGTCTGATGAGTCTGTGAGTCTGATTACAGTGTCAATGCTGACTCCTAGTGGCAGTACACAGTAATTATAGGTAAAATAGAGGAACACTGATGTTTTAAAAATGTGTTTTTAAACTGTAACAGAGTAATTGGGTGTGGCTGTGCATGTCTGTAATCCCAGTACTTGGAAGGCCGAGACAGGAGAATTGCTGTTTTGAAGCCAGTCTTAGAAACTTGACAAGACCCTGACTCAAAATTTAAAAAATAAAAAGGGCTAAGAGCATAGCTCAGAGGTTAGAATGCCCCTGGGTTCAATCCCCGGTACCAAAACAAAACAAAACAACAACAACAAAAAATCATAACAAGTGTTATAGAGTAAAAGAAATTAGATAGGTAAAACACATCTTTTCTCCTACAGGAAGCTATTGGAAGCACCAGCCTCCTATGATGTTCTGGAAGAAATTTTCTCCAAGGCTCACATGGCTCCTGTGAGCCCCACTGACCTGTCATGGAGTTTTCTGAGGTGCAGAGCTGCTCTCTCAGCTTCTCCACATCGTCGGGATGCACCTGTTCATACAGGGTGCTCCCAAACCACTCTGACTGTGGCTGGTTGAGGACGGGGGTGACGGAGTCAGACACGTAGATCACTCGCCCTGTTTCTGCTGCCACGACGAACAGAAATCCATCAGCTGCCTCCAGGATGAGATGCTTCAGCTCCTGGGAAGAGAGGGCTATGGTTAGCCCATCACACTACTGACAGGCCCAGACCAGGTGCATTTATCAGGAGCAACCTGTTTACCTCTTTTATGCAGATATTTATTTTGGTGCACAAATCATTTGGGAAATTAATACAATTTTACTGGAAAGTGGACTAGAAAAAATGCACAAAACTCTCACCATCCCTAAAACACAGCCTCTCTGAATCTAGAGAGGGAAGGCGTGTAGCCTGGGGGTGGGGTAGGAGGGCAGACTGCAGTCCCAACGTGTTGGGCTGTGCTTGAGAGAGCTGCTCCACCCACGTGCTCAAACAGTCTTGTCATTGCAGATGGGCCAGATCCTAGGGCTTGGCACAAACCGTGTGGGATGGAAGGAAGAAGAGTGAGAAGGTGAAGTGGGAGGGAGGCCCTGTTTTCCCACCATGCCTGCCACACTGACATGGCTTCGCTTTTCTCTTCCTGCATTCCTCCCCCCCCCCCCGGCCCAGTGGGACTGAATCCATGGGTGTTTTATCTCTGACCAAAATATCCAACCCTTAAAATAATATATATATATATATATATATATATATTTTTTTTTTTTTTTAAATTTTGAAACAGGGTCTTACCAAGTTGCTGAGGCTGGCTTTGAACCTGTGATCCTCCTGTGTCAGCCTCCCAAGTACTGGGATTATAGGCATGTGCCAGCACTCCCGGCTTCCTCCTGCATTTCTGAGCTGTGTGCTGGCCCTGGATAAGAGCACTCCCTCAAGTCTGCAGTCTGTCAGGTTTCCAGAACTCTGGCCAGCATCTCTTGACAGACTCAGAGTTGCCAGTACTATCCCTGTCAACCTACAGTGAGCAGGGTCAGGAGAATCAGCTGGCCGAGGGCGTAACTGTCCTTTAAGGCAGGCAGTAGTCTACTTGGGACCATGACGGGCAGCGGGGAGCCTGCCTCATCCCTGGAGGGATACGATGAGTAAAATGAACCTGTTAATTCGAGGTGTCTTTTCTTTCCAGCACCTAAAGGTGGCTCAAGTGTGGCTGCATGTAGTTTACACACTGAGCTGTTGAATCCTTCCCCACGTGAAGCAGGCTCTGCGCCTACAAGAGCTGAGGAAAGAGGCTCCCTCGTGTGGCAGCGTCCCCGTCCCCTTCCCTCCCTCATCCCACAGGCACAGGAGCAAGGCACCTATCAGTAGTGGTTGGCAAGCACCTTTTGCTGTAAACCCTTTGTCCCAGTACAACCCATATAAAAATCTCCCATCACGTCGCCCTGGGGGTTCCAGGGACCGGAAGCCCAGAAGAGCTGACCTGCAGGAGCAGAAGCAGAAGCTGTGTGAATGTCTCTGAGCATTTGGGAAGGATTCTACGTGCCCAGCCTGGGAAGCCAGGGCAGAGGCCCACTCCCAGCCTTTTTAGGAAAAGTTTATTTAGCTGATTTCCCATACTTTGCACATCTGCGGTTCTGCATCTCCTGGGTGCTAACTTAGTTCAGAGGACTGGGTCAGCACCTTTATTTTTGGTATCAGGAAAATGTTTCCAACAGGAAGAGCTGTCCGGGTAGCAGAGAGCTGTCACTGAGGGCGACTTCGCCCATCAATTTGTGTTTTATCCTCTGTGGGAACTGGAATGGAACGGGAATGGAAAGGCCTTGCAGGACAGGCCCGTGGACAACAACTTCTGTCATCTCCTCTCCGAGGCTCCTTTTCTGGGAGCACATTGCTTATAACTGAGGTTCTGTTGGGGGCTCAGAACCCACCCTGCCTCTCTCCTACATAAGCACATGGCCAGGATTAGAGCAGGGGTTCTAAGCCGGGAATGGTGGTACACGCTTTTAATCCCAGTACTTGGGAGACTGAGATGGGAGGATTGCAAGTTCACAGCCAGCCTCAGCTACTCTGTGAAACCCTTGAAACTCAGTGAGACCCTGTTTCAAAAGGAAAAAGAAAAAATAGGGCTTGGGGTATAGCTTGGAGGTAGAATGTCCCTGAGTCCCATCCCCAGTACCACAAAAACAAATAAATAAGGAAAGAAAGAGAGAAAGAGAGAAAGAGAGAGAGAAAGAAAGAAAGAAAGAAAGAAAGAAGGAAAGAAAGAAAGAAAGAAAGAAAGAAAGAAAGAAAGGAAGGAAGGAAGGAAGGAAGGAAGGAAAAGAAAATAAAAAATATGGCTGGGGTGTAGCTCGGAGGTAGAATGTCCTGGGTTCCACCCCCTATTACTGGGTGGGGGAGGGGAGGCCGTCACCAGTGTCTCTTATCTAGCGTCCACCATCTCACTCAGCTAGGTTTCCAGTGACAGTTTGGGAAATTAAATGAAAAATGAACTCCTACATATGAAGGCCTGGCATCCAGTCAGTGCTCCATAAATGTACATGTTATTACCATCCCCGTAACTGAGAGAGAAACATGGCTAGTTATTACCATCCCTGTACCTGAGAGAGAAACATGGCTAGTATTCTCATGGCCTGTGCAGCTGCTTCTCTCTCCACTCACTTCCCCACTCAAGGCACTTAGAGATGAAGAGATTCATTTCAAGTGCTTAATGCACTTCTGACTGGTTACCTCCAGCTATCCACCTTTGTTATCCTCCAAGGCCTGCATTAAATGGCCTTCTCCTTGCTCACCACATCCCCGGGAGCTGGGAGCTGACGCTGCATTCATTTTTAGGATGGTGGATGTGAGTGGGAAGCTGGAGCCCTGAACCACCCCCTTCCAAGGGCCATCATGACCATTATCCCTGGGAGCCAGGGATCACATGACAGGGAATGCTAAGGGATCATGTAGGTAGAGCACCTGCTGAACCGACAGACAATCAGTCAATCCTATCTGACATGGCTCCTGTCCCTGTTCCTCTAAGCCTCCTCCCAGGACAGGAGCAGATTCTCAGCTTCAATAGGACAGATGCCTTCTTTTCTCCTCCTGAGTCTCTGTGCACTGTTCCCTTTTTATATTTATTTATTTACTTATTTATTTATTTATTTGGTGGCACTGGGGGTGGAACCCAGGTGCTTTCTACCTCTGGGCTATACTCCCAGACCTATTTTATACTTTATTTGGAAACAGGGTCTCACTAAGTTGCCGAGAGCCTCACTCAGTAGCTGAGGCTGGCTTTGAACCTGTGCGATCCTCCTGTCTCAGCCTCCCAAGCGCAGGAATTACAAGCGTGCGCCACCACGCCCGGCTCACTGTTCCCTTTTTAGAAGCTGACCTGCTTCCCTTCTCATGGGCATGTTCTGTGGCTTCTGCACGGCCCATCAGTGCTGCCTCTATCCTGAGAAGCAGCCCTGATGATGCCAGGCTGCTTCTGCTCCACTTCATCTTGGCCACACGCTCTGTCTTATTGCTTGCTCGGGACTCTACTCTGCATACACTCCCCAACAACCTACAGTTTTGTCTTTCCCCTTCCACCATGTACAGACGGCCATCCGATCCACAGCCTTGTTTATCCTGCAGAAGCTCCTGAAGTCAGAAAGCCAAAAAGGAGCTTCACGTACATTAAGAGGAGCTGCCCAGGGCTTAGCATGTTTGCTGATGTGCCCTGTGATGGGCACAAGGAAGGGCAGCATCTGAGAATGCATGCCTTCTGATGCATGCAAGTCTGTTTACAAAACACTGTCTCTATGATGGTTTGGATACAGAATGTGCCCTGAAAAGCTCATGTATTGATGTTCAAAGGTGGTACCATTGATTTGTGAAGGTTCTAATCTCATCAATGGATGATTCGTGCGAATGGCTTTATTGAGTGGTAACCTAGGCAGGTAAAGTGTGCCTGGAGGGGGCGGGTCACTGGGAATGTGGCCTTGGGGGCCACACATATGTCCAGGGACTCCCTCCTCTCAAGCTATCCCTGCTTCTGGCCTCTGTGATATGAGAGCAGAGCCCTTGCACGCTCTGTACTCTTTCGTTCTCTGCTTCCCACCGTCATGCCCTGAGCTCCTGAGATGCAACCTGGCCTAACAATAGACCGAACCTTCTAAAACCTCTAGAACCGTGAGCAGATAAATCTTCCTTCTTCTAAGTTGTGGTTATCAAGTATTTGGGGGGTCACAATCACAGCAGGAAAAATTTTGTCTGAAATAATTTCACTAATGTTCTCACATGCTTTCTCTTCCCAACCATCCGTGACAAGAATGGCCATTAAAAACATGACTCTGACGTCTCTGAACTCTGTCTCCATCGGGCTAGCTCCTGGATGATTGACTCTGGGCAGTTTATTGACTTTAAGCCTCAACTCCTCATCTATAAAATAGGGACAAATAACAGTGGCTTCTCCGCTGGACTGGAATGAGGAGTAAGCAGACAAACGCATGGAAGAATGTGGCCCAACCAGGCCCCACAAGCACTGGCTTGTGAAGGCAGCCACGAGCCCATCGCCACCATCCCTGCTTGTGCAAGTGCAGGGTGGGACCTCCGTCTGTCCCAGAGCACAGGGCTGTGCCCAGAACCTCCTCCCCGCATAGCATGCTAAACGCATCACTGAGACACAGGGTGCATTCTTTTGAGGGATGCCTCTTCATTAAGCCATGTGCGAAGTGTAAAAGCAAAAGATGAAAAGATTGAGCACTTGAAGAGAGCTTGCCAAAGAGCGGGAGCAAAATCTCTGGGCCTCTCCCCATCCCGGAACCCCATCTGCCCTTTGGGTTCATCTCGGCGTGGCAA
Source organism: Muscardinus avellanarius (assembly GCF_963383645.1). Taxonomy (NCBI): domain Eukaryota; kingdom Metazoa; phylum Chordata; class Mammalia; order Rodentia; family Gliridae; genus Muscardinus; species Muscardinus avellanarius. The sequence continues at coordinate 144,043,208 of NC_137788.1, read as the reverse complement.
CACTGGGATTCTCCGTCCTCCAGGAGAGGGCTACAGAGGAGCAAGGGGTGGGGGTACCTGCTCGGTGAGGAAGGAGGGCTTGTAGGCGCCATCAGTAGACTTGTTCCCCGTGCCCCGCATGGACTTCATGTGTGAAACGGCCATGCGCAGAATAGTGAGCTTGTCAGGCTTCCGGGCCAGCGCGCTGCAGGTGGGCACCATGTCGGAGAGCTCTGTGATGTACTGGGTCATCTTGTTCCGCCTGCGCCGCTCAATCTCACTGTGATTCTCTCTTCCCAGAAAGCAGGAGATCAGGAGGGAGGGAAAGGAGAAGAATCAGACCAGGGGACGGAACAGCACACTGTCAACATCAGTGACCCAGAGCTATGGCCGACACTCGAGAGCTGGGTGCTATGGATACATGGGGGTTCAAAGCAATGTTGCTGAGGCCATCAAGCTCCTGCCTCTGTGCGGGGTCACCGGCCTCTACACCTCCATCTCTAAATGCATGTTGAAGTTTCTGAGACTCCCATGTACCTAAGGGCTTTTAAGTAGGTGTGCAACATTAAGACACAGAACCTCAGCAGTCTAGTATCTCAGCAAGCTTTCCACAATCACACGGGAATCTACACACAGTGGGTACATACACGCACAGTAAGCGTAGTTACCGACTGTTCATCTATGTGGTTTATCTCCTTATCATAAGAATCACTGTACGATGGTCTCCACTTAACCATTTTTAACCTATGATGGTGTAAAGTGATGTCCTTTCAGTAAACACGAACATCCCCGCGTCATTTTAGTGCTGAGTATCCTCACATCCCCTCTGATTTTCACTTTCAGCACGATAGTCAATAAATTACAAGACATTTTGCACCTTATAGTAAAATAAGCTTTGTGAAGCCAGGCGTGGTGGCGCACGCTTGTAATCCCAGTACTTGGGAGGCTGAGACAGGAGGATCGCGGGTTCGCAACCAGCCTCAGCTACTTAGTGAGATCTTGTTTCAAAATAAAGAATATAATAGAGGGCTGGGGTGTAGCTTGGAGGTAGAATGCCCCTGGGTTCAATCCTCAGCACTACAAAATAAACAAACACATAAATAAATAATAAGTAAGCTTTGCACCAGACGATTTTGCCAAGGATAGTTTAATGTGAGCGTGCTGGCTGTTGATGGTAGACGAGGTGGTTTCTGCAAGGCGAGGTGTACTGAACACCCTCTTGCAATGGCTTAGCATCGCAGCCCCCTGAGGAACACCTGCGCCACCTGGCTGTCCTTTGCTTCACTAAGTAGACCCATAATTCCATGAATTTACTTTGTATGAAGTAGCAAACATGCCTTTGTTCTACTACACCCAGCACGTTTTCTGCAGCCCAGTAACAGAACAGGTGCACCCCGGCTTATTAAACAACAAATAACCAATTAAAATAAAAGCCCTGCGAAGAATTCCTGAACTCAGTTTCTGATCTCTGTGATGCCTCAAGATGAAAACCCACCAGAAGGGCTGGTAGAACGTTTCCATCTGGGGATTATTACCTTTAGGCTGGGACTCAGCTCAACAACAGCACTAAGACAAACTACGGCGTAGAATAGAGATCTGTCTAAAAATACACCCTAGGTCGGCTACAGGATTTAAGGTCTCAGTGATGCTCAGAAAGTGAGAGTGACCCTGATGGAAAGAGAGGAGCCAAGTCGGGTGAGACTCTCGCCAACACTGCGTGCCTTAATTAGCCCACACTGCCCCTCTGGTCTGGGGCAGCCTGTGGGTTGGCCCAAAGGCACTGGCATGCAGGGCGCCATGCCCAGCGGCTGTGAAGGCCGGGCAGGGCAGGACTGCAGGGGAGGTTCCTGCAGCGAGCTGGCCTGGCCGCAGGTGTGAGTCTTCCCGCCAAGGAGCCCTGGAGCCCGCCTCGAGCGGGAAGGGAAGCGCAGAGAGACAAGGGAAGCCCAAGCTGTGGGGATTTGCTTACTACGGGTGGTGAGACATGCACTTTGCATGTGGAAACCAAAGGAAAATATGGTTAAGTGCTCTGAAGGCACAGAGAAAGTAAACCACAAGGGAGAGTGTGGAGGAGGTGGCCCGGGGTCAGAGGCTGGCAGGGCAGGGTGGGGCGGGGCTCTGGGAGGGGCCGGGAGGATGAAAGGAAGGCCTGGATGTAAGGGGTCTGAGGACCCTGAGAGGCTGGTGCTGAGAAGGGCCTCCAGCCTGGGCCCTGTGGCGCAGGGAGGAGTCTTGCTGGAGAGAGGAGCTGGAGACAGAAACCAGCCTAGGGCAAGTCAAGTGGGACCCCCTGCTCAACAGTCCTCCCCTCTTAGTGGAGCTGCCAGTGTGGAAGGTAAGGGCCCACCACACAGGCCTGGAGCTCTCCTGCCCCAGCTCCTGCAGGGCCCCTTTCCTCTCCTCACCCAGAGCACCTGTGGGAAGGAGGCCAACTTGCTCACATCCCCAGCCCCACCTTGACCTCAGAATCCCCCTGACCAGGTCCACACAGCACCCCTTCCCCCTCCTCCCTTCCCTCTGCCCCAGCTCCTCTGCCTCTTACCACAATGCCCACATGACCTTATCCTCAGCTCAGGACTCGCTGAGCTGCTTCTGTGTCACAGGCTTGTACTGGTGCTAAGATCTCACAGAGACCTCTGGACTCCCTCAGTCACCTCGCGGCTGAGCTTCCTCCTGCTCACCCCTGCAGTGTCCTGAGAGTGACAGCTCTCAGAACACAGATCCAGCCGGGCGTGGTGGCGCACACTTGTAATCCCGCGCTTGGGAAGCTGAGACAGGAGGATGGCACAGGTTCGAAGCCAGCCTCAACTACTGAGTGAGGCTCTCAGCAACTTAGTGAGATCCTGTTTCCAAATAAAATATAAAATAGGTCTGGGAGTGTAGCCCAGAAGTAGAAGGGCTTCCAGGAACACCAGTACCACAAAAAATATAAAATAGGTCTGGGAGTGTAGCCCGGAAATAGAAGGGCTTCCAGGAACCCCAGTACCACACACGCACAAAAAATGCCCTAGCCATTGTGAACCTCCCAAAACAAGACTTAATTACTAGCAGAATATGAGAGGGACTGAAGCCACCAGCTCCCCAGCAACAGGGCTGTATACAGAAGTGCACACTGTATGCACAGTCTTGTCTTTAAGTTTCATGGGGGCAGAGGGAGGGAAAATGTGAGAAGAGAAAGCTCCATCGCCAGGACTATGCTTGCTGTCCAAGGCCACTCTCCCAGAGCACAGGACCATCTGGGGCTTGCTCCAGGAGCTGCAGGGATGCACCTGCATGGCCCCTTTGCTTGCCTGTCCAGGCTGAAGGCAATGCTTGCCCTGAACATGGAGGGGAGCCTGAGAAGGCACAGGTTTTCCAAGGAGGGGCCCAGACCCAGAACCTCAGCTAAACCCACTCCTGGGGCACACAGCCTGCATCTGTCCACAGTAACCCCACCCACCCAGGGCCTTCTCCACTACTGCTGCATTCCATCCTCCTGAGCCCTGTAAGGAAGGACCTCCTTTGTGTGTGGAGGAGGAAGCTGACTCCCAGCGAGGTACACCGAGGCTCCAGGACCCCAGCCAGGCCCGCCTCGTATCTCCCTCACGACCTTTCCTCTGCAGCGGGGGCTGCGGGTCCTGTGCCCAGGATGCCAGGAGCATGGGCAGAGCCCACCGCAATGCAAAACTCGGGTGAGGACAGGGACGAGAATGAGAGCTCTAGGGGCCCTTGGTGGTTTCTCAGTTGTAAACGAAGCAGGAAGAAGATGCTCCCATTCGTTATGCTTCTACTATTTTAATGCGATATTCCAGACAACCCTCAGTCATCAAGTGGGGGGCATGTGACCCTGACGATAGCTCTAGGGTGTCAGCTGTCCCCACTCCAAAGCACTATCCGAGGCCCACAGGGAGGACAGCCTGGGTGGGGCCGGGTAGGCACTCCTGGCCCTGGAGGTGGGATCGTGGGTGCGTGTGCATGCGTGGGACCAGGCGGCCGGTGGCAACTCCACATCCAACCCTCTGTGTCCTCCGGGGCTTGCTGTTCTCGGCCAGCTGGTAGAGAGAGCAAGGCCACGAGGCTATTGGCCACATTTCCCAAATAACTAGAGATCTGTGGTTTGGTCATAGGCAGAACATTTGGGTTTGGGCCCCTCAAGGAAAGCAGAGACAGCCAACTGACTGAACACACACCAGGGGAGAGGAAGTGCAGGGCAGCCCCCTGCGGGATCCCAAGTCCACAAACCACGGAGGGCACTGGCTCAGATCTCAGCCTCCTCCTCTCCCATACTCACCCCTTCACCAGGCCGGTAAGAGAGGATCTGAGGCAGGCCTCACCCCTCCCCTGGACAGCAGCCACAGCCCTGACCAAGTGGCGGGTAGGCAGATCAGCCATCTCCTCATCTCTGAGAAGCTTAGATGCAACCACAGGCCCATCCGCGTGGCCCCTCAACACTCCACCATGTAGAGGAAGAGGCCCGGGGTCCTGCAAACCCAGCCCGATAAGCACAGCAGGTTGGAAGCAACCCCATCTTTCTGTTTTACTTTAACGTGTAAGGGAAAGGATACGGCAGTTTCTAGAAGCCTAGGCCTAAACCTGACCATGCAAATCTGACTCACTCGTGGGTCACAGACAGTGCACGCGCAGCCCTTGTCCTCCAGGTGGGTGACGACACTCAGGACGGAGACAGTGAGCTCTCTATCTCCCTCTTTGAGGCCGGTCTTCAGTGTCAAGCAAATGTCACTCCTCATCGCTTCCTCTTCCTGCTCGGAGACCTCAGGATCTTCGTTTCATGAGGTTAACAAGCTATGGAGCTATGAAATGCTATCTCGAGGGGAATTTTCACACAAGGGATCAAAGCCATTGTTTCCTTATAAAGGGAGGCTGTGTGTGCAGGGGCCGGGGCGGGGGTTGCACAGGTGTCTCTGTTTCCAAGGCTAGCTCTCTTTAAGAACAAAGCACCCCCTACTGCTGAAACGCATCCCAGGAAGTGGGGGGATGTCCAAACTGGGGTCCTGTCCCCATCAAGAGAGGAACAATACACAATACATGTTTTGTTGAATGCTCATGTCTTGTTTTGATTAGAAGACTGTAAGTGGTCGAAGGATTTCCTTCTCCTGTCTACTGTTTTACGTAAAGCAGAAGTCAGAAAACAGAAGGACATGTTCTTGGAAGGGACACTTGTAAGACCACACCTTCTACCATGGCCTTGAAGACTCGGGAAATCCCTATGAAGTAGGGCGTAATTCCCAGCCACAACCATTGTGGTTAAGAGGAACCATAACCCAAGCCCTGGGAAGAGTCAACAGGTGGGCCCAATCACTCTTCCCAAAGCTGTTTTGAACAACTGGGGCTATGGGAACAAACTGTGGTCCATGGATGCAGGAAAAAGCAACCATCCATTCCCTGTGATGAGTTTCCAAGTTCACTGACAACCAAGGATGAGGAAGGTTGGAGGCTTGGGTGACGGGGAGGGGCCTCGGGAGGTAACCTGAGTGCAGATGGGGCCGTGTGGGCAAGGATGGATGACTGGAGCCTTCCCCTCAGCCCCGCCAGGCTTCCTACTGCACCTCAAACAAAAAAAAAAACAAAAAAAAAAAAAAAAAAAAAACAAAGGGGGCCTGCCTCATCCTTGTGTGTGACATGTGCAACACCACCTGTGTCCAGGTCCTTCCTGTAGGCAGCGGGCACTCAGGTCTGCCCACGGAGCCAGGTTGAACATGCTGCCTGTCCCCTGCCCAGTGAGATCTGGTTCCTAGGAACTCAGAACCAAGTTTCATATGCACCCAGAACATTTCTCAAGTTTCTCTTTATTTTTCATGGTAGAAAAAAAGGACCCGTCTTGTTGTTTTTGTTTTGTTACTGTACGTGTGTGCTACTGGAGATGGAACCCAGGGGCATTCTACCTATGGGCTACACCCCCAACCTATTTTATACTTTATTTGGAAACAGGGTCTCACTAAGTTGCCAAGAGCCTCACTAAATAGCTGAGGTTGGCTTTGAACTTGCGCGATCCTCCTGTCTTAGCTTCCCAAGTACTGGAATCACAAGCGTTCGCCACCATACCCGGCTCATCTTGTTGGTGTTTTCTAAGCCTGGACTCTAGGTGTGTTCTTTCCAAAGGAGTCTACAAATGTCACAATTAACTTAGACAGCAAAGAGGCTGAAGAACTTGTTGCTCAACTTGTGATCATCTGGGCAGTCGCAGGACAGGGCAGGGGGCTCACAGGGGCTGCCACAGAACAAGGCACTAAGAATTAAGAAGCCAAGACAGACATAGCAAGGGCCCCAGAATACAGGCAGTGTCTTTTCAACTGCAAAAGACATCAGGCCCCTGCATATTCCAGTAAGGCTTGCTGACTCCCAGCACATTTAAATAAAGTATAATAAACTCACCTTGAAAATTTACTGGGGCCTTCTCCATCTTCATCATCGAAGTCCATTCTGAAAGTCAAGGGCACAGGTAAGCACTGGCTGTAGATACAACATTTAACTGATAACAAGAGCTGCAGGGACCTAGGGAGCTTTATCCCATCCCACTCTACCCAAGGCTCCCAGCCTCGGGGTGCCAAAGGCAGCAACTCTACAAAGCCATCCATAGCTTCAAGATGGGAGGAGGCACAGGAAGGGTCCTGGATGCAGAACACCTGACTCTCAACCTCCCCTGGGTTGGACCCTCCCTTCCACATCATTTGCTCCACACCGGCACCTCCTTTTGCATGCGTTTGTTTATGGGATATGAACACACAAGAAGCTCAAGGGAGTTTTTTGTTTGTTTGTTTGTTTTTGTGGTTTTGGGATGACTGAACCCAGGGGCATTCGACCTTTGAGCTACACCCCCAGGATTTTTAAAAAATAATTTATTCTGAAACAGGGTCTCCCTAGGTTCATGAGTCTCACTACTTGCCAAGGCTGTTCTCAAACCTGTGATCTTCCTGTCTCAGCCTCCCGAGTGATAGGATTACAGGTGTGTGGCATGATACCCGGTTAGGCGAAGGGGTTTTGAAATGGGAAGCTTCATGGGTGAGGAAGGGATTCCTAGGGAAGGAACTAACAGTAGTGGTGCTGCTTGAGATCTGGTGGGTCTTGATAAGTCTCAGTGAAAAGGACATTTAAGGCAATGGTCCTGTTAAGTCGAAGATCAAACCAAGATCAGCTGGGCGTGGTGGCACATGCTTGTCATCCCAGCATTTGGGAGGCTGAGACAGGAGGATTGTGGTTCGTGGCCAACCTCAGCTTAGTGAGGCCCTTAACAACTCGATGAGACCCTGTTTCAAATAAAGAATAAAAAATTGGGCTGGGAGTGTAGCTCGGAGGTAGAATGCCCCTGGGTTCCATCCTCAGTACCATAAAAAATAAAAACTTTTTTTGTTGTAGCTTTGTTCTGTTTTATACAGTGCTGCCAAAGTTCTAATTTGGGCATTATTTTTTTCAGGATCGCCTAACTGGATCCCCTGCCAATTTGGAGTTTTCAGTTCCAGGTACAGGAGATGCTCTAACCGCTGAGAACAAAAGGAGTTAGATAACTGGAAACGATGACAGCGATTACAGTACTGCACAGAGAAGGGGTGAACCAGGGCAACGAGAAGGGGGAGGGACAGGTAAGAGACCCCTGTACACCACCAGGGGGCAGTCAGGCACTCCCCGCAGCTGGGGCGGGAAGCCAGGTACCAGGCAGGTAGTAGAGTTCTCTATACCGTGCAGAATGCAGCAGTTCCTAAAGGAAGCAAAGCCATCAGTTTCCTGCAGAGCTGCCAAGCCCTCATCTCATCTTCCTGCAAATTACACCTGGGAGAGAACCAAGTTCCCTGATCAAATCCACAAGGTGTTTCGCAGAGCCGCGGGGCCACACTGCCACCTAGTGTTCATAGCGGGGAGTGCGCTTTGGCTGCTCACTGCAAAAGCATTTTGGTGCTTAAGAGAAAGAAACAGCACTTTGACAATTCCAAAAACAACAACAACAACAACAACAACAACAACAACGCATGCAAGAGGTCTTCATTATTCACTTTAGCTCCAGTCGATGGGACTATGAGCATTAAGCTCCTGTGAGATGTGATTTAGGGGCCAGCTCCCTCCTCACCTGCAGATCTGAGGGCGTTTAGTGACCACTGCCCTGGTTCTCCCTGCATGGAGGGGATTTCTGGAATCCAGGATTCAGTGCTGAAGCTGGGGAGGTCAGTCGCCCTCGTTTTATCAAAGTCGGCTCTTGGAGCAGACCAAGGGCAGGTGAGCTGTGTGAAGGTCCCAGCCTGGCCAGGCCAACGGGGCTCACCAGGCAGCAGCGTAAGGACGGGGCCCTGCTCTGCACCCCGAGTTCTCCAAAGCTCCCTGAGAACTTGGGAACCAGGGTTTGTCTAAGAAAAATCAGGAGCTAAGAAACCATGCCTCTGACCTGTACGCTCACATTATGATGCGTGCAGCAGTCAGATTGAATAATTTAGAATAATTTACAATGGGGCAAGTGGGGATCTAGGCAGGAGGTAAGTTAGGGCCCACCCGAGTAAGAAAAACAGTGTGCCCCAACCAGAGAGTTCGTGGCTCATCAGCCACATGGGCAAAAATTGCAGCCCCTGAGGACACATAATTTCTCAGCGGAGCCCCTGCCTAGACACTGCCACCGGTCCTTGTCACCAGTTCCAGCTCTCCACTGTAAACATGACCACGATAAGCTGCATGTATCTTCTGCTATAAAAAGCCTAAGTAGCTGGGTGTAGAGGCACACACTTGCAATCCCAGTACTCGGGAGGCTGAGACAGGGGGATTGCAGGTTCAAGGACAGCCTCAGCAAGTAATGAGACCCTCACCAACCTCGTGAGACCCTGTTTCAAAATAAAAATATAAAAATAGGGCTGTGGCTGTAGCTCAAAGGTAGAATGCTTCTGGGCACAATACCTAATACCTAATACCACACAACAACAACAACAACAACAGCCTAAGCTAATCATGTTTTGTTTTGTCTTCTATGCATCTCTCTTATACTGAAGCAGCTGGATGATAAAAGAGAGAAATTAAAATATGACTTTCAAGCAGTGCGTGGTGGAGCACGCTTGTAATCCCAGTACTTGAGAGGCTGAGACAGGAGGATCCCAGGTTCATGGCCAGCCTCAGCTACTTAGCGAGGCCCTCTGAAACTTAGTAAGACCTCGTTTCAAAAATAAAAAGAATAAAAAACAGGGGTGGGGGTGTAGCACGGAGGTAGAATTCCCCTGGGTTCCGTTGCAAAAAAAAAAAAAAACATGATTTTCAGTCCCATTGTATTTACTTTAAAGAATCTCACTGGATGGCACGAGAATCTTCAAAGGGTGAGTTGAACACACACGGACCTCACCTTCCTGTCCTCCAGCCTCAATTCTCATCTCCATAGAAGACCGGATGGGATTTCTGAGTGTGCCATTAACTAGAGATGTGCATCTGCCTGACATGTAATGATAATGCTTTACCAAACATATATCTCCAACAGAATTCACCTGTGCTCTAATGAGGAAGACAGGTCAGGTCGCAGCAGTGGTCCAACCAGGGCCACAGAGGAGGGTCCCGGGCCAGCCCAGATGCCAGAAATCGCTCTCCCTCCAGAGGCTGGACCAGATACTAGACGGCCATCCCATGCGTACATGCTAGCCAAGGGCCACATCTGTAAATTCCCCTTTAGTCGGGCCACACTCAAAGCTCACAGACTTCTGTCAGGGACCCTGTTTAATGACATTCTTCTTTTGGTAATACTAGGGCTTAAACCCAGAGGCACTCTATCGCTGAGCTACACCCCAAGCCCAATTTTATTTCTTATTTGGAAACAGGGTCTTGCTAGGTTCCTGAGAGCCTCACTAGGTAGCCAAGGCTGGCTTAAACCTGCAATCCTCTGTCTCAGATGCCCAAGGACTGGGATCACAGGCCAATGCCACCACGTAGGCTTTCTGAATGACACTTGACATGCTCAGCACTGGACGCCAAGGTGGTGGGACATGACGGCACACCCCTGCCTCAACTCCCACCCCAAGCCTGTCTTAGAGAGCCCAGCGAGGGTGGGCATGGACCCCGCCTGGTCACCGGCCCCTGGCTGAGGTCCAGGAGGTCAGCACTGAAGTACACCTCAGGTGGTTAAGTTCCAGGTCTTCTCCCCACACATGTGGAAGCACTTTGGAGGAATCTGAAACTTGCGAACCTTCATCCTGTGTCCCAAGCCAGGAGAGCCCGGGGCTGGCCAGGACCCTCGCTGTGAGGGCTTTCAGGGAGCAGAAGAAAGCTTGGCCAGGAAGGAATCGCAGTGCACTGTGGTGTACCGCCAACAGCCATGGGGCCCGCGCCCCACAGGGGTCAGGACCACTTGGCTTTGAAACACTACATGAGCCGGGAGACGGCCCTGAAAACTTGGGACATTTTTCTCAACTAGAAAAATCAGAACACAGTGTCTCCAAGCAGACCAGCAAGGAAACGGGGAGGAGAGGACCAGGTCCCGGGCTGGGTCATTTCTTCTTCCCTCACCCCTTGCCCTCCCCTCTTCTTCTCCCTCTCCCTCTCATCTCTGTCTCTCCAGCTATGCCCCTCAAACCCAGAAGAAGAAGGAATTGAAGCCACCATGCTGGTAACATGGAGAGTCAAGCAAGCGCAGGCCCAGCTCAGGGCCCACGTGGGGACACTGTTTTGTGATTAATGTGGCTCCTGTCAGGGTCTCCTCTGCACTGAGCCGAGTGTCTAGGCAGTTGTCCGAAGGAGCTGTTATCCCAGATTTCCAAAGCAGAGGGGCTTCCATCACAGAATTTCAGCAAAACGCATACAAATATCAGATGCAGAAGTTACTATGGAAACGGCTGTGTAAAGATGGCGCTTGCCTTGCTCAGACAAAGACACACCCCTTAGCTGTGGAGGCTTAGCAGATGGAAGCTTGTCTTTCTTAGCTCCTTCTCCAAGTAAGGATCCTAAGAACAAGGACAGTGGCGCTGGGCCCTAGGGAGGGTCAGGCTCACGGGTCTCCTCCAGGGGGCCAGGCCTGGTACCCTCTCTCACCAGCCTCCTGTTCTTTCCCGATGCTTTGTGTCCTGGGCTGTCAGTGGGACTGGCTTAACACTGTCCCAGCCTCCCCCAGAGGCACGCATGTGTGAGTGACAGACCCAGAAGGGAAGGGGGTCATGTGGGGCATTCTTCAGAAATGGGACTGAGTCCCTGGCTGGGTCTTGAGTCCAGGAAACAACAGAAATCAGGGCCTGGACAACGGGCTCGGGTCAGGAGCAGGAAGCCAAAGAGGGCAGCGGCCCTGGCACTTCAGCCCAGGCCCTGTGGGAGGAGGCAGAAGCCCCCCGCAGAAGCTCAAAGGATAACCCACCCCCCCAACACACACACACACACACACACACACACACACACACACTGGCCCTACAAATGTTGGGCTGCACCTACATATCCTTGCCTGGACCTGGGCTGATGCAGCCCATCTTCCTCAACACAGTCCTGTGCTGGCCACTTCTGAGAAAGGACAGAGGAGATTGATGGGCTCCGTCCCTCAGAATTTGAGATAGAACACACACACTTGAAGACCATTCTGGAAGACCTGGATCCTAAGACTGCATGTAGGTGTCCTTTTAGCAATAAAAATGGCTGGTTAAAACAGGAAGGCCTCTGGGCAGCGGGCCGCAGAGGCAAGCCACATCGAGACCTACAGAGCTGACGGGAGGAGTTTTACAGTGCTCATGACAGTTCTGGGGTTTTTTGGTTTGTGTTTGTTTGTTTGTTTGTTTGTGTGAGGGCACCCAGGGGCATTCTACCTCTGAGCTATACTGTCAGCCCTATTTCTATTCTTAATTTTGAAATAGAGTTTCCCTAAGTTGCAGAGGACCTCACTCACTAAGTAGTTGAGGCTGGCTGTCAACCTGAGATCCTCCTGTCTCAGCCTCCCAAGCACTGAGATTATGAGCGTGTGCCACCATGCCCGTTACTACAGTTCTGCTGACCCTGCTGCAGAGACCAAAGCTGAGGATGCTGAGTCAGTGGCATCTGTTTCCATGGGAATGAGCTGGACTGAAGTGAAGGTGGCTCCCAGCCTTTTAATTCTCTCAGGGGTCAGGAAAGTCCCAGCCCTTCTTCAGACTAAACTATACACACAACAGTTCATTCTACACTCTGCAATTACAATGTCGAACAGCCTTTCCAGCTTCGTGTCTCCATCCCCGATGCTGATGCACTCCTGTTCTATTTCTGCCCATTTTGAGAATCACACTGGTTTAGAGGGAACTCTAGATTTAAAGAGCTGGACCATTAAAAGCAGGCCTCCCTCAGGCGCTGGGCTGTGAGGGGCCTACTCTGCACTAAACACACACAGCTGCGTTCTCGGTAGCCAGGCGTCACCAGAAACTTGTGCTTTAAAAGCACACATTGATTCCATTTCATGAGAAACCTTGTTGATCAGATATTTCACCAAGAATAACATGGATTTGGTGGGTGAACAGGGTGATCGGTTGAGTCTAAAAATGTCTGTTAAGTTTGCCCTGTAACATTTGGATTGGTTACTTTGGTTTGATTCTGTGTATAGACACAAACATTATTTAGCATAAGCTGATATAGCATGGGTTCATCTGCACAAAGTGATGGTCTTTCTGGCCCTCGCAGAAGCAGCAGAGTCCAAGCACTTGTTACAGTCATCAACTTTGTTAGCTGAGAAGCACAGATGCAAACTGCCTGGCCTGTGGGTGCAGGGCTATGCCAATCATTAATTTTTTTATTTTTGTGATAGTGGGGATTAGACCCAGGGGTGTTTTACCTCTGAGCCACACCCCTAGCCCTTTTGTTTTTTATTTTTATTTTTTCGGGTCTGGGGATGGAACCCAGAGGCATTTTTGATCTCCGAGCTACACCCCCTGCCCAATTTTTTATTCTTTATTTTGAAACAGGGTCTCACTGAGTTGCAGAGGGCCTCACTAAGTAGCTGAGGCTGTCCGCGAATCACGGTCCTCTGGTCTCAGCCTCCCAAATCCTGGGATTACAAGCATGCGCCACCACACCCAGCTCCTTTTATTTTTTTGTTTTGAAACAAGGTCTCACTAAGTTGATGAGGCTATCCTCGAGCCAGCAATCTTCCTGTCTCAGCCTCCCAAGTGCTGGAGTTACAGGTGTACACCACCAAGCCCAGCAAATGTGTGTATTTCTTTCCCCCCTTTGGTGGTACTAGGGATTGAACCCAGGGTCTCCTGTATGCCTGGCAAGTGCTCTACCACTGACCTACTATCCCCAGCCCTGCCAGCTCTTTTGAAAGGAATCCTGCACATGCCCCACAGCAGTCTTAGGAAGAGCTCTGGATTGATCATCTGCAGCCTGCTGGAGCTGGAGCTCAGAGGCCACATCTGGCCTGCATGCTCAGTCAGGGCAAGGGTGAGCCTCCTCCCTTCAGAGAGATGGCCCCAGCAAGGCCCAGCAGGATCACAAAGCACATTCTCACCACAAGGATAAGCAAACACAAGTCCCCAGCTGGGTGCCCAGGCCCCCAGACATGTGGAGAAGCAAATCATGTGCATATTTAGGAATCTTGCAAAAGTTAAACAGGATGCAAAGTGCTGAGCTTTTTATTCTGCAGGAGGCATGGGGGAGGGGGCCAACTTTCCTAAGAGGTCCGGGCACTGCTCAATATTTATGGGGTTCCATTCCTGGGAGCACTGGGGCTGCTTACCCGGAACGCCGCTTTCCTCCGCGGGCAGGCATGGCCCCCGCCATCCTCACCTGTCCGCTTGCCGCCATGGGGGTAACAGGCAACGTCACCGATCCAGGTATGTCCGAAGCCATTTCTAGAATTCAGCAAAGACAGGAGGTTTTTGTCAACATCAGAACAACCCAGTCATAAGCAAGGAAAGCTAACATGCGCTCCTAGCACCTAGGAGGCAAGCCCAAGGGCCTGGATGCTGCGGCCACCCGGTCCACATGGGTATGTGGCTCCTAGAGCCCTCTCTGGGCCCTGCTTTTCCAAGAGTCAGGCACTGCAGCAGGGCCTGTGATGCTGGGCCCTGGCCCTCGGAGTTATGTCCCAGCAGAAAGGTTGTTCCACAAGCCCCAGCTGGACTCAGAACTCCCACGTATGGGAGCCCTGTTCAGCCCCTCTCTGTACCACGAGGTCCCAGGGATCCCAGGCACCACAAGCATCGGTTCTGGCTGCACAGTGAATAGGGAACCGCACAAGAGGCTGCACCAAGCTCTTCTTAATCAGGCCTGTCAGGAATTAACATTACCTCAAAGAACAGAAGGACAAATATGGCTGGGGCACCTTCCTGAACATCATGGTTAAACATTTTATTTCTCATAAGTAGAAACTCCTCAGGACCATGCTAGCATCCCTGGTTTTGAAGAAATCACACTGTTAAGAAGCACTTCTGTCCCATTTCCCGGAGGCTTGCTAAACATAGGCGCCTTTACGCAGACACCCAGGGCGGGATATGCTCAGGAAGCCGCTTCCCGGGGTCTCTTTGCTGTTCTTGGGACTCACTTCTGCACTGACTGCTTTTCCTAGCTTGGTTCTTACAGGGGTGCTGAAGGAAGCAACAGTCTGTAAAAGTAGATTTCAATAAGAAAGTTCAGAATAAAAGGAGGTAGAGAAGGCCTGACTGTGAAGTGGCCGGAGCACAGGACCCGGTCCAGCCTGGTGCTGTCTCCTTCCACCAGATCCGGGAGTCGCCTGACACCAATCTCTCAGTCCTGTCCAAAGACACTGTGTTTAGTAAATACTTGTGAAGGTCAACCTGAACTCTTCTTACACTCAAAACTCTTTTATTTATGTATATTTTTTGTGTGGTGCTGGGTGTTATGGTTTGAATGGCGGGGTTCTTTTTCTTATTCAACTAAGGTTTGTTGAATAGAAAAATTAAAACCAACAGGCAGCTCAGTGCAGCTTTAACAAATCTTTATTACAAAATTAGGAAATAAACCGGGCATGGTGGCGCAGCCTTGTAATCCCAGCATTAGGGAGGCTGAGACTGGAGGATCACGGTTCACGGACAGCGTCAGCTACTTAGTGAGGCCCTCTGCAACTCAGTGAGACCCTGTTTCAAAATAAAGAATAAAAAATTGGGCAGGGGGTGTAGCTCTGAGGTCAAATGCCTCTGGGTTCCATCCCCAGACCCGCAAAAAAAAAAAAAAAAAAAAAAAAGAAAAAAAAAAAAAGGAAATAGAGCAGTAGGAAATAGAGAAGGAAAAAGCAGCATGCTAACCCACATGCTGGGGAGCCCGAAAATGGAACTCTGGCCCCTTTTGGGGACCCCAACCTTTAAGTAGATTTTGTGTTGGTATCTTTCTCATCAGCGTTACCACGGCAATGGGCTAGTTACTTATTCCTTAGGCAGGTGGTGCCTCTTTGTCTCTGGACGGTGCACTTCCTAAGTGCAAGGGTCAAGAATCTACCTGGGCCTCGGCTCTATTGTATTGGGCAGTATATTAGTTGCTCATCAACTAGGGTGCTTTGAAGCCACACACAAAGTTTACCTTTCCTATGCCCAGGCCGGATCCCAGAGGAGAGGAGGTAAACAGAGGCACTGGTTGCCTCTATTGTAGTTTTAGGGCTAAAGGCTTCAGTTGACTCTAAGGCCTTTACTATAGGTTAATGATTAGAATGAAGGGCAAAGACAGAGAGGAACTCTGCAGTGTAATCGCTGCAGCCCCCTCCCTGCCTGAGCGCCTGCGCAGCACCTAGGCTCTGACTATATTTTACACTTTGGAAATTATCAGAGCAATTTTCCAGTACCGGCACACTGGGATCCAACCTAGGACCTCAGGCACCTTGGGCAAGGGCTCTACTGCGGAGCTGCACCCCAGCCCTCAACTCAAAACTCTGGAGAAGTTTCCAGTAGTAATAAAATCTCAGTCCAGCCACTCTGCTGTGTTCACAGACTCTTAGAACTGCTTTGTTTTTAACCAGTGTAGTATTGGAAAGTAGTCAAGGGGAGAGAGAAAAAAAAAAAAAAAGCCCCCTTTTAAAGTAGTTCTTCAGCCAGGCGTGGTGGCACAGGTCTCTATTCCCAGTACTTGGGAGGCTGAGACAGGAGGATCGAGGTTCGAAGCCAGCCTCAGCTACTTAGTGAGGCCCTTTGCACCTTAGTGAGACCCTGTTTAAAAATAAAGAAATAAAAATAGGGCTGGGGGTGTAGCTTGGAGGTAGAATGACCCTCGGTTCAATCCTCTGTACCATACACACTAAATAAATAAATAAATAAATAAATATTTCATCCTCCTCGGGATGATTACTGTATTGGCTTGTGACAGCTGGATATTATTAGCAGTGGTGGCCTTACAACCTTATCATCTGCCTGCTTCTGATAAGAAATTTATATTGTCTCCATTCTGAAATGGTGGCTAAAACCCACAAGGTCCAAATCCCCAAGCAGAAGGGCTGAATCGTGACTAGAACAAACAGGGATGAAAATGAAAGTTATCCCTTCCCCAAAAAAGTTCCCCAGACAGAGGTCCCTTGTAGTTTTCTAGGAAGAGGGCTCATTGGTGGGTCACAGAGTTAGGAAAACGCTATACACGCCTTTCTTGGAGATACCAGTGTCCATGATTACAGAATCGTGGAAACTTTACAAATACATTACCTGCTGAGCTAATGTTTCATGCACCCTTAGTTTCAGTGTGTTAAAACCGGCTACCTCACCCTGCCTTTGAGTTCAGGGAATTTCAAACTGGAATGATCTTGACCCTCGTCCCCAGACCTAAAAAGGTTCCTCTTTTCTCTGTCCCAGCTACATGCTAGCCCAGATCTGGAAGGCCATGTAGGGTTTTGCAAAAATTTTTTTTTTAATTTGATGGAAAAAAATGCCAATTATTTTCGAGATACAGGTTGCAGAAAGCAAAACCTCCCAGAACTGGGGCTGGTGACGCGAAGGATGGGGAGCATGAAGACCTGGTCCTCTCCTCAGACAGACCAGGGACACAAGGCAGAGCAATGAGCATGAGCCCAGCTCAGAGCTGGTCCGTCCTGCAGCCAGGTCAGAACCCAGGGCTCTTTGGGGCTCCTGGTGACGAGGTTTCATACACCCAGCTGGAGGGTGGGCTTCCTGAGAGCAGCCCCCGACAGCCTGCCCTCCTGTTCCAGTTGCACGTCCAGTGGGTCCACGTGTTAGGTAGTTAGCCAGGGCTGGGAAAGAAATGGGGCAGGGAGGCACCCTCCTGAGAAAAGATGGGGATGCCCCGTCCCGCTGTGGTCAGAGACTGGGAGCCTTTACATTGCAGCTTTAGACAGCAGCAGAAAATTCCAACATAGCAGCACAACCCCTAAATGTAACCGCCCCAAATTACTATGCATGAGGAGGGGTGGGAATTTCTGGACAGTATAAAAGCTTACCACACGGCAGGCAGGCAGACGCGCCCCTTCCTTCTTTCTGCTCCAGGGCCAGCCAGCTCTGTGATACCTCCTGGTGAACCCACCCAATAAAACCCACTACGCACACACATCTGTGACCCCTAAGTGAAGTCTTTCTTTGAGGGAGACAAGAACTCAGGGAAACTCATGGCACTGAGACACATGTCAAGATTCCACACGCATGTGAGCAGCTGGACACAAGTGGTTTCTATCATGAAGAACTTCACACTCCCATGTAACGTAACGTGTGCGGGGAACGACAGTCCTCGCCACGATAGGCACACGCCGTAAGCCTGTGCGCAGCAGAACGGGGGTGAGCGAGCATAATATACCAACATAACTGAACAGGAGAACCTTCCACCTGCCCCCAAGGGGCCAATGAGCGCCGCTGAAAGGCTGTGCTCACCACCCAGTGTCCTCACACAGCGCCTCGGTTCTGCTGCTACTTCTGGAAAATGCCTCTGTTACCGTTACTGCTAATGAGATTTCAGAGTATCTGTCTTACCTATGTGTACCATCTCTTTCTTAAAATAGAACAGAGCTTTGTCTATTTTTTGAAAATATTTTACAATATTTTCTCCAACCTGCTGTTTGTTTTCATGTTGAAAGATCCTTTTTTTTTTTTTTCTTTTTTTTCTTTTGTGGTACGGAGATAGAACCCAGGGGCATTCTTCCTCCAAGCTATACCCTCCGGCCCCCCCTTTTTTTTTTTTTTTCTGGTACTGGGGATGAAACCCAGGGGCATTCCACCTCCAAGCTATGCCCCCAGCCCTATTTTTTTATTCTTTATTTGGAAACAGGGTCTCACTAAGTTGCAGAGGACCCCACTAAGTAGCTGAGGCTGGCTGCAAACCTGCGATCTTCCTGTCTCAGCCTCCTAAGTACTGAGATTACAAGTCTGCACTACCATGTCCGGCTACCCCCAGCCCTATTTTTTATTCTTTATTTTGAAACAGGGCCTCACTACTTTGCAGAGGGCCTAAGTAGCTGAGGCTGGCTGGCCTCGAACTGCAAACCTCTTGTCTCAGCCTTCCAAGTACTGGGATTACACGTGTGTGCCACCATACCTGGCTTCCCAGCCCTGCTTTTTATTCTTTATTTTTGAAACAGGGTCTCACTAAATTGCGCAGGGCCTCACTAAGTAATTGAGGCTGGCCACAAACCTGCAATTTTCCTGTCTCAGCCTCTCAAGTACTGAGATTACAAACATGTGCCACCATGCCCATCTTGAAAGATCCTTTTCTTAACATTAGAGAAAGCTTTAAGAAGTAGAATTAGACCAGGTATAGTGGCACAGATCTATAACCTCAGTACTTGGGAGACTGAGACAGGAGGATTGTAGGTTCAAGGCCAGCCTCAGCAATTCAGCAAGACCCTGTTTCAAAATTAAAAAAAAACAAAAAAAAACAAAAAAAAAACAGGGCTGGGAATGTAGCTCAGAGGTAGAATGCCCCTATGTACAATCCCTAGCTAAAAGAAAAAAAAAAAAAAAAGTAGAGTGAAGAAGAGTCAGTGGTCCTGACCCATTTTTTCGGGCGGCCGTCCTTTCCCACCTCAGGGTGCCGTTTCAGGCACACCCACCGCCCCGTGGATGCAAGGCCTCCTCACCCACACACACTCGTCACTGGACTCCTGCGCGCCCACTCCCTGCGCTCCTTGCTAGCCCTTCCCACCTGCCCTTCCATTTATATTTGGATTAACTTTGCTTAAGATACAAAATTGAACTCTCCCGAAATAAACTGTCTTTCCTGGAGCCTATGAATTAATTGTGAGGGAATGTTGACCTTTGACAACCTGTGGAATTCCCCGCCGCTCGCGCACGGCAGGTGCCTGTGGTCCACTCGAGACCCCTGTCGGCCCAGGGTCTCCTGCCCCCTTCAGGTTGGTTTCCAGAGCTCCTCATGTGGTTCATTCCTGCGTTTCTTGTGTCATTGTGATGTTGTGTTGTGATCATTGCTACAAAGGTGAACAGGTTCTTTCTGGGGTTCTTTCTAACTGGTTAGCAGCTATGAAGACATCAGCTGATCTGGCCACCAGGTAAGGGCTTGCCTGAGGGGCTGTCCAAGGACAAAAGACAGCAGCCTGAGCTGGGCTCTCTGTGGTTCTGCCCCTACTGGAGCAGCAGGTCCACCTGTACCCTGGGGTGGGGCCAGCAGACCAGGGCAGGGCTCTGGGGGACAGAGCTGTGCTGAGTCTGCAGCCCTGGCCCCTTCATCCCCAGCCATCCCCTCTCAGGGCTACATACACGCACGCACACGCGCGCACACACACACACACACACACACACACACACACTACAGCAACATGCACCAGGCACAGACCTCACCAGGCACAGGCATGCCATCGTATACCCAGCAACACACACAAATACATACATACCACACAGCAACACACATCATGCACACACAACCACATAGCAACAGACACACAAATACACAAACCACATACCAACAGACACACATATACCACACACCAATATACAAATATTCACACCCACACACAAAGGCACACACCAACATACATACACATACGCACCAACACACACAAAGACATACACACCACACAGCAACACATACTGCACACCAACAGACACAAATACATGTATACCACACACCAAAATACATGAATGTACACCCTAATACACACCAGAGCAACACTTATACCAACACAAATACCGCATGCATCAACACAACATCATGCGCGCACATGCACACACACACACACACACACACACACACACACACACACACGGCATCACCCACACACAATACATACTCACGACATGCACCAGCAGCCTGGCTGACAAATGCCCGCGTCTCAGAGCCTTACCTGGAAGGGAGGGCCGCCTGCCACCCACGCGCTCCAGAGATGCCACGATTCAGCAGGGGCCATCCATGTCCTGGGACTCCAGAGCCCTGGGGGCTGGCCCAGCAGTGCTCGGCCAGGGGTGCAGGCCTCAGGCCTCACCTCACCTTCCTACGCAGCTGAGCTTTTGCCAGTCAGCAGGGAGGGGCGTCTGGTGCTGCAGCCATGACGCCAGCACCACGCAAGAAATTCAAATCAACGGCAAGAGCAGATGTGGAATTTTCCACTGCACAGGCACCAGTCTGGAACTGTGACGCAGTAGTCTGTCCCCAGAGTTGCAGAGCCACCAAAGCCTCCCCTCACCCTCCCCTCCTGGTCAGACTCAGCTCCCATCACCCCTCAGCAGCCGCCTTCCAGGTGCCCACCGGCTCCTGCCTTGCCCCGTCCTCCTCCCCCATGACCACGGCCCCCAACTCCCATCTGTGCTCTCCCATGACCTCACCAGGCACAGGCATTGAGGCTGCTTCTCTGCCCAGCCCCAGGGGTCTGCCGCAGCCTGCCTCCCATCCCCCGCCCCCTGAATCTACGGTGCCCTCCTCCCGAGCCCCTTAGCGACCAGATTGGATACCATCAGCCCTCCAGTCCCCCGGGGGGCTTCTCTTTGCTCTTGGCCCAGTGCCGAGTTCCCTGCTGTAATCAGCCAGTCCCTGCACAGCCAGGCCGCTGTCCACCTCTCCTGCTCCAGACACACTTGGCCTGTGGCTTCCCAGAAAACACCATGTCCCCTCCCACCTCAGGGTCTTTGCGCCTGTTATGTCCTCTGGCAAGAAAGCTGCCTTCCCCTCTGCACCTGGTTAAGGCCTGGGCCTCTTAGATTTGGTTCAAATACCACTTCTCCAGCAGGTCCGGCTACCATGTCGCCCCCTCCTCCCATGAATGAAGGTACCTGTCCTCCTCCGGAAAATGAAGAGAGAGCAGCGCAGCAGACCCTGGAAGATGACAGTGCCAGATGGGGGAGCCCAGAGAGCAGGATGACGTCGCCGCCTCAGCGTCGTGGTGTGGCAGCGTCAGGGCCCCAAAAGGGAAAATTCCAAAAACCTGGGTCACCTGATCCTCCCACACTGCCTGTTGCAAAACATGTCTAGAGGAGGAAGAAGCATATGGCCGGCCAGTCGCATATCGACATCCACCCCACTGCCCATGCTCTGTGTGGGGACCCAGGCAGCAAAGGCCGGCGCTTTGACACCTTCCCGGCCACCTATTTATGGGCTATGCGTCCAGCAGGAGTCTGGTTCTCACTCCTGCACTACCTGAATCCTTTCTCCACCTATGTTCCAACTAAGAAATGGCGTGAATCAGGATGCCCCTTCCTTTTGCCGAGGTTGCTTGTTTGTGTTTGTTTGTTTGTTTGTTTGTTTGTTTGTTTGGGGGTACTAAGACTTGAAACCAAGGACCTCCAAGCTAAGCTCCTAGCCCTTTTTATTTTTATTATTTTATTTTTGAAATGAGGCCTTGCTAAATTGCTGAGGCTAGTCTCTAAACTGTGATCCTTCTATCTCAGCCTCCCCAGTACTGGCATTATAGGCATGGCCACCACGCCCAGCTTTATTTTTTATTTTGAAACAGGGTCTCACTAAGTTGCTGAGTCTGGCCTCGAACCAGCGATTTTTCTGTGTCAGCCCCCCAGGAATTGGGATGACAGGCGTGTGCCGCCACACCCAGCTGGCTGAAGCTGCTGTAAGAAAATGGGGAACATTTGCGAAGCTCTTGCTTTGAAGATAGGGGCCTGCTTTGGAAGCTGAACAATCAGAGACAGAAGAACCCAGACTGTGATGTCATGCTGAGCACTACCTGCTGCAGACCTAGGAAGCTGTGCTGCAGGGATAAGTAGACAGATCCAGGAAGGCTTCCCAGAGAAGGCCACACCTGTGCTAGCCTGTCAATAAGAGGCTTGCTTCAGGAGAACTAACCCACAATAGAAAGGACGCTCCTTCCTTAAGTATCCTCCAGGGATTGCTCCAGTTTCTGAGCAGAGTCTTGGCCCATGGAGGATGGTATGCCTTCCTGATGTCTTCCAGGCACATGGGCCTTCTACCGTTCACCCCACCTGCGATTCCCTAGGACCTCGCCATGCCCCACCTCATATGAAACCCTCTTGTGATGATTTCCCCTCAGGGTCCCCCGAGTCATCACCAACAGCAAATGCAGAGACAGAAATACCGTGCCCACAGCCCTCCAACCCCATACACAGACATCCCAGGAAGCTTGCCTCCCACCACACACCCGGGGAGAGGGCTGCCTGCTGGTAGACAAGGCTGCAGCCAGCCTGAGGCCGAGCCCATTCCAGAATCAGCGCCAGCTAAAATCAGCGCCGGCTTCACCATCACTCAGAGAACCTCCCTGACTCATGATGCAGCTCCTGGCGACAGACATCTCACAGCTGAGATGCAGACATTCTGTGCAGAATCCCTATAATACAGTGTGCGTCAGGGAAGCCTGGAAACCGTGAAACCTGAGCATGTTAGGGGGGAAAGGATGGGGAGGAAAGGAAGAGACATTTTGTTCTCCCCACTGCTCCATGTGAATTCAAACTAGAAAAACACCTCGGTCTTCACACTGGGGGAAAAAATGAATTACATGCATACTTCATGCTATGGCCATATTTTAATGATCACTCAATAAATGAGCGGCCAAGAGGCTTTTTCCAGAGGTGGGAAGGCTAGCCAAGGAAGAACGCGCTCCTCGATATCAGTTCCCTGAGAACAATTCTCTCCCCAGAAGGAACATCAAATAGCACAGCCCCTACCTTTTCTGAAGGATTAAACAAAGATCCTTCTTCTGGAGGCCAGCACCTCCCTGGGAGAATCTGGTCCGTGTGGCAGGAGTGCCAGACACCTCTGGAGGAAATGCTCCCATTTGGTATTCTGCTCAGAGGCTGCCATCACAGCTCTGTTTACCTTAACTGTGGACCATGATTCCGCTGTGATGACGGCCTTGCATACTGATCAATTTATTTGCAGCAAAATTTCCAGCATTAACTGCTTAGGTTCTGGGGGGAAAAAATGGTTACTTGGATTTCTTATACAGCTGTAACAAACCTGCACTTGAAATAATTGAGGCTGTTAACAGCATTGCTGTGAGAGACCTAAAGGATTTGTCTAGAAGCTCAAGAAAAGAATGGTCCCTTCCACCTGGGGAAGAAGGCAGGGTCCAGGATCGGCCTTCCTAGGGCTGGGGGAGATTTTGCAACGTAATGTATGGAGCAATCATTGTCCTGGGCGTCTGGAGACTCTGAACCCTTGCTAGGCTTTCGGCAGCGATGTGACCTCTGCAGGATGTCTTGACCCCACAGGCAGGCTGGCCCAGGGCTCTGCACTGGGGCAGGAGGAGGCAGGAATGGGCAGGGAGTGGCTGCTGGGCTCAGAGCAGGAGCGAGATTCAAGTCCCACCAGCCCCAGCTGCTGTCCCAGCCTGGATGCTGAGTGCTGGCTGCAACCTGCACCAGGCGACAGGGGACCAGCCCAAGGCCCATTGACACCCTCCTTCCTCTGCATGTGGCCAAGCCCTGGCCCCGGGCCTGTGTGCGTTGCACTGGCCCACACATACCTCTGAGGGTCTGTGTCTGGGCCCAGACACTTTAGCCTCCTTGGCCGCCCTGATGGCTGAGGCCCTCGCCTCTTCACAAAGGGCCTCATAAAAGCAAAACAGCACAAAGCCAGCAAAGTGGACAAGCAGCAATCCCCATGGGGAAGGTCGGGAGGCCACCGTCAAAGCCGATTCTGTAGCAGAACAAGGCAAGATGCCTCCTTCAGTGTGGCCCCACTGTGAAAGGTGATGAGCAAGGTGTGACCACTTTGGAAGCCCACCCATGAGCTGGCCTGCACTCCAGTTAACTTAACAGCCTACAGCCACAGACTAGGAGAGAAAAGCAATCACCAGCCATGCAGAAGACAGGACACAGCTCCTGGGCGGGGCTTGGTGTCCAGAGAGCAGACTGTCTCTAAGAGGGCCTGGCCAGAGCCTGGGCCAGAGCCTGAGCCAGGCAGTCAGGGGTGCTGGGAGGTGGGCGTGCAAGGGGCACAAAGCTCTGGTTCTCCATGTTAGAAAACATAGGGCCAGGGGATGAAGAAGGGTTCAAACACCACCTTCTTGAAAGAGAGACCTTGAGGGAAAGGAGGCACACAGCCATATTCAAAATATGGGAGGCCTTCCCACTTGATGGGGAGAGCTAGTTCTCCATGACTGCAGAGGCCTCCTCCTGGTGATGGGGAAGAAGGGTGAGGAGAAGAGGAGTGACCCAGCCACAGAGGACCTCCCAGACACAGCCCAAAGGTGACCAGAAACCAAATGAAAGAACACGCCGGCATAAAGAGAACCGCTAATGAATTATGGAATACCCACACAGATAAAACTACTCAGCCATTAAATAGTGCAGTTTCAAAGAACAGTGTTACAGAGAGGTGCTAAGGGTAAGTTAATAGAGCGGGATGCAAAATCTCATGCAGACATGTTTGTCAGGGACCTGTCAAAGCTCAGCTTCAGAGCTCCATTTGCCCAAGACCTACTATTTATCCTGTTGTGTTTAAAATTTTAGGTTAAAGTTTTATAACAAAGTGTGCTAGGAGAGTGCAGTGCGGTGTAGTTACTAAGAAATTGCTTAAACTAATAATGTTAATCAATAATATTGTGTGTAATAATTAGAGACCCAGGCATCTAAGTGGGAAAAGGCTTATAGGAGAATTCCTGGAAAAGCTAAGGGCATCTGCCCTACCTGAGAGCATCCTAGCTGAGAGCATCTGCCCAACCCAAAGTCTCATACCTTAGATAAGAGACCCTCTCTCAAGTGACCTTCTCTCCTGTGACCCTGCTATCTTCGGGAACATCTGTGTGCTTTGTGTAGCTGCGTTAATGTATAGAGTTGTAAATGTAAAAGTTAAGGCTGATGTAATAAGAATGACCTTGCAACACAATAGTAGATAAGATACGTAGATAAGATACAGTCTGTACAAGTTACCTTATTGGATAGAAGCTGTAAATTCAAAAAGCGTCATCAATGATGTAACAGAATGACTTGCAAAATGTTGTACAACTGCATAAAAATCTCACCCAAATAGCGATCTGGGCCCTTGCCGCTTATGTGGAGACACATGCGCTTGGGTCCAAGTTCGAACCTGTAATAAAGTGTGGCTTGACGGACTAATAATTGGTTATGGACAGTTATTCTCGCCCAAATACGCTACAACAATCCCTATCTTCTGCATTAGGGTTTGAACCTGAGATGTCCCCAAGCACCACGTGTAGAAGGCCTGGTCCACAGCCCCTGCACGATTGAGAGGCGGGGCCTTCAGGAGGCGGGGCCTGGGGAGGAAGTGAGGTCACTGGGGCGTGCCCACCGAGGGCATACTGGGATCCTACTCCCTCCCATCTTCGGCTTTCTGCTTCCTGGCTGCCAGGAGCTTCTTCTGCCCCACGCGCCCACCATAATGTTCTGCCCTGCTGCAGGTCCAGAGCAATATGGCCGCCCACCGTGAAGCCCCAAAACTCCGAGCCGAAACAACCCACCATTTACTACTTTATCTATCTCAGGCGTTTTGTCAGTGAGAAAAAGCTGACTGACATGTGCTGAGTGAGTGACTTGGCCTTTGAAAGGACCAACAGCCAGACACCTGCGTCAGGTTCACTCTGGCATCCCTGAACTCGCACTACCAACAATCATGTGACACGCGGGTCCCGGCCGCGTCGATATCTGCAGTGTAGCAACACCACGAGACGGGCAAGGCGTGCTGTGTGAACGTCACTTTCAAGCCTGAAAAGTCACTTTGTGTGCATGCTAGGTGTACTCAGATGGAAAATCTCCTCCTCTGTATGGAATGTTTGAATTCTCTCCAATGGTTTACAAATGTAAACATGCCATTGCAAGAGTGAAATATACATAATCCAGAAACAAATGGTGAAAGCTGTTAATTTTATGTTTATGTAAATTTACACACAAAGCCAATTATTAAGAACTTTAACAAAACTTAAGTGAAAAAGGGAAATGGGAAAATAACAGAAACATTAAGACAGAACACGCCGGCTTGTTACTTTTACCATTATACCATTATATCCTTTCTGAGCCAAGATGTATATCAAACCGTAAGTAATAATACAAAGCAGAATAAAAGAAAAAAGAGTATTCCATAATTCATATCTTTGTGTAGTCACTTGGTATACAGGCTTTCATAACAACAAACAACGTTTAGGATTTTTTTGTGTGTGTGGTACTGGGGGTGGAACCCAGAGGCTTTGTACCTCCGGGCTATACTCCCAGACCTATTTTATTTTATTTGAAAACAGGGTCTCACTAAGTTGCTGAGAGCCTCACTAAGTAGCTGAGGCTGGCTTTGAACCTGTGCGATCCTCCTGTCTCAGCCTCCCAAGCACAGGGATTATAAGCGTGCGCCACCACGCCCGGCTAGGATTTAAATTTGTTATGTGTTTCTATATCCTCCATCTTTCAAGCAAAAGTCTTATCTGGACTTTCTAGATCTTTGAAAGGATGGTCAAGTTTGCTACCTCAAAGATCCACAGGGGCAGAACTTTCAAAATCACACTGTGACATCTAAGCAAATCACTGTCAATCCAGACATAATTAAGAAAACTGAGTGTAAAGAAAAGAAGGAAATGTTAGGGAAATACAAAGTACCCCTCAGCACATGTCACTTAAACTAGTTGCAGACAAACATCTCCTTAGTATCAAGCTGTAGCGCTATGATCACAATCGCATCCAGCTGCAACCGTGCCAGATAGCGCTTCTGACCTGGACATCAACGTTTTACAATGTTATGGCTTGGATTTCAGTCAATGGTGGTAATACGCAGCTTCCGCCTCAAGCACAGACAAATGCCGATGTGGGACCATCAGCATCACACAGCTGAATTAGCCCAGTACACTGTGTATATGCTCATGCAGAAAAAGGTGAAGGTGTGTGTGTGTGTGTGTGTGTGTGTGTGTGTGCGTGCGCGCGCACCCAACTGTGCTTCATGTAAACACACTGAACAGAGCCAAGCACAAGTGTGAAGAATACATATGATTTGTTTTCCACCTCCCATTTTTCTATCATCTCTGTTTTTATGCCGAGAATTTAATACTCTTAGGATCCGGATGCCATGCAGATGATGTGACTGAAAGTACAGGACCCCAGGCTGGCTGCCCGGGGACTGGGGGCACAGAGCTGCGGGGCAGGTGCACGATCCTGTGGCCACCCACGCTGATAAAACTCGCCCTACAGGTGAGATAGTGTGAAGGAAGGGGCAGGAGTCTAAGATGGAGGGCCTGCTGAGCCTCACAGAGGTGTCAGGCCCCAGCGGGCTCCAGAGCCCCAGCAGCTGAGCCAGGAGAGAATGACATTCCACCAGGCCCAGGGTGTGACCGCATTCAGTGTTTTCTAATTAGAACATGGTAAACGATCTGGAACATCCAGGAAATATAAAGAACCAGAGGATGAGGCTACATAGGAGGGAAAAAAAGGAAACCAGAGAGATAAAGAAGGTGCGTCTCCAGGAAAGAAATGCTCCGTTATTCCCATGGGGGAAATGGAGCCACCAGCTCAGAAGTCAGGCAGGAGCAGCAGCAGCAGAGGGTGTGCGTTTCCTCCTGGGAGGGACCTGTGATTGCTCCCCCCCCCCCTTAGGACTTCTCCATGACAGAGGCAAAAGGGGCACAGCATGGGGACATACAGGGAGGAAGGACAAAGACAAAGCCTCCAGGTCGGGGAAGGGCTCTGGGGAGGTGACATGTTGGTGGCTTCCCGGTGAATGGAGTTTAGCAGTAAGCAAGAGTCAAGGTGAGTCAGATCAGAGTCCTGCCCCTGGGCTGATGGATACTGCAGGCTTCTCAGTTATCCAAAAAAGGCTAGTTGTAAGAGCATGGCACAAATACAAAACCAGAGAGTCTGCAGAGTTAAAATCTCAGGCGCCCATGGGAACTGTCTAGGTCAACCAGGTCCACATGTAGGGGCTGCTGGCTCAGACATACAAAGGTAGCCCCCATCTCTCCTGGAGCCAGGATCCATGTAAGCCATGCAGCAAACAGAACCCCACCAGGCCACTAGCGGGTCACCAGTCGGGGGATGTGGGTGGCTTGGAAAAAGCACTGCCTAATTTATAAGCCCCTCCTACCAGCAACCCATGCTTCCTGCAGATTTCCCTGAGACTCCAGGGAGGTAACACTGGCTCGGGCATGGGTCGGCATGGTGATAGTGGCACCTTTCACACGCTGTGTATGTGTGTCTGTCCCCAGGCAATATCCTAGTTCAAAGAGTTGGGTCTGTGTCTGTTCTTTTTTTTTTTTTTTTTTTTTTTTTTCAGAATCACTGCACCTTCAATATGAGTCATTTCCCTCATTGCTGTGTTTGAAATCAAGGGGATACCACAGAAGGGGTCCTCGGGGCTTTGGGGAGTGCCCAGACCCCAACTACTTTCCAGCATCCTGGAACTTGGAAGAACAAAGTGGTCAGAGGGTGAGGAAGAGGCCACTGCTGGGCAGGGAGAGGGAGGTTGATGAGAAGGGGGGGGAGGACTGGACGGAGGACGGAGCAGCCAGCTCAGCAGGGGCCTTGCACCCCCAGAGCAGGGTGAGCAGGCGCTGGGTCTTCTCAGGGAGCATTGCTTCACGCGGAACCTTGGGTTACTGAACAGTGAGAATCAAAACACATGAAAAATAGTGCTCTCCACTACAGCCTCTGTGAGCCAGGAGGGAAAGCAGAGCCAGGGAGAGGTTCCTACAGAGGAAGAGGGTGAGGGGGGTGAGGATAAAGGAGGGCAGAGGCCCAAGGAGTGTGTGGCCAGGTGGAGATGCAAGTGGCCAGCTGTCTGTGGACACCAAGGATCAGGGTTTCCCGGAAACCGGCTTCAGTGAAGGGGACAGTTGTCCAGGTCGATGAGCAGGAGGCAGGCAGGACACCTGGAGTCGAGAGGTTCTGGAGCCAGGTGCTGCCTCTTGGGACCAGGACGTGGAAAGTATACAGGAGAAGAGGCCCTGGACAGCACCCCGGCTGTCCGCCCTCACCCACCCTGTACCAGGGCTTCGGAAAACTCAAAAACCCTCCGTGAAGGTCACTTTTAACCTCTCCTAATCTAAGCTCCAACTCCACTCCTTGTTTAAGTCCATTATCCCACTGCCCTCACCTCCTCTTGCCTGTTCTCCTTCTCCCTCGCCCCATCCTCCCCTTCCCTCAGGGTCTCATCTCCAAGCTCCTGCATCCCCTCCCTCCCTTGCACACTCTCCATTCCCCACCCCACCCCTCTCTGCACGCCTCACTTTCTGGGTTTGTGTCTTGACCCTCTCTGGGCATCTCTGTTTCCTGCCAATGCCCAGCCTGTGCCCAGGAGGAACGTGACCCAAGGCATGCACACATCCCCACGCACACACACACTCCCCGGGTCCAGCTGCTCTGGCCCTGCCCCACTGGACTCTGCTTCTGGCTTCAAGTTGCAGGTGCCACGTGCCACTGCTTGACTCTACGTGAAGATTAATATCAACAAAATGCACTTTGCATAGGAAGGTAGAGCGGAGAAAGGCAATTCTGGTTTCCCCACATGGAGATCCAGTGTTACCCTTTACATGGAAAGAAAAAGGTACCTCCTTCTGGAAATCCCACCGAACCAGAACAAAACCACACAATTCTTTCATTAACATGCCTTTTCTAAAGAGGGGGGGAAAAAAAGAGTGAACATTTCCCCCTGTTTGCACAACAAATTGATTAAGGAAATCACATAGCCTTCCAGACGTGTAAAATTCCCTTTAAGAAATTTTATGAAACAAAGTGGCTTCCTTGTTTGAATGCATTCCTTGATGAATACATTCATCTGTCATTCAACAAAAACATTTTTGTGTTAAATTTTAAACAGTGAATTACTCTACAAATATAAAATATGCAAAATAGTAAAACTATTTGCATGCAAGGCATTAAAATCAGTTCTCGGCCAAATGGTTAAGGTAGC
The DNA here is from genome assembly GCF_963383645.1 of Muscardinus avellanarius. Taxonomy (NCBI): domain Eukaryota; kingdom Metazoa; phylum Chordata; class Mammalia; order Rodentia; family Gliridae; genus Muscardinus; species Muscardinus avellanarius. The sequence goes on along the minus strand of NC_137788.1, from coordinate 144,013,139 downwards.
TGGGCGTGGTGGCGCACGCCTGTAATCCCAGGACTTGGGAGGCTGAGAGAGGAGGATCACAGGTTCGTGGCCAGCCTCGGGTACTTAGCAAGGCTCTCAGCAACTTAGTGAGACCCTGTTTCCAAATAAGAAATCAAATAGGTGTATCTCAGAGGTAAAAGGCCCTTGGGTTCAATCCCCAGTACCACACAAATAAATGGTTATGTATTATTTTTACGCTTTCTGTTCCTGTAGACCCAATGGGATCTGTCCCCTGTGGCCCAATTTCTGCCTAGGAGCCCAAGACTTGAAGTGGGAACCCTAGCTCCTAGAAAAGGAGGAGGCCACAGGCTGCACAGGAGTGTGGGCAGGTGAGGAGCCGCACTCAGTCTGGCTAGAGCTGAGGACCCAGCGTTTCTGGGAACAGCCCCGTGGTCTCGGGTGGCAGCTGCAGCAAGGACCTCATCCTGGGCCACTCAAGCTGAAAGTCACAAACCCTTCCTGAAACCCTAACCCAAACCCTTTCTGTGAGTCACAGGCTGGGAGTGGGACATCTCATTTCTACTCTCACTGGGTCAGAAGCTCGGCTCTGCAGCCGCAGACAGCATGCAGGTAAGCAGGTGGACTCACAAAGGACACTGAATTCTCAACCCTGAGAGCTGACTATTATGCAAGTTTAATGTCTGTTGTGAAATGGCCTTTTCAGTATTTTCCTCTATCATTTAAAAATGTAAAAAACAGCTGAGCATGGTGGTGCATGCTTGTAATCTCAGCACTGGGGAGACTGAGACAGGAGGATCATGGTTCACAGACAGCCTCAGCTACTTAGTGAGGCCCTCTGCAACTCAATGAGACCCTGTTTCAAAGTAAAGAATACAAATAGGGCTGGGGTTGTCGCTTGGGGGTAGAATGTCTCTGGGTTCCATCCCCAGTACCACCAAAAATGTAAAAAAAAAAAAAATATATATATATATATAGTCTCAGCTTTGGGGCTACACAAGAGGCAGGGCAGGTGTCGCCCAGTGTTGTGCCCACCTCTGGTCCAAGCATCAGGCCCCAGGAGACCCAGAGGAGGCTAGGAGGATTTGAGGCTGACTGAGGGACAAGGTGTGGTCCTCCCGGTGTCCCCAGCACAGGCAAAGGCAGGGGCCAGTGATACTGTCTCATCAAAGTCCACATCCACCCAGGGAAGCAACTGAACTGGAACCATAGTGCATCTTTACTTATGGAGACAAGCCCCAAATCTTTGAGGCTGAGCTTTTCAGAAAGAGTAAAACCCTCACCGGGACTGTGGCCAGTTCCACTGGGCCACTGAAGGGGAGCAGAGGCTGCCACCCCTGAGCTTGAACCACAGGCACAGGAGGGGAGGACCTGTACTGTAGAGACCAGCAAAAGCAGCAAGGTGAGCAGGGGCGAATGCTTGGGAAAGCAGCCAGGGGTCAAGGGGGAGAGACGGCTCTCACCAAGACCAGACCCTGGCATGGAGGCTCTGGGGAGGTTTCTGATAGCAGACCTCCAGGAGAGAACCAGGTGTGCTGTCTCTGGGTCATGGCTCCCGGGGTCTCAGAGGGGCATGGCTGCTGAAAGCAGTCCCCAGGGAAGGCACAGGCTGTAGGAGCAGGAGGCCATAGGTCTGAGCCTGCTGTCACAGGACATGAGAAAGAGCAGCATTCTGTCACCACGCTCCACCCAGCTCTGTTACCATCCTGCGCCCATAGCACCTCTGGAGGGAGGGCCTGCTGGGAGGATAGAAGTGAGCCTGCTGCTCCTGGTGGTGGAAGCTGGAGGCTGGGCTGCGGCAGCAGCGCAGCAGCGGCTGGTGTTGGAGCACTCTGACTAAAGCCTGCTCTGTGGGCCATGACGACAGGGCCTCTGATGAGGATGCGTAGGAGGACAGGTGGGCGGGAGGCACAGACACTGCTGGGTGGGAGGGGATGACTCATCACTGCAGATCTGTACAGGGCCCAGCACCGGGCAGCTGCAGACAGAGATCCAGACAAGACCTCTGCATGCTGACGTCCTCCCCAGCCCAGACGCTGCTGTGGAGGTTGAGGGAAGGGGGCCCTTGATGGGGGGTTGTGACGCTTCATCCCTACACTTCCAATTCTGATTATTTTCCTGCCACTAAAGCAATATAGCCAGAGAGCCCAAGAACCCACAGAGCCCCTGGAGGATCTGAACCCAGTCCCTCAGAGACACAGGGGAGAGGGTTGAAAGGCCAGGACAGAGAGCCCTGGGGCTGTTCACACCTCAGACAGGCTGGACAGGCAGTGCTGATCCTCCTGGCCCTGGGCTATCCCAAGGGCACCAAGCCCAGGGATTCCAGGGTGGGCAGGGTTTGCTTTAGAAGCTGCCCACAGCACTTGGGAGGCTGAGACAGGAGGATTGTGCAGGTTCGAAGCCAGCCTCAGCTACTTAGTGAGGCTCTCAGCAATTTAGTGAGATCCTTTTTCCAAATAAAATATAAAATAGGTCTGGGAGTGTAGCCCGGAGGTAGAAAGCTCCTGGGTTCCACCCCCAGTACCAAAAAAAAAAAAAAAGAAGCTGGCCACGGATCTGACTGCCGGATTAGATCATGGAAATGCACCTGTTGGTCTTCCTGAGAGAGCAGGGGTCAGGGCTCAAGACCAGGTTGAGAGCCTGTCTTCCTAGCTCCTCCTCCCTGGCGGCCTCAGCCTCAGTTTCCATATTGTGAGCTCAGGGAGCTCCAGTGGACAGGGGTCCAGACAGACGAGGCATGGCAGATGCCTGCATTGCTACGGAAGCTCGACATGGTGGAGAAGAACTGGGAGCCCAGCCGGCTCCCCACCCGCCTACCTGTGACAGCGGGCAGTGGCCTGAAGCCATCCCACCTTTGGTCATGCCTCACGAGACAAGGTCTCAGCCCCCATCGGTAAAGCCAAGATGGCGGTGCACTGTGGGTGCTAATGGCACCTGGATGGTTGACCTGGAGCCCTGAGCCTAGGCGTGGATCTGGCCAGATGATGGGTCCCATGAGGCCGCCTCTTCAGGACTGCTGCAGCACCACACCTGATCTTCTCCTCAGCCACCCCACAGCTGTCACGGGGCAAACGCCAGTGGAAGACCCTCAGCCCACACACAGAGACAGCCTTGACATTGCAGGCCAGCTGGGGGGGAGGGGGAGAGCCAGGCAGGCGGGGGCAGGAGGCAGAGGCCCTGCGAGCTGAGGCCCAGCAGCCCAGGAAGCCACTAAGCGCAGGCTGGATTTCCTCAGACAGACCCAAGAAGGAGGGGGACTGCTGGGAGAAACGGTGGCAGGGGACCTCCAAGAGTGGGGTGGTTTAAGTGTAAACCCCCAGCTTTTTAAGCTACAGAGTCACATGTCCCTAAAGCAACCTAAGTAAGGCCTGGGTAACTACCGGGCTGTGGTGTGTCCCAAGGACTTCACCATGACAATAAGGTTAAAGCAAATGGCCTGTGGCTTCCTAAGAATCATCTTCAGTAATTCTACATAAACATGCCTATCTAGAGCTCTCACAGGTAACTTCACACTCCATATCCTAAAACCAAACTTAAGCTCCTTCCTCCCCAAACCATTTGGCGATCTGATTCTACTCTCTCTCAGCGCATTCTTGCGTCTTCCAAGTCTGGAGGCTCCAACCTCCCTGCTTCTCTTCCTCTAAGGCTTTCTGGGCACCTGTCTTGGATCAGAGACCACAGCAAGCCCGCATGCTTGATGCTGAGCGGGGCGGTCCAACACAGGACTGATCTGAGCTGTGAACTAAGAACTAACCTTAGAGTGTGTCTTTGCAGAAGTGGATAGAGACACAGAGTTCGTGGCTTAGTCTCAGCAGGGCAGGCTCCATCGCAGGGCCTCGGGGACTCATCTTGCAAATGGGGTATCAGCCATCCACAGTGAAGCCTGCCTTTTCTCCTTCCCCCAAAATCTATGACCTTATTGCCCCAATCACCATGGTGTTATCCAACCAAAATACCCTGTGCTGGTTTTGGGGATGGAACTGTGTCCTCAGATTCCTGTGCTAAAGCCTTGACCCCAGAGTGATGGCCCTGGAAATGGGCTTTGGGGGGCACTTGGGTTTCGATGAGGTTCTAGGGTGGAGCCCTTAATAACCTGGTGGCCTTATAGATCACTAGTAAGTATTCAGAAGAGACCCTGCAGATCTTTCCTCCCCTCTCTCTGTCCTGTGAGGATAAAGATGCCACCAATAACCCACATTTACCTTTAGAAGAAGCACAGATTTCAAAAACCCTCCACCCTGGCCACAAAAGGAAACAGTATCAAATAATCCATGCCTCCCCCAATAAATTATTCTTCTTTCTTAAATGTACATTTCTAATGAATACTTAATTCAACTGAGGGATAGTCTCAGGAATTTGAAATAAGAAGCAAATTAGGGAGCCTGGCTGTCAGAGGTCACCCTGTAACATGCTCTTGTTATAGCTGGATATCAAATGTCCACCAGAGAATCTCACGTGGAGGCCACATGGCCAGGTTCAGAGGTGAAGCGCGGCTGGAGGGGGTGGATCCTGGGGGCGTGGCCTTGGGGGCTAGGCCTACTCTCTCTTTCTGCTTTCTGGCCACAGTGAGGTGAGAACAGCTTTTTGCACAAGGAATTATACAGAATTCACATCAGATTCTCAGAAGAATCCAAGGATACAGAAAGTTCCACATTTGCATATTCAAAAAACAGATCCTGGGTTCGTGATGAAGTGAGTTGGTTAGGCAAATTACAAATCCATCCTCTGTTCGCTCTATTTTTTGTTGTTGTTTTTTTAGGGGATATAGCTCAAAGGTAGAATGTCCCTGGGTTCAACATAAAAAATAAATAAATAAAAATAATATCTCACTATGTGCCAGGCACTGCCTTACAAGCTTATGTGTTTATCCAGCTAATTCTCACAATTCCCAGTGTGTGAATTACTTGGGGGAAGAGGGGACTTGTTTTGTCTTTCTACTCTTATAAAGACATAGAAAGTGAGGCCCAGAAAGGTTAAAATACTTGCCCCGGCGTGGGGGTGGGGGGGTAGAAACATGATTCTATCCCAGGAGGGTCATGTTCTCACAGTCACATCTTTTATGGGATGGCTCTGGAATGGTCTAAGAAGCTCACATGTTATAAGCATGGTCCCCCAGGAAGCCAGGTTCAGAGTTAAGGCTTTTAGGCAGTGATTGGACCCTGAGTCCCTGATGGGTAGGTAGACAACTAAGAGGTGGGGCCTCTCTGGAGGAAGTAGGTCACTAGGGCTATTACCTGGAAGGGTTTATCTCCTCCTGACCTCTTCCTCCCCCTCTCTCTGCTTCCTGGCTGCTAGGAGCTGAGCGGCTCTCCTCGGCTGGATCCTTTCGCCATGATGTTCTGCCACCCCTCACCTCAGGCCCGGAGCAATGGGGTCGCCCAACTATGGAGTGGACTGAGACCTCTGGAACCAAGACCCAAAGTAAATGCTTCCTCTTCTAAGTCATTCTTGTCGGGGATTTTGGTCACAGGGACACAAAGCTGACCATGATCATTTCTGTTTATCTCCCTGGACACCGGAAAACTCTCTGAGAACCAAGACTCTGTCATCCAACTTCTTCTCTAAGGAATTTCCAGCACCCAGACATATCAGAGGTGCTTCTGTGACCGGCCCTTCAAGTTACGGGTGAGAAAAAGAAGACCCAAAGAGAAAAGAATAGGGGTGTCTAGGAACACATGGCCAGGTCTTTGCCTGTTCAGCCAACACCAGGACTAGGCCCAACAGCAGGCTCTTCCCACCTTCTCCCACTGCAAACGCCTAGCTAGCACTGCTAGGCCACCTCTCCTCCTATTCTACTCCCTTCTCTCCAGAACTACAGGGATCCAGCATAGCCATGAAATGACACCATGTCGAGGATCAGGCTCCACCACAATCTCCAATTTCTCAATTTCTCATCCGAGAAATGGGACTGTTGAGCCTGGCCCTCAGAGGGTACAGTGTGTCCCCGAAAGAGTCATCTGGCTGTGGACACAGTACTGCTTAGCCGCTCGGCCTCTATGGCCTGGAACCGTGTCCTTGGATCAGCAGCAGCTGCAGCAGCACTGGGAACTTGTTAGTGGAATGAGTCTCCCTCCAGTCGCCCAGCCCCACCTGAGCCCCGGCTCAGGAAGGGGCAGCCCAGTGTGTAACCCGTCTTCCTAGGGTTGCTGAGCAAGAGCCTATGCGACTGGGCAGTCCGGCGCCATCTGGTGGCAGATAGAGCTCACAGTCCCTGCTTCTGGAAAAGGATTTGTTTCCAAGGGGCAGCAGATTCAGTGTGGGGAGCCTGGGGGAGCAACAGATCCCAAGGGCACAGCTCCTCCTTTCTAACATGTGCTTCATAAGGGTGCCTGAGGTCTATGAAGGGTGACGCTTGACAAGTATTTGTTGAATTACGAATGAGAGTGAATGTTGCACAAATCCACTTGTCTTGTGCTCAGCCAGAGGACAGGAAGGCCTGGTGGACAGGAGGAGGCAGGTGGGGCACGGAGCGGCTGCAGAGGCACATTCTGGGCTTGCGGGAAACCCAGGGTTCAACAGAGCAGGCACTGGCAGAGGATCGCTGGTGGGCAGCAGAGCTGGCCTTTGTCTGTCCAGAACACAGGGCAGCAGGAGCCAGGGCAAAGGCCAGTCCTGCTAATGGGGTAGGGGTGAGAAGGTGTCCGCAGAGTCAGACAGAGGCCGGCCCCAAACAAGGAGGCAAGGAGGAAGCCCACCGGGGTGTGGTTGAGGAGCCCACGTGTGCCCGACAGCCCCAGCGTGGCACATCCCACTTCATACAGGCCTGTAGTTCTTGAATGCAGAAGCTGGGCTTGTGTCCATGCCACTGCGCCAATCTCACGGAGAAAGTGCGGCTCACATTGCCCTGCCTTGTGCCAGGTCCCATCCCAAGCAAGGAAGAAAAAGACATGTGACCCTCACCAGTGTCTTAGATTCACACAGCTGTGACAAAATGCCTCCAGGAATCAGCGTAAGGAGGGTTATGCTGGACGGTTTCAGTCCATAGCCAGGTGGCTCTGTTGTTTCCGGGCCTGTGGCAGTTACCTGGTAGAGCAAAGCTGGTGACCTCATGGCAGCCACGAAGAGAAGAGTCAGGAAAGACCAGGTCCACTACCCCCTGCAAGGGCACACCCCCATACCCAACCCCCCCCCCCGACCCAGGCCACACCTGTGAAGGTCCCACAGGACCAGGGCCTCAGCATAGGGCTCTGGGGACACTTCAGATAAAAACCACAGCATCGACCAAAGAGTCCTGTGACCACCCCCATTTTACATGTAAGGCCCCAGGGGCAGGAGAGGGCAGCCAGCCCACCCGCAGCTGGTCGCCAGCTCCACCCCGCCATGCAGTGTCTGGTGCTCCGCTGTGCCCTGAGCAAGAAGAGTAGGCTTGTGTGCTCCAGCATGGCGTCTCCTATTGCACAGGTGGGGGCAGAGGGCCCCACCAGCACCCTGGCTGATGCACAGCCGTGGGATCTGTGCACCCAGGAGTCCAGGTGTTCAGATACCTGCTCATACCACACACCACACTGGGCAGACCAAACATTTTAACCTGTCCGGTTCCTTTGAGTCTTTGATGAAAAAGAGAGGGAGTGGGGAAAAAGGAAATGAAGGAAGGAGAGAAAGAGAGGAAGAAGGAGAAGGAAAGGGAAAGAGTGAGGAGGAGTGAAAAAAGGTACCCAGGGAGGGAGGAAAGGAAGAGGAGGAGGAAGAAAGAAGGTGGAGGTTGGGGCAGGAGCATTCTCAGAATGGCAAGTTCAGCCACCTCGGCAGGTAAATCACAACCCAGAATTTGGTATCTAAGTCACTAAATCAGACAACAAAAAGTCCCCCCCCCTTTTTTTTTCAATGAAGCAGGGTAAAATGTGAACTTGTTTAAGAGAAACTTGAAGTAGTAAATTAACTTCCTAAAATAAATGCAAATGCACATCTCAACCTGGAAATGCACCAGCAACCAAGACCAAGACAAACCAGACTGTAATTACTGTCGAAATAAAGATCCAGTCATTAATTGCAGTGTGTTTCAGGCATTCCACGTGAGCAACTTACCTGAAAAGCTCTCAATTTGTATGCCAGGGAAGTTGGTAATTAAACACTTCAACTCCTTATTGACTTCATTTGAGATATGATAGTCTTTGCATAGTTAGCTTATAATTATTTGATTTTTTTTTTGTACCAGGGATAGAAGCCAGAGGCATCCTACCTCTGAGCTACACTCCCCAGCCTAATTATTTATTTATTTATTTATTTATTTATTTATTTATTTATTTTGTGGTACTGGGGTTCCTGGAAACCCTTCTACCTCCGGGCTTCACTCCCAGACCTATTTTTTTTTTAATATATTTTTATTTGGAAACAGGGTCTCTTAAGCCAGCGCAGCTGGCTCTGAACCTGCGATATCCTCCTGTCTCAGCCTCCCAAGCGCAGGGATTACAAGCATAAAGCCATCACACCTGGCTTTATTCTTTATTTTGAAACAGGGTCTCACTAAGTTAGAAAGTGCCTCACAAATTACCAAGGTTGGCTGCAAACCTGAGATCCTCCCATCTCAGCCTCCCAAGTACTAGGATTACAAGCGTGCGCCACCACGCCTGGCTTATAATTATTTAATTTGTCAAATAAAGTTGATATTTAGATAGGAAAGTGTTAACCCCATTGTCTTAAAAAAATCTCTGGGCCCTGTACTCCACAGAGTCATGAGACATGGTTTACAAGTGTCCGGATCTCAGGGATGGGGTTGGCCAGCAGGCAGGGAATAGCATCTCACACCCCAGATCACGGTCCTCACCAGGTCTGCGTAAGACCTTAACTTGACCAAGATGGGGACGGGAGTTCACACAATAGCTGTTAGAAGCAACCTTGTGCTGTACCTACACTTTTGTGATATCCTTGCTTTAAAAAAAAAAAATTAAGCTGGGTGTGGTGGTGCACATTTGTAATCCCAGCATTCGAGAGGCTGAGACCAGAGGATCGCAGATCGTGGACAGACTCAGCTACTTAGTGAGGCCTTTTGCAACTCAGTGAGATCCTGTTTCAAAAACAAAACAAAGACCAAAAAATAGGGCTGGGGATGTAGCTTGGAGATACAGTGCCCCGGGTTCAATCCCCTAGTACCGCAAAAAAAGATTAAAATTTGTAAAAAAAAAAAAAAAAAAAAAAAAGCACAACCCCATTTTAATTGTGAAGCAATAGTAGACAAAATCCGATTGAGGGGCCTTCTTCAAAGTAAGTTACTTAGCTGGATGGTTGGCACATGCCTATAATCCTAGTACTTGGAGAGGAGGCTGAGACGGAAGGATGTCAACCACCTCTGCAATTTAGGAAGACCTTTCCAACTTAGTTGTTTGAAACTTTGTTTTAAAAATAAAACAGGGCTGGGAATATAGCTCAGAGGCAGAATGCCCCTGGGTTCGGTCCTCAGAACCACAAACAAACAAAATTATACTTGGCAGAAAGATTAAGGTTATAAAAGATAAGAAGAGACAGAGAAAGCAGGTGTGGTGGTGCACACCTGTAATTCCACTGAGACAGGAAGAAGTCGGATGCAAGGCCAGCCTCAGCAATTTATCAAGACTCTCAGCAAGTTAGTGAGACCTGTTTCAAGATAAATAAAAAGGGCAGGGTGTGGAATTTGAAGGTAAAATGCTTCTGGCTTCAATCCCCAGTGACACTAAATAAATAAATGAGTAAATAAATAAATAAATAAATAAGGAATTACTACAGAATTAAAGGAGACATTGCATCTTCATGTGTCATATAAGCATGTATTAAATCCAGGACCAGTAAATACGTTTTTTACTATGAGGAACAACTGGTGAATTAGACAAGCTATCAAATTAATAACCGCTTCCTGATTCTGGCTACAAATTGTGAGAGAAAGCCCTTGTTCTTAGGAGACACAGTGAAGGATTCAGAGTTAGAAGGTGCATCGTGCCTGCCGGAAATACAAGCTGATCCAGCCGCCACCATAGTGAGAGCAGGGAACCCTTTGACCAACACACAGGGTGCTTAGTACCATTCCCACAACTGGGGTTATCTCAGCATGAAACAATTCCCCACAGGTCAGACATTGGGGGAGAAATCTCCTCTCATTGGTTTGGGGTCTGGAGGACCTAAAGTTCAATAGCACCATGTATGGGCCAGGCTTTGCTCAAGGTGGAGGAGGCTACCCCAGGGAAAAGCAACTCAGAGGTCTCTGGCAAATCCCCTCTCTAAACCGAGGTGGTTTACGGTCAACAGGTCCAAGCACTCGTGATCTCTCCCTAGCCCCACCCAAAGCCCCCAACCCTACATATTACACTTAGTGTTCCCTGCAGGGGAAATGGTACCCTGTGCACCTGGTGGCTGAATCAAAACTGGACCAGCCTCTAGGCCCCTCCCCTGAAACAGCCCCCACCAATCCACACCCGGACTGCCCAGAGGTGGCTAGCAGGCTCCCCTCCCTGACCTGCCTGCTGCTAGTAAGTGTTCTCTGGGCTGCCAGAGATCTTTTCAAAATGCACCTCTGGTCACAATACCCCCCTTCACCCCCACTCCAATGGTTTCCTGTTGCACATGGAAACAAAGCGTTCTTTCTCGCATAATACTTATTTTAATGATATCCTCATGCATGGGGTTATTTAATAGACAGCTGACTCTCCAACCACACAGTAGTGCTCTCTGAAAGCAGAGACCGTGCCTGGGTTTGCACACCACTGTGAGCGCAAGTTGGCATTCAATTAATATTTGTTTAATTAGGTGGATAGGCAATTAAAATAATTAATGTCTGGTTTGGGCCAGTGAATGGAGGCCGGTGCCATCCCCTGCCACAGGGGAGCCGAGTGGGGGAGGCGGAGGGGGAGAGGCTGGCAGCTGGAAATGGAGACTTGGCGCTCCGGATACAGAATGCAGATTAGGAAAGGCACAGGGAGGGGGCCCCGGAAGAGCTGCTTCTCCTAACCGCTCCCCAGCATTCCTTCTTCACCCTCAGGAAAGAACTGGAAAGGTCTACAGCGACTCCCCGTGTACCCAGGAGGTCTGTCATTAGCAGAAATGTGCACAAGCTGCCTGCCCTAGAGAGCTGCTGGACACACACCACCAGCATCTTGCCCTGCAGGAGCCCAGGGCCCTGCACCTTCAGGCAGAAAGAGCTCAGTGATGGGCAGGTTGGCCATGCTGAACTGGAGCTTTTGGGAGCGAAATGCTTTCACAAGGAGGGCACGGCTGCAATCCCTGATGACATCCATTCATTTTATTCTTTGGAGGGGGGGACTTGGAAGCCATCAGGCACATCAAATTGTGGCAAATGATTCCAGACTACGCCTCATTTCGAACTGCTGATGTAACAGAAACATGGCTGCTGTTCTAAAAATAAGAAGAAAAACTCCTAGCAGTTTTGTTTACTTCACATTGGAATTCACATCTATCACAGATTCCAGAAGCTTCTAGAAGGTGCCATCTTGCTTTTAAAGCACTCATGTTAGCCGGGTGGAGCATGCTTGTAATCCCAGCATTCGGGAAGCTGAGACAGGAGGATCACGGTTCACGGCCAGTCTCAGCTACTTAGTGAGGCCCTTTGCAACTCAGTGAGACCCTGTTTCAAAACAAAGAATAAAAAATAGGACTGGGGGGAAAGGGGGGTAGCTCCAAAGTAGAATGCCCTGGGTTCGATCCTCAGTCCGGAAAAAAAAGAGCAGTCATGTTTTGGGGTCCAGCTCCCTTATTCTTAGGGAGGGGGTAGGAAAGGTGTCCTGGAGATTCCTTTTCCAGTTACCACCAACCAGAGGCCAACAGAAAGTTCTTTTGCACAGACTAGAGCTTACTGACCTTAGCCCTAGGATGGTGTGGGCTGGAATATTCCCCATGGCACTGTTCTACCTGGAGCTGTACAACCAAGAACAACTCCCAACACCGAAAAGCCTCAACTGAGAAGCCCCACACAGACACACCTGTGACCTGAGTCCCTCAGCTGCCGGCTCCCAGCCTCAGTGACCCACTCAAGGTCAAAAGAGAATGTCACTTTGTCAAGCTGAGAATCTGTGAACACACACGCTGGGCGCAGCCTGACCTCAGGCTTTTTCCTGTGGCAGTCTTGAAGTCTGGAACCAGGCTGGCCTGCTGAGGTCTCCACAGGGCAGCCCTGGCCTTCCTTTCCTCCTCCGTCACTGGGACATAAGCAAGGCCCTCAGCTAATCTGTCTCTTGGAACCACCCAATGGGCCGGGTCTACCCAACAATTCAGTTTCAGTTCAAGCCAAGTCCCTGGTGCTCCCCACGCTGGACACAGCACACTGACCCCTCCCAGTTTCTTGTCCATCACCTGCACCTGGAAGGAGAAATGCCCAGATCTACCTGCTGCCCCCCCTCCACAGAAGAAAAATAGGGATCAGTAAGCCAAGTACAAGCACATCCATTCTGTTCTTAACACCTCTGGCATCTGTGCTGGGAACAGGCATAATCACCTCAACTACATCATAGCATAGAATGCAGACAGGAGGGACAAGAAATCCACAGGCCCCACGCCCTCCAAGCCCGGGGGACTGCTCAGCCAGGCTTCCTGCTGGAAATGTACAGCTGAGTCCAAGGAGGAGGTGTGGAGCACAGACCAGGTCAAAGGGTGTGGCAAGTCAGTGGTCCCAGCATTTGGGGGGCTGAGGCAGGAGGATCACCGCCGTGGACAGCCTCAGCTACTTAGGCACTTTGCAACTCAATGAGACCCTGTTTCAAAATAAAAAATAAAAAAGTAGGGCAGGGGTGTAGCTCAGAGGTCGAATGCCCCTGGGTTCTATCCCCAGATCGGCAATATATATATATATATATTATATATACACACACACACACATATGTATAAATGTATATGTGTGTGTGTGTATATATATATATCCAATAGCAGCTTTATTCATAACTGACAAAACTTAGAAGCAATCAAGACATCCATCCATCATGGTTCATCCGGACGATGGAATTGTATTCAGCACGAAAAAGAAAGAATAAACTGTCACACCATGAGGAAACTTAAAAGCACTGCTAAGTGAAAGAAACAAAGCAAAAAAGATGACCCGCTGCACGGCTCTGTGCAGGTCTGTTTTCTGTTGTTGCTATAACAAAATAAGTGAGGTCCGGTGCTGTATAAGGAAAAGAGACTTGTTTAGCTCACAGTGCTGGAAGGTACGAGGGCTCAGCACCAGCACCTGTCAGACTGTAGTGAAGGTTTCTGGGCAGATGGTGCCGCCATGGTGGGGCACATGAGGAAGAGAAAGAAGTCACATGGTGAGTCCGAGAACGAGAGTTAGCACAGGTGCCAGGCTCTCTGTCACAGCCCTCCCACGACCTCCACACAGCAACTGTGCTTCCAGCCATGATGCCGGGCGGGCAGCCTCAAACCACGTCCAAGCCACACAGCTTCCAACGTTATGGCATTCTGGCAAAGGCAAACGGGGTTTGGGGACAGAAAAAAGATAAGTGTCTGCCCAGGGCTGGGGGAGGGATGGAGAAGGAGGGCAGGGCCGACATTCTGAATACAGGATACCACAATGGTGGACTCGTGTCCCCACACACCTGTCCAAGCCTATAGATTGTACACCACCGAGAGTGGGCCTAAGGGCCACCGTGGACTTGGGGTGGCAGCCGTGTGCCAGTGCAGGTCACCTGTGGTAACAATGGACCCTCTGGTGGGGAGGTTGGTAATGGGGGAGGGCCCACATGTGTGGGTGCATATGGAAATTTCTGTATCATTCAATTTTGCTGTGAATATAAAACTACAAACTATTTTGTTTTTTTTGGTGGTACTGGGGTTCCTGGAAGCCCTTCTACCTCCGGGCTACACTCCCAGACACCTATTTTATACTTTTTTATTTGATAACAGGGTCTCTTAAGTCAGCGCGGCTGGCTTTGAACCTGCGTGATCCTCCTGTCTCCACCTCCCAAGCGCGGGGATTACAAGCATGTGCCACCACACCTGGCCAGTAAAACTACTTTTTGAAAAGGCCTTTTTAAGCCCGGCATGGTGGTGCATGCCTATAATCCCGGTACTTAGGAGGCTGAGACAGAAGGCTTACAGGTTCAAGGACAACCTCAACAATGTAGTGAGACTCTCAGCGACCTAATAAGACCCTCTTTCAAAACAAAAAATAAATAAATAAAAGGAGCTGGTGTGTAGCTTGGAGGCAGAGGCCCCTGGGCTTCAATTCCCAGTACCACAAGGTTGGTAGGGAGGGTTGGGGTGTAGCTCAGAGGTAGAATGCCCCTGAGTTCAATCACCAATACAAAAAAAAAAAAAAAAAATTCTTTTAAAAATTAAATGAAGCCGGGCGTGGTGGCACACGCTTGTAAACCACCACCACCACCACCACCCGCTTGGGAGGTGGAGACAGGAGGATTGCGCTGGTTCGAAGTCAGCCTTGCTGGCTTAAGAGACCCTGTTTCCAAATAAAAAATATATAAAAATAGGTCTGGGAGTGTAACCCGGAGGTAGAAGGGTTTTCAGGAACCCCAGTACCGCCAAAAATAAATAAATAAATAAATAAATAAATAAATAAATAAGCCAGGAATAGTGGTGCACCCTTATAATCCCAGTACTTGGGAGGCTGAGATAGGAGGATTGCAGGTTCTCAGCCAGCCTCAACTATTTAGTGAGGCCCTCTGCAACTTAGTAAGACCCTGTTTCAAATAAAAATAAAATAAAATAGAATAAAAAACAACAGGGCTGAGGGTGTATTTTGGAGGTAGAATGCACCTGGGTTCAATCCCCAGTACCACAAATAAAATAAAAATGAATAAACCTCTCTTTTTCAAATTCCTTCCTTCCTCCCTCTTTTTCTAATCATTTCTTTCTTTCCTTCTTTGGAAGCCAAAAGGCCACTAGTTCATCACTGGATCCCCTGAAACAGACTAAAGACTATTGAAAAGAGAAACATGTATGTATTTTAGATGCAGGTGGCCAGGCAGCCGAAGTGGCTTTTTCTTTAGACAAAGTATTTTACTGATTCCAAGAAGCACATTTTTAATGTCACTGAAATTATGGGAGTATTTTCCCCTATAATTGATAGCATGTCAGATTTGAATTGGCAGCAGCTCCTTCATTAGAAGTACCTATGATGATGCAATTTTTAATGAATGGGCTTGTAGGTTCGTTGAAAGACAGTATGTAGGAAAGTTGGGTGGAATTCTATTCTCATCTCATTCGGGTGTTTCGAACACACTTCCTCTCTCAAAGGCTCCAAATCCACCCCACAACCTTGGGTATCTCTCTGGGTCCCCAAGAGCACTAAGTCACTCAGTGGCACCCACCCCATAAATCTGTCCACCCCACCCAGACCACCACCTCAGAATGACTCTTCCCAAATCTCTATACTTCAAAACACCCTTGCAGAGGCTCATTGTTAGTAGCTGCTCCCTGCAAGGCCTCCTCCAGACCCCTGGTGTGAATGGTGTGACAGGTGCTCCTTCCTGCCATTCCGCCTTTCTCTTGTATCCAAAGTGTCTGCTTATGCCTCCCCTTTTAGACTCCAAACGCCCTGAGGCCAAGCCGCAAGCACTCTTCCTCATCTTCTGTGACTTGGTACCTGCGAGTGCCTGGCACATCAGAGATAGTTGATATGTTGTTGAACCATTTCAAACATCTGTCCATCTAAAGCAATCTGCCCAGAGAATCTTCCTGTACTACAAAATCAGGCCCAAATGATAACGCAAAAGGCCAGAAACCTGGGTGGGGGGATACAATAACTGATTCTAGGGAAAAAAGTGGAATTCTAAATCTCTTAAAAGATACCTTTAAGTCAGGCATGGTGGCACACGCCTGTAATCCCAGTACTCAGGAGACTAAGACAGGAGGATTACAGGTTGGAGACCAGTCTCAGCAAATTAGTGAGGTCCTGTTTCAAAATAAAAAATAAAAAGGGATAAGCCGGGCATGGTTGTGCATGCTTGTAATCCCAGCATTTTTTTAATTTTTTTTATTGGTGCATTATATTCCTACAACTTATTGGGGTTAATCCCAGCATTTTGAACACTGAGACAGAAGGATCGCAGTTTGCAGACAGCCTCAGCTATTTAGTGAGGTCCTTTGCAACTCAGTGAGACCCTGTTTCAAAATAAAGAATGAAAAATAAGGTTGAGGGTGTAGCTCAGAGGTAGAATGCACCTGGATTCCACTCCCAGTACCACAAAAAAATAAAAAGGGCTGGGGTGTACACATGCTTGTAATCCTAGTACTTGGGAGGCAGAGACAGGAGGATTGAGGGTTCTCAGCCAGCCTCAGCTACTAAGTGAGGCCCTCTGCAATTTAGTGAAACCCTGTTTCAAAATAAAGAATAAAAAATAGGGCTGGGGGTGTAGCTGGGAAGTAAAATGCCCCTGGGTTCCATCCTTAGTACCAAAAAATTAAAAAATTAAAAATTAAAAAATAGGGTTTTGCTGTAGCTCAAAGATAGAATGCCCCTGGGTTCAATTCTCAGTACCAATACACACACACACACACACACACACACACACACACACACACACAAACCCAACCTTAGAATTCCTTTAAAATATATGTCTAATAATTATTCTGCAAATACTAATTCCAGAGAATATCTAGATAATGTATAACTCCTAATGACTATTGGTCTGGGTTTGTGCCTGACTCCCTCGTGCTTATGTTACAAAAGATTAAAAGGGTTTGGTGCCAACTGGGAAAACAGTCTCCTTCTTAATTGTGTCATGCCAGCTGCAGATACCCTCTCATGCATGTAACTAGTTCAAACTTTCGCTATTTCCTTAAAATCAGAAATGCTAAGCCAGGTGTGGTGGCGCATGCTTGTAATCCAGGATTTAGGAGTCTGAGACAGGAGAATCACAGTTTGAGGACAGCCTCAGCTACTACTTAGGCCCTTTGCAACTCAGCAAGACCCTGTTTCAAAATAAAAATTAAAAAATAGGACCAGAGATGGTGTAGTTCGGAAGTAGAATGTCCTTGGGTTCAATTCCCAATACCGCAAAAAAGAAAAAGAAATGCTTATGCACCATCCTAAAAGGCAACAAAACACATAACACATGTATACACACACAGAAACACCCACATATATAAAGGATATATGTCATCCCTGGCTAAAGAGAGCAGAGAAAATCAGCCATCACAACAGCATTGGTGACCAATGTAAGGACTGGAAACGACCCACAGGTAGGCACAGGGAATACACCCAAGACTGCAGTGGCCGGCACCACGAGAACACCTGAGAGCCAACCCCTTTTTTTCCAGAGATCTCTCTCCCCCTAGAGTAACTGGTAGAATTCCAACCCAAATCCCAATTAGGAGATCCAGAAGGAGCAAGTTAAGGGTTTGGACCTGGCACATTTCAAACAAGTAACATGAGAGGTTGAAGACCCCCCCCCCACACACACACACTTCAGCTGACAACACCAAGGCCCGAGTGGCTGCCCCCGGCTGTCACTCATCACAGCAGAATTGCAAATGGTTGTGCTGGTGTTCATGGGTCAGCTGGAAAGCAAGGAACAAGTAGGTGTGCGGGGGGTGGGGGGGGTGGCTTCATACCCTGAGCAGAAACTATCAGCAGAAATAAATCCTAGGGCCTCCCAGTTACCAAGCTCTTACCCTGGGTTATCAAGCTCTTGCCCTGTGCAAAGCACATCCGCAGGGGGGAGGGGGAGGAGGTTTAAAGAGATGCCTTGTGATTTTTGCCCATGAGAGTACAACTAGCCCAGGTGCCATGCCTTTTTTTTTTTTTTCTTTTTTGTAAACAGCCCACAGGATCTGCAATCTCTCTTTGGCTCAAAACTTTTGCCAAATCCTTTGAGCCTCAGCCTTTTCCCCCACAGAAGAAACTGGAGACTCATATGGGGGCAAGAAGAATACACCCCCACAGATCTCTGCTACTGCAGAACCTATAAAAAAAAAATGCTGGGTAACAGACAAGGTGGCCTGCTCAAGATCTCAGCTATCACTGTCAACAGAAAAGACCAGGACAGGACTGCTATGGGGCTAGGCAGGTGTTGACAACAACCTGAAGCTGTGCTATCCAAGCCCCTGGAGCTCAGGGCACCGTGTGCTCAGCTCCACACCAGCAGTGCCCACCCGATTCCTGGCTGCTCAAGGGAGCATAAGGGACTGCATTTAGTGGTGAGATAATGGTACGGTATATGAGTCATGCAAATCACCTGAGATTTCATTCCTTTTCCCAATATAAGCATATATTGGACTAAGCTATCTCCATTTAACTCCCCCTACGTTTTCTCATTTCATTACACTTGAATGTATCAATTTTCTACCGAACTCTAAATAGCTGAACAGGTTGCAACTGCTTCAATGGCCAGCAACCTGATACCACCGTGTTTTGGAGCCAGTCCAGTTCTGACCCTACGCTCTAAATGTAAGACTCCTCGTCCATTCTTTTAGGACTCCCCGTTGCTGTTAATGGGTTCCTTCCTTGGAATTGCACCAGCTCTTCACCTCGGGGTCCCCGTGGGCTCTTTCTTTACCCCCATCCCAAATCTAGCCAGTGCCAAATCTGAGCCTCTGTTTTCCAAGGGTGCCTCCTGCCCCTCCTGCTGCAGAGGCGGCTGGCCTCCCCAGCACCCTGCCTTCCCCATTAGCTAGACATGGCTGACAAATTAACCTTCAGAAAACAGTGATCATGTGACATCAGGCTCTCTCTAATGTAGGGAGAGAACGTCCATCGTCCTGAGCTTGTCCTTCCAGGCCGCCTGAAGCCTGGCCACGTCCACACCACTAGTGTTAGTAGGACCCTCTGTTCCTTCTCACATCTGGGGTGCACCAGCCACTCCTGACTTCCGCTCCTGCTTAGACAGAGGCCGAGGTGACTTCGGCTGCAGTTCCCCTCCACCCCTGGCTCTATTATCCAAATCTTCTGCAAGGCCCCAGGGCCTTCCACAACTACAGTGGATGAAGGGCTCCTTCCTCCTAACCCTGATGACCTTGCTGGGAAGCAAAGAACCCAACCCACTGGCCTCAAGGCCACACACACACACACACACACACACACACACACACACTCACTCTCTCTTTCTCTCTCTCTCTCTCTCTCTCTCTCTCTCTCTCTTGTACTTTCCTAAGCTAACCTGTGTGATTGCCCCTGGTCATCCCTCCTGGGGCCCTGAGACCTGTGGCCACAGCATCCCTCAGACAGAACCCAAAGCCCCAGCAGGCCAAGGAACCCTTTCTCAGATGCCCTCTGCCAGTGCTACTCAAAAGACAGAGAACTTTTCCAGCTAAAATAGAATGTTTCTGTTGCAATTCCCAAACAGGTAATATTCCTGCTTGATCATGAATTCATTTCTTAAAACCGCGGGAATGAGCACCCTTGTCCAGGCTGCACCCTGCTCCGGGACAGGTCAGCTCTGGAAGTCAGACAACCACTTGCACAGGGCCAGGGCCAAGGTAGCTCCACACCACGTGAATACAGGTTGGGTTTTCTGTGCCCATAAACGATTCAGATACACGGGCGGCGGCCAAATGCACACGGCGAGGGTGGGGGGAAGGACCCGGCTGGGTGGCGGGCTGGAAAGGGGAGAGTCCCAGCAGCTGTACCCTGTTGAATCCCTGGTTCAAACTTCCCCCTCCGTCAGCGCGGTGCCCTACACCAGCCAAGACCCGCGGCCCCGCGATGCCTCAGGAGCCAGGCCAGAAGAGAAAAGCGAGTGGACGGGGAGGCAAAGGTGGCCGTTTGGAAACTGCTGGAGCTCCCGGGCCGGCCTCTGGCTCCGGAGCCTGCGTCATGCCACCCGCGGCACTGGCGGCGGCGCGCAGGAGGAGGATGCCGCGGCTGGCGCTGGTGCTGATGCTGAGCCCGCCGCGCCGAGTGACAGCCGCCCCCACCCACCCGGCGCGCTCGGGCCTGGGGCTACTCACCCGGAGGGTTGACGGCCGCCGGGGTTGCCATCTTGCGCGGAGGGAGCTGCGCACCCGGCGCGGCCAGGACCGAGCGGGCCGGCGCCGCGGCTACACAAAGGACGCTCCCGCCGCCGCGGCCGCCGCCCCCGCCTCTCTCCGCCTCCCGCCGCCGCCGCCGCCTCCCGGCTCAGCCTTTGTGGCGCGGCGGGGGCGCCCGGCCCGCTCCCCGGCCGAGCGTAGCACCGCGAGACTTGGGGCTGCGGGCCGGGGGGACCCCCCAGGTTGGAGCCGCTGTCCAGCGGGGGCCCGTGTAGTGCTCAGGCTTTGGGAGAGCGCCCGGTCTGGCTACCCCAAGCCCACCTCCCGGGCGTCCGAGTCCATCACTCCATCACTGCGGGGCGCTGGCGGCGCAGGCGAGAGCGCAGCCCATTTAAATTCAGAGGGAAGCCGGTCCTTAGAGAAGGCCGCAGGAAACAAAGGCGCCCCAGTGCTGCCCACTTAGCATGCCAGAGCCGAGTGCTCAGCCCCCAGAGCTGGAGGCTGGTTGCTGAGCAGAGGCGCCCAGAGATTCCCCAGGCCTGGATATCTCCAAGGCCACACAGCTAGCTGCAAGGGGCATTAGGCAAGCACCCAGTCGCAAGCCATGGCGCCGGAAATTGAGAATGGGTTGGCCGGCTTTCCTTCTTGCATAGTGACTGTCTTTGTTTATTACCGGAGGTCATTGCAAGAGCCTTATTTACACTGCAAATTGAGATTTATTGTGTGTGTGTGTGTGTGTGTGTGTGTGTGTGTGTGAAAGGGGGTACTGCGGATTCTAACTCCAAGTTGTACCAACAACAACCCCCCCCCCCCGTTTTTTATTTTTGTTTTGAAACAGAGTCTCTCTTGGTTCCTGAATTTCACTATATTGCTGAGGTTGTCCTCGAACCTGTGATCCTCCTGTATCAGCTTCCCAGGTACTGGGATACAGGCTTGCACCACCTGTCTCAGCTGCAAATTGAGATTTTGGGGATGTTATTGTTGTTGTTTTAGGTACCAGGGATGGAACCCAGGGGCATTCTACCTCCGAGCTACAGCCCCAGCCCTATTTTTTAGTCTTTTTTATTTTTGAAACAGGGTCTCACTGAGTTGTAAAGGGCCTCGTTAAGTGCTGAGGCTGTCTGTGAACCGCAATCCTCTAGTCTCTGCCTCCCAAATGCTGGGATTACAAGCGTGCTACCGCACCTGGCAAATTGAGAATTTTTAAAAATGTTTTAATGAGTCTGGGCGTGGTGGCACACACTTGCAATCCCAGCATTTGGGAGGCTGAGACAGGAGGATCGCAGTTCCAGGAAAACCTCAGCTACTTAGTGAGGCCCTTTGTAATTCAATGAGACCCTGTTTCAAAATAAAGAATAAAATATAGGGCTGGGGGTTTAGCTCAGAGGTAGAATGCCCTGGGTTCCATCCCCAGTACCTCCCCACACACACACAGTTTTAAATGAAGTTCAGGTGCAGAGAACTTAGAGGGGTTGTTTTTCCACCACTCACTGGGATCCCTGTGAGAGAGTGTGGCTTCTCAAAAGACAACGCCATAATAGATGTCTTATCAAAGTGAGAGGGAAGAACGGGGCAGGGGGAGGGGTTGGGGGGCTGGCGGCCCCAAACACAGACAGGTTTGCAAAAATCACACACCATCTTGGTAAACCCTCCCAAAGAAGCATCTGGGTGGAAGGGAGGGAGAAACAGTGTGCTTGGCTGGGTGTCTGGGTGCCCATCTACAGATGACTTTCCTCATAAAACTGTATGGATGGAATGTTTACTCAGCTACAAAGGACAAAATTATATAATCTGCAGGAAAATGAAATGGGACTTGAAAATATTAGGCTGAGATTAGTCAGTCCCAGAAAGTTAAGTCATATGTTTTCTTTCATATGTGGAAGCTAGAGAGAAAACCAGTAACAAAAGAGACCTCTGCTAAAGCAATAGTGACTCCAGGGAGCGATGGAGCTGGCTTAGGGGAGGGAGGAGGGGGATGGAGACATCCTGAAGGCAAGAGTTTAGGTGATGCTACGTACATAAGTGAACTGGTCAACGCCGATCCCAAGGGCATGGACGGGGAAGGGGCTGGAGCGGGGCGTCTGGAGGGAAGCACGGAGTGTTGTAGGCATCCATATACCTATCATTCGATACCTTGTTATGATATATAATTATGTACCAGTAAAATTATATAAGAGAGACGCAGCATTTGGGGTGTACTTTTAAATCAGTTTGCTTGAAGGGAGCATTTGTGACTTTTGATCTAACAGGTGGGTGGGGTGGGGTGGGAGAATGAAATGGGCCCTGCACTCAGGAAGCAGCTGCCTGGAGCCCCAGGCAGAACCCCTGACAGGCGCATCCCGGGCTGGTCAGAACAGAGAGCAGGCTCTAGCAGTTGCTGGAAATAGGAACTAAACCCCGAAGAAATGAGCAGGATGTGGGAAGAGAAGACATTTCGGGGTAAGAATAAAGCACTGTGTATCCAGTCACAAGATAGGCACTGCCCAGAGAGAGCCAATGAAAGAAAGAAAAAGAGAGAGGTCAACCTGGTTATCAGCTGGGCCCCCACCGCCTCCCTGAGTGTCCTGATTTCCCCAGAAGTGAGAGCTCAGCTTCTCTTCTGTGTACCCCTAAAAGCAAGGCACGCTCATACCCACATGCACTTAATTAAAGCTTGCACATACTCGACTGAGAGTTTCTCAAAAGTGCAAGAAGAATTTCCCCTTGGTCACTCTAAGTCAAAGCATCATGGGAGAAGGCTTGATTTCTCAACTCAGGGTCTGTGGGGTCCTTGTCTTACGTGACAGAAAAGGATTTTAGCACAAACCAGCCAGAGACATAAACAGAGGTTTATTTAGGAAATTAAAAAATACACATTTGAGAAAGAACGCAGGGCCACCTCTCAAGTGAAAAAGACATGCTTTGGGAGTGCAAGGCTCATCTGCTTTCTTCTTCTTCTTCTTCTTCTTCTTCTTCTTCTTCTTCTTCTTCTTCTTCTTCTTCTTCTTTTTCTTCTTCTTTTTCTTCTTCTCCTCCTCCTCCTCCTCCCCTTCTCCTTCTCCTCCTCCTTCTTTTCTTTTGGTGGTATTGGGGATTGAATCCAAGGACATTCTACCTCTGAGCCATACCCCCATCCCTATTTCACTTTTAATTTGGAAACAGGGTCTCACTAGGTTGATAAGAGTCTCACTATTTGCTGAGGATGTCCTCAAACCTACAATCCTCCTGTCTCAGCCTCCCAAGTACTGGGATTAAGGGCATGCACCACCGTGTCCAGCCAGTATAGGACTATTCTTCTAAAGGAAGTTTTGTAAATGTCGTGGGGGGTTTCAACCCAATGACTGGGTTCTTTTGATTGTGGGACACAGAGCAGGTGGTGGTGGTCTGGTTTGTCTAAAAATGAACATTTGGTTCATTCTGGTTTGTTTAGATGAACATTATTTAGTTGATGGATAGCACTCAGATTGTATTCATCTCATTGGGCCTTGAACAATTGAACAAAATCTTTCTCTGGATGTCTTTGATCAGTCTAAAACCAGAACATGGATTCACAATTCACTGGGCACGTAGTGTCCTAAGATTTATTGGACAGACCTTCAGGGTAAAGATGGACCATCATGGAATGTCTACATTTTAAACGACCATCCGACCATCTCCCTTTTCTCTCCCGTTTGTCTCCTTTCTATCTATTACTTTTATTTTTCCTATTCTACCTCTAAAAGAGAAAACGAGATAGAGCTCTCCAAGTTTCTGCCACCCAGAGTGTCCTCTGGCTCCCGCTGGGCAGCTCTGTCCCCATGCCCATCCACAGCAGCATCACGGCCCCCACCGGCCAGGCCCCTGCCCTCCCCAGCCTCCCATGTCCCCAAGCAGCAGCAAGCTCCCCTTCTTGGCATTTGTACATCAACTTAACAACCATCCCAGCTACTCATGTAGTTCATTTTGTCTCCAAATAGATTTCTAAAACTCTTCCTCACAAATAAAAAAAATTTTGCATTAAGCGTGACTATCAAACACACATGTTCAACAGGTGGTCCTTCCTTCCTGTTCGATTGTACTTGCCCATTGCTCTGATGATTACTCTCTAAGCATCTTGGATACTGGATCTTGCACAGGCCTCCTTCTTTTATTGTCTTTTTTTTTTTTTTTTTTTGCCAAAAAAGACCAGGAGCAAGTGGACGACTGCTCTGAACTAGACTGCTTTCCACAATCTGCCTGGGGTCTGTTCCTTGCTGGAGTTTTGGGTGAGTAAGGCGTATGTTTGGATTTCACAAGGAAGGAGATCACCTGTCTTCTCCCCCATCACTAGACTTCAGGGGTGGAAAGTGCCTTCGCCATCAGCCAGACTTCCCAAGAATCTGCAGACAGGAAATTGGCTCTGGGCAGAAGAGGTGACTCTCTCAAGGTCGTGAGACAGGTCGCTGGCCGTGCCAGGGCTTGTGGCTGGGGGCAGCCATGGAGAAGGGTGGAGTGGAGGATTTGTCCCCCTCCCTCACTTCGTTCCTCGCTCAGTACTCGCAGGTTGAAGGCAGGGACGTTGATTGTGGGTGACAACCCCTCCTAAGTAAACGTAGGGGATGGAGCGGTACGCCATTGTGAATACTGAGCGCTGTTTGCACAACACAGCAGTCTCGTGCTAATTATGAGAGTTAGTAGACTGTGACCGGTTAACCAGCTTAGGAATTCCACTCAACCTTTAAACAACCTGAAACTCTTTTAAATTCCAAAGGAGGCTGTTGAATTCGAAGCTGAGATTTGCATTTAAAAAAAAAAATTTAACACAGCCCCGCTGGATCAGGTCTCCAGAAACGGCCAGGAAACACCAAGGACCTGGTCCTCCTGTCTCAGCCTTGCGTCTCCTTTTTCTTTTCCTTAAACTTGGTGGAAGAAAGCAATCACTCCAACCCAACTTCGCAAAACTTCTCGGCCCTGGCACTAGAGGTAGAGGATTTCTGTTGCAAAAGACATAATGATCCTGAGGGATTTCAGTCTCCTTCTAACTTCTCTTTGAGGCAGCAGAGGCCAGGAAGGGAAGCATGGCCTTACAGGAAGTAGTGGAAGCAGAGGGCAAATTCTGAGCCTTCATGTACAACTGGGGGCCCCTCTGCTCTGCGTGGCTCCCCTCGGGGTGTGTGTGTGTGTGTGTGTGTGTGTGTGTGTGTGTGTGTGTGTGTGTGTTACTGGGAATTTAACCCAGGGGCATTCTACCTCTGAGCTATGACCCCGTATTGTTTGTTTTGCGAGTCTGGGGATGGAACCATGAGGCATTTGACCTCTGAGCTACACTCCCCTGCCTTATTTTTTATTCTTTATTTTTTGAAACAGGGTCTCACTAAGTTGCGGAGGGCCTCACTAAGTAGCTGAGGATGTCCACAAACTGTGATCCTCTCGTCTC
This sequence comes from Muscardinus avellanarius, assembly GCF_963383645.1. Taxonomy (NCBI): domain Eukaryota; kingdom Metazoa; phylum Chordata; class Mammalia; order Rodentia; family Gliridae; genus Muscardinus; species Muscardinus avellanarius. Next base: position 143,987,944 of record NC_137788.1, on the reverse strand, counting down.
AGCCTCCCGAATGCTGGGATTACAAGCCTGCGCCACCACACCCGGCTTACTTTTTTTTTTCTTTCTTTTTCTTTTTTTTTGGTGGTACTAGGGGTAGAACCCAGAGGCTTTCTACCTCTGGGCTATATTCCCAGACCTATTCTATATTTTATTTGGAAACAGGGTCTCACTAAGTTGCTGAGAGCCTCACTAAGTAGCTGAGGCTGGCTTTGAACCTGTGCAGCCCTCCTGTCTCCGCCTCCCAAGCGCGGGGATTACAAGCTTGTGCCACCACTCCCGGCTCTTACTATTTACTTTGAAACAAAGTCTTGCCAAGTGTCTGAGGGTCTCACTAAATTGCTGAGACTGGCCTTGAACCTGCAATCTTCCTGTCTCAGCCTCTCAAGTATTGGGATTATAGGCATGTGCCACCATGCCTGGCTCTATTTTTCTTTTACAACTCTATGGTAAACCTGAAATTATTTTAAAAATTTTAAAAATATATAAAGAATTGAGAAAACAAGCCAGTCCAAAGGAAATAAAAAGCACATCCAAAGTACAAAACTCATTTGGAACTAACGATAGCATGATACAGTCCCGTCCTGAGGGACTCCTCATCCGCACAAATACTTACAGAAATGTGACATCGATCTCATTCCTTCTTCCTGCTGTTATTTCATGTACAGATCTCTGTACTGAGTGGAGAGAGGCTGCCCCTGTCGGGGGACAGCTCAGCATCCTACCCTGGCTGTATCCTCAGGCTCAGCTGCCTCCCTTCTGCTAGAATGTCATTGTTTTTCCTTTATTAACTCCTCACTGTTTTTATTGTACAAAAAGACTGAAGTGTCAGTCTTCATGGTCCAGAGGGTGCTACTGTAAAAAGAAACAGGGATGCGGGCTTTGAGTTGAAAGAGCCCCAAAGAACAACTGCTGATACCATTCAGATTTAGGGAACGCTCAACTAATGTATGCGTGAGGGATAGATGCTAAAAACACATGTCTAAATAAATCTAAAAGTGCTCTTTCAATAGCATGAAATTGCAATTTTAAGTATTAACCAAGTATTATAAATCAAAACAATTGACTCTTTCAAGAAACATCCAGCTGGATGTGGCGGTGCATGCCTTGCTATGCCTTAGTAATTCTTAATCCCAGTACTTGGAAGGCTAAGACAGCAGGATTGCAGGTTCGAGGCCAGTCTTGACAACTTAGTAAGACCCTCAGCAACTTAGGGAGACCCTGTTTCAAAATAAAAAGTAAAAAGATCTGGGGGGTTAGCTAAGAGGTTAAATGTCCTTGGGTTCAATCCCCAGTATCAAAAGAAGAAAGAATAAAGAAAAAGGAAGGAAGGAAAGAAGGAAGGAAGGAAGGAAGGAAGGAAGGAAGGAAGGAAGGAAGGAAGGAAAGGGAAGGGAAAGGGAAGGGAAGGAAAGGAGAGGAGAGGAGAAAGACTCATTATCTCAAACAAGACCTCAGGCCTTTTCCTAGCGTTTCCAAATGAAAATCAGAAGCAATGCCAACATGAAAAATAATGATAAGGTTTGCATGATCAAGTCAGGAAGAAACAGAACAGGACGTAACTTCCAGTTCAAGGTGGAGCTGGGTAGAAACAGGAGCAGCATATTCCTGGCTTCTGCTCCCTCCCTGGATTTCGCAGTGCCCCCTCAGGCAGCAAGAATGGGAGGATGCTCGCTGCCATTCAGCCCAGAGGCTGAGCATAGACGCACAGTTGGAACACTCTCTCTTTAAAGCCTTTGCTCCTCACAAATATGGTCCATTGTCCAAATTAAGTTGTATCTAAGCCAGCCCAGCTCACAGGGTAACTGCTCCTATTTGCACAGGGCACTTGCCCTATTTATTTCAGACCACATTCAAGGAAAATATCTCATAGCAGTTTCTTATTTTGCTGAGAGAAGAATGTACCATAAAGGACACTACGCTTAATTAGCACATTAACATAATCACATCAAGTACAGACAAAGAATCTGACAATAGGAAATTGGGTAAATCAACACAAATGATTTCAGCCCCAGGCTTCATAATTAGCAAAATAAAGATAGCTTCCATGCTGTCTCGTGCCTTGACTGTAGTTGTTTCTAACTTGCAAGGTTGGAACTGTTACCAGAGAGCGCTTGAATTTATCTTCATATTTAAGTGAGAAAAGGTTTAAGCACACATATTTTTCTGTTTTCAGGTTTTGACAACTTCTTTGCTAACTGCCCCTGCTCTTTTGCTCTCCAAAGCACTCATCAAAGCCAGGATGCTGTGGTGAGCAGTTCTGCAAAGGAAAACAGGAGGCCATGCCAATTTCAAGAGCTCAGAGCCCAAAGACACAAAAGAGACAGGAAACCCGATGGAAATTTCCTAGGCTTCCGCCTGCACCAGAAATTCTCTAGGAATTTGTATGAATTTGCCATTTTCAGCCCCTTCCCCGTGAACTGCAATTGTAGGCCATTTCTGCAGCGAAACCGTTGAAGTGACCACAAGATAGAAGTAGATGCCATCAGTTGACTGAGGCAAGCAGATCAGAACCAACAAAAATCAGACGTGCCTAGTGCTAGTTTTGTGACAATCTGCAAGTTGACAAGTAAGAGACAGAATCCTTGGAGGACGGACACTAGGGCATTCGGCACAGGTGTTGGTGTCGCACAAACGGCATCTGCCACCTACTTGCTGTGCAACCCAAAGCCGTTGGCTGAGCTCCTCTTGGCTTCAATTTTCTCATATACAGAACGAGAAAAAATGACACTCCTTTCACTGCTCATTTGTGAAAGTCGGTTGAAGTAATAGAAGGGATACGAGAGGGAAAACAATGGTCACCAAGAGGCCAGGATGGATGTGGTTCCTGGAGAATGCACGTGCAGAGCGGGCCCAAGTAGCTCTGCACCACCAGGCCCTGGGAGGACATTGATTTTATATCTTACTACTTGATTAGATTTGTTAATCAGCTCTAGAAGTTTTCTGTTTGAGTTTTTTGGGTCTTCTAAGTATAGCATCATGTCATCTGGAAAGAAAGCTAATTTCAGTTCTTCTTTTTCTATTTGCATTCCTTTAATTTTCTTCTCTTGCCTTATTACTCTGGTTAGAGTTTCAAGTACAATACTGAAAAGGAAAGGTGATGGTGGACATCCTTGTTTCATTCCTGAATTTTAAAGGGAACGCTTGCAGTTTTGCAGTTTTTCTCCATTTTATATGATATTGATTGGGCTTGTTATCCATTAATTTTTTATGATATTGAGGCAATTCCCTTCTATTCTGATTTTCTGCAGTGTTTTCAACATGCATGGGTGTTGGATTTTGTCAAGTGCTTTTCAGCATCTATTGAGATGATCATGCGATTTTTGTCCTTAGCCCTATTTATGTGATAAATTATATGTTTTGACTTGCATATGTTGAACCAGTCATTCCCTGGAATGAACACAACTTAGTTATGGTATACAGATTTCTTGATATGGTTTTGAGTGGGTGTCACTAGTATTTTGTTTAGGATTTTTAGATATATGTTCATCAAAGACATTGGTCTGTAATTTTCTTTTCTTGAGGTATCTCTATTTGGTTTTGGTATTTGCTTCAAATAACAAATTTGAAAGAATCCCATCTCTCTATTTCATGACATAATTTGTGTAGGATTTATCTATATAGTTCATCTATAAAGATTTTGTAGAATTGTTGATAATCCTTCTGGAGCTGGAATTCTCTTTGATGAAAGACTTTTTATTGCTGTTAGTGGGTTTAGGTTTTCTGTATTCTCTTGGTTCAATTTAGGTAGGTTGTATCTGTCTAAAAATTTGCCTCTTGAACTTCTCCCCTTTATTCTAACCAAAGAGTTTTAATTGAGACACACACACACTCAACTGACATTTGGACTTTTCCTTGTTTAACAAATGATCTTTTATTATCATGAAGTCAAATGTGAGTTATGCAAGCTGCTTGGTCTCTTTTATCTGGGCCTTAAAAAGAGCCTTGCTTGGCCCCTTCTCTTATTTAAAAACTGGTTGAGTTCCTTTCTCTACTTTCTTGTGACTCTCTTTCCTGCAGGCCTGAGAGTCCTTGGAGGTGGGATTCCTGTTGATTCTCTATAGCTGGAGGTCTAGAGAGCTCAGGAATGGCTCAAGGTTGCCTGCAGCACATTTCTCCTTCCACCAGAACTGGTTTCCACTCTCAAAATTTGCAAGAATGAGTCTGGGTCTTCCCAATTCAGTGTCTCTAGAGGGCACATGCCTGTTAAGGAATAAAGAACTATTCTAGAATCCACTCTGGAGCTGGAAGGCTCTGGTTTCCCAATGTTACATGTTCTTGGACTTGGAGAATTTTCAAGCCCTGACTTCCAGCCAAACATTTTGCTAGTGTTTTGGGAAAAAAATAGCAACAGCTTGGCAATACCCAATGAACAATTATTGATATAAAAAAACTTTAATGTTACTGATGCAGAATAAAAGACTGTAATATAAATGAGAAATATATTGACATTGTCTTTAATGGGGCATAGCATGAGCTTTCTATTATTTTCCTAAGGCACACATTGGATGAAATTTGAGTTTTCCAACATGGTTTAGGATTGTTCTAATACGAATAGCCTGACTTTGAACCACATGTACCCACCGGGATTGTGGATCTCACCTACCTTACTCACTGGGGAATTATAGTGCTTATTGGGAAACTGCAGGGGAAATCTCAAACCACGAGCAGCCGTTTACCCAGTTGGCATTCTGCTCCTGGACTTTGTGTGCACTCCTGGTAACAGGCCCCGTCACCCGGAGGGGTGGGTTTTACCATTGCCCTTCTGCATTGGGGGAGATCGATTGAAGTCCAAGGTTGTGCAGCTGTTGGGTTTGAGGTGTTAGGATTCACATGCAACAGTCTTGAGTGTTGCCTTTACATCTCTCAGGCTAGAAAGCAGACACAGGTGTTGTTTTGCATAAACTCTTTGGGTTTCCATAAAGGGTCTTCTGATTAGCCAAAGCTTCTTAGTATACATAGATCGGTCACATAAACCCTTATGGCCTAGTTTGATATTAATATTAGTGTTCCAAGCACAGTTAGCACTAGTCTCACAGAGGAAAGGAATGGAATTAGCTTTGCAGACTCCGGGACTTCATCCTGGCCCTGACGTTTAAAGTTGTATGTCCTTAGAAAAGTAACTTCTCTTCCCTGAGCTCATGTTTCCTTCCATGTATAACAGAGAAAAATCAGTGTTGGCGGGGCTGTTTATAAGAGGCAGATGAAACGCTTGGGATGAAGGCCTTCCCAGCCAAGGCAGGTAAGTGGGCAGCTCCCTCCCGTCTTTGAGTTCAGACACGCTTATAGACATGGGTGTAATTTCTCATTATAATGACACTTGCCCACTGTTTCCCTCCAGCATGAGATATTTATGAGTAGAGAAAGTGACTTATTCACTCCTATTTCCCAATGCACAGAACCCTCCCAAAATGGTCATCTCTAAGACGATTGCTGGATGAATGGCTGAATGAACACATGGAAAGGTTGTGTGGGTGTTGTAAGCTTCACAAAGGTGCAGTGCTTGGTGATATATATAGTAATCACCCACTGACCCTCCACATCATTCAGTGTGTTCTCGCTAGGCCACTATCTGCCACCTGTGGCCCTTGATCCACCCTCTTTCCTTTGTCTTTGTCCTGAGAGTGGCTTGTTTTTAAATCTGTGGCCTTGGTTCACAGATTGGGCCCCCCTCTTATTACCTGACCCAGTGGTTCTCAGAGTGACCCGGATAGCTTGCGAAAGCACAGATTCCTGGGTCTCATTCCCAGAGTTTCTCACTGAGCAGGTACGGTTTCTCTTTGAAAGCTACCAGTCCAGGCTGTGATCACCCCTCCTGTACAGGGAGTCCCTGGGAACTGTGGGCAGCAGGCAGGTACCTCCTGATGCTCGTGGGCAGCAGACTTTAGAGCACAAGGGGCTGTCAATTCACATTCTGAGATGGATCTTCTGAATACGGGGAGCCCCATGGAGCCTGGGCGCCACGTGTCTATGGCACAAGTAGCCAACATTTGGTGACCCGTATGGTGTCAGCCAGCTCACAAAAGCTCTGAAACTCTAACAACTGCTCTGATGGGCTGGACCAGGAAGACCCCCCTGCTTGGCTCTCAGACCCCAGGCTTCTCCTGTCTCCCCACTAGCCATGTTCTCACAGTGGCCCGGTCTTCATGTAAGCCTTGTTCCTTTCTCGTGGGTTATTTTTCTGTACCACTGCATCTGTCTCTGTGCCCCCCATTCTGGGTTCCTCCTTCCTGCAGGCCTGGGCGCTGGGTTGGCCTGGGCGATCTTCCCAGTGTCCCTGCTTCCTGTAGGTAGGCCTCAGTGCCCTCTTCCAGCATCCCTCCTTCCTGCAGCCCTGGGTGCCCACCCCCTTGAGTGCCCTTGGCCTCTTCTTTGAGAAAGCAGAGCTTTGAGTTCTCCGCAGTCCCCTAGCTGCCCCGCTAGTGCTGTGAGGACTTTGCCCAAGGAATGGGAGCTGTGCCAGACAAAGCGTCAGGACACTTATGATTTCTGGTTCCGCCTTTTGGAACTGCTGTGATATTTTCAAAGACGGGCCTGGTATCCAAACCTGAAGAGCACAGGAGAGAGAACAGGGTTTATGCTTCTGTGTCATGGAGAAGAGCTGCCAAGATGCGATTAAGGTTTCTGAATTAGAACTTGGTGTAAAAGTGCCTTTGCTGTGGTTTTCCAGGGTCCTGCAGTGAATGGAGTGAATACATTTAAGGAAACAAAGGCCAGTTCATAGCCGAGGAGTGGAAGACGTATTCCTCCTACTATTCGCTCCCCTGGTTTTACTGACACAGCCTCAGAAGCCTGGGAGGAGCCTGGGGAGGGGTTTCCTCCCCACCCTAAAGGGGTCTCACTCCTTCCTCTTTTTTTTTTTTTACCCCTATTACTGGGTAATGGAACCCAGGGGCATTCTACCTCAGAGCTACACCCCCAGCCCTATTTTTTATTCTTTATTTTGAAATAGTATCTCACTGAGTTGCAAAGGTCCTCATTAAGTAGCTGAGGCTGTCCACAAACCAGGATCCTCCTGTCTCAGCCTCCCAAATGCTGGGATTACAACAAGTATGCGCCATCACACCCAGCTCACCTCTGTCTAAATACAGAATGAGAACAGGAAGGCTCCACGTCCTCCCTGTGGGTAAAGTACTCTCCGGGGTGGCTCTTAGGAGCTTTCTCATTCAGGGTCCCTGGCCATGGGGAACTCCCGCAGGCTTCCCACCTCTCCTCTTGGCCACCAATGTGGGGAGCGAGTCCTGTTCAGGACCTGCAGTGGGCAGGTGTGTGTGCGGGGTGGGGGGGAGCATCCATCAACACTGGGAAGGAGCAGCAGGTTACAAGGAAGGGCCTGCCCCACCCTCCCCAGCTGGTCCTCTTCCCCCACCCTCTCTCCCCATTGGCTTTCTGCCCCTGCCCTCTCCCCAGCTGGTCATCTTCTTCCCCATCCTCTCTCCCCGCTGGACCCCCCCCCCCTTCACCTCCCTTCACACTGCTGCATGGCCATCTCTGAATTGCCCCAGGAACAGAGAACTCTATCTCACAATTCAAATGGAGTTTCACTTTACTGAGCTAGGCACCTGAATATTCTTTGCCTCTGTTTATCCTCACCAGCCTTTGGGATGGTTCTAACTGCCCCCACTTTGCAGAAGAGGAAAGGGGACCCTCCTCATTCCCAAGTCTCGGGCTGGAGGAAAGAGAGTTGAACATGAAGCCCTGCAGTCGCTGGTCCAGAATTCTTTCAGTCACACTGAACTTTGGGAAGCCAGGTACTGAGCTCCCTCCCTCAGGAAGCCGGGTACTGAGCTCCCTCCCTCAGGGTGCCTAGAGCTCCGCTTTTTATACAAGGTGGGAGAACTAATGGATCCACTTTTCTTCCTGCTCCTGCTACCTTGGGAGCGCCTGGAGGGCCGAGACCAGATCTGGCTGGGGACACAGTGTGAGCTCAGGAAGGTATGGCTGGACCCAGACCTGGTGTGAGAAGATGGAGCCTCACAGGAGCACTAGAGGGCCTACTATGCCTTAAAAATAAAAGCATGGTACTCAGGAGGCCGAGACAGGAGGGTGGCAAGTGCGAGGCCAGCCTCAGCAACTTAGTGAGATTCTGTTTCAGAATAAAAAATAAAAAGGATTTGGAGTGTAGCTCAGTGGTAGAGCAGCCCCGGATTCAACCCCCAGTACTGCGCACGTGCAAGCATGCACACACACATACACACGTGTATACCTACTCATGGGATTAGAGATGTCTGAATTTAAATTTTCACTTTAGTCAGATAGGGCACTAAGGTGGGGTAGGAGAGAGGGAGAGGGAGAGGGAGAGAGACTAGAAATGTCACCAGAGATGAGAGGATTCCATAAAGGTCTGGGGCAGTTATCACTGTGAGAGAGAGAGGAGAACTTGAGGACTGGCGGGGAGTCCTTAGCTTACATGATAAGAAAGAATTTCAAGCCGGGCATGAGTGGCCCACACTTGTAACCCCAGCATTTAGGAGGCTGAGACAGGAGGATCACGGTTCACAGACAGCCTCAGCTATTTAGTGAGGCCCTTTGCAACTCAGTGAGACCCTGTTTCAAAATAAAGGATTAAAAAAATAGGACTGAGGGTATAGCTTGGAGGTAAAATGTCCCAAGGTTCCATCCTCAGTACTGAAGAAAGAAGAAAGAAAGAAAGAAAGAAAGAAAGAAAGAAAGAAAGAAAGAAAGAAAGAACAGAATTTCAGCAGAAGCCAGTCAGAGACAGATTTATTTGGAGAAGCAGGAAATACACATTCAAGGGCCACCTCCAGAGTGAGAGACATTTGGGGGCTCAGGGCTCTTATTTGAAGGGGAACCTGTAAGCATGGTATTAGCCCAGTGCTCACAAGACCAGGGGGGTTGGGTCATCTCTGTGGGAAACGTGAATTGGCCATAGGAGCAAACACTGGATAGTCACCCAGCAAGGCAAAGTTTGCTTTTTGCAAAAGTCAAATTCTGGGCTGCTGTGGTTTCAGGTTTGTAAGGTAGTCCAGCTGCCTGCAGTAAGCAGGGGCGATTCACCACAGGAGACCATCAGCTGTCTCCACTGGTAACTCAGCGCAAACCCAGCAATGCGAGGTACTGTGCAGTCTCGCGGAGGGTGTGCCCAAGAAAGGAGGCTACTCGCTGCCACTAACCTGATGGGAGGGCAGAAAGAGAAAGGGTTATAGGTAAGTCCTTCTCTTCTCGGAGAATGCCAGCACCCCGCTCATCTTGTGAACATTCTCCACAGAATGCAAAGGAATAGGCCATAGTCCTAGGACCCGTGTGCCTTTCAAAATTGTGCCTTCTGCCTGTGGGGGAAGCGTGACCCATACCAGGCAGGGCTGTCCAAGGGTCACGTTGCAACTGGGCCCCTTCTGTTCAGGCCCTATTGCTCTAGGCGAGCTTCTGGACACAGCTAGATCACTCCAAGACACCTTGCTGCCCCAGGGCCAAGGCTTTAGGTGCAGGGAGTAATAGGGCTTCTCCCTTCACCTCTAGTTGCGTCTAGGAGTCTTCAAGCTCCTTGTCACCTTCAAAATGAGGGGCATCACTGCTATTATCTAAGGGGGTTGCCTACTGCAGCCAGGTTGCTTATTTAAGAGCCTCACTGCCACAGGCACCCGTGTCTGCCACCTCTTCCAATGGGGGGGCCAAAGCCTTCGGCTACTCCTTCAAGAGTTATTTATTTATGTATTTATTTATTTATTTTTGCAGTACTGGAGATGGAACCCAGGGGTTTTCTACCTTCAAGCTACACCCCCAGCCCTATTTTTTTTATTCTTTATTTTGGAACAGGGTCTCGCTGAGTTGCAAAGGGCCTCACTAAGTCGTTGAGGCTGTCAGCGAACAGCAATCCTCCTGTCTCAGCCTCCCAAATGCTGGGATTACAAGCGTGCGCCACCACGCCCGGTGAAGAGTCCTATAAAGTGTTCAGTCATTCCAGATGCTTGGGGCTGGACTTGTGCTAGAGCATCCGCAGCAGCTTCCTGTAAAGGCCCATGCTGCAGAACATGATGTATAGTAGTCCTTCCCAGAAGCCCATTTGCACAAGCCCTCTCACATATCCTTGCTCTAAAATGGGTGGTGCCCAAACAACCAGTCTTGTGTTGCTCATGAGCAGCCGCAAGGTTAGGCCACAGTAGACTGCCCAGCTATCTGTACAAACATGCAAACACTGGGTCTCCTTCATGGGAACTAACCAGACCGCCTGGAGCTCAGCCCACTGGCTGGAGCAACTGGTACTGGATCATACCAGTAAGGCCACAGTCACCCACATGGGCAGCTGCCCATGACAGGAGCCATCAGTATACCACACTTCTGCAGGTAGAGGGGCTCTTCCTTTGTCATAGAAATTTTGGGCATCTCCCATTTCCATGGTTCTGATACCATGCTTCTTCCATGGGTATTTGGGCTTTCCCTTGAATTTGGGGCATCTCCCACTTTGGTGGGTTCCAAGGGCACTGCTTGGAACTGTACTGGCCCCAGCAAAGCGTGTAGCTCAGACAAAGCTACTAGAAAATCATGCTCATTTATCTAGGTATGTACCCCACTTTGCCAGAGTGAGCCTTTGGGCTATCTCTGACTTGGGGCAGGGGTCAAGTCCATGACTTTAGCCAATCTTCAACTAAATATGCACTCTACTTTGTGGGCATTTTGGCTGCCCTTGTCCAAGGATTCTGAGTCCAGGACTTCAGCCAACCTTCAATAGGGTAGGTGGTGTGCACCATCACTAACCCAGTACCATAATGGGTTCATAAGCTAAGAGGGCAGGGCAGCATATACGGCCTCCACCCCTTTCCATAGCTGTGACCAAACACAACCTGGGTTCACCAAAACCACCAAAGACCCAGATACGTTTACAACTGTTTATAGCTGTTCCCAGTCTATCACACTTTGGCTGTCACCTTTATCTTACCTGACCAGACAACTCCTAAGAATTGGACAGAATATCCACGTCCCTGGACCTTGTCTTCATTGTCAGATCACCCCATTCCTGGAGAGCAGCCTGGCAACCGTATGCAGCTGCTTTTAAATCTGTAAGAGAATCAGAGGTTAGTATAACATCACCAATACAGTGGTACAACTGACAGCCTCAGGCTCCTGACAAGAGACAAAATCCCGTGCCACCTGACTGCGACACTTCTCAGGCCAGGCTACAGTGTAACAGAACTGTCCCAGTTCATATGATGGGCGATCCATCAGTTCTAAAATATTGGGCACTGCTACATGTAAGGGCAATGCCACTTTATGTAGCTTAGGATATTCTACTCTCATGTGGCAGAAACCATCAGGTTTTCAAACTGGCCACGAGGTAGAGATGAAAGCGCGATGAGTCAGGCATATTACACTGGCCTCTTCTAGCTTTAGAATGGTCCAATTTCCTCATGTCCTCCCCTCCGCATCCTGTAACTTGCACTGGCATACATTCACAATCTTTGTGGCTTGAGGGAGTTGTAAGGAAACACGATGGGATGTCCTCTAGTAACAGTCTTTACCACGTGCAGCAATGGCTGTTGCCATAGTCGATCTCTGTAACATGTCCACCTCCAAGATATACTCGGCTCTGGGGGATATATACCATCATCATACTGCTTAGGAGGCAAACATCAGTTTCCCCAAATCACCAGGGCATTCCAGGACAAGTTGCACATTGCAGGGGGACCAATAAATAGTTAATTCCACAAGAATCTCAGGTCAGCAGGTTCTCCCACCAATCAGGTACCATGGCTTAGTCTCTAGTCAAACATCCCTCGGCTGCTGCCACTGCAGTGGTCCATGACATGTGTGGTTCACCAGTGTTCTGACTCTGCACCACTGCCAGGGCCCGTGTGGCCCAACAGAGCCTGCAGCGATCAAATGTGCATGAACCAGGGCTTCTGTGCCGGTCGCTACTGAGCTGGCTTCTGCTCCCCTGCCACTGTAGGAGGACATTCTACCCACCCCAAGGAGCTACCGATGCACACTGGAACATGAGGCCCTAGCATTTTTAAAGTCTTCAGATTTCTTCAGGCTGGGGACATCCCTTGTCCCAAACCTCTAGTGATGTCCATGCTGCCAGGTATTCCACTACAAGAACCACAGGAAGGGCAGAGTCTATGTTCCCTCCACCCTGGATTGTTCCTCCTGGGGCTCCTCCTCTAGAGGGGCTCTGGGGCATTCACCTCATCCTGCCAACTATGCCAATTGTCAGGGGCCAGGTGTGGTTCCAGGTGTTGAGATTCCTGGGATGAAGAAAGCATGTGGCGCTGCCATTCAGAGGAGAACAAACAGTAACTTTATCTCAGCCCCGTCCTCATAGAGTCATGCACAAAATGGTATATGGCATATACCATTTGCATCATATGGCACACACACACATCCACATCAGTATGATGTGTGCATTCATATTACATTTTGCCTAGTCATTACACATCTGCAGCTGCGTGAGATACACATCTGAGGCTGCATGGGGTGAGCAGAGCCAGGTCCTCACTGTCATCCTGTACTTTCTGTGGGTCCCATACCCCTCTTATTATACATTACTACTCTTCAAATTCTGTTAGCATCCAGTGATTTCATTCTCAAAGGTGTCCAACAAGAAAATATTATTTTGGGAGCTGTCCTTGTTAGCCCCTGGGTTAGGTCCTGACGTGGAGGATTCTACAGCATCCTACTAGAATCATTACTCTGAACATCATAATGAGATATATCAGGACTGATGTCATTATTTCTTTCCATTTTCCAAACCATTGCCCCACCAGAATTATAAAGGGGTCATCAATTCCTGAATTTTTAGCTAGCTTGTTTGCTTAAGTGGGTTAAGCTCTGTAAGGCTTTAGTGATTTCATCATTAGGAGCTGTGTTTGGGGGAATGAAAGTACAATATTGAATACTAATCATTACACAAACCACCTTTTTCAGCTAGAATTATATCTAGAGCTAGACAATTTTCCCAGGTCATCTTGCTGGGGGCATATAGTTATTCAGCTATGCCTTTTATTATATTCCTCATATAATTTATAAGTCTCTGTTAGTTATAATATATATACATATGTATATATCCACTTTATATTTTCCTGTTCAGATGAGAACAATGTATGGGTACAACTAGACCAATGGCCCAGAAATTATGTATATTTTTCCAACCTTTCCCACTTGGAAAGGCATGAAGTATAGTTTATATTCCTGTGGGTTTGGATTTGCATAGTGCCCTTAGGAGGTACCCAAACTTTAGGGAAGAAACCTAAGAGTCCAATACAACTTTCATTTACCCAGGAAGTTTCATCTGGGAACAAGCCAGCCTGTAGAACATACATTCCAGAAGAGTCTGTATCTCATTCAAGAAGGAAAGGAACTGCCCAGACTCAGGCCTTTCTGCCACACAAGCATAACAACTGCTCTTGTTTAAGATGCAAACAGAATATCTGATCCATTATACCCAAGCATTAGTCTCATAATATCCTGTCTCTCTCTTTATAGTTTATCTTAAATTGGTCATTTCAAGTACAGTTGCCCTTTCTGTATTATTAAGATGTATGCTAGGTCTCCTCCTAGGGACTAGCTCAAGGGTTTGGGTTAGAGAGACCATAGGCCTAGGAGATCCCATCCTGATGCATCTGCCTCTAGGCCATCGGGGCATCTCATTAAAGATGAAGAGATGCTCATGGATTACCTTGGAATTTTTATTCTATTTCCAGCCAGAAGGTGTCCAACCTTAATATTGGGTGGTTCACCAGATGCTGTCCAAATAGAACAGGGATTTAATATCTAGTTGGTCTCTGAGAAGGGCTAGGTTCAGGACATATGTATATATCCCACTGGTTTGTAATTGCCTTTGATTAAATCTCCACAGGGAAAGACTAAGCAGGATATAACAGTGATGACCAATCTTAGAGCCTATTGACTCGTGCTCTGCCAGGATCCTTTTCATTATCACTTGTACCTGTTCATATCAAGCAAGAGAGTAATATCTGTGGGGGCCTAGAGAAAGTACAGGTTGGTTGTGCAGCTACAGACGTGCACCCAGCCTCTACTCAATTTGCACAGCCGCAGGCATGTACATCATTAGAGAAATATGACTCGACAAAATGTAACACCCCTGCGCACACCACACTAGCATGAACGTACACCATTTTGCCCCAAACCTTACTAAGGGACAGGTCTGTGAATGAAGCTGCTGCTTTGTTCTCCTCTGCATAGCGATTCTGTGTTCTTTTCACTGGGGATCTCACAAAAATAGGGCCCCTGACAGTTGGCAACAAGCATGGGATAAGGGAGGTGCTCTCAAAAACCTCTCTGGAGGAGCAAGCAGCCCAGGAGAAAAAACCCAGGGTGGAGGAAATGTGTCCTTCAGCCTTCCTTTGGCTCCCAGGAACAGAATGTCTGGTGGCGTGGACTCCTCCAGAGGACTGCGACAAGGTAAATCCTCAGCCGGAAAAAGAACAGAAGGCTACAACCATGGATCTCAGAAAAGCAGGGCTAACGCTTGGTGGGAGGCTGTCTTGGGATGGATGTGCCTAGAAGCTGCTGGATATGGTGGAGCAGCAACAACTTTAGTGCCTAGATACCCTCACTGCCTATGAGGAGAAGATAAGATGCCAGCCCCTTGAGGTCACGGCACCCCATAGACCTGCCTGAAAGTAAATGGAAGTCCCATCCAACTTAAAAGGCTCTCTAAGCTGGGCGTGGTGGTGCACGCTTGTGATCCCAGCATCTGGGAGGCTGAGACAGGAGGATCATGGTTCATGGACAGCCTCAGCTACGTATTGAGGCCCTTTGCAACTCAGTGAGAACCTGTTTCAAAATAAAGAATAAAAAATGGAGCCGGGCATGGTGGCTCACACTTGTAATCTCAGCATTTGGGAGGCTGAGACTGGAGGATTACAGTTCACAAACAGCCTCGGCTACTTAGTAAGGCACTCTGTAACTTAGTGAGACCCTGTTTCAAAATAAAGAATAAAAAATAGGGCAGGGAGTATAGCTCAGAGGTCGAATGCCCCTGGGTTCCATCCTAGACCCTCAAAAAAAAGTAAAAATTAAAAAAATATGGCTAGGGGTGTAGCTCAGAGGTCAAATGCCCCTGGGTTCCATCCCCAATACTGCACCACCACCACCAACAACAAACAACAAAGGCTCTCCAGCAGCCGGGAAAGACCTCTGATAAGCGCAGCCTCTGTGCAGCAGCTGGAGCCCTGGGATGGGTCTTTCTCACTGTGTAAAGATAAACAATATATTGCAAGAAGCCCAGGCAGCAAAACCCCAACAGAAGTTGAAAGCAAAAAAACCAACTGCAACTGGGGTTAAAAGAAATAAGGGTGCTGAGAAGGAGGGGCAAAAGCCCAATATTCAGGCATTAAACTTGCAAGAGTACCTCTAGATGGAAGAAGCAGACCTCAACCTCTGTCTCCACTGGCAAAGGGGGAAAACCAAGGAACCCACCTGCAGAGGGGAGACAGAAACCTTGGGCACTGCCAGGTATCAAATGGGTCATGCTGGCAGGTTTGTGTGGATGCCCAGAGTTGCTGGACCAGCTCAGGCCATTAACTCTGTGCCCCTTCAAGGACACATGTTCTGGGAAAGTTATGTGTGGAAGCTGGTTTCTAAGGACATGCCAGGAAGTCCCGGGTGCTGTTGAGCAGCAATCAAGGGGGCACGAGGCAAGAGGATAAATGATATTGAAGCTAGAGGATTCTGGTGTAATCTGCCCAGCTCATAGCCCATTCAGCTCTCCCGTGTGGCCAGGGCAAAAACCTGACAGTTCCTGAAACGTGACAATGGGCTATCAGGAGTCAAATAAATTGACACTGCTCTGGCATGCAGTTATACCCGCCAATTAAAAACTGATGGATTGCCTGACACATGATCTGGGACAGTTCCATTATGTCGTAGCCTCTTGGCAAAAAGCCTGAGGAGTATCACAGTTAAGTGGCACAGGATTTAGACTCTTGTTGGAAGCCTGAGGCTGTACAGTTGTACCATTGTGTGGATGATGTTATATTAACTCGTGATTCTCTTGCAGAGTTATAAGCAGCGGCATGCAGTCTCTGAGCCTCTCTTCAGGAATGAGTGTGGGCTGTCAACAAGGACAAAGTCCAGGGACGCGAAAACAATATTGATACTCAAAAGCAGTGACAGACAATATACAAACCTGTCCTCTGCTGGGAATGGTCAGACAATTACAGAGGATCAGGGCCTTTGGGATTTGGATTTACCTTTTTTACCCCATTTAGCTGTGCTTATGCACCCCTTACACTGCCTTGTTGATAAAAGAACAACCTGGGATTGGATGTCTACAGTGGCCTTACAGCCAGCCACAGAAACTTTTTGGTATGAGACCAGTACCAGATGCTCCAGCCAGAGGGCTGAGCTCCAGATCACCTGGTTAGTTCTCATGAAGGAGACTGAGCCCTTGCATGCTTGTACAGCCAGCTGGGCAGTGTACTGTGGGCTGACCTTGAGTTTCCCCAGTGGGCAGCACAAGACTAGTTGTTTGGGCACCGCTCATTGTGGGGCAGGATATGTGGGAGGACCTGTGGAAACGCAGCCTCCAAGAAGAAGCTACCGTACATCTTGTTCTGGAGCACAGACCTTGGCAAGTACCCAGCAATGATGCTGCTGACACTTTAACGAACATTCATTCTCTCTGCACTATTGTTACACGAAAGCTTATAAAGATAAAGATAATTCGATTTTATATACACACAAGGTAACCAATAAGTGTTCTCTTTTATGCAATATGCATTGTATCTGAACCTTTATCATATAAAATGGTTAATGAAATTATTGAAATTTCTGCTATCTATATGTTTAGTATCACTCTAAACTATCCTGTCATTTAAGATCTGGTTTACATCTGGTTTGACTGAATAAATAGTTTACTATTGTATAAGAGAGATATAAATGTCCATCAGATAATAGGCCCATTTCTGATTATGAATACTGTTCTCTACGTATTTAAACAGTCGAGAGCTATTCTTTAATTTTTGTCAATGCTGCTATGCTATCTAGACCTGTAATTGTAGTATCTTACTGAGCCATGGTTTCTAAATTTCACTCCAATAGTAAAAGTTAATATATATGTTGAGGAAAATCTCTAAAACACACAATGTACTTAAACATATCGAAGTCAACCACTAAGCCGAGCAAGGGAGGAAGGGAAGGGGAGGGAATGGGGTGGGAATTGGGTAGGGGTTAAATCAGTGATGTGTGCATGTTTGTACACACAAGTTTTTTACCCCAATATGATGTATGAATATAATGCACCAATAAAAATTAAAAAAATATATATATATGTTAACTTCCCTGCAACTGTGATGTTAATTATCACTGGCTTCTTTGTAAGGTAAATATATTTGTGTTCCCTAAGTATCTTCTAAAATGCAAAGTTTAAGAGGATACTTTACCAAACTGGTGTCCACTAAACCAAAAAAAAATTGTTAATAGAGATGAATTTTTTAGGTTTATATTTGTGTATTCCTAAACTGTATGATGACCATCGTTAAGTAAAGATAGGGATGCCCAAACACTTGGCGTGCTACTCTATTGATTAAAAAAATTAAGCATTAATAACTGTGTCTATGGAAACAAGTCAAATTTAAATGGGAACTTTCTTACACCATAAAATAGTCAGGACTATTTTACAAACCAAAATTTTTGTCCCTAATAATTTTATTTTGTATTTTCCTTGTAAATCTTTGTGACTGTTTTCTGTTAACATTTTACAAAAATACAACTTCTAGCAGAATAACCTAAACAGTGTTTTGAGATGAGAGTCATCGCCTGCAAGACAGATACGCTGGAGTGTTGGCCTCTATTCCTTAAAAAGGGCTGGTGAAACTGACCTTTTGGGTGTTGAACAATTAAGACTTGAAGAAAAATCAGAGCTGAGGAGTGAACAGCCAATATTTTGGCTCTTGTCCTCCAATGTCAAATGGAACCCAGGGATGATGGGACTCCAAAGGGCTCTGCAATTCTGGTAAATCATCCAACCTCCCAATCAGGGGGATTGAGGACACCCTAGAGACTAAGAGCCTCCAGTGCATATTCTGTGAAAAGGAGGCTCACTGGAGAGGGGAGTGTCCCCAGTCCTTCAAGGGAAGTCATGTGGTCAGCAAGAACATGACCCACCCTGGCAGACGGCACAATTGGTAGAGGGAAAACCTCACGTTTCTAAGAGTAACCTTGAGGAGCCCTGACTGACCTTAACAGCAAAATAATTTTATAAAAATGTATCTTTGCCAAATATAGGGCTACCTAATTGGTCTTGAATACCCAGCAGAAAAGTATAACCAAAAGCAAGAGAGGTGTTCTGGAGTATAAAGAAAGAGCTCTCCTCATGCAGTCATTTAAAGGACCCCCACATAATTTAACTAAACATCTTTTGACTTTGGCTCCCCTTAATATTCTACATTATAATTTATAGTGGTGCTTCTATTTTTAGTCTCACAGAAGAAATATAGTGTCACTGATGTCCAAAACCTATTTCCAACAGAGTCCTTATAAGATGCTATAAAATCAAACCTGTGCCTCTTGAGATCTGGCAGGTCCAGGAACACCTGTAAGCTACTAGAGGTTCTATGGGTCCTGCTCAAAATTAAAACTAAAACTTGTTTAAGCTAAGTTCCCTTTTGTACTATATACAAGGAACCTTGTTTCTTTCCACTCTCGTGGAAGTTTTTCCTTTTGGTTATGGGAATTCCTAAATACTTAAAGAGTCAATGTGATCTCCCATAAAGTTGAAAAAGGGTATGGCAGTCTTACTTTTAAAGGATAAATAAGATTCTTGGGTTATAGATGGCTCTGCCAAATATATGAAAACAGAAGATAGTAGCAGATAATTCTTATGATGATCAAATTATTAGTACAAATGGACAGAATTAATAGTAGTCAAAAATGCTAAATTATGTGCTTGTTTTAGGCTTTGTTTTAGGCTTTTCACAAATTATATATATAGTGTGTGTGTGTGTATACACATAATGTATATATACATATAATGTGTGTATATATATATATACATATATATATATATATATATATATAGTCACAAATGGATTAACTACCTGGTTTCCAGCTAGAAATGCTAATTAATGGATGATCCTGGGTAAAAACTTAAAAATAATTATTAGTAATATATCTGGGTTATCATACAATGTATTAACATGTCAGTTCTTCGTGTCGTTCCCCATTGCGACTGCATTGCATTAAAAAGCAGATGAACGGCTTTGTTGACCAGCAAACCAAAGTCACCAGGCTTGTAAACACGGACCCAACAACTCTGACAACAGGCTTGGCACAATGAGCACAACAAAACCTCAGGCACATAGGAGGAAAACAAAAACTACCTGCTGAGCCTCATGTTTCTGAGGCTGTGTCCTTAGCTTCGGACCTGGCTGGAAAGAACCCAACTCAATAACTAAGGCCAGTTTCTCTGTGTCTCCTTTAGGTCAGTTAGGATGAGACTTTTGATCCCTGGCCAGGCAGAGAGAACCACCCCTTGCCAGCTTGAAACAAGTATAGAAGACAAACTGCAGAACTAGAAACAGGACATCATGAGATACATGCTCGGGTATAATGGGTCAGATTTTCTGTCTGTGTCTTAAATCGGAGCAACTGTAATGCTTGCCGTAGCAGGAAGGCCTGAGGTCCAGGTGATTCCCTTCCTGCTTCAGTGGGATATAGATTCTGCTGAAATGTCCTACAAGTTGGTTTTGCCTTGGGAAATGACAGCTGTGCTTGACTTTTAGGTCTCTTCCCTAAAGTTTCAGCACCTCCTGAGAGCAAGCCCCCAAGAACGTAACCTATACATCCTACCTCTCCAGATATGTGGGGGGACAGTATACAAAATTTCTGGGCAATTGGTCCAGGTGCACCCACACACTGGTCTCATCTGAACAGGCTGATTTCTCCATTCTTAATATTCCATGAGTTGATGTCTGGTGGTATTGTGGGTAAATGAAATTCTGACCATCTTGTCTAAAGATTGGAGGGACACTTACACTCTTACCCAATTGGCTATCTCTTTTGCCCTACCATTTCAAAATTTCAGTACCACCTCTAATCTTAAAGGCCAAACTATATGACACACTCCAGAGAAATCATTTGACCCACATATGTTGGGGTACCCAGAGGAGAATTCAAGGCTAGAAAACAGATTGCTGCAGGATTTGAATCTGTGTTATTTTGGTGGTCAACAGTTAATAAAAATGTAGAGTGGATTAATTACACTTGTTACCATCAACAGAGAGTTGTAAATTATATGAGGGATATGATAGAAGGCACAGCCCAACAACCAGGTACCACCAGCAAGATGACCTCGGAAAATCATTTGGCTCTAGATAGGAATTAGCTGAGAATGCTAATTCTCACACTGGCCATATGTAATCGTGTGTGTGTGTGGGGGGTACTGGGGATGGAACCCAGGGGCATTCTATCTCCGAGCATCACCCCCAGCCCTATTTTTTATTTTTTATTTTTTATTTTGAAGCAGGGTCTCATTGAGTTGCATAGGGCCTCACTAAGTAGTAGCTGAGGCTGTCCACAAACCACGATCCTCCTGTCTCAGCCTTCCAGTTGCTGGGATTACAATTGTGCACCATCACATGTGGTTATATACAATCTTAATATAAGGGAATGCATAGAAGAATGAACAGTCAGCACAGATAGATCCACAGAGAAAAACAAGAGCACAGGCGGACATTCCCAAGGCAACTGCTTCAGAATCAAGACTTAACCAGTCCACGGTGGCCACAGAAGAGGCAGAGGAATAGAATGTGGCCAACAGGTGGCTTTAATTCACATATGCAGGACCAACATCCTTTGCGTCAGGCAGGTCTCGGCGCTTTCTCTGTAGCTGGAACATACAGAATGACCCGGGGAAGTTGAGGGGAGGAGGCAGAGTATCAGAGCAAAATGGAAAAGAGTAGGAGGAATCACAATAGAACAGGTCTGGGCTTGGCCAGAAATGTCCAAAAATGTCCAGGGCCCTGGGTCTCCCCTGGCCATCCCTCTCTCCATCTCCCCTCGCCATCTGTCTCCCTGGGCCACTGGACCACCCTGGTCACCTGTCTCTCCCGGTTACCTATCCCCCTGCCTCCTCCCCAACACTCCTCAGGCCTTGGGCTTCCCTGAATGCACCAGGCCATTTTCCAGTACCCCATCGACTCATACCTTTAAATCTGGACCAGGAACCCTGTCCAGGTTGAATTCTTCCCTGTTCCTGCCCCAGGTAGAACTTTCCATGCTTTCTGTGTACTCCACTGTCCTCAGGAAAAGCTTTTCTGTAGCTTGGAGCATGTGTTTGCCTGCCTGCCTGCCTGCCTGCCTTCCTTCCTTCCTTCCTTCCTTCCTTCCTTCCTTTCTCTTTCTTTATTGCAGTACTAGGGATGAAACCCAGGGGCATTCTACCTCTGAGCTATACCCCCAGCCCTATTTTTCATTCTTTATTTTGAAACGGGGGTCTCACTGAGTTATAAAGGGACTCACTAAGTAGCTGAGACTGTCTGCAAACTTCAGTCCTCCAGTCTCAGCCTCCCAAATGCTGGCATTACAAGCGTGTGCCACCATGCCCGGCTCCTTCATTTCTTGTGATTATGAAAGTTACCAGGCAGACTCCCTCTGGCTACCCCTTTTGTGTGAAGTTCTCCAAACCCTTTCAGGATCTCACTGGAGTCTCTTTTCCCCATGGGTTCTGGCTGACTTTGTGAATGTCTAGGTCTTGAGACCGAAGCAAACCTAGGCTGAGGCTTACACTACAGGCCACCCCCTGAAGCCCTTTATACCCTGAGCTCAGGGTGGCCAGCCAGTTTGCTGCCCAATGAAAGACTTTGAAGAGATAGATGTGTCTCTTGTAGCAGAATGATTGTTTGAGTAACCAACCCCAGTGGTCTTCAGACTCCTGAGGAAGCCCCAAAGAACCTGGAATGCCAACCTGAAGATCCGTAAGCTCATTAAGAGCTTGTGTTCTATGCGACTACATTCAGGTGCTACTTGTTACCCAGCATCAGGAGATGGGTTCACTGGTTAACTGGCTGTCTCCCTCACCTGCAGCAAGGAATCTTAGTTATCCTTGAATCAAAAGCTTCTATTGGCCAGGCATGGTGGCGCACACTTGTAATCCCAGCACTCGGAAGGCTGAGACAGTAGGATCTCACAGGCTCCAAGCCAGCCTCAACTACTGAGTGAGGCTCTCAGCAACTTAATGAGACCCTGTTTCCAAATAAAGTATAAAATAGGTCTGGGAGGATAGCCCAGAGGTTGAAAAGCTCCTGGGTTCCATCCTCAGTACCACCAAAAAATATAAATAAATTTAAAAAAGCTTCTATTGCCGGGGGTGGATTCTCTATTCTAGAGTAATTCTACCCGCCCTGAATGGGTGAGTGAGTGATATGTATTCAAAAATGTAAACCTGTGCATAAAATCAAGACTGCAAAAGGTATTTATCCTTGACGTTAAGTGAGAGGACTGCACTCTGGTCTCCACACTTCTTGCAGCTCCCACCCAAAGCCGTGACATGAAGGACCTAGCACAGCCCTTGTCCTGCCACCCGGTATCTCTGAAAACACGGCTCTGTGGCTTGGAAGTGGCAGCTCAGGGCTCCTGGCAAGGCTTGTGCCCGCCTGGGTGCAGCCTTACCCTGACATGCTGCCGCTGTCTCCAGGGCATGATGGGGAAGCAGCCCGCCCTCCAAACCCCAAGTCCTCCCCTTCCCACCCTGCTCTCGAGCAGGAACATTTCAGTGGGCTGAGGAGTTCTAGAGACCTCAGGACACACACACACACACACACACACACACACACACACACTCGTAGCAACCTCTGTTTCTCAGAGCCACCCACCTCCTTGAAATGCAACTGGGCAGGAAGAAAACACGGGGCGATTTGATGTGCAATTTCATGCCTCAGTAAATTATCTTGCTGTGCAAGATCAAAGGGCCTTGCAGAAGGTCCCCCAGGCCTCTCACAAGTTGCATGATGATGGAAACAGAATTTTTAGTTGTGTCATAGTCTATGGGGAAGGCCGCACAGAGCAGGCAGCTGCTCGGGACGCTGCGGGAGAAGGAGAGCTCGGTCCACGCCCCTCCAGAGTCACCGGGATTCAGTCGGTCCCCACCCTCCACAAAGGGCGACCTTCAGCGAGTTATTGCTTTGTGTCCACTGTCGGCTGCCTGTGTAATTATGTTTAAGAGGAAAGAGAAAGAGAGAGAGAGAGAGAGAGAGAGAGAGAGAGAGAGAGAGGAGAGAGAGAGACAAGCATCTAACAAGGGCATCTGATAAAATCAGTAAGATGAAATTGAAATAAAATGGTTTTGAGTCCACAGAGCCCCGTCAGCATGGTTGACACAGGCTTATGACAAGAAAGAGACTGTAGGACCCTCTCATCTGCCCTGCTGTTCTGTGTTTGTGTGTGTGTGTGTGTGTTGTTGTTGTTGTTATTGTTGTTGTTGTTGTTTCTGCTGCTGCTGCTGTTAATTGGTGTTACCTGCCTCTTTCATGTAGAAGGACCTAGAGGATGGGGACCTGCCTCTTCCGTCTGTCAGCTGTCCCCAGTGCAGGGGACTGTGCCTGGCATCCAAGTAAGAACTGAACAAAGCTATTTGTTGAATATGCAAGAAAGAACACCTGAGTGGATGAACTTCAGCGGTGGTTAACTGCACTGATCTACTGATTCACCTCAGTGGAGATGGATTGGGAAATGGAGGTGTTTTCACAGGATTCTGGGATAAAAAAAAAGATGAGAAGAGCTTACACAGAGAATAGAGGCGCTCTGTCTGCACCCGGCCGCCCAGCGGCTCCTGGTCTCGAGTCTGTTCTTGTACACGAGCTGCCAGATGCCCAGCCTGAGCTCTGGGCTTGGGTGTGGGTACAAATGCTCACTGTGGTCCCATCCGAGCAGAGATGCTCCTCTAGCTCAGACCCTACCCTTCAGAAGTTCCTAAGGTAAGAGAACAAAGAAGTCAGCTGTAAGCCGGGCGTGGTGGCGCACCCTTGTAATCCCAGCCTTTGGGAGGCTGAGACAGGAGGATTGCAGTTCGCAGACAGCCTCAACGCCTTAATGAGTCTTTTGCAACTCATTGAGACCCTATTTCAAAATAAAAAGGATAAAAAATAGGGCTGGGGAGTGTAGCTCAGAGGTAGAATGCCCCTGGGTTCCATCTCCAATACTGCAAAAAAAAAAAAATCAGCTGTATAATTTCTGCGCTCCAATTTCTGATGAGAGGAGCCAGCGGGGCAGTTTTAGCATCCTGGAAATAGAGCAGATCTGCGGGTGTTGGGGAGAGGACACTGCTGTTCTTCTCTGCTGTAGTTGGTAGAGTGTCTGTGACACTGGACATGGTGACCCTGCCTCCAGAGGACGCCAGTGTCCTCACGGTCTAGGCAAATGACTCTGCCAGGGGTGTGCAGTGCTCTCACCTGTACACTGTGGCCCAACCTTCCTGGTGTCCGGGACAGTCCTGTGAGAATATTCAATGTCACTCTTAAAGCTACTCTCAAAGTTAGGGTGACTATGTCCCTGGTTTCAGGGAACAGCAGACTATAACTTCAGTAGGCCGATGGCTGGCTCAGGCCAGGACTAGCCTCTGCCACCTTCCAAACTTTCCTGTTTCTGTCAAGATATCTTTGTCACAAAATTCCCTGAAAGGAATGCTGGCTACTTGTTTTGTTACTTTCTTTTTGGTATGTCTCACTGAGGCCGTGCAGCCACGGGCAGCTAGTCTTCATGGTTCCTGACGAGTGATCTTGTCCGGATGTCACACCACCGGTCCAAGAGAGCTTTCGGAGGATTCAAGCTGGAATTCAGCCCATTCTACAAGCCTTGCAGGAGCTTCCAGCTGCTCCTGGAAGATGCTTCTCAGGGCAACCTCCATTGAGGACGAGCAGCACTTAGCAAGCTGCCCCAGCTCGGGAACTGGACACCAGCCACGGCCGTCTGCCCTGCGGCCCAGCGTGCGGCTCTGCGCTTGAGGGTTCAGGCCTCTTTTCTGGATTACATGGCAACTGAAATCTGCATGCTATAGGCTACTTCTTAGCAACAGAACAGGAACAAAGCCGTTGATACACAGAATCACATGGATGTATCTCAAGATAATCATGTGGGTGGATGAAGTCAGACACCAAGACTACATATTGATTTGTGAAAAATTCTGGGAAATGAAAACCAATCTGTAGTGTTGGAGAGCAGTTCTGTGGCTGCCTGGGGTCAGAGCAGCGAGGGGGAAATGAGTGAGAAAGCGGGAGGGGGGGCACCCAGGGAGCTGATCTAAAAAGATCTGTTGTCTTGGTTGTGCTGACAATTTGTTGTAGGTTAAAACTCATCTAATTGTGCACTTTATTTTTAATTTAACTTAATTTTTTTTTGCAATACTGGGGGATGGAACCCAGGGGTATTCTACCTCCGAGCTACACCCCCAGCCCTATTTTTTATTCTTTACTTTGAAACAGGGTTTCACTGAGTTGCAAAGGGCCTCACTAAGTAGCTGAGGCTGACCGGGAACCCAGATCCTCCTGTCTCAGCCTCCCAAATGCTGGGATTACAAGCGTGCGCCACCATGCCCGGCTTAATTGTGCACTTTAAAATGTGCAACCAAAGCCAGGCATGGTGGTGCACCCTTGTAATCCAAGTACGTAGGAGGCTGAGACAAGAGAATTGCAGGTTCTCAGACAACCTCAGCTACTTAGTGAAGTCCTCTGCAACTTAGTGAGACCTTGTTTCAAAATAAAGAATAAAAAATAGAACTGGGGATGTAGTTTGGAGGTAGAATACCCCTGGGTTCTATCCCTAGTACCACCACCACACACACACAAAAAATACAATCCAGCTGTGTGGTGGCACACATCTATAACCTCAGTATTTGGGAGGTTGAGACAGGAGGATCACAGGTTCCATGACAGCCTCAGCAAGTAGTGAGACTCTTAGCAACCTAGTGAGACCCTGTTTCCAAACAAAAAAATAAAACTGGCTGGAGGGAGGTGTTGCTCAGAGGTAGAATGCCTCTGGATTCAATCCCTAGTAACTAACACACAGATAGATTAGATGGATGGATAGATAGATAGATGGATGGATGGATGGATGATGATGATAGATAGATAGATGATAGATAGATAGATAGATAGATAGATAGATAGATAGATAGATACAAAAATGGATAGGGTGTAGCTTGGAGGTAGAATGTCCCTGAATTTAGTCCTCAGTACTGTAAAAATAAAACAAAATGCACGAGCTGCTGTACTGTAGATATGCCTTAACCTTCTGTAACATTTTGAGTGGGTGACTGTGTTGGACAGCTGAGTGGTCAGACATGGTGCGAGCACCAAGAACACACACCTTCACCAAACGCCCGGCGCCTTCCTAGCCTAGGACGACTTCAGTTCTGAAGCAAATCTGCCACCTGTGTTTACCATGTGCCTATGCTATTGGCTTATTGTGCGAATCTGTATTCTCTCGACATGATTTACAGTAGCAGAATTGATTTTTCTGAACAAAGACTGCTTTTCCTTAAAAAAAAAAACACCTCACCCTACATTTTCATTAATCTTTATTTTCCCTTCAAGTATAGCAAAAACCATCCTAACTGTATTTTTCCCCACTCGCCAAAAAATAAATTCTCCTTTCTCTACTTGGTTCTTCAAGCAATTTCCAAAGAACATTCTATCCTGGTTATTGTAAACTTCAACAGGTAAGCTGATAGAGACACGTGTGTGCGGCTAAGCAAGCTATACAGATATCAGATGCTTTCCATTCTAGTTTTGCACTTTGAGTAAACATGTAATTCTCAGAATTGTATACTGTCATGTTTAGGGAACAATGATAAGAAAATATTCTGGACAAGTTCAGCAGAGATGCAATTTATTTCAGAACGTTTTTGATCTGCAATTGGTTGCAGTCCTGGACATAGAATCTGCAAAGATGGAGAACTAACTGTATAATGTTTTAATTTTACATGCCAAAAGATATCAAAATCAAACTGACTAATTTCTTTTCTTTTTTTATGGTACTGGGGATGGAACCCTGGAGATTTCTACCTTTGGGCTACACTCCCAGACCTATTTAATATTTTATTTGGAAACAGGGTCTCACTAAGTTGCCGAGAGCTTCACTAAGTAGTTGAGGCTGGCTTCAAACCTGCGCGATCCTCCTGTCTCAGTCCCATCCAAGTACTGGGATTACAGTTGTGCATCACCACGCCCAGTTTAACTAATTTCTATCTCTAATTTCACAGAAAAAAAATTAAACTCACAACTCCAACAGATATAGAGTAGACTGGGGAAAATTCCATACATATGGTAAATAATGGACATCTATAATGTTCAAATTCATATTGAAAAGGAAATATCAGCAAGCCACAGAAAAGCATAACCAAATGCCTGGTAAATAAATGAAAAGATGCCCAGAACCCTTAGAGTAAGAAATTCACAACATGAAGAGCATGCTGTCCTCTCAAGTCCAACCAACTGACAAAATTCCAGAGCTCTCTTCTGGTGAGTGTCGAGAGGAGGGATGACTGTTTCTCTGCTGATGTAAACAGGTGGTGTTTTAGACCTCTAGAAGACAATCCAGCAGTACAGTAGAAAACTAAAGTTGGAAGCATCTCCCCACCTCATGCCTGGGGCTCCGCCCACAGGGGAAAAGAATGCCCCAAACACCAACCCTCACGCTTAAGGACGTCCATTGGTATGTCTACCGTGGCCTCAGCCAAGAAATAACCAGGCTGCGTGTCCAAGAAGGACACGGCGCCGACAGGGTGACGGCCGACATCAGTG
Source organism: Muscardinus avellanarius (assembly GCF_963383645.1). Lineage (NCBI taxonomy): Eukaryota > Metazoa > Chordata > Mammalia > Rodentia > Gliridae > Muscardinus > Muscardinus avellanarius. The sequence goes on along the minus strand of NC_137788.1, from coordinate 143,960,231 downwards.
TCCTGCAGCCTCAAAGTTAGAAAGTGTCAGAACCGCTGCGATTTCATTCAGCCTCAAGACCAAACATCCCGCCAATCTGATTTCACAGATTTTAAAAAGTCTGTATCAAACATAGGTACAGTTATATCAGATAGACACGTAGATACATAGATACTTAATATAGACACAGAGAGAAAAAGAATGAAATATGGCAAAACACCTGCGAGTGTCTTAACCGATGTTTGAGAGAAGAGGGGAGACAGACAGGTGCGGAGGAAGAGAGGAAGGTGGAGAGGAAGGGCACGGGGCCAGAGGAGAACATTCAAGTGGGCATTTCAGATGGCATCCACAGTGAATGTAGCATATGCCCGTGTCCATGTGTGTACGCGCACATGTGTGTGTATGTGTATGTGTGCACACGCATGTGCACATGGAAGGCAGGTAACAGAAGAGGTAACACAGACCCTGATTTCAGGGACTTTACCCTTTCCTCTCTTTACTGTATTGTATTGCTTCATTTTCCCCCAACAGCCATGTGCTATGTATAAAATCAGCAGGAGGAAAAACAAAATCTATTTTCACTGTGGAAATAAAAGGACCCATTTATCACCTTTATGGGTTTTATATTCATGAGTTCTACAGAAGGCTGCATTTGATAAAGAGAGCTCTAGCCTGGCATGATGGTGCATGCCTGTAATCTCAGTACCTGAAAGGCTGAGGCAGGAGGGTGCACGTTCTAGACCAGCCTTAGCAACTTGGCAAGGTGCTGGGCAACTTAGCAAGACTCTGTTTCAAAATAAAAAATAAAAAGGGCTGAAGTTGTAGTTTAAAGTAGTATGCCCCTGGGTTCAATCGTGAGTGCCAAATAAAATAAAATGATAATGAAAAAGAGTGTCCTACTGGGCGTGGTGGCCCACGCTTGTAATCCCTGCGCCTGGGAGGCGGAGACAGGAGGATCGCACAGGTTCAAAGCCAGCCTCACTGGCTTAAGAGACCCTGTTTCCAAATAAAATATAAAATAGATCTGGGAGTGTAACCCAGAGGTAGAAGGGTTCCATCCCCAGTTCCACCCAAAAAAAAAAAAGTGTTTTGCTACAGAAAAACTGTGCAAAGCACTGCTCTGGACCACACCACCCCTTCCCCAAAACACGATGGAATTCCAGAGAATAGACTGATAGCTCCGATTGCAGGGAAAACTGAGATTGGCAAAAACCAATCACAAGGAAATGTCCGTTGAATTAAACACGCTGAGGATTAATTTCTAGGAAGTCTGTCAGCGGCCGCCCAACTCACAAATGGCTTTGTTACATGAACACAGGGTTTTTAACAATAAATTCATTAACAACACACAAAAATCAAAGGAGTCCTTGTTTTCTGTGTTTTGTTTTTTTTGGGGGGGAGGAATACTGGGAATTGAACCCAAGAGGATTCTACCTCTGAGCTACACCCCTAGACCTGTTTTTTTTTTCATTTTGTAATAGGGTCCCACTCAGGTGCTGAGGGTCTGGCTAAATTGCTCAAATCTGCCTCAGCCTCCCGAGTCCTGGGATTACAGGTGTGCGCCGCCACACAAGGGCACTTCCATGGTTTTAAAGTCAGGAGATGGGGGTTTGGGCATAACCAGACTCTGGGCCCCAGCCTGCTCCCCCTCCTTGTTCCTCAGGTTCCTCCCCGCTCTGTCACCTGCTCCTGCTTCCCCAGGGCGCTCGCGCTGGCAACCTCAGAACCGTCAGTCTGGTTCCAGAACATTCTCAGCCTTCGGGTCAGCACGCGCCCGAATCCTGATCCCCAGAGTAGAAATTCCCCCCTGGACCCGGCAGATTTCCCAGACTGGGCTGCTTTTGGGTCTTCCTGATTGGCATGATGGGGAAGTGCCCACTTCATTCTCACCTGTATTGTCCTAGAAAATAAATTTCCATCACTGAGGAGGAGCCATTAACGCATGGGGGGGGGGTGGGTGTTTCCTGGGGACCCACGGGATTGCACAGACCTCATCTTTAGTTCCTTCTTATTTCTCCCCTCAAATGCCCTGAGGTTGTTTGGGATTGGAGGCCACATGGTAACTTTTAAGAGGTGGAGCCCCGGCTGTGGGGCCTTCTAAAGCCATCAGGTATCTTGTTTGTGGTTGTGGTAACTGCCCTGCAGGAGAAGGGAAAATGGCTCACAGGAAACCGTCTGCTATTTCAGCCTCTACCTATGCACAGACTAGTTCTTTAGGAACAGGGCTGGGGTGGGGATGCCACCGCAGAGTGTGGAGCCACAGGTCACCTCTGGGGGACTCACAAGGTTCCAAGGGAAAGGCCTCCGAGGCCTGGGCTGGTGGGATTTGTTTGAGAGAAAGTCTAAGATGAATGTCAGACCGGAAGGTAAGACTCTGATGTAGACCAGCAGGGAGGTGTCAGAGCCGGGAGTCCTGGGCAAACCCCCAGGTTGAGTAGCCGCAAAGGCCCAGAGGGGGATGCAGTCCAAACAGTGCTCAGAGACCACGCCTAGGGACAGGAGGCAGGAGGTCTAAGGAGGACCGCAGCCCACATAGTGGGGGCTTTGCAGATGGGCACTTTCAGCCCTTTGAGTTTCAGCCAACTCAAGTGACCAGTGCTTAATGGTCGGCAAAATAATTAATGGTCTTATTGGACATGGTGGTTGTAATTGCTCTCCTGTCCTTCCAGCCTTTTGGGGCTATTTATTTTAGAGTAAAAATTATTAAATTCTTGTTTGAGAGTCATAAAGGGGGAAAACAAATGCCCTCCGGTGAAATAAATGACTTCTAGAGAGACATTCCTTTCTGAGTGGCTCCAGCAGCTCATCTGCAATGAAACATTTTGGGATTTGAATTAGAAGCTCTGTTGTTTTTTGTTTTTGTTTTCTTCGTTGTTATTGCTGTTGTTGTTATCATTTCTGTCTTGAATTGAGAGTCTACTACCACTCTTTTTTATTTTTCTTTTTCTCATTTTTGCCTGGGTTTCCAGAGCTGGAGCGGTTGGTTCTCCCACATAACCTAGGTCTTTCCTCTGTGAACCAAGACAGAGGGCAGAAGGAAGTCCCTTTCAGCCCTGACACTTAGGCATCCTATGATTTTCTTTCTAGATCATTGCTCAGCCTTGTGTTTGTATGTTATTGGCCACAGAATTAGAAACTAAAGTACAAGTTTCGAGTAGAAATGAATTCAAAATTAAGTTAAAGTTAACTAGAAATTAAAGAATAAGTCTCTATAGCATCTGGCTGGAGTAGGCCATACAGATCCATTCAAAGAAAATGAATTTGCTTAAGAAAATACCTCTAAGCTCTTCTTCTACTTAATTTAAAAAAGAAATGCCATGCCCTGAGTCCTTTTAAATGAGGGCTATTAGACAGCAGTCCATGCTGTGAGCATATTAAGGTGCCATCGAGCATCTGGCTTTAATATCTTTAGAGATAAATGTGATGAAATTACATTTAATATTTTAGTCGATAGCAGAGGAAGTGAGATTGGGTAGGCTTACTAGAAATTAAAAACGAAATTGCAGCCCATGAATCATTCTCACTCAGACACAAATCATTTCTTCTACATTTTCCACTTCTTAATTCAATCACTTTTCAAGGTATCACTCTCTGATTTTGAAATCACTGGTCTAAAAGCATGAAGGGCTGTCCACCCCAATTATTTCGTCCCTTAACACAAATGATTATTGACCTGCTACACTCTTACCGAATGCCGGGTGAGGCTACCTTGGTCGTGGAAATGGTTTCCAAAGAGTAGGATGGACAGTGCACTACCAGACCAAGTTGGTGTGGTCCCACCTGAGGGCCCGAGCGCTTCTCTTTGGAAGGGCCCAGTCCCCTTTCCCGGGGAGTGGAACTAGGCTCACAGCATGGCCGCATCCTCCTGCAGGCTGTCCAGGGGCACGCCTGCCTTCACCCGTGTACCCACCTGCCCAAGCAAAAATCTGGCAAAGAGAAAGTTCCTCAGAGCAAAGGATTTTATGATCCTTCCCCAGACTGTGCTGTGCTCATATGACGTCCTTAATAAACACTGGCTGATTATTCAGTCAACAGAAGACGATAGTTAGGAAATACCCAGGTTATTATAACAAGAGCCTTTCATGGAGTCAGACAGTGTTGATCGTTTGCTTGGAAAGAAGTCACTGAGCTTGAGGCATAATATTTAAATTACAGAGATCAAAAGAAAAATATGTCATTCAAATAGCAGTAACAAAACCTTATGATCAACCAGGCATGGCAGCACATGTCTGTAATTCCAGTACTTGGGAGGCTGAGACAGACAGAAGGATCACAGGTTGAAGGCCAGTCTCAGCCACTCAGCTAGACAATTTCAAAATAAAAAAATAAAATAGGGCTAGGGTTCTAGCTCAGAGATAGAACACCCCCGAGTTCAATCCTCAGTACCAAAAAAGAAAAGAAAGCCATATGATATATAGTGTTTATGGGTCAAATTCTAATCATATGAAGCAAACCATGAAGGATATATTGAGATTTGAGAGGAATAAATTGTTCCCTGGTAACTGTGTGTGAGAGTCAAGAATTGAAATTGATAGGTATCACGAACAATAGAAGGTACAACAGGCATGAAACCACACGGAAAACAAAAATTATTTGGCATTCCCAAGAAAACTATAACCTTGCACGTTGCTTAATTGCTTAAGGTGAAAAATATTTCTTTCAAATAATTTACCAGGATCACATTTTGAATTGTCTAGATGGGAGGATTCTGACAGTAGCATTTGGTTGGAAGAAATGCTGGAGATTTACCTTGAGCCTGCATGGGCAGACCCAGCCCAGTTTTCATTGAGATGGCATGTTTCTTGGTGGTTCTGGAGGTTGGCAGCAGATAGAAGGCAGGGAGGAATAAACACCCTTCCCAAAGCTACCCACTGGCACTGCCTACACAACCGGGAGGTTTATAACATGGCACTATCAGTGCATTGCAGATCAAACAGACCTAGTAAGAGAGTTTGAGAAGTTAACATCATTGCCTAATCAACAAGACTCCGTGTATATGCATATGCATATATGCAAATACACCTGTGAAAGTGTGATCCTTGCAGGGTGGCACATTATGGTTTTAAGTTACAATGAATTGTTTAGGAAAATTCATCTGAAGTTTTGAGATCCAGAAAGTAGCCATTGCAATGGCTTGTTTATTGCCCTTGAAACCATGAAACGGTAAAATATGAAATCAAGAATCCTCCCCTAGCCAGGCATAGTGGTTTGTACGTATAATCCCAGGACTTTGGAGGCTGAGACAGGAGGATCCCAGGTTCCAGGCTTGCCTCAGCAACTTAGTGGGGCTCTATTTAAAAGAAAAATAGTCAAAATATTGGAGGTGTAGCTCAGAGGCAGAATTCCCTGGGGTTAAATCTCAGTACCTAAACAACAAATAACCAACCATATGTAAAGTCCACTCCCCCCAACTCTACCCAATAAAGAAGGAAAAATGTCACTATGTTTATATAATTGAATATCATCAATCATTGCAAATTACATTTCCAAATGCTTTTGACACTCGTAAATTAAAATTGTGTGTGTGTGAAGCCAGCCAGGAGTGGTGGTGCACGCTTGTAACCCCAGCACTTGGGAGCCTGAGACAGGAGGATGGCAGGTTTGCAGACAGCCTCAGCTACTTAGTGAGGCTCTTTGCAACACAGTGAGACTCTGTTTCAATATAAAGAATAAAAAACAGGGCTGGGGTGTAGCTCAGAGATAGAACACCCCTGGGTTTCATTCCTGCTACTCCAAAAAAAAAAAAAACAGTGTGTGTGTGTGTGTGTGTGTGTGTGTGTGTGTGTGTGTGACTAGGGATTGAACCTAAACTATGCCAAGCTACACCCTCAGCCTTATTTTTTGTTTTTTGAAACAGGGTCTCGCTAGGTTGCTGTATGTCTCCTTCTGTTGCTGAGGCTGGCCACTAATCTAGGATCCTTTTATCTCAGACTCCCAGCTACTGGAATTACAGGTATATGCCACCATGCCTGGCTGATAAACAACCTTTATAGAGCAAGTGTTTGTTCCTAAATGGTAAAGCGCTGGAAATGATGCTCTGGGCATTCTTACAGAGTGCCCTGAACTGATGGGAACTCTCTCACAACGGCTGCCTCTCGGGCGTGAAACAGCACTTTGGAACAAGTTGCCTCATTTGGTTGAAACTTAATTCCACAGGACCCATATGGGGAGGAAATTATTTTTTTAAAAAACTGAAATGTCTAATTTGCATAACCTATACTTCCTGTTCCTATTTGCACCCAGTGGGTGTTATATGAATATCTGAATGGTTGATGATGGATTAATATAATAATATAATTTTCCAGGCTTCTCATTTTATTCCCCTCAGACTGCCAGTATATGGAAAAGAGTTAGAAAGTGCCAGAATGAGTTAAGGAAAATTATAGTATGCTTTAAACATCTATACTTAATAAAACAACATTTTATTTTGTTTTCGTTTTTTTGTTTTTGTTCTTTGTGGTACTGGGAATTGAACCCAGGGGCATTCTACCTCTAAACTACCACCCCTATCCCTTTAAAATTTTTTTTTTATTTTAAAACAAGGTCTCAGCCGGGCGTGGTGGCGCACGCTTGTAATCCCAGCATACGGGAGGCTGAGACTGGAGGATTGCGGTTCGCGGGCAGCCTCAGCTACTTAGTGAGGTTCTCTGCAACTTAGTGAGACCCTGTTTCAAATAAAGAATAAAAAATAGGGCAGGGTATGTAGCTTGGAGGTCAAATACCTCTGGTTTCCATCCCCAGACTGGCAAAAAAAAAAAAAAAAAAAATATATATATATATATATATATATATATATATATATAATAAAATAAATAAAATAAAATAAGACAAAGTCTCACTAAGTTGTTGAAGGTAGCCTCAAAACTGTAATCCTCTGTTTCAGCCTTCCCAAGTACTGGGATTACAGTTGTGGACCACCATCCCTGGCTCTTTATTTATTTATTTATATTATTATTTTTGTGTGGAACTGGGGATTGAAAGCAGGGGCATTTTACCTTCAAGCTTTACCCTCAGCTCAATTTTATTTCTTATTTTGAAGTAGAGTCTCACTAAGTTGTGGAGGGCCTCCCAAGTTACTGGGGCTGGTTGTAATCCTCCTGCCTCAGCCTCCCAAGTACTAAGATGACAGTATTTGCCATCCCACCTGGCTCTGAAAGGTTTCCTGATCAGGAATTTTAATCTGCTGAAGATCCCAGAGCTGGTTAATTGAGACCAATCTAATCCTGGGACAAACCGCTCCTCCCCTCCAGAGTACAAACAGCCTGGCTTTGCCTGTGTTGACCGCAGGTCTGCAGAGGGCTCAGAATCCCTGCAAACGTTGATTTGAAGCAGAAGAGAGTACAAGATGGAAGGCCTGGCTTGGCCTTCCAGAAGATTCACCAGCACGGCAGGGGGGCAGTGGAGGCCAGAGGTTCATGACCCCGCGCCCTTAACGAATATTAGGTGCTCATGATTTATGAGGACCAGCCGGAGGCCCTGACTCCACAGTGGAGACACAGGAGATGCTTTATATTACATGAGTAAGTGGGGCATAGAGTTGTCCTCAGGGACACCACAGAGAGGGAGGGAGAGCAAGAGGGGCTTCGCCTCCCTTCACGGGCTTGTGGGGAACATGGGGTCATTGGGCACTCTGACGGGGAGTGGTAGAACAAAGATGACCCACTGTCCCAGCTGGGGATTCGGATGTGGCACATCTGAAGTGGGGCTGATGGATGAGCACTGCTGACAAAAATAGAAATTCTCAGTGACGTTGATGCAGGTGCTGGGTCCCAAGCCCACAATCTGCTTCTCAGGACTACTATGGCCAGGCTGCAGGGAGATCTGTCTGGCATGTTGACTGTGGGAGTGGTCTTGGGAGTGGCTAGGGAGAGAGGAGGAGCCACAGGAACTGGCCAGGAACACTGGGTGGGGTCGGGGCCTGGACCCAGGCTTGGGCAGCAGCAATGAATGGGAAAGCTCAGGCCTGGCCTTCAGGAGTCAGACATGACTCCACAGGACTCAGAGATTCCGCTCCCAGGGATACACCTAGGGACTTGAAGTCAGGGCTCGAACTAAAATCTTCACACAAGCATCGTTTACAACAGCCAAAGGGTGAGGCTACCCAAAGGTCCATTCCCTGGAGGATGAGTAACCAAATGTGGTGCCTCTGGGATCTTGCTCAGGTACGAAAAGGCAAGAGATTCTCATAAAGACCACGACGTAGACAAACCTTGAAGACATTATGCAGAGTGAAAGAAGCCAGACACCAGAGGCTCCCATTGGATGGTCCATAGATGGTATGTGCAGAACAGGCAAACCCAGACACAAAATGCCACTTAGTGGTTGCCAGGACACGGGGGAGGAGACAGTAAGATGTGACCACTTAGCAGGTATGGTGTTTCTTTTTGGGATGTGGTGATCGCACAACATCATGAACCTACCCAATGCCGCTGAGCTAAACACTCATTTTGATATACTTGAGATACTTGATATGTTAAAATATTTTAGCTGGGTGTGGTGGTGCACACTTGTAATCCCAGTACTTGGGAGACTGAGTCAGGAGGATCCCAGGTTCGAGGACAGCCTCAGGAAGTAGTGAGACTCTCACCAACCTAGCAAGACACCGTTTCAAAATAAAAATAAAAAATAATGCTGGGGGTGTAGCTCAAAAGTAGAATGCCCCTGGGTTTAATCTTTGGTACCTATCCCCCCCAAAAAACCTATTTTAAATGGTGACTTTTATGATATGTAAATTTAACTCAACAAAAAAATTAAGCATCTGCTTACATTTTCTGTCTTCCTAGATTCTGTTCAGGAAGGCTAAGCTTGAACCCTGGACTTCCTGAGGAGCATTCTCATGGTGGGAGGGGGCAGACTGAGGGGGAACCGCTGTCCTCATCTGCCACGTTGGCTAGCTCCATAACATTAGAGGGTAGAAAATTATCTCTTCGGTTCCACATGACTCAGCTTCTATTATACAGCAGAACAATACACCCCACCCCCTTCTCCTGAGCCCCTTGAATTAGCAGCGAACATACCTTATGAACAGCAGCCTTGCTCCTGGGGCTGGGGACTGTCCAGGCAGAGGCCGATGCTGCTAATGCTATGGAGTGGGCGGGAGGATGGGCAGCTGGCCACGGGCACTGGACTGCAGCCTGACTCAGGCTCCTTCAGCCAGCGCAGACTTGCTCTTACCTCACTCCTGCATCCAGCAGGGAAGAAATTAATGTGCTACCAAAGCCCTCCTGTGGGACCACATCCTTCTTTGTTTGTTCCTTCATTCATTCAGTATTTATTTCAATGTGTCCTTTTCTGTGTAAAAGGTACTAGGCACGGATCCAGCCATAAACAAGATGTAGTGTCTGCCCTCAAAGGCTCCCAGTCCAGCCAGGGCTACTTCTTTAATCCCTCCCACTCCTGAGCAGCTTGCTGCTGGACAGGCTTTCTCACCTATCACCGTGACAACCTGATGAAATCGCCCACCCTCTGCATCTCCGTTTCCTTAGCTGGACACGGAAGTGTTTTATGACGGGCTAAATGCCATGGCATTTTATTAAACTCAACCTATAATGCTGCACTTTAAATGCATTGAATTCCCTCCAAATGTGACCACTTAAAAAATCAATTCGTGCAAATTTCTTCAAACTATGGGATCCTCTCTTGATCTAAAACTATAATGGTTCTGGGATTCTTAGAAAGATTCCATTTGATCCCTCTCTTATCCCTTTGAGCTTGAAGTAAAGTCATAATTTGAATAACTTCAAATCAAGCACTTTAAGAGAAGTCCCAAGTGTATTAGGATGAGTGTTTTAGGACGCAGTCTCACCGCTGTAATCCAAAATACCTGACCACTGCAACTTCAAGGAAGGATGATTTATTTGCTCACCGTTCTGGAGATTTCAGAAGTTTTGGTCTAGGTCCCATCTGTGGAGCTCCAAGCATGGTGTTGGGGAGCAGAAAGAATGTGAATAAAGGGACTCCGCTCTCACATCATGGAGGCCAGAGGAAGAGAGAGTGAGGGGCTGGGGGTTATGAACATATAGAGTCCACAAGGCCACACCCCAAGCCCTGCCCCCAACATGGCTGCCTTGACTGCACCATGAGGTCTGGGGGCATTCTAAGTCCAAACCACACCAGTGAGAGATTCAGGAACAGTTAAATTCAAGCACATTTGGCTTCAGCACCTACAGTCTTGGATAGCGGCCCCTTCTTTCTGTATTATCACTTGAGAGATCTTAATTGACTCTCTTCACATTTTCTTTCTCTTTAGATCCCCCGCAGGAGGGCTGAGCTGGAGTCCTGGACAGCCTGAGGAGTGTTCTCATGGGGAGAGGCAGGTGGACCCTGAGGGAGAGTCCCTGCACTCATCTCCCATAGCTCTACAACATTAGGGAGGGGAGGATGGCTCCAGCTATTCTTTATTCAAATGAGGTTTGAATAAAGAGCCCAGACCTCTTCCTGGACAGTAACAGAGACAGAGTCTAAACCATGACAGTAACCAGCTTTGCACATTTGAGGGCCATGCTTCCTGTGTGGAGAAGCTCACCCAGAGTCCCATGCTACCTGAGCCTCTGCCCTTGCCCTGCACCCAGTCACCTGCTGGCTCTCACATGGGACTCTCCCCAAAGCAGCCTCCCAGGTACCCACAGTATGGGATCCTTCTAAAGATGCCTCTGGTAGAGGAAGAAAGAGGGCTACATTGTGTACATTGTACACCATTGTATACATGCATACCACTGTATACATTGTTGGCCGCTCAGTAGCATTCCTGAAAGTTTGTTCAACATTGTATACCACTGTACACATTGTATTCCTTCCAGTAAGATTCCTGAAGTTTTGCTTAAAACATGTCTTTTCACACAGTGAAGCAAAACTTGAGGAATATTGGCCCTGCCCTGGCCACCAGAGTTCTCCCAGCTCCCCTCCAGCCTCAGCTCTGGCACCTGCAGGGCCACCTCCCTCCTGAAAAGCCTGCTCACCCTTCTGCTTCTCTTTTCTCTCCCAGATGTTTCCCTCTGGCTGTGTCTATGTGTGTCTCTTGAGATTCCTTGGGCTGAATAACTTGGTGCTTTAGGCTCTCCTGCTCTCCTCTCTACCCCCTCTTGGCCAGATGTTCTCCTAGACATAAACCCAAGATGCAGGGACTACTTAAGTGGCCTTCTTCCTGGAAAGGTCCAGAGTGTGGGTGTGTGTTCCTAAGTGTGCCTGCATTTTCCATTCCCGGCCGTTTCTTCCCCTCACACTTCCTCTGTGTCCTTAGGGCACATCCACGACACCTGGAGACAGGCTGCAGACACAGCACAGCCTTTGCTGGTGATGTAAGGGTAGAATTTCCTGGGCTGAAATCTGCCTCTCCGCACCCCCCCTGATGGGTCTTGCTCCTGTCTCTGCACCACAGACCTCAGGGGGTCAAAGCAGTGGCATTCTGGTGTCTTCCTTCCCTGAGCCCTGCATGTGACAGGACCTGGAGGTCTGATGTCACTCACAGTAACAATTTCAAGTGTGTGACAGTGTGCTAATGTGTCAATGTGTGTTATGTGGATGGAGTAGAAACTGTACCAGACAAGGACTCTGGAGACCTGAGTGCTAGTTCTGGGACTAGGGACTGACTAAAGTTTTGAGACCTTGGACGGGATGCTTATGCTCTCCTTCCTGTGAGCATCTTCATTAAGGACTGGATCACCTGTCAGCCCTCCAGAAATGCAGAAGAGGGATGGCCTCCACCCTGTCTGTTTCCTTCTGCTTTTTAGCCTCCTGAGAGCATGAGTCAGCCAGGAGTTGTGTCCCAAAGTCCAAGGAAGGGGCGGAGGAGGAGCGGCCCCACGGTGCCATGCTGTGTCATCCGGCAGAGGCAGGGAGCCCAGAGCAGGGACAGCAACGGCACCGATGTGACAATGGCTGATAGCTGGGGATTTTCCAAAGCTTCCCTCAAAAGCCTCAGCCCATCCAGGGATGAGGCAGGAGTGCCAGTCCTGGCAGAAAGCTCAGCGCTTCCGCCGTCATCTGCTGGAGAAGAGGACTGTGGAGCCCTAGCAAGGGCTGGCAGAGGCTTGTGGGAGGAGCCCTCCAGGGGTCCTTCTCCAGGCTCCTGAGCTGGAGCCAGAGGTCTTTTCTGAGGGTCTTTGCGTGCGCTCTTCTTGGGTCGATAAGAGAACAAGCCCTGTGCTGGGCCAGGACCTGGCCAACAGGACAGAAGCTCAAAGTCAAGCCCTCATGAAGACCCTCTCCCAGCAGCCAGCGCCTACCACCCAGTAACCAGGCAGGGGCTCCCCATCCTCAGGAAGTAGCTGTACCAGGTACCCTGCCTGGCTGTTCATCTTCTCTGGCTGGGCCAATTACTGACCACAGAACTTGGCATCACTATTCCACCCAAGAGTTGTGTTCAGTGTCATTTGCAATTGCAAATCTGTCTCCTCAGACACATTTACACGTGTGTGTGTGTGTGTGTGTGTGTGTGTGTGTGTGTGTGTGTCTATTATGCTGGGAAAGCTATTGATTTCCTTGCCCATAACATCAGTCATGGTCAAGTGATTTGCTCTGGCAGCAGCTTTAAAATCCAGCCATGCTTGACTATGCCCTTTTTCCCTCTGCCACAAAACCAGGATGCCCCAGCCTCAGTTTCCAAATCAGGTCCTGACAAGAAGCTAAGCCATAACCAACCCTGTACAGGCAAGTAGAGATAACCCATTATCATAGGATGCTGAGATTCAGGGACTTTTGTTACCGCAGCAGCTTATCCTGCCTGATGCTCTGGCCAATGGGTATTCGCCCCAAACTGGGCTTGTGATCCAGACATTTTTAAACTAAGGACCAAGAACATTAATCTTCTTGGGTGACTGAAACAGTTCCACAGAGCTCAGGAGAGTACTATGTTTTCATGAGTTGAGAAGGAGAGAAAGCCAGTGTGAAGTTCACAAGGAAAACGAGACTATTGCCCAGATGAAAGCAGAAATGGGCATGGAGAGAGAAGTACTGCAAGACGGCAGTACTTTCAGCTCCTTTTCTGTAAAATGGAGGAACTAGTTGTACTTTCCTACCCACCGAGCTGTTTTGATAAATGAATGTGCAAGAAGTGCTTAGAATCTTGCCTGCATCACAGGAAAGCCACCATACATACTATTATTTAGATGTATTCAATTAACCAGTCCTTGAATGACAGGCATTTAGGTTGTGTCCAATTTTTACCCATTACAAATTGTTTTTTACAAAGCAATAAATATCTGCTGTGTGCATCCTGTCTGCTTGTCAAATAATCTTTTTAGACAAATTGTTGAAAATAAATTTGCTTCATTTATTGATAGGGACATAGAGTATTCAATTTGGTATTTGTCCTCAAACTGCATTCTAGAAATAATGTACTAATTGAAATTCTCATGAAGAATGAGGGAGGATGTCCATGTCTTGAATTTTGTCAATATTTAAATTTTTTTCAGCTAGCAGTTAAAAGTACGATTTTTTGAGCCTCTTATTTGCACGTTTCTTTGAGAGGATGATGATTTTGTACTGTTATTTAATCTTCTGTGAATTGCCTATTGACCTATTTGTCTGTATTTTTTAATAATTGTAAGAGTTCTTTGTAAATCACATACATTTAAATGTTGCTGCCATAATAGAGCTGCCAGAGAAAATACAGAGCATCCATTTAAATTTGACTTTCAAGCCGGGTATGGTGGCACACGCTTGTAATCCCAGCATTTGAGAGGCTAAGACAGGAGGATTGTGGTTTATGGACCACCTCAGCTATTTAGTGAGCCCCTCTGCAACTTAGTGAGACCCTGTTTCAAAATAAAGAATAAAAAATAGGGCAGGGGGTGTAGCTCGGAAGTCAAATGCCCCTGGGTTTCATCCCCAGACCCGCAAAAAAAAAAAATAAATAAAAATAAAAAATAAATTTACTTTCAGATAAACAATGAATGAGACATATTAAAAAATGATTCATGATCTATCTGAAATTCAAATTTAACTGGGTGCTTACTTTTTCTACTTATTAAATTTAGCAACAACTAATGCTAATTAGCAATCCTAAACATCAGATGTATAGCAAATTTTTTTAGTTTGTCATTTATTTTTTATTTCTATTTATGATGTCTTTTTCCATAAAGAAGTTCATTTGAATTGTTTATAGTCCTATCTCTCAGTCTGTTCCTTTATGGTTTCATGGTAGAGTAGGAAAGATTCTTAGAATCCCAGGTTCACCTATATTTTTTGGATTCATGTCTTCACATTCAACATTCAATGAACCTGGAATTTTCTTTGGTCTGGGGAACTAGGCAGAACATCAGCTCCCATCTCCTGCTGATGACTATCTAGTTATTCCAACATCATGCATTTAAAAAATCCTTGTAGGCCAGCATCTTGAGACGCCACCTCAAATGCCAGTTTTCCATGTGCTTCTAATTGGGGGCTCTCGGTTCTACTCCAATGAAAGTCATCTCTGGGCCTGCTCAATGTGTTTTTAATTGCTGACGCTCTGCGCTACGACTGAGGTTTACTCACAGGGATGTGCGGTTTCTGCAGGCGGGATGCCTGCGTGGACTCCACATCCCCCTCTGCCTGGTGACCTTGGGTGTAACGTCCTGCTGGCCTTCCATTTCCTCCCTGTAAGTGGCGGCAATATCATCGTCTGCCTCAGAGGGCCGTAGTGATAAATGAAACACATCGATTCATGTCAGCACTCCCTTAAATAGCAAGCAGTTGGCCGATGCTACATGTTATTTATGAACCCGGCACGCGTGCTGTCATTTGAATACCCAGCAGGGCTGGTTCCCCTTGTACCCTTCTGTATTGACATTTTATCTAATGTTCCCTTGTTTTCTTCCAAATGAGATGCAGAATCATCAGGTTAAAAAGAAAATCCTACTTGAAATATTGACGGAAACTACATTGGATTTAGAGAAAGAGGATCAGATCGGGCCGCGATGTTCCCTTCTTGTCCAAGAACAAGACTTGTGTTTTAGGAGAGTCAAATCTCCTTAGTCCCCTGGAGTGGATCTTTACAATAGAACCCATTCCCTGGTACATTAATATTTCTGGCAATTTTTCATTTTGCTACTAGCGAGAATAGGATTTGTCATAGACATTGCTAACTGATAACTGTACAAGAAAATTGCTAATTTGTTATGTTTATCGTATAACCTGGACAAGCCTGCTGATTCTCACTCCAATCTTCCGTTTGGATTTTTCCAACCAGTCACATCTGATGCAAACAGTGGTGATTTTTCTCTTGCTTTCCAACTTAAAACACACACACACACACACACACACACACACACACACACCCTAAATAAAGGCACAATTTCGGAATTTTTAGTTTATTTCCGTCTCTTGTCTAATTGCACTGACTAGACTTTCCGCACCAGCCTCCTGGTTTTGCTTTTCCAACTTTAATAGCATTGTTTATCTTGCTTGCTATTAAGCATATTGCAGGTGGCTCCTTCGAGATGGGTTTTATGTGTTTCGCTTTAGTTTTTGTGTGTGCACCGTGACGGGAGTCTTGGAAGGCAAGGCTTTTGAAGAGCATCTCCAAGTGGCAGAGACGGGCTCCGGGGCCCCTCCTCGCGCCGGCTGCACCCTTACATGGGGGTGAAGTTTCTCCCTCCGTTTCCGCTTGAACTGCGTCCAGCTGCCTCGCCTTTAAAATGCCAGGGCAGCCGCGGCCCCGCTCAGAGCCCGCTCCCGGCGGCTGGCCGGGGCTCGCCCGCGCCGGGGCGCTGACTCAGCCGAAGCCGGGCCGCTGCCCGCAGAACCGGGCCTGGCGCCCCGCGCCCCGCGCCCCGCGTCTCTGCTCCGGGAAAAGCTGCGGGCGCGGGCTCCCAGGCTCGGCGCGGGCCGGACCAGCGCTCCGCAGAAGCGGGCCGAGACCGGTGGCCGGGAGCCGCGGGGCCATCCCGGAGCATCCCTGGACCCGTGGGAGCATCCCAGAGCATCCCTGGACCTGCGGGAGCATCCCAGAGCATCCCTGGACCTGCGGGAGGATCCCGGAGCATCCCTGGACCCGCCGCCGCTGCGCCTGCGGGGCAGGAGCGCAGCATCCCAGCGCGGCGAGGGCTTGGCCAGCCGCGGGCCGGGAGGAGCATCGTCCTCCGAAGTCTGGGAGCCTCAGCGCGCTCGCCCGGGGCCCGGCCCTCCTCGGCGGCACTGCTCCGGGCAGGACCAGACCCGCGAGGGAGGCAGGTAACCGAGCCCCAGGGCCCCGGGCGCGCTGCGGGTCGGGTCTCAGAGCCGGGGGCGCGATGCTGAGCCCCGCACCGCCGCCCTGCGAGCCAGAACGCCTCCAGTCTGGGGGTGCGCGGCCCCTCCGCCCTGGGGAGGGACGTGGGCAGTGTGGAGTCAGAATCAAAGTTAGGGAATTCTGCCTCGCCAAGTTCAGAGTCTACATTTCATCCCGTTCTCGCGGCCGACAGTAGCAGAACAGATTTTTCCCCCCCGTGTCGTGCATGAAGGTCATCATTGATGTAACTTCGAGAAAAAGTTCTGTCAGTGGCGGTCTTCCTAAAGAGATGTCCATCTCAGCTGGATTTTTGCCCCGATCTGCTGCCAAAACCTAGTCCTAATTATTTAAATGTCAGTGGAGAAGTGGGAAATGAGTCTGGGGAATGTTCTGAGGAATGTATTACAGAGCTGAGTTTGATACTAAAGTATTGCCCACAGGGAAAGTTCTGGAAAAGGAGCCTGTCAGAAAGTGTAAAGCGAGGGTCACAAGGGCCTGTCAGGATGCTGCTCTGAACCCAGAAGGAAACAGGCCTATCACAGCCTCCCTGCTGCTCCCTGCAGCGAGGCTCCCCTGGGCCCCTCTGCACAGCTGGAGGGGCTCAGCCCTCGCCTGGGTTTACCAGGTCCCTGATTCCAGCCAGAGAACCAGAGATTCTGGCTCAGCACCAGGCACGGTCTCATTCTGTTGCACGAGGTATGTACCCATGACCGAGGAGGTCTGGAGCCAGCCGGAGGGGCTGGGGACTGGAGCCCACTTCATGACACTATTTCTTGAGTTCAACTATAATCGCCTAATTTGTAATCTTTATGAGAACCTACTGAGTTAGGACACCCAAGGCCTTAGATGTGATTTATAAATTAGATTTTGATTCAAGTTACATTTTCAGGAATGGCTCAGATAAGCCATCTACCAGCTTCAAGGATGCCTGTTAGGGGAGAAATTAGCTAGCAGAGCCTCGCCTTCTTAGGAAAACCGTCCTGATGCAAGAGGTTTTACATCTATTGGTCTTCTGTTTGTTGGTTTCTGTAGTCTTTGCATTAAATACTTACGTTCCAAAGGATTAATTTCCTAGTTGCTTTCTAGTAATGCAATTTATTATTTTTGAATGAAAGGCAAGTTGAATGCATGGGTGTCTAATATGTCTCTGAATTAAAATAAGGGTGGAAAATTCTAACAAATTGCTGGCTGTTGAGTGACTAGAGACAAATCTGAAATAAGCGAGTTTATGGTGGGGAGATGATTTTAAAAAAATATAAACTTCAGTCTATAAAAAGATAACTTGACCAGAAGTTTAATGATTGCTTATGAATTGGGATTTTGAGAGCTGCATATCTTTCCAGTATATTTCCTTACTGGGGTATTAAAGAGACAGCCATTTGGAATATACTGTCATGCTAGTTAATCTTGCTTTGACAAATATTTACACTACCAGGGCACACTGTCGCAGCACAGACCCAAGAACTGCGGTTCTAAGATGGTTCGTGTGTAGCATTGCTCAAATTCAACACTATTTACAAGACTGAAATGAAAAGTAAAATGGTATCAAAGAAAATGTTCTTAAATTATCTTGTCTGGCCACAATAGAAGGAACAATGTTTTTGAAACTGAGGCAGTTCCAAGTCTCTGAGGTCAATGCTTCTAATAAGTTCATATGTGGAGGAAGATTATAGTGTTTCTGAATTTTGGCATTGAAGGTTCTGAAACTGGTCTGTGCCTGTGAAATTTTTAGGTAATTGATATTTGTTAATAAAAAATGACAATTTTGAGTATTTGGACTGTATTAGAAGATGTTCCTAAAGTGCCCTGTTTGCTTCCTACCATAAGAGAGTTGGCTACGGGGAGTTTGTGTGTTTCCTGCCAGCTGTGGTTCAGCACCGTGGAAGCCATCCATCCTGTGTTCACAGGGGAGAGAGAACATTTGAATCAGATAGACACGGGCCGAATCCCGGCTCTGCCACTAGTCAGATGACCTTAGGCTCGCTGCTGTTTTGAGCCTCAGTTCTCTTCTGTACAAAGCCCCAAGGTAACTGACACCAAGTCAGTCCCATTGATTAAGTGCATACTTTATACGAAACATTTTGTATATGCTGTTACTTAATTCTCAGAGTGAACCATTTTTAGTCGCGTTTTCATGATGAGGAAACTTATTGATCAGAAGAGTGACCGGAGTTACTTAAGTTTAGCTGTGGGTAAAACTAGCCTTCCAAACTGCCAGGCTTGATTTTGAAGCTTATGTTTTTCTCACCTTGTTGTGCCTATTTTATGAAGTTAAATATAGGGTCAACACTTACACACACACACACACACACACACACACACACACACACACAATGGAGAGTCACTTTAACTTTTATTGTGAGGTCTACTTTTTTTTTTTTTTTTTTTTGCGGTACTAGGGATTGAACCCAGGGGCACTGTACCTCCAAGCTACATTCCCAGCCTTGTTTTTTATTCTTTATTTTGAAATAGGTTCTCACCAAGTTGCAGAGGATCTCATTGAGTAGTCGAAGCTGGCTATGAACCTGTGATCCTCCTGTCTCAGTCCCCCAACTATGGGATTTCAAGTGTGCGCCACCTCGCCCAACTTGACTTCTACTTTTTGAAGGTTTATTTATTTATTTATTTATTTATTTATATATTTGTGGTACTGGGGGTAGAACCCAGAGGCTTTCTACCTCTGGGCTATACTCTCAGACCTATTTTCTATTTATTTGGAAACAGGGTCTCACTAAGTGCTGAGAGCCTCACTCAGTAGCTGAGGCTGGCTTCGAACCTGTGTGATCCTCCTGTCTCAGCCTCCCAAGCACAAGGAATTACAAACATGTGCCACCATGCCCAGATTGAAGGTTTAATTAAATGAAAACAAAATTACATTTGGGGCCTAGAGAATGACCCCTCTGTAAAATAAAATGGGCCACATAGATTATCTCCTGCAAGTTTCAAGTTCCTAAAACTCAATTTCTTTTCTTTTCTTTTCTTTTTTCTTTTTTTTTTTTTTTGGCACTGGGGATGGAACCCAGGATCATTCTACTTCTGAATGACAACCCTCCCCCTCCAGCTTATTTTATTTTTTTATTTTGAAATAGGGTCTCTCTGAGTAGCTGAGGCTGGCCTCGGATCTGTAATCCTTCTGTCTCAGCCTACCAAATACTGGAATCACAGGTGTGTGCCACCAGGTCTGGCTCCGGTTTCCATAATTATCAACATAATTATAATTAGGGAAATATCACCCTACATCCTTGTTGGGTTGATGCAGGAAGCATAGCTGATGGCCCCAGTAAAGAGCCCAGCCTAGCACACAGCAGGTGTTCTACCAACACTGTCCTGGTGACTGTTCCCTCCCATAGTCAGCACCCGCCACTCTACCGTGGACTCTGGTTCCCAACAGACATCCCTTTGGTGTCCTCGAATGCACAGCTGTGTGGCTGGACATTCCCAGGAGGGCTCTGAGGTGCTCCTTGGCTGTGATGCTTCAAGCCAGTCCCCGGAAGCTCATTCCAAGAGGAACCTGGGAGGACAGTGTTACCAGCAGGACAAGATCCAGTCCCGGCTCACCTCCCTACTGCCGCAGATGTCTATGAGGCCCCGAAGCACAGAGGGCAGCCACACACATGGGTATCTTCTCGTGTTCCTGTGGCTTTGGCCAAGGGTATCCCCGTGGTGTCTCTTCTATGGTGCCTCTTCCCAGCATCTCTCTGTGCTGTCTCCTCTGTGGCATCCCTCCATGGTGTCCTTCTGTGGCATCCCAACAGTGGCCATCTCAGGAGGGCTCTTACCCTTGCTCAGGTCTAGGTTGAACATATAGTACGGCCTCCCTGCTCCTCCCCTTAGAGGCACGCTACAACGACCCTCATGCTTTGTTAGAATTTTTAAAAAATCTGTTCTCTCATTTTATTTTTAATTGACTCATAAGGATGGCATGTATTTATGGCATAGACCTTCAAGTCTTTACCATTCAGGCGACAAGGACAGGATCAGACAGGGAAATGAAAAGAAAGACACTTTTCTAACTGTCTCAGACTTTCCCACTGAAACCTACTAGTGACAGAAGTGACCCTGGGGACCCAGGATATGGCCTCCAGCCATGCATTTTGCATTCATTATAGAGTGTATGTTCTGTCCTTGTGAGAATTTTGTATCCTTTCTCTGAAAGATCTGCTCCTGGGCTCGGCCTCATTAGCAACCTGAGGGCTCTGCTGCCATGCTCCCTCTGCAGCCTGGGATGGCCTGATGGGAAGGATCGGAGCCCTGAGGTCAGAGCGGAGCCAAGAGGACAGGGCTGTGCTGCTGCCTGGCAGCCACCCAGGCTGACCAGGCATGGTGACGGAAGCATTGTCCTCTGTGCGTGGAGTTTTCATGCTCAGGTGGCCAGCAAGGGGACATGTGCTTGTTGCCCAGAGCTTGATAGCCTGCCGGTGGCCTCAGGGGCCTGCCCAACTCCCTCGGCTGCACACGCCTTGCTCTGCTCCACCCAGCTCCTGCGTTTAAGTCTGTAACCGGATGGCATGTGTTTATTGCACTGCTTCTCCTGCTCAGGGCAGACATTGCCATTTGGTCAGGACACGCTTTGCCAGGGCTCAGAACCCTTCTCTATGGTTGTCCAAAGTGGGCTTAGAAGATGGTATCTAGGCGGGCCCTGTGACTATTGTGGAGTTTTAAGGCAGGGGGGCAATTTTGATGGCAGAACTGCCCTTATTTCCTGGCCTCCCCATCCCCTGCCCTGTCCCTCCTACAAGCCAAAGGGGCCTCTGTAGAAATGACCTCTGTGCAGCCAAAGTGCCTGCGACCCCCCCACCCAGGACATACTTGCAGACTCCAGGTCCTTGTCGCGCCACTGCTGAGCTGAGGACACACACTTGTGCCCAGTTTGCCTGCCCTGCACCAAATGGGGCGTGGCTTGTACAATCAGGATGTCCGCGTGGTGAGACTTGAGACCCAGTTCATGTGCATCTAAGCAGGCCCAGCCATGAGGTCACACAAACCTCCCTCTATGACAGAAGGCTCAGCTTTCAAGGTACCCTCCACTTGGACACAGCCTGCTGCCCCTCGTCAGGTGATGTTTCAGAGGGTCTCTGTCCTTCCTGGGCCAGACACCATGACAAATGTCTACTCTGGACTCGACTCCCAGGTTCCACTGCCGTTGACCCTGTGGCAGAATCATTCAGAGCCAAAACACGTGTCCCCTTCCCTGGGACCCAGTTTCGATGCCCACAAATTCATGCTCTGTGTCTGCAGGAGAATTTAGGAAAGTTGCTGCCTTGGCCAATAGGGCCCTGAAGGCCCTGCTCTCCCTGGCGGCCACGTGTCCAGCGAACAAGGACATTATTGTTAATCAATACACACACCCAGGGAAATCCAACTTCTAAAATTAATCTCCTGGTTCAGCAATTGCTCTGACTTCTGAGGCTATCCCTGAGGAAAACAACAGGTTCCTATGTTAGTGTGGGGAGGGTGGGATTGAGTGCAAGGGTCTGACTACTGAGTCGAATTTCCTTCTACCCCCACCCCGCCAGGACTCCACCCTGCCATTCAGAAGAGGAACTCCATCACCCCATGAAACCAAGGGGGGCCTCTGCTCCTACAGAGACCAGCACCCACAGCTTCAAGAATCCTTCTACTGCTCCCAAAAGACAAAAGCACCCCTCACAGAGGCCCCTCAGAAAAGCCAGTGTGGGGGTGGTGAGGGGCAGTTTAAGGAAAGAGCTTCCTGCATGTGCAGTATTGCTGAGAGGGATCAAGGATGGTGGGGCAAGCCTGTAATCTCAGTACTCGGGAGGCTGAGAGAGTAGGATCACAGGTTCGAGGCTAGTCTCAGCAACTTAGTGAGATCCTGTTTCAAAACAAAGAAATAAAAAGTAAAAAAGGGCTAGAGATATAGCTCAGAGGTAGAATGCCCTGGGTCCAATCTCCAATAAAACAAACAAACAAACAAATAAATAAATAAATGTCTGGGAAAGGGAGACCTAGTAATCAATAATCAGTAACTTAGCTGGTTGTGCACCCTGTCAGGGAACCTTGGAGCTAAGTCTCCCCTGGGAGAACAGGGGTCTCCACTGCCAACTTTCCCAATCTGGCTTCAAACCTAAACCCCACTACTTCTGGCTGGTGTGACCATGACATATCGCCAGCACCTTGCTCTGAGCTGCCCTTTGCTCCTGGGTGAATTGGCGTTAGGAATACAGACCTCCTCAGTTTAGAGGAGCTTGCAGAGGAGAATACATAAGATCAAAGAACCCTCGCTTGTCACAGCTGGTTTGGGGAGGTGCAGGTGACCCCTGAGCCTGAGTGTGAGATGTACCTGTACCCAGAAGACAGCTGGTAGGTGCAAGAGAACCACCTGGAGGTCCACTGTAAGATGTGGGGTTGGGCTGGTCTAAAACCCCTGGACCAGAGCTTTCTGGCACATAGTTGGCAATACACATTTTTTAAATTAATTAATTAATTTATTTATTTTGGTGGTACTGGGGTTCCTGGAAACCCTTCTACCTCCAGGCTACACTCCTAAACCTATTTTTATATTTTTATTTGGAAACAGGGTCTTTTATTTATTTATTTATTTATTTATTTATTTATTTATTTATTTATTTTGGTGGTACTGGGTTTCCTGGAAACCTTTCTACCTCCAGGCTACACTCCCAAACCTATTTTTATATTTTTATTTGGAAATAGGGTCTCTTATTTATTTGTTTGTTTGTTTGTTTGTTTGTTTAATTTATTTATTTATTTTGGTGGTACGGGGTTCCTGGAAACCCTTCTACCTCCGGGCTACACTCCCAGACACCTATTTTTTATATTTTTATGTGGAAACAGGGTCTCTTAAGCCAGCGCGTCTGGCTTTGAACCTGCACGATCCTCCTGTCTCCATCTCCCAAGTGTGGGGATTACAAGTGTGTGCCACCATGCCCGGCCGGCAATACACATTTTTAATCGACTTGTGAGAGATTAATCATGGTAAAGTCCAGGGTCTAAAGTGTGAGGCTCCCCAGAGCAGCTTGGGCAGCTTAGCAGAGTTTGCACACGTGTTTAATATAAACTCTGAATCCCCTGAAGTGAACAGCTCACTGTCTGGACAGAGAAGTTCATGTTCTTCTTCTAAATATGAGAGGACCACATGCTCTGCCACAACAGGCTTCCCACAGGGTGTTTCTTAATTACCTACTTTCCCACACTCAGCGCACAGTGGCCTGGCCCCCAGGAAGGCCACCCAGTGTCAACAAGGCGCTTCCCCACTGCCCTGAAAGAGACCTCTTTCCTGCTACATTCTTCCTGGGAGCACAGACTGTTCGAGAAGCAGGTGGCCAGCGGCCCAGCCTCCCACAGCCAACCCTGCATCAGCTGAGCCTTCTGGTGGTTTGGGTTATCAAGAATACTGAAAACACTGCCCGTGGTGGCACATGCCTATAATCCCGGTACTTGGGAGCCTGAGACATGAGAATTGCAGGTTCAAGGCCAGTCTCAGCAGCTTAGCAAGACCTTGTTTCAAAATAAAAAGGGCTGGGGTTTTGGTTCACATGTAAAATATACCTGGGTTCAATCCTCAGTACCAAAATGATGATAATAACAACACCAATACTAAAAAGATTAGTACAGCTCTGTCAATTGGACACATCCTTCAGCAACAGCATATCCTTCCCTGTCCTGAACATTCTCCCTCCCAGCATTTTCCCAGCAATGTCCAGGGTCATTCTCAGACCCAGTCTGTTCTTTGGAATTTTGCTTGGAAGGAAAACACCAGCAGAATTGAGCAGGATTGCTTTGTGTTCAGCAAACAAGCAGGCATTCCCAGGGACCAGAGTCTCTGAAAGGAAGGTAATTAGTAATAATGGCCAGATAGAGCTCCCCACTTCCCACATACTGGGTGACTGATGTACAAGAAAAAGCCCTCTCTGCATGGATGTGGAGGCAGGGGTGGGTGGGAGAGCCATCAGCAGACTCCAGCAGAGCCCCGCTCCATTGACTTCGGTCTCAGCTGTCAGCCCCAGAGATGCCTGTCATTGCTCCTCCATCCCAAGAAGGGCAGAGACAACAGGGCTAAAGGAACTCACCCAGGGGTGACCAGCACAGCATGGGCCCACACCCCCACTCTCCCCACCCCTTCCTTCTGGCTCTCAGTTGGAAGCATTATTTACCCATGAAGGGCAAGGAGAGAGGGGACTTTGCACCTGAGTTCTGCAGGAAAAGAAGGTGATAAAGGTAAACGTCTGGATCCTTCTCATGCGTTACTACCTGCCCAGCCCTGGAGGGCAGCTCGGCTCCCTGCCCAAGGCCTGTGCGCTACAGCTACCTAGCTCTGGCCTGTGAAGATGCAGCCACTGTCAGACGCTACCCCGCCCTACTCGCCCCAAGTGGCCCACCATCCTTCCTTTCTAGGGCTTTTGGGACTTGTTCCAGAGAACATACCAAGGTGATAACCCCCAAGTGGGAAAATGTCTTGGTACCCATCAGAGCAGCCACTGTCTAATGTGTAGCCCGGGCCTGGGCAGTGTAACTTGTGCCTACCACCTAGAGAGGCTCATGTCAGCCCTCACAGCTGGCCCACGCTGGAAAGCCCAGGAGCAGAGCTGAGCCAGGCCTGCTGGCAGCTGCTCTGGGTAGAGGCAAAGCAGCAGACTCTCTTTGTGTAGCCTTGGGGCTGAGGGAGGAGGAGAAGGAGGAAGAGGAGGAGGAGGAGGAGAAGGGAGAGGAGGAGGAGGAGGAGGTAGTAGTGGCGGCAGTGGCAGCAGTGGCTCAGAGGAATCTGAGCCCTGGCAGATGAGAGCCACAGCTCCTGAACTCCCGGGACAGTGAAGGCTGCCCACTGTATTCACAGCCTGCTCGTGAAGGCTACGCTGCATGGGACGGTAGCATCAACTGCTGGCGGAGACCTGGCAGAT
The DNA here is from genome assembly GCF_963383645.1 of Muscardinus avellanarius. NCBI lineage: Eukaryota > Metazoa > Chordata > Mammalia > Rodentia > Gliridae > Muscardinus > Muscardinus avellanarius. The sequence continues at coordinate 143,935,187 of NC_137788.1, read as the reverse complement.
GGGGCTGGGTCTCCAGGATTGTGGGTGCTGTGGAAACAGCCCATGCCCTTCCCAGCAGGCACCGGTCACTCAGACCCAGCTGTTGGCCATGCAGGATCGCAGCCCAGACAAGGGTAGAACCATACATTTCACGTGAAATCTTCCAAAGGTCAACTTTTTCTAATAAAAACAAAATTAAACCTTTTTTTGTTGTTGTTTTCCTGGGAATTGAACCCAGGGGCATTTTACCTCCAAGCTACACCTCCAGCCCTATTTTTTATTCTTTATTTTGAATTAAAATACTTAGCCTCACTAAGTAGCTGGGGCTGGCCACAAACCCCGATTCTCCTGTCTCAGCCTCCCAAGTACTGGGATTACAAGCATGTGCCACCATGCCCTGCTAAAATTAAACTTTTTTATGGTGTTTAGGATCAAACTCAGGATAGGATAGGCAAATCCTTTGCCACTGAGCTACAACCCTACCCCTTAATATTAACCTCAAAGCTACCTTAAAACCCAAATGTAACATCTTTGCTCAGACCACTATTTTATGACCTCTGATTTGGACCTTTCCTTCCCTAGACAATGACAAGTAAGGGATTGCTTACTCAGATTTTCTTTTCTTTTCTTTCTTTCTTTTTTTTTTTTTTTGGTGGGGGGACCTGGGGATGGAACCAGGGATATTCGACCTCCAAGCTACACCCCTTGCCCTATTTTTTATTCTTTATATTTTTTTGAAACAGGGTTTCACTAAGTTGTGGAGGACCTCACTAAGTAGCTGAGGCTAGCTGCAAACCGAGATCCTCCGGTCTCCGCCTCCCAAATGTTTGGACTACAAGCGTGCACCACCACACCAGGCTTACTCAGATTTTCTAACCTAGAGGCTGGGAACACATTTGTTTCACACATAGCCCTCAGTGATACCCCAACTTAGCAAAGAGACCATTGAGAGCTGTTCCAGTTGAAGAGGGGCCGTGGGGCCCGGGTGTGTCCTCCACTTCCTGCCCAATCCTGACCTCTTTGCACTGAGCCTTCTTTTTTTTAATGTTTTATTGGTGCATTGTAGTCATACATCTTAATGAGTACAAGACAGTAGAGGCATACATGCACACATCACCCAATTAGCCCTTACCCAATTCCCGCCCCATTTTCTCTTCCTTCCTCCTTCTCATGTTTGGCTTAGTGATTGATATGTTTGTTAATGTATATCATGTACATTAGGGAATTTCCCTCTTCCCCACTTCCCATCCCCCTCAGTCACCTAACTCCAACTAGAATGGCAATCATTCAAAACACAAACAACAACAAATGCTGGTGAGGATGTGGAGAAGTGGGAACTCTAATACATTGTTGGTGGGATTGCAAATTAGTGCAACCACTTTGGAAAACAGTATGGAGGCTCCTCAGAAGGATGGTAACGGATTTACCATATAATCCAGCAATACCACTTCTGGGCATCTACCCAAAAGAATGGAAACCAAACTACCAAACTAATGCATGCATATCTATGTTCAGAGCTACACAATTCACCTTTGCCAAACTATGGAACCAGCCAAGATGTTCATCAACAGATGAATGGATTACAAACTATGAGATATGTACACAATGGAATTTTACTCAGCCATTAAAAAAACACAATTACACCATTTACAAGGAAATGTATGGACCTGGAGGACATTATGCTAAGTGAGATTAGTCAGTCACAAAAAATAAGAAATCGGATGATCTCCCTAATATGTGGAAGCTAGAGAGAAAATGGGTCATAGGAGGAACTCTAGACGAAACAAGGTGCACTGAGCCTTCTAAGTTAACTTCTAGCCCTGGCTCAAAGAAGCCTGAGATGCACCATGAAAACTGCTGTGAAGTTCATGATACCAAGTTGTTGGCAAGGCTGACACAGCAAAGGACAACCTGGGGTGGGAACCCGCTTTAGGACAGTCCCTCAGAGTGACGTGATACCTGGCCAAGAGCATCTCTGATACCTTTTTGGGCCCTCTGAACCTTCCCAGCTGTAAGAAAGCGGATAGACTCAGTTGCCCGCCAGGTCAAGCAGGCTCTCAACCCATGTCCTCATCTATAAAACGAAGCGCTCCTCCCTGCCCCACCCACCTCGGAAGGGGTGAGCCTGGCAGGAGGAATGGATTGTTATCATTTGCACAGCTGTGTTCTTTACTTGTGGGAGGGAGGAATTTGACTTTGGTATTTCTGCTCCTCCTTCCCCAATCTGTGCAAGACAGACTTCCGGGAGGTGGGCCTGGCCTTATGGATTTCTGAACATCCTGATCATCGAGACTCGTGGCTTTGGCTGTGAGGGTCACGGTGCTGTGTGGAAGGAGAGTGGCCAGTGGGCAGCTCTGCTCCCCAGCAGGGGCCCGACACCTGTGGCACCTGCTGTCTCTGCAGCCTGCTCAGCGTCCCTGCCTGTTCAGGGGCAAGGGAGCTCGGGTGGATTCTGGACACCACAGGGAGTTTTCTCTACTGTTCGTGGCTATTGAGGACCCGCTGCTCCAGAGCAGAGGCCAGGAAGTGAAGGGGTCCCCATCCTCACGGTACAGAAGCCTTTGCACCTCGGAGCATGTGCAGACAAGCATCCTAAGAAACCCAAAACGGGGCTGTGCTGCTTCCGACCTGAGGGGCTGCCGCTGAAACTTGGCTTTGCAAGACTGCTGAGACAACAGAGTAGATTCTCGAGGTGGCAAGGTCTGTTGGGTAGAGGCATGGAAGCAGGAAAAGTCATACTGTGTTTGAGAAGTTAGGCGAAGCTGGGCATGGTGGTGCACGCCTGTAATCCCAGTACATGGGAGGCAGAGACAGGAAGATTGCAGGTTCAAGACCAGCCTCGGCAACTTGAGGAGACCTTGTTTCAAAAACTAACAATGTTAATAATAAAAAGGACTGGGGGTGTAGCTCAGAGATAGAATGTCCCTGGGTTCAATTCCGAGTACCAAAAGAAAAAGAAAAGAAAGGTGAGGATTGGAGAGCATTATATAAAAATAGAGGATCAGAGGCAGGAGAGGAAAATAAGAGGAAGGGTAGAGAAAAGGGGGAATGAGGAATGGGGAGTGGGAAGAGAGGAGGCAGGCCCTTTAGCCCGGATGCCACTGCCCTCAAGAAGTCTGCACAGTGGAAATTGGAATGCCTTTTTTGCTACCTTCTCTCAACTCAGTTCCGAGTAGGGCGTTTCCCCAAGGATGCCCCCCGAGATCCTCCTGCCCTGGCCCTAAATGGGCTTCGGCTACCCCCCAGGCCACCAGGGGCTGACACCCCTGAGCATTCCCTGCACCCCACCTCTCTTATCTGTGTCTGGTAATGGTTCCATCTGTTTATCGAGGACGTCCCTCAGAGGCTGCGCTGGGGCCGGTGAGCTTATGGGAACTTCCAGCACTCTGCAGTTTAAGGTCCATGAGCAGCAGCTGGTGTTCGCTGTGTCTCAGCACTTTTGTACTGTAAGACTCGCCTCCCTGGCGTTCCCCTTGGGGCCTGGCATGGGGCAAGATGAGAAGGCAGAGCAGCCAGGCTCACCCAGGGCGCCCTCCAGCCCCGGGGTAGCCAGGTCCTGGTTTGGACTCCTCCTGCTGCCTGCTTCTATGAAAATTACATCCCTCCTTAAGGGCTGCATGGACCCTTATTTCTTGGATTTATATTCACCTAAAGTGACATTTGCTACTGATTTTTGTATCTGGTACAAAGTGTCTCCAACAAACAGATGCATTTTCAAGAGCTCTTATCAATGAATCAGGGAAACAAATTAGCCTCGAAAATCCTGTTCCCCTTAACAGATGTCTGGAAAGTTCTCGGGACTTCCGGAAAGGAGTCTCTGTGGAGAGACTTCCACTTTACTCAGTGATTAGGAACTGATGGCTGCTGTTAAGAGCTGTTGAAGGGCAGCAGTAGGACAGGTGTGCAATTCAGTAGAAAAAGGGGCAGTCTTGTGGATCAGCTTAGTAGGGGACCAGCCATGTCCCTGAAAGAAATGCAAACTTATAAAAATCTAAAGTAAGTATAGAAGTGAATATTTAAGATAAAAATGAACCATAGCAAATAGAAATAATATAAGGATTCAATTTTTTAAATTGTAAAAAAGATAAAATATCACAGAAATCATAAAATCTATAAAAATTAACATACTTTAAAAAGGTTACCTGCTTGATCCATCTCTATAATATTTTATACATTTTTGGCTGACCTTTGATCTCTTCATATTTCAATTACTTTTGTAGAATCATTTCTATAGAAAGTAGGAATGTTGTCAGTCTTCTTGTATAGTAGATCAAACTTTGATTTTTATCAGCTTAGCTTAGAAAAATCCTTTTAGCCTCGTAACTAATTGCTGATGAGATCATGTAAGTAATACGCAAGGAAATAAAAGTCTTTCATATGTGACCTGTAGGATTCCTAGGTACTTCTTAGGCACGAATGAATCTTGGCTTCTCTTTAAGCTGATGACTCTCATTAGCCAGTCATCTTTGACGTCCAGGCTATGGTGGTATATTATGAGCTACATCTGTCTTCCTGGGTGTCAGTATTCCTGTTAAACCAGCAGGGATTTCATAAGAGCTCTTAGATGACGTGGCCACTTCCGGTCAAAGGAAGAGCTTGGCCAGAGGAGAGATTGCAGCTTGGGGTGTCTGGCTGTGACGTAGGAAAGCCCTTGTGAGCAGGTTGGGGGCAGAAAACAGCGTCAGATGCTGGCAGGCCTCTGGACGCAGACTGCAACCTGCCTTTAATTAAGGAATCAAAGACCTACCAATGCAGAGTGTATTACTAAAGCCATTAGCGCCAGGAAAGCATGGGTTGGAATCCTCCCACTTAATGGCCTGTGAAACCTTGCTCCACACAATCTTTCTATACGAAAGTCACCGTAGACCAAAGAGATTCACGCCACTGAACCCTAACGAAAGGTAGCCCAGCTCAACTTCTCCTTGGCTGGATCCCCAAAGGCTGCAGGTTTCAGAAGGCCTCTGGACAGGAGCAGAAGCAAGCCCAGAGACGGGATGCCGGAGTAGAAAGGGGCGGCGGCTTTCATTAATTGCATTGAGTAGATCTTATATTTTATTAAATATATAACCACATGACCCTATTTCTGAGCGGGCATTTCCCAGGGTGTTGAAAGGAGCCCATGCAAAGGAGGGGCTTTCCCTCATTAGCTCACAGTAACTGCACTCTGAAGTGGGACCCAGAAGGACAAGGTGGGCTTCCTGGAAGAAGGGGCAATGGAGGCCTGGGAGACTTTGACTGGGCATTCTAGGTGCAGAGACTCCAGCGAGACAAGACATCTGCATGTGCAGGAGCACCTGGAGGGTGGCAGCCGCACTGGCAGTTGTAGAGGAGAGACACAGGAGCCTTGGAGGGGGGAGGTCTTACACCATGGAAAGTCTTGGGTGCATGGCCAAAGGGGTAGGACTCCATCTTGTGGACAGCCGGGGAGGAGTAGGGGGGCTGGCTAAAGTGAGCTGCAGATGGTTAACATGTCCTCTGAGATGTTTGATCTGGCAGTGGACACAGGCGAACAGCGAACAGCGAGACTCCCAGCAGGGACCCGGGTTCATGGACTCTGGGCTTAGAAAGGACCTGGGGGAAGCCGGGCATGGTGGTGCATGCTTGTAATCCCAGCATTTGGGAGGCTGAGACAGGAGGATCAAGGTTCACGGACAGCCTCAGCTACTTAGTGAGGCCCTTTGCAACTCAGTGAGACCCTGTTTCAAAATAAAGAGTAAAAAATAGGGCTGGGGGTGTATCTTGGAGGTAGAATGCCCCTGGGTTCAATTCCCAGTACCGCCAAAAAGAAAAAAAGAAAAAAGGGAAGGAAGGAAGAAAGGACCTGGGCACAAGGTTGAGGAGAAGCCAGGCTCCAGAGAGCAGAGGCTCTGGGGTGGGTACAGGGGAATCCTGGGGCAGCTTTGCTCATCACTGATGGCTCAGGATACTAGCAGGGGTGACTGGAAATAAAGACGAGGGTCTCATATACCTAGGAAATGGTGATTATGAAATGGCAAGAGCTTATCTCTCAGAACCTCTAGCTCAGAATGAGCACATCTTCCATAAAGGGCCAAGTAGTGAATCCATAGGCTTCCTGGGCCACGCAGAGCCCATTTCAACTACTCCACAGGGTGAGGTGGGCAAAAAGGCCACAGCCTGCAGGAGAACAGCTGTGCTACACTCAGACTGTGCTCAGGGATCCCAGCCAAAGGTGAGCGCAGGTGGACGGCAGCGAAGGACGCTGCGCATAGGACGCACTCTCTCTCCACTGCCTCCGGGTGCTTCCAGGTGTGTTCTTATCTTGCAAGTAAGTGAGCTGAGGCAGAGAAGGGATAAGCAGTTTGCTCCTGACACCCAGTGGGCAAGGGGCCCAGCCACACACAGGCCTGCGGAGAGGGTCAGTAGGGATGGTGGAACTTTGGGTGGGGAAGCTCTGGGTCTTGACCACAGAAATTCACATGGTGACTCCTTGGGCCTACAGCAGCATGCAGGGACTCCCCAGTGAAGGTTTTCAGAGGCTCATGTTGGCCCTGCAGACAGAGGTCAGACTGAAAATGGAAACTGGGACTTGATTTCCCCTACAGCCTTTTATAGTCTCATTACGCCACTCCCTGTACGCCCGCTCCCTGTCAACCAGGCCCACAACTAGGTTATGCAGATGAGTGTGATTTAGGGCGAGCCCCTTCTGAGATGCTGGGCCGAGGAGCCGGCCCTCCTGGGCAGCGTGTGACCAGGGGTTGACGTGCACCACAGTCCTCCCACAGCCGGCCTCATGAGGAACTTCACGTCCTGAGAAGTAGACACCTGCCCTGGGCTTCTGGGGCTCAGGATCTATCTGATCCCTCCCAGTACCCAAGGGCCACAGGATCACCTGAATGAGCCACTTGGGAGGCAGGGGCCCTGGGTCACCATCCACTCAGCCAGACTGAAACAGCTACCTCGTGCCTCTCCAGCCAACTGGTGCGAAAGCCCTTCCTCTTCCTCCTCCTCCTGACATTTCAGGGAAGAGCAGCTGAGGGGCAGGGGAAGAACCCTGGCTGCGAGGCCCAGCGAAGTCATGCAGTCTGCCCCAGGTCACACAGCAAGCAAGGGCCAGAGCCAGTACTCGCAGGTTGGGGACTGACCCCAGCCTCCTGCTCTTCCATCTCACCGTCACTGTCTATTTGAAGAAAGTTGCAGTGAAGGAGGAGAGGATGAAGCGTAGTATGTGTGCCCAGACCTGGTGTGAGGGGCAGTGTGCTGCTCGGTGCTGGGGAGTGGGCTGCTGATGCCGCCATCAGAGCGGATGTGGGGGCATCTCAGCGTGGGCGACTCCCCAGCCCTGTCCACGGGACGCTGTAATGCGGAAGTGGAGCTTTCAATTTCTGTCTCGTTCATAACACACAGCCTCATCTCACTCTCCCCCACCCCACTTCTGCTCCGATTCTCCCCCATCTCTGACCCTACTCGCCCTACTGATTTAGCACGTTGCTTGGATTAAAATAAAGCATGTTCAATGATTTGTTTTCCAAGTTCCATCCAAATGCCCCTGGAGCCAGAGAAACAGCGTCGAAAATGTCAGGTTTCCATAATCAGTCTCTGTCCCCAACCTCAGGAGGCTTATGAGTGCCTGCAAGCCGGCCGGCCTGGGTTTTCTTTGTTTTCTGATTTCCGCGGGATGCCCTGCACGCAGGTCGTGCAGATCCAGGCTCCGTGACTAGCTCAAGGTTGCTCAGTACCTCCAGGGCAGAGTTGCTGCCCCTTTCTCTTCCCTGGTCTGGGCGCAGGAGGCCGGCTGGAGCCCTGCGCTGGCCACCACACTCCCAGGCTCTCTTGAGCAGTGGGGGATGCCTGATAAACATCTTTGCAGATGCAGATGAATCTTGCAACCTGGATGGATGCTCACAGCGGCTGTGGCTGTCTGCCTTAAAGGGGCCATTAATTTCAGGGAGATTGATCACTCCCTGGGACAGCCATGGCAGTTGCTTGCCGCTCACTGTAGTTGGTCTGACTCATCCTGGGGGAAGTGGGTTTGTCTAGCTTCCCTGAGCTCTTTTGCAGTGCAGGGTCCCAGCCTGGCCCATCCTGGCCGTGGCTGGCTGTGCGGTCTCAGCCCTGTGAACCCACCCTGGGCCTGGGGGTGGAAGGAGGGATCCTTGGGAGACTTAGTCATCACCGGCTGTCCCTTTGTCAGACCCTGAAGCAGGTGGCCGTACAGCCTGGAGGACAGAGACACCATAGACTCCTGCAGCTGACTGGGGGACATTTACTGAGGGAAGCCATAGAAACAAAAATACAAACAACAGATAATATTTTTATGGAGTGTTTACTCTGTCGTGAACGTTAGACATTTTCTCACTGATGGTTCTCAGAGACCAGTGAGATTCGCTGCAGGCTGAGCTGAGCAAACTGGGGCTTGACTGATGTCACACTGCTGGTGCCGGGTGCGCAGACCGGAGCCTAGAGGTCACATCCCAGGACCTGTCTGCAGGCACCTGCTTCTGTTCACCCCAAAGTCGGCCTGGGGATTTTACCCGTCCTGGCGGGATGTCATTGCAAAGGCATACACCTGGGTATCCCTGACTGTCTGACAAAAGAGAAACTCCCTGCTGCTGCTCTGAGGAGGTACAAGGTATAGTTTGGGGGCGAGGCTGCAGGCAGGTAGCATGATTTCGGTGCCAAAGTTGCGGGGATTCCCCAGCACATGAAGGGGCAGTTGGAGCGATCAGGTCGTCCTGCCAGGAGTATGTTCATTATTCATCCACACTATTCAACTCAGATTCGTGATTCAGAGAAAGTTGATTTTTCCATTTAAAAAATTTTACTAAATCTCTCTGCCAGTGTTTAGCACTGTCAAGGGTAAATAATTACATAAAAGCCATTTAGATAAAATTGCAATCAGATTAGAAGTGTAAAGTGAATTTTTTTTTTAACAAATGTCTTTGACCTTTAGCCTGGTCTGAGACATTTGGAGATTGCTAGACACAGGAGACTTAGATTGTGTCTTCTGTGTGACCGCTGAGGAGGGAGGCCGGTATGTGGTCCCCACACTTGGTGCATCCTCCTCACCTCTGTGGAGGCCTGGGCCCGTCATGTGTCTGCTGGCTAATGGCTTTCAGCGCTTGTCGCGGGCCCAGCTTTCCAGCAGCCATGCTCCCCGATATCCACCCCCATCTTTCTCTCACCAGAACCAGTTTTGGTCCTCATGATTCGGGCCCCACAGGGTCCAGTTCACTCTGGCCCAGAAACTCCTCACCACCCAGGTGCCTGACACCGGCTTTGTGACCTTTCTTCACCGGATAGCCCTAACACCCACTGTTGATGCTTAAAAAAATTGCTGCAAATAGAAACCTCTTCTGAAATATAAATTATGCACAAGTAGCAGCTGCTAGTCTTGATGTACACAGACCTGTTTCTTGTTGTAAGATGAAAACGATTTTGACAAAAGTGAACATGTTTTTTTCTTTCTCGCTCCAGGCTGTGTGACCTTGAGCCTGGATCATTCTGAGCAATTGCTGCCTGGAAGGAGGTTAGACCAGAACAGGAGGTGTGCAGAAAGAAAGGCTACAGGCCCGGTCAGTTCCGGACAATACAAACTATGTAAACAGCACAGTCACATCCTCACAGGCCACGCTTCTTTCTTTCTTTCTCTCTTTCTTTCTTTCTTTCCTTCTTTCTTTCTTTCTTTCTTTCTTTCTTTCTTTCTTTCTTTCTTTCTTTCTTTCTTCGGTGGTACTGGGGTTCCTGGAAACCCTTATACCTCTGGACAACACCCCCAGACCTACTTTATACTTTTTTTTAAATTTGGAAACAGGGTCTCTTACGCCAGCGCGGCTGGATTTGAACCTGGGCGATCCTCCTGTCTCAGCCTCCCAAGTGTGGGGATTACAAGCGTGCGCCACCACGCCCCGCCCACGCTTTAAGAGAAGAAATTTTCCAAACTCCTTCTTCTTTAGTATATTTCCCTTCTTTAGTAAAATTTCCTTCTTTCCTTAGCATATTGCAAATCAATTTAGAGGCATTGGATCAATTTCTCCTATGGCTTAGCACCATATTCCTGTTTTTAATGAGGTATTAGTAGACACAGGGTAAGTAAAACTGAACAGGCAGGCTGCAAATGGCAGAAAAACTGGTAAAAGAGATCATAGGAATGCCCCCCAGCTTCTCTTCTCCCAAGTAGGCTCGAAGGTGATGGAGTGAGGAGAAGATGGAGCATAGGGATGGGGAGCCTCCCCAGCCCTCTTGAAGATTGCCCATAGGAGGCCAGAGTGAGTGGACCAGAGAAGCAGTGGTCAGTCTCCAGAATGGAGTTCTCAGTCACAGGAAGACAGCTCCAAAATTCTAAATGTTTAGAAGTGAAGCAACACCCTTTTATTTTATTTATTTATTTATTTATTTATTTTGGTGGTACTGGGGGTGGAACCCAGAGGATTTCTACCTCTGGGCTATACTCCCAGACCTATTTTGTATTTAATTTGGAAACAGGGTCTCACTAAGTTGCTGAGAGCCTCACTCAGTAGCTGAGGCTGGCTTCGAACCTGTGCGATCCTCCTGTCTCAGCCTCCTAAGCGCGGGGATTACAAGCGTGCGCCACCACGCCCGGCAGAAGCAACGCCCTTTTAGCGATGCAAGTTTGAAAATATTTTGAGCCTGTGGGTTGCAGCTGCAACACTACTTAGAAAAAGCATTTTTAGCTTGAAATGCACGTTTTCAAAAAGGCAAAAGGTCTAAGATTAATGTCTGCAAACTTCCGACTCAGTGAAGTAGAAAAAGAACGCAAAATAAACCCCCAAACAATCAAAGGCAGGAAATAATAAAAGACAAGGCTAGAAACCAGTGAAATAGAAAGCAAACTTACAACAAAATCAAGGGCTGATTCTTTTCAAAGACTAATGAAATTAATCTGTTGACAAAGGAGAAAGGAAGAAAAGGAAGATGCAAATTACCAAGACCAGAAATGGAAAAGAGGCATCACAATCCATTTGTCCAACATTTAAAAATAGTAAGAGAGCTGGCCCTTGGAAACGAGGCCACGTATGAAGACTGAAGCCATTCACACCACTGTGCTGGCGTTCAGGGAAAATAGAATATCTTTATCTGGCCTCTCACTGAACGATTCCTTTCCCAAGTGTGTGATACAGTTTAAATTTATGCAGTTGAAATGAACAACTTTAGAGCAGTTCAATAAAATGGACACATCTCTTTAAAAATGCAGCTTATCATCAGTGGTGGTCACAAGGCCCAGCAGCCCGTTCTAGAGACCACAGGTGCCAAGGAGAGGGCCACCAGGCCCGGTGGAGAAGAGAGAAGGAGCCCAGAGATGCTGCAGGCAGAGGAGCTGGTGAGAATCCACATCAACCACAGATTCCTTCTAAGTCCCCCCAAGCCCACTAAAATTAGAAAGAAAGAAAAAAACAACAACAAGCAAATAATCATAGCCAAAAGGGACACAAAAAAGAATATCATATACAAGTTTATGTCACCTAAGTTTAATATTTATGCAGTTTGGATCATCTTCCAAGAAAAAAAATATCATGTTTTCCAAAATTGCAGTCAGGAGTAGTAGAAAATCATTATACACTGGTATCCAGAGAAGAAATTGGAAAATAAGCCATTTTCAGACAGGACTCAGATACACACAAAGTTCAGAAAACCTGTAGGGAGGAAATAATTCTTCTTACTTAAATTACGAGGGAACACAGAAATTGTGCGAAGAAATTAGCCCAGCTGGGCTTGGTGGCACATACCTGTAATCCCAGCACTTGGGTGGCTGAGACAGGAGGATCACAAGTTCAAGGACAGACCCCGCAATTTAGCAAGACCCTCAGAAACTTAGTGAGATCCTGTTCCAAAATAAAAAATAAAAATGGTTCATGATATAGCTCAGAGATAGAATGTCCCCTAGGTTCAATCCCCAGTTATAAATAAATAAATGAATCCAAACTTGATATAAAATTCTAACAAAATAGCATGGATGAATGGTTCATTTTATTTAGCAAGGGTCATAATGACCCTAGATAAAATATTAACATTTGAGTTCAGCTATGAATTAAAAAATGTATATCAAGGAACATTTATTCCAGGACATAAACTTGATTCAACGTGAAGATATTTATTCCAAAGCCAAAGAGAAAAACACATGCTCATCTTGAAAAATCATGAGTGCACTAACTAGGACATCAGCCTTTGTGGTGTTTCTTCCCGATTCCCTCTGGGCCAGGCACTGGGTTAAGGGCCTCAGGTGCTTTCTCTAGTGCCGACCACAATCCTAGGAGGCCAGTGTTGCTACGGGACCCCCTTTCCATATAAGGGAATGAAAACTTGGCAATTTAAGTACTTTGCCCAGGCGGGGAACAGAAGCTTCCTTAACCTTATGGAAATCATTTACTAGAATCTAACAGCCAATGTCATGAGATTGGAGCAAGCATCCGACCCTCTTCTGCTTAAATTTCCCCTGGGCCTGATTCTTGGGAATCTTGTCTTCACATCTTCATTTTTCTTTCACTCCCAGGGCTTGATTTATTGCTAATTATCCCACAGTGGAACAGAGGCCTGACTTGCAATTGGCACAGAAAGAAAAATAAAGATGAATTCTGTTTCTCCTGTCCTTGTGCTAGAGGCTGCCTTCTCTGCCCTGGGGGTCAATCCTACAAACTGGGGGGCTCAGCTGTGGGGTGGAGGGTCACTGCTCTCACCCCGTGCTCTGGTACCATCTGTGGAGCCCTGACCAGTCATTTGCGCTCTGTGAGCCTCGGTCTCTTCAACTTTAGAGTAATGGCATGGTACTGACCGCCTCTGAGGTCACTGCTTCTGGTTCTGTATTAAAAGACTGATGGAGCCGGGCGTGGTGGCGCATGCTTGTAATCCCAGCATTTGGGTGGCTGAGACTGGAGGATCGCGGTTTGAGGACAGCCTCGGCTACTTAGTGAGGCCCTTTGCAACTCAGTGAGACCCTGTTTCAAAATAAATAATAAAAAGTAGGGATAGGGGTGTCACTCAGAGGTAGAATGCCCCTGGGTTCCATCCCCAGTATTATAATAAATAAATAAATAAATAAATAAATAAATAAATAAATAAAATAAGAGACTGATGATCCAACAAGGTTCAAATTACTCCTGGAACTTGCAGCAAAGTAGATGTCAGCTCCCTGCTGTTATTAAACACTTGTAAACATTGTAGGAAGGAGTTTTGGACATCTCAACTCATGTAGGAAATGGATGAAATATATTTTTGGAAAAGAAATACCTCTTCCCTAGTTTTCATAATGTTGGGCTTTTGGCAGTTGGCAAAGACACAGTAGCTCAATCTGTGTGGCTCTGTAAAGGAATCTGCCTTAATTTGGGTGAAGATTTGTTAAAAGAAAGTCTTGGCCAAACATGGTGGTGCACACCTGTAATCCTGGTACCTAGGAGGCTGAGACAGGAAGATCATAGGTTTAAAGCCAGCCTTAGCAAACTTAGTGAGGCTATCAGCAACTTGGCAAGACCCTGTTTCAAATAAAAAAATAAAATAAAGCTGGGGTATAGCTTGGAGGTAGAATGCTTCTGGGTTCAATCCTCACTATGGGAGAGAGAGAGAGAGGCAGAGAGAGAGAGAGAGAGAGAAACAGAGAGAGAGAGAGAGAGAGAGAGAGAGAGAGAGAGAGAGAGAGAGCAAGAAAGCCCCCACACACATACCCGCTCTTGCCACAGGTCTACTCTGAGCAAATCCAGAAAGCACACAGTCATGGCAGCTTGGCGGAGCCCAGGAGAACAGGGCCACAGTCCTCAGAGTTTTCCAGTAGAGATGAGATAAAGATAGATGCTTCAAAGTGTCACCTTGGGTCTGCGTAGCAGAATATCTAAAGAGGTGGACAATTAACATTTATTTCTGAGATAAACTATGGACGGGCAGATCTTGCAAGATGCTGGGGGAGGCAGGTGTGTTGGCACGAGGCACTAAGAGCCTTGTGAGTGGAAACTGGCTGCCACTCCTCCCCTTTCTCCCAGAGAATTGAGGAAAGGGATCTGCTTCAATCCTTTACAGCTTTCCTCATCAAAATCCAGATCAGGAAAGAGCCCTGGAATGAAGTCCCCATAGGACAAAAGGCTCTGAGCATGGGGGCCGGCCCTGCCCTGAACTGGGTTGAAAATACCCTAGGCTAGGATCTGGGCACAGTCCCAGCCCAGTCATTCTGGAAGCCAGCCAGGGTCCCAGGACGGCGGCCCACATGTGAGTGAATCTAAGGTGCTGTGGCATACGGACTCTCTCCAGAGAGCTAAGCAAGACTGGGACCCCCTCCTTCCCACAACTGGAAGGACCTCCCATGCAGAGCCTCTGGGCAGGGATTTCCAGATTGTCATCCGGCTCTCAAGGGCCCTTCATCCTCCAGAGGCACTCCAGCTGAAAAGAAGGAGAAACCTGCCCTTCATCCTTAAGTGAGCGCCCTGGAGACTTCTTTACTCATAAGCATACTCAAAATATGCGATAGTAGAGCTTGAACTCTTCAATGGGAATGGTAACAGGAAATGCGTTCATGGTATTTTGTATCCCCAATGTGGCAAGGAGGCCCACACCTGTCAGACACACAAATGTGGGGAGGGGAGACCTTAAAGTGGACCATAAAGCTATGCCCAACTCTCTAAGCAAGAATCAGTCCCTTGCCCAGGCTGCCTCAGCCCCAGTTGGCCTGAGGACCCCTGTTCACCTGGACAGCTGGACTCTTTAGACGAGCATGTCACATGTTTTTTCAGTTTGTTTAACCAGGAGGATGGCAGGTCAGGAGTTGGGGTTGGCAGCTCCCGCAGGGCCGGGGTCTACACCTCAGAAACACCACTGAGGAAGCTACCCTGGGCTCTGGGAAGTGTCTTCATCTCCACCCCTCTGTCCCTGACTTCTGCTGGCTTGGCTGACAGGCCGGTGCCCGAAGCTTGTACACACTTGTTTCATCGTCATTTTGGTTTCTGGTTCCATTCTAAGGTACTTTCTTCAACAGCCTGATGGTGAGTCATCTCTGATCTAGTAGCCAAGCACCATGTTCCTGTATGCCTTTGATTGATTTGTTTTTTATTTCTGTAAGCTCAGGGGGAAATAGAGCAAAAAATAGCCTGTGTCCCTTATAGATTTGAGGTAAGAATCAAAATGATTGTGCTCAGAAGTGGGTTATATTAAAATTCCATGATGACTCCCTGTATGAGTTTATATTTGCCCTGTCATAAATTACCACAAACTTGCTGGCTTAAAACAACACAAATTATTCACTTATGGTTCTAGGGATTTGAAATCCAAACCGAATGTAAAGGAGCTAAAGTCATAGTGTTGAGTTCTTTCTGGAGACACCATGCAAGAATCCATCCCTTGCTTCTTCTATTTCTAGAGGCTGCCAGCATCTCTTGGCTCCTGGCCACTTCTTTCCGGTCTCAGCTTCTGTGGTCATTTGGCTCTTTCTACGATAGTTCCATCTCCCTCTGTCTCACTCTTCCGAGGGACTTGCATTACATTTAGAGCTCATCCAGACAACCCAGGATCATCTCCCATCATAAGATCCTGAATCACATCTCCAGAGTCCCTTTTGCCATGTAAGATGGCAACCAAGTTCCATAGATTATCTTGTGAACTGATAGGAGGCGTTAGTCAAACTCATGTCTGTTCTACACACGCTCACTCCATCACAACACTCCCCAAAGTCTCAACCCAGTATAGCATCACCTCAGAGTCCAAACTCTCATCATCTAAATCAGGTAGGAGCCAGGCATAGCGGGGCATGTCTGTAATCTCAGTATTTGGGAGGCCGAAACAGAAGGATTGCACTTTCAAGGACAGTCTCTGCAACTTAGCAAGGACCTCAGCAACCTAGCAAGACCCTGTTTCAAATATGTAAAAAATAAGAAGGTCTAGATGTATAGCTTGGTGGTAGAATGTCCCTGGGCTCAACCCCCAGTACCACAGAAGAAAGAAAGAAAGAAAGAAAGAAAGAAAGAAAGAAAGAAAGAAAGAAAGAAAGAAAGAAAGAAAGAAAGAAAAGAAGGAAGGATCGATAAATATTAAATTGGATATAGATGATACTCTGGGCATGATTCACCTGGAGAAAATTCTTTTCCCATATGTAGACATGAAAAAAAATTATCTGCTCTGAAAGTAGAGTGGCATGATAGGAATAGAATAACAGTTATACACGCCCTCATTTCAAAAGAAAACAAATGCAAGGATGAAAGGGGTCACTGGCTCCAAGGAATTTTCAAAATCCAACCAGAAAAATCCACTAGTTTGCAAAGACTGAGACAAGTTGTCTGTGACTCGATGTGTCCCCCACCTTTCCCTCTGGCTCTTCCGACAGATTATCCTTGTCCTTGAAGGGTAGAAAGTATTTGCTGGTGACTCATTCTATCGACATGCTTTCTTCCTGTTACAAGACGGCAGAGAGGGATGGGCATGATGGTTTAGGACCACGAGTTCTATGGGCAAAAATACTCTTTTCTTACTCTTACCTAAATAATGGTGAAATTTCATACAACCTCCTTGTTCCAGAGGCTTCTAAGAGGCTAGGAATGTTCAGATACTGACAGGTGCATGCTCATACAATACCGACACCCTAGCCAACGGTCCCTCCCTGCACCCTAGCTGGCGGTCTTCATAGTTTATCTAGGGGTTCCTGCTGGTCTTCACCCTCTAACAGGCCAGTGTTCCCATGAAGGGGGGCAGCTGCCATGAGCGGTCTTGTGGGAACACTGTGACTGCTGGGTGGACACTGGTGTCTCCTCTGACCAGAGCAAATGCACCGTTTCGCTTATTTGTGAGTTGGGGAGGGATTCAACAGGCGCCTTTGATCATGGCTCCACTTCTGTTTATAGTCCCAGCTGATCCGCACTACTGGGCTGAACTCACAGTCACCCAGCCCCCATTCATCAACAGCAACAGGTGGTGTGCCTTCTCAGAGTCTGGAGGGAAGCGGCTGAGCACGGGTGCTCATCTTCTGACATTTCCAGTGAGCCGGCCCGGAAGGCATGGAGCTGCCCGAGGCCAAGCTGGGATGCACTTGGCCCTTGGCCCTGTCCTCAACGGACTGGCTGCTCAGGATTGAATATTCTCCCACCAGAAGAAGAAGTCCCACCAGAAGAAGAAGGAGAAGGAGAAGGAGAAGGAGAAGGAGAAGGAGAAGGAGAAGGAGAAGGAGAAGGAGAAGGAGAGGGAGAAGGAGAAGGAGAAGGAGAAGGAGAGGGAGAGGGGAGGGAGGGGGAGGAGAAAAAGGGGAAAAGCACACATTGAAGCCCTAACTTCTAATAAGGTTACATTTTGAGATTGGGTTTTTAGGAAGTAATTAAGATTAAATCCGTACCTGGGTGTGGTGGCGCATGCCTATAATCCCAGTACTTGGGAGGCTGAGACAGGAGGATCACAGGTTCAAGGATAGCCTCAATAACTTAGCCAGACTCTCAGCTCAGACCTGTTTAAAACAAAAAAATAAAAAGGGCTGGAGGTAGAATGCCCCTGGGTTCAATTCTCAGTACCAAAAAAAAAAAAAAAGATTAAACCAGAGAGGGGTGTCAACCCCATAGCTCTGGTGGCCTCAAAGGAACACACACACACACACACACACACACACACACACACACAAAGACCCAAGAGGTCACTGAGAAGGCCACATGTGTCAGTCAGGAGGAGGGCCTTCATGAGAGAGCGTTCTAACCTCCTGCGTGGTGAGAGAATCAATGCCCCCTTAAGCCACCAGTCTGTGGCTGTATTCACCAGCATTTTTCACAGCTATACTTTAAAGACTTGACCATGTAATTTAGAGGAAGGAATATTTATTTGCTCACAGTTTAGCCCACATAAGGCCGGGAAGTGCAGATCCCAGGGCTTGGTGGCAGGAAGCACAGAGAGAGGACGTGGGCTGTGCTCCTCAAATCATGGAGGCTAGAAGCAAGAGAGAGATCAAGAGGAGGAGCCATATATAATCCCCAAGGCCGCGCCCCCACATGAGCCCTTCTCCTGCCACACACTTCTGGCCTAGACCGCCACCCAGATAAATTCATTACACAGAATCTGGTAGCAGACTAGCACTGTAGTGGGTTTATATTACAACTGGGATTACAACCCTCATGACTTTGATTCCGTCAGCTCCAAACACCAATCTATGAGCTATTCAAGGGGCCATTCTATATCTAACTCTAACAGTGTGCTTAGTGATGGAGGCCCTAGCAGATGGAAACACACTGGGTCAGAAGCAAATACACTGCACAGGATGGGAGGCTGGAAGTCTGAGTCATTCAGGGACGGGGTGGCCTTGAGAGGGTGTCTTCCAACAGACATAGGAGTTCTGTCAACCACACCAATGTATCACTGCCTTATTTCATTAGATGCATGAGCAGAAACAGAGAGGTGGCAGAGCAGAAACCTTGTTGAGGCATGAGCAGAAAGACAAATCCTGATCAGCCCATGTGCCACATCCCCAGGGGGACCACAGAGCTGGGCCGAGTGCAGCTCAGGGGTAGAATGTGCACTTAGCAGGCACAAGGCACAGGGTTCTATCCTAGAGACAGACAGAGACAGAGAGAGAGAGAGAGAGAGAGAGAGAGAGAGAGAGAGAGAGAGAGAGGGAGGGAGGGAGGGAGGGAAGAGAAGAGAAGAGAAGAGAAGAGAAGAGAAGAGAAGAGAAGAGAAGGAAGATGAAGAGAAGGAGGAGGAGGAGGAGGAGAAAAGGGAAGAGAGAGAGAGAGCGAGAGCACGCAGAAATCCACAATCCATCCACAGTCCACAGAGATGGGGAACAGCTTCTAGGTCATTCTTGTTAAAGCCAACCAAACAGATTGAAGATGGAAAGAGTCTTATGCTTTGGGGAGAAATACGTAATGAGTGTCAATGCCTATTATTATTATTATTATTATTATTATTATTATTATTAATTTGCAGTACTGGAGATTGAACCCAGGGGCATTCTACCTCCAAGCTACCCCTCTATCCCTATTTTTTATTCTTTATTTTGAAACAGGGTCTCACTGAGTTGTGGAGGACCTCACTAAGCAGCTGAGGCTGCCCGCAAGCCTGCGATCCTCCTGTCTCAGCCTCCCAAGTACTGGGATTACAAGCGTGCGCCACCACATCTGGCTGCTTAGTAGCATTTATTACTAGTTAATTTAGTGCCTACTACTAACCTTCCAGATCCTGCCTAGAGTCTGCCCGGTTGAGCCTCAAGCCCACCGAGCCAGCGGGTCTGAGGACACTCCATGGCCTCTTGCAGAAAAGGCTGCCGCGCCAGGCCTGTGCTCACCCCACCCGATGATGGTGCTCTGCCTGGGCGCGGCCTGGGTGCAGGGGGGCATTTTATACCTGTTCAAGCAGAGTTGTCATCTATGACTTTTCAAATTAAGTATTCACTTGAGTTACTAGTTGCACGACTGCTTGAAGGAAATGCCATATTTGTGAAAGATAAAAGTGCCCCTATTGGCTTGTTAGCAGATGTAGTTAAGTAGATGTAAGGCGAGGAAGGCTCACCTGAGAGAGAGCTATATAGCTATACATGACAGAGGGTGGAACGGGCCCTTCATACATGTGCACCTCCCCGTGCCGGGGGCGAGGCCCACAGGGATCCTGGATTTGCACCATTTGAGCTGAGACTGCCAAATTCCTAGGGTTTTCCTAAACTGCAGGTCTCGTTTTCAGGCCCTGTTAGATTCTTCTGTTGTCAACTGGACTTCTCACAACATTGGGTAGCACTCTTGCACTTGGGGCTGCTACACCCCAACCCTAAAACCACACTGTACCAGGAATGCTGGGTTAGCCACAAGCACTCCCCTTGATGGTCACCCACTGGCCAAGGTCAGAGCCCATGTCTCTGAGCTGCCCACTTCTAGCTGTCCCAATGAGATAGCAGTTGCAGCATTTGGCTTAGACAGGCTTGGTGCTGAAAGAAGGTGCCATTGTGCTGGGACACAGGGCAGGTGGCCGGGAGGCCAGCAACTCAGCTCCGAGCACCGTGGCTGAGTCAACACTGCGGTCCCTCCCTCCGGCATGCTGTGTCCTCGGCTGGAGAGGACTTGTGCCGCCTGGTAATTAAGGTTAATGAGTGTGCTCCATCTGGAGGCAGAAAGACAAATCTGTTCTCTAAGTCTACCTCTTGGCATTCGCACAGCAGGAAGGATCCGGGAGACACTGATAATCTTCCCCGGTTACGATGGTGCCAGGTCCTGGGGCCTGATCCTCGTCCCAGGCAAGACAGAGGACGTAGGCGTCTCCTACGTTGTACGAGACACCGTTAACTGTGTCTGGCACTTCAGTCTTTGAGAGGCCAGAGTGAGTCCTGCTGTGAAATGGAAGATATTTGTCCTTGCCTGAAAGCCAGGAAATGAATACTTGGAATCCACGCTGCAGTGCCTGGGGGACAGGCAGGGAGTCGAAGCCCAGGCGGGCTCTGTGGTCAGCTGAGACATTCGCCTGAGACCCCTGGGAAGCCCCTCGTCTCCCTACACTCCAGCTCCTTCCTCTGTGAAACGGGGAGAGGTGGGGTAAATCTTTGTTTTTTTGAGGTGCAGTCCAAGGAGACCTAGAAGTGCTGGGGATTTTCAAGGTGCAAAACATACTACATTCTCAGGAGGCGTACTGCCAGAGCAGGGAAGATGAATGGTTACGAAGGTCCAGAGTTATAAGAGGGTTCAGTTAGTTAGTTAGTTAGTTAGTTAGTTTTTGTGGTGCTGGGGATTGAACCCAATGGCACTCTAACCTCCAAGCCTCAGCCTTATTTGTTTTTTGTTTTGTTTTGTTTTTTGTTTTGTTTTGTTGGAAACAGAGTCTTGCTAAGTTGCTAACAGCCTCACAATAAGTTACTGAGGTTGGGCTTTGAACTGGCGATCCTCCTCTCTCAGCCTGGAATTACAGGCCTGCCTGGGCCACTACACCCGGCTGAGGGTTTATTTATTAAGAAATAAATCCGCCGGGCGTGGTGGCGCACGCTTGTAATCCCCGCGCTTGGGAGGCAGAGACAGGAGGATCGCGCAGTTTCGAAGCCAGCCGCACGCGCTGGCTTAGGAGACCCTGTTTCCAAATAAAAATGTAAAAATAGGTCTGGGAGTGTAGCCCGGAGGTAGAAGGGCTTCCAGGAACCCCAGTACCACCAAAAAAAAAAAAAGAAGAAGAAGAAATAAATCCCTATTTTTTATTATTCTGTATTTTGAAACAGAGTCTCACTGAGTTGCAAAGGGCCTCACTAAGTAGCTGAGGCTGTGCTCAAACGCGATCCTCCTATCTCAGCCCCTCAAATGCTGGGACTATAAGCCTGCGCCACCACGCCATCACAGCTGGTGGGTAGAACAAGGGAACCTTCCAATGACAGAGGGGTGAACAAACTCAATGCTGCCCATCCATACGATGGGACGCTCAGCCTCAGAGAGAAAAGGAATCCGATGCCTGTTGTCACAGGGGAAAACCTGGGGCAGATGTTGAGGATTCATCTCATAGGAGGGGTCCAGGGAAGTCTGACTTCTCTCCTAGAGACAGAAACAGAACAGTGGTAGCCAAGGGCTGGGGATGAGGAACTTGGAGAGTTCCTGATTAATAGGTACAGAATCTTAGTGTGAGATGAAGTTTTGGAAGCCGGGCTTGGTGGCACATGCCTGTAATCCTTGGGAGGCTGAGACAGGAGGATCACAGATTTGAGGCCAGCTTTAGCGAATAGTAAGACTCTTGGCAACCTAGTGAGAACTTGTTTCAAAAACAAAAAAAAAAATTTTAAAATAAAAATAAAAAGGGTTAGGGGTGTAGCTTAGAGGTAGAATGCCCTTAGGTTAAATCCCCAGTACCAAGGGGGGAAAAAGGCTTTGGAGGTGATACGGTGATGGTCACACAGCAATATGAATGTACCTGGAACTGTACACTTAAAAACACTGGAGATAGCCGGGCGTGGTGGTGCACGCTTGTAATCCCAGTACTTGGGAGGCTGAGACAGGAGTATCCCGCAGGTTCGAAGCCAGCCTCAGCTACTTAGTGAGGCTCTCAGTAATTTAGTGAAACCCTGTTTCCAAATAAAATATAAAATAGGTTGGGGATGTAGCTGGAGGTAGAAGGCCCCTGGACTCCATCCCCAGTACTACACATACACACACACACACACACACACACACACACACACACACAAACACTGAAGATAGCCAGACGTGGTGGCGCATGCTTGTAATCCTAATACTTGGGAGGCTGAGACAGGAAGATATGAGTTTGCAGCCAGCCTCAGCTACTTAGTGAGGCCCTCTGCAATTTAGTGAGACTCTATTTCAAAATAAAGAATAAAAAATAGGGCTGGTCATGTAGCTCAGAGGTAGAATGTCTCTGGTAACACACACACACACACACACACACACACACACACACACACACGAGATGGCAAATTTTCTGTTTTGTGTATTTCACTGACTTTAAATTTTTCATCTGAAAAAGAAAGGGAGAGAAAAAAAAAAAAAAAACAGCATGAACTGCCACCCTGCACCCAGAAGGAGCTTCAGGACCAGTCTTTCCTGCCAGCAGAGGCCATCCTGGGGCCAGGCTTCTCAGGAAGTGACCAACCCCCTCCGTCCTTCTGTTCCAGCCTCCCTCCAGGACGCTGTTCCCATCGGCTGAAGCTGCGATGTCCCACCACGCCCCCTCCCTCTGGGAGCAGCCTGACCCCAGGTCCTTATGAAGTGGTGACCACTCCAACCAGCAGGTCAGTGGCCCAGGGTGAGTGAGCCCTCCAGGGCCAGCAGGCTCTGTCTCAAAGCTCAGTGGGGCCCCTGTTTTGCATTCCCACCAGGGACATGCAGAGAACTGCAGCTCAGGCTGTGGGACCTTGGGTGAGTCATCTCCCTGCTCCAGCATTCAGCTTTCACATTTATAAAGCGGGCCTCCTGGTGCCTGTCCAGCTTGCTCCCAGGGCAGTCTGGAGTTTAAATAGTAAGCCGGATGTGACTGTACAGTGTGAGTTCCAGCACTGGAAAGGCTCCGGGAAGAGAGGGAGGGGACTGCTGGGTGTTCAGGGAGCACGGCCCGCCCTGTCCTTAGGGTCCCCCTCCCAGCTGCTGGGCGCCCCGGAGCTGACCTACCCTCCTTTGCTCAGAGCTCCTAGGCCATTCCAAGTATTTCCTGAGCACCCACGAGGGCCAGGGACAGAGCTGAGTTTGTGCACTTAGCACACTCCTACTGGAGGAAATCTGCTAAGAAGTCAGTGAGTCTCCAGGGAGAATGAGGGACATTTCAGTGCGGGCAGTGACAACTGTCCTGCCTCCCCCAGACCTGCCAGAGCTGCCAGGCAGCAGGGAGGACGCTGCGTCTGAGGCCAGGACTGTGCTCACATCCCCCCTGCAGCTTCCAAAGTTGCTGCTGGGGCTCAGGAGCAGCCCATGGGAAGTCCCCATAGGTCCAGCAGAGGGGAAGGAGACGGGGACTCTATCTGTCCCACCCCGGCAGCTCCTCTTCCGTCTATTCAGACACTGGTGTGACATTCAGTTTCACTTAAAATCCAGGTTCTATTGCTTTAAAAACTTGCTCATTTTTGTTTAATTTTGCAGTACTGGAAATTGAACCCAGAGGTGTTTTGTCTCTGAACTACACCCCCAACACTATTGTACTTTTATTTATTTATTTATTTATTTATTTATTTTGTGGTACTGGGGGTGGAACCCAGAGGCTTTCTACCTCCAAGCTATACTTCCAGACTTAGTTTATATTTTATTCAGAAACTGGGTCTCACTAGGTTGCTGAGAGCCTCACTAAGTAGCTGAGGCTGGCTTTGAGCCTGTGGGATCCTCCTGTCTCAGCATCCCAAGCGCGGGCATTACAAGAGTGCACCACCACGCCCGACTTATGGTACTTTTATTTTGAAACAAGCTTTCACAAAGTTCTGGAGGGCCTCGCTAAATTGCTGAGGCTGGCCTCCAACCTGCCACTGTCCTGTCTCAGCCTCCCAAGTACCAGGATTACAAGCGTGTGCCCCCACGGTCAGTTTATGACCTAGATTTCAAATGTGTTTGACGGTGCCCGCTTGGTGGCGTGGCTGGGTGGATGACATAACCCTCACCTTCTCCCAAAAGGGACTCGGGCTTCAGGGCAGCTGTAGGGCCTCTGGCACCAAATGCCTTCAGCCCCATTCCAGCCCCATAGAACTCATCCACCCCTGGGGAGGCATGGGCATGGGCTGTGCCAGCTAGAGACAGTAACCTCCACAGCTTAGGGCTGTGACCAGTGTCCACCACCCTTCCCTCAGATGTGGCCTAACCTTGCCCTTCCTCGTCCTGGCTCTCTCCTTAGGGGTGGAAAATGGTTCCAGCCACGGCTGAGCCAGAGGAGGAGTCCACCGTCACTGCCGCGAGATGGAGGAGCCCACGCCGGAGCCCGTCTACGTGGACGTGGACAAGGGGCTGACCTTGGCCTGCTTCGTCTTCCTCTGCCTCTTCCTCGTCGTGATGATCATCCGCTGCGCCAAGGTCATCATGGACCCGTACAGCGCCATCCCCACATCCACCTGGGAAGAGCAGCACCTGGATGACTGAGGCTGGGCCCAGGGGATGCGGCGGGCGCCCTCGGCCAGGCCCACTCCAACAGGAGGGCCCAAGGGCGCGCACCGCCATGCTGGCCGCCCAGGCAGAAGGGCACTGGGCTGGGTCCACCACTATGAGAAGAGGATTTGGCCCCCTTCCCAGGCACTGCGCGCCCTGGACAGTCACCCCTACCCCTCACACCACGGTGGTCCAGTTTCCAGGAGACTGTCCTTAAAATGCAACCTAGCACCTGGAGGCCACACAGATGCGCTCCCGGGAGCCCCGGCTCATCCCATAAACTGCAATGGAGTGGGTGCTGAAGGGTGGAAGGGGGTTCCTGCCCCCCCCAGATCCACAAAAGGCACATGGCTGCTTCCAAGCAGCCCTTTTTAAACCTAAAATAGAGAGGGATATATATATATATATATATTTTTTTTCCTGTTGTAAATGAAATGGGCATTTTAGAAACTTGAGAAAATACAGATAAATAAAAGGGAAAGGGGGATATCCCACCCTCTAGAAGCAGCCATTTTGATATATTTCTTCCACTCTTTTTTACACGTATTTTTTTAGTCAAGTTCTTGCCGGATACAGGAGGCGGTGTGGCTCCCTGTGACCGCAGGAGCCCCCTTCTTCCCCCGACCTCCCCCAACTCTTGGCCAAGCGACTGCGAGGCGGATAGGCCGCGGTTAATAATTCGCTCCTTGGGTTGCACATTCAACTTTGTTACTGACTTCTCCCACATGATTTCCTCCCCAGCACCTGTGAAGGGCGCCCGTTCTGTGAGAGGGACCGCGGGCCGGGGGCTGGCTCGCTGTCCTGCTCGGAGGCTTGAGCAAGCCCCCTCACCCCCTGCCTCTGCTTCCTCGCCCTAAGATGGGGAGGGAGAGC
This sequence comes from Muscardinus avellanarius, assembly GCF_963383645.1. NCBI lineage: Eukaryota > Metazoa > Chordata > Mammalia > Rodentia > Gliridae > Muscardinus > Muscardinus avellanarius. The sequence goes on along the minus strand of NC_137788.1, from coordinate 143,909,883 downwards.
CTGCCTTCACTTCCTTGTTAGTGGGGATTTTTGTTTGTTTGTTCTCACATTTACTTCATGTGAATGAAAATTCAGGAGACTTTTCATGCAACAGATGTGTTATAGTGGGGCCACAAAATAAGATGTTGGTAACAACTCTTGCTGTCTCTCATGTTTTCTCTCCTACGTGGAAACTAAAAAGAAGAAGAACTTTAAGTAGAAGAGAGACCATTAAAAAGTGGGAAGGGACCGGAGGAAGGAGGTGGTGAGGAGCGGGCCACAGAGGAGGACAGGAGGAAGGGTGTGACTGATAGAATCGATGCGAAATAGATGCATGTATGCAAATGCCAGTGAAACCATTAGTCTGTACAATTAAAACGTGTTAGTAATAACAACAATAATAATAAAAGAGTCAACTTGAAAGTGATGCGGTGATTTCTCAGGACTGGGACGTGTGTTGAGCATGGGCCAAGAGCAGAAGAAGGCTGGGTAGACACGCTCAATGTACATGGTATGCATGAATGGGAATTTCTCAGTGAATCTCACCGACACATATATTTAATATGTTGATAGAGAAATAAAAGCAACTGAAAATTTGGAAGAAATAAACTAATCAAGAAAAAGCACATAAAAGAGACAGTCCAAAGGAGTTTGGATTTACACCAGGAGAGTCCTGGGCATGAACTGGGTAGTGATGTGCTTGATGCAGGACCCGCGGGCCTGGGGCCAGGGACCAGCTGGTGACCCAGCCCCTGCTGGTCCTCTGCACGGCCAGCAGCTTCCCCTGTGTGACCATGGCTGACTTGGCGCCTCTAATTTGGTTTTTCTCCTGTCCATAGCTCTATCCTTGATCCAGTTTTCTTTACCATTTTCCATTTGATGAATGAAACTTTCCTGAATTTATTTACCAAGGGGAAGAATCAACAAAGCCTGACTGATGCATTTTTACTCCAGAAAAAAAGCTGTCATTTGAAAAACAATGTTTACCAGGGACTATCGGCCCATTTAAATATGTTTTCAGGCAAAAGTTAATGAAATAAACTGACTAGATGTCCAGGTGTGGCGGTTCTGCCTCTAGATAGATGATCAGTTGAATAGTTTGTCTCTCAGCTGAATTCAGTTATTGAATTGATTCACTGAAACTTTGCATTGTACTCTTTAAATGTATATAATTAGTATTAGCAGGCCTGTTATCTCAGTACTTGGGAGGCTGAGAGGGGAGGATCACAGATTCAAGGCTAATCTGAGCAACTTAGTGAGGGCCTCAGCCACTTAGAGAGACCTTATTTCCAAATAAAGAATAAAACAGGGCTGGAAGTGTGGCTTGGAAATAGAGTGCCCTGGGTTCAATCTGTAGTAATACACACACACACACACACACACACACACACACACACACACACAGCTAGGACCACTTGAAAATACGTTAGAAAGTTTTTAAAAGACTTTTGAGAGAGTTGGAAAATACAGCTCATTCAAAGGCAACTTGTAAAATGGGAGAAAAAAAATTTTTAAACACATATCTGATAAGGATATAATATCCAAAATACATAAGGAATTCACCAGATTCAAAAGCAGATATAATGATACTAATTACCTAATTAAACATTGGAAGAGGACGTGAATAGCAGTTTTCCTAAAAATGTCATAAAAATGTCTAAGAGGCATAAAAATGGTGCTCAACATCACTAATCATGAGAGTAATGAAAATCTAAAGCACAATGTGATATAACCCCACATCTCAGAGAGCGGCTATTACTAAAATGTCAAAAGATAACAAGTATCGGTGAAGACGGGGAGAAAAGGCAACCCTTTTTTACTGTCACCAGGAGTGCAAACTAGTACAACCATTAGGGAAATAGTATGGAGACTCCTTAAAAATTAAAATTTAATTTTATCAAACTATGATAAAAAGTTTAAATAAAAAATTTAAATGCAAAAGTTAAAACTGTCATTTGATCAGCAATCCCATTTCCGGATATGTATCTGAAGAAAATTTAATTAGTGTCTTGAAGAGATATGAGAACCCTCTGTGTAGTATAGCACTCTTCATAATAGTCAAAGTATGAAAACAACTGAAGTATTCAGTGGGTCATTGCATAAGAAATTGGAAGATCTCCTCTCTCTCTCTGTCTTTGTGTCTGCGTCTGTCCCTTTCTCTCTCTAGATATATGATCAATTGAATAGTTTGCCTCTCAGCTATATTCAGTTATTCAAATGATCCATCAAAACTTTGCATTATACTCTTTAAATGTGTATATTCAATATTTGTAAATTTTACCTCAATAAAGCTCAAATTATTACATTCTCCAGAAATTATTACCTTTTCTTAAAACAGAAATAACACCAACCTTTCCAGCTGTTTGAATAAATGATGAGTGGATTAAAATTATGTCAGTGACTAGGGAATATTAGAGAGTAAATAACTGGGGTGTGTGTGTGTGTGTGTGTGTGTGTGTGTGTGTGTGTGTGTCCCAATAGAATAAAACTGAGGTATGCATTTGGACTGAACGTGAGTCAACACCTTTCTATGTAGTACAATAGTGAGAAGGCTTAAAATTACATTTTGTATAATTATGATAAAATAAGATTGATCCAAAGTAATAATCTAGCAGAGAACCACCCAGTGCTTCATCAAGATTTCTGGTTATTGCCGGGCGTGGTGGCACATGCTTGTAATCCCAGCATTCGGGAGGCTGAGACCAGAGGATCGCGGTTCGCAGACAGCCTCAGCTACTTAGTGAGGCCCTCTGCAACTCAGTGAGACCCGGTTTCAAAATAAAGAATAAAAAATAGGGCAGGGGGTGTATCTCGGAGGTCGAATGCCCCTGGGTTCCATTCCCAGACCCCCCCCCCAAAAAAAAATTCTGGTTATTGAAAGTACCTCAAACCTGTGTGGTTGTCCATCTTGCCACCAGAGCAACTATAATAAAAAAAAATAACAGCAAATATTGCACTGACGTGACACAAACAAAAACAAGAGAGCTAAATGGTGAGAACCAAATTAGAAATCATGACCCATGCAAGGAAATCTCCACCGCAATGAAGGGCCAAATAAAGTCTGCCTAACAACTCAGGATATTGAAATGATGCGTTAAATGTTCAATTAAATACAAGGAAAAGAGAAAATCAAAGAAAATGGAAGAACATGAAACTATATAGTGGATAAGCATACTTAAGAAAAATCAATGAGAACATAAAATAATTGAAAAAATATAATAAATCTGTGGATTAAATATTAGACTGAGGCAATTACTGAGTTGGAATATTTTGCAGAATAACTCTATCCAAATCCAGTATATATGCAAAACAATGGAAATACAAATTTAGTTTTCTGTATGCATGTATGTATGTATGTATGTGATTGTGTATGTATATTATATAGAGAAAGAATTATAAGAAAATTCACATCTAATTATGTCACAAGAATATATAAAAATAATGAAAGAAAAAATGAAATACATTATAATTTATAAATTTCTGAAGTTGGAAATTTCTGAAATTGGAAATAAATCTCAGAAAATCATAAATGCATTGTGTCTAAGAAAAAGTAAGTACAGGTAAATATTCAAGCAGAAATAACACTCAAACTGTGAAACAGAATAAGAAGGAGGAGGAGGAGGAGGAGGAGGAGGAGGAGGAGGAGGAAGAAAAGGAGGAGGAGAAGGAGGAAAAGGAGGAGGAGGAAGAAGAGGAGGAGGAAGAAAGTGGTCACCCTAGAAGCAGTAAGAGGGAATCTATGCATGTTGTGGTTTAAATGTGGGTTTCTCCAGAACTTTCTTGTGCTGTTAGAGATAGAGGCAGCTTAGGAGGAGGCCCTCAGTTGGAAGCATGCCCTCAGGGAGGACCATAGGCTTCTGGTTATGTGATTTCTTCTTCATACATGTGCTCCTACCACTGTGAGGCTGTTCTTTCTGAAGTCGTCATCAGAGCTAAACTGAAGCCAATTCTATGCCCTCAACCCTCCAGAACTGTGAGCTAAATAAACCTTTTTTTCTTTAGAGAGCTCCCAGCCTCAGGTATTTTGTTATAGTTTAAAAACCTGACCAAAATAATAGATGACCTCAAGAAGTAACAGCAAAATCATAAGAATCAAAAAAAAAAAAAAAAAAAACAGAGAAGAAAGAAAAGATTACTTGTCATTTTGGTTTAGATCTGAAATGCCCCCCAGAGGCCACACACTACAGGCTTGGCGGCCAGCCTGTGGTGCTACTGGAAGTAAAGCCTGGTGGGAGGAAGTTAGGTCACTGGACAGATGCCGTGGTAGGGCAGACTGGAGCCTGCCCTTCCTGTCTCTGCCATGCATGGGCACCTCTGCTCCTCCAGGGGGTCCTTGCCTTGATGCTCGGCCTCCCACTGGTCCCGACAGCAGAGCCAACCAACCACAGACTGAACCTCTGAGACCACAAGCCGAAAGAAACCTTTCTTCCTTTACGGCAATTTTCTCAGGTTTTTTTTTTTTTTTTTTCCCCCACAACAACAGAAAGCTGACTAACACACTTGTATGAGTGAAATTAATATTCCAGCTGGAAGGTGATAAGTAGCTGAAATAACTGAAGACTTCTGAGGTGTAACTGACATACAAATAGCCACATATATGAATATGTATAATCTCATGAGTTTAGGCACACCTGAAACCCCCGACACCATCATCCCAATCACAGTGGTAGACGCTTTCAGCACCTCCCAATGTTTACTTGTGCCCTTTTTCCTTGATGTATTCTGTTTCTGTGGTAAAAAAAAATTTAACATAAAACCTTAAGGTTTTTTTTTTTTTTATGGTACTGGGGTTCCTGGAAACCCTTCTACCTCTGGGCTACACTCCCCAGACCTATTTTTTTATATTTTTTTAAATTTGGAAACAGGGTCTCTTAAGCCAGCGCGGCTGGCTTCGACCTGTGTGATCCTCCTGTCTCCGCCTCCCAAGTGTGGGGATTACAAGTGTGCGCCACCACACCCGGCCCTTAAGGGTTTTTTTTGTTTTGTTTTTGATTGTTTGATACTGCAGGTTGAATCTAAAAATATTCTACCTCCAAGCTACACCCCCCAGCCTTTTTTTTTTTTTTTTTTTTTTTTGCAGTACTAGGGATGGAACCCAGGGGCATTCTACCTTCGAGCTACACCCCAGGCCCCATTTTTTTATTCTTTATTTTGAAACAGGGCCTCACTGAGTTGCAAAGGGCCTCACTAAGTAGCTGAGGCTGGCCGTGAACCGCGATCCTCCTTTCTCAGTTTCCCAAATGCTGGGATTACAAATGTGTGCCTCCATGCCCGACTAGCCATTTTAATTTTCTTTTGAAACAGGGTCTTGCTAAGTTGCTGAGGCTGGTCTCAAACCTATGATCCTCCTGTCTTAGTCTCCCAAATTCTGGGATTACAGGCGTGTGCCACTAGGCCTGGCTCCTCTTCAGTTTTGAAGAGCATAATACAATAGGCTTTATGTAGGCACTCTGTAACACAGCATATTTTTAATTAAAGAGGGTAAAATAAAAATATCTTCTAAACCGGGTGTGGTGGCACATGCTTGTAATCCCAGCATTTGGGAGGCTGAGACTGGAGGATTGTGGTTTGCGGACAGCCTCAGCTACTTAATGAGGCCCTCTGCAACTCAGTGAGACCCTGTTTCAAAATAAAGAATAAAAAATTGGGCAGGGGGTGGAGCTCGGAGGTTAAATGCCTCTGGGTTTCATCCCCAGACCCGAAGAAAAAAAGTACTCAGAGTTGATTGCCAAGAGAAAATGATTTTTTTCCAAATAAAGATCCAAGCATCAGAATGAAATCATAAAAACGTATAAACACAAAACGACATCACCATGGATGTTGAACTAACGGAACCCAAAACTCCTTGCCACGGTAGGTCTCATAAGGATTTAAATGTATTAAAAGTTCAGTCCTATACATATTAGGTAGAAGGGTGAATCCTGTGACAATGATCAGTTAACTGATGACAGAAAAAGTATATTTTTAAAAGTTACACCTTAACTTGTTGGCTGTTTGACAAATGTTCGTCTTTTACTTTGCAGACCAACTGACCTCCTGAGCTTTGCTGGCGGCTGAGTTAAGCGGTATATGACCATATCGTTGGTATATGACCTAAAATTAAGGTCTTATATCATGTGCCACGCTGGAAAGCTCCATTTGAGGTTTGACTTTATTTATTATTATTTTTTATTTATTTCGGTACTGGAGATTGAACCCAGGGGCATTCTATCTTCCAGCTACACCAACAGCTTCCCCATCTTTTTAAATTTATGTTTGTGGTAGTAGGAATTGAACCCAGGGGATTTCAACCTCTGAGCTATACTCCCAGCCTTATTTTATTTCTTATTTTTTATTTATTTATTTATTTATTTATTTATTTATTTATTTATTTATTTTGCGGGTCTGGGGATGGAACCCAGGGGCATTCGACCTCCGAGCTATAACCCCTGCCCTATTTTTTTATTCTTTATGTTGAAACCGGGTCTCACTGAGTTGCAGAGGGCCTCACCAAGTACCTGAGGCTGTCCACGAACCGCGATCCTCTGGTCTCAGCCTCCCGAATGCTGGGATTACAAGCGCGCACCACCACGCCTGACTTATTTTTTTTACTTAAGTCACTAAGTCACTTGGGCTGGCCTTGGGCCTGTGATCCTCCTCCCGAGTACTGGGATTACGAGCATGCACCACTGCCCCCAGCCCTCGAAGGTTTTACATCTTTTTGGAGGCTGCACCTTCACCTCTTGATTTCCTTCACTGAGCAGAGACACACCCATTCTCCACCCTCCCAACCACTGTAGAGACCGGCTGCCTGAGCAGTTCCCGTGTCCTGACGTTTGTGCAATGCAGAGCAAGAAGTTAAGAAGAAGCTGCACACGCTTTGGAGCAAGCTTGTTTTTGCCTTTTATCGGAGATGCCACTAATTTCCAGCCACTCTGGAAACCCTAACATCCATTATTTTCTACATGTCAAAAAACTGTTGCACTAAATTGACTGAGAGAAAAAAAGTAATTGTAAAACTTGCCTTCCATGATGAAAAACTACCCATCTATGTTCTGGTTTGGTGTTTGATCCAGATACATCTCAGGTTGCTTGCTCATGACAGGGTAAGAGCCAGGCTGCTCCATTTTAGGAGTCAGGCAGGTAATGGGTTAGACAATGGGCCCACACTAAGTGGGAATTGGTGATCAGTGATCATCACATTTAAACATGTTAACTAACGTCATCATGGTTCAACCTACACAATTCAGTGCAGAACCTTAATTGAATAAATGGACAGTCGCATAAGGTCAATTACTGCAGAAGGATGATTTCACAAAATTGAACATCATTTTATGGTAAAAAAAAAAAAGAAAGAAAAAAATAGCTGGGCATGGTGGTGCATGTTTGTAATCCTAGTGTTTGGGAGGCTGAGACAGGAGGATCTCAGGTTCACGGTCAACCTCAGCTACTTAGTGAAGCCCTCTACAGCTCAGTGAGACCCTGTTTCAAAATAATAAGAAATAAGCCTGGGGATGTAGCTCAGAGGTAGAATGCCCCTGTGTTCAATCCCTAGGACAAAAAAAAATTAAAATTAAATTAAACTAAAACTAAAAAAGAAAAAAGCCAAACATGATGGTACCCAGGAGTTTGACACAAGAGGAGAGTCACAAGTTAGAGGTCAGCCTGGGAAATGTGGTAAGAGCCTGTTTCAGAATTTAAAAAATAAAACAGAGTACTGTAATCCCAGTACTTGAAAGGCTGATACAGGAGGATTGCAGGTTTCAAGATTAACCACAGACACAGACACACACACAGTCTCTCTCTCTCTCTCTCTCTCTCTCTCTCTCTCTCTCTCTCTCACACACACACACACACACACACACACACACACACACACACACAGTGGCTGAGGATGTAGTTAGTGGCAGTAGTTAGTGGTAGACCACTTGCCTAGCATGTGTGAGACCTGAGTTCAATTCCCAAAAAGCTAAAACTATCATCAACAAAAAACAAAAACAAGAGAAAAAAGAAAAAAAATCAACAATAGAAATAGAAAAATGTTTTAATAAAAACATATCAAATCACAGAAAATTATGGAAATTAAAAAAATTTTCCTCTGGAATGAGGAGTAAGGCCGGCAAGCCCAGGTTTCCTCTTCCCATCCCACATTATTTTGGAAGTCCTAGTAGAGGCATTAGGCAAGTACAATACAGTAAACATTCCAATTTTAAAGTGAGAGTTATCCGGGCGTGGTGGCGCACGCTTGTAATCCCCGCACCTGGGAGGCTGAGACAGGAGGATCGCACAGGTTCAAAGCCAGCCTCAGCTCTTAGTGAGTCTTTCAGCAACTTAGTGAGACTCTGTTTCCAAATAAAATATAAAAAAGGTCTGGGAGTATAGCCCAGAGGTAGAAAGCTTCTGGGTTCCACCCCCAGTACCACCAAAAAAAATAAAAAAATAAAAAAAATAAAGTGAGAGTAAAATTATTTCTCTTTTCAGATGGCATGGTCTCTTATGTAGAAAATAATTTACAAATAAAATTCATAGAAACTAAACACGTGTTCATCAAAGTTGCTGGATACAAGATCAAAACTTGAAAAATCACTTTCCTATCTATACACAAACAATGAAAAAGAAAAAAATAATATAGATTATGTTGCTATAGGAAAATAACTGGCAAATTATAAATATAGGCTTTTAAAATTTTCTTCCATGTACCTACATGCTTATGATTATATTGTTGGTTTATATGTTACCATATTGGCTAAAGTAAAAAAACTAGAGAGCCTGTGTACTGTCTTTTTTTTTTTTTTTTTTTGTCTTTTTTGGTGGTACTGGGGTTCCTGGAAACCCTTCTACCTCCGGCCTACACTCCCAGACCTATTTTAAATATTTTTTAAAATTTGGAAACAGGGTCTCTTAAGCCAGCGCGGCTGTCTTCGACCTGTGTGATCCTCCTGTCTCCGCCTCCCAAGTGCAGGGATTACAAGCGTGCGCCACCATGCCCGGCTGTACTATCTTTAAAATAATATATGACTCAGCTTATTGTGGTATCACCCATTTGTATTCCCAGTACTTGGGAGGCTGAGGCTGGAGGATCGCAGGTTCGTGGCCAGCCTCAGCTACTTAGTGAGGCCCTCAACAACTTAGTGAGACCCTGTTTCAAAATAAAGAATTAAAAAAAAATAAAAATCCTGGAGGTATAGCTTGGAGGTAGAATGCCCTTGGATTCAATTCCCAGTACCAAAAAAATAATAATCATAAACGTAATCCATGACTTTTTTTTTGGTGGTACTGGGGTTCCTGTTAGCCCTTCTACCTCTGGGCTACACTCCCAGACCTATTTTTATACTTTTTTTAAATTTGGAAACAGGGTCTCTTAAGCCAGTGAGGCTGGCTTCAAACCTGCGCGATCCTCCTGTCTCTGCCTCCCAAGCGCAGGGATTACAAGTGTGCACCACCATGCCCGGTAATCCATGACTTTTATATCTACAAGGAAGTAGTGGCTGAAACATCAGGCCCCAAATTTAACAGAGTGGGTTGCAGAATTGCTGGGCGAGTTCAACTCAAAACTCGCCAGGTCTAAGAAGAAAGACTTGGCACATAGGAGCGGGACACTTATAGAAGCATAAATGAGCATGCGTCTTGGCCACCCAGGCTCCCCAAACAGAACCACCCCCTCCCTGGCCTAAGGAGACCAGACTTCTGTTCATGCCAAGCTGTTGTTGAGGAAGCCACGTGGGAAGAGGTTCTAGGGGTGTTATGCTCAGAGAGTCACATCCTAATCTTGCATAGGCTGTTTGTCAGCAGGTGTGCACGGAGGCCCCCAGAAGCCCTGTGACATGATGACAGTGCGCACCCTGCTCTGAGGCCAAGGCCTCCCACAGCAGACTAGATACCTGATGGGCGCCTCACGGTGCCAGGAGAACATCTCGTTCTGGCCAACACCTGATCTCCCTGACTGAGAACATCTTCTAAAAGTGGCTCGTACTTACACAGATGCATCTAACTCCGACAGGGCTGTTTTAAGAAACTAAAAGCCTTTCCTTTGAAATGTGACCGTCAGGCCCCTGTCTCTGTGGGAGGACCTAACTTCCATGAACTGGCACCAGCCCCTGATGCTTTCTATTCTCATCCCTGCTCTTGCCTCCTCCCCCTCTCAGCACGGACCCTTCCAGTTTCCACCACCTCTGCACCTATTATAACTAAGCTCAGCGCTTTCCCCTGTTGTCAGAAGTTACCGAATACAATCTGCTTTTCCTGCTGTGGTTAACATCTGGGTTGTTTAACTGTGATAGTGTCTGTCAGTACCCTGCATTCAAGCTCGGTGTGACGGCTGGTGCTAGTGATATTGAGATTTTTTCATATATTTATAAAGTAGCTGGCAAAGATTTTCTCCAAATCTTTCAGTTCTCTCTTCATGCTCTTGGGTTGTATCCCTTGCTGCACAGAAGCTCTTTAATTTGATGTATCCCCTTTATTGTAATTTAAAAAAAAACCAGTTGTCTAAATATGGACAAAGTAGGGTGCAACTGTGGGATCACAGAGTTAGGCTTGATTTGCTTGGATAAAACCCTGCCAAGCTGCCTTCGAAATGGCTGTGCCAATGTGTGTTCTAGCAGCAGTGAATTAAGGTACCATTTGTCTCTCAGCCTCCAGTAACTGGCATCATAGTGCTTTTAGAGTCTGGCAGTTGGAGTTAGCTGTGCCATGCAATCTCGTTACTGTTTTAACTTGTGGTTCTCTGGTCATATATGATGTCGAGAAACTTCTTGTATGATTATTTGCCATCTTTATGTTTTGTCTGGTCCAGTGTCTATTCAGATTTTTTCTACATATATTAGGGGATCTGAAAATTTTCATGATCTCTTTGTGGATTTAGAATACAAGTTTATTTTTAGATATGTGTTTTGCAAATAACTTACTGTAGTCTGTGGTTTATCTTTTTCTTCTCTAAACAGGATATTTGACAGAGTATAACATTAAATACTACAGAGTCTCCATTATCAATATTTTTCTTATGAAAATTGGATTTTTGTGTTTCATGTTAAAACACTGATCAAATCCAAGGTCACATAGGTTTTTTTTTTTTACCCTCCCTGGACATTTTAGTTTTGTGTCTCGAATTTAAGTCTGTGGACTATTTTGAGTACATTTTTGTGCAAGTTTTAGTTTGAATCTACATACATTTTATTCATTTTAGTTTTCAAATGTATGCTCTATCACAGTTTGTAGGAAAACATGGGCGATGGGCTTCATTTTAGTTTGAATTTCTGGAATTACGGCCTTTAATCTGAACACATTAGTGATGTTTATTCACAAGAAGGCCAGCAGGGGGCGCACATGTACCAATAAACTGTAGCATTTTGCACCGAGTCCCGGCAGCCACCAGAGGGCGCGCACCAGCCTTCCTGACATTGGGAGCCTCCAGGTTAGAAGCACGGAGTCAGCTGAGGTTCAGTCTTCACCCTCAGGACCTTCACCCTCAGGACCAACTGAGGAGGCCCCCTCAACCGCCCCCATCTGCTGTGCAAGGGTAAGAGCTTTGCATCTACACCCTGACTGCAGGGAGGGAGCCCTTAGCTCAGCAGAGGAAGGGCTATATATACAAAGTACAGTCCAGCCCTGCGTGGTGGCACAGGCCTGTGATTCCGGCACTTAAGAGGTTGAGACAGAAGGATCGCAGGTTGGAGACTGTAGTGTGGTGACTTAGCCAGACTCAAAATTTAAAAAAAAAAAAAAAAAAAAAAAAAAAAAGGTTGGTGGTATAGCTCAGAGGTAGACCCTCCCCACCCTTAGGTTCAATCCCCAGTTACTTACACACACACACACACACACACACACACACACACACACACACATACACACACACACACACACATACACACACACACACGGAGAAGGGGGGGGGGGAGAAATTCAAATTAGTCATTGTTTCCATTTGGTATCCAAGACATGTGTCCACTGATATGATGTCCACACAGGATCCTTTAACAATAATAAAATATCCACACAGTTACATTTAATAGGATTATAATATCTAACTGAGAGTTATATATCTACAGGGTGGTATGTTTGTGGGGAGAGGGGTATATTGGAGAATGAGCACAGGGCCTTTTACCTCTGAGACACACTGCCAGCCCTATTTTATTTTTTTTGCCAGCCCTGTTTTATTTTTTTATTTTGAAATGGCCTCACTAGCCGGGCGTGTTGGCGCACGCTTGTAATCCCCGCACTTGGGAGGCGGAGACAGGAGGATCGTGCTGGTTGGAAGCCAGCCGCGCTGGCTTAAGAGACCCTGTTTCAAAATATAAAATAGGTCTGGGAGTGTAGCCCGGAGGTAGAAGGGCTTCCAGGAACCCCAATACCACAAAAGAAAGAAAGGAAAGAAAGAAAGAAAGAAAGAAAGAAAGAAAGAAAGAAAGAAAGAAGAAAGAAAGGAAGAAGAAAGAAAGAAAGAAAGAAAGAAAGAAAGAAAGAAAGAGAAGAAAAGGAAAAGAAATGGCCTTACTAAATTGCCGAGGGTCTCACTAAGTAGGTCAGGCTGGCCTGGAACCTGTGATCCTCCTGCCTCAGCCTCCCAAGTCCTGGGATTACAGGCATGAGCCACCACACTTGGCCACAGTGGTCTTTAATACTAATATTAAAGTATTAATGCATCATGTATGTAATATGCACACCATTTGCCTCTCCTGTCAATGCCTATACTGTGTCTTATAATATGTGCACTGTGGACTTCTAATACTAATATACTCTCCAGAGTGTGGCCTCTAAGACTAATATAGTTTCTATATAGTCTACATATTATATTAGTGGCTTTTAACACCAATATAATATCCACACAATGGCCCATAGTATTACTTTGAAACCCACAGAGTGAGCTGGGTGTGGTGCAGATGCCTGTAATCCCAGTACTTGTAGCGGCTGAGACAGGAGGGTTGCAGCTTTGAGGCCAGCTTCAGCAACTTAGTGAGACTCTTTTTCAAAATTAAAAATAAATAGAGCTGAGGGACAGGTATAGCTCAGAAGTAGAATATCCCTGGGTTCAATTCTCAGTACCAAAAAAACAAATAAAAATCCAGACAGTGGCCACTAATACTAATATAATATCCACAGAATGGCCTCTTAATATTCACACTGTGGCCTCAGATTCTAATAAACACAGTGACCCCTAATACTAACATAATATCCACACTGTGCCCTTTAATATTATATCTTCAGGGCGTCATTTAATACTACAGTAAAATCTACACATAGAGCGCCCTCAAATATGAACATCCACACCAGGGCTGCTGCTGCTTTGTATTTTGTATTTTTCTGGTACTAGGGATCGAACCCAAGGAGCTTTCTACCTTGGAGTTACACCGCGCCCAGCTCATGCCACAGCCTCTTAACATTGTCTCCAAAATACCCAGACAGTGCCCCTCAGTACTAAGGTAATATGTGCACACTGGAGTTTAAATACTAACACAGTTTCCACTCACTGGCATTTAATACTTAATCCACATTGGGTCTCTCATACTAATGTAATAATCACACAGCGGCCTCCCAATGCTAATGGAAAATCCACACAGTGGCTTCTAATGAAATTGAGATTTTTCTCAGAAGGGCAATGGTTTCACAGTTTGGGTTGAACTGGACTTGAGTAGGCTTAACCTCTATAATGAAGTTTAGTAGGGCCAGGCATGGTGGCGCACGCTTGTAATCCCAGCATTCGGGAGATGGAGACCAGAGGATCCCGGTTCGTGGACAGCCTCAGCTACTTTAGCGAGGCCCTTGTAACTCAGTGAGACCCTGTTTCAAAAATAAAGAATAGCCGGGCATGGTGGCGCACGCTTGTAATCCCCACACTTGGGAGTTGGAGACAGGAGGATCACGCAGGTTCGAAGCCAGCCACGCTGGTTTAAGAGACCCTGTTTCCAAATAAGAATATAAAAAAATAAGTCTGGGAGTGTAGCCCAGAGGTAGAAGGGCTTCCAGGAACCTCAGTACCACAGAAAGAAAGAAAGAAAGAAAGAAAGAAAGAAAGAAAGAAAGAAAGAAAGAAAGAAAGAAAGAAAGAAAGAAAGAAAGAACTAGAGCTGGGGGTGTCACTCAGAGGTAGAATGCCCCTGGGGCCCATCCCCAGTACCGTGAAATAAATAAATAAAATGAAGTTTAATGTGATATCTCTCTCTCTCTCTCTCTCTCTCTCTCTCTCTCTCATTTTTGTAGTACTAGGGATTGAACCCTAGTGCTCTACCGCTGAGCCACATCCTCAGCCTTTGTGAATTTTATTTTGAGGCAGGGCATTCCTAAGCTGTGGGAGCCGCCTTCCACTCTGGACTCTCCTGCCTCAGCCTCCCAGCTATAAGGATGGCAGGTGCAGCCACTGTGTCTGGCCTGATGTGCTTACTTTTTCTGTCATCGTATTGACAAGGATATGGGTAAGAGTAATTTAATTCCCCAAAAAATTCAAGCTCGGAGGAATCGTGCCGTGAAGGCAGAAAGCACTGGCTATCCTTTCTCTTCTCTTCCCAATGGTTATTGCTTTTACAGATTTGCAACTCCACAGCGGTATAATTTACCCACAGCGGGCACACTGCCACACAACCTCCAGTTCAGAAGAACATGGTTTCTATGCGGTAACCGGGTCCGCAGGCCCGCTGCACTACCCTGCGTACCTGATGGAGGGCACTTCTTTTCCATCCTGAACCAGGGATCTTCCCTTGGCATTCTTCCTAGGACTGTCCCTGCTCCTCTTTTTCAAGACCTTAATGAATGTCAACAGCTCAATTTTTATTTTCAGTACTGGGGATGGAACCCAAGGGCATTCTACCTCCAAGCTACACCCTCAGCTCTACTGTTTATCTTTATTTTGAAACAGAGTCTCACTGATTTGCAAGGGCCTCACTAAGTTGATGCTGTCTGCAAACCATGATCCTCCTTGTCTCAGACTCCCAAATGCTGAGATTACAAGCGTGTGCCACCATGCCCGGCACCCCTAGGCCTTTTAATTTGTTCTATTTTGACAGAGGATCTTGTTAAGTTGCCCAGGCTCACCTCAGACTTGAAATTCTCCTCTCTCTGCCTCCTGAGTAGCTGAGATTACAGGCATATATCACCACACATCTGGCCAATATAAACTTCTTTTCAACTTCCTTTTTTTTTTTTTTTTTTTTGGTACTAGGGATTGAACCCAGGGGCATTCTCTGAACTATACCCCCAGCACTTTTTACTTATTTTGAAACAGAGTCTCACTAATGTGCTTGAGGGTCTTGCTAAGTGGCTGAGGCTAGCCTCAAACTTGCAAATCCTCCTACCTCAGCCTCCCAAGTTCTGAGATTAAGGGTATGTTGCGCTGTGCCCGGCCCCAAACCCATTTTTATATCTTACCCAGCCAGTAGCATTGTGTTTTTAGCAACAGAAAACCAAGTAAAACACAGAGGTAGAAGCAATGAAAGGTACGTGCTCACTGTGGGCGAGACATTCAGTTTAGCCTTGAGAGACAGAAAACCTAGGTAGAGGCACACTCTCCACAGGAACAGGAGCGCATGCCCCTTGCCAGGCAAATGGCAGTGGACCTGTGTAGAGTTTAACGGCGAGACTTTCATTAGGTTGGAACTATTGTTGAGGTCACTGTGTGGTGCAGAATGATCTGCAGGCAGAATGAGTTTCTTGGCATGGCACGCAGGGGCCCCCAGCCTCGTTCCCCCGTGTCACACACGTGTGCTCCCCAGAGAGAAAGATTTTCAGCATCTCCATGAGCCCTGGATCACACCAGCCGTAGACACATACTCCACAGACACAGCACTCTACCCGAATGTCCTCCTGGCGCCCCCTCCCAGGGCTCGGCCCTTATCAACTCTGAGCACACCGTGGCCCTGGACTATAATGTCCAGCCCTCCTGCAGCTGTGTGCACATGACTTAAAGCTGTGCGACGGCCCCTGCTCTCCCTGCGGCATCCGAACGCCTGCTCATCCTTCAAGAATGGCCTTCCTGCTGGGCGTGCCGGCGCACGCTGGTAACCCCAGTACTTGGAGGCTGAGACAGGAGGACTGCCGGTTCACAGCCAGCCTCGGCAATGTATCAAGGCCCTCAACCTCCGAGATATACCCACAGCCTTGTTTTTATTTTCTGTTTGAAAGTGTCTCACTGGGTTGCTGGGAGTCTCACTAAGTTGCTGAGGCTGTGCTTGAACTTACAATCCTTCTGTCTCAGCCTCCCGAGTACTTGGGTTACAGGTGTGCGCCATGACACCCAGCCTCCTAACTTTTTCCAGTAGAAATTTATGATACACACACACACACACACACACACATACACACACACACACACCACGCTAGGGGTCTGGGGGTGTTGCTCAGCAGCAGACCACTTGCCAGCAAGGGTGAAGTCCTGGCTTCTGTCTCTAACACTACAAGACAACAATACAGACCAAGAAAATAAAACCAGCAGAGCGCCGTCCATTCTTCCTGATCCTTAGGCATGTCGGTGTGCCTTCTCCTCTGTCCTCCTACTTGTCCAGCATCATGAAGGTCTGCAAGTGGAAGAGAGGTAGATAATTAATAACAATGAAAGGATGCAGGTGCAGGGAGATGCTGGGGTGCAGGCCCCCAGGCGGCAGCTCCAGGATCCCGCCTGCACCTCCAGGAGCCTCGAGCCTTCAGGCTGCTTGTGCTGTTTGTGAGGGGAAGGATATGGATACGCTCTTGGACTGTGCAGGAGCCAGACCAGCTGTTCCGAATGCAGACAAGTAACACACAGCTCATTGTTCAGTACCCTTGGCTTCTGTTTGTTTGTTTCTTACCTTTCTGGGGATTGAACCCACAGCCTAATGCAGACAGGCATGCGCCCTACCACTGTTCTCCATCCGTAGCCCCAGTGCCTCGGTGTCAAAAGCTAGTCTGTGCAGGGCGTGGTGGCGCACGCTTGTAATCCCCGCGCTTGGGAGGCTGAGACAGGAGGATCGCGCAGGTTCGAAGCCAGCCTCAGCTACTTAAGTAGTGAGGCTCTCAGCAACTTAGTGAGACCCTGTTTCCAAATAAAATGTAAAATGGGTCTGGGAGTATAGCCTGGAGGTAGAAAGCCTCTGGGTTCCACCCCCAGTACCACAAAAAATAAAAAAATAAAAAAATAAAAAAGCTAGTCTGTGAGGCCAGTTTGTATCCTGTGGGTTTCGGGGGTTACATAAAATTTTGTAGGAGGTCATGGGTTTGGACCGAGACCCTGCACAAAACTCCAACAGAACAGACCAACAGAATCTACTTTCCACAGCCAATTAATGAGGCTGCAGCCAGCTGACTGCTCGGTGGACGCAGCGTTAAGTTGTTCGTACGCTTTCCTCTCTGTATGAACGCCGCCTGGTCGTGTTCTGGAGATCTCAGAAACCGCTCTGCTTCTGGAAACTGCCCAACTTGCAAGCTGTCATTTATTTTTTTTTCTTTGGTCAAATCAACTCAACCAAACTGAATTATTCTAAGGAATTTTCCTTTTAAAAACCACAACAACAAAAATCCCTAAATTGTACTGAAGCGCACCCCACCATCTTAGCTTTTGAGAGATGCTATAATGAGGCCTGCTTTCATGCCAATAAGGACAAATGAGCTTATCTTAGTATATTTACCCAAATATTATTTTACAGGCATGGATGATGAAATTTGGGGCTTAAGAAATAACCCCAGAGTAACAACGATAACAACAACAACAACAAAAAAAAACCCTGCTATGTTCTGTTTTCAAGAATGAGCTCTGGGACAAACACTGACCAGATGACTCATAATGGGTCAGCTTCCCACCCCGGCAGCTAACCTACAGCTTGTTTCAAAGTTGGCATTTTCCCTCCCTTGTCCTCCACTTTAGTTCACCCTGAGTTAACAAAAAACATGTTCTTGTCCATTTACTGGTGGAAAAGGACCTGGCATCTTTGGATCTGAATGAGAACCGACTCGAGGAAGACTTAGACATGAACTGTGTCCCTTCTGGTAAACGCAGCAGCAGGACCGTGACCTACGGGTCCTCACTGACGTGAAGATGGCTTAAACATGACTTGTGTCTCTTCTGAAAAGACACTAGCAAGACCCTGAAGAGCTACCTCTCAGAAGGGACTTGATTTCTTTGTTTGGAGAGAATCTGGGGCTTGTTCCCAAAGGCTTCAGGTCACTGGTTTCTGACTTTGCACAAACCAGAAGAGCCCTGAACTTAAGAGTCTTCTATCCAGAGCTTTCCCTCTGCCCTGCCTGCCTGCCTGGGTCTCAGCATCGCCAGGATCCCTCCTGCTTTGGGAGCAGGTCCCACAAGCGCCTTCCTGCCTCATCCTGTAGAGAAAATTCAGTCTTTGCGGCTATGATGCCACCGGCAGGTTGCACCTATGAGCCTCTCTCGGTGCTGTTGCGGCCACAAAGGACCCAGATGGTTGGTACAAGCCGCACATCTCGCACCTAGAATGTTCATAAGAAGAGATGCTGTCGGGTATGTCCCATCTGATTTTGTACAGCGGCAGAATTAAAGCTGAGAAAATGCCTAACTTGTGAACACCTGAACAGATGACGTGCTTGGTGCTACCTGTGCAATTTAGCTAAGACCACGCTTATGAAATGATGCCTCTGTATACGGCACATCTGCTTCTTGCATGCCTCCCAAGTAACTCCTTTTTTGGTGGTACTGGGGGTGGAACCCAGGGGCTTTTCTACCTCCAGGCTACACTCCCAGACCTGTGTTATATTTTATTTGGAAACAGGGTTTCACTAAGTTGCTGAGAGCCTCACTAAGTAGCTGAGGCTGGCTTCGGACCTGTGCGATCCTCCTGTCTCAGACTCCTAAGCGCGGGGATTACATGCATGCACCACCATGCCCGGCCCAAGTAACTCTTAAGACTCCGTGATCTTCTGGAAGCATGCTAATGCATGGCCAAGATCGCTTTTGTAAAGCTTTCAACATGTCTTATACATGTTGGTGCTATAAACATTAACACTGACTGATCCCGGTACCCATGTAAGTCTTAGAAGTGGCTGAGACATGTTCCACATGTCGTTTGAGCTGGATCCATTCTATATACACACTGCTTCCTGTGTGTCTGAGACTTGATCCTTTCTTAACTGCCTAACATGCTAAGTCCAGGGTTTGCCAGTAAAGCTCACAGCATACCTAACAGCATATCTCAAATGTCCAGGCCAGGCAGCTTAGAAAGGCTGAAATTTCCAAGACTTAAGAGATGGTGATGCTGTGCTTGGCTCTGAAGCCTGAGCAGGATGCTATCTATGAACCTAAAAGAATATCTCAGTGTTGTTACAAGAGCTTCAAGATGCACATTTAGTGCTAAGAACATTTGTAAGAGGAGATTCTGCTGAGAATATCCCATCTGCCTTTGTGTGTGGTGGCAAAATTAAAGCTGAGAACATGCCCAAATGTGTGATGTCTGAGAGAGCTTCTGTTCTCCACCACGCTGTGCACAAAAATAAAATTATAGACGAGTCTAAGATGCTATGTTTCTGTGATGGAGTCATTTGACAGGCAGGCTGCCCAAACAAAGCAGAAAGACCAAAATAAAAAATAAATAAAAATGCAAAGAGCATTTCTATGAGGTTACCTGGCTCACCTTCTTTGTCCAGATCACAACATGAATGTTCTGAAATGTCTGTCCTTGGCACAGCAGTGCTGTCCTGCCAGGAAATATAAAGTTGTTTCCAAATAAAAATATAAAATAGGTCTGGGAGTATAGCCCGGAGGTAGAAGGGCTTCCAGAAACCCCAGTACCACCAAATAAATAAATAAATAAATAAATAAATAAATAAATAAATATGACCACATCGTATTTTATTTTAATTTTGTTTTTGTGGTACTGGGGATTGACCCAGAGGCATTTTACCTTTGAGCTATAGCCCCAGACTTATTTTATTTTATTTATTTTGGTGGTACTGGGTTCCTGGAAACCCTTCTATCTCCGGGCTGCACTCCCAGACCTATTTTATACTTTTTTTTTTTTAATTTGGAAACAGGGTCTCTTAAGCCAGCGTGGCTGGCTTCGAACCAGCGTGATCCTCCTGTCTCCGCCTCCCAAGTGTGGGGATTACAAGCGTGCGCCACCATGCTCGGCTTTATTTCTTATTTTGAAACAGCATCTTGGTAGGTCGCTGAGAATCTTACTACATGCTGAGACTGTCCTCGAACCTGTGATTCTCCTATCTCAGCCTGAGTTCAATCCCCAGAAACACACACACACACACACACACACACACACACACACACACTCAGATGTCATTAACCATGTTCAGCTGAGGATGAAGATGAGAATGGTCCATAAATATGAGTTATCCGGTAGGTACACTTTGAAGCTCAGAAATTCAGGACATACTTAGTGAATTATTCTAAAACTATACACTTTGTGACCATTAGTACTTAGTGGCTTTCTAGCTGAGTTCCCTGGAAGTGTTTCAAAGCATTCAGTAAACACTTGGAGGTCACTGTAACAAAACCTTTCCATACTCCTCAAAGGTCTTTTGTGCCTCATAACTTGAGAGGAACCACATCTATCAACCTGTGCTAATATGTAGCTTTTTTTTTTTTTTTGAAGTACTGGGGATGGAATCCAGGAGCATTATACCTCTGAGCTATACCCCCAGCCCTATTTTTTGGTCTTTTTATTTTTTAATATTTTTATTTATGTTTAATTAATTAATTAATTGTGGTACTGGGGGTGGAACCCAGGGGCTTTTCTACCTCTGAGCTATACTCCCAGACCTATTTTATATTTTATTTGGAAACAAGGTCTCACTAAGTTCCTGACAGCCTCACTAAGTAGCTGAGGCTGGCTTCAAACCTGCGCGATCCTCCTGTCTCAGCCTCCCAAACACGGGGATTATAAGCATGCGCCACCATGCCCGGCTAGTCTTTTTATTTTGAAACAGGGTCTCACTGAGTTGTGAAGGGCCTTGCTCTGTAGCTGCAGCTGTCCACAAACTGCAATCCTCCTGTCTCAGCCTCAGAATGCAGGGATTACAAGCGCACACCACCACACCCGGTATAACATTATTTTTTGTAGGCTTTTGTTCACATATACTTATGTGTGTGTGTGTATGTGTGTGTGTGTATATATATATATATATATATATATATATATATATATATATCTTCCTCTACATTTTATTACAAAAAATGTCAAACATTAAACAATCTGAAATAATTTTATAGTAAACATTTGAATACCAACTATATAGATCCTTTTTTTTTTTTTTTTTGAGTCCAGGACTAGACTCAAACTCCTGGTCTCAAGTGATTCTCCTGTCTTCAGCCTCCTGTGTAGCTGGGACTACAGATGCACACTGGAACTTTTGGCTTGTTTTTATTATACTTAAAAAAAAAATCACATCTCTATACATCTATACATCCTTCAATCCATCTTATTTTATTTTATTGCTACTGAGGATTGAACCCAGGGGCATTTTACCTCTGAACTGCACCCTCAGCCCTTTTTATTTTTTATTTTCAAACGGCTGCCCTCAAACTTGTGATCCAGTTGTCTCAGCCTCTCAAGGACTGGGATTACGGTTGTGTGCCACAATGCCCAAGAAATCTCTTTTTTTTTTTTTTTTTGTGGTACTGGAGGTGGAACCCAGAGGCTTTCTACCTCCGGGCTATACTCCCAGCCCTATTTTATATTTTATTTGGAAACAGGGTCTCACTAAGTTGCTGAGAGCCTCACTAAGTAGCCGAGGCTGGCTTGGAACCTGCGCGATCCTCCTGTCTCCGCCTCCCAAGAGCGGGGATTACAAGCGTGCGCCACCACGCCCGGCTTCCATCTTATTTTTTACATATTTCAAAGAAAGCGAAAATAGCTGTGCCCACCTCCAAAATACTTCAGCATGAAGATCACTAACTAGAAATAGATTTGTTCGGTTTTGTTATTTACTGGGGATTGAACCCAGGGGCATTCAATCTCTGAACTACAACCCCAGCCCTTTTTATTTTTGACTTTGCAACAGGGTCTCACTAGCTGTTGAGGGTCTCATTCCGTTTCTGAGGTTGGTCTCTGATCTTCGATCTTCCTGTCTCCATTGTCCAAGTACTAGGATTACAGGTGTGTGCCACCACACCCAGCTGTGCTCAGTTTCTTTCAGTATAAACCTTACATCAAATGGAACACAAATCCTAACTGTATAACAAGGGAGCTCACGAACGACTACTTTGGTTTGATGTATCTGTTTTGGCCTAATAAATGCCACTTGGTGTTTTGGTTTGGTTTTTGGTACCGGGTATTGAACCCAGAGACATTCTATATCAGAGCTAGATCCCTAGCCCTTTTTTAGTTTTTTGATTGTTTAGAAACAGGGTCTTATAGATGACTGAGAGCCATCTCAGTATATGGCTGAGGCTGCTCTCGATCCTGCAATCCTCCTGTCGCAGTCTCCCGAGTATTAGGATTATAGGCGTGCACCACCACGCCTGGTGTTTGCTGAGTTTTAAGAAATGCATGCTAGCCGGGCGTGGTGGGCACACTTGTAATCCCCACGCCTGGGAGGCGGAGACAGGAGGATCACTCAGGTTCATAGTCAGCCTTGCTGGCTTAAGAGACCCTGTTTCCAAATAAATTTAAAAAGGTCTGGGAGTGTAGCCCGGAGGGAAAAGGGCTTCCAGGAACCCCAGTACCACAAAAAAGGAAAAAGAAAAGAAATGCATGCACTGTGTAACTCGACCTCCTATTAACTTATTATGCATATATTTTCAACTTCCTTTAAGTGTATTATTGTTTGGAAAGAAGGACTTTATCTCTCTTTCCCTCCCTCCCTCCTTTCCTTTCCTTTCCTTTCTTTTCCTTTCCTTTCCTTTCCTTTCCTTTCCTTTCTTCCTTTCATGTGTGCAGAGGCTTGGGCCCCAGGCTTGCACATGCTAAGCACTGGCTCTATCCTGAGCCACATGCAATATCCTGATAAACATGCAATAGCCCGGACTCTTGCTGAAGATTTAAAGGAGTTATTAAAAAGATAGAAATACAGAAGACAGTTACAGCCCCATGCCATTCAGGAATAGCATGAGGGGGTGGTTTGAACAAATTCACCAAAGATTCCTGGACACAGAGTATTCTTATACCAGTCTCCTGACCCAACCAGATCTTCCCCCTCTAGGGCCAGCCCTTTTGGTGTGAGGGATTCCTTCCGGCCGGTCTGTCCTGTTTCTGGTACAGACCCCAAGCCTTTTGTTACACCCCAAAATGTGTTTTTTGATTCTGGTATCTCTTACAGGCTCATGGCATCCTCCCATGATTATCGAAGTCTGGGATCTCCTGAAGGTTTACGGCATCCTTCCACTTCCTTGGGAAATCTTATCTTTATAATGAAAAAGGCCCTGGAACTATCTCTGTTGTCTTGCTAATCCCCCTTGATGCCTGGAATCCTGCAGCCCTTTCTTTGCAGCCTCTGGCTTCTTTTACTACCAAAGATATATTTCAAATATTGAAAATCTTTCCCAATACTGGTACATTAATACATTTTGAAGCCTCTTCCCAATACTGGTACAGAGGTGGCCAGCATTCCAACCAGAGGAGCAAGTGCCTGAGAGTGACAGTCCACTTCGTCCAGGGCCAGACGAGCTGGAGCTCACCTGAGGGCTAAGCACTCCTTGCAGGCAATGGTCAGGTCCTCTCAGGTGAGATGGAACTCACTGCAGGGCATAAATATAATACTGACTGAATTTCCCATTTATTTAGAGGGCTGTGAGAGTTTTTGGAGACTGTTAGAAATTCAACTTAGAAAATACACCATGTGCCATGTACAGGTATCCACATATCACTTTGCTTGTTGCTATGATGTATAATTACAATGCACCAAACAATTATTATTATTATTATTATTATTATTATTATTATTATTATTTTTGGTGGTACTGTGGTTCCTGGAAGCCCTTCTACCTCCCGGCTACACTCCCAGACCTATTTTATATTTTTTATTTATTTGGAAACAGGGTCTCTTAAGCCAGCGAGGCTGATTACAAACCCACGTGATCCTCCTGTCTCCGCCTCCCAAGCGCGGGGATTACAAGCGTGCGCCACCACGCCCGGCCCAAACAAGTATTTTAAAAAGGAAAGAAAAGTAATTGTACTGCTCACAAACAGGAACAGTTCCAATTTTTCAGATATAAAAAAATAAGCCCGAAAAAAAACCTGGGTAGAAATAAGTCTCAAAATGAGTTATGAAGAACATGTACGTAGGTAGTTGTACATTTAATCAATTCAACTATATACACCTTAAATGAGAAATTTCTTTTATCCTGCAAACACCTGCATACAGTTTTAACTTTGGTGCTGGAGTTTCCCGGTGCTAGTCATTTCCAGCTTGTTCTGAAAGCCTCGTGTTGCCACCATGTAGCCCATCTGGTTGAAGTCAGTGCTCAAGATGTGAATGTGGTTAAGAAAACTCCAAACAGGTGACACAGGCACACCTGGGGCTGAAGCCTTTCCTACCACTGTTTTCTTTCTGAGATATTCTCTCTGAGGGTATTCAAAACCAATTATTCAAATGGATGTGTTCGAGTGGAAACTCTGTGTCCATACAAAGCGCATGATCTTACACTCTGGGAACCACAGCATTCAGAGTCCCATTAAGCTAAGTCTGACTTTATAAAGATAATCTAAAGATCCAATTTTCTCTAGATTGTCTTTCTCCTAAAAATAGCTGTTGCTATGGTTATGCAGTCACTTCTTATTAAGACTTGGAGGTAATGTATTTGGGGAGATAATTCAGTAGAGATTGTGTTTTAATTTTCACAGTTGGAACTGGGACGCTATCAGATATCTTCTCCTTTCATCTGCAGAGCTTGCTCCATGCTTCAAAGACACTCATTTTTATAGCAAGTAAAGTATTTCACACTCAATCATAATGATTATTCCTATACTCCTCTAATCATTTAAAAAATTATTTTTGTGGTACTGGGGATTGAACCCAAGGGGAACCACTTCCCCTTGAGCTACCTCATGACCACTGAGCTGCATGTCCCAGCCCTTTTTCATTTTATTGTGAGACAAGGTCTTGCTAAATTGCTCAAGGTGGCCTTGAACCTGTGATCCTCCTGTCTCAGCCTCCCAAGAACTGGGATTACAGATGTGTGTCACAGGGCCAGCCTGAGATTAAGTATTGTCTGATTGTGACTGACAGTTCTCCTCCTTGTCCTAGTCTTCTTCCTTCTCTTCCTC
Organism: Muscardinus avellanarius; assembly: GCF_963383645.1. Classification (NCBI taxonomy): domain Eukaryota; kingdom Metazoa; phylum Chordata; class Mammalia; order Rodentia; family Gliridae; genus Muscardinus; species Muscardinus avellanarius. The sequence continues at coordinate 143,884,780 of NC_137788.1, read as the reverse complement.
TTCTTCCTCCTTTTCTTCCTTCTCTTCCTCTACTTCTTCCTCCTCCTCCTTCTCCTCTTCCTACTTCTCTTCCTCCTCCTCCTCCTCCTCCTCCTCCTCCTCCTCCTCTCCCTCCTCCTCCTCTCCCTCCTCCTCCTCTCCCTCCTCCTCCTCCTCTTCCTGCTCCTTCTGCTCCCCCCTCCCCTTTGGTCCAGAACGCCTGACCCAGCTTGACTTGGTAGCTCACATCTATAATCGGTGGGAGTCTGAGACAGGAGGTTTGCAGATTCAAGGCCAGCCTCAGCAATTTAGCAAGACCCTCAGCCACTTAGAACCTGTTTCAAAAATTTTAAAAAAGGGGCTGGGGTATAGCTCAGAGGTAGAATGCCCTGGGTTCAATCCCAGTACCATAAAATTACATACATGCATACATAAAATAAATAAAAAAGACTTGTATAACTCAAGAGTAGAATGCCCTTATATTCAAGCTCCAGTACCAATAAATAAATGAATACATGAATAAATAAATAAATGAATAAGGTTTGCCCCCACCACAACTCACGTGAGGCTTGGTCCCCTTCAGCGCTTGGGCCGTGGGGCCTGGTCCTCACAAATGGATTGACAAGTTGGTGGTTCTCCGGGGACTGTCAGCTTTGGAGGGAGGCCAGCCCCTTTCACTCCTCCTCTGTGCTGGCTGGTCGCCCATCTGCCATAAGGCCCTCCTCAGAAGCCTCCGGGATGCTGCTACTTGATCTTGGGCTCCCCAGCCTCCAGAAACCATAAGCCCAGGTAAACCTATTTTCTTCATAAATCACCTAGCCTCAGGTATTCTGTTACAGCAACAGATGACGGAGGCTCACTATTTCTTCAAGAAAGTCCGTGTTCCTCCCAGGGAGGTCCTGCACCCCACCCAGGACTCTGGGTTCAATTCCCAGGACCACAGAAACAACCAACAAACCAACTAAACAACAACAACAAACAAAGGTAAGAAATTGATGTTGCCCAGGAACAAGATAGACAGAAATGACAATCCTGTCCTAGATACAGGGTGAACCAGATGATCCACAGAAAAACACACATTCTTGGTAAGGCAGTTTTTATAAAGGTGTGACCTCTCCTGTGCACATGATGTGTGCAGCCTTGTGGTAGCTGAGCAAGAATGTTAGAATTCAAAACCCTTTTCTATGGAGTGTATGTGGGGGGATACTGGGGATTGAGCCTGGAGGCATTCTACCTCTGCGCTACACCCCAGCCCTATCTTATTATTTCTTTCAAAACAGGGTCTCTCTAAGTCACTGTGCATGCTGGCCTCAAACCTGCGATCCTCCTGTCTCAGCTTCCCGAGTACTGGGGTTACAGGCGTGCACCACCACCCAGCTTCTCTTCTCTTTTCTGAGTTCCCATCCCCGCAATGATGAGGAGAGTGGTATTCACTCAGTAGGGTTGTCATGAGGACTATATGAATGAATCCTTCTTGTCACAGTGCCCGGTAAACAGCAAGCGCTCAATAAATGTACTATTATTATTATTATTATTATTATTATTATTATCTTTCAGAATTAATTTAACAAACATATAACTATTTTATCCCTCTACCTAAGGTAGCCTGTTAATGCTCTTGAGGAGCTTCTAATTTTTTCTACTAGGCAGACACACACACACACACACACACACACACACACACACACACACAGCCAGAGCATATCCAACAAGAATTTCTTTCGTACCTTTCTATACTAGGTTGAGCAAATCACAAGCTGTAGGGTAGGAACATAAAGGCAATGAAACGTAGAGGACTGTACCACAAATATACACAGGGTGGGTGACTGGATAAACAAAATGTGGTCTGCACACCCAATGGAATAGCGCTCAGCCCTAGAAAGGAAAGGCATTCTGATACATGCCATAGCATGGATGAAATTCAAAGCCATCGTGCTATATAAAGTAAGCCAGGCATAAGAAGATAAGCACTGTGTGATTCCACTTATATAAGGTACCCAGGCTAGTCAAATAGGTGAAAATTTTTAAAAATAGTGGTATAAATAGCTCTCAAGAAGCTGGGCATGGTGGCACACATCTGTCTTAGTTTTGGGAGGCTGAGACAGGAGGATCAAAGGTTTGAGGCGAGCCTCAACAATTTATAAAGACTCTCAGCAACTTGGTGAGATTCTGCTTCAAAATAAAAAATAAAAAAGGCTGGAGGTGTGGCTCCGAAGTATAGCCTCCCTGGGTTCAATACCCAGTACAAGTAAATGAATACATGCATAAGTAAATAAAAAACTAGAAAATAAAATGGTGGTCGCTGGGGGTCAGGAAATGGGGAATGCGGCTTCACTGTTTCAGAGCTCCAGTTTGGGAGTATGAAGAAGCATCAGAGATTGACAGTTGCATGACAGTGTCAATGTGCTTCATGTTAGCCAACTGTGTCATTAAAGATGGTTAAAATGTTAAGTTTTATATTAGCAATATTTTACCAAAATGAAAAAAAATGCACAGGCAGGTTTAAGGCCAGCCTCAGCAACTTACCTAGACCCTGTTTCAAAATGAAAAATACAAAGGGCTGGGGCATTAGGGGTAAAGGGCCATGCTATTCACAACTCTCAGATGAATAAGAAAAAGGCAGCTAGCTGGGCATGGCGGCACATGCCTGTAATCCCAGTATTTGGGAGGCCGAGACAGGAGGATTGTAGGTTTGAGCTTTGAGGCTTCTGCGTGATAACTTAGGGAAACCCTATTTCAAAATAAAAAAAATAAATAAATAAAAAAGGGCTGTACCTTAGTAGTAGAATGCCCCTGGGTTCAACTCCCAGTGGTGAAGGAAGGAAGGAAGGAAGGAAGGAAGCAAGGAAGCAAGGAAGGAAGGAAGGACCTACATCTATACCTATATTTCTATAGAAAGAATACAAGCATTAAGGCAAATAGGGAAAATAAAACAAATGAGAATTTGAGTCATGGGTATCTGGGATCTTTGTGCTGTTTTGTTCTTGGAATTTTGTTGTAAATTTGGAATTATTTCCAAATAAAGAGTTAAACAATTTAAAAAATGTGGCTAGGGCTTCCCTGTCCTATGAAAGTCCAGAGAGACACTAAAGCCACTGCCCACCCGACACGGTGGTGCACACCGTATCCCAGTACTTGTGTTGCAGGACCCCAGTTTCCCACCTGGTCCCAGGAAAGGATCTCTGGAGTCTGTGGTCAGATAGCAGGTATCTTTTCTTTACCAGTAAAGGACTCAGTTGGCAACTGCTTGTTTTACATGCTGGAGCTCAGGGCTGGAGGAGGCCCGCCCCCTTCCTTTATCTCTGCCAGCATCCTCCCCCGGGACAGGGCAGGTGGTGGGTAGAACAGCTCAGGGGAATGGGCCGCACCTGGCCAGGAGCAAGCAGCACACACTGATGCATCCTGGTGTGTGTGTGTGTGTGTGTGTGTGTGTGTGTGTGTGTGTGTGTGTGTGAGAGAGATTGATTGATTGATTGATTGATTGATTCTGGGGATTGAACCCAGGCGGTGTACATCTGAATTATGCCCCAGCCCTTTTTATTTTATTTTATTTTATTTTTTTTTGTTTTGAAACAGTCTAGATAAGTTGCTGAGGCTGGCCTTGACCTGTGATTCTTCTGTCTCGGCCTCCCAAGACATGATAGGCATGTGCCATCAGACCCAGTTTAAATTTGTTTGTTCAACATTAAATTCTCAAACTGGGCGTGGTGGCACACACTTGTAATCCCAGTACTGGGGAGGCTGGGACAGGAATATCACAGGTCCTCGGCCAGCCTCAGCTACTTAGTGAGGCCTTCTGCAACTTAGTGAGATACTGTTTCAAAATAAAGAATAAAAGATAGGACTGAGGGTGTGGCTCAGAGGTAGAATGCCCCTGGGTTCCATCCCCAGTACCCCCCCACACGCCCAGAAGAGAAAGGGAACACACACGGATGACGGGGCCCTGCTGCTGCTACGTGTCCTGGTGAGGCCCCAGCCCCATCACGAGGCTCTCCCACCTAGTCTGCATCCATCGGACCGATCTGAACTTGCCATCTGAGATTACTCACTCCATAGAGGAGGTGAAAATGCTGTTCCCTTCTGGCAGAATGGGAGCTTGGATGAGCAGCCGCCGCCACGTCCTCAGAGCTTGGCCCCTGATCCCTGAGTCTCGGTCAGTAGTGGGTAAGAAGCCCCTCATCAGCCGGCCCGGCGGGGAGAAGGTGCAGCTTCGCTGCGCGACAGCGCCACCCAGCGGCCGCAGAGAGGAACAGCCCAGCTCTGAGCGCAGATCCCGCCCGGAATCCCTCCAGCACTCTTCACCTGTGAACCCAGAATAGGCAATAGGCGCCGTCTTATTTCCCCCCTGTCAGGACCACGGTTTCTCGTTTCTCTTTCTCTCTCTCTCTCTCTCTCTTTCTCTCTCTCTCTCTCTCTCTCTCTCTCTCTCTCTCTCTCTCTCTCTCTCTCTCAATAGGCGCCGTCTTATTTCCCCCCTGTCAGGACCACGGTTTCTCGTTTCTCTTTCTCTCTCTCTCTCTCTCCTCTCTCTCTCTCTCCTCTCCATATATATACATATATATATTTTTTCTTTTTCTTAAAAGTCAGATAATCGCAGCTCAGAAACTCCTGTTTCAAAAATTCACAGCCACAGGTATCCCCGGTAGCATCTTCCTTCTTTCTAATTTGGCTGGTCCTGTCTCTCTGAGTTTCCCTGTACTCATGCTTAGGTTCTTGTTGTAGCTGTTAAATTACAGTGTCATCGCCAGTGACTAGAGTCTACTGTAATCCCAGCATTCGGGAGGCTAAGACCGGAGGATCGCGGTTCGCGGACAGCCTCAGCTACTTAGTGAAGCCCTCTGCAACTCAGTGCGACCCTGTTTCAAAATAAAAGAATGAAAATTAGGGCAGGGGGTGTAGCTCAGAGGTCGAATGCCCCTGAGTTCCATCCCCAGACCCACAAAAAACAACAACAACAACAACAACAACAACAACATGAAAATTCCCTTCCCCAATCTGTAAATGTTGGTAAGTCCATGTTTAGAAACTGACCTATGTTTAGAAATTGACATTGCTAATACATGACAGAATCAAAATGATAAAAGCAGAGGCAAAACTTGACTCCATTCCCTACTGAACAGAGACAGTCCTATGGCCCAGGACATAGATAAAGTGTAGAATTATACATGGTTAAGAACAAAAAGCTCAGCCAAGCCTGGTGACACACACCTGTGATCCCAGAACTTGAGAATCTAAGAGAGGAGGATCGCAGGTTCCAGGCCAGCCTCAGAAACTTAGCAAGATCCTATTTCAAAATAAATAAAACAGGGCTGGGGTATAGCTTGGAGGCAGAATGGCTCTGGTTCAACCTCCAATACCAAAGGGAGGGAGGAAAAAAAAAAGATAAAGACTCTAGTATTTGGAATATTTTAGGACTGGCTACCACTCAACAATAAAAGGACAAATAACTCAAACATGAACAAAGGATTCGAATAGACATTTATCTAAAGGAGACTTATGAAGGGCCAAGTCACACATGAAAGGGCGCTCAGCATTATTAGCCCTTAGGGACATGCAAACCAGAAGCAAGTGAAGAGCCAGCAGTGAATCCCAGCACTTGAGACAGGAGGACCCCAGGTTCCAGGCCGGCCTCCGCCATAAAAAGGGCTGGGGGTGTAGGTCAGCGGTAGAGCGCTGCTGGTTCAATCTCCAGTACTCTCTCACACACATACACAGTGAATACGATTTCGTACCCAGAGGGATAACCAGACATAACACGTGAGAAGACTGTAGCCCTCGTAAGCTGCCGGTACATGTGTAAAATAATGCCGCCATTTCAGAAATGTTTGGCCTTTTCTCAAAAACCTAAGCAGAAGGATCACAGGACCCAGCAATTACATTTCAAGTAATCCTGAAGGGAAATGAAACATATGTCTAGACAAAAACGTGTACATGAATGTTCATAGCAGCACTGTTCATAATAGCAAAAAAAAAAAAAAAATGGAAACACACAAATGCTCATCGGCAATGAACAGATAAATCACGCAGAGCATCACTGAGCCATAAAGAGGAACCAGGCACTGGTGTAGGTCACGCGCGGACGCAACACTGTGCTCAGTGGAACAAGACAGACGCAAACACGACTATCTATGCAAAACATGCAGACTAGGTGACTCCACAATGACAGAAGACAGACTGCTGATTGGTGGACAGGCAGGAGGGGGCGGGGAGTGACTGCTGATGGGGACAAGGCTCCTTTTTGGAGCGATAGCAATGTTCTGGAACCTTGTGTTTACGCTAAAAATACACAGTTGTACAGCTTTAAGAAAGGTGAGTTGTACGGAGTATGAATTATATTTCCATCAAGAAAAAAAAAGAAAGAGAAAAATGACAAAACGACAGTCTTTTGGGATTAGAATTAAATTGCAGAGTGGAATTTCCATGTTCTCATTGCTATGTTGTTGATGATTACATCCAATCTATTTTAAGCCAGATTCTGCCAGGTAGTATAGAGGACAGAGAAGTGAATCAGAATGGATGTGACTTACTTTTTTTGTGTGTGTGTGTGGTACTGGTGATTGAACCCAGAGGTATCCTACCTCTACGCTACACCCAGCCCTATTTTTTATTTTATTTTATTTATTTATTTGTTTATTTATTTTGGGGGTACTGGGATTCTTGGAAACCCTTCTACCTCCAGGCTATACTCCCAGACCTATTTTATATTTTTATTTGGAAACAGGGTCTCTTAAGCCAGCTCAGCTGGCTTCGAACCAGTGCGATCCTCCTGTCTCCGCCTCCCAAGCGCAGGGATTACAAGCGTGCGCCACCACGCCTGGCCCTATTTTTTATTTTAAAACAGGGTCTCAGCTGGGCATGGTGGCGCACGCTTGTAATCCCCGCGCTTGGGAGGCGGAGACAGGAGGATCGCGCAGGTTCGAAGCCAGCCGCACGCGCTGGCTTAGGAGACCCTGTTTCCAAATATAAAATGTAAAAATAGGTCTGGGAGTGTAGCCCAGAGGTAGAAGAGCTTCCAGGAACCCCAGTACCACCAAAAAAAAAAAAAACAAAAAAAAAAAAAACAAAAAAAACAGGGTCTCACCAAGTTGTTGAGGGTCCAGCCTTCCAAGTACCAGGATTATAGGTGAGTACCACCGTGCCCAGCGTGGATGTGACTTTCATAGAATATATTATCTTGCCACTAGAGGAACTCCCAGAGAGGGAGACCTAGACTCAGGATAAGTGGAGCCCTTTGTATATGTTAAAGGAAAAAACTTTAGCACCAGGTAGAGACACGGACACATTTATACACGTTTAAAGGAGGAGGTGCCATATTGATAGTGAGCTTTTGGGTGAAAGCAAGGAATACACATTTGAGCAAGAATGTGGGAACCGGGCATGGTGGTGCACGCTTGTAATCTCAGTACTTGGGAGGCTGAAACAGGAAGATCGCAGGTTCACAGCCAGCCTCAGCTACTGAGGGAGGCCCTCTGCGACTTAGCGAGACCGTTTCAGAATAAAGAATAAAAAAATAGGGCGGGGGGATGTCACTCAGAGGTAAAATGTCCCTGGGTTCCATCCCCAGTACTGCCAAAAAAAAAAAAGGAAAGAGTGTTGGCGGCCACCTTCAGAGGGTGTGCCAAGGACGAGGGCTAGTTAGCAGCTCGAGGGTGGCTTGCATTCCAAAGGATCGTTAAGACTCAGTTCTTCCCAGACTCAGTGTCTTGTTCTTTTTCTATATCCTCACATTTCCATATCAATCTGATAATTTAAAAATCTCCTACCCAGTAACATAGATGGTGCTGAGACTCAGACACATCTCTGACAGCAGGATGGAGGAGAGAGGGGTGAGAAAGCAGGCATGGGTGACAATGACACAGACTTTCTGCTGAAGCTGGACCAAGTCTCTTCACTGCTGTCGCCCCCATTACACACGGGCTTTCCCAACCAATCCAGAAGCCATACGTGCTTCGTATAGACCACCCTCCCTCCCAACCCGCCTGCCCGTAGGTGATCTCACCCCTCGGATCCTCAGCCCGCGTGGATCACTCTGCTTCCCTTCTCCAGTGTTTTCTAGCAAATGCTCCTGGCTCTGCTCTGGGGGACGTTTTCCAGCAGCTCCCTAGCCCTACTGTTGGTAGTTGCACACACTTGTCCCCGGTCATTTTTCTAGCTGGCACCAGTAATGGCTCAGTAAATTCTTTTATTTCCAAGTTCGCTTGGGGCCTAGAGTCTTCAGTTAGCATTGCCATGGTTTGCATTGAAGGTGTGTTACCTCCTTATACGACAGCCTGGTAGGCCTTGGTGTGGTCCCGCACAGCATCGGGCTGGGCTTCTGTCTTCCTGAGCGTCCCTTCTGAGTCTGAATTGTGCTGCCAGGGTATATTATCATCAGCAGCAGCAGCTCCTTCTCCTCCTTCTTCCTTTTCTCCTCTTCTTTTTACTCCTCCTTCTTCTTTTCCTCATTCTCCTCCTCCTTTTTCTTCTTGATTGAACCCAAGAGCATTCTACCGCCAAGCTACATCCCTAGCCCTTTTTATTTTTTATTTTAAAACAGGGTCTTGCTAAGTTGTTGAGGATCTCCCTAAGTTGCTAAGGTTGGCCTTAAATCTGGGTTCCTCCTTTCTCATCCTCCCAAGTAATGGGATCGCAGGCAAGCACCACTGAGCCTGGGCAGGACATGTATTTTTAACTTAGAGAAGGATTGCTAAGACAACGTTCACACACATACTGCTTTAGGGAAATATATTCACAGTGGCAGAAAAGCTTTACAGAAAAGAAGAAACATTTTGTTTCTGAAAAAATTGTATTGGGCCCCATGCTGTGCCAAAGTCCTCATGAGAAATTGAGGATGCCAAGATGAACAGTATGAAGGTCCCGTGATTACCTGTTGGCGATGGGCACCAGGGCGAGCAGTTCTTCTCACCCAAGGCGGTAAATGTCTGGTGAGCATTATTACGAGATGCTTTGGAATTAGAAGGAAGGTCAGAGGCTGTAGGGGAAGGCTTGACCCGAGCTGGGCCTCGGGTGGGTGTGGCACCTGAAGTGGACAGGCAAGTCCACATGGGCTCAGGAGGGGCAACGGGAAAGGTGGGGGTCTGGAGGGAGGGGTAGAACCAGAGAAATTTTATTCAATATGTTTATCTTGGGAAGGTGACCAGCAGTAGCTTGAAAAATAAACTGGATGGAGGATAAAGAGGTTAGAGGCAGGAAAACTCAACATGCTGGGCAGAGAAGGGGCCTAGAGCAGGCAGAGGGAGGAGGGGTAGAGGTGAGGAGGGCTTCAGGGTAAAAGTCAGTCTGGACGAGAAGGGGGGTTGGACAGCATGGGGAACTCTAGAGGTGCGGTCAACCAGGAGAGGGAGGAAGGATATAGAAGCAGGCCTACGGACTTCGTTTACATTCCAGGGGAGACTAGAAAGAGGAAGGGAGGGATGTGAGTCATCTCTGCCCAAGGTATCCACACTGCATACACTACGCTCTGTTAGTCACTCAACACCTATCTTGACTATCAGAATGACTGTAGCAGTATTAAGTGCTGTATTTAAGAGACCATTATTTTATCTAATAATGACCCCAAAGCACAAGAGTAGTGATGCTGGCAATTCAGATGAATGCTGCCCAAAAGAAGCCATAAAATCCCTCCTTTAAATAAAGAGGTAAAAGTTTATCATAGGTATTTATGTATAGGAAAAGCACAGAATATACAAGATTCAGCAGTATTTGTGGCTTCAGGCATCCACTGGGGGTCTTGGGACATATCCCTTTTGGAAAAACAGGAACGACTGTAAAAGCTATAGTGAGCTGATGGAAGAATAGACACGCTTGCCAATGGAACAGAACAGAAAGTCCAGAAACAAACACACAAAAAAGTCAACTGATCTTTGACAAGGGACAAAGAGAATAAATGGAGAGAGGGCAGCATTTTTCACAAATGGTGCGAAAACCATGGGTAACGTGATGTGTTGACCCCAAGTGCTGACAAGGATGTGGCGTGACGGGAGCTCTCATTCATTACCGGTGGGAGTGAAAAGTGGTCCAGCCACTCTGGAAGACAGCTGGTGATTTCTTCCAAAGCCTCACACTCTGCCCATATCAGTTGGCAATCACATTCCTTGGTATTTACCCAAATGATGAGAGAACTATGTCCATAAAAGAAAAGAACAAAACAGACATGTTTAGGGCAGAAACATCATGGTGGGCAGCTGCTTGGGTAGGAGAGAGAGAGAGAGAGAGAGAGAGAGAGAGAGAGAGAGAGAGAGAGAGAGAGAGAGAGAGAGAATATGAGAATCAAGGACAGAAATATTCCCCAAAGCCATAGCCATGCCCTCCAGTAAACTACTCCCTCCAGCCACACCCTGACCTATCTACAGTTACTGCCCAGTAAGTCCTTTCAAATTACTAATCACTGATGTATTTACCACTGAGGAGGTTAGAGCCCTGATTCAGTTATTTTACTTCTGGACATTTCTTCATTGCCAACACAAGAGCTTTTATGGGGGGCATTCCCTATCCAAAAAAATAAGAGACAGCAAGAAAACACTTGGAAGTCACTCAGATAAGAGAGTATCAGAAGGGTGTTTTTCTCTCCTGGCGGCAGGTAGGAATTGTAGGAACCTGTCCCCAGGCGCTGCCGTGGCTTTCACGTTCATGGGATGCTGAGAGCCCCCAAGGGTTTTCCAAGTCTGATGCTTGAAGAGTTGCTGAATGAATGGGACAGAATGATCCTGAGTTTCCGATAGTCGTCGGCACTGGAGGGTTCCGGTTCACCATGCATAGCAACTCCTGCCTCCTTGGCTCCAGAATGCAATGCTAAGCATGTTCCTCATTAGGGCTTTGTACTGGCTGCCCCTCTGCCTGGAACGGCGCCCTGATATCCCCCGGCCTTACTCCTTCGCTTCCTTCAGCTGTCTGGCAGAGAAGCACTAAGAATCAGCGGCACTAAGGCCTTCTCTGGCCACCCCATTTACAGTAGGAGGTACGTTCCCAACAGCCCAGTGAACGGATCACCACTCGTCATACGATGCAGCTCTGTTGATTCCCCATCTCCCTGCTGAATGCAAGCTTCCCAAGACGTGCTGATGCGCCTCCTGTCCCTAGAGCAGGGCCTGGCATGCAGGAAGTACTCCCTAAACACGGGATGAGTTGAATGGCGTGCCCTAACGGCAGGCCCCGCATCCCCATCCATCCTCCCAGCCCTGGTGTGGGGCTCACCGAGCTCAGAAGGGTCACTGGGCACCGGCTCCCTCTGTGGTCACTCAGGAGCCAGGCAGGAAAAGAGCCAGCTCATAACCAGAGCTGTCTGCTGGCAGTGGATAGGGACAGGGGAGTAGGGGCAGGGTTTCCTGACTCTAGTGGGCTTTAAGGGGGAAAGCTATCCTGTCTCTCCTCCCGTGTTCCCACCACAGTTCAGGTGTGCACCTCTGACTTGGGGGTCATTCCCAAGATTAGTGACATATCAACCACAGGGCCCTTGAACTAAGTCTGCCCAACAGACGCTGGGACCTGTAAGAGTGCTGTGGTATGCAACTTCATGGTCAAGGTGCCTGAATATTTGGTCAAACTAGTCTAGAAGTTTCTGTGAAAGTTTTATTTATTTATTTATTTATTTATTTATTTATTTATAGTACTGGGGATGGGACCTGGGGCGTTCTACCTCTGAGCTACACCCCCAGCCCTGGTTTTTTTTTTTTTTTTTCCTTTATTTTGAAATAAGGTATCACTGAGTTGCAGAGGGCCTAAGTAGCTGAGGCTGGCCACCTGCAATCCTCCTTTCTCAGCCTCCCAAGTACTGGAATTACAAGTGTGTGTGCCACCATGCCCGGCTCTGTGAGAGTGCCTTTTAAATGGGATTACACTTAAGTTAACAGACTGTGAATAAAACAAATGCCCCTCCATAAAGTGGTGGGCCTTTTCTACTCAGCTGAAGACCTTCAGAGAGAAATTACTGACTTTCTCAGGGAAAGAGGGAATTTTATCAGCCAATCTGCCCTGCATACCTTGGACTTGCTATCCTTTAGAATACAAACCAACTCGTTAAAATGTGTGTGTGTGTGTGTGTGTGTGCACGCGCACATGTGTGTGTGTGCATGTGTCTATTGAGGATTGAACCTGGAGACTTACTATCTCTGAGTTCTACCCCCAGCCCTATTTTATTTATTTATTTATTTATTGTGTGTGTGTGTGTGTGTGTGTGTGTGCGCATGCGCGCGCGCGCGCGCGCACTGGGGCTGAAGCCCAGGGGCATTCTACCTCTGAGCTACACCACCAGCCCAATTTTTTTTAATTCTTTATTTTGAAACAGGGTCTCATTAAGTTGCAGAGGGCCTCACTAAATAGCTGAGGCTGTCTGAGGACCCAGATCCTCCTGTCTCAGCCTCCCAACTACAGTGATTATAAGTGTGTGCCACCACGCCTGACTCCTATTTTATTTTTTAATTTTGAAACAGGGTTTCATTAAGTTACTGCATGATGGCCTCAAACCTGCTGTCCTCTTGTCTCAGCCTCCCAAGTAGTGGGACTGCAGGCTCACCCCCATGGAATCCTGCTTCTTTTTCTTTACACACACACACACACACACACACACACACACACACACACACACACCTATTGGTTCTATTTCTCTGAAGGGTCCTAATTCAGTCGTCACCATCTATCCATATTCCAGAGAATACTGGGAGTCCTGGGATGTCTAATGAGAAAACCTAAGACTCTCAGCCTCTCTCATCAAAGAGGGAAAGTAAATGAACAGATGTTTCCCAAGGAAGGAGCACACACCCTGACATGCTAGATCACAGCAAGTGCCGGCCTCAGAGTGCGGGGACAGAGCACAGTGGCTTTATTCATTCCTGAATGTGGACTAGGGCAGTCGCTGCACAGGGTCGCCCCGTTGGAGGTTCCCGGCCTTTGCTTCCAGGAGATCAGAGCGCCTCACACTGGTGAGAGCGCGGGCAGTATTTTTCCAGCACACTGGCCAAAGCCGACGCGGTAACCTTCTCCCTGGCAGTACCCTGGAACAGAGGAAGACAGGGTCAGCCACGAAGCTGCGGGGCCCATGGAAACCAACGCCCAGGCAGCCACAGAGCTGGTCAGCACACAGCTGGGCCAGAGGCTGGAGGTCCACGACAGAATGATCAGCGCTAAGCTTATATACAATTGTATAATATCACATTCTCCAATTCGCTTTCTTTCTTCTCTCTCTCTTTCCTTCTTTCCTTCCTTTCTGTATGTATTGGAGGTTAAACTCAGGAGCATTCCACCCTAAACTACACCCTCAATCCTTTATATTTTATTTATTTATTTATTTATTTGGTGGTACTGGGGTTCCTGGAAGCCCTTCTACCTCCGGGCTACACTCCCAGACCTATTTTTACATTTTTATTTGGAAACAGGGTCTCCTGAGCCAGCGCCCGCGGCTGGCTTCGAACCTGCGCGATCCTCCTGTCTCTGCCTCCCAAGCGCGGGGATTACAAGCGTGCGCCACCACGCCCGGCTATATTTTTTATTTTCAAACTGGGTCTTGCTAAGTTGCTGAGGCTAGTCTCAAATCTAGAATCCTCCAGTCTCAGCCTCTCACGCTAGGATTACAGGCATGCACCACCACACCCAGCCTGCCATACACTTGAAATAATCTCTAGGTTACTTATAATACCTAGTACGATGTAAATGGTATGTAAACAGTTGTTATACTATATTATTTAGGGAACAGTAACAAAAAAAGGTCCAGAGATGTTCAGTACAGCTACCATTTTTTTCTGAATATTTCCAATCTACAACTGACTGGTTTGACAGATGCAGAAATCCACAGACTGGGGGCAACTATATAGTTAAACTGGGATTGCAAAGGGCACGCCTTAGACCGTAAAAATAACAGGAGGAAAGTGAGATTTGCTGATTAGTGTTGGGGTATCATATGCTGTGGTCCTGAGTTCTTTCTGCATAGTTTCTGCTAAATCCACTTCGTTTCATCCACTGACCTGTAACAGCCTCACTGTGCAAGTATCACTTGAACTGAATCCAGCCCCCAAGGTGCACCGAATCAGGTTGAGTTATGGCTCCCAAAGACATCAAGTCCCAACTCCTGGAACCCTCGAATTTTTTTTTTTTTTTTTTGGTAAATGGTTTATTTTTTTCTTTTGAATTATTTTCTTAGGGTGGGTCAAAGTGTGTGTATGCTTTTATGGCTCCTGATGTAGGTCAGCCTTCAGAAGGACTGAATCAGGCTCCGGTGCCATCAGCAGTGTCGGGACAACTGCCCCTCCTGCTGGCCTTGCTCTCTGCAGATTGTATAAGTGTGAAATGAAATTGTTTTAGGTCAACACCCAGCCCTGTCAGTGCCCCCGCCGGCCTGTTTCCCCCAACTCAGCCAAGCTGTATGGCCATACCTGCTCATCTGACTGGAGGGGGTATCCTTGAGACAACTTGGGGTTCATTGCCTCCCTTCCCACTTCCCAGAATTGTGACTTAGTCCTACAAACCTCTCAGTATAGTGGTCTCCAGTGCACATTATTCCAAGAATATCCTAAGACTGTTGAGAAGGTGTTCAGGGGTCTGCTTTAATGAGAGTGCCTGCATTAGCATATTAGTTCTTTTGTACATAAGCACTGGTTTGTTAGCTATGCCAAGAACCTTATGTAAACTAGTAATCTCTTAAGCAAACCCACTCCTTGTGCTAAAACTACCCAGCCTGGCTTATGTCAGTTTGTCATGGGATCTGGCAGGCAGGACGTGAAGTATCCTCAAGAACCCTCGAATTTTATACAATCGTTTCTGCAGATGAGAGCTGCAGAAGGATCGTCAAGTGAGATTCTGGGTGAGCCTTCAGTCCATCACGAGTGTGTTCTATGAGAGGGGCAGAGGGTAGTCAACAAATAGAAGAGGAGGTGATACGGTGTTGGAGGCAGACAGGAGAGGTGCTGCTGCGAGTCAAGGAATGCTGGCGGCCACCGGGCGTGGGAAAGGCAAGGATGGATGCTCCCCGAGAGCCTCTGGGAGGAGCACAGCCCTGTCAGCACTTGGATTTCAGATTTTTGGCCTCAAAAACTTCAAGAGAGAAAATAATGGTTGCTGATCTATAAAGTTCATAGGAATTTGGAGCCACAGTCACAGGAAACTACCCGGGGCTCATCATTAAGCATGGAAACTGGCACAGGTGCAGTTGACTAGAACCCCTCACTGTAGGTGACTCGTTTGTGGAGAGAACAGAGAGACGAGTCCACGTGGGTGACCGAGGGAGGCGCTGCATGGCCTGAGCCGGGTTAGTCCCAGGGTTCAGAGGCAGGGAAAATGCAGTTCTGTTCTGACAGAGCGTTCTGTGTTAGATGAGGCTTAGCAGGTAGGACAGAGTCAGATGAGAGTACACAAACTCCAGGAAACCAGCAGTGGAGACCCACGGGAAGGCGTTGAGCAGAAGAGGAACAGTGGAGAAGCAAACAGGCACAAGGATCATGTGGGTTGTGGTGGCGGGTACATGAGCGCCATCCAGGTGTGGATGGATGGTGGTCTAGAGCTGGTCAGCTCCACAGAAAGGGCAAAGGCACCTGAAAAGCATGCCCAGCAGGCTGTGCTGGCGAAATGGGTCCAAGGGTCCAGCCCCCAGAGAGACTGTTGGTGATACCACCACAGCAGCAAGGATGGAGGGAAATGTGGGAGAGAAGGATGTGGGGGGCGAGCGTAGAGGATGGTGCCACCTCCTCCCCGGGGGGCTGCTTTATGGATACCACTGATGGGGTCAAGATGCCACACTTTCTGCAAACGGGGTTCCGGAAGATGTGGCAATGACATTGAAGCGCTTCAAGAAGATCACCACTATTTTTAAGTGCTTAGAATATAACAGGCACTCTATTAGGTGCTTTAGATACTATCAAAGGCATTAGGAATTGGGGATCTGAAGTCTGGGGAAGTAGCTCAGATGTAGGGCACTTGCCGAGCATGTACAAGGCCCTGGGTTTAATCCTTAAGAGATACAGAGACAAACCGGGGTTCTAAAGATTGGCCGTCTGAAAGAAAAACCAGATTTCGTGTGTGTGTGTGTGTGTGTGTGTGTGTGTGTGTGTGTGTGTTACTGGGGATTGATCCCAGGGTTGTTCTACCTCTGAGCTACACACCCAGCCCTATTATTTATTTCTTTTTATTTTGAAACAGGGTCTCCCGAAGTTACTGATGGCCTCACTAAGCTGCCGAGGCTGGCTGCAAACCTGTGATCCTTCCATCTCAGCCTCTCAAGTACCGGGATTACAAGTGTGGGTTACCACGCCTGGCTCAGATTTCATTATTTACTAGCTACAAAATGCTGGGCAAGTTGTTCAGCCCCACGAAGCTTTCATGGTCTCATCGGGGAAATGGTTCGGGCCTGATGCTGGATTTGAGCCCAGAAGAGTAGACATGCCATTTGTCTCTATCACTGGAACCAAGATGGGGCTCACAGGGGGTGGTCAATAAATGTCTCCTGAAGCAAAGACATAATCCTTACAACTATGCTGTGAGGTTTACTGTTGTATTACTAGGTCCCAATTTATTTAATTTATTTGGGGGGGACTAGAACCCAGGGTCATTCTACCTCCAAGCTATACCCCTAGCCCTATATTTTATTTTTAATTTCAAAATAAGGTCTCACTGAGTTGCAAAGGGCTTCGCTACGTAGCTGAGGCCGGCTGCGAACCATGATCCTCCTGCCTCGGCCTCCCAAATGCTGAGATTGCAAGCGTGCGCCACCAAGCCCGGCTACTAGTTCCATTTTAAAGAGGAAGAAAACTTAGTCTCAAAAAGGTGAAATAACTTGATGAAGGTAAAACAGCTGATGGGGACCTGGAAGTCCTACTGAGTCTGACTCTTAAAAAGTGTGTGGCTAGCCAGGCGTGGTGGCGCACGCTTGTAATCCCCATGCTTGGGAGGCAGAGACAGGAAGATCACACAGGTTCAAAGCCAGCCTCTCTAGCTTAAGAGACGCTGTTTCCAAATAAAAAATATAAAAATAGGTCTGGGAGTGTAACCCGGAGGTAGAAGGGTTCCATCCCCGGTACCACCAAAAAAAAAAAAAAAAGTGTGCAGCTTGCCATGATAGTGCTTCCTCACTATTAGCATGAGGACAGAATGGCCCCCAAAGATTTGAGGGACCCTGGCCTCCTTGGAAAGGGCTAAGTCCCAGCCCCAGTCACAGGAATAACAAGGAACCTGCCATTGTGGTGTAACCTCGCTCAGGGAAGGGGGACACACTGCAGGACCCGCACAGTCACTCTGGCCTGTGGATACTCACACTCGAAGTCCTTGGCAGCCAAGACTGGCAAGGAGCACAAAACACAGACAGGGAACCCGCACAGGAGAGTCAGCGCGATGGCCAGATGGTCACAGCCGACGGAGACAAACCGATAAAGCCTGCTGCGCGGCGGCTCTCACCTGAGATGATGACTTCATCTCCATCCAGCAGGAACGTCCTCGTCTGCCCCTTCCCCAACGCTATGGCCTTCGTCCCCTTCCAGGACAGCTCCAGCATGGAGCCAAAGCTTTCTGGCTCCTTCGTGAGGGAAAAAGGGTAAACGGTCAATGTAGTCACCTCTCGGGAAGGTGTCAGCTCTGCTGTGGACAGGGCTCATTCAGACCCAGAGCCCTGGGCAAACGTGGGGAGCCCCAGGCCCCAGACCCCGCCTCAGCCCTGGAGGGGCCACTTGGGCTGGCATGCTGCCCCGCCCCTCCCACTGCGAGCCCCACTGGCCAGATGCCAGGTGGCTTCTTTGGTGCCTGCTCCTTGCTATGGAGGACACAGCTCACAAGACCAGACACTGTTTCATTCATTCATTCATTCATTCATTCATTCATTCATAGTACTGGGGGTTGAACCCAGGGGTAATCTACCTCTGAACTACACCCCCAGCTCTATTTTATTTTGTTTGAAGCAGGGTCTCACTAGGTTTCTGAAAGTCTCACTGGATTGCTAAAGCTGATCTTGAACCTACAATCCTCCTGTTTCAACCTCCCAAGTACCGGGATGACAGGTGTGTGCACCGCGCCCAGCTCACTGTTAAATTTAACAGCCTCCCCCTGGGGAGAGATCGCCACCTCCCATGTGGCACATCAGGGCCTCCGGGGAGGGGCTGGCATACCTGGCCCAGGCTCATGGGGGCCCAGAGAGGACAGAAACTGCTGTGTCCTCTCATCCTGGGAGGGCAGAGTGACAGTGCTGAGACACCATGGCTGTCTCCTGACTCTTCCTAATGGACACAGAGGCCCAGAGCCCCTTGGCCCTGCCAGTCTCTCTCAGCTGAATGCAGAATGCAAGCCCCCCTCTATGTCAGACAGAACAGGCCTGGGGAGATGGACTTGTAAGATCCGCCCGCCTGGGTCCTGCAGGCCTTCTTGTGGTGAGCCGAGGGGCTGAGGTCTGCTTGGGAGCTGATGCGCTGCCCTCCAGGCCGCCTGACACTCACTGGTCCGCTGATGGTTCCAGAAGCCAAGAGGTCCCCGGGCCGCAGGTTGCAGCCATTGACAGAGTGGTGCGTCAGCTGCTGCAGCATGGTCCAGTACATGTGCTGAGGAAGAGGACGGGGGCCGGCTGAGCGGGCGTGGGCAGCAGCCGCTCTCCGCCACCTCTCGTCAGCCCTTGGGGCTCCCCAGCCATCTTTTGCCAGTCCCTTACAGAAAGGCCGTCCTCCTGTACCGCTGTCCAGGGACCTCCTCGACTGCTCTCCCAGCTCCCGCTCTAGCCCCAACTTCGGTTTCTCCATGATCTTATCCCTCCCGGGCTGCCTTCTCCAAGAAGTCCCTGGGAGCTGCCCTGCCCAGCTCCTCAGCCTACGACGGGCCCATCTGCGCAGGCTCACACCCTGCCTGTGTTGCGCTCTGATCCCCCTGCAGCTCAGAGCAGAGGACTTGCTCACATGCGACTACTCCAGGCCCTGGAGCTAAAGGATGAAGCCTCACTCCTGGGCAGACAAGGGAAGCAGGGACTCAAGGGAGAAGGGCCGGCACCCGGAGCCCAAGAGGCTCAGAGGCAGCGCGCCTGAGCATACCACAGCATCTTGGGTTGCCGCTCCTACAGCCACCCTGGCAGGCAAAGGAAACCCCAGAAATTGATTTTTTAAAGCCTATGAGACCCCTTCTCAAGAAGACCTCATCTCTTCTCTTTTCTTCCTTCCTTTCTTTCTTTCTTTCTTTTTTTTTTTTTTTTTTTTTTTTTTTTGGTACTGGAGATCAAACCCAAGGGCATTCTGTCTCTAAGCTGTAACCCCCAGCCCTTTTTCATCTATCATTTTGAGACAGGGTCTTGCTAAGTTGCTAAGGGTCACCCTTAGTTGCTGAGGCTGGCCTCAAATCTGTGATACTCCTGTCTCAGCCTCCCACATACTGGAATTACCGGTGTGCACCACCACACCAGGCTCCCTTATTTCTTCTTACAAACAATTCAGAGGATCTTCCAGTAGTTAACCAGCACAGGAAGAGGTACCCAGCTGCAATGGTCATTAGAGACAGACAAAATGAAGTCAAAATCTCCCAAAATGGCTACAATGAAAAGGCCAAACAATTAGATATTGCTGGTGAGAGTATAAATTGTACAACCAAGCTAGAAGTGGGCACATGCTTGTAATTCTAGTACTTAGGAGACCGAGACAGGAGGACTGCAGGTTCGAGGCCAGCCTCAGCAACTGGGTGAGGCCCTCTGCAACTCAGTGAGACCCTATTTCAAAATAAAAAATAAAATAGGGCTGAGAGTGTAGCTCAGATGCAGGATATCCCTGAATTCAATCCCCAATACAAAATAAGTAAGTAAATAAATAAATAAATAAATAAATAGTACAACCACTCTAAAACTGTTAAAAAGTCCTTCTAGTCTGAGTATATACATATTCTGTGATCCAGTAATCCTTGTGGGTATACAGCCTGCAGATAGGTACAGATACATGAACCAAAAGATATATACTAGAATGTTCACAGTAATTCTGCAATGGCCAAAAAATAAAAATCACTAAATAACAATCAGCAATAAAGTAGATAAACCAATTGTGTGTGGAATATTGACTCAATAGCAACGAAAAACATGAGCCATCACTGCTAATGGTAACATGGCCAATATCTCACAAATCTAATATTAAAAGATGCCAGGTAGAGAAGAATACACGCTGTAATAACTACATTTCTATAACATTGAAAAATAGACAAAAATTAACTTATGGTAAAAGAAGGCTTAGAGAGACCCTTGCTGGGGGTCATGACATGACCTACTGAGGGGCTGGAAATTTGCCCCTTTTGACCCGGGTGCAGGTAGCACATGGATGTTCAACTCCTTGGGCTTCACACTTATAGTTTGTGAATCTGTATCTATGTGTGTTGTGTTTCCATTAAAAGTTCACTTTAAAAAAATAAGTCCCGCCGGGTGTGGTGGCGCACGCTTGTAATCCCCGCGCTTGGGAGGCAGAAACAGGAGGATCGCGCAGGTTCGAAGCCAGCCGCGCGCGCTGGTTTAGGAGACCCTGTTTCCAAAATGAAAATGTAAAAAATAGGTCTGGGAGTGTAGCCCGGAGGTAGAAGGGCTTCCAGGAACCCCAGTACCACCACCAAAAAAAAAAAAAAAGTCTCTCTTATCAATATAATGCCTGGCAGGATAGGGAAAACCAGAGTCTTGACCCTTACAAGAATACTTATCATCCCCAAGAAAACCTCTGGCCACATCTGTGCATCCTCCGTGTCAAGAGCTCTGAGACCTCAGGGCCATTTCGAGAAAGGGGCAGGGCCATGAAAGCTCCGGACCATCAGGCTGATTCATCATCACATCCCTGAAGAGACGCCTGTCTTGTTCCTGCCAGGGAGAAAGAGCTCCCTCCTCCGCTGGCTCCCAGGAAACACCCTGCACACCTGAAAGCTTACCTTGAAATTGGACCTGCAGATGGTGGCTGGCTGGCTCATTCCTTCTCCTGTTGCAAGAGATGAGAAGTGACTCCAAGGAAGACTTCGTTTCACCCAGCAGGAGGAACATTTTTAGAAACTGTCCTGTGGCCTAAGCTTCCCATGATCCAACACCATTTCACTTGGCTCATGAAACACTAAACTCAGGGTGTGGATGCTGGGAGACTTCTACAGACATGGTCTAGTCCAAAGAAGGGAAATCCATGTACCAGAGCCACCACCTTCTCCTCCCGCTCCCAAGACAGACAGTCATAAGCGATCATGGCACATGTGTCCCCCCAGACAGGATGTAGCCTCGAAGTCCTTCCTAACACAATGCCCCTGGAAGCCAGAGATCGGCCGCCCTACACCAGTTGAAACTTATCTGTGATTTTCTAAATTTCGCTAATGACGGGCGGTGTGTGGGCAATACTTATTGAACATCAACTGCATGTGAGGTACCCGGCTACTGCCGCTCCACTTGTGAACAGTATTAATTAGAAAGCTCTTCCAATCCCTCAAAGTCTGCTTTCTCCCTTGGTTCTGGCCGCCCCTCTGAGGTCGCATAGAACAGGTGTGTTCTTCGACCCCATAACAGGTCAGGGTCCCCCAAGCCGCTCCTCCCTGGCCCCCTCACCCAGGCCCCAACTTGGGCCTCAGAACTGCGAAATCAGGACTAGGTTTCCGGTCACTGCTTTCTTGGTCATCTTGCTCCCTTCCCGACAGTGCCCTCCCTCCCCGGACACACTCACCTCTACCCAGAAAGGAAGAGCAAGAAAGAAGACAGAAACGAACCCGAGGACGGAACTGTGGGTAGAAAGAGACTATCTAGAGTTGATGACGCGTGGATTTAGTCCCAGCCTTGCGATTAGGCGGCTAAGTGGCTCAGGGTGAACCCTTGTTCCTTTCTGAGCCTCAGTTTCCCAATCTGCAAAATGAGAGAGTGGGACTGGCGAAGATTCCCAGAGGACCATGGCAGCCACCAGGACCATGGCAGCCACTGGGGCCTTCCCTCTATGGAGTGCTGCCTTCTCGAGAGCCCTGAGCTGCGTGCCAGGCAGAAAGCTACGCACAGCCCGGGGCATGCAGAGGACAAAGGAGAGCTCAGGGCTGTGTATGCCTCAGAGGGATGACTGAGCTCCCATGGGCAGGCCTGTGAGGTCAGGCTTTTTTTTTTTTTTTTTTTGGAACTGGGGATTGAACTCAGGGGTATTCTATTTCTGAGCTACACCCCCAGCCCTTCTTATATTTATATTATTATTATTATTATTAATTTTTGCGGTACTAGGAATTGGAACCCAGGGACATTTTACCTTGGAGCTACACCCCAGCTTTTTTTCTTTTACTCTTTATTTTGAAACAAGGTCTCACTGAGTTGCATAGGACCTCACTGAGTAGCTGAGGATGGCTATAAACCCAGATCCTCCTGTCTTAGCCTCCTGAATGCTGGGATTACAAGTATGCACCGCCATACCCAGTCTATTTTTTTTTTTATTATTTTGAAGCAAGGTCTCTCTGAGTTGTTGAGGGCCTTGCTACATTGCTGAGGCTGGCCTCAAACCTACAACCCTCCTGTCTCAGCCTCCTAATTACTGGTATTACAGGCATGGACCATTGTGCTAGCTGAGGCCAGGCATCTACTAAGCACTTGCTGAAATTCCCCACATGTTGTAAGGGGAGTCAGTGGCGGTACAGGAGCAGGGACCCTGAGGAGGCTGGGGAGGGATGTCAAGTGCAGGACAGGGGTTCCAGGCTCCGTGCGATGTGAGCCTGGGTGGTGCAAGAGCCATACACGTCTCAGGCCTGGAGCAGGTGCCTCACCTCCCACCCTGCCACAGCTCAGGAACTATCACAGCAGTAGCACTTGGCACGTGCATTTGCTGACCCCGGGCACCTCCACCCACCCATGACCTACCTTTCAGGGCAACAGAAAGGTTGATGTCAAATGTGTAGGGCTGGTCATGGCAGAGATATGGCAGGGGCCTGGGGTCCTGAGAAGGCAAAGCAGAGGAAAGAGGTCACTGGCAAGTGGACCCTGCTTGCCCTGGCCAAGCCCCCAGCCGCAACTGCCTCCCAGGCACGGAGGCTCCCCGGCGGCAGGAGTGACCCCTCTCCAGGGGCCCAGCACTGTGGCCCTGGACACTGTGTCCTTGGCTGGACAGTGAGGGTCAGTGTGGTCCTGTGTTCAAGGCTCCAAGAAGAGCAGCTCAGGGGAGTGATGTCAGCAGGTTAAAGGTCACAGGGGCCAAACCAGAGACGCCTCAGAAAGCCAGCAGAAGGGCCAGGAGAAGGGCGATCTGGGGAAGTGGTGGAAGACCAGAGATAGACCTAGGGCGATGATAAGGGCGAGTGGAGTCCCCTGAAGCAGAGGGTCCAGGCAGCCAGCAGAAACAGAGAGGCTGGCTTGTGCTGGAGCCGGCGAGGGAGGCAGTCTTGACAGCCAGGCCAGAAAGTCCACTGGCTGGCTAAAAAGAGCACTTTCCCGACACTATGGGGGGATACAAGGTTATTCTGGGTAATCTGAATGCATAGGGTTTGGTGTGTTTGTTACTGGGGATGGAGCCCTGGTTTGTGCATAGCCAAAGCGCTAGTTGGACGGCAGAGCTCTAGCCCGAGCCACATCTCCAGCCCCTGTGTGCTTCTGTTTCTGTTATCGGTGTGGCTGGTGATGCTGGTGGGGACAGAGTTCATTCTCTCAACATGCTATTTAAGGACACAAAGAGAAAAACATTACGTAAGTCATCGTTCAGATGGGGCAAGGGTGGTGACGGCTGATTGTAAATAGTACGGGAAGGGCTGGCTGGCATCAAGGAGAGTGGAGCTCAAACATCTCTGGCAGGGCCAGGCCGGTGCCCTGGCAGAGGGTGAGGGGAAGCAGTGCCCAGGTGGTCCCTGGTGAGGCCGCATGGGGCAGCTGGTGGTGGTTTCAGAGACAGTGACCAAAGACCTCACTGAGAAGGACAGAGAGACAGGCCCTGGCAGCTAAAAATGATGCAGGAGAGTCTGCAGGGAGTGAGGTCGGATCGCGGGAGGGCTGCCCCGGAACTTCACCAGGAATAGGTTTGCGGGGAAAGCCTCCAAATTTGCTTTCAGCAGAGCAAACTTGAGACTAGGTACAGTGCGACAGCCTCGGGGAGGGTCCAGAAGGAGAGGGGAGGGGCTGGGAGCTCATCCAGGCTGTGTCCACATAGAGGGTATAGCTGGAGCGAGGCTAGGAGAAGAGACAGGAGGAAGAGACGGGTTGCCAAACGCCATGGTGAGAAGCCCCAGGCCGCAAGGGGTCCTTCCCAGGGTCACGGGTGACTCTGGAAGGGCACTGGCAGTGAGGGGGTGGGGCAGCAGGCATTGTAACAGGCTGAGGAGTGAGGGTTGGGACCAGGAGCCCAGGCCTGAACAGGTGCTGGGAACTGGAGGCTGTAGGGAGGGACCGGCCCCCAAGGGCTGCTGGACTACATGCATTCTATGAGTCGGACTCCAGGAGGTACTCTCTGCACAGAACATCATTTGATGGCAACCTGGGAAGCTGTGCAACTTGGCTGCTTTAGCTGAGACCCCTTCTCCTGCCAGCTGGCCAGTTCCCTTGGTCCGGGAGGATTTTGAAGATTACAACATTCTCTGTGCAGAGAGCAGGGACACAAGGAGAATGGAGAGAGCCGCGGCCGCCTGGAGGTCACTGCAGCCAGGACCATCCAGGCACTGAACTGTGGACTTGTGAGGGCGGCGGGCTTCCCTCCCAGGCTGCACA
Organism: Muscardinus avellanarius; assembly: GCF_963383645.1. Lineage (NCBI taxonomy): Eukaryota > Metazoa > Chordata > Mammalia > Rodentia > Gliridae > Muscardinus > Muscardinus avellanarius. The sequence goes on along the minus strand of NC_137788.1, from coordinate 143,860,203 downwards.
CCCGGCGTGGTTGCTCGGCCGGTGGCAGGCTTGCGGGCAGCAGAGCGCTAGCTCAAGAGAGTACTGCAGAAGGTGTGCTCACCTGCTCCGGGTTGGGCACAGCAAAAGGCATGAGGGCGTCCATGGGCACCACCCAGGGAGAGATGGTGGTTCCAAAGCTCTTTCCGAGAAATGGTCCAAGGGGAACGTACTCCCACTGCTGGATGTCCCGAGCTATGGGAGAGGCACAGGTCCAGGGCTTACAAAGGCTGACTGGGACTGAGCCCAGGGCTCCCTCCTGCCCTAGAGCCAGGGAGCGAAGACATCTGGCACAGCCCTATCCAGGGAGCTCTGGCCTCAACCAGGCTGCCCCAGGACCAAGGAGCAAGAGCATTCAATGCCAAGAACTGAGGGCACTGTGCCAGCTTATGGCAAAGAGAAGGTTGGCCACAGGATGGTCAGGACATCCCCCGAAAAGAAGCTAAGGAAAGCCCAGCAATCAACTGAAATCCCTGTGTGTCTCTGCTCTTCGCCTGTGCAATGAAAATCATAATGCTAACAGCAGCCTGTAGGGTCCAGTGGGAGAGAGCACTGGAGGCGTTAAGTCCAAGACTGACGCAAGGTGCTCAATAAATATTAGCTGTTAGCCGGGCGTGGTGGCGCACACTTGTAATCCCCGCGCTTGGGAGGCGGAGACAGGAGGATCTGCCGGTTCAAAGCCAGCCGCGCTGGCTTAAGAGACCCTGTTTCCAAATAAAAATATAAAATAGGTCTGAGAGTGTAGCCCGGAGGTAGAAGGGTTTCCAGGAACCCCAGTACCACCAAAAAAAAAAAAAAAAAAAGAAAGAAAGAAAATATATATATGAGCTGTTATGTCAGCCAGGACTTGGCTCGACATATGGAAGAGTGGAGCTCAGTGAGGTTAAGAACTAGCCCAAGGTCTCAGAGCCAAGGAAGCCTGTCTGGCACTCAAACCCATACTCTCAGCCTGCTGCCTGTGACAGCAGCAGACCCAGGAAAGAGCCCATGGCCTGTGGGACTTGGTCCCAATATCCACCTCCTTTTGTCCCTCCCTTCCCCGCCCCAGCCCTGAGGAGCACAGCAGGCACAGAGAGCTCAGCCACCAATAATTACCACTCCAGTCGTTCATGAGCACCATCCCAAAAATGTGCTCGTGGGCCTTAGAAATGGGGATCGGCTCTCCAAATCTGTTCCCAGGGCCTACAAAGAAAGCCTGACATGGGGAGAAGTGATGAGAACCCAGGGTGACCTGCCGCCCCAGATCACCCGTCACTCAAGAGCAAAGACCATGTGTTTCCAAACCTTGGCCAGGGACAAGGATTGCCACAGGGGCCTGGCATGACTCCATTGTATCTCGAAGTCATGAGCTGCACCTGAACAGTCAGGTGACCCAGAAAAGCACACGCGGCGGTCCCCGGCATGCACACACTCCTCTGCCCTGAGCCCCACAGCAGCCTCTTACCTGCTCTGTGCATCCAGGCCACTCTACTCCTTCCTTCTCAACCCATCTGTGCTTTGCATTTTGCAATTTGGCAACTCTTATGAGGGTTGTGAAAATACTTATTCATATTGTAGTCAACCACTAAGCCAAGCATGAGAGGGAGGGATGGGGAGGGAGTGGGGTAGGGACTTGGTGGGGGCTGGCTGGGTGATGTGTGCATTTATGTCTACAAAAGTTTTTTACCCCATTATGATGTATAAGTACAATACACCAATAAAAAAAATTTTAAAAAATACAAATACCAGGGTTCATCTTCATGTCATGAAAAATTAAAAGGTTGCATCCAGGAGTGGTGGTACAGGCCTCTGATCTCAATACTTGGGAAGCTGAGACAGGAGGAATGCAGACTTGAGGCCAGCCTCAGCGACTTAGTGAAATCGTTTCAAAATAAAAAGGGCTAGCCAGATGTGGTGGCGCACGTTTGTCCTCCCATTACCTGGGAGGCTGAGACAGGAGGATCACAGGTTCACAGCCAGCCGCAGCTACTCAGTGAGGCCCTCTGTAACTTAGTGAAACCCTGTTTCAAAATAAGGAATAAAATATAGGACTGGCCATATAGTTTGGGTTCCATTCCCAGTATTGCCCAAAAAAATTTAATAAAAATAAAAAGGGCTGGGGGCATAGCTCAAAGATAGAGTGCCCCTGGGTACACCTGACACTCCAATCTGTCACGCACTGCCTCAGAAACAAAACAGCATTGACGTGATCTCTTTGAGCTTACAGAATATCTCAACATCATTGGGGGAAAAACACTACCACCAGCTAAAGCAGGTACAAACCCAGGTGCCCGTTTTATTTATTCTGTGATCATGTTTAAACACTACACATTTTTCATTAAGATTTTTTTTAAAATCCCTGAGACAAGAGGATCATGGTTTGTAGCCAGCCTTAGCTACTTAGTGAGGCCCTTTGCAACTCAGTGAGACCCTGTTTCAAAAAAATAAAGAATAAAAAATAGGGCAGGGGGTGTAGCTCAGAGGTAGAATGCCCCTGGGTCCCGTCCTCAGTACCACACACACACAAAAAAAAAATCTCAAGGGAGCCATCTCATGAAGACCCCTCTACCACTCTCAAGCTCAGGCTATCTGTCCCTCTCCCCCAGCCACTTTTCCGTTCTCTTTCTCCCTTTTCTCTGTCCTACCCCAACTCAGGGAAAACATCCATCTCTGAGTCCTTCTTTCTCCCTGGAAGACCCAAACCAGGGGCCAGGCTCCTGCCCTGGAGAATCATGACTGGGAGCCCTCCTAGAGGCTCTGGAGGCTCAGTCCATAAGGCTGCCAGTGGGCGGAGGCTGGTAGGGAACACCCTGCCCCCAGGGGCCTATTCAGCAGCACCTATTTCCCTCCTTTCATCCAAATGAAGTCAGAGAACAGGATAGGCAGCAAAGGGATCTGCAGCAAAGCCGACTGATGGTCCAGCACCCCTTCCCATCATGCTCCTGCTCCTCGCCTGGGGTACTGGCCAGAGTTCTGTGCCTTTCTTAAAAAGGGCAGCTCTGCAGTACAAGGGACCCTTGGGGCGACGAAACCAGCGGAACCCATGTCAATATCCCGGCTCCGTACTGCACTACAGATAGGCAGGATGTCACCATCCGATGCTGCAAGAAAGATCTTCGGGCTCTCTTTTGTTACTTACAATTGCATCTCAATGATCTCAAGTGATGATCTCAAAATAAAACATTTAATTTTTTTAATGCAATCCTGAAATGACCACAGTTTTGAGGTTGTGTGGGCCTGGCCATAAATGCAATGGGAACTAGCAAGGTCAGTTCTTATAGTTCATGGTAGCTATGTTCTATGAAGTCACCAAGAACACTGAACTAGCAAATATTTGGCTAAATGTTCCTGAGGGACACAGTTATATTCCCACAAGACTCTGGTTACAACACTATAATCAACTGGTTAATACATAACTATAGTGAGACCCTGCTTCAAAATAAAAAATAAAAATGAACTGGGGGTTGAAATTGGAGGTAAAATGTCTCTGGGTTCAACCTCTAATACAAACAAAACAAAACAAAAACAAAAAGCAGACAAACAAATACCATGTTCTATATGTGTATTTCTATTTAAAGACAACTTATTTATGACACTGTTGATTCATTATCCTTGAACTCCCTGTCAGGAGCACTAGAACTCATCCTACACCAGGCTTATCTAATCCACATATTCTCTGCGAGGCACATCCTGGCCTGTGTGCCCTTAGCACCTGGGCATTGTACCTGCGGACCAATATAAGAAGCAAAATCACTCAAAAAGGAGCAAAAATGTAAAGCCTGGCACTAAGCAGGCCACCAGAAGAGCACAGAGGGAGAACTGAAGTCAGGGTGTCGCCTTACCTAAGCTCATCTGGGGACCTGTGCAACAGGAAATGTGTGCGTGCGCGCGCGTGTATATGTGTGTGTGGCGTTGGGGCTTGAACCCAGGGGCATTCTACCTTTGAGCTACACCCCCAGTCCAATTTTTTATTCTTCATTTTGAAACAGGGTCTCACTAAGTTGCAGAGGACCTCACTAAGAAGCTGAGGCTGGCCATGAACCTGTGATCCTCCTGTCTCAGCCTACCAAGTACTGGGATTACAAGCATGCACCCCCACACCCGGTTGGAGACACACATTTTTCATGATCCTGTGCACGAATGACTACAAAATCTCTGTGAGTACTAATTTGGGGGTTACAAATAAGTTTCAGCAAGGAAATCCACAAATACAGGATTTATGAATAATGAGAACTGGCTGCATGTGTGTGTGTGTGTGTGTGTGTGTGTGTGTGTGTGTGTGTGTGTGTGTGTGAGCCTGTGTGTTACTGGGGATGGAAACCGGAGGCTTTCTACCTCTGAGCTATACCTTCAGTCCTATTTTATTTTTTATTTTGAAACAGGGTCTCACTCAGTTGCTAAGAGCCTCACTAAGTCGCTGAGGCTGGCTGTGAACTTTCAGTCTTCCTGTTGCAGTCTCCCAAGTCCTGGGATTACAAGAGTGTGCCACCACGCCCGGCTCATCTTCCTGTTAATGGCCACACGGGCCCACTGATTGCTACTCATGTGGCTGAAGGTGCATGAACCTTCCTGTAGGGCAACTATCCCAGAAGGAGCTCTCCTGCCTTAAGGCTCATACCTACCCCATGTCAATAAGACACCCTGACTCAGGGGGTGTAGCTCAGTGATAGAGCACTTGCCTAGCATGCACAAGGCCCTGCATCCCATCCCCAGCATCACTGAAACACACACACACACACACACACACACACACACACACACCCCATGGCATAGCTTACCATTTCCAATTCCATATCCAAGCGTTTAGAGGGACCATAGACAGGAGGCTTAGCTAGAATAAGACCAGGAAGAACAGGCTACTGTGAGCGCCAGGCTACAGGGTCACCGTGTGGGAAGAGGTTGCTGGGTAGTGGCAGGGGTGACGCTGGGGTCACTTACAGTTATCGGGTCTCATCTGTCCCATGGGCCTTCGGATGGGGGTGCCAGACACTACAATGGAGGAAGCGCGGCCATGGTAGCCCACTGGTAAGTGCAGCCTGAGGAAGGAAGGTGAAGGAGTCAACAAACACAGTTGCACATTTTCAAATAAACTTTAAAAAGAAATGAAGGCTCTGGGCGTGGTGGCGCCCACCTGTAATCCCAGCACTTGGGGGGTCTGAGGCAAGAGGACTGTGGATTGGAGGCCAGCTTCAGCACTTAACAAGGCCCTTAGCAACTAAATGAAATCCTGTTTCTAAATTTAAAAGTTAATAAAATAGGGCTGGGGGTGTAGCTCACAGGTAGAATATTCCTGAGTTCAACCCCCAGTATCAAAAAGAAAAAGTAAATAAGAGAGAAAGGAAGGAAAGAAGGAAGGGAGGGAGGGAGGGAGGGAGGGAGGGAGGGAGAAAAGCTGGGCACGGTGACACATGCCTGTAATTCTAGTACTTGGGAGGCTGAGGCAGGAGGATTGCAGATTCAGTGCCAGCCTCAGTAACTTAATAAGACTCTATTAAAAACAAAATAAAAAACAACAAATGCTGGGGGCAGAATCCTCCTGGGTTAAATTCTTGGTACCAAATTCAAAGAAAGAAACCAAGAGTCAACATATTTTCATGGTTTTAAAAACCAAAGGTACACGGGCTCTAAGAGTGGCCCTGGCTTGGCAGAGGTCACCCAGTCGGAAAAGGCGGCACTGAGATTCAAATCCAGGTCTCCGTCTGCAGGGGGCTGCTGCTTCCTCTCCAGCCTACTTCATCCCTACCTAATCTCAGGGCACCTCGGGAACAGATCAGAAAGCTGGACACACAAGAGTCATGCCAGGGCAACAAGACACAGTAAGAAACGTGGAAGAGGAAATAAAAAAGGAGGGTAGCCCCAAACATCAAAACACTACAGTGATTTTACAATAGCGGGGTAGCTGAGCATGGTGGCGCACGCTTGTAATCCCAGCATTTGGGAGGCTGAGACAGGAGGATCATGGTTGGAGGACAGCCTCAGATACTACTTAGTGAGGCCCTTTGCAACTCAGTGAGACTCTGTTTCTAAAGAATAAAAAATAGGGCTGGATGTGTCGCTTGGCTCCATCCCCAGTACCGGGGGGAAAAAATAGCAGAGTATGGTGGTGTACATATGTAATCCCAATACTCAGAGAGTTGACAAGGAAGTTTGCAAGTTTGAGGTCAGCCTCAGCAACTTAGTGAGAACGCCCCTGGGTTCAATCCCCAGTACTGAAAAAATAAAGTAAAATAGCACAACACCAATACAAGGGGCTCAACTAAACACACTAAGAACCTGGATGCAGGTGAAAAATACAATGTATGATAAAACTGATGAATGCTCTGGACAATGGGAGAAGTTAGACCCTCTAGTGCAGTGAATGACAGCTCCCCAAAGATATGGCCATGTTACGGCTTGGATTTTAAGTTCCCCTAGACCTTATAAGCAAGGCAGCCATGTTGGAGGTGGGTTATGGTTGCTGAGGAGGGATTCCCGGCACACTGGCCCACAAGCAGGTGGCTATAGTTTCTGGCTCTTAGTCTCAAAAAGCATCCTTCTGAGAGAGGGAAGACACGGAGAAGAGGAAGTGCCGTGAGAAGAGAGAGGCAAAGAGGGCAGGGATGTGGCCACAAGGGCTGCCCCGTCACCAGAAGGGACGCGGCGAGGGAGTGGGCTTCCCCGGGAAACTCCAGAGGGCACAGGGCCCTGCTGCCACCCGGGTCTCAGGCTACCGGCCTCAGGAACTAGGACACAGGAAGTTTCTGTTGTAGATGCCACCCGGAGGTGGTACTTTGTTACAACAGCCTCAGGAAACAAGTATAGATCCCACATCTCACCTCACACATTAAAGGACATTCCACATGGATTAGAGATCTACACGCACAAGGAAAGAAAGTGTTAAAAAACATGTAAGGAAAAAATGCATGAAGAATGTGTTAGGGGAAAGTACAACGGAACGATGATAGATCGCTTACAAACCCAGGAATCCAGAAGGACTGCATTGACTCAGAATCTAATCCCAACCTCTGTTCTCCAGAGGAAGGCGCTTAAGGGCCCTGGGCCATGGCCATGCCAAGAACCCTAGAAGCTGAGGCGACTGTTTCCAGAGGCTACAACATCATCCTCACTTTTTATTTTCTTCCCCTGAGGTTAAAGGTTGCTTTAACCTAAGAAGGCTTAGCAGCTCCCGGGACAAACATACTGCTGGAAACGGACAGACTTGGACTTATCCACATGTCCGGCCCGCACCATACCAGTTGGGCATCAGGGCGTTCTCCTTGTCCCTGAACATGATTCCAACGTTGGTGGCATGCTGCCGAGAGGAATAGAAGTCCGTGTAGTCTCCTGCAGAAGAAAGATCCCATGATGTCCAGTTCCAAGGACAGGGCGGTGGGCATGCTCGCAAGCTTGCGCATGCCAGAGCTCAAACTCTTGGGCAGTGATAGCCCCAAGCACAAGATGACACCGCCTCACTACAGAGGCATTTTTAGAGCCCCTCAGCTAACAAAGAAGAAATGAGTTGAAATTTTCTGAAGCAGACAGTTGAATTTTTGTTTTGTGGCACTGGGGATCGAACCCAGGAAAATGAAAAGAGTTACACCCCAGCTCTTTTCATTTTTATTTTGAAGCAGGGCCTTGCTAAATTGCTGAGGCTTTTGCTAATTTGCTGAGGCTGGCCTCGAACCTGCAATCTTCCTGTCTTAGCTTCTCAAGTTACTGGGATTACAGGCGTGTGCCACCGTGCCTGGCCTGGAGTTTGAATGTGAAGTGTGTGACCCTACTCCCTCTCTTGGACTTCCTACTTTGTATTCTGTGGTGATAATGGGGATTGAACCTAGGGCATTTGATCCCTCAGTAAGCTACACCCCCAGCCCTATTTCTTTACTTTTTAAATTTTTAAACAAGGTCTCATTAAATTACTGCGTTCTAGCCTCAAACCTGTGATCTTCCTGTCTCAGCCTCCCAAGTACTGGGATTACAAGGTGTGCGTGTGCCACCACACCCAGAATTGAACTTCCCACTTCTAACACACACACACACACACGCACACGCACACGCACACGCACACACACACACGGCTTGGGGCTCTACAGAAGGACTCTCTTTGACACAGCTTTGCTGGAGCTGTGCCTGCCACCTGAAGCCATCTCCCTGTCTCTGTGCATTCAAACCCTGGCAACTCTTTGAGTCCCCCCGCCCTCGTTCCTCCATAACCACTGCCCAGTGACTCCCTCGAGCAGCATCCTTCCCTCCTCCGAACCCCTCACCTGCACCTTCATGGAGCAGGCTTCTCCTCCCACGGGTGCCCTGGTCGTACGTGTGCTTATCTGTGCTAGAGCCGGCATTTCAGGGAGCCCCAGCCCAGCCCTTAGTCTCTTGACTCCCCCGCAGTACCAAGAACAAGGTCTTGGACATTGCAGATGCTTAGTCAGTGCCTGTTTACTACGGGGAATTGACCAGGATGCTTTGTAAACTGTGGGCATCCTTTTCTTATTGGAAGAATGAACTAAAATTTGTAGAAAAATCCAGTTGGGATAGTTTACTCATTTATCTTCCTTAATCTCCCATCCTCCCCCTAAAAAGCTGAGAACTCCAATCCTAGCATTCTAGACTCTAGACGTGGAAATGGGAAAGGACGAGGCAAGAAAGCAATTTAAAGGCAGAGAGAGCGAGGGGGATGGGCAGACTGAGCCATAGTGGCTGCTCAGTCCCAAAGCACAAAATTAACAGCTGAAATGGCACCGCGGGTCATTCAAACCTGATAAGGAACCGGAGCATGGTGGCACACACCCGTAATCCCAGTACTTAGGAGGCTGAGACAGGAGGATAGTAGATTCAAGGCCAACCTCAAATACTTTGCATGATCACACCCCCCCCCCAACAACTTAACAAGACTCCCAGCAACTTAGTGAGACCTTGTTTCAAAATAAAAAGGGCTGAGGGTATACCTTGGAGGTAGAATACCTCTGGGTTCAATCCCCAGTACCAAAAAAAAAAGAATCCTTGAAAGACAATTGTTAGCCAAAAAAGATCAGAGTCCAAGGAGTACATGAGGGGAAGCAGCCCATTCCTGATCCCATCCTCCAGCTTTTGCCAAGATACCAGGACTTTGCCCAACTGAAGAGCCGGTCCAGAGTCCCATCCTCTGAGGACAGGGCCAGTAGGCCTCTGAGCACCCATACGTGCCTGAGTTGAGGCCTCCCTAGGGAAGATGGTCAGGGACATGGCGCAGCGCCTCTGGCCACAGGCTGGCCCAGCCTGTCTCTGCTTCAGGCTGAGAGAGTCATACCACTTCCAACTTTTTGATTCAAAGGCTAACCAGATGGCCTGCCAAGTACACACAGGGGCCCTGCACAGCCCTCTGGCCTCCTTCCTCAAAACCACTCACTCATGACAGCCCAGAGCGCTTGCCCCACGGCCTTTGGGGAAGGGAGCGCAATCTGTGCGGGCAGCCACGTAGCTGGGCACAGGCTTGAGAGGCTTGCAACTCCTCAGATGAGCACAGCCTGGGTCTGAGACCAGTCGGGGCTGGAGATCAGGGGACAGCCTGGAGCCCTTGCTCCATTTCCTCCTTCACCAGGACAGGGAGGCCGAGGCAGCTGGCCAGCCCTCTCGTCCCATTAAACTGTTCATGTTGTCTTAGTAAAAGGACAGTACTCACCTATGGTGGCAGGAAGATGCATCGTGGCGGAAACCTGGGAGGTGAACGCGCTGAAACACAGAACCAGGCTCCAAGGTCACGCAAATACTAACCTAGGGCCCCTGCCCACCTGCAGGCTCAGCCCTGGCCACCCACAGAATCCTGCCCACCATCTCTAGAGGGCACCTCTGGGCAGGACGAGGCCCAGAGCTGGGCTGAATGGGGCCACACATGGAGGAGACACTAAATCCTTAATGTCGCAGCTACACTGCACTCTGGAAAACAAGGCTGGGGTGGTAGGAACTCCTGCTCTAGAAACCAGATACCACTGAGCAATGGCAGAGTACTGAAGCCAGCCAGTGGGCCTGGCCAGGCTGCTCCCCAGACAGTGGGTAACCCCAGGCCACCCAGAGCCTCCCACCAACACAAACCCCGGCAAAGGCTGGAGGGAGGCCGCCTAGCTCAGCAAACCCAAGGCAGCCGAGCCTCAACTCAGAATGACCCTCCCAGCCAGCCTCTGTCCCCGGGCCAGGTCCCTCCTTGTGCCGTGTCCGGCTGCTCCTCACCGCTTCCGAAGTTCCGCATCATCTCTGAGCCGGCCTTGCTTAGCAGACAGCAAGTTCTGCAAGAGAGCTCTCGCCTCCTTCCAGGCAGCTTGCCCCAGGCCCATGAAGCTGTTGAGAGTTGGCTAGGCCCAGGACAGGGAGAAAAAAGGTTGTGCATGGGCGAGCCTGGGAGGACCCTCCTGCTCCAGGGAGGCGGCCACAGTGTCGGCCCTGTCCCTTCTCTCTGTCCATTCCAATGTTCAGGCCCCCTGCTCTTCATTTGTGACTCATGCATCAGCTGGAGAAAGCTATTACCTACCTACATTCTTTCCTTCCTCCCTTTCTTCCTTCCTTCCTTCCTTCCTTCCTTCCTTCCTCCCTCCCTCCCTCCCTCCCTCTCTCCTTTCTTTCTTTCTTTCTTTCTTCTTTCTTTCTTTCTTTTTTAGAGGGGAGGGGTACTTGGGATTAAACCCAGGGGCAGTTTATCTCCAAGGCATACCACAGCCCTATTTTATTTTTTATTTGGTGATAGGGTCTTGCCAAGTTACTAAGAACTTCACCAAGTTGCTGAGGCTGGCTTCAAACCCGTAATCCTCCTGTCTCGGCCTCTCAAGTACAGGGACTTCCTGCCAGCTGATGTGTCTCAGAACAGCCCCAGCCTTATCCATGGGAAACCTGGGACCCGTGAAGGTACTGCCTCTGCCCAAAGTGGAGGGCAAAGACCACTTTCTTGGCACGTGTTTGTACTAAGTGCCACTAGAATTAGAGACAAGCCACATACAATGTCCTACCTCACTGAAGACATCCTGGTGTTTGCAGAGGACAGGCCCGGTGAAGAGGTGCTTAATGACACTCAGGTCCAGGATCTGGTCACCAATGGCCACGCCAATCCGGGGCCTCGGCTGGGAGGAAGACAGCTTGATCAGCACTGGGGAAAGTTTCGGGCAGGCTTGACTCATTTAGTCAACAGCCTATTTTAATCCCCTACTGGGAATTGAGCTCATGGGTGTTCTATCTCCAACCTCTACCCCCAGCCCTTTTTTTTTTTATTTTGAAACTGGGCTAAGTTGCTGAGGCTGGCCTCAAACTTGCAATCTGCCTGTGTCAATCTCCCAGTTACTAGGAATACAGGTGTGCACCACCATGCCTGGCTAAGAGTCTATCTATTAAAGATATTCTAGGTCCTCCCCTTAGATCGCCCTTATGGAGAGAGGATTAGAAACTGGGTCCTCAGCATTCTCCCCTAGCTTCTTTCTCTGCTTCCAAGACAAGACAGAAAAAGAATCTGTGTTCCCTCAATGGGAAATCAAATACCCCTTGAAGTGGGGAAGAGCAGGCAGCCTGGTCCAAGCTCCTTATCCAGGCAAAGTCCCCTGCAAAATTCTCCAGGCATCCATGAAATATCTCCAGGACGAGCAGCTCTCCAAGCTGGCTTATCAGGCAGCTAGATTCTTTTTCAGTCTGAACCTTTTCTGTGCTATAAAATCCCAACATCAGCTCTAATGAGATGTTTCAACTCTTTGGCTCAGTTTGGCCTTTACTCTCCCCGCCGCTCCTTTAACCCCGAGCTTTGCTGGTCAACAAGGAACCGGAGAGCCTGTCCGTAGACTCCACCTCCTCAGTCTGTGTTCTGGGCCATGCTTCTAGAGCTCCTGAACCACCAGAATAGCCATTTCAATTCCAAGGAAGCTGAGAGGTGGGATGACTGGCTGGCTTTATCTCTAATCGCTTCTCTCGCTATGGTTGGCATAGAGAGGAGAGCTCTCTCTTCATGCATGCCAGCCCCTGGAATCAGGGGTAGACCAGAGCTCTCCCCTGGCCTTCAGGCCTCAGGCTCAGCTAGAGAGAGGGGAGCTACTGGATTCTAGGCCAGTCCCTGGAGAGCCTGGCTACTTATTCCCTGCTCTGCTAACTCTCTGAGCCCGTTGTTCCCTCTGGGATATGGGAACTGCTGTGAGGAACACAGAGCTGAGCCACCTGGATGCACGTGGCCATCTACTCAGGCAAGGTGCAGGGCAGACTCTAGGGCTGTTTCTCTGATCTTGGTCCCCAAGCTCAGCTGAAGGCAGGGAACCACCACCACGGGGCAAGCTCTCAGATGTAACTGCAAAGGCTGCAGCCTGCTCTGTCAGCTGTGAAGGAAGCCTGGAAGCTTCAGGTGGCAAGTCCCCGCCCTCGTGCTGCGAACTATGACCAGAGGACCCAGAAGACAGTTTGCGAGAGTTACTTCCTCCGCTTTTTCTTTCTTTGTGGTACTGGGGATGGAACCCAGGGGTGCTCTACCCCTGAGTTACACTCTGAGCCCTCTATCTTTTCTATTTTTTGGTACTGGGGATTGAACTCAGGAGCATTGCACCTCCAAGCTACACCCCCTTTTTTGCAGTACTGAGGGTAGAACCCAGTACCTGGAGCATTCTATCTCAGAGCTATATCCCCAGACCTATTTTTTATTATTTATTTTGAAACAGGGTCTCACTGAGTTGCAAAGGGACTCACTAAGTAGCTGAGGCTGTCCTCAAACCATGATCTTCCTGTCTCAATCTCCCAAGTACTGGGATTACAAGCGTGCATCACCATGCCCGATATACACCCCCTTTTTATTCTTTTTTTTTTTTTTTGAAACAACATCTTGCTAGGTTGCTGAGGCTGTCCTCCTGTCTCAGCCTCCTAAGTACTGGGTCATTTTTTATTTTCAGACAGGGTTCTTGCTAAATTGCCCAGGCTGGCCTCAAATTTGTGATCCTCCTATCTTAGCCTCCCCGAAACTGGAATTACAGGCATGTAGCACCACACCAGGCTAGTTCCTCTACTTTTAGTGTGAAAATTATTTTCTTCAGTGTTAGACTAGAAAGGCTTGGGACAGTATCCCTGGGATCTTGGTTCACTCTGTCCCTCGCCATCTTATCACCCCGGACAAGTCCCTGATGCTCTGGGCCTCAGTTTACCCTATAATTGAGGCGGACACACTAAAGAAGGCTATCTCTTCAAAAAAAAAATGAATGCAGGGTCATAGGAGGAACTCTAGATGAAGAAGGAGAAACCACAGATGAACAAATAAGGCGCCCTAACTGGGAGGGATGGAAAGGGGGAAGAGGGAAAAACCCTAATGCACATGATGTAAATTCACAAGCATGTCAAAGTCGATCAGTAAGCCAACATGAGAGGGGGGGTCGGGGCTGGGGTGGACCCTGGGGAAGGGCTAAATGAGTGTCGTGCGCATGCATGCCTCTACCATCTTATACTCCATCAAGATGTATGACTGCAATGCACCGGTAAAAAGAGAATTTATAAAAAGAATGAATGCATTGCCTGTTTTATACTATTTTTTTCATATTGACATAAAGACACCCAAAAGAAAGCTCTACCTAACTCTCAGCCATATAAGGGAAAGTATGAAATTGAAAGGCTGATAGATGCGGGGTCCAACTCCAAACCTGCCTTTTACGGGCTGTAAAAATCTAAAGCTCGAGTCTGAACCGCAGTTTCCTCATCTATATTAGTGGGGACGATAAGACAAGGGTAGATTTGTAGTGAGAATTCAGTTGGTATCTGTCAGTCTCTTGACACCAGAACAGGTAAGAGCAGACACTATTCATCTGAGGAACACTTAAGAAGCGGAACATTTATGAGGCTTCTGGGTCACTGTGGAGAGAGCAGCGGCGTGGGCTGGGGTGCAAGCCGGGAGCTCACTCCAGCAGCCTGCTTAGTGGAGCCTCTGAGGAGCTGACACTTAAGCCGACTCCTGAATAGTAAGAAACAGGACAGAGAGAGTAAAAGGAAGAATATTTTAGGCAGAAGAAATGATACATGCTAAGTCCCTGACACAGAAAGTGCTCTTAGGACACCTCATAGGCTGAAAAACAGCCAGAAAGGCTGGAGAGAGCAGAGGCCAGGAGGCAGAGGAGGCCAGACCTTAACAAGACGCTTGACAAATCAGCCTCCCCCTCCACTCCCTCTCCCCATTTCTCTGAGCCATCGTCCCTGCCTTCAAAGGGAGCATCATCATATAGGCCCTGCTAGTCCACAAGCAATCACACATGGAGGGAGGGGATCCCCTGCAATCTTTAATCCCCAACCAACCCTCAGCACAGTGTCTGGCCTGGGGTCGAGGTTACTAAGCAACTGTTGCATAAAATAACGTGATGCCAGCACCTGCAGTGACAGAGTTAGATGAGGGCCGTATAATTTGGAGGCCCAGAACCTTCTGGAAGGCCAAATCTCTACCCTAGCACTCTTATCAAAAGGTACTGTGAAGCACAGCTCTCTCCCAGAAATCCTGATGGCTGCTTAGAATATTCTGCTAATGAGACCACAGGGTGTGGTAATATGAAGGCCCCTGGCTACACACTAAGGGGCATTCATTCTTAATTCCCTTGGAAAGCAGACCAGAGCAGGCCTCTCACGAATGTTCCGGTGCGTGCCTACAATCCAAAGTATTTGAAAGGCTGAGACAGGAGGATTGCAGGTTCAAGGACAGCCTCAGCAACATTAGTGAGATTCTCAGCAACTTACTAAGACCGTGTCTCAAAATAAATAAATAAATTAATTAATTAAATAAAATAGAGCTGGGGGTGTAGCTCAGAGGTAGAATGCCCCTAGGTTCTATTCCTAGTACCCATCCCCGATTCCCAGTGTTCCTGTCTAATTGATATGCACCCCAGGAAAGATGAGGACTTATCTGCTGAGGGCAAAGTGTGAGAGGAGGGGAGAGGGAGGGTCCTACCACCAGAGGGTGATTGGCTGACACAGTCAAGTTTTAACTTGCCTCATCTGCGTGTCCCTTCAGAGGGCTGTTAACTTTTTGTGTCCTTGCAACATCTGGTTAGGCCTGCCAGTTGTGAAACCACAAGTTGACTCTTCTAGAACAACGCATTTACCACGGCAGGACCACAAAAGGCCAACCCCTTGGGCCACTGAGCAGCCATGAAAGGAGGGACCCCAGTGTCCAGGAAAGGGCCCACAGCCGAGAAGCTCATTGAGCAAACATTTCCTGGATCAGAGTGGTGCAAGCGGATTTTAGGGTTCTACGTCTTACAAGGGCTTGATCAGGAGTTTATGTCTAAAGGCAAAAGTAGAAATCTAAGCAGAAAACACCAGCACAAATCCAAAGAAATCTGCTCTTCACCCAGAGACCCTCTTGTTTATTTGTGGATAAAACCCCAGTTTTCAAAGATTTATTTCTAATCACCGTACACTTACAAGTGAAAGTTCCTTTCTCTGCTATCAAAGGGCTTCTGATCAGCAAGGGAACTGCTGGGAGCGCAATCCAGAAGCTGGAAGAATTCCAGACAGCTGCAGAGAGACATGGTCTCTCATTCAGACTCAGAGTCTGAGTCGCTCCGGGCCGCTAAAAATGCTAGGGTTTAACTTACATTTTCTGGGTTCCAGGCTTAGGGGCTAACTAGCTAGGTGAACGGCCAGCCCTATCCTGGCTTCCTGGGGGGAAGGAAACACCCCCAACAACTCTGAAGTAGGCAGGAGGACTGTTCGATTCCGCTCCTCAGTATCAATAATCGATGTTCTCGGAGAATTACATAATTCCACTTCATTCTGCACTTAATACTCATATGATCTGAGGAAGCAGGCTGCGAGGTTAAATTATATGCACAGCTAGAAAGTTACCGGGCGAGATTCGAACCTACGGGTCCTCTCCACGGACCTCTCTTTAATACCCAAACGCCCCCACCCCCGCTCTCCGCTCCCCTCCACGCCCTCCCGAGCCCGCAGCAGCTCACATTGCTTTGGGTGGAGAAGACGCCATAGGGCAGGTTGTGGATGGGGAAGTCGGAATCCTCGGCCACTGGGACGAAGGACATGCTGGTGAGCACTGGGCAGGGGAAGGGCGCTGAGCTCAGGGCCGCGGGCGGACGGCGATCAGGCCAGGCTGCACCCGGCGGAGCCCGCCCAGTGGGCCGGGCCACCCCCCGCCCGGGACGCCCCCGAGGACTCCGCCCGCCCACCAACCCACCCCGCGCACCCTCCCCACCGTCCCCAGCCACCCGCTCCGCGAGACCCGACAGCGTCACTCCTCGTGGCCACGCCCCTCCGCCGGTAGTCCCCCGTAGCCCCGCCTCCATAGATACGTCACTCACCAGCCCCGCTCTTCCGCTTATAACCACGCCCCATGCCACGCCCCCTCTGCGACTCCACCTCCTGGAGGCCTTGCTCACTGGGGAAAGCTAAGGGTCTGTAGTTCCACCCCGAGCAAGTCCCGGGTTGGCATTCAAGGCTCAGCCCTGGGTGAGTCCAGCCTCTTGCCCTCGCCTGTCGCACCTCTCATCTGCCGGCTGCAAAGAGCACACTCTGTTCCCAGAGACTGCCTCCAGCTTTGGAAGGGGCACCTTTGCACCTGCCTAAAAGACGCTGATCTCTCCGCTGTGACGCTTCCCGGAGTTTATTGGTGCTGGTTTCAAATATTCATGTTTGGAAGGTTTAAATAGATGAGAAAAAAAACATTTCTAGAAAATAGAACTCACCTGTGTTTTTCCCATATTCTAGAGTTAAAAATGATGTTATACTTTCTCTGCCTCAGCTTCCTTCTCTGTAAGGTGTTGATGATATATCAAGTTGATGATACAAAGTTGATGTCAGAATTGATGCATTCATGTTTGAATTAATGAATTAACTTAGAATAGTGCCTGGCAGATAGAGACTACACACGTGCGTGTTTAAAGAGAAAGGGTGAAAAAGGAAGGGAAAAAAGAGAAAAAAAAAAGGAGGGGAAAAGGAAGGAAGAAAAAAGGGTGGAAAAGAAGTTTTATTTTCTTTCCAATGCAGGTAGTTAGCCAGGTGGCGCACGCTTGTAATCCCTGCGCTTGTGAGGCTGAGACAGGAGGATTGCACAGGTTCGAAGCCAGCCTCGGCTACTTAGTGAGGCTCTCAGCAACTTAGTGAGACCCTGTTTCCAAATAAAATATAAAATAGGTCTGGGAGTATGGCACAGAGGTAAAAAGCCTCTGGGTTCCACCCTCAGTACCACCACCACCAAAAACAATGCAGGTAGTTATAACTAAATAGACTCAAGCCGGGCGTGGTGGCGCACGCTTGTAATCCCCGCGCTTGGGAGGCGGAGACAGGAGGATCGCGCAGGTTCAAAGCCAGCCGCGCTGGCGCAAGAGACCCTGTTTCAAAAATATAAAATAGGTCTGGGAGTGTAGCCCGGAGGTAGAAGGGCTTCCAGGAACCCCCAGTACCACCAAAAATAAATAAATAAATAAATAAATAAATAAATAAATAAATAAATAAATAAATAAATAAACTCAAGGTTGTCTGGCTTAAGATCCACTCCAACTAGATTTTATTTATTTACTTGCAGAATTGAGGATTTAATCCGGGGTCATTCTACCTCCAAGGTACATCTCAGCCCTTTTTATTTTTTATTTTTGAAACAGAATCTTGCTAAATTGCTTGAGGCCACCTTCAAACCTACAATCCTCCCGTCCCAGCCTCTCAAGTATTGGGATTACAAGTGTGCTCCGCTACACCAGGCTCACCCTGACAGGATTTGTTAACCTTGTGCATGTTCTCCTAGCATATGTTTCTCATCTCTGAAATAGGGATAATGTAATACCTACTCTGGGATTGTTGCGATGGTCAGATAATGCCTGGCACAGAGTTAGTAATAAATTGACTTAAAAAAAAAAAAAAAAAACTAGAGCTAGCCAAGTCAGAAAGTCAGCCGTTCCTTTATTTCTGGGTTTTGCTTTACTTTGTGAAGGCAATAAAAAAAAAAAAACTTTGTTGGGGAGTACTGCATATTGAATCTAGGAGCATTCTACCTCTGAACTACACCCCAGTCCTATTTTATTTTTTATTTTGAAATAGGGTCTCACTAAGCTGCAGAGGGCCTCACTAAATTCCAGAGCCTGGCTGCAAACCTGTGACCCTCCTGTTTCAATCTCCCAAATACTGAAATTACCCTGGTATGGTGGCACATGCCTATAATCCCATTACTTAGGAGGCTGAGACAGGAAGATCACAGGTTTAGGGCCAGGCTGGGCATATTAAACAGACCCTGTTTCAAAATGAAAAATAAAAATAGGACTTGGGGTATAGCTCAGAGGTAGAGTGCCCCTGGGTTCAATCCCCAGTACCAGTATTATTATTATTGTTATATTTCTTCATAAACATTTTAAATGAATAATAATGACAAAGAAAATGGCGTAATTATGACATTGTTATTCCTTTGCCTGCTGTGCTTTGCCCCATTTTCCTTCTCATTCACTATCCTCTTCCCAAAATCACTTTAAATTATCCTTATTCTTCAAAGCACATACCTGCCAGTAGCCGATCCCAAGCCCATAAGCAGTCCCTCCCCGTCTTCCTTCCTCTGTCATCACTTCTAGATCACAGGTGAAGGATGTACCAAATAACGTGTAATTCAAGGAATGCCTTAACAGTGTGAGTGATTCGTATAAGAAAAGGAGGAAGAGGAAGAGAAGAAGTAGAAGACAAGGAAAGAAGGGAGGAAGGGGGAAGCCTGCCAGGGAAGGGTAAGGCAGGCTCTCGGGCTGATCCAGGTGTTGTGTGATCACTCAGGGTCTACAGATTTCCGTGATGGCGTTCCAATCAGAACACTGGCAACACGTGAGAATGTGCTGTGTGAATGCCTCAAGCACACTTTTAAATGGCTCGGATGCTGGCAGGCGCTAGCAGAGTTAAAAGTGAAAGGTAAGTCTGGGCCAGGGTTCCACGAGTTCCCTTGAGGAGCCAATGACACGGAGACGAGTGAGTCAGGGCTGCTGTTCTACAGCTTGGCTCTGAGGGACAAGTGATTGGAAGCTGCAGACTCCTGTGAGCCAAGAGGGCTTGAAACCAGAGGGCCTGAGCTAAGGGAGGGTTGCACGTAGGGCTGGCTGGGGACCGCCTTCCTAGTTCCTTGAGATGACTCAAATGCCCCTCCACTGAAGCCTGATCAGTGATCACCCAGGAAGGGGCTCAGTCTGGGGAGAGCCTTGGCTCTCCTCTCTTGCCCTGAGCAGCTCTGCCAGGGCTGACTTGAGACTGTCGTGGGGGAGAAATGAAGGACAGTCTCCAGTACTGGTGTGACTTGCTCTGGTAGGTCCCAGAAAGGTGAAAAGAGGAGACTTCCAAATTCTATGGCCTTATAAAAAGCTATTCTAGCTCCCAGGAGGCTGGGACAGGGGAATTAGAGAATCGGGATAATGGCAATTTAGCGAGACCCTGTTTCAACGTAAAAGGGGCTGGAGGTATAGCTTGGAGGTAGAATGGCCCTGGGTTCAATCCCCAGTACCAAAAAGAAAAGAAAAAATAAAAAGAAACATTGTAGGCAGTACTTCATTCCTACTTCAAAAATTCTTTCTTGAGCTGCAAAGCTGTACTGACCCCACTCTCCCATTAAATGCAAGAATTCTATCTACATGCAGTTTTGTCAACACCCAGAAAAACACCTGGCATAGATCAGGTGCTCCATACATTTATTTATTATTATTATTTTTGAGACAGGGATCTGACTATATCATCCAGGCTGGTCTTAAATCCTTGGGATCTTGTGATCCTCGCACCTCACCATCCTAAGTAGCTGAGACCATAGGCACACTCTACCAAGCCCGGCTTTAAATATTCAAATAACTAATAAAAATGATTGGACAAAATAAAGCAGCAGCCAGTGCATACCTACTATATATGCCAGGCTCTGGGAATATACTGGCAGCTCAGCACCTTTAATTCATTTTTTTGGGAATTGGACTAGTAGCTTGTACTGGATATATGAACATTAATGAAGGCCTACATGACAAAAAGCCATGAAAATAGAAAACCAAAACCCTTTTCAGGAGAAGAGAAAGGAGCAAATGTATGCGAGGGAAGGGAGATGGGGTTGAGATGGTTAAAGAGGGAGTGAGATTTTGTAGTCTTAAAATAAGACTTGCCAACCCACTAATTATATGTAGTATATGAAAATGTCAGTGCTTTTGGAAAACAACATTTGAAATAACTTACAAGTCACTGTATTTTCTTTTCTTTCTCCTTTTGTGGGAGAGAGTGTGCTGGATATATACATTACAAAAATTATAAAATAGAATTGTAAGAGAAAAACATTGCCCATAATTCTACCAACTTTCAGTTGTTACATCTTTGTGTTTTTTTCAAGTCCTATTTGCCTCCTGTACATGATTTTCCATTTTTGTAAACTTCACATAGATGCAGTTTCTCAGTCCTTTCCTACATTATTCTCCTGAACATTTTCCCCCCTTGTGGCTAAGTAGCTTCGATATTATCCTTTTCGTTGACGGAGGAAGTTGTTTTTACATGGTAAAAATAAATATCTGCATGCACTGAATGTTTTCCTGTTCCAAAACCGTTGTCTAAAGGTAGAGTCTTATATAAAAGGTGTGGACATCATCAAGATTGGAAGTGAATTCCAGCACGTCCACCAATAAGGGCTCGTTTGAGCCTCTTCTAATTTTGTTTTTGCTTTCTTATAGCTACCTATTTTTTATGTTCAAGACTTTTGGAGCTATAGCCATGGTCCCACCTTTTGAAATGAAGAGAAATATTGACACTTAGGTAGCACTGTATTAAATGTGTTCTCAGTAACTACCTCTCCAAACATTTGTTTTACTTTGTCAAAATAACTGCACGCTAGATGTGTGTGGTGGCACATACCTTTAATCCCAGTATTTGAGAGGCTGAGATAGGAGGATCGCAGGTTCCAGGCCAGCCCCAGCAATTTAGCAAGACACTCAGTAACTGAGCAAAAGCCAGGCATTGGTGGTGCACCCTCATAATCCCAGCATTTGGGAGGCTGAGACAAGGAGGATCATGTTTCAAGGGGCAGCCTCAGCTACTACTTAGTGAGGCCCCTTGCAACTCAGTGAGACCCTGTTTCAAAAAAAAAAATAGGGCTGGGGGTGTAGCTCAGATGTAGAATGCCTCTGGGTTCTATCCCAGTACTGGGGGGGAAAAAAAGCTAAAAGAGTAGGGAGTATAGTTAAGAGGTAAAAAGTCCCTGGGTTCAATCTCTAGTACCATAAACAAAAACAAACAAAAACATTACACACTAAAATCAATGTCTCTGACCGTCCCTTCCTCTCTCAGGTTGTTTAGCTATGACTTTCCCTTGTGGCCCCTTTCCTGGATGTTAAAAAAAGGAGAATGTATTTGTAAAGAGACACAAACCTAAATATGAAAATCAGAAAGGCTTGAAATCTAGAACGTGCTAGAAATGCGTATGTTGAGTGTGGGTAGGCTACTGTACCTCAGCAAATCTTAAGTTTCACACTTTGTAAAACAAGAAATAATAAAATGACACCTACTTCATCAGGTTGTTAGGAAGATTAAATAAGAACTTGGGTAAAAATCTCAGCATGTTCCTTGGGTGTGGTGGCGCATGCTTATAACCCCAGTACTTGGGAGGCTGAGACAAGATCACCAGTTCCAGGCCAGTACAGTAACTTAGTGAGAACCTGTTTTAAATTAAAAAAAAAAAAAATCGAATAAGGCTGGGGATGTAGCTCGTTGTTTATTTACTTGCTGTCTGTGTTTCAGGTTCATGTCCAAAAACTCATTGATGCCAGAACAGGAAAAATGTGGCTTTTGCATCATATGTTTGGAGCAAAGGAATCATTTCAAGATTATACCACATAATATACAGCAGCATTCTAGGAAAATTAGAGGAATAGACACTTTATGCTAGACTTGAGACATAGAAATCTCAAACAAATTAGTACAGGAAGAAAAATGTACGAGAGCATTTATGATTTCAAGTTTTAGTATTTAGGTACAGTGAAGCTTGAAGACTCCATGGATTTTTTTGTGTATGACAAAAAAAAAAAAAAAAGAAATTGAATGCTAAAGCTGATTCCATAGCAATTTTATGAATAAACTCCAATTTCAAAAATGTGGTTGTCAAAACAGGTTTGCAATTAACTTTTCCTCTTTAATACTTTGAACTTCAGGTAGAGAAAATTGGACTCATCCTAATCCGTGGCTGGTGATGCTCTCAGCATTGGCTTACAGGTGGCCTTTCGTCGTCTAAGTATCCCAAACCTACCACCTCCAAAGAGCTTAGGCCCTTATCCAATACCATTTACTACCCCCTTCCTGCCTCCCTGCATCTCAGGGTATTGTTGGAGAACTTTCAGCACTTTTTCTTCTTATATAAATGTCTTCTAGCCAGGCTTGGTGGCGCACGCATGTAATCCCAGCATTCGGGAGGCTGGAGGCTGAGACAGGAGGATCCAGGTTTGCAGAAGCCTCAGCTACTTAGTGAGACCATTTGCAACTCAGTGAGACCCTGTTTCAAAATAAAAGGATAAAATATAAGGCTGGGGGTGTAGCTCGGAGGTAGAATGCCCCTGGGTTCCATCCCAGTACTGAAAAAAGTGTTTTCTATGACCTGGAAATATAGTTTCAAATTGTGTGTGTGTGTGTGTGTGTGTGTGTGTGTGTGTGTGTGTGTGTGTGTGTTTGCTGGGGACTAAACTAAGGACCCAATGTATACTGGGCACACACTTTACCAATACATTATACCTCCAGACCCTATCTTTAATGTGTGTGTGTGCGCACGCACGCGTGTGCACGCGTTACTAGGGATGGAATATCAGGGGCATTCTACTGCCGAGTTACATTCCCAGCCCTATTTTTTATTCTTTATTTTGAAATAGGGTCCTACTAAGTTGCAGAGGGCCTAAGTAGCTGAGGCTGTATTTTTAAGCTCTTTGTAAGGGAGCATGTAGTCTATTTTGGCTTTTTTCTTATTGTACTTTCAAGAGGTTGTTTTTGCTTTTGTTTTGCTTTGCTTTACCATATTTCCATTTTATCCTGTCACTACGGATCATTAGTTTGGATAGCTCTATAACAGTCCTGTGTATGAAGACACCACATTTTATTCATCCATGTGTCTTCAGTGAAGGCTTAGATTATTTCTGGGTTTCAGCTTTTATAAACTGCTATAAAAATTCTTTTTAGTGCATGTCTGTCTAATGGCAAGATCTTGTTGGGTACACGGTATTTCTAGATTAAAGGATGTTAAAGACCAATGTTAAAAGGTAATACCAGGTCAGGCTATATTTCAAGTACTTCTACTCCCAGTATTTGAGAGGCTGAAAGAGGAGGATGGCAGGTTCACTGCCAGCCCTTGGAACTTAGGCCCTCCGCAACTTGAGACCCTGTTTCAAAAATAAAAGACTAAAATAGGCCTGGGGGTGTAGTCTGGAGGTAGAATGCCTCTGGGTTCCGTCCCCAGTAGCACACCTACACATCCATACACACCAGGTCATACCAATTTCTGAAGGACTCCACCACTAACACCAGCAACACAAAATGGGGAGGTCACATGGGAACCTCCCAACACTAAAAACTGTCAAACTTTCTTTTGCCAAAGTGTATCCTACTGTGGTCTAGATTTGCATGCTAACTTCATTCATGGTATGACTTGTCTTTTCTCGTTCTTTGAAGATATCTTAAGACCTGTTTTGGTGGAAAAAAATCCTAGAATAGACAGTCACTAGTGATGCTTTTATATTTAATGACTCAGGTGTTACAAAGCACTTCTCTATCCCAAGATCTTAGAAATACTCATCTCACCCCAGACCCCAAGAATGTTAATGTTTTATATTTACAGCATTTGACATTTTCTCCTGTGGTGTGAGACAGGGATCGATTTCCACCTCTCTTACACCAGCTTATTCTCTCTGTGTGGGTCTTTGTCTGGGCAGCCTAGTCTATTCCATTGGAGACTTGTCTCTTCACTGATAACACGCTTGCTAGCTTGCTTTTTATTTTTTATTTTTCATTCTCTCTTCCTTCTTTTTAAAGTACTTGGTATTGAACTCAGAGGCTCTACCACCAAGCTACATCCCCATTCCTTTATTTTTTTGTGTGATACAGGGAATGGAACCCAGGGGGCATTCTGTCTTTAAGCTATAACCCATGCCTTATTTTTGAAAATTTCAGACACGTTTTCACCAAGTTGCTGATGGTCTTGCTAAATTGCTGAGGCTGGCCTCAAACCTGCATTCCGCCTGTGTCAGCCTCCCAAGTACCGGGATTACAGGTGTGGGACACCACAGCCAGCTTAACATGCTACTTTAGTTAACACGCTTTCATAGCGAGTCCTGACATCTGGCAAAGTCCCCACCTTCCATTCATATTTTCTGAAATACCCCAGCCCTTTACCTTTCACTTTCAGACCTATGGTAAGTTCCATGCAGGGTGATTTGCTTTGAATCTATGGATCTATGTAGACAAATGACATCATTGTGATATTCCCTTCCTATCCTTGAGCATGTGTATTGAGGTCTAACTTACCTGTTTTAGAAGGTAACATTTACTGTCAATTTTCACAGTAATTTGGTGAATGTGTCTTTTTTTAATGTTATTTTATTATTATTTTTTACTGGGGATTGAACCCAGGAGTGTTCTACCTTTGGGCTTATTTATTTACTTATTTGGTGGTACTGGGGTTCCTGGAAGCCCTTCTACCTCCGGGCTACACTCCCAGACCTCTTTTTACATTTTATATTTGGAAACAGGGTCTCCTAAGCCAGCGCGCGCGGCTGGCTTCGAACCTGCCCGATCCTCCTGTCTCTGCCTCCCAAGCGCGGGGATTACAAGCATGCGCCACCATGCCCGGCTTTTGGGCTTATTTTAAAATTTGAAACAGGGTCTAAATTGCTGAGTGGCTTTAAATTTCAGATCCTCCTGTTTATCCTCCCAAGTACGAGAAGTCCAGGTATGCACCACTGTGCCAGCTGTCTTCTGGTTTTCTAGTTAACAGGTGTAAATACACGCAACTTACTTCTGAAAATCATTACACCTAATGAACTAAATCCTATTAATTCTAGTAGTCTCTCTAGAATTTTTTTTTTTCTTTGTAGTACTGGGGATTGAACCCAGAGGCATTCTACTTTCAAGCTACACCCGCTGCCTGATTTTATTCTTATCTGGAAACAAGGTATCACTAGGTTGATGGGAGTCTCACTACTTGCTGAGGCTGTTATCCAACCTGCAACCCTCCTGTCTCAGCCTCCCAAGTACTGGGGGTTATAGGTGCAGCCTATAACCTGGCCAAGTTGGGTTTTCTATAAAAACAATCATGTGACATGCAAATAAGTGTACTTCTACCTTTGTTATGAATTTGTCTTGCTCCATCAGCACTTCCAACACAATATTAAATATAAGCCAATATAAGGGGCAGACTGTTTCTGTTTTTTTTTTTTTTTTTTTTTTTGGTGTGTGTGGTACTGGGAATTGAAGGATTGAACCCAGGAGGATTCTATCTCTGAGCTACACCTTGGCCCCAATTAGCTAATTAATCATACTTACGGTGACACTGGGGATTGAATCCAGGGGCATTCTACCTCTGAGCTACACCCCTAGCCCTATTTTTCAGTGTCTTGTTAGACTGATGAGAGTCTGTTTGATGAGATTGCCTTTGAACCTGTGTTCACCCTGTCTCGGCCTCGCAGGGACTGGGAATACAGGCATGCACCACTATGCCCAGCTTGTTTTTTGTGCTGGGGAATTGAACCTAAGGCCTCAGGCATGCAAGACAAACACTCTGCCACTGAGCGACATCCTCAATCCATTTCAGACTTCAAAAGGGAATGAGTGGCCGGGCTTGCTTGTAATCCTTGTGCTTGGGAGGCGGAGACAGGAGGATCACGCTGGTTCTAAGCCAGCCTTGCTGGCTTAAGAGACCCTGTTTCCAAATAAAAATATAAAGTGGATCTGGGAGTGTAGCCCGGAGGTAGAAGGGTTTCCAGGAACCCCAGGACCACAAAAAAAAAAAAAAAAAAAGAAAAGAAATGAGTTTCTTTTTTTTGGTAGATGCTTGTTTTTTGT
Organism: Muscardinus avellanarius; assembly: GCF_963383645.1. Taxonomy (NCBI): domain Eukaryota; kingdom Metazoa; phylum Chordata; class Mammalia; order Rodentia; family Gliridae; genus Muscardinus; species Muscardinus avellanarius. Next base: position 143,834,235 of record NC_137788.1, on the reverse strand, counting down.
ATTTACAGACACCATTAGCTACAAGTAATTCCCTTTGAGTACTGATTTATCAAACATTTTTGTTAATCACGAGTGGGTGTTTAATTGTATTATTTATCTACATCTATTAAGACAGTCCTGTGATTTATTCATTTATTTTAGTTGTACTGGGGGTTGAACTCAGGAGCATTCTACTCCCCAGCAAAGTTTTTTTTTGTTGTTGTTGTTAGAAACACAGTCTTGTTGAGAGTCTCACTAAATTGCTGAGGCTGGTTTCAAGCCTGCAACCCTCCGGTCTCAGCTTCCCAGTTAGTAGGCAAGTGTGCACCAACACACTCGGTCATTTTAATCTGTTACTGTGATCCATTAAATTTGTAGGTTTTAATGTCAGTAAAACATAGTAAATAAAATAGTAAATGATTATAAACCAAGAAACCTGTATTATAAAATACTACTTTCACCTGTTTTATATAATATTTCATGTTTAAAAAGGTTGGCTGCCAGATAAATGTGGAAATCATAGGACAAAATGGTCCTTTGAGGGTCTTTCTTACTCCACAAATCCCCCACTGCCCAACTGTTTGAATTGTGCTCCTTCAATTTCTCTAATCCCAAAGGAAAGAGCTTCTATTCTAACTTCTCTTTAAGATGTTAATTCACTGTGACAGAGTACAAAACAGATGATCAGACAAGGGCTGAAAACGTGTTATTTAAGTAACAGAAGTTTTTGGCATTGAAAAAATGCTGAGGTATTCAACCCACAGGAATATAAAATTATAATTTATCATCACAAATTAGTCATAGACAGGAGCAAGACAAATTAGGCTCTTACCAAATTAGAAAAATAACTAAAAGATTGAAAAAATATAAAATTAACTATAAGGAAGAATAAGAGAGAAAGTAACACAGAGAAGTATTCTGGTTTTCCTTTTTATTTAATCAAAGACTGGTGGATAAACATAAATACAGCACAATTACTTCAGATCATTCTTCATATTGTGTACACACAGACCAGTGAATGTAATCTGAAAGAAACCTGTAGTCAGCAATGAAATGCATACAGCTTTTTCTTCCTTCACTCAAAAAACCCCCAAAATTAAACACACAAACTAAGAATCTCATCAGCACATACTCTCCTGTGACAAATGATTCAGACATAAATAGTGGGTGCAAAGAAACTATATGCTAACATATGTATAACCTTTGTTAATGAAAAAACAGAAGCAGCCATATGATTAAGATACATTCAGTTACTGATAACTAGTTGTGCCTGAAAGGCAGCATCAAAAGAGAAATCGTGCTGCAGAGAAAAGCTACATATACATACAAAATGAGAAAATAAACTGCAAGATTAACGCATGCATGTTTAATACTGGAAAAAATCACAGCCCTCCAAATTTTCTCCATGTTTGTTATAAAAGCCCTCTGCACTCAACTAAAATTAAAATGATCTTAAAAGAATAATACTTGTAAAGTTTAAGTCTTTTCAGCCACAGAAACTGCAATGGAAATAAATGTTCAGAGTCATTTTCAAAACAAAAACAAAAATCTATTCTTCTGACGACATGCATGATTAAAAGATCTATGCAAGATACACTGCTCTACATTCCCAACGACTAGGAAAAAAACCTCAAGTCAATTTTTAGTTTGCAGATGGTCAAAGGATTTTGTATTCCAGCAGGAGTTCAAATCTTCTGGATCTTTTCGCCAACAACTACTGGATTTTCTTTTCTGATTTTCTCAGCAGCATCAGCTTTATAATTGTAAGAGCAGTTGTGTACATCTGAGTAACGGTGTACACCACAGTAAACATTTCCACACCGGCATTCAAACCCTGGAAATGATTAACACACATGCATGAGTTGGATGAAAGAATAAAATATTAATTTCTGGACATACTTAATGTTAAACCACATCGTGCATTTAGGGCAGCCATCTGAATGAAAGGCTCGTTCTAGCTGGGTACGGTAGCTCATCCCAGCTGCTCCAGAGGTTGAGTCAAGAGGACCTAACGTACTGGCCTCTGAACTTAGTGAAATCCTGTCTAAAGTAAGAAATGAAAAGGGCTAGTACACTACTACTGGGTTCAACCTTCATTACTGAAGAAAAACAAAGAAACAAGAATCTTTTTTTTTTTTTTTTTTTTTGGTGGTACTGGGGTTCCTGGAAGCCCTTCTACCTTCGGGCTACACTCCCAGACCTATTTATATATATATATATATTTTTTTATTTGGAAACAGGGTCTCTTAAGCCAGCGAGGCTGGCTTTGAGGCTGACTTCGAACCTGTGTGATCCTCCTGTCTCTGCCTCCAAAGCGCAGGGATTACAAGCGTGCGCCACCATGCCCAGCAAGAATCATTCTTTTAAAAGTTTCAGACTACATTCTCAAAGTTCACTAGCAAAGAGTTTCAATTCTGGTGTCTAAAAATACAGGCTGGTTCTAGAGCAGGTCATAATCCCTTCTCTGAGCTCAAGTGTGTCCACCTGTGATGTGGCTATGATTCCTTCCTACAAAAAATACAACTGCTAAATTGAAAAACATGGAGCATTTTAAAAATCAAAATACTGCAATGTAAAAATAATCCCAATGCCTAAAGGCAATCTTAACATTTAATTAAGAAAGATCAAGTAAGACCCCTGAAAGAGCTGTTAACATAGTTCTGTTTGGCCAACCTCCAGTAGATATACAAACTATACTTTGGTAGTTGATTACTAACATGAGATCTAGAGTTAGGCTGCCTAAGTATCGATCTACTTACTAATGTAGGCAAATTTCTTATTTTTGGCCTTTTTGAGTCTCAGTTTCTACATTTTTAACTTTGAAATAATAAACTGCTTTTAAGGATTAAATGAGGAATGTATAAAGTGCTTATCATATAACAAACACAAAATAAATGCTACTTAATTTTAAGGAAACGCCCTAAGCATTCAATCGAAATAGAGAAGAGACATAATAGGTATAGATAGAAAATTAGGATTTTTATGTTATGATGAAATTGTGGGGATGAAGCATGGAACTATCTTCAACACTGGCATTGACATGGATTTCCTTTGCTACTTTTTTTTTTTACTTCAAAAACATTCTGTAACTTCACATAATGAAATAAAAATGAAGCAAACAAAACTAGATTCTGACAGGTTGGACAGAAAGAAAATGATCAAACCTCAGACTTATAGTCATGAAGCTTTAGAGTTTTTGAAATACTATTATTTGATAATATATATTTTAAAATGTCTTATTTATATTTGTATTCTCTAAATAAATACACATTTGCTAAGGTATTGGTCAGTTAAGAATATCTTTGATAGCAGACTTCTAATTTCCTTTCTTTTGGTTTTTAAATCTCCAACTCAGTCTTTAGCCAGAAATAACCTTGCAAAACTAGTAGTTCAGGCCTATAATCCATGCCAGTCACGGCTCCTTGGAAGGCTGAACCAGGATGACCAAGGCCAGCCTGAGCAATTTAGCAAGACCTTGTTTCAAATAAAAAATAAGAAGGGATGGGCTACAGCTCAGTGGTAGAACACCCTAGGTTCAATCCCTAGTACCTCACAACAAACAAAAACTTATTTCTAAAGCTCAATATCTACCGACACTTCTCTGTCCATTATTCAGAGCTTTATGCAGAGTATTCAGCACAATGCCCAGCCATGGTGAATAATAAACTTAATTATTTATAGCTACAACCACTTCCACACTCCTCAGTCTTTGCTCTCTCCTGTCTGGCTTTGGAACCCAACACCTTCCTGCCCAGTCACAGCCCCCAAGTAAGTCCTTGAATATGAACCACATTTCCCTTTTTTGAAGCTTTGGTTCGAGCTATTCTTTCTGCCCAAAATGCCGATATTTCTGTCAATTCTAATCCCACTTATGGTTCAAGACAGCTGAAATACCCTGTCCTCATGATACTTTCCTGGCCAGGCTTCTACTCCTCTTTTTTTTTTTTTTTTTTTTTTTTGTGGTACTGGGGTTCCTGGAAACCCTTCTACCTCCGGGCTACACTCCCAAACCCATTTTTATACTTTATACTTTTTTTTTTATTTGCAAACACGGTCTAAGCCAGCATAGCTGGCTTCAAACCTGCAAGATCCTCCTGTCTCCGCCTCCCAAGCGCGGGGATTACAAGCGTGCGCCACCACGCCTGACTCTACTCCTTTTTTATATAAATTAATTGCAGTATTCCTATCCTTGACTTCTGAGGGCAGTGTGACATACTTGATGTACCTTATTTTTTTTAATGGGTGTACTGTATTCATACAACTTCACGGAGTACAAGATGGTGGAGGGACACATGCGCACACTACTCATTTAGCCCTTCCCTAGTTCCCACCCCATCCCTCCTCCTCATGTTCGGCCTAGTGACTGACTTTGATGTTTGTGAATGTACATCATGTACATTAGGAAACCCCCCACATCCTCCCTCACTTAAGTCACCTTATTTGCTCATCTATGGCTTCTCCCTCTTCATTTAGAGTTTCTCCTATGACCCTTTTCCTTGCTAGCTTCTCCATGTTAGGGAGAGCATTTAATTTCTTTTTGTGACTGATTAATCTCACTCAGCATACTGTTTTCCAGTTCCATCCGTTTCTCTGTAAATGACATAATTTTGTTCTTCTTTATGGCTGGGTTTAATATATGTTCTTTACTAACTACTTCTCCATTCTTTTCCCCTTCTCTTAACAATACTTTTTGACAGTTATGTTAAAGTAGCCAACATGTCGAGTGCACATTGTGAGGCAACACTAGGCTAGCTGCTTTCATGTCTCAACTCACTGAACCTGCAAGACAACCTGTGGTTAGCCCCCATTTTACTTGAGAGTACTTTGCAGCTCACCAAGTATTTTAAAATACTCTCTTGACGAGGCGTGGTGGTGCGCACTTGTAATCCCAGTACTTAGGAGGCTAAGACAGGAGGATCACAGGTTCATGGCCAGCCTCAGCTACTTAGTGAGAACCTGTTTAGAAAAAAAGGATAAAATAGGGCTGGCAGTGTAGCTCAGAGGTAGAATGCCCCTGGGTTCAATCCCCAGTACCGCATACATGTATGCATGCATAAATAGATAAGTAAACTCTGTCCTCAAAGGCAGGAGCTACAGCTTAGCCCTTTCATGGCACCTGGCACACTGACCTTAATCTGTATTATATTCTCAAATTCAGCTAAAATAAAATTTTAAAAGAAAGGCTATTCATTTTACTTTTAGACATATAAAGCTATTTTTATTTAAGAAAATTCAGAAACTAAATTGTATCCAATGGTAACTCTCAGGGCAACAGAAATCGTCTTAAATGAAATCAGTAACAGTAAATTGTGCATTATTTAAAAACATACTTTAATGTTAAACCATTTGATTTAGGCCCTTACCGGTAAGTCCCACTTTCTTCCTGCACATGAAACAGCGATTCTTTTTTTGTTGTTTTGGTTTTTCAAGAGACTTGCTTTGCTCTTCGGATGGCGGCTGTGCTGTGTCTGATACTGAAGCTGACAAACAGGAGGTGGTGACACAGTCATCCTGAGGTCTTGGGTGGTGGTCGTCCCGCACCCACCCGCCACTCTATTATTCAGAGTATAGCTGAGAAATTTACTTATTAGCATGGACACATATTCACATATTACAAAACTGCTTATAAAATATGACCCCTTTGGCTAAATATATGTATTTGTATGTATATACACATGTGAGAAATAGTCTATAATATATAACTGACATGTTAATAGTGGAGAGGGTGGACTACAGATTGTCTTCTTTTGGTTTAAACTATATTTTCTAATACGTATTTGAAAAAAAAAAGACACACACAAACACTGCTTGGTATTCTAAGGGAATATGCAATAAAATAGCCATATGCAAACTTCTTTTGTGTGGTACTGGGGATGAAACTCAGAGATATTCTATCTCTGAGCTATATCCCCAGGTCTTTTGTTTTGAAACAGGGTCTAAATATGTTGCTGAGATCCTCGCTACACTGCTGAGGCTATCCTCAAACCTGCAATTCTCCAGTCTCAACTTCCCAAGCACTGGAACTACAGGTATGTGCCACTGTACCAGGCTCATACAGCCTTAATACTGCATGGATTCTAAATTAGGTAGACTTCTCAGAGAACACAGAAATAGATTTGTGGAGTACTGTTTGTTTATAGTTCTCAGAATACTTCACATAAAAGCATTTAAAGTGGTAGGAGAAAGATAAACTGATGCAAAGAAGCCTTAAAATATTACACTTAAGATAGTACATACTGAAACCAAGGCCAGATGTACTACGGTTGAGGTAAAATTACTGCTCTTATACCATAACTAACGTGCTCCCCCCTTCCCGTCACTAACAATCCCGCCAGCCTGAGTGATACCTTGTTCTAAGACAGCGGGTGACTTGCTGTGGTTCATTTAGCCACCAGGAGCCCACTGCCCCATCTATACTAGGAGCATGCCATACACCTTCATTCAGACCTTTTAGGAGCTATTCAGCAGGGCCTTCCTTTTTCCTCGTTTGATCTAGACTCTCTTCTTTTTTTAAGGCCAAGACCAGATACCTTCCCCTTGTTTCAATTCTCTGCAACTTCTCACTCTGCTTGCCCTTAATTCCCTTAGCAAATTCTGGAGACATGAGCTTCCTCTTTCATCCATGCCTCCACGCTGCACTGTCATCGGTCTTCCCTTTCACTGTTTAGAAGTACTCTTGCTAGCCCCGGAGTCTTTCCTGACTTCCTTGTCCTTCTGGCTCTAGCCTTGCTTCACCATTCCTCAACGACACCCCACTCCAGGCATCCTGAAGCACCGGCACTTCTCTGGACTTGCCAGCTCTTCTCTCACACCTGTGCTTTTGTCTAAGTTATCCTTTCCAGGTGGCATCCTCTCTCCATGCCCGTCCAACCCTCCTTGTACATGGCTAACTCCAATTTGTCTTTCTCATTGAAGCTTACATAATCTATCCTCACTCCACTGCCTCCCCACAACCTTGGAATGGAAGAGCTGACCCTGTGCTCTCACAGCATGATTCACAATGATTCACACTAATTCCCTGTTTGACTTAACCAGGCTTAACAGTGTGTGTGTGTGTGTGTGTGTGTGTGTGTGTGTGCACGCACGCGTGCGTCTATCTCTTGGTATTGAGCCTAGGGGCATTCTACCTCTGAGCTATACCCCTAACCCTTTTTATTTATTTAATTTTAAACATGGTCTTGCTAGGTTGCTAAGAGTCTCACGATGCTGCTAAGGCTGTCTTTGAACCTGTGACAGCCCTTTCTCAGCCTACCAAGTCCTAGGATTACAGGCAAGTGCCACCACACCCGGCTTAATGGTGAATTCAGGAACCTGCCCCATTTGTTTGTTACCAGTAACTATCCTGGTGCCTCCAAGCACTCAATATATAAGTATCTACTGAACTGAATTACTGAGTTACCTGTTTTATAAATGTGCTGTTTGCCCATCTGCACTGTAAGGAAGAGAGGAATGGTATCTCATTCCATTTTTAAATCTCCAACACCTCTTACAGTGAACTATGCATTTGTAAATTTAGAATTTTAGTTCGGTAGTTTTTAGTATGTTCACTGGGCTGTGAAATCACCATCCTGATTCAATGCCTAAATATTTTAGACACACTCAAGCAAACCTTGTACAATTAACAACTCCCTACTTCCCGCAGTTCTTGGCAACAACTACTCTTTCTGCATGTATAGACTGGCCTATTCTGGCTAGTCCATATAAATGGTATCACACAGCATGTGGCCTTTGGCTGCTGGTTTCTTTTATTTAGTACAATATTTCAAGGTTCAACTATAAATAGTATAAATCAAAATTTCCTTCCTTTTAGTGGCTGAATGATATTCTAGGCTATGAATATACCACATTTTGTTTCTCTAACCAACCATCTGTTGATGGCCACCTAAGTTTTGAGGGGTTATTATAAAAATTGCTGGATATTATGAAAATTACTGCTATAAATATTCATGTACAAGTGTCTGAGTGGATTCTTCAGCCGCCCCCCCTGCTCCTTTTTTTTGAAGGACTGAACCCAGTGCCTGGGATCTACCGATGAGCTACACCCCCAGCTCAGGACACGTGTTCAATTCTCCTGAGACTTTAAGGTAAAGATTCTAAGTCATATGGCAATTATATGTAACCTTTTCTTTCTCCTTTTCACTCTAGTACTGGGGATTGAACCCAGTGCCACTCTACCTCCGAGCTATATTCCCAGATCTTTCTAGTTTATATTGTGAGATAGGATCTCACAACCCATACTATCCTTGGATTTGTGATTCCCCTGCCTCCTGAGTAGCTAGAATTACAGCCATGCACTAATGCCCCTGGCGCTTTCTAACTTTTTGAGGAACTGCTAGATTGTTTTCCAAAGCATCTGTATCATTTTACATTTCCACCAACATTGTATAAGGGTTCCAATTTCTACACATCCTTGACAACACTTATTATTAATTATAGCCATGCTTGTGGGTATGAAGTGATATCTCATTATGGTTTTGATTTATATTTCCCCAGTGATTACTGCTACTGAGCATCTTTTCATGTGATTACTGGCAACTTGCCTATCTCCTCTGGAGAAATGTCTACTCAAATTATTTGCCTGTTTTTTAATTGCATTGTCTTTTTATTATTATTGAACTGTAACTATTTCCTTATGCATTCTTATGAAGCAACCAAAGAAAAAGATAAATTCAAGTAATATAAACACCTGGGGAAGATGGAGACCAAGAAAAGCAGCGTTTACGAGTCCTGCTAACATTCGATCTCTATTGCCACAAAATCAGCGCTTTTAATAGCCAGAAAACACTATCAGCAGAGAAATAAAAATGTAAACACAAGGGACAGAGAAAAAGAGGACTAGAACAACCAGAGCGCAGAAACCAGCCCGCATTGCGGCGGCAGAGCCGCACCGGAGCCATCTTGCCTCACAGCACCAGGCTCCAGAGAGGAAAGGTAAACAAGGAGCTAAAGTGAGCAGCTACAGATCATTCAGGTGTAATTCAGCAGTTCTTTTAGCGCAAAGAATGTCTAAAACTCCCAGTGGCCAAGCTCATCATGCCTTCCAGGGGCTCAGAATGGAGCTCAAAACCGCGAGGGCATGGCAGCAGCGTCATATTGGCAGTGGTGTCATATTGGCATCAGCGGTGGCGAGTTCAGCACGCCCGCGACAGCTCCAGATCAGCGTGCACAATAACTGTAAGTGAAATTGCAGCCCCTAAAGGAGAAATCCCAGCACTGCACCCCCAGGAACTTGCGCAGATTTGATAATCTCCCTGGGTCTGAGATTTTACAGTCCAACCCAGTGAAGGAGTAGTGGTAGCAAAGATACCAGACCCTAGTTGCAGCTCCCCATGGGAAAACGCCCAGCCCGGAACCCCCATTGTCTCACACAGCCTCGATTAACTCCCTGGGTCTGAGACTTCATGATACAACCCAGTAAAGGAGTAGGGGTGGCTGAGATTACCACAAACTCGAGATCCAGAGCACCCTAAATGAAGTCATGGTAACCCGGGGAAAAACCCAGAGAAGGCACAGACTTCTGAAATCATGGGAAAGAGGAACAATAGAGCAATGAATGCCCACAACCCCATAATATCAGAACCTGATAACACAGAAATTCAGAGATTTCCAGAAGATTAAATCAGGAATATAACTGTAGAAATAATACAGGACTTTCGAAAAGAATTTAGAGAGTCTAAAAGAAATAAAGGATGCAATCATTGAAGTAAAGGCATCAATTCAAACTATAAACAATCGATTAGACCACATGGAGAAAAGAATCTAGCTCCTAGAAGATGATCGCTCCAAAAACGAACGCATAATTTATAACTTAGATAAAAAAATCAGACAGCAGGAATTTGACATTGAAGAAATATGGGCCCATTTTAAGAGAGTTAACCTAAGAATAATCAGAATAGAGGACAGAAAAGATGGTAAAACCAAAGGGATCAATAATATCTTCAAAGAAATAATAGCAGAAAATTTTCCAAACATAGAGAAAGAAGTCGATACACAGGTCCAGGAAACTTATAGAACTCCCTTTAGAAAGGATCAGAGAAAAGGTTCCCCACACCACATAACTGTCAAAATGACCAATGTAGAAGCCAAGCAGAGAATCTTGAAGACAACAATAACAGAAGGCCAAGTGACATTTAGAGGCAAACCAGTTAAAATCACTCCAGACTTCCCAAACCAAGTCATGAAAGCCAGAAGGGCTTGGAATAACATATTCCAAACTCTGAAAGAAAACAATTTCCAGCCAAAAATTTCCTACCCAGCAAAACTATCTATCAAATTAGATGGGGAAATAAGCTTCCATGGCAAACAGAAACTGAATAAATTTATGTCTTCAAACCCAGCACTAGAGAAATACTCAAGGAGATTAACTACAAAGAAGAAATAGGTAATACACACCAGAACCAGAGAAACAAGATTTTTCACCCGGCAGACAACTAAAGCAAAGAATAAACAGTATATCAAACAGAAATAAAATCTTAACATGTTAGGAATTAAAAGTTATCTCTCAATAATCACACTGAATATAAATGGCTCAATTCCCCAATAAAAGACATAAAGTGGCAAAATAGATTAAAAACCAGAATCCATCCATCTGCTGCTTACAAGAAACACACTTTACAAGTCAAGACAGTAAAAAACTCAAGGTAAAGAGCCAAAGCAAGGTAATTTATGTTAAGTAACCATCCTAACAAATGTGAAGTAGTATTTCACTATAGTTTTTATTTGTATTTCCTTAATGATTAATTATATTATGATAATGATGAGTGATATGTGTTTATTGGTCACATAAAAATCTTTGGTGATTCATTATTTATTTTAGTCTTTTACCTATTTCTAAATTGTATTGTTTGCTTTTATTGTTGCTAATTTTTAGGATTTCTATTTGGAATATTAATATACCTTCAGATATAGCATTTGGAAATATTTTACCCCATTCTATCAGTAACTTTTAATTCTGTTTACATTGTCTTTGGATGTACAATATTTTTAATTTTTTAATGAAGTTTGTTTATTCTTTTGTTGCCTATGCCTTTGGAATCATATCCAAAAATCACTGCCAATTTCAATGTTGTGAAGTTTTATGACCCAGGCTTTCTTCTAAAAGTTTATAGTCTTAAGATTTACATTAAGTCTTTTATCTATTTTGAGTTAATATAGGTATATGGTGTTAGGTAAGGGTCCAATTTTATTCTTTTTCATGTAATTATTATTTTCAACAATATTTAGTGAAAAGATTATTATTTCCTTCACCAAATTTTTTTGGAAACCTTGTCAAAAATAACTTGACCATATATGGAAAAATTTATTTCTAGGCTTTTTATTTTACTCCACTGGTTTATATATCTGCCTTTATAGCAGTACTACACTGTTTCTATTATTATAGCTTTATAAGGTTTGAAATCAGAAAATGTACATCTTCTAGCTGTGCTCTTTTTCGAGATTGTTTGGGAGTTCATATTTCATGTTAGAATAGATTTTTTTCTGAAAAAAGATAAATAAATGTATAAAAAATAAAAATAAATAAAAACCTGTTTTTGCTTCAAAAGACAGTGTCAAAGGAGTGAAAAAATAGCTCACAGAATGGGAGAGAGTATTTATAAACCCGATGAGAATGCCTGGATTCCAGATCCCCAGCCATACTTGTTTGTTTTTAAATTTTGAGACAGGGTCTCACCAAGTTGCCCAGGTTGGCCTTAAACTTTGTGATCTTCCTGCCTCAGCCTCCCAAAGTAGCTGGGACAGGCATGTACCACCATGCCCAACTATTCTCCTTTAAAAATAATACAAATAAGGCTCAGAGCAGTAATCAGTAGGGCTGTCAAGACATGAAAAACAGAACCTTTACATCTAAGGTTCATGTTTTGTAGAGTTCATGTTTTCCAAGAGCTGAGGGACTGAGGTGTTAACCAAACTTAAGCATACTGTTTAATAAGGTAACCAATCAAGTATAATAATATACCAGAATACTAAGTCTTTTTTATTTTTATTTATTTATATTTTTTGTAGTACTGGGAATGGAAGCTAGGGGCATTCTACCTCTGAGCTATACCCTCAGCCCTGTTTTTTTTTTTTTTATTCTTTATTTTGAAACAGGGTCTCACCGAGTTGCAAAGGGCCTCAACTAAGAAGCTGAGGCTGTCCTTGAACCATGATCCTCCTGACTCAGCCTCCCAAATGCCAGGAGTACAGTTGTGTGCCACCACACCCGGCTGTCTTTTTTAAATTTATTTTTTAGGTCCTGGGGATTGAACCCATAGGCATTCTACCTCCGAACTACATCTCCAGCCCAATTTAACTTATTATTTGGAAATAGGAACTCACTAGGTTGCTGAAAGCCTAAGTTGCTGAGACTGGCTGAAAACCTGCAGTCCTCTTGTATCAGAGTCCCAAAGACTGGGATTACAAGTGTCCACTACCAACCAGGCTTAAGTCTTTATTTTATTTATTTTCTGTGGTACTGTGGGTAGAACCCAGGAGCTTTTCTACCTCCAGGCTATACTCCCAGACCTATTTTATACTTTATTTGGAAACAGGGTCTCACTAAGTTGCTGAGAGCCTCACTCAGTAGCTGAGGCTGGCTTTGAACCTGCCCGATCCTCCTGTCTCAGTCTCCCAAGTACTGGGATTATAAGAGTGCGCCACTACGCCCGGCTAAATCTTTTTTTTTTTAAAGCTAGCTTTTGTGAACTAGAAAATCAGACCTATGTTCCTAGGTAAGACTGCATAACATGCTGTTACTTTTTAATTTAAAAACATAATTAAATTATAAACATGCTGCAATATGCTGAATTCTCACTTAAACCTAAGAAAGAATTTATGCATTCTTCTGAAGCAAAAAAAGAAAAAGATAAATTTCTCTTCAGAGCCATGAAGCCAAAACAAGCAGTGCCACCCAATGGTGACAGGAAATCCTAATTATCAGCAGGGTGCCTATAGAGAAAAGGCTGTCCTGAAAATCCCAATAAAAAGTGTTAGGAAATTCTTACTTACATACACAGCTGCTACTCGCTGCTACTCACATATTCTCTCCATTAGGGATGGCTTTTCTGTCAGAAAATTTCTGGAGGAGGTACATGGAGTGAAAAGGAAAGCAAGTACCTGGATAGCTGACAAACCAGATGCTCCCATCCTGGGAACTGAGAGGGGGTCTAAATGTGGCAACAGGACCACATACATCCACACCTCAGTCCAGTAAGCACGACTGTCCGGTGGAAGGACTAGTGCCTAGCAGGTGCCTGGGTTCTGGTTCCAGCTTAAATGATCATATGACTGAGTCAAAGAGACATTCTCTGATTATTTTCATCCATCTATTAAACAGTTGAAGAAAACATTCTCCAAATTTGTTCTTATCAAACGGGAAAATTTAACTGGCAAACCATGTGTACATGAGTGTGTGCATACACATATGTCTATATGCAAACATGCACTTATATTTGTATTTATAATAAGAGTATTAGTTCAATAGTCTAAGTTAAACCTTTTATTAAAAAAAGACTATTAATAGATTTTACATGTTAAAAATTAGTCCTCTCGTGAATTCAAGTGAAAGGTGAAACTTGTCCTTGACTTGTCAATAATTCTGCTGTGATGAAATTATGAATGCTCAGTTTTTTAAAGGTACTTAAAAGTTAATACTGATTTAACATAAAAGTGATTCTGTTCATACATGAAGAGTCTATTTTTTTAAACACTGCAATTTTTCTTATTATGACATCATGACTACCTTTTGAATTAATGTACTCAGAGCTAACTGGAGAAACTATAATGTTTTCTACAAACCAGACTGGTTTAAAAGCACTTGATATGATCAGTTCACCAACCTAATCTTCTTTGTTAAATTGCATATAGTTGCTATTGCACCCTTAAACTTTACAATTTCTTTGCATAGCCATCATTCTAAATTTTGTCATAAGATAACACCTTTGCGATGAGCAGCCTGTTTTCTTCCTTTTCAACTCCTCTCTTCTTTCTCTCAAAACTGCTATTCAACCCTTGGTTTTGGAATTCTCCTTTGGCATCTGTGTTCTAAAAATGACCAGGACCTAGATGACTTCCTCCTCTGTTCCTCTGCTGGCTTAACCTCCTGCCTGCTCCCTCATTTTTTTTTTTTTTTTGGTTGTACTGGGGTTCCTGGAAACCCTTCTATCTCCGGGCTACACTCCCAGACCTATTTTATATTTTTATTTGGAAACAGGGTCTCTTAAACCAGCGAGGCTGACTTTGAACCTGTGCAATCCTCCTGTCTCCACCTCTCAAGCGTGGGGATTAGAAGCATGCGCCACCACGCCCGGCCCGCTCCCTCATTTTTAACTTTTGCTTAGGACTGTCAAATCTCAGGCACGATACTCACCGCTCCACACATTTAAATAGCTGAGCAAGTAGCTGAGGCTGTCTGTGAACCACAATCCTCCTGTCTCAACCTCCCAAATGCTGGGATTACCAGAGTGTGCCACCACACCTGGCTCGCTCCACATATTTAAATGTGTGTTACTACTTAAAACCTCCAAATGAGCTACCTCAGGTTTGAACATTTGATCATTGCCACCTTACTCTTTAAAACTTTCTTTAACTACAATACCTTACTTGACCTCCCCATTTAAAGCAACTACACCATTATCAACAGGATGAGACTAGGAGCTCTGAGACCAAACTTGTCTTAGTTCACATGTCCAGTGGAAAAGTAAATCTTGACATTTTGCTCTATTTCTACTTTTAAAATATCCCTCTCATCTGTCCTTTTTTAAAATTGTTACTTTAATTAAAAAATAAAAACTGCTCACTTAACAATACATTTATAATAATATGCTAGACTAGAATTTTACGTTGGCCACATAGACATTAGCTTGTTATACAAAAATTTACACAAATAGGCAAAAAATATCAAGCATTTGTTGGTTATGAAATAGAAGCAAGGGAAATTAGCTAGCTTATTTAAATTTAAAATTTAACAAATTTAATCCAATATTGCCAGATGTATCTGTCACCATCATGCACAATGTAGAATTTCACTGGTCAGGGCATTTTCTCTTTAAATCATGCCACAGGCAAGAGTGATACATAGCTTATCCTTGGGTTTATCTTCCCAGGGTACCCATCCACAGCCAGCACACTGAGAGAACATAACTACGTAAGCAGAGATTATTTAACAGCCTCCTCAATGTCTTCCCACTAATAAAGCCTTCATACAAATGTTCAAGTCTTCTTAGCATTTTGATCCACATAACAGGGGCATAAAGAACATAGGAAAGAGTGTGAGGCACCACACTTGAATACAAGTGACTAATGAGACTACTGCAATTTAAGTCACAGACGGGGCAAGAGGGTTGCCTGCCAGCCAAGTAGAACACCGTATCTTAGATGATCTGAGTCGAGAACCACCAGATTCTTTTGCTTGAAGTAGAATTTTTTTCTTTATACTCAACTGGCCAAAGTAAGAATAATAGTCACCTAACTATATTTTTCAAACCAAGCAAATTTTTAATTTGTTTATGCTGGTGTGTGTGTGTGTGTGTGTGTGTGTGTGTGTGTGTGTGTAATAACTAACACCTAATATCTTAGTCAATTAAATTTTTGAGGAAATAAGATAATCTGTTCATAATGAAAACATAAAATATGTATTTTAAGGAGGTAATTTTTAATATATGCACCTGGCCTACAACACTCAAGTTAAATAAATGACAAAATATGTGCTAATTTATATGCAAACCTTGCAGATCTTCTGTTTCTGGTACTGCTTTGTCCACAGATGTACTGTCCACTTGGGAAGATGCTACAGATTCTGATAAAAGGGACTGATTTGATACAGGGCTGGAAAAGCAAAAATATCAATTTTATTAATTCTTAGTAAAAAGAGAAAAAGATTTAAAAGAAAGCAATTTGTTTCCTTTTTTGAAATGAGGTCTCACTACATTGCCCAACAATGGCAACTGTCTCAATCACCTGAGCTTAAGTAATCCTCCTACCTCTGACTCTTAAGTACTAAGACATATGTGTGTGCTATGACACCAGGAAACATTTTGAATTTAAAAAAAAATCTCTGTAGCCAGGCATGGTGGCAAATGCTTGTAATCCCAGTATTTGGGAGGCTGAGACAGGAGGATGGCAGGTTTTTGGACGCCAGCCTCAACTAGTGAGGTCCTCTGCAAATTAGTGAGACCCTGTTTCAAAATAAGAAATAGGGCTGGGGGTGTAGCTTGGAGGTAGAATGTCCCTAGGTTTAATCCCTGGTAGAAAGAAAGAAAGAAAGAAAGAAAGAAAGAAAGAAAGAAAGAAAGAAAGAAAGAAAGAAAGAAAGAAAGAAAGAAGGAGGAGGAGGAGGAGGGAGGGAAGGAGGGAGGGAGGAAAAAGAGAGAAGAAAAGAAAAATCTCTGTACATAAATATTAAAGTGAAATAGTGTCAACTTACCCATGTAGATCAATAAAGTAAAAACACAGAGATACTTGTTTATAACATAATCAGAGAGCTTTGAAACTAGAGATTTATTTGAGCCACAAGTTTATGCTTTGGAAACAAAGTAACAGTGTATGTCCTTTGTGTATTCAAGATCATGAATGCACTAAATGAAAACTAGCATGATAAAGATGTGCTTAAGGAACTATAACACAAAGCTGTAAATTATACTCTGGCATTGCAGAACTAAACACCTCATGAACTGGAAAAAAGAACTATTGTATGTTATGATGCGAGACTATAATGTACGAATAAAAGCATATTTAAAAAATCATGCTGCAGAAATTTAATCTATTTGTTCTTAACAATAAAGCTGAAAACAAGCATTTCAGTATGCGGCCTTCCAATTCTGACTTCAGAGTTAAAAAGTAAAGTATGTATACAAAACAAATACGGGTTGGTTGTGGTGGCTCATGCCCATATTCCCCAAGACTTGGGAGGCTGAGAGAGACCACAAATTGTAGGCCAGACTCAGCAACTCAGCAAGACCCTGTTTCAAAATAAAATAGGGCTGAGTGTGTAGCTTGGAGGTAGAATGCTCCTGGGTTTAATCCTCAGTGCCAAAACATCAACAACAACAACAAAATATATATATATAATACTATATCATAGTATTAAAGAAAACCCGTGACAAGGCATTTTGATGCAAATGATCAATATTTGAGAGCTAAGACTAAGTTAAGGCACTAACTTGAAATCTTTCAAAAGGACTTGAGAAGTGGGCTGGGATACAGCATGAAGAATAAAGGAGATGTTTGATAAGAAAATCTAAGACTTAAAAGACCCTCCTTCTCTGTGAAAAGCTTTTCCTAACTAGTAAATAATACTTGGTGAGGTATAATTTTACGCCAGTTAATTCTGAAGTGGCTTTCCCTATTTTTCCTTAATAAAACTGACCCCAAACATTCTATGTTCTCTATTCCTCATCCGTTTTCCGATTACAATCCAGAAAGCTCCGCTTACCTTGGCTGCATAGGTGAAGACGTGGAGTCTAACGCTGGCTGAGCTTCTGGATCACTGCCGTCCGTGCACTGAACTGGTAAAGACTCAGACAGACTACTGACAGAAGTTGCTGTAATGGTACCACATTTCACGTTAGTGACCCTACACTGCAAGGAGCCCAGACCTGATGTAAAAAAAACCAACATCATTTTCCCACAATATAGAGTTTATGGATTTTGTTTATTACATACTATGATTCATTGTTTTCAGTTAAGGGCTTTGCAACAGTTTGCCAGTGAAATTTTTCTCAGGGGTAAGGGACTCAACTTAGGGTGTCATATTTGGTAAACACCAGCTCTGCCATTGAGCCCAGCCAAAGAAATGTTATTAAAAAACTGTTTTCATTTTATCTCTGAAAAAATGTTAATTTTAACCAAACCATATAAAAATTATATATTTGAATAATCTCAACTTATATTTCTTAGGACTGAGTATCATCCAAACCCAAATCCATTAGTTTATAAATAACTTTCAAGTACTAGTATACAAATGAGATATTTAAAAGATAATTTAGCAGCAAGGCAGAGCAGGTTCAGAATGAACACATTAGGTTATATGTGTTCATAAGACAGAAATGTGGATGATTATTTCTTTTAAAAACAAATTCTCCAGCCAGGCATGGTGGCACATGCTTGTAATCCCTGCACTTGGGAGGCTGAGACAGGAGGATCACACAGGTTCAAAGCCAGCCTCAGCTACTTAGTGAGGCTCTCAGCAACTTAGCAAGACCCTGTTTCAAAAAATATATATAAAATAGGTTTGGGAGTGTAGCCTGGAGGTAGAATGGTTCCATCTCCAGTACCACTAAAAAAAAAAAAAAAATTAAGAAAAAGTTTGAATCTGGGCATGTTTGTATAAATCTATAACCCCAGCACTTGGGAGGCTGAAACATGAGGATTGCAGATTTGAAGTCAGCTTTAGCAACTTACTAAGATCCTCTTTAAAAAAAAAAAATCCCTTAGTACCATACACACACACAACAATTTTTTTTTTAGAAATGTTGATGAAATGGCTTTGTGTTGAACATGAAACAGTAATAATAAAAAAAACTCATACAAGATTTTAAACCAAATGTACCAGTTTGTGTTTCTTTTCTGTGTTGGGAATTGAACCCCCAGGGGCATTCTACCTCCAAGCTATATCCCTAGGCCTTTATTTTGAAACAGGGTCTCATTAAGTTGCTGAGGTTGTCATCAAACCTATATCCCTTGAACCTGTAAACTCTCAAATCCTGGAATTATAGGTGTATGTCACATGCCTGGCTATGACTTGTAATAAACCACAAAAATCTATATATTTAGGCATTATATTACATTACGACTATCCTAGCTGAATATTTTCATGATTCTTCTTATACAATTGCTGAAGCAAAAGATCACCTCAATTCTGATTAAAAAGGACAAAAAATCCAAGTGAAATGGGGCTGAACTATTCTGAGTTAATCAGCTACAGTCCTCCTTAGTGCAGTTAGGCTTTCTCTAGGGACAGCGGGGGCTACTTAAAGTCCTCCCATAGCAATATACTCTTTTCCTTCCGCAACTAGTCTGGCTGCAAAAGTCCCCTCAAATAAAAGAACCGATGTTCTCTTACAGCCCCCTCCCGCCATTTGTTTTCCAAGATAGCTATATTTACTTGAGATGTGCCTCTGTTTTAATAAGGTAGAAAGAGTTCTGCAGCACAGGTACGACTATGGAATGGCTTTTCAGATAGAGGATACTCTAATTCCTAACTCCCCACTGCTGATTATCAAATGTGTAAAGAAAAACTTTGGTAATTCAAGTACACGTGAGAGCAAAAACAGGGATTGGATGTACTAGATTACCCAAGTACATTTCAATTATGGATTCTGATGTGTTGTTAATAGCGTTACTTACCAGGTGGGCTTATTCTACCATTACTACTATTCTGTCTTTGAAGATGTTCTTTATAGCATACCGAACACATGCCGTTTGTACGAGGGTTTCCGTAAAATCCGCAGCCAGTAGAACAAAGCATAGGCACTTGGCTGTGATTAGTTTCTTGAGCCATGTTCCTCTGTTGTACACCTGAAATTTATACAGAATCAGCAAAGAAGACTTCAATAATACACTACCCAAATCTGCTTTCTATAACAAAGAAAAAATTCCACATATGCACATCATCCTCCAACCTGTACATATGCCCCCAAGACCTAGGGCAATTTTTTTTTTGGTACTGGGGTTCCTGGAAACCCTTCTACCTCCGGGCTACACTCCCAGACCTATTTTATATTTTTATTGGGAAACAGGGTCTCTGAAGCCAGCAAGGTTGGCTTTGAACCAGCGCGATCCTCCTGTCTCCGCCTCCCAAGCGTGGAGATAACAAGCGTGCACCACCACACCCAGTGCTCAATTTTCTTTTTTTTATAAAAAATTGGTACACCATTAATGAGCTTCACAGTACTATAATAAACATGCACATAAATTACCTGGTCAGCTTCCTTACTCATGCCTGTCCTTTCTTTCCCTTCTCCCTCCCTGATCCCCACTACAGCTCTACTGGTCTCTTCTGATTTTCATGAGTTCCCTTTTCTAACCTTTTTTTCTCTCTACCTTTCACATAAGAAAACATGTGACTCCTAATTTTCTGAGTGTGGCTTATCTCACTTAGCAAGATATTCTATAGTTCAATGCATTTTCTTACAAATGACATAATTTTGTTCTTTATGGCTCAGCAAAACCCCACTGTGTATATATACCACATTTTCTATTTTTGGCACAGGGGATTGAACTCAGGGGCATTCTACCTCTGAACTACATTCCACCTCTGAGCGACATTCCCAGTACTTTTTATTTTTAAAACAGGGTTTTGCCAAGTTGCTGAGGCTGACCTCAAGCCTGTGATTCTTCTCAGTATCCCAAGTACTGGAGATTACAGATGTGTGCCACAATGCCCAGCTACCTTATTTTCTTATCTGGTCATCTGGTGATAGACCCTTATGCTTGTTCCGTAATTTGGTGACTATGAGTTGCACTTCTATAGACAAGGGTATGCATGTATCACTATACTATTCTGACTTTAATTATTTGGGATAAGTATTGAAGAATAGTCATATGGTGGTCCCATTCTTAGTCTTTTGAGGAATCCCCAACACTCATTTCCATAGTGGCTGTACTAATTTACAATCCCACTAACAAAATAAGGTGCTCTTCATCATTCATTATTTGTATTCTTGATG
Organism: Muscardinus avellanarius; assembly: GCF_963383645.1. Lineage (NCBI taxonomy): Eukaryota > Metazoa > Chordata > Mammalia > Rodentia > Gliridae > Muscardinus > Muscardinus avellanarius. The sequence continues at coordinate 143,813,611 of NC_137788.1, read as the reverse complement.
ACTATAACTGAGGGGAGATGAAGCCTTAGTCTAGTTTTGATTGTTGTCCCTGATACATAAGGATATTGAGTATTTATTTTGGGGGGCTTTTGTACTTATTTTGATTTGCCCACTAATAAGTGGGCTGGATTCCTTGTTTTGGCGAAAAGCTTTGCGAGATTATGTATTTGGAATGGTAACCCTCTCCTGGAAGAGTAGTTGGCAAAGACTTTGTCCGTTCTACAGGCTTTCTCTTTACACTCACTTCATTTGCTATGCAGAAGCTAATTTGATACCATCCCATTTAGTAATTCTTGGTATTATTTCCTGAACTATTAGAGTATTACTAAGGTGGTCACTGTCTGTACTTATATGCTTGATCCTGAGCTTTCTTCTGGCAGTTGCAAGTTTCTGGTCCAATTCCTAGCGTTTTGATCCATTCTGAGTTGACTTTGATGCAGAATGAGAGATAGAGATCTAGTTCTATTCTTTTACATCATTTTTTTTAAGGTACTAGGAATGAAGTCCAGAGGCATTCTACCTCTGAGCTACACCCCCAACCCTCTTTTTTAGTCTTTATTTTTGAAAAAGGGTATAAGTTGTGGAAGGCCTAAGTTGCTGAGGTTGGCGATCCTCCTATCTCAGGCTCTCAAGTACTGGGATTACAAGCATGCACCACACCTGGCTATATCCAGTTCTACCAGCATCTCTTGTTTAACATTGTAATTTATAGAGAATTAGCAATTAGCAGCATTATGTTTTTGGCACTCATGTCAACATTCACAATCTGTGTGGAAGTGTCTTCTGTTCCAATCCATTGGCCTACATGCCTATTTTCACTCATGCAGGTTTTTTTTTTAACTATAGCTCTGTAGTATAATTTAAAACCAGGCATTGTGATACACCCACCACTGTTTTTGCTTAGAATTGCTTTGGTTATTCTGGGGTTTTTATTCTATCACACAAATTTCAGAACTTTTTCTAGTTCTGTGAAGATGGGAATTTCATTGACTCCAGAATGCTGGGTACTAGGACCATTTTAACAATATTAATTCTGCCTATCCATGAATATAGGAGGTTTTCTAGTGTAGACTTTAGTATTTGTTTTCCTTCAGTGTTCTATAATTTTCATTGCAGAAGTCTTTTGGTTAGATTTATCTTAGGTATGTATGTATGTATGTATGTATGTATGTATGTATATGTATGCATGCATGCATGCATGCATGCATTTATTTTGAGTTTACTAAGAATAGAATTTTCTTTTTCACCAGATTCATTAGTGGTATATATGAAAAGTAGTAATTTTTTAATGTTGATTTTATAGCCTATTGTTTTGCTGAATTTATTAGCTCTAGAAATCTTCTGGTAGAGCTTTTAGGATCTTTGGGGGGGGGGCACTGGGGATGGAACCCAGAGGGTTTCTACCTCCTAGCTACACCCCCAGCCCTTAAAAAAAAAAATTAGTCTTTGTTTTGAGACAGGGTTTCAAACCTGTGATCCTTTTGTCTTAGCCTTCCAAGTACTAGCCATGCCTGGCTGCATTTAGGATCTCCTAAAGATAGTGATAATGTGACTTTTACCTTCTTATTTGTATCTCTTTTATTTCCTTCTCTTGACTAATTGCTTTGGCTAACTTTTCAGGTACTACATTGAAGTGGAGCTTATACTGAGCTTTTATCTCCAATCTCTTCTACATAAGCAGGTCTGTATTGGACCTGCTAGAAAGTATAAAGTACTCCTAAAAAAAGAGTTTTAAAGACACTGTACCATGTGAAGGTTAAGGAAAACTAAGCCTCATCTTAGTTAGGTTTGGCCTCTTTTAGTAATGACAGATATAAGTTTTGCTATATGTTACCTTAGTTTTTAACCACTTAAACTTTTGTTCAAAGTTCACATGATTTATTCTCTTTAGAAAGCATTTAACATAGTATCTATTCTGGTGAAGATACAGAGAATTTTGCAGAATGCTAGAGAAGTTGTTAACAAATTAATCCATTTGCAAAGCAAATAATCTACCTAATGAGCCTGTAAAAGACAAAGATTGCTCTCTGAACTAGACATTCTTTAAGAATTTTCTACAGAAAAACAATATACAAATGATATATTTCACACCATATTTATAATGTTGATAAACTGAACACAACCTAACTGTCCAACATTAGGGAAATGGATTTTTCAGTATGATACGTATTAACGGTAAAAATTATGTAGTCACTAATATTTTAAAATATTTTCTGATGGAAAAATGCTAATAATGCTGGGCATGGTGGTGCACACTTGTAATACCCGCACTTGGGAGGCAGAGACAGAATTGCATAGGTTTGAAGTCAACCTCGCTGGCTTAAGAGACCCTGTTTCAAAAAATAAAAAAGTATAAAATAGGTCTGGTAGTGTAGCCTGGAGGTAGAAGGGTTTCCAGGAATCCCAGTACCACCACCAAAAAAAAAAAAAAAAAAAAAAAAAAAAAAAAAAAGCTAATAATGGATGAAAGGGCACAATATGAAATGCATATATATTATGTTGCTAACTAGGACATACAGAGTATGTATTCATCATCAAAACAGGCAGTAAATAAACATATCCATGCAGGACAAAACTATCCTTTTTTCTGATTTATACCTTTTCTGTATTATTAAAATTATCTAAAATGAAGATACTACTTGCCTAGTTGAAAAGAAAATTTATTTTTTTTTCAAGTATTTAAAGACAAACAAGACAGAGGCATCAAGCAAGTGATTCTGGAACTCTAGAACTGTTTGGGACCCACATGAAGTCACTAATCAATTACAGCAGATGGAAGAACCCCATGTGCCATTTCTCCCATAAAGCATTTGGTTCTTTGGCATAAATAACACGGCGACAGACGGTAATAACAGGCTCTTTCTTATTAAAAAACAACCACCTCCTAAATGAAGGTTACTCCAAAGGGTGGTATGTTATTATAGAGAGTCATATGTTCAAAGATCATGAAGAATGAATCTAACCAAGAGGAAATGTTTGCTACGGAAATTTTCTTAAAATGATAAATACCTATGTAAGGAAAGCACTCACTGTTCATGGCTACCAGATCTTCATAAACTGTCTCAAAAGACTGCTGAGGGAAGGGGAAGTTTGTTTTTGTTTATTGTTTTTTTTTATACTAGGGATTGAACCCAGGGTCAATCTACCTCTGAGCTACACCTCATTTAAAGTTGTGGAGGGCCTCACTATGCTGCTAGCTGTGAACCTGTGATCCTCCTGTCTCAGCCTCCCAAGTACTAGGATTACAAGCACGTGTCACCATACCCAACAACGCAAATTTTAGATATGAGAAAAATAAAATATTTGACTGGATTGCAAAAGGAAGCAGCAGGTTCAGTATTGTCTTTAAAAAGAAATATTCTATAACTGCCAGGTGTGGTGGTGCACGTTTGTAATCCCTGCACTTGGGAGGCGGAGACAGGAGGATCGCGCTGGTTCGAAGCCAGCCGTGCTGGCTTAAGAGACCCTGTTTCAAAAAATAAAAAAGTATAAAATAGGTCTGGGAGTGTAGCCCGGAGGCAGAAGGGCTTCCAGGAACCCCAGTACCACCAAAAAAGAAAAAATTATAATAATAATAATAATAATAATAATAATAATAATAGTATAAATATTCTATAACTGTTGAGCATGGTATTTAGATCTTTAGCCTAGAAATATAATCTGAGATTTTAAGCGGCTTTCTTATTCCACAATGATGTCATTTCAGAATATATCCAATCTCTTTTTATATATGCTACTTCAGACTTCTTCCTCCCCTGCTAAAGTCACACACACACACACACACACACACACACACACACACACACACTCCTATGTTCCTGAGATTTTTCTTTCTTTTAATATATATATATTTGTCTGTTTGTGTTACCCAGATAACTGCTTGTCACTATGAAGCTGGGATTCAATTTAGGTAGTCTGGATATACCAAAGTCCATATTCGAAACCAGTGGTTTTCATGAAAACCCTATGGAGGTCAAAACTGTTTTCAGAATAACAAGTTATTTGCTTTCTTACCATACTGACATGTGTGCTAGTGGAAGAAGAGCAGTGGTGAATCAAACAGCTAGAGCCGTATCAAGACGCCAAAAAAGGGGTGGCACCAAACCATTAGTCATTGTATTCTGCATCACCATGCTCTATTTATTTATTTATTTATTTAATTTTTTTCTGGAGGCTCTCACAGTAAGAAGTATTTAATCTTAGCCATGCATGGTGGCAGAAGCCTGTAATCCCAACCACTCAGGAAGCTGAGACATAGGATCACAAGTTCAAGGCCAGCCTAGGAAACTTGGCAAGACCCCGTATCAAAATAAAAAATAAAAAAGGGAGCTGGGGCTATAGCTCAATAGCTCAGTAGTAGAATGGCCCTGGCATTTCAAACAGCTGATAGTATTCACTACCAAGAACAATATACAAGTGTTAAAAAAAAAAAAGGCTTGACAAGTCGTGTGTGTGTGTGTGTGTGTGTGTGTGTGTGTGTGTGTTACTTGGGGTAGAACCCAGGGTCTTTTCTAGCTCAAGGCTATACTCCCAGACCTATTTTATATTTCCTTTGGAAACAGGGTCTCACTAAGTTGCTGAGAGCCTCACTAAACAGCTGAGGCTGGCTTTGAACCTGTGTGATCCTCCTGTCTCAGCATCCCAAGCGCGGGGATTACAAGCATGCGCCACCACGCCCGGCTCACAAGTCTTTAATATTTTGAGTGCTTCTGGTGGTATCAGTGGTGGTATTAATGATGTACAATTAGTTGATAATGAATCAATATATAAAAGATTTTCATAAATCAGTGAACCAGTATTTTCCAAGGACTCAACGTATGATACAAAATTACTAACAAAAGATCCAGTCAAAGTCAAAAAGAAGCCAGTGAGATGTCAAGGCTGACAGACAAAACGATTTCACATTGCAACTATCCTTTAAGAAACTACCGATTGTTAAGTTTTAGTATGGTATTAAAGAACAATCCACCCCATTATCTGAGAAGGTTATTAAAAGTTTCCATTTTCAAGTATAAATGAGCGTGTGTCTTCTTTATAACACTGTAACATACTGAATTAGAGGCAACTATGAGAATCTTGCTATTATGCCAGACTTTACAGAGATTCGAAAAGCTGGGCACAGTGATGCATGGCTGTAATCCCAGTACCTGGGAGGCTGAGACAGGAGGATCATAGGTTTGAGGTCAGCCTTAAGCAACCCAGTGAGGCCCTCAGCAACTTAATGAGACCCTGTTTCAAAATAAAAAAGTAGGGCTGGGGTGTAGCTCAAAGGTAGAATGCTCCTGAATTCTATCACCAGTACCATGGGGGGGGGGGGAATTACAGGGGTGGGAGCCAGTTCGGGGGTGGGGGGGGAATAGTACAAAAAGCCTCCTTGTGGATGTGTATGATAGAAAACACCGTTCTAAACCATCAACTCTACTGCCTACTAAGGCGTTCAAATGACACTGAGTGGGGCATGGTGACACAGGCCTGTAATCCCAGTACTAGGAAGGCTGAGACAGGAGGGTCTCAGGTTCACAGCCAGCCCTGGCAACTTAGTGAGGCTCTAATTAGCCTAGTGAAACCCTGTTTCCAAATAAGAAATAAAATAGGGCTGGGGGTGTATTTTCGAGGTAGAATGTCTCTGGGTTCAGTCCCCAGTACCAATAAATAAATAAATAAATTTTCCAAAATGATATTGATCTTTTAATATTATGTCCAGCAATCACAAACACCCCAAAGAGATAAACATTCTACTTCTATAAGAATTCAGTAGTCAGATAGGAAGTACAATATGACCACCAAGCTTTTCTACCATGATACTTGCTTCAAAACAGCAAGATTCAAATTAAAAAACATGTAAAACTAGTGATTTCCCAAGCCAAAATACCCTGCAAAGCAGCAAATTAACAATGATCTTCATATTTCAAGAGGCATAAAGGATTTCCTAAGGAACTAAAAAAAGAACTATTTCTCTTTAGAAAGGAAACAAAATGTACCTTTACCAGAAGATTCTGAAAGACCAAAAAATAAGAGTGACTTACTTTACCTGAATGTACACAGGATAGCTACAGAGAATCTGCAAGTCCCGATTCCTCTTGCTACTCTACCTTCTTGTTAAACAGCTTGGAGGACATGTCAGTCAAATCAGGGAGGAAAGCGGGTAAAAGAAAAGTCAAACAATTCTTTAATTGATGCCGAGTGGGATTTGGGGCCGGGGCTAACCTCAGGAGCATCCTGCTGCCTCTGGGAGCTATACTCCCAGGCTTTTGTTTTCTATTTGGAAACAGGGTCTCACTGAATTATTGTTCATGGGCCTGAAACCTGCAGTTGTCCTGTCAGCACCTGTCCCTGCCTCTATCCCAGCCTTATTTTTATAATAAAGAAAATGATGCTCAAAGACTTAGTAATTTGCCCTAGGCCACGCATCTAGTAAGCAGCTAAGTCAAAGTCTTTTCAATTATCTTAAAAAATGAGACAGTGAGCCAGTGTGGTGGCGTAGGCTTGTAATCCTATTACCTGGGAGGCTGAGACAGAAGGACTGCGGTTCAAAGCCAGCCTCAGAAACTTAGTGCAGCTTTCAGCAACTTAGCAAGACACTTTATATAGATCTGGGAGGATAGCCCGGAAGCAGAAGGCCCATGAGTTCCATTCCCAGTACCACACACACAGAAACACACAGGAGAGAGAGGGGGAGAGAGGGGGAGAGAGGGGGGAGAGAGAGAGAGAGAGGGGGGAGAGAGAGAGAGGGGGGGGGGAGAGAGAGAGAGAGAGAGAGAGAGAGAGAGAGAGAGAGAGAGAGAGAGAGAGAGAGAGAAAACACACACAAATGAATATGAATGAAGTCCAGTATGGTGGTATACACCTGTAATCCCAGTACTTCAGAGGCTGAAAGAGGAGGCTCATAGGTTCACAATCAGCCTTAACTCAATGAGGCCCTCAGTAATTTAATGAGACCCTATTTCAAAATAAAAAATAAAATAGGGCCAGGGGAATAACTCAGAGATAGAACAACACTAGATTCAATCCTCAGCACAAACAATAGAAACAATTACTATCCAAACCCATCATATCTCTACTAAACTATACTTTTGTAAGCATTCATAGATTCCTACTATTTTTGTTTGACTTTTAATTTATTTATTCATCTATTCAATCTCTCTCCTTCCTTCCTTCCTTCCTTTCTTCTTTCTTCTTTCTTTTTTGTACTAGGAATTGAATCCCCAGGGGCATTCTACCTATGAGCTACACCCCCAGGTCTATTTTATTTTTTATTTGAAAACAGAGTTTCACTATGATATGGTACACTGGCCTCAAACCTGGGATTCTCCTATTTCAGCCTCCCAACTACTGAATTATAGGTATGTGCTACCATGCCTGGCTTGACCTATTCAGTCTTAAGATATTATGTGGCTTTAATTAGTTATAACCTCTCTTGAGAAAATTTGTTATTCCTTTATATTTTTACCTAAGAAATATATTCCTTTATAATTTTACCTAACCAATTCTTATTATTAAAAAATTCAAAATTAAGTATTTAAAGACTGTAAAGAACATCCACTATTATTAAAATTCTGACAGAACAGCAATGAATGAATGCAATAGATTCAATTATAATGACATATGTCAATTAAACCTATTTCTTTTTTCTCCATTTCCAAAAGTCCAGTCACCAAGAACTAAAAATTTTCATTTTGAACTATCTTGCATTCTTTTCCATTCTAATTGTGACTCTCTTCACTTGACAGTTTTTTTTTTTTTTAGTTCTGTTTTACTGCCCCTCCTCCCAACCCATTTATTTAAATTCTCCTGGAATGCCTAGTTCATCATATTACCTCTGTTTTAGTTATTGTATAATAATTGCCACAGAGAGGAGTGCTCAATCTAGCATTCATGCTCTCCATAATTCACCCCATCGAGCCTAATTTCCCTGGAAAGTACTCTGTGTGAAAAGAGAATGAATGGCCTTGCAGTTAGGCCAGGAGCAGTCTGAATCCTAGCGTAGATTGGACAGGTTACTAAATTACCCTAGTCTCAATTCCCCAAGAAGTCATCTATGAACCAGATTAAATAGTGAATACAGAAACCATTTAAATAGTGCCTGGCACATAGCAGAGAGTCAATACTGAGTCAACAGCTGTTTTTATTCTGCTCTGTCTGAAAGTAGATGGCCCACTCTGTTCCTACCCAAGTCATGCTCATTCCTAGAAGGTAAGTATCGAGTTCATATTGACCCTCCTTTAGTAAATGCTGTCCACTTTTATACCCTACCAATTTCAGGAAATGAGCTCTATATTCTAAAGAAGCATCCTGTACCACTCTTTGGGGCACTCTTCTTACCATTAGGGAAGACTCATAGGTATAAAACTCACTTCCCAGCTAAACTATCTTTTCTTTGAATCCTCTTTACACCTAATTGAATCTTATAAAATATTTTGAATCCTATAAGATATTTTACTAACCATATTTCATTATTGTTAAAAATGTTCATGTCAATGCATTTTCATGCACTGGGGCGGGGGAGGGAACAGACTTGAAAACTGCTTTGCACTGCAGTACTCAGAACTTACACAGCGGAGCATCAACTCAGCAAGAATGACCACTAGCCTGAGGCAGTCACAAAATGTGTGCATCTTTTTTCTATTTCACTGTTTTCTTTCAGGAAAGAAATTTAATTTATAATGAGTTAGTCCAGAGAAGTTATGAACTGATCACCTAGTCTGGTTGGCCAATATATGTTAACTTTTTAATAAAACTTCCAGATTTCTAGGTTGTTCTGAAAAACAGGAAGACTTGACAAAGCAGATTCATATTCTCAAAATTAAAACTTGTTTGGCTTGGCGTGGTGGCGCACGCCTGTAATCCTAGCGCTTGGGAGGCTGAGACAGGAGGACTGAGGCCAGTGAAGACCTTCAGCAACTGTGAGACCCTTTAAAGCCGGGTGTGGTGGCGCACGCTTGTAATCCCCGCGATTGGGAGGCTGAGACAGGAGGATCGCACAGGTTCAAAGCCAGCCTCAGTTACTTAGTGAGGCTCTTAGCAACTTAGTGAGACCCTGTTTCCAAATAAAATATAAAATAGGTCTGGGAGTATAGCCTGGAGATAGAAAGCCCCTGGGTTCCACCCCTAGTACCACCAAAAAAAAAAACAAAAACTTGTCAATATTGGGTGTGGTGGCACACGTCTATAATTCCAGCACTTGGGAGGCTGAGACAGGAGTTCCACAGGCTGGAGGCCAGCCTCAGCAAGCTAGCAAGACATTGTTTCGAAATATAAAAAACACATAGGCACATAGGCTGCACGTGGTGTGCACACTTGGAATCCCAGTACTTGGGAGGTCAAGAAAGGAGGATTACAGGATTGTGGCTAGCCTCAGCTACTTAGGCCCTCCACAATTTAGTGAGACCCTGTTTCAAAATAAAGAATAAACAAGAGGGCTGAGGGTATAGCTCAGAGGTAGAATGCCCCTGGGTCAATCCTCAGTAACACAAAAATAAACAAGCAAACAAATAAAGAAGGGAGGAGGGTATAGCTCAGAGCTAGAATGCGATTAATCCCTAGTACCAAGGGGGGGGGGAGGAAAACTCAAACAAAAAAACTTATCAGTTGGGGCCCTATTAGGTGGGACCTATACTATCCAAGGCCACCTTCTTTAATTTTGGTTACCTAACTGATCTGAGTTTTTAATCTCCATAACTTCTATGATCTTCTTAATCTTTACTACTACTTTCATAAGAAGGAAAACTTACATATAATGACTCAAATAAGAATGCAAATTAAACTCTGGATTAGTACTACAACACAATGTGGTCAGAAAAGCCCCTCCTATTCTCTGCCTTTTTTTAATCACTGGAAAACTACTCAGAACTGGCTGATTCTTTGTGCAATTGTATCAAATAGAGATCCTAGAAAAGAGCAGTTTATGGTACATCTTACTATAACGTTTGCTTGTTTTGTAATAATTGGTCCAAAGAGAATTACTCAGTCTGATGTGGGTGCTTGGCATGAGTATTTCCTAGTGGCACACAGTAATTTCGCCAGAGCTCTGAGTATCTGAATCTCCAAGTATCATATGGACGATATGCATATGTTCTGGAGTGGGGGCAAGAACATGTCTATTGCCCATATAATCATTTGAAAAATAAAAAAATCCAGGAAAGTTCATAAAACAAATAGGTGAGAAAATATGACTTGATAAAGAACTTGGGAAGAATGCTACTCACTCTGATAAAAGAATAGGGGTTTGAATTAGGTTCCTACTGTACTGAGGATGCTTTGAAGTTCTCTCTGTGTACAATCCCCAGTTCCCTATGTCAGGTTGTCTTTCCTGCTGTTGCTTGGGCTGAAAGACAAAAAGGCATTGAGTCCGGCTGACACGAGGAGAACAACTATGGGGATAGTACATACTCTTTCCCAGCAAATAATTAATGCATTGTTTACAACATTTTGGAATATAAACACAAGAAACCTTCAAGTTGTGTTTTGTTATTTTTGTTTTTGTTTTTCTGGCTTTTGTGGTGCTGGAGATCAAACATGGGCCCTCATACATGCTAGGAAAGCACTCTACTACTGTTCCAACCCCAGCCTAAGAAACCCTAAGGTTAACGCCCATATATACAAACCACACTTCCCAGTTACTGCTACAAGGAAAGTTTCCATGGGTAAGTACAGTACATGTTATGAAATGGGGCTGCTGTCCTAGGTAGCTTTTCCTACTCTTGAACTTTTACTTATATTTTACTCTTTCTTTTTAAATTTTGAAGCAGGGCCCCACTGAGTTGCAGAGGGCCTTGTTAAGCTACTGAGGTTCGTCTTGAACCTGCGACCCTCCTGTCTCAGCCTCCCAAATACGAAGATTTCAGGTATGTGCCACTCATCTCTTTTTTATTTTTTATTTTGAAATAGCATCTTACCAAGTTGCTGAGGCTAGCCTGGAACCTGCGACCCTCCTGTCTCGGCTTCCCAAGTACTGGCATTATAGCCATGAGCACCATGTCTGGCTTAGTGTCTCCTAGATGCTATTAAACAAACCTTTGCCTATTCCAAAGTCATGAAGATATCCTTTATTTTTCTTCTCAGTTTTATTATTTTACCTTTTATACTTAGATTTAATACATCTGGAGTTGACTTTTTATATGAATTAGCAAATTGTATAATTTTATGAGTAAAAAACTGTGTTGTGGTCAATCTCATATTCTCAAAACTGACCTTGGTTTTGCATTGTTTACCTTAAAGAAAAAAAGACAGGTTTTAGCTACATAAGGCCAGTTAATAAGAGCTGGGTTTTTTTTTTTTTTTCAAAATGAAGAAACTCACTCAAAAATTTCCCATTCATTTCTACATTTATTCACTTTTCTTCAAAAACAAAGTGTACCCAAAACAACACCGGCAACACATACAGTTTATACATCTGAGTGCATCTCTTTCCATCCCTCTTTGACCTTGGAGCCTCTCAGCCACACAGCCTTGCCGTCTCTGTGCGCCATCGCCTTGCCCTACCCTTAAAGCAAATCTCCAGCAGGTTTCAACTCTCCCAGATTTCTTCACTTGAACACTGTCTTTCTCCAAATTTAAAGTTCTTCTTGATCCCTTGAAATTCTGTACATTTTTTTAATTAGTGGCTTTACCATTTATTTAGTAATATTTGCAGTGTTTTGAGAGCCAAGTTCAAAACACAATTTATAAATACTAACTCCTTTATTCATTACAATTCTATAAAGTTGTTATTATCACCATCTTAACTTCACAGATGAGAAAACTGAGGCATAGAAAGAGGTTAAGCGAATTGTTCAAGTGATGGAGCTAGGATCCAACCCAGCATCTGGCTGGAGTCCACTCCCCTGCCTTTTCTGTGCGTGGGTGCTAGGGATTGAACGTGGAATTCCATATCCAAACTACACCCCCAGCCCTTTACAAAGTTTTTTTGCTTTGAAACAAGGTCTAGCTAGGTTGCTGAGAATCTCCCTACATTGCTGAGACTGACCTCAGACCTTTGAGGGCTGACCTCAAACCCTCCTGGCTCTGCCTCCCAAGTACTGGGATTGCACGAGTGCGTGACCTACCCCAGCTTTAGTCTACCCTTATCAGAAGTTTTCAAAGCATATCTGCGGACTCCCTAGGGATTCTTGAAATCCTTTCAGAGGTTTTGGAGGTCACAACTATTTCCTTCCTTTTACCCTCCCTTCCAGTGTGTGTGTGTGTGTGTGTGTGTGTGTGTGTGTGTGTGTGTGTGTGGTGTGTGTGGTGTGTGTGTGGTGTGTGTGTGTGTAGTACTAGAGATTGAATCCAGGGCTATTCTTCCTCCCACCTACAAACTATTTTCATAACAAGAACTTGTTATTCACCTTTTTTACTTTGTTGACCTTTACACTGGCGGTATAAAACCAAGAGGGTAAAATCAGTTGGAGTCAAGGCAGCAGCACTAGAATGTACTAGCAGTTATTATATTCTTTATCATCATACTCTCACAGAAAAAAGCCAGTTTCACTTAAGAATAGTCCTGAATTAATAATTTTGTTAAATTCTGATTTTGGTTATTCTGTATGCTTCTTTGGTTTGTTTCTGGGATACTGGTACCCAGAGTACAGTCTTCCTCATTGTGGTTTCTTACCCACATTGTACGAACTGAAGTCTACCTCTAGACAGAATCTAGGCTCAGAGTTCCTTGATCAGACTCCATTTCACAGAAAAGACTAAGGAAATAAGATACCCTACACAAACTCAGAGGTAAGTGCCCAGCTACTTATGTTAATCAATGTTGTCTTTTTTATGAATTGAAAAATGAATGATGAAAAAATGAGTCTGCAAAGACAAAAAGACTGGAACATAAAAAACAAACATGCAGAATTAGTTTTTCAGAGCTATATCTGTAGAACTCTAGATCAGGGTCAGCAAACTCTTCCTCTAAAGCACCAAACAGTAAGTTTTAGGTTTTGTAGGTCACAAAGCCCCTGCTGCAACTCAGATCCACCTTAATAGTGAAAAGGAAACCACAGACAGTATGTAAACAAGTGGTGTGGCTGTGTTCTAATAAAATGTCTACTTATAGCAAGACATGGCTGAAAGGACTGGTTCGTGGACCACAGGTCTGGCAATTCCTGCTCTACAGTCAGTGCCAGGCACACAGTAGTACACAAACAGTGGACAATAAATGAATGATTTCAAAATGAGTTAGGTTAGAAATATCATCAGGAAAGACATTACAAAATCTCATGACTATAAGCCAGTCTGCCTGCCTGCCTTTCTTTCTTTCTTTCTTTCTTTCTTTCTTTCTTTCTTTCTTTCTTTCATTTTCTTTTTCTCTTCCTTTTCTTACAGAACTTTTTGTTCAAGGATATTCCAGTACATTTTTTTGTGGTGCCTACTGGCCCACCAGACACTGTAAAAAAAAAAACAAAACAAAACCAAAAAACAGAAATTTAAGAGACATGGATTTGTGCTCCAGGATCAGTATAGGTAACTGGGAGTGAAGCTTAATAACAGAGAGTGAGCTTAGCATGTGGCAAGGCCCTAGATTCAATCCCCAGCTCAAAAAAAAGAAAAAAAGAAAAGAAAAAAAAGATCAATGTAGGTACAAGAACAGAAATACTAATGTTTGATTTCATGTATCTACACAGATATATCATTTCACCCTAAATTACAACAGCCATAACAATATAAAATGCTACAATGATAGAGCACTAAAACCTCAAAGTTTTAAAATACATCACTCTAACTTCACAAAAGTGGTTCTTAAAAGGACCTCAAAAATGATTGCAGTATATTCCAGAAGGTGATTTCTCTTTTAGTTAAAATACAATACTTAGGGAGTTGGATAATATATATCTTGAAAAGAGGCCTAACTATAAATCACTGCAAAATTGTTACATACATAGAGACAACCTGATATATACTATGGCATAGTTTAAAAAAAAAAAAGGACTGACTTCATGATACCTATCTTTTCTAATCCATGGGATTTAAAGAAGATCAAATGGAACAGAGATTGTAAAAACACATTATGGCACATAAATAACAATATACAGCTCAAAATCAAGTAGCTTATTTAAGTCAAATATTTGCAATTTATAATAATGAGAGAGGGAAAGTTGCAAACTGTCAAGTATTTAGTAGTAGCTCCAGTCATAAGTCCTTTTTTATACACAGCTCAACCAAAGGGAGGTAGAAAGAAAACGGCCTCTCTGTCTGTAAACAATGATCATTTATTAGGAGTTCTCTGAAAATGTCTCGTTTCCACCTGAGATTATATTACTTTCTTAATTAGAAGTGTGAGCAAATAGTTTCTAACATCTCCCTCTCGAAAGTTTATAAAATGACACATCAACTATTCTGAATAATTGCCAACACAATTTTGTAACTGCTTACACTCTACAATTGCAGGAGGGTCAAAGCAAGAGTGGCTACATAATGCCTTTTGGTAAATACCCATTCCACAAAGAATGGTGGTCCCAATAAGACTCATCCCCTGGTGAAGCCACAGCTGTCAATTTGTGTGAGTACACTCAGCTGGGCAGGTTGGCAAAACTGGCAGGGCACAGTGGTTCTCATCTGTAATCCCAATACGTGGAAGGCCGAGACTGGGGGAATCTCAGGTTTTCAGTCAGCCCCCACAACTTGGTGGGGCCTTCTGAAATTTATTGGGACCCTGTTTCAAAAGAAAAATAAGAGCCCGGCGTGGTGGTGCACACTTGTAATCCCGGCGTTTGGGAGGCTGAGACGGAAGTATCGTGGTTCGCAGGCAGCCTCAGCTACTTAGTGAGGCCCTCTGCAACTCAGTGAGACCCGGTTTCAAAATAAAGAATAAAAATTAGGGCAGAGGGTGTAGCTCAGAGGTCGAATGGCCCCGGGTTCCATCCCTAGACCTGCAAAAAAAAAAAAAAAAAAAAAAAAAAAAACAAGGAAGGAAGGAAGGAAGGAAAGGAAGAAAGATAGTAAGGCTGAGGGGTAGAGCTCAGAGGTAGAACACTCCCGGGTTCAATCCCCAGTACCTTAAAAAAAAATGGTGAAACTACCTAACAACCCATTTCTCAGATCATATCCCCATCATTAAATGACTTATGGACTTATGCCTATATACAGTTCTATCTGGGGAGAATTCTGTGTTCTTGGAATATAGTATGTTAGAAAATGATCCTAGAAACAGAGTACGGCCATATCACCAAAGTTTAGTATCCATGCTAAGAATCTGAATTTAAGCCAGTAGGCCATGAAAAATCCCATTACTCCAAGAGAGCTTAAAAGTATGGATATAAACTACCATGTTTTTTATCTACATAATATTGTTCTGAAAAGAATTCAATGTGACTTTTAAAATGCTTGCTGCATGACATCAAAAGTAGGCAAAAATGATCAACAAAAAATGGTGAAAAATAAAAAGAAATGTCATAACAAAATGCAACAAATATGTCTAATAGGGCCTACTTGCTAACTAGAAGCCATTCAGTTGACTTAATTGCTCCTAGCACCCAACACAAAAAAGAATTCGACTACTGAAGAGGTGCAATTTTCTAAAAAACAATTACTCAGAAATACAATTAAGTCTTGACTCAGATACCATAAGAATACTTCATCTTAGTTTATAAGTAAAAAACAATATGATTGGTCAACATCTGTAATGTAAAACAGAAGTTTTCAGGATTGTTCTGATACCACTTTTCCAATATAAATCAATAGTGTCATGGTTAATTTCAGTTAACAGTAAGTTTACAAGGAACCACAGTTAAAAATAAATTGTTAATAATCCCTGTGCTTGGGAGGAGGAGACAGGAAGATCATGCAGGTTCAAAGCAAGCCTCGCTGGCTTAAGAGAGATCCTATTTCCAAATAAAATATAAAAAATAGGTCTGGGAGTGTAGCCCAGAGGTAGAGGGGTTCCATCCCAGTACCACCAAAAAAAAAAAAAAAAAAAAGTTAATACATCTAAAGATGTACAATAACTTAATCATGCTTATAATTTAGGCAGACGTTCACAAAGCTTTTATCTCTTGATCATGCTTTTGTTCTATCAAGGATTGCTAAGGCAGAGCAAAAAGGGTGGGGAGAAAGAAAAGTAAGCCCACAAACCTCTGCATTAAGTGGTAGAGTTCCTCTATGATATTTCTATATAACAGCTTTCGGTAAAAGATTTTATTTGAACTAAGGAACTCAAAAGGTTAAAACACATCTGGAAACTTTATTCTAAATCCCAGATGAAGAGCAAACTCTTTAACAATAGTAAACTACAGTCCATATAATATTAAAAACACTTTAGACATAGCAAGTTCACTGGGCCATTGGCTAAGGCAGTCATCCAAACTCTGAACTGAGATGTTCTGAATATCAAAAGTCATCCATTTATCCTATTAAATTCTCTAAATTTCCCCCTACAAATTACATAATTAGATATGTGTAAGTACTCACTGAAAATGTCTATTCACCATTACCATGCACTATGCCCTCAACTAGCACTTCTTATAGATTTAGTTCCCACCAAATCTAGATAGGTGAGGTACACACACACACACACACACACACACACACACACCCCTTTTTAATCTCTTAAAGACTGGCAACATAGTAACATTCCCTTCTAATACACTGTACTACCCACAGCTCTTAGCTCTTGCTCCCCTTTGGTACCAGAGTTAATCCCTCCACAAAAGTTAATCAACCCAGATGAATATCTGACCTATCTAAAGTCAAGGACTGGGGGAAGACATACAAAAAGTAACAAGGGTATAAACTTGCAATTCAATTCCATTTGAATTCTGTATTACATCTTAATAAATATTTTTCCCCTTTCTTCAGCTAAAATAGATCTCTATTCCCATGTGTTCTGGTCCTTGATTAAAATCCTTTAAAATGGTAATTTGTTAGAGAACATAAGACTGCCTTTCTTCTTACCTTTGGTTATCTCCCCTAATGTCTACAAGGTTTTTTTGTTTTGTTTTTTGGTGGTACTGGCATTCTCGGAAACCCTTCTACCTCCAGGCTACACTCCCAGACCTATTTTTATAATTTTTATTTGGAAACAGGGTCTCTTAAGCCAGCGCGGCTGGCTTCCAACCTGCACGATCCTCCTGTCTCCACCTCCCAAGCACGGGGATTACAAGTGTGTGCCACCACGTCTGGCTTGTCTACAAAGTTTTAAACAAACAGTAAGCATGATTATCACAACTGAAACCAACTACTTTTAGCCTCTAATGAGATTGTCCAAAACTAATGAAATTCTCTTAAAATTAAGACCACTGACTGAAACATCCTTCCAGAAAGACTACCACCCACAACACTGTCAGCCTTCAAAGGTGTTTCAGATTAGGAAGCACTCTGCTAGCATCTAAAGTTTTCACTATTTTCCATGTCCATAAAATACACACACAGATGGCACATTTTAATACAAGAAGCAGTAGCTCGGAGGTCGAATGCCCCTGGGTTCCATTCCCAGACCCGCAAAAAAAAAAGAAAGAAAAAAAAAAGAAGCAGTCACCAACAGACCTCAGTACATGCAACACCACTTATCTGTCAGTATCTTTATTATTTTTTAAAATTATTTGTGGTACTAGAGATTGAAGCCAGGGGCGTTCTACTGAGTTACAATTCCAGTCCCATTTACATCTTAGTTTGAAACAGGGTCTCACTATGTTGCTGAGGACCTCAATAACTTGCTGACAATGACCTGCAAACCTGTCTCAGCCTCTCAAGTACAGGTGTGCAACACGATGCTAATACTTTTAAAAATAACTACAGTAACCTGTGCATTGGCAAAGTAATCCCAGTACCTGGGAAGCTGAGAAAGGAAGATCGAAAATTTAAGGCCAGCCTGGGAAACTTAGCAAAGCTCTGTCTCAAAATAAAAAAGGACTGGA
The DNA here is from genome assembly GCF_963383645.1 of Muscardinus avellanarius. Classification (NCBI taxonomy): domain Eukaryota; kingdom Metazoa; phylum Chordata; class Mammalia; order Rodentia; family Gliridae; genus Muscardinus; species Muscardinus avellanarius. Next base: position 143,795,786 of record NC_137788.1, on the reverse strand, counting down.
GGCATAGTGCAGAGGTAGAACACCCCTGAGTTCGGTTCCCAGTGCCATTAAATAAGTAAACAAATAGATATTAAAACTACAATATAATGAATTTAATAAATTGCCTAAAAATTACTTTACTAAAAACCTTCACCAAGATTCCTGAAGAAATATTTTTGCTTTTCTTTCTTTCCTTTTTGGAGTTAAGGCTGATAATAAGAATCAATCTTTTATATTCCAGACGAACAGAATGGTATCAATAAATGTTATGCTTAACATACATTACCTTGTATATCTAATATCTAGAATAGCACGGTCCAATGCAATAGCCAGTAAACCACATGCGGCTACTGAGAATATGAAATGACGCCTATACCTGTAGCTGACTGAGAAGAGGAAGGCAGGGGAATAAAGATTTCTATTCTACTGTACTGGGTTCTGGAGATGTTTCTCAATTGAAAATATCTTCCTTTGTGAGTTCCAGATTTTTTTAATTTATTTATTTATTTATTTATTTTTTGGTGGTGGTACTGGGGATTGAACCCAGGATTATTCTACCTCTGAGTTTTACCCCCAGACCTTTGTATTTTTATTTGGAAACAAGGTCATCTTAAGTTGTTGAGAGCCTCACTAAATTGCTGAGGCTGGCTTTGAGCCCAATTCTCCCATTTCAGACTCTGAAATACTGAGATTATAGGTGTGTACCACCACACCTGGTTAGTTCCAGATTCTTAATCCTAAAGCCTCAAAAATCTAGCACTATAATACATAGTATTTCTCCTCTCAAAAGAAGCAAGTTTAATGATGGTAATGATAACTTACAAGTATAGATGTCTCATTCCACCTTCAAAATACCTATCCTAAGGTAGCACATTAGTATTCTTTTTTACAGATTCAAAAAATAGGGCACAGAAAGATTTAACATAATTTGTTCAATATAATTTAGCTAATTTATTTATTTATTTATTTATTTATTTATTTATTTATTTATTTATTTTTGGTGGTACTGGGGTTCCTGGAATCCCTTCTACCTCCGGGCTACACTCCCAGACCAATTTTATATTTCTTTATTTGGAAACAGGGTCTTCTAAGCCAGTGCCTGCTGCTGTCTTCGAACCTGCGCGATCCTCCTGTCTCTGCCTCCCAAGCGCAGGATTACAAGCGTGCACCACCACGCCTGGCTATCATTTAGCTATTTTAAAAGGGACACCTAGGATCTGAATCCAGGCAGCCTGACTACAGCCTTATGTACTTAACCGTGTCTGGGGGCCTTATAGAGCCTAGGAATTCCACTTCAGTCAAACAGTGTAATACAAAAGTAAAAGAAACTAGAATTCACTTAAAGTCTCAGTAAAACTGTCACAGAAATAGGGCCAGGATCAATGGGAAGCATGCTACTGTATTAAAGGGTAGAACCGGACAGCGGGGCAAGAGTAGAAGAGTTTTACATAGGGTGCTTACAGGCTCCTACAACTACTTTCTAACCCAGTAAGGTTAATTCGCTTCTTAGCACTTTTCTCTACCCCCTTGATAAAACAGTAATACAGGACATAGGAAATCATCTCAGAGAAATCAAAGATTAAAAGAAAAACTGGTACCAGTTTACTATACAATTCCCCTCAGAAAGTGAGGTATAAAAGCTCACTTTCTCAATGTGTGTCCTTTCTGTTTAATCTCATTTTAAAATAAGGCTTCATGAGTACGTTCCAAAGGCTTCTATCACCCGGAATTTTCTCTTTGACACTAATTAAAAAAGAGAGGAGGAGGGAAAAATATTGAGGTACTCAAAACAAAATAGCAGCACCAAATTAAACTTGGCTTTACAAGTGAAACTCCAAATGACTATGACCGGAGAAGTAAATCTCCACATTATAGACATTACAATTCCGTCAAAGTTGGGCTTGCCACCATTGAACTATGAGCGGCTGCATCTCTTCTCTAGAGCTACTGAAAGATAAAGAACTAGATGACCTCTGAAGACACACACAGTGCGGTAACAATCTATGATTATTCAAAAAGGAAACAAAATGGAGCAAACAGAACTTCTGTGTTCTTCATGGCTTTGAAATGTAGCTAACTACCCATCTCCTTCATTTCTCCCATGTATCCTTTGACTACATGTTTAAGATTATCTATATTCAACCTGTTTTCGTCACACTTTCTAAATGTGTTCTCATTCAGTAATTCTAAAGAAATTCACTTTGGTTTTCTTTTCAGCCAACATATTTGTGATATTAAAGATAAACATTGTAAATAACATCCCTTCTACGTCATGCCTTACCAGTTAAACAAAGTTTTATAAATCATTCTACATGCCCAACATTCTATTCAATACATTTATTTTAATCACCTCATCTGTACAAATAATATGATCTTGTGGGGGGTGTGTGGGGGGTCTAATTTAAAGTTTCATTCCTGAAGGAAATAAATGAGTATATTAGAAAAATGAGACACCTCCCCCAGATTCTTGATATGGTAACTTTCAGTAAGAAAAATAAAAATGGATTTTTCTTCAATAGAGATCCATAATTAAAAGTAAAACGGATAAGCTTAAAACTTCCAATTGCATTTAGAGAACAAGAGGTTCCTTTATTTTGAAATTTATGCTTTCTCTGATTATATTTATGTTATTTTCAGGAGCAGTTTTCTGTATTAATACCAAATATTATATTCCTAAAATATATTTTGTATATGATTGGCTGGCCAAAGCACTCATTTGAAATGGCCGAGAGAGCTGGGCACAGTGTCACAAGCCTATAATCCCAGTGACTCTGAGGGCTGAGCCAGGAAAATTGGAAGTTCAAGGCCAGCCTCAGCAACTTAGTAAGAGCCTATCTCAAAATAAAAAATAAAAAGCACCGGGTATGTAGCTCAGTGGTAGACCTGCACCTGGGTTCAAACACCACAGAGGGGTGGAGGTGGGGAGGCTGAAATACATTTAAAAATAAACAGCATTAGTAATGCAGATCTTAATGCTCAGAATAGTTTTGATGAATATGTATGATCACTAAAAACATTTTAAGTGTTATTGCACAAAAGTATTTTGTAAATAAAATTCTACCACCCATCCCACCCTCGTATCTTACACTCACAAGAAAAAACAGACCCTAAAAAATGTCTTATCATGGTGAACTAAGTATACCTTCAAGAACTTTAGATGGAAAAAAAAAGTTCTATGCCCAATTACACAGGGTTATAGGCTTAATTCTCTACTCACACAGTTGAGGTTGATGAGCAAACAGCTGTCCTGTATCTTGAGACAGACATTAGCTTCCTGCCTTCCCTATCCTCATAAGCAGCTACTTAAAGTTTGAGTTTTATGCAAGAAAACATTTTAAAGCCTTCAGTGTTTTACTGCAGCAGACTTCAGATTCATTCCTGCAACATATTTAACATGAAACAGAGTTGAGACAGTTAAAATTTATTATGTACCACATTTTAATCATCTAAAATTTTAGGAGTGCTTTCACTATTATAGCTACATTAAGAAAAGGACTTAGGGTTAAAAAAATTTAAAAAATCCATTTGATATTTGACGTTAACATAAAAGTTTAAGTTTATAAATTTAACCTATGGATTTTCTATACCTGGTCACAAGGCCAAATAGATAGACTATTTTTAATAATCATCTCTACCCAAAGAAAGTGAAACTGAGTATTTTCCTGAAGCTTATTTAGCATAACCAACCACTAAATAAAGAACACCTTTTCAAAGAGTAGTAGAGTGCATTTGGCATTCAGCTCCTGACTAGAAAAAATGATATTTGAGTCCTGCTGTGAGCAGGAGCCATATCCTGATATCACCATACAGCTCTGTAACGTATTTCCCCAGAGATTTAAATTTCTACAGTACCATTATTACTACAGGTTAATCAAGTGGTAGAAGGCTTCTCTAGAAAATAAGTACTTCCATAAGAAATATTTATCCAACTGAACTTTCAAAAGAAAACAAAAAATTGGGAAGGTTTTATAATTAGGAAGTAACTACAAACATTAAATAAAACATTAAATAAAAATGAAGTACTCTGAAAACTCTGACACAGATTACTCTTAATAGCCCAAATGCTTATATCTTTACCCAATTTAATTTTTAAAAACATCCTCCTACTATTATAATGTATAATTTTTTTTGCAGTACTGGGGATGGAACCCAGGGGCATTCTATCTCTGAGCTACACCCCCAGCCATATTTTAATTCTTCATTTTGAAACAGGGTCTCACTGAGTTGCAAAGGGCCTAAGTAGCTGAGGCTGTTTGCAAACTGTGACCTCCTGTCTCAGCCTCCCAAATGCTGGGATTACAAGCGTGCGCCACCACTCCTGGCTATCATGTATAAATTTTAATGCACACTTTTTTCAGAAAGCCATATCCAGGAGAAAATTTTAGGCTTAGATGTGTTCATGGTTTTTCCTTTCATCTACATTCTTATTACAAGTAAACTTATGTCAGGCAAAATGTATGTACTTCAATTAAAAGGTCCTAGAACTCAGGTAACTACTTTTCTTCTATATGTACTTTGGATTTGATACAAAAACTTTAGAGAAAGCTTTATGATTTCACAAACATACTAAATGCTTTATTTTTATTAGCAATATGGATTAAAAACACCATGAGAAACAGCTACATCCCAGGCTGTCTTAAGACAGGGTCTAGCTAAGTTATGATGCTCCTGCCTCAGCTCATGAGTAGCTGCGATTAAAGGCATGCACCATCACAAAGCCAGTTCTGTACCCACTGTTTTAATATCTTGAAAGTGACTTGATATTTTGAATAAGATTAACTTGGATTACAATTTAAGCCCATTATTATTTTATAATAAGCATGAAATAAGAGATGGAGCTTACACCTATTGATCACACCACCACCACCACCACCCCCGCCCCCCTGGGAATGTTACCCAGGCTGGGCTCAAACTCCTGTCCTCCAGCAATCACAGGTATGCACCATCAAGCCTGCTTCATTACCACTTCTTAAAAGATGGGCGTGGGGAGTTGATAGTTTTGACAAATTCTACTGACATGATTTGAAAGTCCTAGATTTTAAAGTATAACTGATATTATGCAATTTACTAGTCTAACAAAGTACACCTTACTTTTTTGGTAGTACTAGGGACTAAGCCAAGAAGTGTTCTACCTGAGCTACATACCCAGTCCTATTTATATTTTGAAACAGGGTCTTGCTAGGTTGCTGAGGGTCTCAACTAAATTGCTGAGGATGGTATTGAGATGAGATCCTCCCATCTCAGCTTCCCAAGTACTGGGATTTCAGACATGTGCTGCCATGCCTGGCAGAGGCCTTACCTTTCAAATAAAACAACAGAGTATTCCTATGTAATACAACCAGGAATCACTTCTGATTGTTTTCTAATCCTTTGAAAAATAGACAAAAAACAGCTTCCTCACATCTTAAATGAAACTCTTGCTCGTTCATTAAATTTGTATTATAAAATAATTCATATTCCTATGAAGTTTAGTTTCTCTGATAAGAACCTCATTAAAAAGGTATTTCTGCTTGGGAGGCTGAGACAGGAGGATCACATGGGTTCGAAGCCAGCCTCAGCTACTTAGTGAGGCTCTCAGCAACTTACTGAGACCCTGTTTCCAAATGAAATATAAAAAAAAAGGTCTGGGAGTATAGCCCGGAGGTAGAAAGCCTCTGGATTCCACCCCCAGTACCACACACACACAAAAAAGGTATTCCTGCCGGGTGTGGTGGCTCACGTTTGTAATCCCTGTGCTTGGGAGGCCGAGACAGGAGGATCACACATGTTCAAAGCCAGCCTCAGTACTTAGTGAGGCTCTTAGCAACTTAGTGAGACCCTGTTTCCAAATAAAATATTAAATATTAAATAGGTCTGGGAGTATAGCCCGGAGGTAGAAAGCCCCTGGGTTCCACCCCCAGTACCACCAAAAAAAGAAAAAAAAAAAGGTATTCCTGAAAAGCATATTGACCAATATTTAAATATAAAGCCTAAAGACTAAGAAACTTCTTCACAAAACTAAAAGTTTTAAATTATACACAAAAATTCTGTAAAATAAGTTGCATTTTTATTTTTATTTTTTATGTTGTTGGAAATGAAATCCAGGGTTTCACATGGATTTTTCTTTTTTTCTTTTTTTTTTTTTTTGGTGGTACTGGGGTTCCTGGAAACCCTTCTCTGGGCTACACTCCCAGACCTATTTTATATTTTTATTTGGAAACAGGGTCTCTTAAGCCAGCGAGACTGGCATCTAACCAGCGCGATCCTCCTGTCTCCGCCTCCCAAGCGCGGGGATTACAAGCGTGCATTCTAACATTGAGCTACAGAGCTCCAGGCCAAATTTAAATATGTGGAAGAATACTGAGAATTGAACCCAGGTGCGAATTCTAACTCAGAGCTACATTCCCAGCTGTATTTTATTTTTATTGTAAAACAGGGTATTATTAATTTGCTGAGGCTGGCTGTGAACCTGCAATTCTAGTATCTTGCCTCCCAAATACTGGGATTACAAAAGTGTACTATGACACCCAGCCAATTACATTTTAAAGTAAAATATACCTGTAATCTTAGAACTTGGGAGGCTGAAACAGGAGGATTACAGGTTTGAGGACAATCTCAGCAACTTCTTAAGACTCTCAGGAACCCAGTGAGACCGTTTCAAAATAAAAAATAAAAAGGGCTGGGTATGTAGCTCAGAGGTAGAATGCCTCCTGAGTTCAATTCCTAGTACCCCTCCACCACCATTTAAATGTTTTACTTGTTGCTGGGCATGGTGGCGCACACTTGTAATCCCAGTGCTTGGGAGGCTGAGACAGGAGATCATACAGGTTTGAAGCCAGCCTCAGCTACTTTGTGAGGTTCTTCAGCAGCTTAGTGATACCCTGTTTCCAAATAAAGTATAAAATAGATCTGGGAGAGTATAGCCTGGAAGTAGAAAAGCCCCTGGGTTCCATCCCCAGCACCACAAAAAAAGAAAAAAGAAAAAAAAAGTTTTACTTGTTAGCCATGAAATTAAAATGCTCAAAATAAGTTTTTTTTTAAAACAGCCTTTTAATTAAGCAATAAAACACATTCACTTATTCTTTGTTATGTGCAGACTTAAGTGATACAAAATATAAGACATAAATCCAGCCTCAATAAAGTTGGGTGGTGGTCCTTATTCCCTTACCTCTTACCACTTACAATTGTGAATAAATTAAAATGTTATTCATCCAGTAAAAAGTGCTAACACTGAACAGTGTTATCTTAAATACCATGTTCAGTTTTTAAGAAGTTTCCAACCACTATGTTCTGATCACTTATCCTGGTTAACAATTAGTTATCTTACACATAAATGCTGTTAGAAGTGAAGTAGACAATGTGTGGAGAAAACTAAACACAAAAATAGCACTGCTACTCAGAAACAAAGTACTTGTTAGTACACAATTCACTTTCCTTGAGCCATGCAATTCAGCCCACTGCAGTTTGATAATACTAAATTTAGGAGCCATCTGTCTTGCTCATCACTGTACAGTATTTCTACTTTCTGGCACACCTACTTAGAACAGGTGTTCTGGAAAATTGGATGTTTTAATAGATTAATACTTGCCTGCATTTATCCACATCACAAAAACAAACCCTGAACCCCTATATACCAACTGCAGGAAATCCTATCACCCATGCAAAAATCAAATTACCAAAATATTCTCCACCTTTAATATGTAGGACCAATTTGGGAATGTTTTAAGGGTGTAGAACACACGAATCAGGTCTAAATTAGCTCAATTTCTCCTACCATATCATTAAATAGTCAGCAGTAGGTTCATGTATGGCAATCCAAAAATATTAGGCCAGATGACAAGCCCTTGTTTGTTAAGATTTTCTAATTTGTGCTACTTTCTCTTTAAAAATTTAATGGCAACCACAGGTCATTTAGAAAAAAAAACAATAACTATGCCAATACAACAAAAGTTGTCTTCTTTTACACCATTACAACACACTACACATATATTTTTACTATTTCTTTTTTCTATTTTTTTGTAGTATTGGGGTTCCTGGAAACCCTTCTACCTTCGGGCTACACTCCCAGACCTATATTTATACTTTTTAAAATTTGGAAACAGGGTCTCTTAAGCCAGCGCAGCTGGCTTCAAACCTGCGCGATCCTCCTGTCTCCATCTTCCAAGCGCGGGGATTACAAGCGTGTGCCACCACACCCGACTATTTTTACTATTTCTAATGATGAAAAATCACTAGCAATTTGACCAATTTTCAAGTAGCCCTTGCTTAGGGGAAAAAAAGTAAAGCAAATTAGTTTTAAAACTACTTAGAAAGCCAAATGAACTGAGTCTGTATAGATCTGGTTTCAACACTGCACAAGAGAACACCTTGATAACTTCCTGTATTACAGAGACCCGATCTATAAATGATTTGACAGGTCTAAAGCAGACATTTCAAGATCTGGTTTTTCTGCTGTTTCTATGTGTAACTGTAAAAGCCACAAAATAAACTGCTAGGTACTGTACTCTTTGAAGCCAGCTAGCAAGCATCCAATTTTTTACTTCACCAACAATAGGCTCTTTAATAGCTCCTTATTTAATGCTTTTAAACCTGCTGGATGAAGTCCAAAAGTCTCCAATAATGACCTCAACATATGGCTAGATGTTAAATTCCCAAAGACCTGGCTTTAAGTCAGATAGAACCAAAGGGTAGAATGTGATTCAAAAATTCTAGACATCAAGTTTTTAAAAATGGAAAATTTCCGGAAAGGATCGCTAAACATAAATCTTCCTATATAACCCCTAGCCAAGTGTTTCTTAAAACCAAGGATTAACAGAATCAGAAAGCAGAAAACTCCTTGGTCTACTCCATACCAAGTGAATCAATCTCTGGAGACTGAAGCCTAACTAGCTCCAAGAGATTCTAAGATTCTTAGATACATTACACAAAAATATTATTTGTAGCCCAGAACATAGTAAGTACATATTTCAAGCAGAAGAGTTTCAAACTATTGTAAAGGTGGCAGCTTCAGAATAATTCAGGACAACTAAAATTAGGGCAGAAAATGAACCCCCAACCCTGCATCCATCACTGGGCCCTGTTAACCTTTGTTTTAAGAAACATTAGTCTAAACATTATAGAAGAAATCCCTGCTTACTGTTATTTCAGGAAAACTCTGGGTTTTTAAACTTTATCTCTTAAATTTTTTTTCTTCTCTTTTGATAGTACTTAGGATTGGACTCATGGCCTCACACATGCTAGGTAAGTACTCTTCCTGAGCTACATCCACAGCCTCTGTTTTTTAGGTGTGTGTGTGTGTGTGTGTGTGTGTGTGTGTGTATGTGTATGTGTGTGTGTGTGTTGAACCCAGGGAAGTTCTACCTCTGAGTTATACCCCTACCCCTATTTATTCTTTATTTGAAAGCAGGATATAACTAAGTTTCTATGTGCTGGTATCGAACCTGCAATCCTGTCTCTGCCTCCCAAGAACTGGGATTAAAGGCCACCACACCTGGTTCCAAGCCTCCATTTTTAGTTTGAGACTTCACAATTCTCAAACTTGGCCTCAAACTTGTGATCCTCTGCCTCAGCCTCTCAAGTAGCTAGAGCTACATGTGTGCTAACACACTCAGCATATCTCTTAAAATTTTGAATCATGCATCCCCAAGAGAAATCTGTTAAGCAGGGTGCAGTAGCACATACCTGTAACCCAAGCAACTCAGTAGGCTGAAGCAGGAGGATCTTAAGATGGAGCAGCCTTGGCAACCAAGTGAGATCTTATCACAAAATAAAAAATGATGCAGGTGTAGGTCACTGGCAGAGTGCCTTGGGTTCAATCGCCAATACTACCAAGAAGAAAAGAGGAGGAGTTAAAAAAAACTTGCTGAAAGATAATTATTTTCCACCATAAACTATGAAGAACCACTATTTGCATTTTTAGAAAATGCTTTTATTGGCTAAACATAAAAAACATGGTCAATACTAACTAGTAAGTAGCCAATAGGAACCAAGTGGTTTTACCTTTTTATCAGTTAGAAGGATGACAACAGGTGGTGCACACCTGTAATTCTAGTATTTAGGAGACAGACAGGAAGATCAAAGGTTTGAGGTAACTTAGTGAGACCATGTTACAAAATAAAAATGAAAAGGGTTGGGGGTATAGTTCAGTAACAGAATACTTCTAGGTTCAATTATTAGTACCCCCTGCAAAAGATAATGAAAATAAGTATCTGTTATCAATGCTCAAATTAATAATACTCAAATTCTGAGGTAAAAGTTTTAAATAAAATTTGGGGATGTGCAAATCAAAGCACATACAGAAAACATACCAAAATGCTATGTCTTGAATTAAAAACGATAGAATAGCCGGGCGTGGTGGCGCACACTTGTAATCCCCATACTTGGGAGGCTGAGACAGGAGGATCGCATAGGGAGGCAGTGTGTTCAGATGCCCCAAAACACAGAAATCACCCAGCAGGAAGACTGCTTCTTGGTAAGATAAGAAAAGCAGAACTCAGCAGAAGACAGTTGAAACGTGGTTGAATTAGGAGCTGCACAAAGAGCAGAGGACTGAAAAGAGATCCATGGTGAGTGGAGAGCTAAGGCAGGAGCCATCTTGAGCCCACACTGGAACTAGAGGCAGCCAGAATCCGGTGACTCTTGGAGATGAACTCCAGCAGAGATGAAGCTAAATCCTGCCAATGATTACAGTGAACCAACACAAAAAGCAACTGCACTCTTCTCTCCACTCTCAAATACCTCAAGACTGTGACTCTCCAGACCACCAGCCGAACTGCCCAGCACACTCCTGTGGCTGAGGCTGAATTCACTGGGACCAAGAAACAACAGAAACTTCTTGTAGAGACCTGAGTGGCTACAACCAACCTTGTCAAGACTACAAGCTTACAAACTGCTGCGAATCTTCAGGGCTGCAGGGACTCCCATGGTAACAACAAAATTTGTAGAGACTGTGAGTCTACAGACCATCCAGTAGAGGTGGGAGCAGGGGCTACAGTAGGACAAATCAGAAACACAAATCTGAAGTCAATTCCTAGGGACACTCAGAAAGGCACTAGAGTCAGCATTCCACCCAACTCCTGGAGGGGTCAGCCAACTGTGCCACAGGCTCAGAAGCCTGTAATTTCTTGCCTGGCAGGCAGAGGCAGTTTGGGTGCTGTGAGTATGGAGGCAGATGACCTGCAAACTCTCATGTGATAGAAGCTGCGAGACCTGTGGTGATGTCTCTGGAGTATTAACTCTGCCAGCCATTCACCCAGGCTACTAAGGGTGTAATCTCTTGCCTGGTAGAGTTTGAGCACACCAGCAGGGAGGCCAGAGAGCAGCAGGGTCTCACATTGATCACAACTGGAAGAACACCATTGGTGTCCATGGGCCAATATAACTCAGTCAGCCCTGCCCCAGACTCTCAGCCAGCCATGACCCAGACTCTTAACAATACTCTCTTTTGCCTGGGAGTTAGGGCCTGGTGATCATGGAGACCAATGGCTGGCAAGGTTTCACATGTTCATCCAGAAAAGCAGCAGTGATATCCCTGAAGGATTAAAACTCAAGCCAGTTGGGCTGTAGGCTCAGAATATTATAATCTCTGGCCCTGCTGAGTTTGAGTCCAAAGAGCATGGAAGCCAGTGGCTGGCAGGGTTTCAAGTGATCACAGCCAGCAGAGCAGTGGCGATGTCTGTGGGGCATTAAAACTCATCCAGCCGGAATGCAGGCATGAAACCCTGTAATCTCTATCCCTGTTCAGTTTGGGACCAGAGAACACAGAGGGAGACAGCCAATCAGAAATGGCAGCATGTCTATACTGGCTATTAAATACTATTAAAGATGTTTTGAGGAACTCAAAATTCTGATTACATGAGACATTGACTAAAATATAGACTCCTAGCATAAGACTATTATAAAGATATAACATAGGAATCCTGCATAAAGAAGAAGAGGATGCTAACACAAAAAAGATACAAACCCAAGATTATGCAGAAAATGTAAGAAAGGTCAACAAAGAAACAATAAACTCCCCAAACTCCATAACAATGGAAATCATCAATATAGAACTGTAGGAAATTCCAGAAGAATTCAGAATTTTGATTATTGATATGATTGAAGAGGATAAAAATGAAATCATAAAGTATACAGAATATGAAGCATATTAATAAAGCAATTGTTGCCCTAAGTAAGAATTTAAAAAGCGGCCCTAAACAAAATATAACTCAAAATGACAGGATGTAAAGATCTTTGCTCAATGACATTGTCCATGATCTAAACTACCCAATTACAAGGCACAGACTGGCAAAATGGATTATAGATCATAATCCAACTATATACTGCTTGCAAGAAACTCACCACACAGGCAACAATATTGAAAGGGTAAAGGTAAAAGGATGGAAAAAGATACTGCATGAAAATGGAGACCCAACACAAGCAGGAGACGAGACTCTTAATGGACAGTTATCAAAAGAGACAAAATGAGTCATTTCTTGCCAATACAAGGAATAATCCAACCAGAAGATATAATGATAGTAAATATTTATGACCCAGTTGTGGAAGTACCTACTTTGTGTGTGTGGTAGTGGGGGTACTGGGGATTGAACTTAGGGACATTCTACCTCTGAACAACATCCCAACCCTATGTGATTTATTTATGTACTTATTTTAAACAGGGTCTCATTAAGTTGCAGAGGACCCTGGTAAATTTCTGAGGCTGACCCCAAACCTGCAATACTAAGTCTCCCAAGTACTGGGATTACAGATATGCAGCACCATGCCCAGCTGGGAGCACCCATTTTTATGAAACTCTTTGTGACATTAAGACTCAAGCAAACTCCAACATAATAATATTGCAAGACTTCAACAAAACTCTCATACCACTATATTGATCTTCTAGAAAAATATCAGTAAAGACTCTTCAGATTTAAAGAATACTATAAACCAAATGGACCTAATAGCCATTTACAGAATATTACATCTAACAACAGCCGAATACACATTCTTTTCGGTTGCTCATGGAAGATTCTCCAAAATAGGTCACATTCTTGGGCACAAACCAAGTACCAGCTTTATTTATTTATTTATTTATTTATTTATTTATTTATTTTCTGGTGGTACTGGAGTTCCTGGAAACCCTTCTACCTTCAGGCTACACTCCCAGACCTATTTTATATTTTTATTTAGAAACAGGGTCTCTTAAACCAGCAAGGCTGGCTTTTGAACCTGTGCGATCCTCCTGTCTCCGCCTCCCAAGCATGGAGATTACAAGCGTGTGCCACCACACCCAGCATACTAGCATATTTTTTTAAAAAGTAATATAATTCCTTGCATCTTTCCTTACCATAATGAAATGAAAGTAGAAGCCAACAACAGGAAGACCAAGAATTACACAAATACATGGAGACTGAATGATAAACTTTTGAATGACCATAGAATAAAAAGAGAAACTAAAAATTCCTACAATCAAATGAAAATGGAGATACCAAAATCTATGGGACACTTTGGAGGCAATTTTAAGAGAAACTTTATAACATAAGAAAAACAGAAAGTCATCATCAAAAAAACAAAACAAACAAAAAAAAAACCCTCAAAGCCCTTGAAAGACTAATCTCAAAGCCAGTAGAAGGCAGGAAATAATTACAATCAGAGCAGAAATAAATGAAATAAAGAACAACAAAAACCAAACAAATGATCTATACTGAATATTTATACTCCAGTAAACTGGAAAACATAAAGCAACAAATTCCTAGAAACATACAACCTACCTAAAGATAAAATTCTTCCAAACACATTCGATGAAGCCAGTGGAACCTTAATACCAAAACTAATAAATACCTCAAGAAAACAAAGTTACAAGCCAGGCATGGATTGTAACTCCAGTATTTAGGAGGCTGACACAGGATTGCAGGTTCAGGGATAGCCTCAGCAACCTAGGCAGACTCTCAGCAACCTAGTAAATCCCTATTTCCAAACAAAATCTAGAAAAGGCAGCCAGGCCTGATGGTATAGGCTTGTAATCCCAGTACATGGGGAGACTGAGACAGGAAGATCCCAGGTTTGTGGTCAGCCTCAGCCTCATTAAGGCTCTCAATAGTTATTGAGACCCTGTTTAAAAAAAAAGTAGGGCTGGAGTCACCAGTTGGGGAGGGGACAGAAAAGCTAGGAGAATATTTTGTAGGTAGAATGCCCTTGGTTCTATCCCCATTATCATAGAAGAAAAAAAAAAAAAAAAGAAAAGAAAGCAGTTATGGACCAATATCCTTGATGAACATAGGTAGAAATTCTAAATAAAATATTAGCAATATGTTTTCAAAACAGTATCAAGAAAATTGTACACCATGACAAATTTATTTAACTGAAGGGATGCAAGGCTGGCTCACTTACACAAATCAATACATGTAAATTCACCATATAAACAGAACTAAGGACAAGAACCACATGATTATTTCAATACATTTGACAAATTCCAACACCTATTTATATTAAAAACACTGCAGAAGCTGGGTGTCGTAGTATATACCTGTAATCCCAGTGCTTGGGAAGCTGAGACAGGAGGATCGCAGGTTGGAGGACAGCCTCAGCAATCTGGTGAGACTGTATTTCACAAATAAAAACTTAGAAAAGGGCTGCGTATATAGCTCAAAGGTAGAATGTCCTGGGCTCAAATCCCATTACCACAAAACAAACAACACAGTGGCAAACTGGAACAGAAGGAACTTACCTCAACATCAGAAAAGCAAAATACAATGAACCCAAAGCCAACATCATACTCAATGGGGGGAAAACTGCAATTTTTAAAATTTCTTTTAAAATCAGGAAAAAGACAAGGATGCCTACTATCAGCACTCTATTCAATATAGTACTTGAAACTAGCCAGAGTGGTAAGATAGGAGATGGAAATCAAAAGAATACAAATAGGAAAAGAAATAAAATTATGTCTATTTGCAGGTGACATAATCCTATATGTAGAAGACCCCAAAACTCAACAAAAAGACTTCTAGAGCTGATAAAACAAATTCAGTAAAATAGTAGGATATAAAATCAATCTATAAAAATCATTAGCTTTTCTATATTCCAATCGTAAATCAACGAAAAAGAAATCTGGAAAGCAATTCCATTCACAGTACTCTTAAAACAAAAACCAAGGAATGAACCTCAACAAGGAGGTAGAAGACCTCTACAATGAAAATTATAAAACATTAAAGAACAATATTGAGAAAGATCTTATACAATGGAACAACCTTCTATGTTCTTCAATATGCATCATAAATATCAAAATGACCAGTCTTCCAAAAGTGATCTATAGATTCCATGCAATCCCTATTAAAATACCAATGTCATTCTTCACACTAGAAAAATTAGTACTAAAATTCATATGGAAAAACAAAAGACTTTTAGAAATACAAACTGTGCAGGAGACATCATGCATGATACCTGAGTTCAAATTATACTACAGAGCTATAGTAATAAAAACAGCATGGTACAGGCACAAAAACAGACACATTCACCAATGAAAAAGAACAGAAGATACAGAAACAAATTCACAAAGCAAACAAGATTTTTTTTTTACAAAGGTATACTTAAAAAGAGACTCTTTTCAACAAATGGTGTTGGGAAAACTGGTTATCCATTTATATAAAATAGAGTTAAATCCCAACCTCTCACTCTGCACAAGAGTTCATTCAAGATGGATCAAAGACCTGGAAATTAACCACAGACTTTGAAATTACCAGAGGAAGGATAGGACCAATGATCCAAAATATAGGCATTTGACTACATATAGGTAGAGACTTCCTCAATAAGACCCCAAAAGTTCAGGAAAGTAAAGCAAAAGTAAATGTGATGGCATTAAAAAGTTTTTGTGTAGTAAAAGAAACCATTCGGAATCTAAAAGAGAAAGCCTAAAAAAATAGGAGATCTTTGATAGCCACTCCTCTGAGAGGATTAATACCTAGAATATACAAAGAACTTAAAAGACTTAACATTAAAATAAACAAATAACCCAATCAAAAAATAGGCAATTAAGCCAGGCATGGTAGTGCAGGCTTGTAATCCCAGCACTTGGGAGGCTGAGACAGGAGAATTGTAGGTTTGTGGCCAGCCTTAACTACTCAGTGAGGACTCAGTGAGGACCTCTGCAATTTAGAGAGACCCTGTTTCAAAATAAAGAATAAAAAATAGGGCTGGGGTATAGCTTGGAGCAACTGAACTAAATGGGCAACTGAACTAAATAAAACGCTCCACAAAAGAAGAAATACAAGTGGCCAATTTACAAAAAAAATGTTCAAAATCATTAGCAATCAGGGAGATTCATATGAAAACTACAAATCTTAGTGTAATTCCATCCAATTAGAATAGCAATCATCAAGAATACAAATAATAAATACTGGCGAGGATGTGAGGAAATAGGAACTCATATATACTGTTTTGGGGATTGTAAATTAGTACAGCCAATATAAACATCAGTGTAGAGGTTCTTCGGAAACCTGGAATAAAACCACCATACAATGGAGCGGTACTACTCCTAGGTATCTTTCCAAAGAAACTGAAATGAGAATTCCGTGATACAGGCATATCAATCGTGTTTATAGCTACAAAATTCGCAATAGACAAATCATGGAACCAGCCTAGGTGTCCATCAACAGATGAATGGATTACAAAATTATGGGGCATACATACAATGGAGTTCTACTCTGCAATAAGAACAAAATCACATGATTTACAGGACAATAGATGTGGAGTACATTATGTTAAGTGAGATTATCCAGTCACAAAAAGTGAACGGTCATGTTTTCTCTCATATGTGGGAGCTAGGAAATAATCAGGGTATAAGAGGGACTTTAGATAAAGGAGGAGAAATCCCAGTGGAGTGATGGTGGGGACCCAGAGAGTGGTAAGGAGAAGGGAGAAATCATGAAAACACTTCCACTGACATTTTATACATTCATGAAATTATCAATGTCAATCTCAATATCATATACCAGGAAGGGGGGTGGGAGAAGCTCATTAAGTGCCGTGTGCATGTACATCATTATCACTCTGCACTTCATTATACTACGAGACTACAAATCCCCCAATACAATTACATTAAAAAAAGATGTCTTGAACAGTATTCTCCAGCTTCAATCTGAACTCCTGGAGAGACATTATGACATAAAAGAAAAACAGCACAGGGACTTCCAATTTTAAGACTGCAGAGTACAGTTTTTTCCCAGAACTCATGCAATAACAAGATTAATAGCATGAATTCTGTGTTCACTAAAACATAAGATAACTGTAACCTTGAGCCACAATATATGTGACCATAAGTGAATAAAAAGATAACAAATGACTTAGTTATGGGAAGAAATGCCAAACCTAAGTAAATGGATGAAGAGAGAGAAAGGTAGTGATACAGTGTGAGCCATTTCCCCTACAGAAATCCAGAAGTGGTTAGGAAAATAAGGTTGAATAAAGACAGTTCAGACCTCCCCTTTAATCATTAGCCCTCTGCCCACAAAAAGGGCTCAAAGAACAAACAGAAGTTTTCCAAGCAGAATAAGGTACAGAAACAGACTTCTAACAAACTGCAATGAAATGATCCAAGAAGAGAAAATCGTCCACAAAGGCCAGAAATCAACCACTGGGAGAAAGTAAATGGCATTTATTTGAAAGAAGAAAAAACAAAAACAAATACATAGGAACCACTATTTCTAAAAGCCTCTTTTGTGTCAAGTACCACATTAGGCATTTGACAGACTTTTCAAAATTATTAGAAGTTTAGAGTTAGAATTTTCTGCATATCAAATTTAAAGCATATATGCTATATAAACTTCTCACATTGAACCTTTAGGAGATACACTCAAACCACAGCAAAACTATAGCTATAAAGCAAGGCTTTAAACCCAGAGAGTTTGTCTTAAAATACCAAGAAATAAAATGCAAATTCTGACAGATGAGTTGTGGTCACTGGTCAGTTCAAGAGACATTTCCTGAGCACTAAGTACATGCCAGATACTGGAGACAGACAGACAGACAGACAGACACACACACACACACACACACACACACACACACACACACAATCTGTATCTGGGTTCTAATTTTTGCTTTACCACTTAATAGTTATGTAACTTGAAAAAGGTCCTGAGCTGTATGACTCAAATAAGGAATGACCACTACTCTCAGAAAGATAGACAAGTTAACAACCACATTATAGTATGAAATAACACAAATATACAAAAGTGAAGTAGTGGGTGAATTTGTTCGAACCACCCCCCCATGCCACTCCTGAATGGCATGGGGCTGTAACTGTCTTCTGTATTTCTATCTTTTTAATAACTCCTTTAAATCTTCACAAAAACAGTGAAGTAGCTGAATAATGTGATTCTGTCATATTTTGTTTATGACATATATTACCCAATTAATATTTTGATTAAAAATGAAGTACATTCCAGGCTAAATAAAACACAGTAATATGATTTCATGTAGTATACTAACAAAACCACAAGTGGCCCAATGCTTCTAACGCATAAATATCAAGGAAGCTGGAAAGGCAAACTACACTCTAGATGGTTAGAAAAATAAGCAAAACAGAGCTCAAGCATCCAGATGGAAGTCAAGGTAGAGGGCTTAGACTAGGCTAAAAGGGACTAGGGAGAAAGCAGAACTCAAAGAGTATTATAGAGAAACGTATTCCACCTTGATAAGACACGGGGGTCTACCCAAATGATCAGCCCACAGTAAGCAGTTAGAAAGTAGAGACTACATCTTCATTTAAATTCTATATACAACTGAACGCTAGGTCTCCAGAAAATAAAGGTAAGTAATATAGGGTCCCTACACTTTAAGGATCTCACAGCTTTGGCACAAAAGGAAAAGGCATTAAATTATTATGATTTTGTATGATTAGTGAAAAAGAGAAGACTTCCATTCAGAATATGCCTCTTGGGAAAATGTGAGAAAAGTATGCCAGGAAGAGACATGTAGAAATGAAAAAGGCATGAAAGAGGATATCTGGAGAAAATGCAGGTAAACTGTTGTGACTAAGGCAAGGTACATGTGAGGAAGTGGTGACACGTGAGGATACATACATGAAAAATGGCAAGATTACAGTAGGCCTCTCAGAAATAAAGAAGCTATTAAAAATCTTTCAAATGTTGAGAAAGAGTAATCTAGAGATGTGTTACCCAATTTACAGCACTGCTAGCCACATTTGTCTTCTGAGTACTTAACATAAGCTAGTAGTAGCTCCATTTTTATTTTCACTTAATTTTAGTTACTTTAAATTTAAATAGCTACTACTATCTATATAGTATACTAATACTATCTAATATAGTATGTCACTATATTAGACAGTGCTGATCTACTGAATATGTAAAGAGAATTTCCTAACCCAGGAAGAATGTATGTTTCACAGAGAAAAGGGGGAAAATGAAGATAAAGATTTTTGTAAATTAAGGAAGAGGCAGGAGGTTGAGAAAATTCACATGATAATCTCAACATTACTAAAAGGCAAGAGTGGGTCAAAGTCTGAAGGAATAAAGAAGACAAAGGCATAGAAAAAGGATGGCTAAGTCTAAGCTTCAGTTATGAATTACAGTTGTTAGTAAAATTTCTTTAAAAGCTATGAAGGCTATTGTAAGGACACCTGAATATGGATATTAGATTAAATAATACTGCTGCATTAAATTAATTAAATTCCCTGATTTTGATAACTTAATCTCACTATGTGTGTGGTGGTGGGGTTACTGGCAATTGAACAGAGGCATGCTACCTGAGCTACATCCCCAGCCCTATTTTCTTTTTTCAATTAAGGTCTCACTAAATTGCTGAGCCTGGATTCAAATCTGCAATCCTTTTGTTTCAGGTTCCCAAGTACCAGGATTATAGACAAGAGAATTTTCTCATTCTAAAGAAACGCATGCTGAAGTACTTAGGGGTAAAATAGCTCACTCACAATTCAGAAAAAGAACTGATATGCATACACATATACACAGAAAGACAGAAAGAGACAGCGAACATCATAAAGCAAATGTGACTGAGTATAACAACTGGGAATCTTTCTCTCTGCTGAGCTTCTAAAGCAATAATTTATAACAAACCACAACTTAGCGCTGAGAAATATTCAATACTTACTGAATAGGAAATATTTATATCCCCCATTTTACCACACAGAATATGAGTTTTTTTCAGAAAAGGACCATCTTAGTACATTGTAAACTTACCTGATTCACTAACTAGGAAAGTAGACACATAACTGAGGAAGATTTTGCTACTGAAACAAGCAATTAATAGGACTTTTTTAGTATAGGGTTTCATCTTAAATAATCTTCCATGAATAATGTTCTTTACTAAATTAAATGTATTTTATAAAGTTCTACAGTTACTACTGAGATTTAGTACTCATTAAAAGACACACAATATACTTTAATAATCTAAAAATTCTTAAGAAACGGTTATAGATATAAAATATCCCCTAAAGAGCTCATTTATTAATATTCAGGCTTGAGATAACAGAGTCAGGAGGGTTATAATCCCAACAGTAGATAAATCCACTGTAATGAATTTACTGGATGGCAGCAGTAGGGTGTGGCTGGAGGAGGTGCAGCCTCCTTGAGGACTGTATATATGACCCCCTCCCTTGCTTCCAGCCTCCACTATGTGAGGAGCACAGCCCATATGCTCTCCTTTCTCCACTTTCTGTCTTCCATGTAGAGACCCACAGTCCCCTGGCCTCAACATGGACTGAGAACCTGAAATCATAAGAAAATAAAATTTTTTTCCTTTATATTCTGTGGTCAATCTTTTAAACTATAGATACAAGAATGCTGATGTATACAGAAACTGAGATGTGATGGTGGTACAAACCTATAATCCCAATGTTTGGGAGGCTGAGACAGGAGAATCACAGATTTGACACCTGTCTCAGCAATGTAGCGAGTCTCTCAGGAACCTAGTGAGACCCTGTTTCAAAACAAAAACTAGTTCAACCCCCTCCTTTGTCCCATCTCCCTTCACTCTCCCACCCTGCTCCTCTCTCCCACTCCCTTCTTTGCCCACCCCCTCACCCCTGCCTCTCTTCTTTCCTCTCTTTCTCCTTTCTCCTCTTTTCTCTTTCTCTCTCTCCTTTTGGCCATACTCTCAAAGTAAAACACGTTAAAAAAATAAATAAAAATAGCTCAGAGGCAGATTGCCCCTACGTTCACTCCCCAGTACCACAAGGAGAAACAAACCAACAAAGCAGTGTGTAATCTATCAAAGTAAAACATTCCGTGGACATTATGTAACATTCAAAATCTTTTAAACAAACTCATGCATTTTTACTATTTTAAAAATAGCAAAACATTATTTTGTACAATATAAAATACTACATTAAAACTTTTTTTTTTTTTTGGTGGTACTGGGGTTCCTTGGAATCTCTTCTACCTCCGGGCTACACTCCCAGACCTTTTTTTTTTTTTATACCTTTTTATTTGGAAACAGGGTCTCGTAAGCCAGCGTGTGCAGCTGGCTTCGAACCTGCACGCTCCTCCTTTCTCCGCCTCCCAAGCGCGGGGATTACAAGCGTGCGCCACCACGCCCGGCTACATTAAAACTTTTGAGCCAGGCACAGTGGCACACACATATAATCCCAGGACTTGTGAGGCTAAGACAGAAGGATTGCAAGTTGAAGATACCAGGTCAATTGCTGGGCGTGGTGGCGCACGCTTGTAGTCCCAGCATTTGGGAGGCTGAGACTGGAAGATCACAGTGCATGGACATCCGCAGCTATTTAGTGAGGCCCTCCGCAACTTAGTGAGACGCTGTTTCAAAATAAAGAATAAAAAATAGGGCAGTGGGGTGTAGTTCGAAAGTCGAATGCCCCTGGGTTCCATCCCCAGACCCGGAAAGAAGAACAGAAGAAGAAGAAGGAAGAGAAGGAGAAGGAGAAGAAAGAAGATACCAGGTCAGTTTGGTTTGACTCTGTCTCAAAAATAAAAAATGAGGGCTGCAATGGTAGCTCAGTGGTAGAGCACCCCTGGGTTCAATCCTTAGTATCACACATAAAACTTTTGAGAGTAATACAGAACTTTGTTTCTAAAAATAAAAAAAAAACTTTAAAAGGTAAAAAAATAAAACTTCTGCTTCTATAAGCATGGATTTTCATTTTAAGTTTAACTACCTTTACTATCAACTCTAATTAAAGAGCCTCAAGCCGGGTGTGGTGGCACAAGCTTGAAATCCCAGCACTTGGGAGGCTGAGACAGGAGGATCGTGCAGGTTAGAAGCCAGCCTCAGCTACTTAGTGAAGCTCTCAGCAACTTAGTGAGACCCTGTTTCCAAATAAAATATAAAATAGGTCAGGGGTATAGCCCGGAGGTAGAAGGCCCCTGGGTTCTATCCCCAGTACCACAGAAAAATTAAAAAAATAAAAAATTAAGAGATTCAACACCTTCTAAGAAACATTGTTAATATTTACCTCTATTTTAAAAGTTCTATCCATTTGATCTTTTCCCTTTACTACTAAGTGGCTTTCAAAGCTATGAACAAAAGCTTTTTTTTTTGTTCAGTGGAGGTCCTTTTGCTTTAAAATATGTTGGAAGATGACAAAGGAAGATGAAAAGAATGAAATATTTGAAATAAAAAGTACTCCAAAACTACTTCTTAGTTTACCTCAACTTTCTTTTTATGTCATACTGGCTATTTAACTTTCTCATCTAATATTTAATATTAAAGAATATATGCCTATATCTAAAAACATACACCCTACCTAAAAGTTACAGAACAAGTTAGTTGACTTATGTGCACAAGCAGAGACCATAGACGTCGATTCACAATGAACCTTTATGATAAGGTCCAGACTAACAGCTATTTAAGGACATCAGTAGTGTTTCAAATCTCTCAGAGAAAGTGCCTGATCTTCCTCTTATACAGCTTGGTCTCAAACTTTTATTAAATGTGAGGAATTTAACAGTGTTGAAATTCAAAACTATTTTATGGAATACTGCCTTTTCTTCTCCTGTGGCTCCTACTTTTAACTTCTTATATGCTGGGGCTGCTAAAGTATCACATCTTTCTCAGAGTGTTAAAAATTTGTCAGAAATGCTTTTTTGAAAAAATTTTCCTTAAGGCATCCTTAGACTTAGGCAACAAGATCTGAGCATGCCCTGGAAGAAACTGTAAATAAATAGCTGGGGAAAGGATGAAGTGGAGTGGCATGAGTAAAAAACGGTGGAGACGCAAGCAGGGCCTGGTTCAGAAAGACACAGCAACGCTTAAGGGAAAGGAATTTGATCTGCCAAACTCAGTTCACAATGCGTTACTTACCTAAGGCAACTTTAGACAAATAAGCCTGTCTTACTGTGAAGTGAGGCTAAGAAACTTCACTCTTAAGGTTGTTTGGGGATGACCTTCGAGAATGATTAGCCCAGAATTACCTGGTATTATTATTCTACCCTAAGCAGTTAAGTTAGAGTTGAAAGAGCAACAAGGGATCACTAAAGAATTTTGAACAGAAAAAAAAAAAAAAAACAGCTATGACTGATACAGTAAATAATATATTATATAGACATTCAGTAAGCAAGATCAATTTGGTGTCTATTTTACTAATCTAAAGGAGGAGGCACAGTATGGCCTATGCTAAGAGGGAGAAGAGAAGAAACAGACTGACTGTAGAGATACACTACAAAGTTAAACTTGTTAAGAAAGCCAGAGCATGGTGGCCAGGCCTGCAACCTGTAATCCCATCTACTTGGAAAGCCGAGACAGGAAGAACAGAACGGGAGCAAAAGGCCAGCCCTGGCAATATATGGAGTCCCTGTCCCAGACACCAAAAAAAAAAAAAAAAAAAAAAAAAAGAATCAGTAAAACTGGTTAATTGAGGGTAAAGAAAGAAAATCAGAATGACATTCAATTTCTCATTTAAACAGTGTACTTGGTGAACTGGATGAATATGGGTCTCAAATTCAGATCTTAAAATCATTAACATACGCAGAATATTATTGATCAAAGACACAAGACTCATAATTAGCAAGGATGCAGACTGAGAAGTGTTAAGAATCCCATAAACTTCATAATTTAATGGTTTTAAAGAGAAAACATTTGCAAAAGATGTAAAAAGAAGGAAACATACGTAGTGTTAGGGGAAAAAACCCTCATGGAAAGAGTGTCATAAAGGAAAAAGTTGCCAAGAGTAGAAAATGTAGCTGGGTGTGTTGGAGTATGCCTGCAATCCCAGTACTCAGGAGGCTGGGAAGAAGGATCAGGAGTTTGAGGTCAGTGCCTGGTATTTAAGCAAGACCCTGTTTCAGAATCAAAAGGGCTAGGGAATAGTTCAAAGGTAGAACACCCTAGGTCCAATACCCAGTATCACAAAAAAAGGGGGGGGGGACTTTCCTAAAGAGTTACTGAGAAATCAAACATATAACTAAAAACAAAACAAATAAAAAGAATGAGAATGAAGGGGAAGGGACTTAGTGGATAACAATGGGAAAGAAAAATATGTATAAAGAGAAACAGAGCTGGGCAGCTGGGCATGGTGGTGCATGCCACCATGTAATCCTAGTACTTGGGAGGCTAAGACAGGAGAATTGCAGGTTAGAAGACACCTCTGTAATGTAGCAAGACTGGGCAATCTAGGGAAACCCTGTTTTTATACAAAAAATAAAGCCGGGAGTAGTGGCACACACTTGTAATCCCAGTATTTGGGAGGCTGCGACAGGAGGATTTCAGGTTAGCGACCTGCCTCAGCTACTTAGTGGGACCCTCTGCAACTTAGACCCTATTTCAAAAAAATAAAAAATAGGGCTGGGGGCATAGCTAAGAGGTAGAATGCTCCTGGGTTCCATCCCTGGTACCACACACATACATACGCAAACAAACAAACAGGATTGGGGGTGTAGCTCAGAGGTAGAATGCCCCTGGTTTCAATCTCTAGAACCACACACACACACAAAAAAAACAAGGAAGACATAGATGGATCTGGTCTCGTATATTTAATGCTCCAAACCACAAAACTGTTTCAAGGTCATTGTTTCTAATGACTGAAGAAAACCAAATTCATAAAAAATGGGCTCAGACCTCAGTTCATAAATAAGCACTTCCTAAAACTTATCAACAAAAAGAGTTACTCGTAAAACATTTACCTTTCATAAAGAAGCCATAAAAGAAAAAATTTTCAAAACTACTAAATTCCTCAATTATACAAAACAGAAGAGGAGACCATATAAATACTAGGTCTAACTGCCCCTAGGTTCTTTAAAGTTTTATCAATTGTCCATTAAAATTTTTCTTTGTATTATTAGAAAGAAAAATATCACATTTCCTGAATTACCTAACAGAGACTTCAATTGCATTCCATATCTTTGCTGTCATCTTTTCTATACTCTAAAGAATAAACAGAGATATTACTATTCTTATCTTGCTCCAACATTTAGGTCAGTTTAGGAAATCTTTTTTTCCCTGCAGAAAGCTGATTTTTACTCTTTCCTGAAACCAATGAACTAAGATACTTCTTACTTTTGTCAACCAGAAACCAATATATTATAGAGAAATAGTAGAGAAATCATGAAAAATAACTGTTTCTCAAAGTTTCAGTGTTCCCAGATAAGAGAATAGGTAAATCTTTACTTCAGGTACCCATTTAAATAAATCAACAAACCAGGCAGGGTGGCGCACACCTATAATCCCAGTATTTGGGAGGTAAGACAAGAGGACCAGCCTCAGAACCTAGTCAGACACTGTTTCAAAAACGCAAAACATAAAACAAAGGGCTGGGGTATAGATTGGAGATAGAATGTCCCTGGGTTCAAACCCCAATACCACCAAAAAAAAGAAAAAAAAAAAAAGGAATCAACAGCCAAACTTATATAAATTATATTTACAATTATCTTCATCTCTACCTAGCAGCAAAAAGATTCATTTTGAAAAGCTGAATATATTTTCTCAAATTAAGAATAAGGGAAATATCTGTACTAAAAATATGGAAAATTTTAAGTTTCTCTCTTTATTCCAAATGTTAAGAAAACCAGTGTCTGTAAAAATCATCCTTTAACCACAATAAACAAAACAGACTTAAAAAGATGTTTTCTCCTGGAAACAAACACAGTGACAAACATACCAACATTGCCTCTGAGATACTAAGTTATCAGGAAATCAAAATAAAAGTTTCCAGAAAATAAGTTAAATTTTTACATTGTGAAATGAATTAGATACTTAATTCAAGATCATAGAAGTTCAACCTCTGCTTGGCTCAATGAGTTATACTTTGGACCATGACTCAACACTGCCCCTACTTCCTAGATTTTTTTGTCTGAATTTTGCTTTAAAACAAGTTTTGAAATGAATTCTGCAACATTAGTCAAACTAGTTCATAACCTAAATGGTTACAGCCTGTACTCCACATTAGCAGGGTGGCTGGTCAGAGTATATATACATGATGGGCAGTTACTGCCAAACAAAGAATGCTCTGAAAGACAAACAGAAACAACATGCTTTCACGCGCGCGCGCGCGCACGCGCGCGCGCGTGTGTGTGTGTGTGTGTGTGTGTGCGCGCGCGCGCGCACACACACCGGTATCATTTATCTTTAACTGCAAATCTATGAAATACTAGATTGGTGCTGATACACCATTTTAAAACTTAGAACATACAAATTCTCCATTTCTGAAGAGTATTTTAAAAAACCCCAAATTCAGAAATACACTGACAAAGGCTATTCATGCATATTCAGAGAGAGGTAATGTTAACTAGTGCTATCCCAGTCCCCTCTCTAAAAATGCTTCTGGTATATTTTCTTAGAAGGAAATGTTTCTTCTTTAATGTGCTTAACAGAAGAAGCACATTACTAAGGAGGACTCTCATGAAGAACAAAGCCAGTGTAAAATATTAAGCCCTATACTTGCTGATAGCAATAAACATAATAAAATAGCCAAAGACATGACTGCTCATTTAAGTGGGTAAAATTTTCTCAATTTCCTTCAGCTAATTTAAATATCCAGAAATCAGTTTTAAATCTGTGTCTTGGAAAATGAAGTTTAACATAGGCTATTTGTTTAGGCAAAAATAAGCAACAACTCAGAGAGCTCCAGAGACATGCACTAATAAAAAATTGAAGGGGTTACCCATTAGAGAAATTTTGAAGCATGGCAATATAAATGGGCATAATCTGTTTGAAAAGCAATTTGACCAGTGAAGTGTTAATATCCTTTGATCCAGGTAAGCACTCTCCAGGGGATTTTTCAAAAAGAAATAAATCTTTTTTGGAAAAGAAAAATATTTTAAAAATACACACAGAACTATATTCAATGCAATGCCATTTAAAATACTGAAAAATTAGCAACAACCTAAAAGTACAATGGGCAAAAAACTAGGTTAATTAAGGTCACATCAACTTAAGAAAACTACATAGCTACTGAAATTAAAACAATTTTAACAAGAGATACAGTTTAGCAAAAAATTTACAAAACTGCATTTATTCATAATTAATGGCAAATACAAGAATATAAGATACAAAAGTAAGATGAAAAAAAATGAGACCACCGCACAATGATAGAGTGGGTATATGGGTGAATTAATTTTATTATTATAGTATTGTTTAAGAAATAGATATAGCAGAAAAGCATTAATTTAAAAACCTCTGCATGATTTTGGAACAAGCAGCAGAGCAAATACAAGCACACTGGCTGAAAATGCTCAGTTGAAATTTGGACCAATTAAATGAACTTTTATCCCTTAATTTCTATGAGAGAAATGGGCAATGGCAAAAATAAAAATTATGGTACTGAAACATACTATAGTTATTTCACAAGTAAGTAATATTGACTCATACTTTTTTTCAAGTTTGGGTAGCCTACCTATAGC
This sequence comes from Muscardinus avellanarius, assembly GCF_963383645.1. NCBI lineage: Eukaryota > Metazoa > Chordata > Mammalia > Rodentia > Gliridae > Muscardinus > Muscardinus avellanarius. Next base: position 143,768,025 of record NC_137788.1, on the reverse strand, counting down.
TTTAAAATATATAAATCTATTAATTTCCTATTTCAAAAGGGTATTAATTACTTATCTTCACCTTTGAAAAGAAGTGAAGAGTTTGAAGAAAGCAGTTTTACTTTGCACTATATAGTATAAATCAATTACTTTTAAAAACAAAGCTAAAAATGCATGCATAATAAAAATGCCAACATACTGTTAATTTAAAAATATCTGGAATTAGAGTATACTAGGGTAAAAAGGAAAATTAAAGAGTTGCACTTCAATCCTTTAAAAGGAACAAATTTAAACCTACCATTTCATCTGTGTTTCAGCAACTTAACATCTTAGGTTTGAGGAAAATGACATCAAATATACTTCCTCGAGATGTCATTTATAAAAACTGAAAAAATGACTGCTCTAACATCCAATGTAAGAGAAAAGCTTGCTACTGAAGATGAGATTTTAACTGAAAAGATTCTTAATGACACTCAAATTCTGAACTAAAAATATTAATAAAAGAAAGTCAAGTTTGATTCTCTGAACACCTATTTCCTGTCCAAACAGCCCTTTTGTTCTGCTTCCCTGCTTAATTTTAATGTTCAGTTTGCATTAGAAAATAGAAACAATGACAAAACCTAGCATACACAGAGGCATAAAAGAGCAAAAGTATAAAATACAGGATCATTAAAAGATTAGAACAAAAATCCTACCAACAAAACCTCCACAATTTTCCTGTTTGCTCAGATTAACTTCACTTGAAGCTGTACTCCAAAGCAACCAAACCTGAATACCAAGCTCCACCTTCTGCAATGCTAGTGGCCGAAGAGTAAAATCTCCTCCCTGTTAGTGAAACTGATTATTGTGATTGGTTACGGCTAATATCCATTATTTTAAAGAACTTTTCCTTGCTAGCAGGTTAGGTTAAACACACTAAAACCCCCTGGATAAGCTGGTTTCTTAAAGAAACAGTAGGTAATGTTTTAGTTTTCCTATTATATACTATTTGCTTTCTCTTTTGTCTAGGAGAAAATAAACATCAACGAAAATCTCACAGAAGCAGCTTTAATTTGAAGTTTAGTGACAAAACTGTTTAAAATATGTGTTTAACCTAATTCGTTTGCTATTTTTACAGTCATAAAGATTAAGTCATGCTATTTATTTTATTTTATTTTATTTTTTTGGTGGTACTGGGGTTCCTGGAAGCCCTTTTACCTCCGGGCTACACTCCCAGACCTATTTTTACATTTTTATTTGGAAACAGGGTCGCTTCGAACCTGTGCGATCCTCCTGTCTCTGCCTCCCAAGCGCGGGGATTACAAGCGTGCGCCACCACGCCCGGCGAGATTCCTATTTTAATAGTTTAAAATATTCAATATTTTACCTGAAAAATTTTAAAATGGCCACAAAAAATCCATTACAAAATTTTACTAGGAGGCATCGGTGTTAAAGAGAAGACCATAACTTAAATGCGAATATATGGACTAGAATAAATGCAAAAGACTCATTTCTAAGAGATCTATCAATTTCACTGACATATTATCAATATCACAACATAGTAAAATTTTCAGTGACATCAGATTAATAATTCCACCTAGGTAAGACAAAGAAAAATTGGAAAAAAGATAATTTCTGTATTAGCACATTTAACAGGTGTAACACTGTGTGAGTGCCTGCCCAGGTTAGTGTATATCTACTGCAACACAGATCCAAGAGGGGAAAACAACTTGTTCTAAAGAAATATAAAGGTATAAAGCTCATATTTATTTTTACTTTTACTTATTTATTTTGCAGTTTGGGGAATTAAACCCAGGGTTTGACACAAACTAGACTTCACTATGCATGTATGTTGTTTTTTTTTAACGAAAGATGGAAACTACTGTGTACCCACTTCAAGATAGTATGGGTACCCTGAGGTGCAGCTGAAAGGTATATTTCACTTAAACTACTCAATGAACTACATTGAATGGCATTTTTCTCTAGAGTCTAAAGACAGAATTCTAGTACTGATTTTTAAACAACAACAAAAAACTTGCAGTCACTTTACACAGGACTAAGTTTGCTACAGTTTATAAATTTATGTGTTTTCATTAGAACTACTTATGTTTTATAGTAGTTTGGCCCATCACTCTGACATTCATAATTTTTCTGACTAATTCCATAGAATTTAATGTTAAGTATAATTTAGACCTCTATGAAAATTTTTGACTGTAATTAATAAAAATGCATACAAAACTAAAGCAAATTAGAGTGGTTTCTTAAAATAAGCTTTCAACAAGTTCATTTAGCCTAGTTTCAAAGTTCAAAATCTTGCAACCATTTTTTTCCACAGAGAAAATTCATATATTAGAACACAAAGTCAACAATATTGTTTTGACTACAAAGAGAACTTTTTCTAACAGAATGAAAATTCACATAATTGCAACTAGACATGAATATGGGGCAATACCCTGCTGAAACCCAAACAGCTGCATAATGTATTATGCCTTTTAAGTGGACTAATTGAAAGAGCCAATTCAGAGGTCTAGTCCCAAGATCCTTTGCAAGGACTCCCTGATTTGAATGCCTAGCACTTCATAAGTCAAGTTCAGGTTTTCCTCCCACTGTGTGGATACTTTTACAAAACATAGGAAGCAGAAGAGGTACAGAAGCAATCAGCATCAAGAATACATAATTTGAGTTACAGCGTAAGACTTGGGGAAAGAAATTATAGTTGGCCAAAATGTTTAAGGTTATAGAAAAACAGATAGAAAACATTTAATCAAATGTGGAAAGCATAAAACTATGGAACCAAATAAACCTCTACTCAGATGTCAATTTTTTACTTAAAAGATAATTTCTTGAAGCCGGGCGCGTTGGCGCACACTTGTAATCCCTGCGCTTGGGAGGTGAAGACAGGAAGATAGCACAGGTTCGAAGCCAGCCTTGCTGGCTTAAGAGACCCTGTTTCCAAATTAAATAATAATAATAATAATAATAATAATAATAATAAAAAATAGGTCTGGGAGTGTAGCCCGGAAGTAGAAGGGTTTCCTGGAACCCCAGTACCACCAAAAAAAAAAAAAAAAAAAAAGCTAATTATACTTGCATGAGACAGACACCAATCATACACTAATAAAACATCAAGACCACTCAGTCTGTAATCAAGAAGAAAGAACAGAGATGTGGACTTAGTGACTCCAGACCTCCAGCACTTACTGAAAAACTTCAATGAGACAATTATCATGATATGTGGCACACAGGTAACAGAAGATAATAGCAAAAATAAAAGAAGCAATATCAAGACCATAAGCTGTATAAGCTAGATTATATGAAAACAATACTGCTTCACAGGAACAAGGAGCTTGCACAAAAGCTCCAAGACTCCCTGATTGCATGTGATAATACGGCTTTTTTTTAACATCAAGTATTCAAAAGATGTATGTTCTTTACAGGAGCTCAGAGATTTTCCTAAACCTATCAGTTAAGAATAATTTAGAAAAGAACAAGCTTCTCAACTTGGTCCCACTTTGCTTCTGATTAAAAAGATTTGACTACACAAAGAATCAATACTAGATTATTAGGAACTTTTGGTAAAATACATACAGAGCAAGGCAAAAACTTTCTTAGAATTAAAGGACTAAAAATAGTTCAAATTGTTCTTCCTACAAAAGAAATTAATTATGGACATTCTCCCCGACTACAATTGGTGGTTGATGCAGTAACTGATCAAAGGACTACCCTGATGTCAGCAAAACATGATAGATATAAATAATAATAAAGTTTGAAAACCATCATCCAAGGGATAATAAAAAATAATTTTCAAAAAACACATCCCTAGCAAATACGCATTTCTTACAAAAGTTTGGCATGTGTTTTCAACTCCTGGGGTATATTTTCTAAACCATTATAGGGAAAAAGAAAAAAAAGAAAAAAACAGGCATGCATGGTAGTTGGGGAAGGTAATGGTCCACTCAGCAAAATACTGAATAGAAAGGAAATATTAAGGCAACATACAGATAAGAAAGCATAAATCAAGCTGATAGAAAGAGATATCTTTGTATAAGAGACAGTAAATCCCTTTGTTTTAGGTCTAAAAGGATAAACAAGGTCACTAATAAACACACATTAAAAAGAAACAAATCAGCTCAGGGAGACAAAAGTATAAAGAGAAAGCATTTGCAATCCTTAAATGTTAAGATCTACCAGCCAGGCGTGGTGGTGCACGCTTGTAATCTCAGAGTTTGGGAGGCTGAGACAGGAGGATCACATAGGTTTCTCAAAGCCAGCCTCAGCTACTCAGTGAGGCTCTCAGCAACTTAGGGAGACCCTGTTTACAAGGCAAGTATAAGACAGGTGCGGGAGTACAGCCTAGAGGTAGAAAAGCCCCTGGGGTCCACCCAGTACCACACACACAAAAAGTTACGATCTACCCATATCAAATTTTCACATTCTGAATAACATAATACAGAGATCTAAGTAAAAATGTCAAACACAGAAAAATAAACAGAAAATAGGTTGGTAGGCTTCTATTTCCCTCTTTCCTTAGCTGACTACACCAGGAAAAAAAAAAAAAAAGATTAAAAGACAGAATTTTTCTGTATCTATCAAAAGGAAACCCCTGGATGATATATGTTTTACTTTTTGAAATCTCAGTCACAAAACAAGTCTGAAAAGCAAAAGCTGAGTAGGTTAAGCCTCTTGTCAATTAACAATGATGTTCAAAGTTGATAAAGTTTGTTTACTCACCAAATCTTTTCAACACCTACTATGTGTTGGGCACCATTACCTGCTACTGATACTCTGGTCAACAAAATGAACATGGTATCTGTTTTTGTTAAGACTTCTGGTTTAGAATCAGACCAGCACCATCCAATAGAATTAAAACTGGAAACAAGCCGGGTGTGGTGGCGCACGCTTGTAATCCCAGCGCTTGGGAGGCTGAGACAGGAGGATCACAGAGGTTCGAAGCCAGCCTCAGATACTTAGTGAGGCTCTCAGCAATTTAATGAGACCCTGTTTCCAAATAAAGCATAAAAAATAGGTCTGAGAGTATAGCCCGGAGGTAGAAAAGCCCCTCGATTTCACCTCTAGTACCAAAAAAAAAAAAAAACTAAAAAAACTGGTACCACATGGATTTTTTATTTTCTAGAGGTTATAATAAATCAATAACATAAACAGATAAAATTAACTGTAATTATATATTTTATTTAACTCAAAGTGTATAAAATATATCACTGCTTCAACATGTACTTGCTATTTTTAAAATATATTTTCATTCTTGTTTTATGCTAAAAATCAAGTTCATAGTTTATATTTATAGCACACATCAACCTAGACTTGCCACATTTCAATAGCCAGAAATGTCATTTTGATTTAAATAAAATATAGCAGCTACTAACCACATTACTATAAATTAACTTTTACCACAGAAGATTTTTGTACCTCTCCTATTCAATACAGTAGCCTCATCTACGTATGGGGGAGGTGGTGGTACTGGGGATTGAGCTACAATCTGCTTCTGAGCTACACCCTCAGATCTATTCTTTTTTTTTTTTTTTTTTTTTTTTTTTTTTTGGTGGTACCGGGGTGGAACCCAGAGGCTTTCTACCTCCGAGCTATACTTCCAGACCTATTTTTTATATTTTTATTTGGAAACAGGGTCTCACTATTGCTGAGAGCCTCACTAAGTAGCTGAGGATGGCTTCGAACCTGTGGGATCCTCCTGTCTCAGCCTCCCAAGTGCGGGGATTACAAGCATGCGCCACTACGCCCGGCCTATTCTTTATTTTGAAACAGGATCTCACTAAGTTGTAGAGGGTCTTACTAAATTTTTGAGGCTGGCTTATAGGTATGAACCACCACACCTTGCTTAATAACTATGGTTATGGTTATTAAGCACATGAAATGCAACTAAAACACACGAGGAACTTAATTTTTAATATTATTTAATTTTAATTCATTAAATAGCCACAAGTGATTGGTAACTGCAAGACTTTTAGTAAAACACAGTTCTGAAGAAGTATGCCCTAAAATAAACTATGCACATTTTAATAAATTTATTATAAAGACTGTTACAAGTATTTGTTAAAGAAATGGCCAATATGAAATAAACCCATATAGCCAACAGAAGAACCTAAGGTATTTTGTGGCATCAAGGGAAAGATTCCTCAAGAAAGTCACAAATGAGCAAAATAACAGTATATGTAAAGGTCTTAGTAGAGAAAACTAAAATACAGTATAATAAAGAAAAGTACCAACGGGCAAAATAAGATAAACTAGGAGTCTTGATTTGGGCCACAGAATATAATCAAATTGGATAGGAAGGTAGAGGACAGGGAAAGCAGCCCATTCACTTGGAGATAATAGAAGTCTCCAAAGTAAGTCTTACAAGAAAGTTCATAGCTGGGCACCGTGGTGCACACTTGTAATCCCAGAACTTGGGAGGCTGAGACAGGAGTATCGTGGGTTTATAGCCAACCTCGGCTACTTAGTAAGGTCCTGTTTCAAAATAAAGAATAAAATTAGAGCTGGGGGTATACCTTGGAGATAGAATGCCCCTGGGTTCCATTCCCAGTACTGAAAAAATAAATAAATAAATAAATAAATAGAATGCTTGTTCATTCTCAAGCCAAATATTTTGTGTAGCTTTTGTGCTAGAAGCTCAACTCCAGCTCTTTCTTGATCTTCAGACTCAGAAACACAGCTCTAAATTTTCTACATAGGACATGCTTTGGGACAGTAATCCACTTGAAAGATGGGGATATAACTCACTAGAAAGCAATTTTTACGAAAAAAAAAAAAAGGCCCCTAAAATTGCTATTAAAAAAAAAATGTCTGACAATTGGGAAAGCTAAGAAAACTTGTAAGAATACCTTGCTAGCATCAAACAACCTAAATCTTACATCCTCAGAGAGACATTTGCAAAATACCCAATACCTTCCATTTCTTTACTTCCTAGCACTTGTCAGAATCTGAAAATTCTTTGTTGATTTCTAAGATGCCCAAACTCTATGAAAGCAAAGACTCTGTCTCGTTCATAGTTGCATCCTTGACATTTACCACAATGTCTGCTGTGAGGCAAGTGCTTAAATTGTTGAAGGAATGGAGAATACAACTACAGGGATTAAGAGCACACACATCTATCAAGCGCTGGAGGTGGAGCTTACTGGTAGTGAATAAAGAAGGCCCTGGGTCAAATCCCCAGCCACCAAGATTTTGAAAGAGAGGAAAATGTACTGGTACCAAATCAGTGGTACTGAATAAACAAAAAAGAACCAAATGCATGTGTACTAGTATAAAATAAAGGTAGTTTTATTTCAGGGCAAGAAGAAAAAGAATTTTTAATGGGGCTGTGATAAATGGTTAACTATTAGGGAAAAATAGGGGAAGATATTTCACTTCACACATTATGTCAAAATATCCCATATAAACAGAAAAAGATGGATGTGAAAAATTAAACCACAAAAAGAACTAGAAGGCTGGGAATGATGGCACATGCTTGTAATCCCAGTACTTGGGAGGCTGAGACAAGGGGATTATAGCGTTGAGGCTACTAGCCTCAGCTACTTAGGCCCTCTGCAATTTAGAGACTGTTTCAAAATAAAGAATAAAAAACAGGACTGGGAGTGTAGCTTAGAGGTAGTAGTCCCTGGGTTCAATCCACAGTACCTAAAAAAAAACAAAACAAAACAAAACAAAAAAAACCAGAAGGCAGGCACGGTGATGCATGCCTATAAACCCAGTACTTGTGAGGCTGAGACAATAAAAAGGGCTGGGGGTATAGCTCAGAGGTAGAATGTCCCTAGATTCAATCCCCCGTACGAGTACGTACATACATACATACATACATACATACATACATACATGAGGAGAAAAGTATTAACTAAGATTTCTTAAAAACTCAAGAAAGGAAGAAACAAACAAATGGACAGATAAACTATAGGTAAATGAAGAGCCAGGAAAAATATTTGTTCTATATAGCAAAAGGTTTCTATACTAAATAAAAGGTTAAAAAGATAATCACATATATAAACCACCCTAAAATGAGTAAAAGACAAACTAGATGTCTAACATCATCCAGAAATATGAGATAAATTCTACGAAAAGAGAGAAAATATGTATTCTCTTTCTTTCTTTCTTAGTCTTTAGACTTGAACTTGGGCATTCTACCTCCAAGGAACACCCCTAAGCCCTTTTTACTTGAAACAGGGTCTGAGTTGCTGAGGCTGGCTTTGAACCTGCCATCCTTCTGTTTCAGCCTTACAAGTACTAGGATTACAGGCTTGTGCCACCATGCCTAGCTATTCTATCACATTTTTAATCAAAGTTTTTAAGGTTAGTCTACCCCCCATCTTTTTTTCTTTCTTCCTCTTTTGAGATGAGATAGTCTCCTCAAGTTGTCCAGGCTAGTCTTAAACCCCTGCAACTCCTGGGCTCAAGAGCTCCTCCTACTTAGCTTCCTAAGCATCTGGGACTACAGCCATGTGCCTCCATGCCAGGCGTCTGCAAAACGTGAAGGATGAGATCTGGTAATCCACCCTTTGTGAAGTTATTCAATGATCATATGCTTTGACAGCAATTTTAAGACTGAGACTAAATCTTTTTTTCTTTTTTGTACTGAGGACTGAAACCAGGGGCATTCTACCTCTGAACTACACCCTTATTTTTTTTATTTTGAAACTGCGTCTCACTAAGTTGATGAGTATCTCTTTAAGTTGCTGAGGTTGTTTTTGAATCTGCCATCCTCCTGTCTCAACCTCTAAAGTACTAGAATTACAAGCCTGCACCACTATGCCGGGCAGAGACTGAATCTTAAAGAATGAGAAATATTTAGAAAGAGATAGCCCTAAAAGATGATATTCACCACAGCATAGGAAGGAAAAAGGGACACTTTTAATTAATTAATTAATTTATTGTACTTTCATAAAATAAGATGGTATGTACTCTTTAAAATCTGGATTTTAACACTTGGGGATCTAGTGGTAAACATGAGAAAAATCCCTGCTCTCAAGTAATTTACATTCAAACAGGGAACAGACGATAAGTAAAGAAAATATTTCAGATAGGTTCTATAAAGACATAAAGCAAGTCAGGCATGGTGACACATGCCTGTAATCCTAGTAATTGGGAGGCTGAGACAGAAATATCAGAGACTCAAAAACAGCTTCAGCAATGTAATAAAACTCTGTAAACTAGCACGACCTTGTTTAAAATAAACAATGAGATGGGGGTGGCAGCTCCATGGCTTCAGTCACCAGCACAAGAAAACAAAACAAAAAAATAAAACAGGGAATGGGTTTTGTGCTGCATACCTGTCATCCTAGCAACTCAGGAGGCCAAGGCAGGAAGATTTCAAGTTTAACTCAGCAACTCAGTGAGACCCTGTCTCAAAAAATAAAAAGGGCTACGGGGTGTAACTCAGTGGTACAGAGACCCTGGGTTCAATCTCTAGTACCACTAAAAAAAAAAAAAAAAAAAAAAAAAAAAAAAAAGAAAAGAAAAGAAAGAAAGAAAAAAAAAATTGGAATAAATTTTGAAGGCAAATCCTATCTAACACTGTTTAAAATTAGCTTTTAATTGTTTAGGATGCAAAAAAATACACACATAAAGACCAAAGGTAGCTGGGAGTGGTGACACATACCTGTAATCCCAGTACTTGGGAGGCTGAGACAGGAAGATAGCAGGTTCAAGGCCACCCCTCAGCAACTTAGCAATGTCCCTCAGCAACTTAGTAAAACTGTTTCAAAATAAAGAATAAAAGTAGGGCTGGGGATATAGGTAGGAGGTAGAATGCCTCTGGATTCAATCCCCCAGTAACACACACACACACACACACACACACACACACACACACACACACAATAGAGCTGAAGGTGTAGCTTGGAGATAGAATGCTTCTGAGTTCAACTTTTAGTACCAAAAAAAAAGAGAGAGAGAGAGACAAGACCAAGTGGGCATGGTGTCACACGCCTATAATCACAGTACTTGGGAAGCAGAGATAGTAGAATCACAGGTTTGATAGACTCAGCAACTTGGTGAGACCCTGTTTAACAAACAATAATAGGGCTGGAAGTGTAGTTTCAAGGCAGAATGCCCTTGGGTTCAATCTCTGGCACCAAAAAAAAAGAAAAAAACCAAAGGTATGCCTGACAAAGTAGTAGAACTACACTATGGGTGGCTTTTTTGTATCCTTTTACTGTATCTGAAAATTTGGAGGAGAGAGGGACACAAAGAGCCACTGTCTTTATAATCAAATACAAAAATGAGTGTTTTTAAAGCAGGATAATATTGCTCTACAAAAACAGAACATCCTGGTATTTGTCTACAAGTTATATACATGATAAAGCAGAGTTCTAATAGTGTCCCTAATAGAGCTACACTGTTCAATTTGGTAATCAGTAGTCACATGTGGATACACATATCTACTCTCATACCTGAAAACAAAAACAAGTCATTCAAAGCTATGCATAGTCTATTACATCCCTGCCCTCTGTCTCACCACACACGCACACGCACACGCACACGCACACACACAGGCACACACACACACACACACTCTCTCTCTCTCCCCCCTGCCCCAAGAAATTAAAGAAATATTGCTCCCTAGTTGTCACTCCATTCCTCCTCACATGACAAAGCAAATTGCTTTGGAAGCACACTTTAGAGCATACTCAAACCTAAAAAATACTTAAATATTTTGTTAACAAATCCTAAAATACCACACATCCTTTATCAAAAATGTTTCAAAGTACACAAATTGTAACTGCACAGAGTTACTAACACAGGAGGTCCTGCTTTCCCTTTAAGGCTCTACCATTTGACAGGTGCTTCCTTTAAAGTCCATATGAAACTGGTAAGATACCCTTAAGGAAAGTTCTATTACAAGAGCATTGCTAAGGCAGTTTTTAAAAGTAACCTGCCCAAGACTGGAGAGAGGGAAAGGATAACAGCATGAATATTTTATTTTACAGAACAGTCAAGTGTTTTTTTCCCTTAATATACTTACTATTTTTGTATTGAAAAAGAATACCAAATTGTGCCACCTTTTTACAAAGTAATTTCAAAGGAAGAAATTCGTTATATAAAGTTAACAGGAACCTTGGTTTCGCACAGAAATGTTCAACAACTAGAAACCGATAACTAGTTATTAATAAATCCTAATGTTTTTCAATCATTTTATTTCTAAGTAATAATCTATTTTATTCTTGATAACCTAAAATCTTCTAATGCAATCTATAGTATTCACTCCAGAGAAACTTGTATACTTGTGCAACAAGAACTAAAATCAAGAGCTAACAGAGAGCAAGCAGGATGCAATAGTGCACACCTGTAGCCCAGCAACTCCTGAGGCTATCTCAAATTCAAGGCCAGCCTGGACAACTTAGGGAGACCTCGTCTCAAAATAAAAAACCTAGAAAAGGGACAGGATGTAGGTCAGTGGCAGAGAGTCCCTGGGTTTGACTCTCAGTACCACAAAAAAAAAAAAAAAAAAAAAAAAAATATATATATATATATATATATATGTATATAATACATCTGTTAAAAGCAAAACTAAAAACAAAAAAAACCATCTAAATGTTCAGGAGTTATAGAAGATTAACACCGCAATTTAAAAAAAATGAAATGGATGAACATAACTACAGCTACATTCTATTTTTCCACATTTCAAAATAAACTAAAGAACCACACTGGAGATACAAATATATGTGATAACTACTTTTTTTAAAGTCAAGACACTATAATACAAAAAATCCACTAAAGTAAAATGTTTACCTCAGTAAAAGAGGCAGGAGTTTAAGCCAGATAGGAAACTCATAAATAGATGCAAGTTTTGGTAATGTTCCAGTTCTTGGTTTAGGGGGAGGAGTCAAACTATTTTATCCTTTTTTACACTATACTGTACTATGTATTCTTTTATGATATTAAATGTACTTTGGTTACTTTAAAAATTGATATAACCGACATACGATACACTGCAGATGTAAGGTGCAAAATGTGATTAAGTTTGACATGTCTATAGAGGAAATTATTGCTACAATCAAGAAAATAAATGTATCAAGTCCCCAATTTCCTCCTGTACATGAGTGACCCCTGCCTACCTTAATCCTATTTTTAAAACGTAAAAGCAAAAAACTTGAGACAACCTGTTTTGGAAATTTGAATGTACATACTTTGCAAAATATTTTCCCTGAGGCCCTGGAGACTACGTTATCTCAGCAAATGCCTTAAAACTGGTGACAAAATTACTGCGTGACTAACCTTAAAAAGTCTGTAGTATTTTACATTAAAAATCAAGTTCCGAGTTCGGTTTGCGAGAGGCATTTAATCCCGCTCCTTGGAACATCCAAACCATTAGGGCCGCTCGGGGTTTTCTCGCTCAACAACTTAACATTATAAATGTCCGTCGGTGACCCCCAGGCCTTAACTTCCTCCCGCTGGTGAGTAAACACTTTGGAGTTAGGAAGGTAAATGAGAGCGTCTTCGCTGTGTGCAGAACACAGTACTTGAAAACTAAGTTAAAATGACGATTAAACACAATAGTCTTCGGTACTTGTTGACGCGCCTACCCTCAAAATACTAGTTCAAAAGAGCAGAACGAAAACCCAGAAACCTAAGACACACAAACACCAGCAGGGGAAAAAAAGAGCAACTTCCGAAGCCCGGGGCCGGCCGAGGAGCCGGCCTCGCTGCAGCAGAGCCCCCCCCCCCGGGGGCCCCGAAAACCCAGCAGGTGGGAGCCAGGACCCTGAGGACCCGGGACCCCGGCCCACCGCCCGCCACCCCGCGGAGGGCGCGGCCCGACCCCGGGCCCCGGGGAGTGGCTCCCGACCGGAAGCCGCCCGCCGCCCGCCCGGCCCGCCACCTGCTGCGCCCGCCGCCCGCCGCTTCCGGCTCCGCGCCCGAGGGGCCTGCCCGCCTCGGCCGTGGGGCAGGGGCGCGGGGGGCGGCGGGCCCGGGCCGCGCTCCTCACCTGGCGGCGGCTCCCTCCGCCTGACGCGCTGCCCGCCGCCGCCGGTCGCCGCGGGTGAATGGGGACAGGTGAAGCCGCCGAAGCCCTGCTCGCTCCCGCCCCGCCGCCGCCGCCGCCAGCCCCTCGCTCCGCTGTTTATTAAACTTTTCTGTTTGGTTGTTCGGCCTATGACGTGTCGACCGAGGAGTCCTCCCGGATTGGCCAGCGCCCCGCGCTGACGGGGCGTCCCCCACCCGCAGCCTAATTATTACCGGCTGGGGCGGAGCTGCGGGCCGCAGGGGGCGGGGAGGGGCGGGAGCTAGGCACGGAGCGCACGGCTATTGGTCAGAGTCGGGAGGGGGCGTGTCCGGGCGAGAGGTGAGGCTCCTCCCCCTGCCCTCGCCGTCGCCGCTTTCTCCTGAGAGAGAGAGGGAGAGGAGGGGCCGCAGTTTTTCTCCCGCCCTCCTTCCCTCCCCCGCTCCAGTCTTTTCCCTGTTCTTTGTCAACGGGAGGACGGACCCAGGGGTCCTGCAAAGACTTTCAGGCTAAGGACCCTCTGTGAGAGAGGGCTGTGTTCCTATCTTGGATTGAAGAGTTGCCAGTCGTGAGAGAAGGAATCCTGAGCTTCACACCCCACTTGCAACCCGGTGCCACTGTCTTTGCTAGGGCAAAGTCCGAGTTCCGCGTGCGTGCTCGGAAGCAAACTCTGCCCTGTCCTGTCCTGAGGTAGGACTCGGGAAGAGAAGCCAAGACTAGCCCACAAGCGCAGCACACACGTGCAGGGGTGCACAGGCCTCCACAAGCACCCTCTGCTCCCAGGCTTTTTCACAAGTGCGAGTTCAGTTCCCAGCTGCGTGGCGCAGGCCTCCCTTCTGCTCTGGGACAAGAGATGGTGAATGGCTCCCCCGGATTTCCTCAGCCTTCTTCAGGTTGCCACGCTGCACAAGCAGGAAGCACAGGATAGTTCGAGTTTATTCGATCCTAATGTGAGTCAGGGCTCCAATGGGGTCCACAGGTAGGAGGCAGACAAGTGCTGAGGATCTTGTGTTTAAACTTTGATGTGCAAGTTATGGTTTCTTTTACATTAGTTATTATTTTTTAAATTTTCGCATTGAAGTGTCATCTTGATTACGGAGCGTTTTGGTACCCCCTTAAATTTTATGCCTGCAGTATCTAGTTAAGTCTCCTTATAGTGGGGACTGACTTAAGAGAGTGGGATTTTGCATCACTGGCTTTGTAGAGAGGTTAGGCATCTTGCCCTGGGCATTTAAGTTAAGAAGCCCTTAATTGTGGAGGGGTAAGTAGAGGTCAGGAAGAAGCCTTGTTTTCTGACAGGGAGAAGTGGAGAAGCCTGCTGGGAAAGAAGGAAGCTCTCCTAAAGAGGCCCAGAGATGCAGTGCTGGTTTGGAATACACAGCATGGTCTTTTGTGAAGTGACAGATGTCTCAGGGGCTTGATGAGGGAATGAAATATTGAAAGCTAAACCTAAATTAAGAAGGGGAGCGGATCTGGGCATGGTGGCACCTGTAATCTTAGTACTAGATAAAGAGGCTGAGAAAGGAGGATCACAGGTTCAAAGCCTACCTCAGCAATTTAGTGAGTCCCTGTTTCAAACTAAAAGTTAAAATAGGGCTGGTGATATAGCACAGAGGTAGAATGACCCTGGGTTCAATAGCCTGTACCACAGAAAGAAAAGAAAGAAAGAAAGAAAGAAAGAAAGAAAGAAAGAAAGGAGTGGACCTTGATAAAATTGGAAGGTGTTTGCCTAGGACTTAAAGGTTTTCAAAGTGTGTGTTTTAAAAAGAATTTAAATTCTATTTAAACTATGCACCTACAGATAATGGGCTAACTCAACAAAAGAGGATTTTGTGTAAGGATGTCATCCCTGACAAGGGAGACAATGTTAATAATGAAGCCTAGAGATTGTTTTAGTTCATTTAGTACATGTCTATAAAACCAAAGTTCAGAGTAGTTGAATTGGTGGGAATCAGGAAGCCATTTTTTGACTGAAAAGGGGTGGGGGATTACAACAGTTTTGTAGATAGTAGGACTATTTGGAGGGGTTGCTGGAGATTGAACCTAGGAATATTTTTCCTCCAACCTATACTCCCAGCCCTATTTTACTTTTTATTTGGAAGCAGTCTCGCTGAGTTGCTGAGAGCCTCTCTTAGTTGTTGAGACTGGCTTCAAACCTGCACTCCTTCTATCTCAGCCATGATCCCAGGCAAGTACTGGGATTACAGGTGTGAGCCACCACACCCAGCTTGTAGAATAATTGTGCAGCCAGGGGTTCTTTTACTGGATTCTGTCATTGGGTAGTAGTGGAAAGAATTTAGGGCTTTGTCTGGAATTCAGATTCTTGCTCAGACACATTTTGAGTCGGCGACATTGAGCAATACCAAAACTTCCCCAGGTCTCAGTTTTCTGAGTTTGGGAGATATCAGTGAACAAAACAAAGACTTCTGCCTTTACACGTTTTTTAGCTTTAATGGAGGTGGTAAGTAGTATAGAGAAAAGGAAAAGTAAAGCATGGCACAGCACTGTAGGGAAGGGCAGATTGTAGTGCTAAGCAGGATGGTCAGAGCAGGCCTCTTTGGGAAGGAGAAATTTGAACAGAAAAAATAAGAGGTGAGAGTATTCTTTAGGTGAAGAGTTACAGATTGAGAGAATTGTTAGAGCATAAGTCCCAAGACAAGGAAAACAGGAAAGCCTGTGTTACTGGAACCAAGTGAACCAGGGAGACACGGAAAGGAAGTTGGTGAGGTAAAGACCAGATCCTAAGAGCCCTGTGAACTATTTTGTATACTGTGGTTTTTACTGTGATTGAAGCAGGAGTCACGCAGGGTTTGGCTTGGTTTGGTTTTAGCACTACGGATTGAATCCAGGGGCACTCCAACATTGAGACACATCCTCAGCTATTGTTGTTGTTGTGGTGGTGGTACTGGGGATTGAAACCCCGGGGGCATCCTGTTTCTGAGCTACACTCCCAGCCATTTTATCTTATTTTATTTTATTTTATTTTATTTTGGAACTGGGTCGCTACATTGCTAAGGCTGGCCTCAAACCTGCAATCCTCTGGTTTCAGCCTCCCAAGTACTGGGATTATAAATTTGTGTGCCTGGTTCCCTGGCCCTTTTTATTTTTTTGTTTTGAGACAAGGTCTCACTAAGTTGCCCAGGCTAGCCTCAAACTTGCAATCCTCCTGTCTCAGCCACCCAAGTACTGGGAGCACAGGAGTGCCCTCCATGCCCAACTCACTGCAGGATTCTGAGCAGTAAAGCAGCATACTCGACTTATATTTTAAAGTATCTTTCTAGATGCCATGTTGAGAGTAGACTCAAGGACAATAAGATTAGAAGCAGGAATGCCTATTAGGAGTGTTCCATCTGAATTCTGGTCAGAGATAACGATGGCTTAGACCAGGGTAATGAGGGAGGTAGTGAGAAATATTCAAAATCTTGGACAGTGTGTGTGTCCCGGAAGAACTAGGAGCCACAGGGCCTCACACATCCTAGGCAAGCACTCTACCACTGAACTATATTCCTAGCCTAAATTTTGGAGGTATTTTAAGGTAGAGGCAATCGAATTTCCTGGTTGATAGGATGATACATGGGATACAGGGTGGACAAGAAATTAGATAAAGATGAGATTAAGGGATATTGGCTTGAGCAACTAAGAGGTGGGGCCAGCCAGAGAAAAATCAAGAGGTTATTTTTGCGAATGTTGATTTGGAGATTATAGCACGTCCAAATGTCTGGTTGGTAGCTGGATGTGCCAGACTGGGTTTCAGGGCAGAGATAGCACTTCCAGAGTCATTATAATGTAGATACTACTTATAGCCAAGAGAGTAATCAGGAAGTGAGCCTAAAGAAAAGCAAGAATTGAGCCCTGGAGGCTCTGAAGTCCAGGGAGTACAGGAATTTACAGAAACTGAGAGGCAGGAAGGAAACTGACTAGAGTATAGTGACCTGGAAGCCCAGGGAAAGGTGTGTCCAGTTATCAACTAGGGCAAATGTAGCTAATTCAAGTAGGATGAGAACTGAGAAAAGGCTGTTTCATTTAGTAACTAGAGGTCACATTGAAGAGTATTGTTTAGGTGGCGAGCCAAAGGCTGACAGGCATGGTAATAATACCTCCCTTATGGAGGGATTATAGAGGTTTAATATGATCATGTAGGCAAAACATCTTTTTTTTTTTTTTTTTTTGGTGGTACTAGGGGTGGAACTTAGAGGCTTTCTACCTCCAGGCTATACTCCCAGACCTTTTTCTATTTTATTTGGAAACAGGGTCTCACTAAGCTGCTGAGAGCCTCACTAAGTAGCTGAGGCTGGCTTTGAACCTGTGCGATCCTCCTGTCTCAGCCTCCCCAGCGCGGGGATTACAAGCGTGCACCACCACGCCCGGCTCAAAACATCTTCTTTAACCCACAAGGATGTGAGCGAATTCTTACAGATTTTATCTCAAATGTGTTTTTGTTCTGATTCTTGTCCAGTTTGTTATCGTATTAACTCTGACACCTAACCCAGTGAGTATTCATATGTATTTGTTACGAACTTGCAGAAATTGGGTCTACAAGACTTTTATTATTGTTCTTCACTCCAAATCCATACTAAGAGTTTGACAGATTCTAGCACTGCAGGCTTCTGAATTTTGTGTTCTTAGAAAAATCTTGTAAAATAGGGACATCAAGCCAAGCGTGGTGGCGCACGCTTGTAATCCCAGCATTCAGGAGGCTGACTGAGACAGGAGGATCCGTGTTCGCAGCCAGCCTCAGCTACTTAGTGAGGCCTTTTGCAACTCACTGAGACCCTGTTTCAAAATAAATAATAATAAAATATAGGTCCGGGAATGTAGCTCGGAGGTAGAATGCCCCTGGTTACTGCAAAAAAAAAAAAAAAAATGGAGGACATCAACCTATCTCAGAGAGTTGTTAGGAGGGTTGAAAGAGACTACATTTGTGTTCTTCCCAGTGAGTGCTCCATTCCTACTTTCTGACAGCCTTATTGTAGATGCCCGGATGCATCAGTGAGAGAGGTAAAGGCCTTTTCTCATTGTTGACCCAAGGAAGAGAGGGAGCAGAAACAAACAACAGTATACCTATGCAACCCACCTGGCAGTGCGCATAAACAGTGTACTCACAGCACCAGGCACATAATAAATGCTTAGTGAATCAGACCATAATTGCATTGTTGTGTCCAGCCCATCCCCTTGTCTGGGTTCCGGAGCACAGTATGTAGCATCTGTTCATCACAGCTACTCTGCATGGCCAAGGTTCACTTTGACCTGCTCTTCTTCCTGTATCCCCAATTTTTGGCTAATGGACACACCTTGTTTCCAGTTATTAAAGATCAAACCTCATGTCCTTTTTTATTTTAATTTTCAGCTGCTTTACCGAGATTGAATACATATACCACATAACTCACCCACTTAAAGGATACCATACAATGTTTTTTTAGTATATGTATAGTTGTGCAGATATTTCCACAATTTTGTAATGTTTTTATCACCCGCAAAAGAAATTCTCTATCTGCCAACTGTCACTCCCCTGGCTCTTCAAATGCCTTGCCCCCAACCCTGGTCCTGGGCAACCACTAACCTTTTTTCCATGTAGTTTTACCTATTCCGGAAATTTCATAAATGCGGGCTCATTACAGTATGCAGGCCGTTTGCTTTCACTTAGCAGAATGTTTTCAAGATTCATCCATGTCGTAACGTGGATCCGGGCTGTACTCCTGTATATTGCTTAATGCTATTTTATCATATTGCTATACCACATTTATCCATTCATCAGTGTATCGATGTTTGAGTTGTTGTCCATCTTTTGCCCCTTATGAATAACGATCCTGTGAACGTATATATCCCAAGTTTTAAATAAATGTTGAGAATAAATGTTTTCATTTCGCTTGGGGGTGTATACCTAAAAATAGAATTTCTGGGTCATCTGGTGAGTTTCTGTTTAACCTTGAGGAGCTGCCAGACTGTTTCCCATAGGGACTATTATACTCCCACCAGCAATAAGGGTTCCAATTTCTCAGATTCTTTGCCAGCACTTATTATAATCTGTCTTCTTCATTTTAGCCTCCCCAGTGAGCATGAAGTAGTGTATCTCTGCAGTTTTGCTTTGCCTTTCTCTAATGGCTAGCAATGTTGAGCATCTCCTGTGTTTATTGGCCACTTCTCTCCCCCGGTACCGGGGATTGAACCCAGGGGTGCTCTGCCACTGAGCTACACCCCCAACCCTTTTTATTGTTTTAAATTTTTACTCGGAGATAGGGTCTTGCTGAGTTACCAAGGCTGGCCTCAAACTCATGATCCTCCTGCCTCAGGCTTCAGAGTTCTTGGCACTGCAGATATGTACCACCAGGCCTGGCCCTATTGACCATTTGTATATCTTCTTTGAAGAAATGTGTATTCAGATCATTGCCCATTTTTTAATCAGGTCATGATAAAAAGATGTTTTTATTATTGGTTGAAAGAGTTCTTACAACTTACCTGGCAGGGTAGACACCACGATCACGAAGGTGGTTTTCCCAGGGTGAGGCTTATCCATTGCACTCTGGATGTGCTGGCCCCTGCTATTTCCCCAAATGTGGGAAACTCGACTGCATAATTTGTGGTAGTGGGGGATCTAAAGAGAAAAAATAAGAAAGAAAGAGTTCTTACATATTC
The DNA here is from genome assembly GCF_963383645.1 of Muscardinus avellanarius. Lineage (NCBI taxonomy): Eukaryota > Metazoa > Chordata > Mammalia > Rodentia > Gliridae > Muscardinus > Muscardinus avellanarius. Next base: position 143,748,464 of record NC_137788.1, on the reverse strand, counting down.
AGAAAAGAAAGCCCTTTTCAGCTATATAATTTACATTATATTCCATGAAATAGTCCACGAGTTGTCTTTCCACTTGCTTCATGGTATCATTTGAAGCATAGAGGTTTTTAATTCAGACATTTGTTTCATAAGTCCTCCCCTACCCAAGGTCCTATTAGGCACAAATTTTACTGTTTCTGCCTTAAAATATATCTGAATATAGCCTCACTATTACAACCCTTCTTATTTAATATTATTTATTTAATATTATTATTTTATTTAATAATATTATATTATGTTATTTAATAATATAATATTATTATTTACCCAAAGTTAAGGAATAGTCTCCATCTCCTATTTTTTTTTCTTCATCCCCACATCTACCCAACTGATGTTCCAGCTACTTCCAGAAGGATCTTCCAAAACCACAATAAGAATGATCCAAATCTCCCTTGTTTTCCCATTCCTACTGGAACAATTCTCAGAGTCCTCCAATAAGAAAATAAGAATACCTGGATAGTTTTTTTTTGGTGATATTAGGGGTAGAACCCAGGGGCTTTTCTACATCCAGGCTATACTCCCAGACCTTTTTTTTTGGGGGGGGGACGTTTTAAAGGAGTTTATTAAAAAGATAGAAATATAGAAGACAGTCACAGCCCCATGCCATTCAGGAGTGGCATGGGGGTGGTTTGAACGAATTCACCCCTCCCAGACCTATTTTTTTGTGTGTGTGGGGGCGGGTACTGGGGTTCCTGGAAGCCCTTCTGGGCTACACTCCCAGACCTATTTTTTTATATATATATTTTTATTTGGAAACAGGGTCTCTTAAGCCAGCATGGCTGGCTTCAAACCTGCAGGATCCTCCTGTCTCCGCCTCCCAAGCACGGGGATTACAAGTGTGCACCACCACACCCGGCCTCCCAGACCTATTTTATATTTTATTTGGAAACAGGGTCTCACTCAGTTGCTGAGAGCCTCACTAAGTAGCTGAGGCTGGCTTTGAACCTGTGTGATCCTCCTGTCTCAGCCTCCCAAGCTCTGGGATTACAAGCGTGCGCCACCACGCCTGGCAGTACCTGGATAATTTTAAAAAATAAAATTGCAGATCCATAATCCAAACAATAAGTGAGAATAACTAGTAGAGGAGCCTGCAGGTCTTTTTATTTGCATTTTCATTTTTACTTTTTGTGGTCCTAGGGATTGAACCCAGGGCATCCTGCCTTTGAGCTACATCCCCAGCCTTTTTTATTTTTTATTTTGAAACAAGATCTTGATAAGTTTTCAAGGATCATGCTAAATTCCTGAAGCTGACCTTGAACCCACAATCCTCCTGTCTCAAGTATTGGGATTACAGGTGGGCACCACCATGCCAGCTGTGCAAGTATATCTTTAAAAACCCCCAGGTAGTTCTTTTTCTCGAAATGGCTTGACCTAGAATAGAAGTTCTAATCGAAGGATCACTTTATCCTCCAGGGGACATTTGGCACTGTCTGGAAACACTTCTGTATTTTGATTTTGTTTTTGCCATGCAGGGGATGAATCCAGGGCCTTGTGTGTACTAAGCAAGTGCTCTACCACTGAGTTACACCCCAAGCCCTGGAGACATTTTTGGCTATTAACAACTAGGGGAGGGAATAATTGCTCTCATGTATTGGCAATACACAGGGCAGCCTTTCAAACAAAGAATTACCAGCCCCAAATATCAATCATGCCAAGTTGAGAAAACCAGGCTTAGGAGATAAAATAGAAACGTTTGCATGTGAAGCCAGCCAGTTAGGCTCCAGCTCCATCAAATATTTACTACTCCATAAGAAATGCCCCAAACTTAGTGGATTAAAACAAGGATTTATTACTTCTCATGATTTCGTGGGTGGACTGGACGGTTCTGTTGTTGGCTTCACCTGAGCTATCTGTGGAGGAGCCATTGGTGATGCTTGAGCTGTGATGGCTGTTGATCTGGGCCTCTTTCCACAAGGTCTTTCACAACATGGAGCTTTTGGAGATGGAGTACGATCATGGTCATTCTTGGACGTCATATAATGCCATTGTGCCACATTCTATTTATCAAAGAAGGACACAAAACTGACCTAGACGTGTGTGTGTGTGTGTGTGTGTGTGTGTGTGTGTGTGTGTTACTAGAGATTGAATCCAGGGGCATTCTACCTCAAGCTACAGTCTCAACTTTTTATTCTTTTTTTTTTTTTTTTTTTTTTTTTTTTTGGTGGTGGTACTGGGGTTCCTGGAAGCCCTTCTACCTCCGGGCTACACTCCCAGAACTATTTTTTTTTTTTTTTGAAACAGGGTCTTTTAAGCCAGTGCAGCTGGCTTCGAACCTGTGTGATCCTCCTGTCTCCGCCTCCCAAGCGCGGGGATTACAAGAGCCACCACACCTGGCAACTTTTTATTCTTTATTTTGAAACAGGGTCTCACTAAGTAGCTGAGGCAGGCCATGAACCAATGATGCTTCTGTCTCAGCCTCCCGAGTGCTGGGATTACAAGCGTGTACCCACGCCCAGGTGAGACTGACCCAGATTTAAGGGGCATGAAGATAGACTCTCTGCCTTTAGAAGAAGAAGCTTATAAAGGATTCATAGTCATATTAAGTTACCCTCCAAATCTACATTCCAAAACCACCTCCACATCTGGTGTGTGGTGTACACCTGTAATCCCAGTACTTAGGAGGCTGAGATAGGAGGATCACAGGTTTAAGGACCACAAATTTAGCATGGTAACTTAGCAAGACTGTGTCGCAAAATTTAAAATAAAACAGGGTTGCAGGTGGAGCTCAGTGGTAGAGCACAGTGGATTTACCTCCAGTACCCCCACCATACACAAGGAAAAATGTATTGATACCTCCCCCAAAAGCTTTTTAGTTTATAGGGATTATATCTATCAATATTTACCTTATTAGAAATTGAAACTGACATTTAAAAAATCTTAATGTTAGCCGGGCGTGGTGGCGCACGCTTGTAATCCCCGCGCTTGGGAGACGGAGACAGGAGGATCACGCAGGTTCAAAGCCAGCCGTGCTGGCTTAAGAGACCCTGATTCCAAAAATAAAAATAGGTCTGGGAGTGTAGCCCGGAGGGAGAAGGGCTTCCAGGAACCCCAGTACCACCAAAAAAAAAAAATCTTAATGTTGCTGAGCATGGTGGCACATGCTTGTAATCCCAGCATTTGGGAGGCTGAAACAGGAGGATCATGTTCAAGGCCAGTCTCAGCTACTTAGTGAGGCCCTTTGCAACTCAGTGAGACCCTGTTTCAAAATAAAGATTAAAAAATTGGGCTGGGGGTGTAGCTCGGAGGTAGAATGCCCTTCGGTTCTATCCCCAGTACCAAAAAAACAACAACAAAAAAAACCCCAAAAAACAAAAAACAAAAATTCTAATGTATGTAAAAATAACCATAATAAACCATTTCATGTTAATATACAGAACATTTTTTAAATGAAAAATAACTATCATTTTCTGGAATATAGTTAGTGAGTGAGTTAGTGAGAAGACTGGCATTTGTTGAATCTTTCGCATATCTCTTTAATGTTTAGTTTAACAGAAGACAGCTCAGTCCTCACATTTGCTTTTGCATTTTTGTTGTTTTTACTTGCTTGAGACGGGCCCTCCCTGAGCTGCCCAGGCTGAACTCACTGTGCTGCCCAGGCTGAGCTCAAGCAGTCCTCCTGCCTCAGCCTCCCAAGTGGCTGGGGCTGCAGGTGTAGGCCACAGCCCCCAGCTTGCTTCTGTATTTAGTCCATTGGAACGTCACAAATCACGTAGTCTCTGGAAAACCCCACTGCACATTCATCAGAGAAGAGTAGTGCAAAAGGCAAATAATGACAGTATTATAATGAAAACAATTCTTTTTTGTGGTACTGGTCATTGAACCCAGGGGCATTCTGCCTCCAAGTCCTAGTCCCAGCTTTATTTGATTTTTAAATTTGGAAACAGGGTCTCACTATGTTGTTGAGGGCCTCACTAAGTTGTTGAGGCTGGCTGCAAACCTGGATCCTCCTGTTTCAGCCTCCCAGTACTGGGATTCTAAGCATGCACCGCCACACCCAGCATTAATATAACTTTGACCTTTCTGATCCCCTCAGGGGGTCTTATAATCCCAGTACTTAGGAAGCTGAAATAGGAAGATCGCAGGTCCGTGGCCAGCCTCAGTTAACTAGTGAGGCCCTCTGCAACATAGTGAGACCCTGTTTCTTTTTTTTTTTTTTTTTTGGGTGGTACTGGGGTTCCTGGAAGCCCTTCTACCTCCTGGCTACACTCCCAGACCTATTTTTACATTTTTATTTGGAAACAGGGTCTCCTAAGCCAGCGCATGTGGCTGGCTTCGAACCTGCGCGATCCTCCTGTCTCTGCCTCCCAAGCGCAGGGATTACAAGTGTGCGCCACCACGCCCGGCTGTGAGACCCTGTTTCAAATAAAGAATAAAAAATAGGGCTGGGTTTGAGCTCAGAGGTTGAATGCCCCCGGTTTTCATCCCCAGTACTGCCAAAAAAAAAAAAAAAAGATTTATTTAATAAAAAAGTATATGCATTTATTTATTTATTTATTTATTTTAGGTTTTCTTTTTTATTTTATTTTATTTTTTTTGGTGGTACTGGGAGTGGAACCCAGAGGCTTTCTACCTCCGGGCTATACTCCCAGACCTTTTTTATATTTTATTTGGAAACAGGGTCTCACTAAGTTGCTGAGAGCCTCACTAAGTAGCTGAGGCTGACTTTGAACCCGTGCGATCCTCCTGTCTCAGCCTCCCAAGCGCAGGGATTACAAGCGTGCGCTACCACGCCCGGCTAAAGTATATGCATTTATAATGTCTAAAAACAGAATTTTTAAAGTATATCATAATTCTATACATAAACTTCTAGTATTGAAAAAGAATTTTTGGTGTCATGGCACACAGTTTGAAAACTAGTGCTCTACGCCGGGCGTGGTGGCGCACGCCTGTAATCCCCGCGCTTGGGAGGCTGAGACAGGAGGATCGCGCAGGTTCGAAGTCAGCCGCGCTGGCTTAAGAGACCCTGTTTCCAAATAAAAATATAAAAAATAGGTCTGGGAGTGTAGCCCAGAGGTAGAAGGGCTTCCAGGAACCCCAGTACCACCAAAAAAAAAAAAAAGAAAGAAAGAAAGAAAACCAGTACTCTAAAGGACCATCACGTTGACATAGTATCTTCAAAATTGTTCAGTGGGTACCACACTTGAAGCAGTTCCCTCAGCTCATAGGTATGTTTCTGCCCATCTCCTACAATGTATTACATTTGAGATACTGGTCCTTTTTATGACCTCAGTTTGTGCATGTGCTCTCTTCTTACTACTGCCTTAGACTACACTGAACTAACTCTTATTCACTCCTCAAAGCCCGGTATAAATGCTTGCTTCTTGGCAAAGGTGTTCTTGGCTCCTTAGGCAAAATTAGGACTCCTTTCTTCTTCATTTTAATATATTTTTTCTCCCGTAATAGCACTTACCACATTAAAATGAAAATTGTCAGTTTGCTCCCCCCATTAGACTAGAAATCTGGTTTTCTAAAGTTTGACTTTCATATTGGTATGATATAAGGTTATACATTGGTCTATTTCTAAGTCTCTAACCAATTATTCTAACCAATGCATCTGTCCTCCCCTCTCAGGGTTTTCTTGAGGGCCCCTTTTACAACATGCTAGCTTTTATACATAATGGATTCTGGATCTGAGCTTTTTTACTAGTCTCAGTAGTTTTTGTTTTTGTTTTCTTGTGGAACTGAGGGCATTCTACCTCCAAGCTACACTCCAGCCCTTTTTAAAAATTCTTTATTTTGAAACAGGGTTTCATTAGGTTGCAGAGGGGCTCACTAAGCAGCTAAGGCTGGTCTTGAACCTGTGATCCTCCTGTCTCAGCCTCCCAAGTACTGGAATTACCAGGGTGTGCCACGACCCCCGGCTCTAGTCTCAATATTCTGATGTAAGTTTTCCCTTAAGACTCCTTGACATTCTAACCACATTGCATAATGCCTTCTTAACTAACATCCATTGCTTCTCCTTATGCATTTTCTTTGAAATCCTGGTCTGTTTCTGCCTCCAAGTTAACTTTAGAATTATATTGTCCATTTCCCAAGAAATATCCTGCCAAGATAATTGAGATTACATTTACTAAAAACAATTTGGGGGATCAGGGAAACATTTGCATCTTCCTAGTAATCAGATGGCCTCTTAAGAAATCCGCTGTCTTTGTCTTCTTTTCAGTGTTTATTCAGATTTTGTTTTGTTTTGTTTTATTTCTGGGGATGGAACCCAGGGGCATTCTACCTCCAAGCTACAACCACAGCCCGATTTTTTATTCTTTATTTTGAAACAGGGTCTCCCTGAGTTGCAAAGAGCCTCACTAGTTAGCTGAGGCTGTCCCTGAACCTTGATCCTCTTTTCTCAGCCTCCCAAGTACTGGAATTACAAGTATGTACCACCATGCCTGGCCCTTTTTAATTTTTTTGGTGGAACTGGGGATGGAATCCAGGGCCATTCTACCTCTGGCCTACACTCCCAGCTCTATTTTTTTTATTATTTTGAAACAGGGTCTCACTAAATTGCAGAGGGCCTCAATAAGTAGCTGAGGCTGGCTGCAAACCTGCGATCCTCCTATCTCAGTCTCCCAAGTACTGGGATTATAGGCATACACCACCACATATGGTTTAAAATAAACATTTTATTTAAGAAAAATAATTTTTTTTGAGGTGCTAGAGATGGAACCCAGAGGCATTCTACCTCCGAGCTACACCCCCAGCCCTACTTTTTATTCTTTATTTTGAACACAGGGTCTCACTAAGTTGCAAAGGGCTTCACTAAGTAGTAGCTGAGGCTGTTTGTGAACCAAGATCCTCTTGTCTCAGCCTCCCAAATGCTGGAATTATAAGCATGTACCACCATGCCCAACAAGAAAATACTTTAGTTAATTTGAGTGACCCCTCAGATACCCCTATAAACCCATTTCCTTTCTAATGAACATGTGTAAGGGACTTGCCTTGATGAGGCCTTAAGCAGATAGACTCCCCTAACTGGCCACTGCTATGGTGTATTCTAATCCTTAAGCAAGACCCATAGATGCCCAGCTGTTTCTGGGAACCCAACACTGATATACAAAAAATGTGATTTTTTTTTTATTGTCCCTGTGGATGGTCTTTTCCCCCCAAACTCTGCCCTGAGAAGCTGACCCACATAGACTTCTTCACTGAGCATCCTTGTACTTTGCATGGGAAACATAGCCGGGGGGCTGGAGGAAGGGAGAGAGCTTGGGGTTGGGGTACTTATTCTTGGCTCTAGCCCTGCTGGGTCACAGGAGGCTGGTGATATTTCTCATACCAAAGCCATAATTTCCGTCAGTATCCCTTCCCATCCAGCCACTCTTTCTAGGTTTTTGTTAATAGCTTCCTCCCCTCTTTCCTTATCAGTTCAAAGCACAACCTTCCCTCAGCACTATGTGGGTAGAGCTTATCAGTAGCACCTAGCAACCTCACCAGTGCCCTGGGTACCAGGCAGATATGTGCTTACCCCACAGTCCCTTAATAAATATTTGTGAATTGAGTGAGTCAGCCAATGAGTCACAAAAGTGTTCAGGTTATGAGAGACCCTGGTGACAGTAAAACTAACAGTGCCATTGCTGCTTAAGGAAAGGCCTACGAGATGCTTTAATGGTCTTCCTGGGCATCCTGTTTGGGGCTAAAGGGTTGTAGAAGAGAGAGATGCTGGATACCTCACCACACTACCCTTGGGCTTCCGTAGTGCTACCTTGTTTCTTTCTCGATTTTCCCAGTCTTCAACAAATCAAGAAAATGTATTTCTGACACTTTAACCATTTTCATTTGGCAACCAAAGTAGATTTCTTTATTTCGTGTGCAAAGCAATTGTGTTTTCTGCATGCCAACCCTTTTTACCCTGGCATACAGAGAGACAAGGGAGAAAGAGGCAGGGAGGGTAGCAGTAGACCCCTAAGGAGAAGGGGTATTGTAGGGACGTCTGTGAAGCCTGGCATGGTGCCCCATACTGGGAATGTTTCCCTTCCTCAAAGCTCTGGTTACTAGGAAATCCATGACAGTCTACATCCCAACAGGAGATAGTTTTCCTGGTCCTGCTATGGGCAAAGGGGAGGAGGCACTGAACCTCACCCCATTTATATTTAAAGTGGCTACCTAAAGGCAACCTCAGGGAAGCTGCATCTTGGGAGGGTCTTGGCAGAGAGTTTTATGATATTCTTAAGTACAGAGGGCAACCAATACTACCCAGTTGGGCTAGCCACCAGCAGCACTCAAGGATAGTTGATTAGGGCACTGGTTCTCAAATTCTGGTGTATATCAGAATCCCTGGAGAACCAAGAAAGCCCAACTACTCAGACTCATCCAACTAGAAAAGGACCTGGGCCTCTCTGTTTGGACCACATTCTCCAAGAGGTCTGATTCTGCGACCAGAGTTTGAGAACCACTGGGTTGAGGCCTTGCTGCTCAGTGTATGGACTGTGAACAGGCAGTATCATGGATCAACTTTCTGGAAATGCAGTATCTTCTAGTCTGCCAGGACCTGCTCGTTTAGTATGCTCATTTTAACAAGACCTCCAGGGGAATTTTATGCACTTACAGTTTGAGAAGCGTGAAGGTTGGATCATTGATTGGTCAGTGGATAGACTCCCTGAACAAAACTCCAGGCCCAAAAAAGAGACTTCAGCTGATCAAAGTCATCATCTCAACTGATAAAGACCCGGGAGAGACCAGCCAGACAGGAGTTCCCTGGTGAGGAGAAGGAGCAGTCATTATTCAAGAAAAGAGATCCTGAGTTTGGGCAGCAAATAAATCTTGGGGCACAGCACAAGCCCTGACCACAGCTAGAGGCCAACTCTAATAAGCCCCAGGCACTCGTCTCATCTGTGGGGACTCTATTCTCGCAAGTTCTCTTTATGCTTTGCCCAGGCTTCCTGCCCCAGCCAGTGATGGCCTGAATCCGAACCTGTCAAACTTTGTTATTTCTTAGTTCCCAAATCAACCTTCAGATATGCTGACAACACTTAGCTTCTCTGATCTGCAGGCCCTGGAATCCAGTTGCATTCCCTGGTAGTTGTTCCAGAAAATTCTCCTGGAGAGCTCGACCCCACCTCGGGGCTCCCACCCCAGCATTGACTTCTAACTCTGAGACGTGGGAGTCTTTACTTGAAAGCCCCTAGGGGATTCTGATAGGCCACCTTCTACACACAATTCAGTTTTCTGGGTTCCAGTACCCACCCCCTCCTCTATTCCATCAGACTGAAGGAATAAGTTCTTTGTTGCTATTTAAAAACAGGTCACTGCACTAACTTAATAAATAGTCCCTTTATAAATGAATCTTCCTGGGCTAAATAAGTGATGTGTGCATGTATGTCTCTACCATCTTGTACCCCATTAAGATGTATGACTACAAGGCACCAATAAGAATTTTTAAAAAATAAATCTCCCAGGCGTGGTGGCGCACACTTGTAATTCCTGCGCTTGGGAGGCTGAGACAGGAGGATCGCACGGGTTCGAAGCCAGCCTCAGCTACTTAGTGAGGCTTTCAGCAACTTAGTGAGACCCTGTTTCCAAATAAAATATATTTTTAAAAAAAGGTCTGGGAGTATAGCCCGGAGGTAGAAAGCCTCTGGGTTCCACCCCCAGTACCACCAAAATAAATAAATAAATAAATAAATAAAAATAAATCTTTGTATTGTCCTTTTTTTTGAGCGTACTGCTTTTTGGGATCCTGACTGATATAACCGGGAATAGTCAACTGCTTTGGGGAGAAATGTCACCCCAACTCACAATCCAGGGGTTCGACCCCGGGATACGACATGCACAATAAAGAGCTGTTTCCTTCAAAGAGATGTATATGTAGGGAAAACTAGCAACAGGCATGACCCAAGCAGCGTCCAACTCCAGGAAGGGAGGGAGGGGCCCATCTAGGCAGATTTGAGCAAAAGTTGAAGGCTCCTTTGCAGAGCACAGCAAGGTTCTTTCTCACGTAGATGGCAGGCAGGGTTCTGTGACCCAGAGAGTTCCTTGCAGCTCTCAGTTGTGACTACAAATAGCCTCTTACTCCTCCTATGCCCTCCCCACAGCTTTCCTGGGACCTGGCTGCTCGCTAGTGGTAACTGTTGGCCGGGAAAGAGACAAAGATTGGCATTTCCCCCAGTACCCACCCTACCTCCTCATCTGGCCGATTGTAACTAACCCTGAGGGTGCTGCTGGAAGGGAGTGGGAATTGAAACCACAGGATTTGCCAACTCAGAGGGTCAGAAAAGTCAGCATGCAGACTTCCCAGCAGCAAGCTGGACCCTCAAATCAGGGGTGAAGGAGCACATAACACATTGGAGAGCTGCCGCTGGGGTGAAGGTCTCAGCAGGGGCCTTAGAAAGTCTGGCAGATACCAGGCAAGGCCACTTTAAGGTGAAAGGTGGAGAAGTACAGCCAGATACTGGCCGAAGGGGCCTGGGCAGCCTTCAACAGTCCTGTGAAGTGGAAAAATGAGATAGGGCTGGGTTCGGGCAACTGGAGTGCCCCAGGCCGGTCCCTGGGAGGCTTGGCAGTCATGTGCCTGCATTGCAACAAAGAACACTTGAGTAGCAGGGCACATGGCCTATGTCAAAGGCTTTAATCTGATCCCCCACTCAACAGAGAGAGCAGGACCACTATTATTTATTTACTTATTTTTGCATGGGGAATTGAACCAAGGGGCATTCTACCTCTGAACTATACCCCCAGTCCATTTTATTTATTTATTTATTTTATTTTGAAACAGGGGTTCCTTAAGTTGCTGAGGCTGGCCTCAAACCTGTGATCCTCCTAAGTCAGCCTCTGGCTCTAATTTACTTCTTATTGAGCTCCTGCTCTTCTGAGCACCGTGTTCTCTGCTAGGGATATAGCAGTGAATTAGAGCCACAGGCCACAGTCCTCCTCTGGAGCCCAAAGCTTCCTGCCTCCACTGGAACTGTCTCGGAGCCAAGGTGTGGCTGAGTCAGCAGGCTGGAGGTCTGACCGGCCTGGATCTCTCCAGAGCTGGGGTTGGCAGGGAACCAGCTCAGAGAGGCAGGTCCTTCCATGCGTCAACACCTCTCCCTCTCTTACTGCGTCCAGACTGCTTGTCCTGGAATGAGTGCGGACCAGCAAGTGCAGCAAGAACAGACTTAAGTGTGACCCAGTCCCAGTTGTTTGGTTTTAACACTCTTCCTGGAATCTAGTACGGAATGGCGAGGCCTATGGATTTCAAGGTGCTTGGTGGCCAAGAGTGAGAGGTGGCCTTCTACAGTAAAGTGTGCAATTGCTGGTGCCAAGGCCAGGCCCTCAGGCTGGATCCCTGGCTGTCCTCGGAGTGCTGAAAAGGTTGCAGCTGGGTGTTTGGGAAACAATTAATTAGTGGCATCTCTGACCCAAATACTTCCAGTTCTGGCTCATTAGTCACCTTCCTACATGAGGAAATGGATTCGGGAAAACATGTTAAGATCAATTAATACACTACTTTGGCTAGAGTATCTGCTCCACCAGGGTGTCCTGGGTGTTTGGTTCCATAATTGTTACCGAGCCCCAGTACCTGCTCCTATTTGCTGAATCAAATAATTGGGACGAATAAATTTATTGATTTGCTGGCAGATCAGAGAAACCAGTGAACTTAAGTATTCAGAAACAAGCCCTAATTCTCCCTGAACAAATGAATCAAGTCCATTTTAAGAGTTAGCTCTTCAGGGACTTGCTGGTGTCTTATTAAAAGAGGTACAATTCATATTTAAATATTCCTTGAGTTTGTTCTTACTCAGATCCCCACGCCAGAGTCATGTTGTCATGTTTATCAGAAGGAACATGTTCATGTCTAAGTCTTCCTTGATTCAGTTCAAATCCGTTAAGTGCCAGGTTGCCTTCCACCTGTAGACAGATCAAAACATGTTATTTGATAACAGGGGGTGAGGGAAAGGGGGAGGACGAAAGAGGAAAAATACACACAGGCTATATATTAGGTACCAGGGTTGGAGCAGCCCCTGATACATTTTCACTCTGGAGTCTGAATGTGCATTACTCGGCCGACTTCTCCAGATTCTCCCACAGAACGCAGAGTCTGGTGACTTAGTGTCAACCCTTAGTAGGTACTCAGTACATGTTTAATGACTAAGTACATGGAGATTCAATTCAGCTGTTAAACTAGGCGCTACAAGGGCAGAATGAAATAGGGAAAACTGATCATTTTGAAAGGTGGGAAGTCAAAGCGAGAGGCCCAGAATAGACACTGTAGGACATCTGGAGCAAACAGGAGGCATCCAGGCAACGACTCGCACTCTTCCATGGGGCTTTATATTGCTAGATTTCCCGGCCACGGTTCTGTTTGGGTAGGGGCCTCCCATCCAACTGCTCTGGCTGCTGGCTCCAGCGCTCTCTCTCTCTTTCTCCACCAACACACATTTACTTGTTCCTACTGTGGGTTGGCAGAGTGTACAGGTTAATAGACATGGAACAGCCTCAGAGAGGCACGTGTACTGGGGGAATTCAGCCCAGGAGCACATTATACACGGGGGCAGAGGGAGAGAAAGAGAGAGAGCGCCAGCCATAGTACAGTAGAAACAATGGAGTGTCAGCTCTGGGGGATTTTTTTCTTCTTTTAGCCTTTTAAACTTTTTTTTTAATTTTTATTTTTTGTGGGTCCGGGGGTGGAACCCAGGGGTATTCGACCTCCGAGCTACACCTCCTGTCCTATTTTTTATTTTGAAACAGGGTCTCACTGAGTTGCAGAGGGCCTCACTAAGTAGCTGAGGCTGTCTGCGAACCGCGATCCTCTGGTCTCAGCCTCCCAAATGCAGGGATTACAAGCGTGCGCCACCACGCCCAGCTACCTTTTTTAATTTTTGAAACAGGGTCTCACTGAGTTGCAAAGAGCCTCCCTAAGTAGCTGAGGCTGTCTGCAAACCATGATCCTCCGGTCTCAGCCTCCGGAATGCTGGGATTACAAGCATGTGCCACCACACCCAGATAGGAGGACTTCTTTGAAGGCCGCAGTGTGACCTGACAGAGGTCAGTCAAGCCCTTTAGCCAGGATGCCATACCCTGGCTGACTTGGTCCTGCCGTTAAGTCTCTGACACTTGCTGCAGGTCTGCGCTCTACTTGGCTTTCAGCCCCTCCCCTGCTGGCTGCTGCTGACGGCTGACTCGGCTGACTCGTGCTGTACTCACTCCCAACTCCACCCTCTCCTGCCCCACCTACAGGGATGCTTGGTGTGTGCTTCCTGGGTCCACCAACTCATTAAATATTTATACACAATGCTCCCCCTGTGCAGGCCGTGGGCTGTGTGCTGGGGCTCCACTGACAAGCAAGACGAGTACCCGTGGCACTTATTATGGGGGAAGAGGGAGATAGCAACCAGCCAATTACATACAGCGTGATAAGTGCCAGGATGTTGTAAGCACCTGTGGCCATAGGGTGGAGTAGGGATTGGAGGTGAGCAGACGTGAGGTCAAGTTGGCCGACTGGCAGGGAGTTTGCAACTCTGCTTCTCAGTAGCAGACTGTGCCATGAATCACAACTTCATCTCTTTGTCCATCGATCTCCATCAACCATTGTCTCGGTCAGCATTGTTACTGCTATAATTCTAAATGATTGACTGAGAGAAAGGTTTTATTTGCTCAGAGTTTTTGGAGATTCTAGGTTCAGTCCATGTGTGGCCCTGGTCTGGAGCTCAGGGCACAGTGGCAGGAAGGGGAGAAGTTGGAAGCAGTAAGAGTGAGCAGAGTGCGGAGGGAGGACATATAATCCCCAAGGTGGCACGCCTCTTCCAACATTGCTGTCCTGTTGCTGTGAGGGGTAGGGAGACATGCTAAATCCAAACCATCACACCCATACCTTCAGGCATTTTTGTCCTTCAGAAGACTATTGAAACACCCAGTCTACGCCAGCCATGCTGCTAGGTCCCGGAAATACCACAATAAAGGACTGCTCCCTGCCAGGTATGGTGGTGCACACCTGTAATCCCTGAACTTGGGAGGGTGAGACAGGAGGGTCACAGGCTCCAGGCCAGCCTCAGCAACTTAGGGAAACTCTATTTCAAAATAAAAGATAAAAAGGGCTGGGGGTATAGTTCAGAGGTATAATATATCTGGGTTCAATCCTCAATACAGGAAGAAAGGAAGATAAGAAGGACGGAAAGGGGAAGGAAGGAAGGAAGGAAGGAAGGCAGGCAGCCAGCCAGCCAGCCAGCCAGGCAGACTAGTTTTTCTGCCAGATTGGACTTTTGGTTTCCTAAATGTGACCTGCTCCTTCCTACCTTAGAGCCATCATCCGCATTGTTCCCCTGCTTAGAGGGTCTTAGTCCCACCCCCCTTGGTCAAGTTTTCTTCCCCATCCTTTATCTCTTAGCTCAAAGGTCACCACCTCAAGGAAAGCTTCCCTGGCCTCTTCACCAGTGCAGGGCCCCATTATCATTCTCATGGCACCCTGTAATTTTCTTTCGTAGTACTTCTAATTACATATTTGTTAGTGGGGCTGTTTTACTAGTGTTGGTCTCCCCAATCATGTCTGCCAGTGATTCATATATTATAGTATTCACACTGTCTGTCAGATGGCAATGCATTTAATAATACAAATGTAATAGATGGATGGATGGACAGTTGGATGGTTGGGTAGAGAAATGGTTGGTTGATAGGATGGATGATGGGTGGACGGATGGGTGGACGGATGGATGGATGGATGGATGGATGGACTAGAGCTCAGGCAAAGTGGAGACAGGGACCAATTTGGAGGCTGATCCAGTCTTTGGGGCAGAAGCAGGAATTGGTGAACAGGCCACTGCAGTAAAAGAGAGAAAGTTAGTCGGGCGTGGTGGCGCACGCTTGTAATCCCCGCGCTTGGGAGGCAGAGACAGGAGGATCGCGCAGGTTCGAAGCCAGCCGCACGCGCTGGCATAGGAGACCCTGTTTCCAAATAAAAATGTAAAAATAGGTCTGGGAGTGTAGCCCGGAAGTAGAAGGGCTTCCAGGAACCCCAGTACCACCACCAAAAAAAAAAGAGAGAGAGAAGAGGGAGTTGAGAGGGGACAATTCTATTTGCTGGATTTGGTCTGTGGTGCCTGCTCCAGGGGTGACACAAATAAAAGAATGCAAAGTGACAACCAGGGTGCTGATTAAGAGTGAAGAAAATTTAAAAAATTTGAGTGTATGGGATAAAGAGGATGACCTCTTGACTTTAGGATATCTGTTGAGAGCTGGGCATGGTGGTACCTGCCTATAATTCCCAGAATTTGGAAGACTGAAACAGGAGGATTGCAGGTTTGAGGTCAACTTCAGCAACTTGGCAAGACTCTTTCTTTCTTTCTTTCTTTCTTTCTTTCTTTCTTTCTTTCTTTCTTTCTTTCTTTCTCTCTTCTTTCTTTCTTTCTTTCGGTACTGGGGATGGAACCCAGGGGCATTCTACCTCTGAGCTATACCCATAGCCCTATTTTTTTATTCTTTATTTCGAAACAAGGTCTCACCGAGTTGCAAAGGTCAGCTGAGGCTGTCTGAGAACCAAGATCCTCTTGTCTCAGCCTCCCAAATGCAGGGATTGCAAGTGTGTGCCACCACACCCGGGTCCTATTTTTTAATTTATTTTGAAACAGGGTCTCACTACGTTGTAGAGGGCCTTATTAAGTAGTTAAGCCTGTCCATGAACCTGCAGTCCCGTCTCAGCCTCCCAAGTACTAGGATTACAAGCGTACACCACCAAGCGTGCACCACCAAGCATGCCCGGCGACCTTGTTTCCAAACAAAAACTATAAAAGGCTGTGGTTACAGTTTAGAGGTAAAATGCCCTTGGATTCAAACTCTAGTACCAAAAAATATATCTGTTGAGACAATAATGTAGAAATTCCATATTACTTTTGGCCACTATGGTAGTTAGGATAATACTTCTTGTATCCCTAGGAAATAAATTTCACAATGTTAGTGTCTTAATACAATAAAGTTTTTATTTTCTTTATTTTGTTTCAGTTGGGGTCCACACGACAGCCTAGTGTGGTGTTCCAGATGAGCCCAGCAACACAATGACATGAAGGCTTAAGAGCCCAGACTCTGTTGAGCCTATGGATCCATCTACATCACCTTGGCCTCAAAGTGCACCTGACAGGTAAACCCTCTTCTAGACTCTATGTATCAGAGCCTACATCCCACCACAAAGGTAAGAATTCTGTTACATTCTCAGATGTTCTTAAGCCCGAGGTGTAGGCATAGGGCCTAGCCTCTGGCACTTAGATGCCATTTCCCACACTTGGATTTGAAAATGAATGACTCAAAGAATCCACAACCTCCCAGAGTCCTTTCAGCAGAGGGAGACTGGAGCAGCGTTCTCCCTTTCCAGTGTTTAAGAGGCTGATGCGCCAGCTATGCAGCCAATATCTAACATCAGTGGTGTTAGTGACCCAGGGTTCTAGGCCTTTGTCCACCTGTGGCAGTTCTGTGGTATGATCTTTGACATTGTTCTTTGTTGTGTAACCTGACTGGACTACTTTGTATTTAAAAAAAAATTTATATTTGAATTTACCAGAATTGTCTCATAGTCTCATATAGACCAAATATATATGTGCAGATAACAACTGGATATACAGGTAAACAGCTTAGGAGATCTGGGCCTTACAGATCTCCTAACACTTCTTACACATGAAGGTGGTTGAAGCCACGGGAGTGGATATGATTGCTCTGTGAATTTTCATGATGGTGGTGGAAAAGGCCCTGGGTCTGGACACTTAAGAAATGGTAGGAGCCAGGAGTGGTGATACACACCTGCAAAACTAATACTTGGGAGGCTGAACTAGGAGGATCACGGGTTCACTGATAACCTCAGCAATTTAGAGAAGCCCTCCACAAATTAATGAGATCCTATTTCAAAATTAAAAATAATTAGGGCTGGGGGTGTAGTTCAAAGGCAGAATGCCCCTGGGTTCAATCCCAGTAACCCCCCATACAGAGAAATGGCAGGTGGCCAGGACAGCTGGCACCCACCTGTAATCTTAGCACTTGGGAGGCTGAGACAAGAGGATCACAGGTTCGAAGACAGCCTCAGCAACTTAGGGAGACCTGTTTCAAAATAAAAAGGGCTTGGGATGTAGCTTGGAGGTAGAATGCTCCTGTGTTCAAGGAAGGAAGGAGGAAGGGAAGAAAAAAGGAAAAAATGGCAGGCATAAGTTAATTCACAAAGGAGACAGAAAGGAGCTAAATATCAAACTATTCGTGGCCCAGTGAGGCCTTGTTTGTTGATAGCATTTCCACCTGGAATGGGAATGTTAGGAATGTGACATCCATGATGCCCTCCTTCCAAGGCCAACAACCTCCTATAATCACAAGAGGCTACTCAACAATTTTACTTTTGCTTCATGAACCCAGCCTAGAGTGCTGTTCAACTCGGTCCTCCAGTCCCAATAGCTCGACGAGCGTTAGCTCAGGAGATGTTACCCCAGACAGCCCTAATAAATCATGGGTTATCTCATGATATGTAGCCTGCTTACCAGCTTGAGCCCATAGTTTTTCATTTTATACTATATATATTTTACTATATATATTTATACCATATATGTAGGTGGCATATGAATGAAGTTTCATTTGCTTTTTTGTGATAACTTTATGAAGCTAGTCATCCCTTGATATCCTCAGGGAATTGGTTTTGGGAGCCCTGAGGATACCAAACTCCTCGGATGCTTAATCCCTTATATGAAGTGGTGTAGTATTTGCATTTAACCTATGCACATTCTACTGTATACTTGAAATCTTCTGTAGATTACTTATAATATTTAATGCAATGTATATTCTGTGTAAATAGTTGTCACACTATATTGTTAAGGGAATAGCAACAAGAAAAAAAATTGGTACATGTTCAGTAAACATGTCATCTCTCTCTTTCTTTCTCTCTCTTTCCTTCTCTCTCTCCCCCTCTCTTTCTCCTTCTCTCTTTCTCTCTCTCTCTCTCTCTTCCTCTCTCTCTCTCTCTCTCTCTCTCTCTCTCTCTCTTCTCTCTCTCTTTCTCTTTACATGTGGTACTGGGGCATTC
Source organism: Muscardinus avellanarius (assembly GCF_963383645.1). Classification (NCBI taxonomy): domain Eukaryota; kingdom Metazoa; phylum Chordata; class Mammalia; order Rodentia; family Gliridae; genus Muscardinus; species Muscardinus avellanarius. Next base: position 143,730,466 of record NC_137788.1, on the reverse strand, counting down.
TACCACTGAGCCTCATCCCCACATTTTATTTTTTATTTTAAGACACAGACTCACTAAGTTGCTTAGGCTGGCCTCAAAACTTTGATTCTCCTTGCTTCAGCCCCCACCCCACCCCCGAGTCACTGGGATTACAGGCATGCACCGCAGTGCCTGGCTTCTAATGTTTTAACATGTGGTTGGTTGAATCCTTGGATGTGGAACTAACTACCTAATCCATGAATAATGAAGACTAACTATAGTTAAAACCAACTATAGTTTTAGAGATCATAGAGTTGATATCTCAAGAAGTTAAATGCTTTGACCTAAATTACACCTATAAATCATAGGAGAGTCAGGACTTGAAACTCAGGGCTCTCGATTGTAAATCCTAATCCATCTCCACTGACAAGGTGACATCTGTGTGTCTTACAGGTTACAAGAGCTGTGTAAATGAATTTCAAGGAACAGAGAAAGTCAAGACCAATTTCTAAACCTCCTGAGCTGGCTAAACAGAAACTAATGTTTCTAATTGAGGAATGTTATTATGGTCTAGATAAAATAGCTGCAAGTTCCCAGCTTCTAGTTGGATTTTGGACAGATATCTGGCTCTATATTCTAAGAAGCCATTGGTGTATGCCAACAGGGGTAGAACAGAGTAACCTTCAAACATCCAGGCAGGAGGGCCCTACGGATCTGGAAAGTTTGACCCTGAAAAGCAAGCAGTAGCCATCAAGGTTTAGAGACAGAATTTTATTTATCAATTCATGCTTAAAAAAAAGTTCTGTTTTTTTTTTTTTGACACACCAGTCACAGTGAAAGTGGGGGACATGTGGATTGGTATCCTCGCAACTCATTCTAGTTGGGAGGAGAGAGCTACGGATGGCATTTTCCAGAACTCCCTGTGAAGTCGGGGCATAAGATGTGGATTGCTTTCTACCAGCCAGATGTACTCGCAAATGTTGTTGAATTTTGTAGGAGAAAAACACGGCAGAGATTGTTGCCGAGGTGAGATGGAGCTGGAGGCCGCTCGGGGCTTCCTGATTTCGGAGGTGGCTTCCTGGAGGTGAATGAGGTGACAGCTTCCTGCTTCTGAAGCTTCCTGATCAGATAGAAGCAGAAGGTCTTGTGCTGCTGGTTCTGTGTTGTGGTTTGTGAGTCCATCTGGGAGGCTCCTTCTAGTGTTTGTTTCTTCAGTGCTCCCAATGGAGCTGTGATCTGTCTTTAACCCTTAATAAATACCTTTCAGTTTATACTAGCGGGGGTGGATTATGTGGTCTGCAACCGAGAAGTCTGACCAACACCCTCTGCCTGGGACAAATATGTCTACCTGTACTCAAGTTCTTCCTGCTAACTCACAGGCCTCCAGAGAAGCACATTTGGAGCATGAAGCTGACTTGCTGCCCCCTCCTAGGATTAGGATTGTGATTTTCTCGTTCCAGATGAGGGGGCTGGCTGTCTTGTTTCTGAAGCCCAGCCTTACTGGAAGTTATATCAGCTTTCAGCTGGGGAAGTGGTGACTCCTCTTACTATCCCTGGTAGAAAGGAAAACAGAGAGAACAAGTGTCCATTCTACTCCTGGAAAGAAAGTGGAAAACGATAACTTGAGCACTTTTTTCAAAAGCCCTGGCCCAAGGACTGCTTTCTCTGATTCCAAGTCTGTGGTTGGGTATAGTGTGTGTGTGTGTGTGTGTGTGTGTGTGTGTGTGTGTGTGTGTGTGTGTGAAGACCACACCTCCAGTAATTGACATCCTCCAGCAATGCTCCATCGAGGACCGTGTTTTCAACACAAGCTTTTGGGGGTGCCTTCTGAACCCAAACCATAAAAATGTATTACTACCCCAAGGAATTAATATAAATTAAATACTGGGTTTATTAATATAAATTAAATACTGTATTAACCATGTCTTTTAGTTCTGTCTCCTGATGCCTTGACATCTTGGGACCTTGCTGGCCCTGAAGGGACTACCCTCTGATGGTCATTTAAATGCAAAACAACCATTCCAGGGCCCAAATATCCAACGTCCTCCCTGACGTGCCTCTTATACTTCTTGCCTTAATGCTAGGCACTGGACAGCGAGGGTCAGCTCTTGTACCCAGAACCCACTAAAATTATTCAAAACAGCCAGTCTGAAATTGGTTTTCTCACTTCCCTGTTCCTTACTGTGGAAACCACAATAAAAGCTCTAACCTACGTTTTATATTTGCTTCCCCTGCCTCTGACTAAGCCCTGTGCTTTCCTGGGTGTCCCCCGCCCATGGTGTGGTATGCTCCCCTCTCTTGGGATATATGAATACAACAAGTTATCTTTTCAGTGTCAGTCATTTTCCCAATCTGTTGGCCTTGCCATACCTAAATAATAATAAAACACATTTTTCAAACACCCCTTTCTTCATTCATCTGTTAAAGAATACCTACTGAGGCCTCACACCATCCTCGGCACCTAGAACCCAATGAGGAGCAAGCCAGACACTGTGGCTGTCCTTATGAATCCTAATTAGGACACAGTCATAAAAATATAACCACAAAAACATAATAAAAATGTGACAATTTATACGAAGAAAAAAATTACAGGGTGCTATGTAAACACAAGAAAGCAGGATGTGGCTTCTAAACTAAAACCTGAACACACAATCAGGTAAGAACACAAAGATGCTGCAGCAGGAAAGAGGCTATGGTGGAGGGAAGGCAAAAGCATAGACTGGATAAAGCTTCAAGAGCAAGAGGTGGGAATCAGATGGTCCCAGAAAGGTGGGCAGAACTAGAGCCTACAAAGCTTAAAAAAAAAAAAAAAAAAAAGCTATAGTAAGCCGGGCGTGGTGGTGCACCCTGTAATTTCAGCACTTGGGAGGATGAGACAGGAGGATTGCAGGTTCAAAGGCAGCCTCAGCAGCTTAGTGAGACCCTGTTTCAAAATAAAATATAAAATAGGTTTGGGGGTATAGCCTGGAGGTAGAAGGCCCCTGGGTTCCACCCCTAGTACCAATCAATCAATCAATCAATAAATAAATAGTATAGTAAGGATTTTGGAATTCTTCCTGAAAGTAATAAAAAAGGTTTACAGGGTTTTAAATAGGAAGTTATATAATCTAATTTACTATTTTGAAAAGACCGTTTAGCTACCTGGATGGATTATACATTGGACAAAGATAGGAGCAGGAGGAGCAATAAAGGAAGAAGTGTTATTTGAGAGTTAACTTGGATTGGTTGTAAAATGATAGTGTAAATTCTAGGACAATCTTTTTAAAAAACCTAAAAGAGAACTATGATTATATGCTAAGAAAGAAGAAAAAAAATGAAATCATATAGAATATATAATTAAAACCAAAAATGGAAGAAAAGGAGAGGAAGATAAAAATGGGAACAAATAACAAGGGTTACAAATAGAAAATAGTAACAAATATAGTAGATATTAATTCAACTATATCAATAATCACTTTAAACATCAGTGGTCCAAATATGCCAGCTAAAAAACAGAGATTGTTAGAGTGGATAAAAAAAAAAAAAGACCCAAGCCAGGTGTGGTGGCACACGCTTGTAATCCCAGCATTTGGGAGGCTGAGACTGGAGGATCGCGGTTCGCGGACAGCCTCAGCTACTTAGTGAGGCCCTCCACAACTCAGTGAGACCCTGTTTCAAAATAAAGAATAAAAAAAAAATTGGGCAGGGGGTGTAAATCGGAAGTCAGATGCCTCTGTGTTCCATCCCCAGACCCACAAAAAAACCAAAACAAAATAAAACAAAACAAAACAAAAAACCAAACAAGAACCACCTATATGCTGTCTACAAAAATAAAAAAGCCAACAACAATACTTTGAACATAAAGACACATAAATTAAACAAATGGAGAAAGATATGTCATGCCAGTACTATCAAAGGAAAGTGGGAGTCACTATATTAATTTCAGATTGAGGAGACTTCAGAGCAAGGAGAGTTAGCTGAGATAAACCAGGTCATTATGCAATGATAAAGGGGTCAACTTGCCAGGAAGACATGATAATCTTTCATGAGTCCTTAGCTAACAATGCAGAGTCAAAATATATAAGGCAAAAACTGATGGATCTACAAGGAGAAATAAATGGATACACTATTAAGATTGGAGACTTCAACACCCCTCTGTCAGAAATGGACAGATTCAGTAGGCAGAAAATAAGTAAAGCCAGAGTTGAACTTAACAGTATCATAAATCAACTGGATATAATTGGTATCTATAGACTGGTTCATCCAACAACCGCATAATACACATTCTTCTCAAGTTATATGAAACATTTACCAAGCTAGAACACATTATAGGCTATAAAACACATCTTAAGTTTAGAAAAATAGAAATCATACAATGTTTGCTCTAAGACCATAAGGGAGTTGAAATAGAAATCGATAACAGAATGATAGCTTGAAATCCCAAATCACTTGGAAATTAAACAATATACTCCTAAATAGCACATGAATCAAACAAGAAATCTCAAGGGAAATTAAAATATATTTTGAACTAAATGAAATTCAAATACGACTTAGCAAAATTTGTGGAATGCAATGAAAACAACTTAGAGAAAATTTTACAGCATTGGATATGTATGTTAAAAAAGAAGAGAGCGCTAAAGTCAATAATTTAAGCTTCCACCTTAGAAAAGTAGAAAAAGAAGAGCAAATTCAGTACGAGGCAAGCAGAGTAAATAAATAATAAAAGAACAGAAATCAATGAGATTGAATACAATTAAAAACAGGAAGTCAGTAGAGAAAGCTAACAAAATCAAAAGTTGGCTCTTAGAAAAGATAAATAAAATCTTAAAGCCACTAGCCAGACTATGAAAAAAAAGAAAAGGAAGACAAATGGTGAAAATAGAAGTAAAAGAAGGAACATTAATACAGATCCCATGAGGCTAATAAAAGAATATGATAAGCAACACTGCCCACAGATTTCATAATGTAGATAAAATGAACAAACTCCTTGAAAGACACAGTGTGTGAAAACTCATACAAAAAGAAATAAACAGCCGGGTGTGGTGGCACATGCCTGTAATCTCTGTTTGGGAGGCTGGGAGGCTGAGACAGGATTGCAGGCATAAGACCAACCCCGGCAATTTAGTGAAACACTGTTTCAAACGAATTAAAAAAAAATTATAGAGCCAGGCAGGATGGCACATACCTAATAATCCTGGTACTTGGGAGGCTGAAATAGGAGGATCACAGGTTCATGGCTAGCCTCAGCATTGAGACCCTTTTTCAAAATGAAAAAATAAAATAGAGGTAGGGGTATAGCTCAGAGGTAGAATGCCCCTGGATTCAACCTCCAGTACCACCAATTAATTTAATTAAATAGGTCTTAGGGTATAGCTCAGAGGAAGACTATCCCTGTGCTCAATCTAGTACACACACACACACACACACACGAGAAAATATAAACACTCTGAATAGACTATATTATTACAATAATATATATCAATAGATCTACATAATAGAAAGCATTAGGCCCAGTTAGGTTCACTGATGAATTCTACTAAAGATTTAAGAAAGGAATTATACCAATTATCTTCCATTCCTCTTCCAGAAGATAGAAGCAGAGTGAACAAGCTAATTCTGTGAAGTCAGCATTGCCCCAATGCCCAAACCAAAGACACTACAAGAAAACTACGAGCCAATGTCTTTCATGGACATTAATGAAAACATTAATTAATGTTAATTAATTAAAATGTTTGATTAATTAATTAATCAAAACCAATGTAATGGTTTTGATTTATAATATCTCCTGAGACTTCATGGAGAGTAGCAGTCATGTTGGAGGTGGAGCTTAGTTGAGGAGGGACTCCTGGAGATGTGGCCTTGAGGTTATATATGGTTCCTCCCTCAGCTCTGTTCTCTCTCTCTCTCTCTCTCTCTCTCTCTCTCTCTCTCTCTCTCTCCCTCTCTCTTTCCAGCTTTTGTGATATATGAGCAGAGTCCTTGCTCTCTTCCTCTCTTCTTCCTGCTTCCATGCTCTGAGCGCTGCAGACCTTGCCCTTAGCTCTGCAGACCTTGCCCTACATGAACTGAACCCTGTAATCTCCAGAACTGGGAGCAAATTAATCTTCTTTCTTCTAAATTGTGTAACCAGTTGTTTTGTATTACAAAGTGAGAATGTTGACTGAGAGACTCAACAAAATATTAGCAGGTAAAAATCCAACAATATTTGAAAAGAATTATATACCATAACTAAGTGGGATTTATCAAAAGTACACAAGTGTAGCTCAACATTCAAAATGCAACTGATGTGGCTGGTCATTGTGGCACAGGTCTGTAATCCCAGCTACTTGGGAGGCTGAGGCTGGAGGATTACAAGTTTGAGGGCAGCCTGGGAAATTTAGCAAGACCTGGTTTCCAAATAAAAGTAAAAAGGGATGGGAATGGAAGTCCATGGCAGAGTACTTGACTAGTAATCCCTAGTACTACCACAGAAAAAGGGAAAGAGAGAGAGAGAGAGAGAGAGAGAGAGAGAGAGAGAGAGAGATCATGCAATCCATCATATCAGCTGTCTAAAGAAGAAATATTACATGATAAAATCATTGATTTATAAAAAAAAAAACATTTGACAAAATGCCAACACCATTCACAATAGGCGAGCCGGACATGGTGACATATACCTGTAATCCCGGTACTTGGGAGGCTGAGACAGGAGGAATGTAGGTCTGAGGCTAGCCTTAGCAACTTAGTGAGACTCTCTTTCAAAAATAAAAATAAAATAGGACTAGGAGTATAGTTCAGAAAGCCTCTGGGTTCCATCCCCAGTATCACCAAACAAACAAACAAACAAACAAACAAAAACACGCAAACAAATGACATCTAGTCAAGTATGAATAGAGGAGAACTTCCTTGACTTGATAAAAAGCACCCAAAACAAACCTACAATTAACATTATTAATGGTGAGACACTAGAAGTTTTTCTCCTAAACTCAGGAACAAGACAAAGGTTTCCTCTTTCATTATTTATTCCTTTTCAACATTGTATTGAAAGCCACAGCTTATGCAATAAAACTAGAAAAGGAAATAAAAGGTATGATCATTGGGGAGGAAGAGAGAGAGAGCTGACTTTGTTTGAAAATGATATAAGTATGTAGAAAATCTGAAAGAAATTTTTCTGGAACTATAAAAAAATTTTATCAAGTTTGCAGTATACAAGCTTAATACAAAAATTTCAATCACTTACCTATAAGCATTGAGCAAGTGGAAACGGAAAAAAAATACCATTCATTTTAACATCCCCAAAATGAAATATTTATGTATAACTCTAGCAATATGTTTAAAAAGTCTACCTGAAGAAAATTTAAAATCTCTGATGGAAGAAAAAACTAAATGAATGAAGAGGCATTTCATATGCATTGTTAGGAAGAATGAATACGGTCAAAATAACAGTTCTCTCTAGCTTGATCTTAGTTTCCAAACAAACCTAATAAAGCTTCCAACAAATTATTTTCTGGATATTGACGAATCCGTTCTACAGATTATATGGAGAAGCAAATGACCCAGAAGACCCAACACAATACTGAAGAACAACAATGGATGACTGACACTGCTCAGTTTCAAGACGCATTAGAAAGCTACACTAATTAAGGCAGTATGATATTGATGAAATGATAGACAAATAAACTAATGGGACAGAATAGAGCCCAGAAATAGACCCCCACAGATATAGTCAACTGATCTTTGACAAAGAAGCCAAGAAATAGAATGGAGCAAAGATATTCTACTCAACAAACTCTGCTGGAACGACGGGACATCCACATGAGGGGGAAGAAGGGGGCTGGGGGTGTGCCTCATACATGGGCTCAGTCTCCAGTATCAAAAGAGAAGAGCCTAGACACAGACTCTACATCCTTCACAAAAGCTAGCTCAAAATGGGTTGTAGACCTAAATATAAAACACAAAACCATAAAACTCCTAGAAGATGGCAGAAGAAAATTTATGCCAATTATGTGGTACTGAGAATTGCACCCAGTGACATTCTACCTCTGAGCTACGTCCCCAGCTCTTTCTATTTTTTATTTTTATGAAGTAAGGTCTTTTTTAAGTTGCTGAGGGTCTCACTAAATTGCTGAGGCTCAAACCTGAGATCCTCTTATGTAAGCCCCTTAAGTACTGGGATTACAGACATGTACCATTGTATCTGGCTGGACTTTCATAAACCTTTAAAAATTTTCCAGCCTCAGAAACTTAGTAATACTCTGTTTGAAAATAAATAAATAAATAAATAAATAAATAAATAAATAAATAGGACTAGGAGTATAGCTTGGAGGTAGAATACCCCTGGGTTCAGTCCTCAGTACCAAAAGAAAAAGAAAAAAGAAAAGTTCTGGTCTGTAAGATATTTATTTGTGTATGGCCTTGGATGGAACCCAGGAGCACTCTACCACTGAGATACATCTCCAGTACTTTTCATTTTTTATTTGAGAGAGGGTTTTGCTAAGTTGCCAGTGCTGGCCATCCTCCTGCTCAGCCTCTTGCTTTGCTGGGATTACAGGCATGTATGCCTAGATGCCGGCACCTTTGCTCATTTTTCTTTTTTTTTTCTTTTTTTTTTTGTGGTTCTGGGGATTGAACCCAGTGACGTTTTACCTCCGATTTATACTCCCAGCCATATATATATTTTTTTATGAAACAGAGTCTCGCTAAGTTGTTGATAGCCTCACTAAGCTGCTAAGGCTGGTTTTGAACCTGTGATCCTCCTGTCTCAACCTCTCAAGTACTGGGATTACAAGCATGTGCTACCATGCCTGGCTCCTTTGCCCATTTTTAAAAGCTGGGTTGTGTGTCTTCTTATTGAGTTATATGAGTTTATTATACATTCTGGATACAAGTCTGTTTTCAGATATGAGTATTGTGATTTTTTCCCTCACAGTCCATATTTTATCTTTTTTCTTACCAATATCTTTTGAATAGTTTAATTTTAATGAAGCCCAAATTCATTGCTTTTTTTTTTTTTTGCAGTACTGGGGATGGAACCCAGGGACATTCTACCTTCGAGCTATACCCCCAGCCCTATTTTTTATTATTTATTTTAAAACAGGGTCTCAATGAGTTGCAAAGGGCCTTACTAAGTAACCGAGTACACTCATTGATTTTTTAATATATTTTATGAGATGGGCTGAGATTTTTATGAAGTGATCAGTTTCTTCCTGATAGAAACACCATGCCTATTACAAGAAAACTAGAGAAGGAGGACTTTGGGTCTCCAGAGATAAAGACATGTGGATGGGAATTTGGAGGCTTCTGGAGAGGAAGAAAAAACTAGGTGGGAGGTTCCAAAGGCCAGGACCTTGAAGTAGGTCAGTAAAAACAACAATACTAGTAGCTAGCATTTATGGCCTGCTTACTGCGTCTCAGTTCCTGTTGTAGTATCTTCAAATGTATTAACTCAAGCAACCGGGTGGAGTCAGTATTATCATTATCTCTATTTTACATATAGGAAAACAGAGTCACAAGGTGAGTAAGTAATTTGCCCAAGCTTATGCAACTAGTAAGTGGCGGAGCCGGGATTTGAACCCAGATGACCTGGCTCATGGCTCTATGCTTTGCTGTATCTGGTCTAGGAGGACTGCTGGCTGGGAGGTATCAGGCAGGTAGGCTGACCAAACCTGCTGCAGGGGATTTAAGTATCCATGGGTATCCTTACCAAAGTACCCGACAGGCTTCTGTGCCAGTGAGCCTAAGGGTGGAGCTAAATCAGAATCAAAGCAACCTTTTGTGGCATAAAAAATGCATAACTCGTGCAAAAATACAAACAAAGCAGGGCAGGGAGGGTCAAGGCCCTCTGATCCTGCTTCTCCACTCACATCCTGAAGGCCATTTCATCCCTGCCTCGGGACCATTGTCAGTCCTGGGCACTGTCTCTCTGTGTCCAGCTTTGATTTCCAGCCTTTTCATACCATTTTGGGTTCACCACCCCACTGCTCTCTCCCCACTTGTGAAGACTGACCAGAAGGACTGAGAGAATATGGGGAAGGCTTTGTCCTTCCATCTCTGTAGGCTGGAGTGCTGGACATGTGTTATAAAGATGTAAAAACATAACACATGGTGAACATAGTTCAAAAGATCCAACCTAGGACTTTGTGACTTAGTACATGCTAGGCAAATGCTCTATCGAGCCACACCACGAGCCCTTCAGTTAATTGTTTAAGCCATGAGAAAAACCTGTACATCTTGAACATTTTGAGATAATTCAGAGTGTCAAAATAGGGTCTGGGGGCTCTTCCTCCGCTTCCTCCTGCTCCTCCTCCTTGTTCGTGTGTGTGTGTGTGTGTGTGTGTGTGTGTGTGTGTGTGTTGCTGAATATTGAACCCAGGGGCATTCTATTTCCTAGCTACAACCCAGCCCTGTTTAATTTTTCAATTTGGAAACAGAGTCTCACTAAGTCGCTGAGAACCTCACTTGAGTTGCGGAGCCTGGCCTCAAACCTGTGATCCTCCTGTCTCAGCCTTGCAAGTGCTAAGATTACAGGCATGTGCCATCACACCTGGCTTGGCTTCTTTATCACAGAAAGAACAGATGTGCTGAGTACAGTGGGACATACCTGTTATCCCAGCTACTTAGGAGACTAAGGAAGGAGGTTTGTCAGTTTCCAGACCAACCAGCATAACTCAACCATTGAGACTCGGTCTCAAAACAAAACAAAATACAAGGCCTGGGGATGTGGCTGAGTAGTAGAGTGCCCCTGGAGTCAATCCCCAACACTGAAAAAATGTGTGCCTAAGCATTTGCAGATACATGGTTGACAGTAACGGAGAAGAGACTAGAACATGGGCACTAGAAAACTATTATATGTAATTTAGAATATTGTTCTCTCCAAAGATCTGAGATATAAAAAATAATAATAAATAAAAGACCCAAAGCCTGAAGGGCTCAAAATAAAAAGAAATGTGCTATGAAAAATATTAATGAAATCAAAGGTTTGATAAAATTTGAAACTCAGATGAACTTTTAATTGAACTCACCTTTGGTGAGGTTTAATTGAGACCCCTAGGCCACAATAACCCATATGTTTTAAGAGGATTTATCTGTAATGGAAGATCTGTAACTCTCTAATGCAGACGGCATTTCAATTTAACAGTTTTTAATTATATTCCCTTCCATTACACGGTCATTATACATGCCTTAGTTACATTCTGAGGCACTTAGGCCTCATGTTCCTCCATGTCAAGCATCATCTTTTAGAGCATCAAATTAGGAAGGCCTAGGTTTTTGAACTAAGTACCAATCACCTCTGGCTTTTCTTGCAACATGATTGAGTGTGGAGGTAATGAAATGGAGGGGGTCAAAGGGTCTAAAATCTGTAATTAGATATGCTTATTGGGCACCTGGCTATGGAAACCAGAAAGGATGTTTTCCATTGGTGGGGGTGGTTTTAGGTGAGCCTCTGGGAATAGTGATATGGCTTGGACAGGGACACCCATATCCTGTACCCCTAATAACATGCCTTTCTCAACATTTCTGTTTACTTAGCTGTGTCACCCCAATGTCTTGACTTTCCAGAGCAGGGATGAAATGTATTGGCAAAAATGTGATTGGATACAAAACATGATAGAATGTGTTATCAGCTGTGCATCTGCATTCTGTTGCTGAGTGTAAATATCCTGTGACTGTTTTTTATTCAGTCAGGATAAAGGCTAAAAGCAGGGATAAATTCTGAGTATTATCTTTTGCCCAGAAGAGACTATAAGAAATGGTAAGATTTCTCACCAGAGAACCATGCAGGGGTGTGTGTGTGTGTGTGTGTGTGTGTGTGTGTGTGTGTGTGTGGTATTCTTTAGTTTAGCTTATATTTTTTAAGGGAGTCTGTTTTCTTGTGTGTGGTGCTGGGGATGGAACCCAGGGGCATTCTACCTCAGCCCTATTTTTTTATTCTTTATTTTGAAACAGTGACTCACTAAGTTGCAGAAGGCCTCACTAAGTAACTGAGACTATCTGCAAACTGCAATCCTCATGTTTCAGCCTCCCAAGTACTGGGATTACAAGTGTTCTATACTAGACTTAAAAGGGGTCTTTTTTATCTTTCTCTTTCTTTCTTTCTTCCTTTCTTTCTTTCTTTTCTTTCTTTCTTTCTTCTTTTTCTTTTTGGTCTTTTTGGACTGTATTGAACCCAGGGCAGTAGTGCACTTGCCAGACAAGCACTTTGACACTGAGCTACATCCCATCCCAGAGATTTTATGATATAAAAGAAGTTACCTATAAAAATATCCACACACACATAGGTAAGATTCAAATGTTCCAGAAGGCCTGGGGGGCAGTTTGTCAGGACAATGAGGCAGGCAAAGAGATTCAGGCCTCTATGACACAGGGATCAAGAGCCTGGCTGCTGAAGCTCCCTAATGCTCCTGGGACCTCTTAATTATCCCCCGGGGCAGAGAAGAGTCTAAAGATTGGAGTCAGAGAAACTCAGGTGTAGGAAAGGAGGGCAGCAGGGAGCTTAACGGGTGCTGATCTTTTCAAAGACAAATAGCCACCATCTTCCTACGCACTGCTACGTATTTATCCTCATTAACCCATCATCCAGTTAATTTGAATAATGTTTTGCTTGTATTTGGTTTTCTTACTCACCTAATCGTGGGAGGAGGAGCTTTCCAAGGTATTCAGCCAATCCGAAGACTTGGATATGAAGAACTGACACGCAAGGGCAGGAGGAGGGATGGAGGAAGCACACCTGGACGGCCCCTGGGCTCTGGCATCTGCTGTTAAGATTTGTGACAGCACTCCGTGACGCCATCATCCAGGGTCCACCTGGGTAAAATCTCTGGAAACAGTCTGATCTTTTTGTATGTCAAAACAGCTGGAACCTGCCTTACCTGTGAGATCACCTCACCCAGCTAATGACCCTCATTACTGAATCCTTTACCAGCCTCGGCCCAGCCTTAGTAATGGTGTTGAACAGAGGCAAGGAGCCAGGCAGTCTGCGATGTTGACGGAAACCTCCCAGGCAGAGAGCTCTACCCAGGCTGCTGGAGAGATTTGGTAGTGGCTCCTCTTCCAGAGCTCTCTAATTTGGGGAGGGGAGGGAAGGGAACATTCTGTAGACTCAAGGCATCTGATTTGGACGAATGTATGGTGCATGTCATTATTTATCAGTGCCTCCAGAATAAAGGCCCATGTCCTTATTTTTTTATTTTTACGTTTTTAGTATGCTCTATTTCTTAATTTTTATTGGTACATTATGACTCTACCTAACAATGAAATTCATTGTTACATGTTTGTTTTTTTATTGGTGTAGTGTAGTCATACATCTCAATGGAGTAAAAGATTGTAGAGGCATACATGCACACATCACTCATTTACCCATGTCCTTGTAATATTACTAAAAAATGAACAAACAGAAACCTACCAAATTACAGGAAAAGAGAATATAAGAAGGTGCCATCCCTTCCAGGATATGTCGTGCAAACCAGTGGAGGACTTCCCCTCTTCCAGCAGACACGGCATGTGCGGGGAGCCCACCTTTGCTTCTGGCCTGGGTGCCTGTGTACAACTCGATTCTAATAGTCATATGTGGTGGCTCTATTCATGGTCCTTTATAGCCTAGTCTCAAATTGCCCACCTGGTTTCATCTCTCATGCCCTCCTTTGCTGTGGGACCATCAGACAAGTCTCCACATGTCCACCGTGCCCTTAGCTCTTGGGCCCCATTGTCTCTCACAAGCTTTTCTACCCTTAGTAAAACCCCTGCTTCCCTCGATCGAGTCCTATAGGTCCCCCCCACCCCCCGCCTTTCTGATAATTTTAAAGCCTACTGTTTATTTTGGTTCAATACTGGGAAATGAACCCAGAAGCATTCTACCTCTGAGCTGCACCTCTAAGCTCCCTTTTAATTTTTTTTTTAAAGTTTAAACTTAAATTTTTTTAAAATTTAAAATTTTAAAAATTAAAAAATAGCCAGGCATGGTGGCGCACGCTTGTAATCCCCACGCTTGGGAGGCTGAGACAGGAGGATCGCACGGGTTCGAAGCCAGCCTCAGCTACTTAGTGAGGCTTTCGGCAACTTAGTGAGACAAATAAAATATAAAAAAGGTCTGGGAGTATAGCCCGGAAGTAGAAAGCCTCTGGGTTCCACCCCCAATACTACCAAAAAAAATTAAATTTAAATTAAAAAATTAAACAATTAATTAAAATTTTAAGATTTATTAAAAAACTTTTTTTGAAACAGGTTCTCACTATGTTGCTGAGGCTGGCCTCAAACCTGTGTGCCAACTGTGTCGGCCTCCCAAATACTGGGATTACAAAGTGTGTATCTCCTCACCCAGGTTAAAGCCCCTTTATTTAAAAAAATTGTGAAATGTAGCACTGACTCAGAGAAGTTTTAAAACAAAAACCACATGACTATGAGTTATTATATTATTATTATTATTATTATTTTAATAACATGAAACATGGTTTTGGTAAGTTTTTGTTGTTGTTTGTCTGTTTTACGGTAATGGGGATGAAACCCAGGGGCATTCTACCTCCAAGCTATACCCTGGCCCTATGTTTTTGTTCTTTATTTTGAAACATGGTCTCTGTCTCACTGAGTTGCAGAGGGCCCACTAAGTAGCTGAAGTTGTTTGCAAACTGCCATCCTCCTGTCTTAGTCTTTTAAATGCTGGAATTACAAGTGTAAGCCACCACGACCAGCTTCTAAAGATATTTAATGTGAAGAAAACTGGGATAAAATTTTATATTACAATTTTATAAAAGAATGTATAATATAAAATATATACATAGAACATACTTGGAAAAAAAGACATAAGGACACTGTTAATACGCTTGCTACTAAGTTAGATGAATGAGAGGTTTTTTTCTTATTTTTGAATTTCAAACTTTTTTTTGTGTGTGGTACTGGGGATGAAACCCAGGGGCCTTCCACCTCCGAGCTACACTCTCAGACTGATTTTATATTTTATTTGGAAACAGAGTCTCACTAAGTTGTTGAAAGCCTCACTAAGTAGCTGAGGCTGGCTTCAAACCTGCACAATCCTCCTGTCTCAGCCTCCCAAGTGCTGAGATTACAAGTGTGCGCCACCATGCCCAGCTGAATTTCAATATTTTAAAAATATTTAAAAAATAGATCTTAATTAGCCATTCTTTTCTTTAATGGTATTATCTCGATTATACAGAATGGTGCTCCATAAATTATTATAAAGCAAATATCCAAGTAACTGATACTCACATCAAGAAATAGGTTATTTCCAGCCAGGCATGATGGTGCATGCTTATAATCCCAGTACTTGGGAGGCTGAGACAGGAGGATCGCAGGTTCAAAGCCAACATCAATTACTTAGGTCCTCTGCAACTTAGTGAAACCCTGTTTCAAAATAAAGAATAAAAAATAGGACTGGTGGTGTAGCTCAGAGGTAGAATGCCCCTGGGTTCAATCCCCAGTACCGCTAAAAAAAAAAAAAAAAAAAAAAAAAAGAAATAGAACATTTTTTCACCTGAGCACGATGGTTCACACTTGTAATCCTAGCACTTGGGAGGCCTAGACCAAAAGATTGTAGGTTTGAGGCCAGCCTCAACAACTTAAAATAAAAATTAAAAATTAAAAAGGGCTGGGGTGAGCCAGTTGTGGTGAGGCATGCTTATAATTCCAGTAATTGGGAGGATGAGTCAGGAGGATCACAGGTTCAAGACCAGACTCAGCAACTTAGAGATACTCTCAACAATCTAGTGACACCCTGTTTCTAAACAAAAAAACAAAAAGGTCTGGGGATATAGCTCAAAGGTAGAATGCCCCTGGATTAAATCCCCAGTGTTTGTCTGTCTGTCTGTCTGTCTGTCTGTCTCTCTCTCTCTCTCACACACACACACACACACACACACACACACACACACACACACACACACACAACTGGGATATAGCTCAGAGTTAGATCGCTTCTGGACTCAACTCCTAGCAACACACAGACACACGAAATAGAACATTTTCAGTACTTCACCATCCCCACCTCCCACTTCAGCTATCCCTTACTCCAGAGGGCTTTTCTATTTACAGCCTCTTCCTACATTATGCTAACATTCATGGACCCATTTCCCTAATTTTTGCTTTCCTTTGTACTACACAGGAATACACCCTATGAATAAAGCAGAGTAGTTCTGCCTGCTCTGAACCCTACGTAAATGTGATCGTGACAGTGTACCCTCTTGAGTTTACTGCTTTGACTCACTCTCATAGTTGTGAGGTCCATCTAGTTTGCTACAGGTAGGTATAGTCAGTCCACTTGCAATGTTGTCTAGATTCCTGTGGATAACTATACTCCCAACTTACCTATCCACTCTATTGCTGCTGAACATTTTGATTATTTCTGGTATTGGTGTTTATGAGTAATGTTTTGTGAACATTCTTTTGCATATATACTGCACTATATGTACATCCATTTCTGCTGGGTACAGACTTTGGCATGGATTTTCGGAATCTTAGAAGTTTAATAAATGCAGCAAACCAGTGATAGTAATCATGTGCATCCTCCCCCAGCATTATGGGAAAGTTGCAGCTGCTCTGTGTATGTACCAACACTCAGTATTGTTGATTTTTAAAATTTTAGTCATTTTGGTGGATGTAAATGTAATTTGCATTTCCATGATAATTAGTGAAATTGAGCATCTTTGCACACACTTATTGGCCATTTGGTATCCTCTATTGCAAAGTGCTTATTCAAGTCTTTCGCTCACTTATCTGCTGTGTACTCTGTTATTTTCTTTCACATTCTGGAGAGATACACACATGCACATGTATAGTCAGCTCTCTATAGAGTATAGACATGACACCCTGTCTATGACATGCACTGAACATATCTTTACCACTAAAAGGCTTTTCACTCTTATTCTCTTACAGTCATCCTTTGATAAGGAGAAGATTCTGGTTGTTACATTGTCATATGTATGAATATTTTCTTATTGTTGATGCTTCATGTCCTATTTGTGTGTGTGCACACATGCGCATGCATGTTTGTGTGCATGCATGTGTGTGTAAACGTTACTAAGGATTTTGTGCATAAAGTACCAAAAGTTAAGTGTGACACTCAATGGGTTTTTACAGATATACATAGCCATGTAACCACCACTCAGATGAAGATGGATACATACAACAAACCAGAAATTTCCCAATCAATGACAAACTCTTCCCTAAGACAATCAGGATTTTGTCTTCTGTTTATCTTTTCTCCTGTTGTTGGATATTTGAGGTATTTCAGTTGAGGGCTGTTATGAATAAGTTGATATGAACATTTTTGTAACATGTCTTTTGATAAACATAACACAGAGTCTCTTGGCTATATACCTAAAAATAGGATCGCCAGGCATAAAGTTTATATGTAGATACTGCCAAATATTTTCCAAAGTGATTGTTCTAGTTTACATTCCAAAAGGAACATAAGAGAGTTCAGTTGTTCTAGGTCCTCACTAACACTCAGTATTGCCAAAGGTTTTTTGTTTATTTTTTGCCTTTGTGAATGCAGACTTTTGAATTTTAACCATCTACTGGGTACACAGTGAAACCGTGTTGTGGTTGAATTCACATTTTCCTAATGAGTAATGAGGTGGATCACTTTCTCATATGTTTATTGTCCGTCCTTTTAAAAAATGAAGTTCATGACCAAGTGTCAGAGGACAGCTGTGGTTGCAGAGAGCTTTTGGCGGTGAGATCTCCAGAGAGAAGAAAGCATAAAGTTGCCATCAGGAGGAGAACAACAGCAGCTTTATTCTACAGACCTGTCCCTTATGTAGGGTTATGGGCAAAATGGTGCATATTTATGCCAGCATGATGTGTGCATAAGTGTTGTGTTTTGCCTAGTCACACTTATGTAACTATATATACATCTGCAACTGTGCAGTGTGAGCAGGGTCATGTCCTTACCTCCAGTCTGTAGTTCCTCTGGGCCTCATACTCCATCCCCTAGAGGTTGGAAGTGCACAACTTGACCCAGGGAGCATTGCATTAGGCCCCAAACCACAATAGCAATAGAGCATATAACAGGTGACTCTCATTCCTCCAGCCACACAAACAAGAATAGCCAATACCCATCTCTAAGAGAAACCTAGTGAGTTTCATCAGGTTATAAGTTGGTCTTCCTCTAAGATCTGATTAGCCTGTATCTCCTCATTCATTTTTGCTAATGCTTGTTGTATCTGCTGCTGGTGGTCTGAAATGAATACAAAGCATTATATATAGAAAATAGAACATATTCCACCTTGGCAGCAGTGAGCCTATCCAACACCATTCTGTTCCGTAAAATCACCTTCTACGTCAGGGTGGTTTCATTCATTAAAAGAAAAAGCCTGATGGGACATACTTAAAGCTTTGGTAACATGTTGGGATAAAGCTTTACACCTATAGTACCACCTCCCAGAATAAACAAGGATAGAGGATAAAAACACCATTTGACCCAGCACATAAGGTCCCAGTGGTGATATATGGGGTTCTGCTTATTAGGCTTATAGGGAAGAGTCAGGAGTATTTATCCCTGTGTGTATGGCCTTCACCAGGTTCTTCTTCCTGTCCAATGGGCAGGGAGGTATGATCAGCCATAATGTCTGCAAACCCAGAGATAGCCATTGGTCCCTATTAGTTTTTCTGTATCTCACCACCAATCGGTATCTAGTAAACAAGTGAGATTCTGACAAAGTTCTTGGGGCAACTATCCAGTGATTCAATTAGTTGTTGATTGGTTCATCTTTTCTATACAAAATGGTATATGCTGGCAGGCTCTGCATGCTCCCCTGTTAACCAAACCCACCCATTTTTTCTATAGCATATAGCATGCTATATTTCATATAGCAATGTGTTATTACTGTCTTGGTGCAATAAGTCCTCTATTGTGTGATGTTGATCGTCTCATTCTGGGCTGCTGTGTTTTCAGGTTTGTAAGGCAGTCCAGTTGTCTGCAGTAGCGGGGATAATTTGCCACGGGAGACCTTTGGCTGTTTCCACTGGTAGCTTGGTGCAGACCCAGCATTAGGAGGTATTGTGCAGGCTGTTCTCTGCTGTTAACATACATGGTAGGGGAGAGAAGAGAGAGAGAGAGAGAGAGAGAGAGAGAGAGAGAGAGAGAGAGAGAGAGAGAGACATCATAGTTAAGTCTTTCCCTTTCAGGAGGATGCAGATGACATACTCATCTTGCAAAAGAACAGTGGCTGAAATAGTGGCCACTCCAGGGTGATGGTACCACACCAAAGTGCTCTGGGTAGGAAGTAAAGGGTTGGGAACATCTCCCATGAAATACAAGGGAAAAAGCCATAATAGTTGGTACAAACTTGTACTAAAGTAGCTGCAGCATCATCGCCAGGGGCTTGTAAAGGCCTATGTCCTGGAACATGATGTATAGTAGCTTCTTTCCAAAGGCCCTATTTCCACAGGCCCTCCTACATATCCTTGCCCCACAATAGGGCAGTGCCCCTTCAACTGATCTTGTGTTGCTCACTGGGGAAGCCACAAGGTTAGGCCCTGGCAGACTGCCCAGCTGTCTGTATACATATGCAGCAACCCAGTCTACTTCATGCAAACTAAGCAGACTGCCCAGAGTCTCACACTAAAAGGTCTCTGTGGCAGGTGGTAAGGTCACATCTGTCCACATGGATGGCTGCTCATGACAGGAGCCATCAGTATACCACACTTCTGTGGGTATTGGGACTTTCCCTTTGTCATAGGGACTTGGGGCATCTCCCATTTCTGTGAGTTCCAAAGGAGCTGTCATTCAGAAATATACTGGCACCAGCAGAGTGTATAGATGCTCAGACAAAGGGGTACTAGGAAACAATGCTCATTGTTCTAAATATACACCCCACTTCATCGGAGTGGGTATTTGGACTATCCCTGTCCAGGGAGCTCGAATCCAAATACACGCCCCACTTGATCATAGTGGGCATTTGTGCTGCCTCTATTCAACGAGCACAAGTCCAAAATATGCTTCCCATGGGGTTGGTTACAACGGGTGTTTGGGCTATCCCTGTCTAGCAGGCCTGATTCTAGGACCTCAGCCAGCCTTTAATAGAGTAGGTCTGTACTGTCTCTGACCTAGTACTTGTAATGGGTTCACAGCTAAGAGAGCAACATATATGGCTGCTATTTTCCAGTGAAAGATCAGTGCACCTCTGCCCCTTTTCATAGCTGTGACTAAAACTCATTTAGAGTATAAATGCTCACCAAAGCCCCAAAAGACCTAAATGTGTAACTGGTTGACCATTCCCAGTCGAGGATCGGCTTGTAACTTGTCCATCATTGCTTTGAGTATCACCTTTGTATTACCAACCAGACAACTCCCAAGAATTAAACAGAATGACCAGGTCTCTGGACCTTGTCCTTGTTGATAGCCCACCCACATTCCTAGAGAACTTCTTAGAGACTATATGAAGCTGCTTCTAACTTTGCAAGAGGATCAGAGGTTAGCATACTATCTTCAGTATAATGGTACAATCATACAGCCTCAGGCTTCCACCAGGAGGCTAAATATTGTGCTACCAGATCATGATGCAAGGGAGGACTACACAGGTATCCTTGGGGCAATACTAAAAAGGTTCATTGCCATTCTTCCCAGGTAAAAGCAAATTTATCTTGGATTTCTGGGCTAATGTCAATGAATAAAAAGGCATTTGGCAAGTCTATAACATAATGGAACTGTCCCAATTCATGTGACAAATGATCCATCAATTCCGATATATTGGGTACTGCTGCATACAGAGGCAGTGTCATTGTTTTTAGCTCAGGATAGTCCACCATCATGGGCTAGGAACCGTAAGATTTTCATACTGGCCACATAGGAAATTGAATGGGTTATGAGTTAGGCAGATTACACTTGACTCTTCTGGCTTCAGTGTCATTTGTCCAATTTCCTCATTCCCCTCCCCCAGGAACTTGTACTGCTGTACATTCATAATCCTCATGGTGTGGGGAAGCATGATAGAGATGTCCCTTAGTGATGACCCTTACCGTATAAATCCATAGCACAGTCAATCCATGTAATATGTCCACCCTCAGGGTATACTCAGCTATGGGGGATACAAACAAGTCATGTTGCTTAGGAGGCAGAGGTCCAATCTCAAAGTCACCAGAGCGCAATGAGATGCAATGAGATGGCCATGTAAAAGCTGCCTTTATGGCAGCCCTAAGTCTGGTAAACTTGTCCAGATTGCTAAAGATGACAGTGCTGTCTGCTCCCATATTAACTGGTGCTAGGATGCATTGCACATTGTGAGGGGACCTGTAAGTAGTCAATTCTACCTGCAGCCTCAGGTCAGTCAGTTCCCCTGCTAACCCAATCCCTAATGCAAACCTCGTTCAGTGGCCTCTGAACTGCTGCAGCCCGTGGACCTGCTGTGTCATCTTCTGAATATCATGGCTGGCATGTCCCAACACAACCAGGAACATCCAGGCCACCCGTTCAGCTGCCTCCTGGTGCACCACAAGGAGTTCTCACTCTAGCACCTCTAACAGCCTCTGGACCTCATCTGGCTTGGGATGTACATTGTCCAATTATCTGGTGGGGTCCACGGTGCCAGAAAATTCCACTACCAGGAACCACAGGGAGGCCAGGGGCCACATCTTTTCCACCTTGAGCTGCTTCTCCAAAGGGGTCCTGGGGACACTCACCTCCTTCTGCTGACCACGCCAAGTGTCAAGGGCCAGCTATGATTGCAGGTGAAGTTTCAGGCGCGAGATCCCCAGAGAGAAGAAAGCATATGGAGTCACCATCAGGAGGAGAACAATAGCAGCTTCATTTTACAAACCTGTCCCTTATATAGGGTTTTGGGCAAAATGGCTCACATCCACGCCAGCATGATGTGTGCATATTGCATTTTGCCTAGTAATACTTTTATAATTTTATGCACATCTTCAGCTGCATGCGATAAGTGGGGTCTTATCCTTATTGCTGGCCTATATACTTCTTTTGGGCCCCACACCACGCCTACTTTTGAAAATGAGATTGAATTTTTCTTACTAATCCATGAAAGTCCTTTGTATATTTTGTAGTTACAAGCCCTTTGTTGGATATGTGTTTTGCAAATATTCTTTCCCAATCCATGCATTGTCTTCTCATCCTCTTAATAGTGTCTTTTGATTAAAGTAGTTTTTAATTTTAATAAAGTTAATTTATTAACTTTTTTACGAGTAGATCTTTTTGGGTCCTGTCTAAGGAACATTTACTTACCCTGAGGCCATAAAAATATTCTCCTGTGCTATCTTTGTGTGTGTGTGTGTGTGTGTGTGTGTGTGTGTGTGTGTATTTGGTACTGGGGATTGAACCCAGAAGCACTCTACCACTGAGCTATTCTCCCAGCCCTTTTTAATCTATCTTTAAGACAAGGTCTTACTAAGTTTCCCAGGCTGGCCCCAAACCTGAGATCTTCCTATCTCAGCCTCCCAAACACTGGGAGAGCAGGTATGCACCACCACACCCAGTTTACCCCCCAGCTTTAACAAAACTTAACATTCTCCTTTTCTTGTTTGTGCCTCCCTACCCCTCATTTCCTCTAAACCTTTCTTTCTTTCACTCAATTATTATTTTCTTATAGTTCTTTGTTCTTGAAGTAGAATTTGCATACATTGAAATGCAAAAAGTCATCTCTATGCAAACTTGACAAATTGATATTTTCATGCAAAGGATACCCTATCAAGAGCTAAGACATAGTATTCTCACCTCTCTAGAAGGTTCCTTCATGTCCTCTTTCAGGCCACCTCCTTGGCTTACAGCAACCACCGTTCTCATTTCTTTTTTTTTTTAAATTTTAGATTAGCTTTTCCTGTTTTAGAGTGCCACATAAATGGAATCATACTGTATGGAATCTTTTATGTCCAGTTCCTTTCTTTTCACCAAATGTTTGTTAGGTTCTTCCATATTGTTATATCAGTAGTCTATTGCTTTTTAAAAACTTTCATTATTGCATTGTCGTTGTACACCATAGTGAGACTCAGAGTGCTACAAACATATGTGCATATAGCTCTTGACGTATTTCCTTCTCCCCCATATGTGTTAGTGAGATTGGTAGTGATGGCTTCGTATGTAGCCATATCATTATTTGAACTATTCCCTTCTTCTTTTCCCTCCACACATCCATCTTCTATCCTGTTCCACTGGTCTACTGATCTCTCTTATCATTTATATGAAGTCCTCCCTTACGTTTTCTATTTTCTTTCTAACTTTTATGTATGACAGAAAACATACAACCCTTGACTTTTTATTGGTCAGAAGATTGGCTGACTTTTGACTGCTGATTAGAATTACATTGCATAGAAACATACACAAATACACAAGAGAATACACAAAGTGTGATATGTGTATGTGTGTTATAAGAGTCAAAGTTTGTTTGTTCCCCATGTACAGTGTCCATTTTATCCGTCGCCATTTAATTAAAAGATTATTCTTCCTGCCACTGAATTGCTGTTTGGGTTGTTTTCATTGCTTGACTATAATGAATAAACCTGCTATGAACATCTTGTGCAAGGCTTTTTTGTGGACGTATTTTTCTATTGTAGGGGTGGAATTGTGAAGTTAAAGGGTTTTCTCCCAGCCATTATATTATAAAAAGTCAAGCATATGCGAAATTGAAAGTATTTTATAGTGAACAAAAACATATATGCCCATTTACTAGAATCTACCATTAATATTGTGATACTGTGATAAAGCTCTACCGACTTTATCACATAACTACCTATCTTTTCATTCCTTTACCCATTAATTAATAATTTTATTTTGATCAGCTTTAAATTGTAGATTTCAGTACACATTCCCCAGATAACAGATAGTCAGCATCTGTTTCAATAAGCATTCTCACAGCTGTGACCCAAAATACCCGATGACCACGACTTAGTGGAAGGAAGATTTATTTTGCTCACAGTTCTGGAGATTTTAAGATGATCCAGTCCATGTAAAGTCAAGTGAAGTCCGTAGAGCTCAAGGCACTACAGTGAGGAGCAGTCAGAGCATGAACAGAGGAACTCTGCTCTTACATCATGGAGGCTAGAAGGAGAGAGAATGAGAGAGAGAGAGAGAGAGAGAGAGAGAGAGAGAGAGAGAGAGAGAGAGAGAGAGAGGAAGAAGAAGAAGAAGAAGAAGAAGAAGAAGAAGAAGAAGAAGAAGAAGAAGAAGAAGAGAAGAGGGAGGGGGAGGGGAGGGGAGGGGAGAAAGAGAATATAGTTCCTCAAAGCCACAATCCCAGGGACCTCTCCACAGCAACCAAGCCCCACTTAAAAAATGGCATCTTTGTCTATGACATGCATCTAGAGAACATTCTAATCATAGCAGCATGCATGTTATTAACTAGAATTTAATGTTTGCTTATAGTTTTAAATTTCTATAACTATGCTTCCACCCCTGAAAGGCAACACTCCTTTGAGTTTTTTCCATCATAAATTAGTTTTGTCTGGTTTATACTTTTATATAAACAAAATTATATAGTGCCTTTTTTGGTAAGGCATTTTTTCACTTCACTCAATGTATGTTCTATCTGTTTGCTCTTGCAATGTTGGGATCAAATCCAGGGCTTTATTCCTATTAGCCACTCTCTCTACCACTGAGCTACATCACCAGGCCTATGTGTAAGTTGTTGTTGAGCTCTGTCTTCAGTGCCCCAGGTATATGCCTAAGAGTGAAACTGCTGATGTCTGCAGTCACTATGTGTTTGACTTTTGAGGAGCAGAAGCAGGTTCTTAGGAGTGTAAAAGTACTGTGACTTAAGGAGCCCCGAGGAATATCTAAGAGGTGCCCTTTCCAGACAGAAGAGATTGTTTTCCATTTGACCTTTGTATTGCTACTGCTGCCAAACAATTTTATCCAACCCCTGTTTCTGTGTCTCAGGTCTCCTTTTTATTCTGTTTCTCTCTCTCTCTCTCTCTCTCTCTCTCTCTCTCTCTCTCTCTCTCTCTCCTTCCCTCCTTCCTTCTTTCCTTCTTTTCTCTTTCTTTTACTGGAGATTGAATTCCGATGACTTCTACCTTTGAGCTGTACTCCTAGCCCTAGTTATTTATTTATTTATTTATTTATTTATTTATTTATTTATTTACTTACTTACTTATTGGTGGTACTGGGGATGGAACCCAGGGGCCTTCTACCTCTGGGCTACACTCCCAGACCTATTTTATATTTTATTTGGAAACACGGTCTCTTAAGCCAGCTGAGGCTGGCTTCAAGCCCGTGCGATCTTCCTGTCTCAGCCTCCCAAGCACGGGGATTGCAAGCGTGCACCACCACGCCCGGTAAGCCTTATTTTATTTTGAAACAGGTCTTGCTAAGCTTCCACATGCTGGCCTCAAACCTGTGACCCTCCTGTCTCAGCCTCCCAAGCACTGGGATTAGAGGCATGTGTCACGACCACTTTTAATGGCTCCTATTCTGCTCCCCAAGACCACTTGGCTCTCCTAAGACTACTCCCAAAGTCAGCACTCCATGCTGATCTTCCTGCAGCATGGCTATAGCAGGCATGAGGACCCAAAGTATGGTTGCAGGACCCCAACATCTGAATGAGCATCACAAGATAATCTTCATTTTTGTTAGCAATGCACATTCATGGGCCCCAGCCCAGATCTACTGAATCAGAATCTCTGGGCTGTGCAGCAGAGCTGTCTTGGTTCTAATACAACCCCAGGGACTGGCATGCTCAGCTCTGAGGATCTGTGCTCTCTGGTGTCTGCTCACCCTGAGCAGAAAGAGACCAGGCCATTGAGCCCTCAGGTCAGAAGGGGTGACCGCACTGTGTGGTGTGTGTGCACATGTGTGTGTGCATGGCTGGGGTTGGGGTGTGTTGAAAGGTGGTGCTGAGATGTATCCACTCCCAGGAAGAAATGGTGCAAGTTTCTGTGGCCCAGCCAATGCTGCAGAGCTTTGTCTACCGAGGACTCTGTTTTCCATTCTGCTGGATGGGTCTCCTACTTTGGGAGCTTGGCCTGACCCTAGCCCTATCTCTTGGGGTTTCTCCTGCAGGTTTCTCCTACCTCCCAGCCTCACTGATGCATGACCTCCATAGGAAGGCATGCCATCTGTGTGCGTGGGGGGCTTCCTCCCATCCTCTGGGCAAGCAGAAGGCAGGGACTAAGTCTCACCTTCCTAGATTTCCTCTTCCTCTCATATCAGGCCCAATCATATTTGTGGATTTTTTTTAACCTTCCCCAACTATCTCACAGTGAACATTGTGGTTTTCTTGGCAGAGGAACTGGTCTGCCTTTCTTTCTTTCTTTCTTTCTTTCTTTCTTTCTTTCTTTCTTCCTTCCTTCCTTCCTTCCTTCCTTTATTTCTTTCTTTTTCTCTCTTTTTTTGTGGTACTGGGGATTGAACCTAGGGGAATTAATTTGTAAATGAATTTTCCATGGCCTTAAATTTTTTTAAAAGGGTAAAAAGTGCTCTAGTTAGTAGATCTGGACACAGCCGGACTTTAAAATTAGACAAACTGTTATCAGGCAGTGATCTGTCTTAGAAATAGATATTCAAGGGTGGTGAGCTCTCTTCCTAAGTCCTTGCTGGGAGAGAAATATTTCAAATGGAAATCATGAGTGGGGAAGTATAATAGATTTATTTGGGGACATGGGGGTCTAGTTTAAGAGAAGGCCATGATAAAAGGTTACATTACAGAGATAGGCTCAGGAACAATCCTATTTTTTAACTTTTTTTATGTGGAAACAGGGTCTCTTAAGCTAGCGAGGCTGGCTCCGAACCAGCGCGATTCTCCTGTCTCCGCCTCCCAAGCGCGGGGATTACAAGTGTGCGCCACCACGCCCAGTTGGAAACAATCCATTTCTACACTCTTTTTCTGTCACGGTGCTAAGGATTGAACCTAGAATCTTTCTCATGCTAGGGAAATACTGTACCATTGAACAACATCTCCAGCCTCAAATTCTAAACTTAAAATGAATAAATTCTGTGGTATGTGAATTGTAAAGCTTCTTTTCTAACAAATTGATCAAAAAAAGTTTTGATTAATTTGTTTATATATCCATGGATGAATCTTTCTTTTTTACTAGAATTCAAAATCAATATTCCAATGTTTTTATAATCAGCAGAAATGTAGAAGCTGTTTTAAGAAACTAAATAAGTATATAGGAATAAAAGTTTGGGTATACACATGTTATTCAATTAATGATCTGCCAAAAAAATCGCATGGTGATCTATCATCAAAATTGCTTTTAATGATTATCAGCTACTTGGCTGGTTGCTAGTGATGTTCACAATACCTACACCAACACTTTGAGGAGTCCCTTTGATTTGGCACCTTAGGGGTTTTCATTCCCTTGAGTGGGTGGAATGCACCATACTGGGACCAGGGGTTTGGAATAGGAAGTATAAAAAGAAAACTGACAGGTCAATCCTTCAAATACTGGCTGGTTCACAGGCAGATTATATTTAGGAAAGAAAACACCTAAAACCAAGGACCCTCCTGAAGTTCCGAGCCTGGAATCCTTTGGGAAATCTTAGTACCCTTGGAGGTATGTATTCTACCTGTGCCTTGTTTTTAATCCTACCTCCCTGGCCCACCGTCTTGGTCTTATACAGACCACTCAGAAGCCCAGAGATGACATCAGGAGTTCTGGGGTTCTGCCCCATGTTCTTTTCTAGTTCATGCTACCCCTCTCCATGGGTGAACTCAACCTCTTTCAAGACTTCAGGACCATAAATATAAAAGTGATTCCCAATCTCCAAGTAAAACATCTCTCGCAGGTTCCAGACCCTCTAGACCACCTTCCATGAGTGCTCCATTGCTATCTTGAACTTAGTCTGGTCGCGTCCTCTGTGCCTGACATGTCCTCTTGGGTCTCTTCCCCAAGTGAGTGTGTCCCTTACCTACTTAGCTCCTACAGTTTCCTCATTCTCATGCTACTGGTCATTGTGGCCCTTCCTTCCTTCCTTCCTCCTTCCCTCCCTCCCGTCTCTCTCCCTCCCTCATTCTGCCCTTCCTTCTTTCCTTCCTTCCTCCCTCCCTCCCTCCCTCCCTCCCTCTCTCCCTCTCTTTCTTTCTTTCTTTCTTTCTTTCTTTCTTTCTTTCTTCCTTTCTTTCTTTCGGGTTGGGGATGGAATCCATGCTTGGCAAGCACTTCACAACTAAGCTATGCCCCCATGTCCTTGGGTCTGCTTCTTTAATGCCTCTCAAATCCACCTTTTCCTTTTCATCCTCATGGCTTCTGCTTTAATTTGGATCCTGAGCATGTCTCCCCTAGTTACAGAAGCATTACAACACTACAAAAGCATCTCACCCATGCCCTATCATTTCCAGTCCTCTGCTCCACTCTCCTCTGTTCCTGGACTGTTTCTTCCTCTATGCGAATTTGGCTGAGCCAGCTCTTGCTTCAAGCTCACTGCCCACAGGATGAGGTCTCCTCTCCTCAGGGATGCTTTAAGACCCTTTGTGATCCAGCCCTGCCCAGCTCTACCTTTCTTCCTCTGTTTGTTGGCTGGACTAGGCTCATGCTGAAACACTCCAGTTCCTTCTGGCTTCTGTTTACTCCTCTACCCCCATCCCTGAGCCTGCATCATCTATGTGTACTGCCTTCTCAGCCTGGCAGGTTTCTGCACATGCTAAAGTGTCAGCTCCTTGTAATCTCACCCGGGAAGCTCTCCAACTCATGCTGGTTCCTCCCTGTCAGCTCACTTGGCACATGAGGTTATGATTTCCATGCATTTGGCTGTCTCCCTCGTGAGCAACTTGGGGGCCATGTCTTCCCTCAGTCTCCAGTGCCTCAGCAAAGGGCTGTCACAGACAAGGAAGTCCCTAGAACATGAAGGAATTTGTTGCAAGAGCAGCAGCTGTAGCTGCTCTGATTGGCAGGTGTTTTCCAATAGAGAGGTCTGTGGTTTCTCAGTCTGGGCTAAGCCTTTTGTAATGGAGACTGAAGCGCTTTCCAGTACTGTATTAAGCAAAGAGAGGATAAGGATCTAGACCTGCAAAAGCTCTTTCCTCTGCTGTAGTCCCACTTGACAACACTAGATGGCGTCCTGCAGAGGCCTATTGAGGTTGACTGCAGACTTTTTTGTTTCAGTGACCAGCCTGACCAGCCTAGCAGCTTCAGGAGTCCTGATACTCCAAGAGTCAGTGAAGAGACTGATTCCCAACTTGGTGTTTTACATGAAAAAAGCTATCAGATGTTTGCATTTATTCATTTGTGTCTACACGCAAATTTACGAAAAAAATTATAAGAGACATTTTATTTGTGTATTTTGAAATCAGATGGCTCCAAGATTTAATATAGACTCTGCTACCTACCAGCTATGTAACCTGCCAACTTCTGGATTTTGGGTTCCTCCTTTGTGAAACAGTCAACAACAGCTTTTACATTCAAATGAGACGCGGCTCTAGACCCATAGGAGGTTTTCAGTGAAGAGTCATTTTCCCTTTAGAAATCCTTTGATCACTTTATATACTTTCCCAATGCACATTGACTTCTCTCATGGTTTAAATTTAATTTTTGTGACAATGGGCATTCTAATCTCTCAACTACACTCCCAGTTCTTTCTATTATCTTGAAATCAGGCTTTGCTAAGTTGTCTAAACTGGCCTTGAACTTTTGATTTTCTTGTCTCAGCCTGCCAAGGACTGGGGGTTGCAGGTATGTGCCACAGTGCCTGGCTCTATCTCTTTTACAATAGCTTCTGTATATGTCTCATTGCTACGCACCCCAGCCTGAGACCTCTGTGAGGACAAGATTTGCCTGATTTTTCTCCATCTTCAGCACCCAGCTCAGTTCAATAATAACTATTCAAAATGATGAATTGCTACAGTTAATATGGGAACCCCCTTTGCTCCCCCTTCCCTGTGTCTTCTTCCTAGGCCAGGGGGGGAAAAAAAAGAAAGCTGAGCTATCCAGGTCTAAGTTCTTGGATATTTTTTGCTTACAACAATGGAAAAATCTGGTAAAACCTGAATGGATCCGGGCAGCCTGCCTCAGGTCCTGTGGTTAGGAAGCCAGCTTCCTGTGGCAGACTGCTGGCTGGCTGCGGAGTAGAGCCCAGACCCTCAGCGTAGGCAGGTGATCCATAGCAGGCAGGAGCCAGCAGGCTGGGGCTTGGCTGGGCGCAGGCCTGGGGGCACTGAGATAGACAGGGTGGGTGGGCTGGGATCCCTCTCCCATGGTTTGGGCTTCTGTCTGAGTTCCTGTGATCCCACCAGCCCCTCTGTTCCTGGAGGAAGAGATTCAACTGTCTCTCCGAGAGGCTTTTCTGAAGCTTGAGATGGTGTACATTTCTTTTGGATGCCAGCCCACCCAGGCTGGAAATGGAGTCAGTCCGAAGTTTCCTCTGGTTAAAGGAAGACCTGCCAGAGAGCTGCCCTGGAGATGTGAGGAGATGCTTTGCACACAGGCTGTGGATCTCTGAACCACTGCCTGAGCCCTTCTACTTCCTGCATAGGTCTGAAGCACAGTCCATTTCCTGAAATGGGGAGAATTTGCCTCTGACCATCATCTCCTCTGTACCTAGACTAAGAGCTGCATGGTGGCTCAGCTCTAAGGATGGGGCTTTGTCCCCAGAGTCGGAAGCATCTCCTCGTCTTTCCTTTTATTGTTAGTTAATTAATTAATTTTTGGTGCTGAGGATTGAACAGAGGGGTCTTCTACCTCTGAGCTACATCCCTAGCCCTTTTTTTTTAAATTTTGAAATTAAAATTGCTGAAATCTAAATTGCTGAGATTAACTTCAACCCTGCAATTCTCCTATCTCATAGTCTTCCATGTACTTGGGATTACAGGAGAGGCTTCTTAAAGTCCCTGGCTGGCTGGGCATGGTGGCACATACATGTAATCTCAGTTCTTGGGAGGCTGAGATTTTAGGATCTCAGGTTCAAGGCCAGCCTCAGCAACTAAAAGTCTCTAGCTGGACAAAGAATTTTAGTCTGTCTGTGACCTTTTCTCTTTATATATGTCATGGTTGAAGTGGCCTAAGAGATGGGAAGTGGAATAGAAGTTTCTGGAAACCCCCAAGCTTCTCTGATGCTGGATCAGGATGGTTGTTGAAGCTGTCAGTTACCAGGGATGGAGATGGGGGTAGTAAGGATGACAAAGGAAGGGAGTTTCCTTTGGAAGTTACCCTTCATTAAACAGACGGATGCCTCTACTTTTCTAGAGTACTAGAAAACAAAGGCTCTAGAAACATTCAACTTCAAAGGAACTTCTTTTAAATAACATATTATGGAAAAATGTTAACATACACAAACTAGAAACATAATATAATGAATTTCCATGTGCCCCTCACCCAGCTTCATGAATTTCCAATATTTTACCCATTCCTATTTTATCTCTCTCCAACTTTTTCTTTTGCTAAAGTAGAAACAACTCTCTTTACTTATTATAGAAGAAGATAAATCCCCTTTAGAAATCTACAATAAGAAATAAAGACCGTACAGGGCTGGGAGGGCATCTGGAGATGTTCTGGGTTGTCTTTCATAGGAGACAGGTGGAAAAACTGAGAAGAATGAAAAACCGGGCTGGAATCAGGCCTCGTAAGTCCCAGCAACCGGACTTGTCCAGCTCCAGTTAATGAAAAGCCACTGGATGCTGCAGCAAAATCTCCTCTTCAAAGAAGAAAGTGTTCCGAGAACACTGCAAGAGCCCCTCGTGCCCAGAGCGTGATGACGCGTCTCACACCACGCAGAGCTTTCAAGTTGGTAGCTGACCTTTACCTTGATGAGTACATTTAATCCCACGACAGCTGGGAACGGTAAGTGTTGTCCTTATAAACCCCATGGGAGGCTCAGCGAGGCGAAGGATTTGATTTAAGCCAATGGCAGAGCCTAGACCAGCGGCCGGGTCTCAGAATGCCTTTTCTGGTTCAAGGCCTCTCCTCTTTTCCTTGGCTCTGTCTCTATTAGAAAGTGGGGTGCCCCACATCTGAGTTCCCTGCTTTCTTCAATCCAGTAGTCCTGGGACCCTAAACATCTGCAGTTTTATTCTGAAGGAAAAGAAAAGCTCTTTAAAAAACAGTGGCTTTGTGAAAGGAGGAAATATGTCCCCTTGTTACAATCTGATTGTTAAGACACCACTGACTCTGAGCTCGGAGCAGGGAGCAGAGAGCTCCCCACCACTCAGGGGCACCTTCCCTGGTGTGGCTGAAGTGATGCAGGCAGAGCTGGGGCCAGAATATTCCCGATGCCTTCAGGCACGAAGGGCTGCAGTCTGCTCT
This sequence comes from Muscardinus avellanarius, assembly GCF_963383645.1. NCBI lineage: Eukaryota > Metazoa > Chordata > Mammalia > Rodentia > Gliridae > Muscardinus > Muscardinus avellanarius. The sequence continues at coordinate 143,698,417 of NC_137788.1, read as the reverse complement.
CAAGTGCCCAGGGTGGGTGTCTTGGGCAACAGGAGCGGCTAACAGCTCCTGCAAATTATGATGGTCATCTGTGCTCTAAGTCCCAAATGTCTAGCTTTCAGAGGGACTGGGGACATCAGTACAGCCAGCAGAGCCGAGGGGCTTGCTCCCCATTCTGCCCTGCGGTGTGGCTGTGTGGGGGCGGCTGTGCCCACTGAGGGCTGTGGACCGAAGCCCTGTGTGAGCCTTTAGTGCTTTTTAAAAGGGGGTAAGAGGAGCCTTAAAACACATTATTTCTATTATCCATCCCAGTTTGCAGACAGAGCAACTAAGGCTCAGAGAGGTTATGAAAAGTTTTCAGTGTCACAGAGTTGGAGAGAGACTGAAGTCATAATGACACAGAGTTGGAGAGAGACTGTATCCCTGAGAGGCAGAGCATTTCAGTCATGGATGGTGAAGGTAATATTGTTTAGTGATGTAGCTCTCAGTTTGTGTAAACACATTCTGTGATGTTCTTTTAATAACAAATTTACCTAATGATGCATTTTCTCACAATGTATCCCTGTGTTAAGCAGCGCATGACTGTGTGTTTGTGTGTATGCATGTGTGTGTGTGTGTAGTCTATATTATGACAGTACAATAAATATGCATTTATGTATAAAGTGCCAGTTTTTAAAAATACAAACTTTATAGACTTTAATAAATCTATTTAATAAGTAGACTTTAATGTCAGCTTTGAAATAATAAAATGATACCTTCCAATCTGATATTTTGAATCTTTAATCTGATACTTAATATTTAACCAAGTGTTTAGTCCTTCATTCCAGGGTTGATCAGACTAGTTAATGAGTCTCTCCTCACACAGGCAAGATTGCTGACAGTGCTGCTATAGAAAGGCGTCAGCAATCAGACTGCTTGCCAAAGCCCAACACTGCCAACGTTTCCATTCCCAGAGGTGCATGGAAACATAACAATCTAGCTTTTCATACTGGGTTGGTTTTGAGGTGGTTACAAAGATGTCCATAATGCACATTTTTCCTATTATGTCTTAGGGCATGATCTGGCCCCTAATACATTTAAAGTAGTGCGTGCTCTCTCTCTGCCTCTCTCTTCCTCTCTCTCTCTCTCTCTCTCTCTCTCTCTCTCTCTCTCTCTCTCTCTTCTCTCTCTCTCTGTATTTGTGTGTATGTGAATGTGTGTGTGTGTGTGTGTGTGTGTGTGTGTGTGAGAGAGAGAGAGAGAGAGAGAGAGAGAGAGAGAGAATGAAGCTCAACAAAATCATGTCTTCAGTTATTTTACAAAGCAAAAGAACTATCTGTGGACATTATTTCTATTGTCTCTTATTTTCCTACTCTCTGCTCCAAAAAGTCTTCCTTTCCAAGGAGGTATTCTTCCAAACCAAATAGATATATGTGGGAAAATATGAGTCAGTCTTTAAAACTCTAGCATATGCATGCTACAGAATGAAAGACATTTTTCTAAGTAAAATAAGCTGGACACAAAGGGACAACGTCTTATTATTCCACTTATCTCGAGCAGTCGAATTCATCCGGAAAGGAGAAAAGTGGTTACAAGGAGCTGGGGTGGGGAAGATGTGAGTTATTGTTTAATGATGAAAATGTTCTGGAGAGGAAGGTAACGATAAAAAAATAAAATAATAAAATTCAATAAATCTCAGTTCCAGCATGTCTCTTCGCTATACCCCAAGCCCTGCCTCATGAAGTGCAGTGTATCCCACTGAACCTCAAGATGGGCCTCGGTTAGGAACTTTTGTTCTGTGCTAACAGCACTGAGACTTGTTGTGTTTGCTTTGCACTCTGAAAGTTTGCATAACAAGTGTTCAAGTGTTAGGCAGGCCGAGTCTCAGTCAGTGCAAAGCTCATCTCTGCTAGTAATCGCACTAGCAGATACGTGTTCGCTCCTGAGACAAGGAACCCCATCAGGAGATGGAGTTTAGACGTGTGAAGTTTGAGGTGCCCATTAGGTATCTGAGTGGAGCGGTCAGGCGGGTGGTTGGATATATACCTCTGGAGTTTGGTCGAAGGCATCTGGTAATATAGGTTGGATGGGAAGAAGAAGCCCTAGAATTCAGCATGTCTGACCAGGCCACTCCACATTTGCCACTTGCCCTGGCAGGAGTCAAGAGACAGTCAGGACTCTTGGACACCTCTCACACCCTCTGTGCCACTCATACCTTCTCAGGATCATTTTGGTGAAATGGCAGGGCTTCAAGAGAGAATAAAATGGGAGGAAATGAGGACAGAAACATAAAAATTCTTTGTGAAGAATATACACATGTAGTGGCAATCCTTTAAGACGAGAGGAATTCTAAAATGTTCATCTTGCTAATGGGGCAGTAGTGGGGAACAGATCTTTCTGGTCTAGTAGACTGCAGAAATAATTGTTGGAGCGAGTCCTGGGCAGAAAGAGGAAGGCTCCAATGCCTTCACGATTTAGGCACCATGGAATTGTATCTCTAAGAAAAGTGCAGTTCTATCAAGGGAGGAAGTAGGGGGTGCTTAGAAGGAAGAAACACTCGGAGCTCATTTACTGCACACCCAACTTACTATCGCCAAACTCAGAGCCAAAGCCAGTTCTCCTATAGGCACCAAATTGGGGAGATGCAGTTTGTTTGAAGCTGTGTTCGTCAGAGATGAAAAAGACATCAATTTATTGGAATGGCTCTGAGATGTTTCTGATCTTAAATATGGGATACAACAGTTTGAACTAAGGACTTGTAGACCACGAGGATGCTCTCCTCATCTGTCATCTCTTCTCCTTTCTGCATGTGGGCCTCATTGACTTTTACCAGCTTCCTTCTCAAAATGAGAAATACAGCCACTACAGGTCATGTCCAGCACTTGCATTGTGGAAAGAACTGAATTATCCTTGCTCTGTGTCTTGGACCATTTTGTGTTGCTGTAACAAAATAACGGACACTAGACAGCATATAAAGATAAGAAGTTTATCTGGCTTAAGATTCCAGGGGTTGGAAGACCTGAATAGCATGGTGCTGGCATCCAGGCAAGGGCCCCTTGTCTGTGTCAACATGGTGGAGAAGCAGAAAGGGGGTTCGTGTGCCAAGGGGGCAGGAATCTGAGCATGAAAACAAGAGAATGGGGAGGAAGCCAGGTGTGCTTTTTTTTTTTTTTATAACAACCTATTCTTGTGGGGACTAACTCACTGCAACCAGATTTAATCCACTCCTGTAAGACACCATTCACTGTTGATCTATTCATGGGGTGAAGCCTCCCATGCTCTAATGACCTTCTTCTAGGCGCCACCCCTTAAAGGTCCTACCATCATTGAACTCTGTTACACTGGAGACCAAGCTTCTAGCATGTGAATCCTGGGGTCCAGACAACATCAGATCATAGCTCAGTGTTACCAAAATAAAAAACCTTGAGGACAATTCTGACTGGGTCAGATACCTACACACAATCACAATCACATACAAGCAGGGTGTTAGAGCGTGACATAGCAAAGCTGATCCAGTTGGGACTTATGACTGTTGTTAGAGAGTGAAAATTTTATCAGAAAAAAGGTGCTATTTTTAAATGAAGAGAAGAATTGGGGTCAAACAAACCAACCGCATGTGTTCACTAATAACCAGATCAGGAAAAATCATTTTTTTTTCTTTATCAAGGGAAGGACTTTCTTGGTAGCTGGAATAATAATTGGGTTTTTCAGTAAATATTCATTCTTCTTCTCATTACAAGGTTTCCCTGTGATTCGCAGTGTCTAATGAGGGTGTTAATCGATGTTACCCAAGCAGACACCTGGAATGAGCGTCCGTTGTCCACTTCCATGAGGAAAGCGTGTCTCCTGCAGGGACAGGAATGAGAGACATGGGGAGCAGAGCAGCTGAGCCGGCCCACAGCTCTGGAGCTAGAAGCAGGACTGCCCCAGTTGACCTGCAAAGGGCAGATACAACACTGAATAATTATTGGTATAGGGGGCTGAATTGGGAGGGATTTACCAGGCAGCATTACTGTGGAATAGCCAATGATATTTATGACATCTAAATACTTATGTGTTTAAAAAAACCCTGTTAATTATTCATGCCAGTTTTATTCATGATAGCCCCAAACTGTGAACAAAATAAATGTCTCTCAATAAGAGACTGGATGAACAGGTTATGGTATATTCACACAATGGAATGTATTCTTCAGATATAATGAAGAACAAATGATACCCAGAAACATGGATGGATCTCCCTTTCATGCCAAGTAAAAAGTGAGAAATAAAAGAGTACATTCTGGTTGGTTTCATTTATATGAAATTCTAGGATAGAAGAAACTACCAATAACCTACTGTAATGATAGGCAGATTGACAGTTGCCTGCAGCCACAGGGTATTAAGGAATTGACTGCAAAGGGATATAAGGAAATATTTTGGGGTAGTGGGAATGTTTTATGCATTCATAGAAATGTTTAAGTTTATATTTTCATTTGTCTAAACTTATTGAAGTATACCCTAAAAGCAGTGAATTTTGTTTTTAAAAATTATACCTCAATAAAATTGATTTAAAAAAATCTGTTATTCCTGACTCCAGTTTCCCTAGGAACCAATCAAGCCACTAGAAATAATGTTATCAAACAACTTTCCTAAAATACAGATTTAACCATGCTACTCTCCTGCTTGTTAGGTTGAAAATAGAGTTAGGGAGTCTAGGAGGGAGGTGAAAACACCAACTGGGTTATCAGAGACCTCTGTTTGTAGGGCCAGCGGCGGGGCCTGGTCTGGAAAGGTGGTCCTCCTGTGTTGAGGCACCTGGGCTCACCCTTTTCCAAGGGCACTGTTCCCGGCCCCTCCGGAGAGTCAGCCAGAAAGGGACCAAGGGCCATGCGTCTGGAGAGTTGCACATAGTCCTGATCGGCCGGCTGAGTCACGCGGTGGATCAGAGGCACCGATGTTTTATAGGCATGCAGATTCTCTCACGACATCTGTAGTCTTGCGATGTTTGAAGTCTCGAGGCACCTGGGGTCTCACAATATCTCTGCTTCTGGCTTCCAGGGTTCCATCTCCTGTTCCCGCTGCTGAGATCACGTGGGAGAGGGACCCAACATATCATCCCGGCCTTTGGGTGATAATGGGCGGAGACCGAGTCTTAAGCTACATCCTATTGTCTGGGGGCATCGTAGAGGGGCCCCTTGGCCGGGAGAGGTCAGGTCCTCCAGAAGTGGATGGGTGGGAGTATGGCTGCAGCAGGAGTCGGAGGTTCCCTGGACAGCTTGGTAATGTCTGTTCAAGGAGACTTTAACGGATGAGGAGCTAATAAAAGAAAAGGCAAATCGTGAGAGTGAGTCCTGGGAAAGGCAGGAGCCCATCAGCTATTGGCCCTTGCCTGGAAGGGAAGGACCTCAGCACCTGCTGGCCCTTGGAACCCTTCAAGAAATGATGTAGATTGTCACTAGATTTATTAATATGATAATAGTATTTTTCCTGAGAAAACATGCTATTGGGTCAGGAGCATCAGTAACAAATTTTAGAGAGTTTAATACTTATGGCTGTCTGGTATCCGAAGAGGGAGAGCATTGTACTATGTAAACAAGTAGACCTGCTAAAATAAAAACATTAAAGAGAATTATGCCGAGAAAAACGAAGCTTAGTGGGGCCCAACACCGTACAAGAGAATTTGTCATGAGGATGTTGTAGTGGAGCCCTTTTTAGGCTTGGCCTGAGCTTCGGGCAAAGCAATTTTGTCCTTTAAAGAGGGCCTGTAGTGCGTGGTCAGGAGAGCTTGCTGTCATTCCCCTGTACTGAGATCAGAAAAGGAAAACTAGGACCTGAGAGGATGCAAGGATTGAGCAGGCAACCAAAAAGGAGATTGGCTTACCCGCTACCTGGAGAGTTACCCTGGGCTGGCAATGAGGATGGAGGTTGAGGGGTCCAGGAACCATTGGTCTTCGGCCAGGCTGAGTAGGGCCAGCGGCGGGGCCTGGTTTGGAAAGGTGGTCCCCCTGTGTTGAGGCACCTGGGCTCACCCTTTTCCAAGGGCACTGTTCCAGTGGCCCTCCTGGCCGCACACCGGGCACAGTCTGATTGGTGGGCATGGCCTGCCACACTTGAGCCAGGCTCCTGGAGGTAGTCATCGTTGCTGTCCTCCACCCCAAGGTGGGACTCCAGAGGGCTGAGCTGCCACTGCCAGCCACAGGGCAGCTACCAGGGATCTGACTTTTGGCAAAGTCAGAGTGTACACTCCATCTCCACCTGTTCCTCTCTGGAATTAAAAGCTTTAAATGTCATGTTAACCAAATCTCGGATAGGAGTTTCAAGACCGTCATCAGCCTCTCAATTTTTTTTGAAAAGCCTACTGAGTTGGTTCCTTAAGGGAGGAAGGCAGGGGGAACAGAGCGGGTTAGAGTGGGAGGCTGTCCCGGGATAGGATGGTGAATGGGGCGGTGAGGAGAGAACCTGTAAACCAGTGTCCGCAGAAAGCGGTGCCTACAAGCCAGCTGGGTCAGATGCTGGCATCCACGTGTCACCACAAGATAGCGACTGTGCCTGTGACTCAGCAAAATTGTAGGCTGGCGTCACAAGGTCGCAACTGTGTAATGTCACAAGATGGTGACCAAGATGGCTACTGTGACGTCACCAGGTAACAACTATGTGCCATCACAAAATGGTGGCTGGCGGGAAAATGGCAGCTGATGGAGGAGAGTATTTGGAGGGACCTTTGCTGCTGAGATCACGTGGGGGAGGGACCCAACTTATCACTGCTTAAATATCTTTGTAATATTCCTCACATAATTAAGAGTCAGTTCCAAACTACTAACCCAGGACATCAGGGAGCTGTGATCTGAATTTGGCTTACTGATCACAACTTACCCACACTGTGGAGTCTACATTTGGTCCTCATCAGAAGCCTATTTCTTAAGATGCACCTGTGTACATTTACGATGCTGTGCCCTCTGCCTGAGCCATTCTCTTCTTCCCTTAGGAGGCCGCTCGCATGTTGGCCTTCCCGGGAAGGCCTGTCTCTCTCCTCTAGACTGAACATTCACGCCACTTCCTATAGCAGCCCTCCACCTTGCGCAGTTTCATTTCCTGGTGGTTCGTGAGACACTCCATGACTCTGTGAGCACTGTGTCAGCGAATCGAAAGCCCCCATATACAGCTTCCGAGAGCCTATCATAGGGCTCGGCATGTGGCCAGTGCCTGGCAACGTTTGTCAAGCAGCTGGCTGAGTGGCTGTCTGTCAGATCGCTGTACTAGGCTCCTGGGTGTGTTTGGAGGCGGAGACTCTTACAGACTTGGCCTCGAGGGCCCGTTTCACTTGCTGTCACTAAATACTTCTGCTTGTTCTGTGTGGATGAGTCTTTTGACATGCCCTTTGGGGCAGTGGAAAGTCCAAGGTCCTTTTCTGCCCCAGCCCCTCTTCTATTCAAATAGGCTTTCATCTTGTACTTCCCCTAAGATGACATTTTGGGAAAGAAGGAAATTTTGCTTTTGCTTTGTTCGGTAAAACTCAACAGAAAAAGGGCAAGTATGGTGGCGCACCCTTGTAATCCCCATGCTTGGAAGGCTGAGACAGGAGGATCGCACAGGTTCGAAGCCAGACTCAGCTACTTAGTGAGGCTCTCGGCAACTTAGTGAGACCTTGTTTCCAAATAAAATATAAAATAGGTCTGGGAGTATAGCCCAGAGGTAGAAAAGCCTCTGGGTTCCACCCCCAGTACCACCAAAAAATAAAAAATAAAAATAAATAAATAAATAAATAAATAAATAAATAAAAAGAAAAGCTAATATAACATTGACCACAGAATCAGCCTGATTATTAAGCCGGCCATTTACAAAATATGCAACATCACTGGCAATGGTAATAATTCAGCAAGCATTCATCATGCACTTTTCCTGTACCAGACACTGTATGGGGCTTTCTAAAAGAATCAAAAGTATATAAGAAGGCTGGGAGCAATGGTGGGCACCTAGAATTCCAGTACTTGGGAGATTGAGACAGGAGGATCACAGGTTCAAGGCTAACCTCAGCAACTTGGCGAGACTCAGCTTCAAAATAAAAATAAAAAATAAAAAGGGTTTGGTTGTAGCTTTCAGGTAGAATGTCCCTGTGTTCATTTCCTCTACAAAATAAATAAATAAATAAATAATAAATAAAACAAAAAGGATAAGTAAGAGAGTCTTCTGGAGAGCTGCCAGTATAGAACACAATGGGTCTAGTAGAAGCCACACCTTGGAACCTGTCATTGCACAGGCACAGATACCCGTGGGAGCACACACTGAGGCATTTTCCCCAGCTGAGGTGAAGAGGGAAGGCTTTATCTGACTGGGAATTAAAGATGGAGAATCCTCAGTGACACAGGAATGAGAGAACAGCCCTTTTAATATGAGAAAACAGGAAAAGCAAATTGCTCGCGCCAGGAAAGCACCTGGCTGTGCTGTGGTGGGCACTGCCGACGAGTGGGATGAGGTTAGGTTGAAGTGGGAGACTGAATCAGACTACGAAGAGCCTTTTAGGAGTCTGGGCTCCTCTCCACAGGCAATGCAGGATCTTGAGCTGTGAGAGGAAAAAGCCACTCGGATATTAAAGCGAGATCCAGGTAGGGTGAGGAAGGCCATTCTGCACACATAGGTGTGCAGGAAGGGATGCAGAGGGAGGAATTAGTGAAATTATTGCATTATTGCCTGTCGTACTCATGTAGTTTGGCACGTATGAGGCCAACCATAATTTTGACCTCTCTCCTGGCTTCCTTTCCCCTGCACACCTTCAGTCCCAATACTCGGGAGGCTGAGACAGGAGGATCACAGGCTTGAGGTGAACCTCAGCAACTCAGTGAGACCTTGTTTCAAAATAAAAAGTGTTGGGGGTGTAGCTTGGAGGTAGAATGCCCCTGAGTTCAATCCCTAGGACCAATGCCCCCCAAACAACAACAATAACAACAACAACAACAACAACAACAACAACAACACCACAACACACCACCACCACCACCACCACCACCACCACCAACAACAACAACAACAACAACAACAACAACAACATTCTACTTTACTAGTGAAGTCTTATGACTTCTCTCTGGCCCTGCTTCTCAGCTCTCTTGGTTCACAGCTAGTTACTCTCTCCAGTACTCCCTTAAGTTTGCTTCCAAACGCAACAGAAAAATCGGGGGGGGGGGGATCCTGCTTGCTTGCATCCACAGGATTTCCTGGAGATTCATCTCCTTAGGTAGAAGCCAAACTCCTACCAGAGGCCTTGACACAGGACCTGGGGCGCCTGGCTTTTCTGCATGGGTTGGGGTGGGGATGGGGCCGACTTGCCCCCAGTGGGTTTTCTGGCCGCAATGGGGTGTAGGCAGGTGGTTTCTTGTACATATTCCCTCCCTCCCATTTGTGTTCATATTATGCCTTTACTGAAGATCATTCTCCTCTGGCCTCTTTTAGCCCTGGCCGGGACCTGGGCGTGGGGAAGTGGACATGCTACGTTCAGAGGTGATGGAGAGCAAAGCAGGGGTGGGAGTTCCCCTGAGTCACCTCCTCTAGAACGGGCAAAAGCCCAGCAAGCTTTAGCTTCCCCTTTAGCAAAAAGGGAAGCTGACTTTTCGGCTACTTAGCCAGGGTGATCTCAGGGTTCTGCCCTCTTCTTCATCAGAACTTACCCTTGGGCAGTCACGGTTCTCTGTTTCCTGGTCAGAGCAAGACAGTCTCAGCTCTTTGTAGCTTTAGTAAAATCCCAGACATTGAGAAATGGACATCAAATTAAAAAATATATAACTAAAGGATAGCAAAAAAAAAAAAAAAAAAAAAAGCCCAGAAATTTCATTCATAGGTCTTGGAGTTGAAGATGCACCATCTAAAAATATGTGAAATTAAGTCAGGCACAGTAGTGTAGACCTGTAATTCTAGTACTTGAGAGGCTGAGAAAAGAGGACCAGAGGTTTGAGGCTAGCCTCAACAACTTTAGCAAGACCATGTTTCAAAATTTAAAAAAAGAAGGACTGGGGGTGTAGCTTGGAGATAGGATGCCCCTGGGTTCAATTCCCAGTACCATAAAAATAAATATAATAAATTCTAAAAAGAGAACTAGGTGCTAGGCATGGTGGCACACACCTGTAATTTCAGTACTTAGGAGGCTGAGACAAAAGGATCACAGGTTCAAGGACAGCCTCACAAGTAGTGAGACTCTCATCAACCCAGTGAGACCCTGTTACTTAAAAAAAATAAAATAAGACTGAGGGTGTAGCTCAAAGGGAGAATGACCACAAGTTCAATCCCCAGTATCATCACTTACACACACACACACACACACACACACACACACACACCACAAATAAATAAATAGGGCTGAAGTGTAGCAAAGAGGTAGATTGCCTCTGGGTTCAAGCTCTAGTACCTAAAAGGAAAAAAGAAGAAGAAAAAGAAGAAGAAGAAAAAAAAGCAACAGCACCAACCAGTCCAAATGAACCCTGTCAGAATGTCAGGATCACAAAAAATTATGATTATTGTTTTATGTCATAGAGATTTTAGGCGATGATTCATCATAAATCAGTAGATAAGAGAAATATGCCTATATAAATGTAGCAACCTATGCAAGCAAAATAAAAACACATGAAGTTGTAGTTCACATATATATATGCAATGATTGCCAGACAAAGTCCAAAACACTTCACAAAAGGAAGACATTCTTAATTCATTATATGAGTATCTATCATCCTAATGACGATACATAGTTGTTGTATTGTTGATATTCCCAGGACAGACATTAGCAATTCCTTCAGTTCTAGAGAGGACTTAGGCTTCTTCTATAGAAAATTCTGGACAAAACAAGCGTGGAGAAAGCCTTGGTCAGGTCATAGGTTTGTTTGTTGTGGGTGTGGAGAGGAGGATGCTGGGCATCCAACCCCCGGCATGCTAAGCAGACTCTCTACCACTGAGCTACATTCCACCCAATAGGCCAGGATACTTGTGAAGTATGGACAGATCTGGTGAACTGTCTTCCATCATTATCCCTTGTTCAACCAGCCTGCCCGCTCAGCCCACCACAGGTCAGGGTCACATATGTGCATTTCCTAGAACCTCAGAATTGCTGCAGGACCTCACGCAGGGGTTGATAGCCTTGGCATGGGAACCAGGAAATGTTTCTGTATTGATGTTACTGCAGTGACGTCCTCTGATGCATCCCTTCTGCAGTTCCTTTAGAGGACAGTGTAGTGTATCCTAGACTAAAAATTCTTTGAGGGCAGAATTTTTATTTTTGTTTTTTTGGCACTGAAGATTGAACTCAAGTGAATTCTACCTCTGAGCTACATCCCCAGCCTTTTTTTTTTTTTTTTTTTTTTGACACAGGCTATTGCTAAGTTCCTGAGGAACTCTCTAAATCACTAAGGCTGGACTTGAACCTGCAATCATCTTGTCTCAGCCACCCAAGTACTGGGATTTTAGGGATGTGATTCCAGCAAGGGCAGGGATTTTCGTCTCCAGAATCTAACGTAGTTATTGGTACATTAGTACCAACTACATGTGGTTTCCAAATCTCACACATTGTGGTTGAAAAGCTCAGAGTGTACTTGGGGCAGATTCAACTTTAGACTAACTTTACACGTAGAGCAAGCAGCTTAGAGAATGAGGACCTGGGAACTAATCTTACAGGCTGGTATACTAGGTCCTAGTGAACACAGACTCACATCTTATTGGTATTGAGGAAGGACACCTCCCATGTCTTCACACCTGCTTCTTGGTCAGCCATTTGCTTCTGACTCACACTTCCTTCCATCCCGCTCCACCCAAAGGTTTTTGCACTTTTTTTATATTTTTTGCGGGTCTGGGGATGGAACCCAGTGGCATCTGACCTCCGAGCTATACCCCCTGTCCAATATTTTATTCTTTATTTTGAAACAGGTCTCACTGAGTTGTGAAGGGCCTCACTAAGTAGCTGAGGCTGTCCACAAACCGCGATCCTCCAGTCTCCGCCTCCCAAATGCTGGGATTACAAGCAGGCACCACCACGCCCGGCCAGCTTTTTGCACTTTTTATGCAAAAATTGCTTTTTTTTTTTCCTGAAAAGTCTTTGTGTTTAGCTCTCCCATCTATCCTTGAAAAGTGATTACAAAAATCACTTAAATAAATTTAAGGAGGCTACAACATTTAAGAACTTTTTTTTTTTTTTGGTGGTACTGGGGTTCCTGGAAGCCCTTCTACTTCCGGGCTACACTCCCAGACCTATTTTTACATTTTTATATTTGGAAACAGGGTCTCCTACGCCAGCGCCCGCGGCTGGCTTCGAACCTGCTCGATCCTCCTGTCTCCGCCTCCCAAGCGCGGGGATTACAAGCGTGCACCACCACGCCCGGCTCATTTAAGAACTTTTAAAGTAACTCATTTTTGGATCCAGAAGATAGAAATGTAAAGCTCTAATTATCATTGGACCTAGCTGTGATGTAAATGTATTTTCATTTATTCAGCAAAGATCAACTACTTGCTTTCCCTGGGTCCAAGTTCAGACTTTGGGTTGAAAGATAAGAAAGATAGACTCTGACCTCAGAATGCTAACTCGCTACTGTGTGTGTGTGTGTGTGTGTGTGTGTGTGTGTGTGTGTGTGTGTGGTACCTAGGGGCACTGTACCACTTACACCCCCAGCCCTTCTTATTTTTTATTCTGAGAAAAGGTCTTACTAAGTTTCCCAGATTGGTCTGGAATTTTCAATTCTCCTGCCTCAAGCTCTGGAGACCCTGGGATTATAGGCGTCACCACCATGCCTGGCTAAAATTGCAGCTCTTAGGATACATGCCTTTATTATCTTTTGAGAAATGTTCAGAACCAATGAGTGAGGTGTGCATGTATGCCTCTACCGCCTGTACTCCATTAAGATGTATAACTACAATGCACCAGTTAAGAAAATGTTCAGAATCGTGGGAATGTAATGGAGAAAAGAAAATTCAATTCTCCCATTATTTTGATGTTTTCTTTTTAGGATTTTAATTGGTGCGATGTAATTATACATTGTAGTGATATTTAAAATGATACATTCACATATACACACACAGCATCTCTTGGTGTGCTTCCTTCCACGTTCCACCCCGTGATCATGCTCTTTTCTCCCTGCACACGCTAGTGAGATCGGAGTGATACCTTCACAAATGAACATAATCTTATTTGTATGTTCCTTCCTCAAGCCTCCTTTGTTCTCTCCTTGGATCCCCTTCCATTATTCTTCTGGCCATTTTCTCTCTTTATTTCTATGAAGTCTATTTCTTTCCTATTTTCTCTCTACTTTCCACATATGAGAGAAAACATATTACTCTTGACTTTCTGAGACTGGCTGATTTCACTTAGCACATGTTCTCTGGTTCCATCCATAGGTTCCTCAAAAGACCATAAATGGAACCACCATATGATCCAGCTGTAACAACCCTCCTTATATTTCCAAAATAATTAAAGTCAGAATACTATAGTAATACACACATTTCTGTCCTGGTCAATAGTCTCGCTTCTGTAATCCCAAACAAGCAACCATGCAACACAGAGGAAGATTTATTTGCTTGCAGTTTTTTGGAGATTTTGGGTTCAGTCCATGTGAGGCCAGGGTCTGTGGGTATCAGAGCACGGTGGCAGGAAGGAGAGAGAGAGAAAGAAAGAAAGGGAGAGGGCTCTGCTCTCACATCACGAAGGCAAGAAGCAAGAGAACAAGTAAGCAAGGGGATTCCAAGAGTCCCTAAGGCCGCACCCTCAGGGGCCCGACTTCTCCAGCCACACCCCACCTTTCTAGGTTACCACTCAATAAACCCATTACAATGGATTAATTCTCTGATGATATTACAACCCTCCTGACTTAACTGAACGTTATAATGTCAACTCCGAGCATTCATACATGAACTCTTCCGAGGGCATTCTCTATATAACCATAATGACATCCATGTTTGTAGCAGCACAGTTCACAATAGCCAAACTATAGAACCAACCCTGGTGTCTGCCAATGGATGAATGAATAAGAAAATGTGGCATAGACACACAATGGAGTCTTACTCAGCTATGAAGAAGAACAAAATCATTCTCAGGAAAATGGATGGAAATAGAGAACTTTGGACAGTTCTTATGATGCTTAAAGATGATTTGAGGCAAGAACGCAGTCTGTCCTTGGCTTCATGTTCCTGTAGGCTAACGGGCATAGTCTAGGAGGACTTTCCCAGGGAAAATTCTAGAGAAGTAGCTTGGCCACATAACTACGCTTCTTTTTTCTATTTGGGTCCCAGGTCAATCTAGGAATTTCAAGAAGAAAATGCCACGAAGAGATTAGATGGACGTGTAGAAGATTTGGCGAGAAAAAATGCTTGTGAAGGGAAATGGGGAGAGGGCAAAAGAGGCTAGTGAGCTGCCAGATGACAACTCAGGGCTGACCCTTGTGAAGAAGACAGAGAAGAAAGGAAGCCTTAAACTGCAGTGCTGATGGGGAGCCCTTAACCCACAGTTACCTGCCAAAGGAGACTGACTTACAGAAATCTGTCTTAATATTCCTGCCTTGCTGCTATTGCCTGGGAAGAGCCTGCGGGACATGTGCCCTCAGTTCAAAGTCAGTGACAAATTCAGAGCACAGCTCCTGGGACCCTTAGTTTACGACGCTGCTGCATAGGTCTGAGAAGTGCATTTTCATGGCTCCACACGTCCCCATTAGCTAGTATCCTAAGTAGCCGCTCTTTCTTCCTTCTGAACCCTATGGTGACAGTTCAGAAATACAAATTAAATATGATTTTTTTCCTGTTTGCAGCTGTCCACAGACACAGGCGAAGAATCAAGTCACTCTATATATGGATGGGAGAAAAAAGTGAATTGAATGTTTTCAAGGACTGCGAATTGTCTCCTTTTTATCCATTCACTGGCTCTCAAGCTTTCAGCTGTCAGATAGGAATGGTTCTCCACCTCTCCCAAGCATTTGGTGGCTGCCTTAATTGCTATGTTCTCTGATGAAGAGACTTGAAATCCACCCTGAAGTCCTCAGTGCTTCTTTTAGCCACTAATTTCACCATCTCAATCAAGTTTTCTTTTCTTTTGAGAATTACTGCCAAAGATACATAAAATGACAGATTTGTTTTCATTTCAAACTGTGCACTTATGAAGTTATGCGTTCACTTGGTAGAAATGACTGGGAAGCCAATTCCTTGTGAGTCCATAAAAAATGAGGGGAATCTAACATTGATTAAGTGCCTACATTTTACCGGCCATGGTAATAGATGCATTACACAGATCATTGTGTGTGTGTGTGTGTGTGTGTGTGTGTGTGTGTGTGTGTGTTTTACTGGGGATTGAACCTAGGTATATTCTATATCTGAGCTACATCCCTACCCCTTTTCCTTATTTTTTTATTTTTATATTTTGGTGGTACTGGGGTTCCTGAAAGCCCTTCTACCTCCGGGCTACACTCCCAGATCTATTTTATATTTTTATTTGGAAACAGGGTCTCTTAAGCCAGCGCGATCCTCCTGTCTCCGCCTCCCAAGCGCGGGGATTACAAGCGTGCGCCACCATGCCCGGCTATTTTTTTTTTTTTTTGTTTTGAAACAGGGTCTCACTAGGTTGCAGAGAGTCTCACTACATTGCCGAGGTTGCTCTCGGCCCTTCAATCCTCCTGTTTCAGCCTCCCCAGTACTGAAATGACAGGCATGTGCCTCTATACCCAACAGATCATCCCTTTTAACTTCACCTCAACTCTTAAAGGCCAAAGCTCAGGATCAGGATCCACGTAGAAAGGGAAGAAGACTAGGACTGATTTCAGGCCCTCTAATTCTAATTCTGGTCCTTTTTCTAACCTCACAATAACTGACCTATACACTGGATAATTTACCTGCCTGAAAAAATATAAATTAAGTTGGGCATGGTGGCACATGCTTGTAATTCTAGTACTTGGGAGGCTGAGACCGGGTCTTGCTAAGTTGCTGGCAGCCTCACTAAATTGCTGAGACTAGCTTGGAATCTGAGATCCTCCTGTCTCAGCCTTCCAAGTGCTGGAATTACAGGCATGAGCCACCATGCCCATCTTAATCTTTTGTTTAAATCTTTAAATGTCTGTTTTCAATTCTTTTGTGTATATACCATAGGGGGAGAGAAGGGGTTCCTCTACTTTCCCCTTAGTTATTATAGGTTCTCGTTGGCTGGTCTAGGAACCCAAAATGCCAAACAATTTCTAAAAGAAAAGCATAAAGGTTTTATTTTATTTTATTTATTTTTTATTACTTAAATTTTTTTTATTGGCACATGTAGTCAGACATCTCAATGGGATACAAGATGGTGGAGACATACATGGGCATGTCACCCAATTAGCCCTTACCCAGTTCCCACCCCATTCCCTCCCCCTCCCTCCTTCTCATGCTTGGCCTAGTGATTGACTTTGACATGTTTGTTAAAGTACATCATGTGCATTAGAGGATTTCCCTCTTTCCCCTCCCGTCCCCTCAGGTCGCCTTATTTGCACATCTGTAGAATCTCATTCTTCATCTAGAGTTCCTCCTATGACCAATTTTCCCTAGCTTTTGCATATTAGGAAGAGCATCCTATTTCTTATTTCTTGTGACTGACTAATCTCACTTATCATATTACATGAGGACCTCCACAAGAGAGTGAAGCCTCAAGCAATGGCCGAAGCGTGAGGCTTTCATACGTTTTAGAGAAAAAAAACACAATCTATTTGAGGAATGACAGGACAAACAGGTATCTGGACTAGGGCAGTAAACTGCAGGGATGTTACTAAGAGCTATATAGTTTTGGGTTGGGATGTCAAGGCTATTTTCTAGCTGTAGTTGGTGAAGGACATACCTCCTGAAAGAATCTTTATGGCTTGTTGCATGTTGGAATGACAGGCCAAATGGCCCTTCCTGGGGTTATATTCCACCTCTGAGCTACACCCCTAGTCCTTTTTATTTTTTATTTCAAAAGTTTCTGAGGGTCTCGCTAAATTGTGGAGGCTGACCTTGAACCTGCAACCCTCCCATCTCAGCCTTTCAAGTATGGGGATGATCGGGGTGTGACACCGCACCTGGCTTACTTTAGCATAGTTTTAGATGGCACATCTCCAACTCCTTCACTGTCTCTGTGAATGGAATTTCTGGGTGTTTTGTTAATATTGCAGTTAGCTTTTTGAGGAACTGCCAAACTTTTTCACAAGAGTTGCATCCATTTACATCCCACCCACTTACTCACATTTATGCTGTCTTACACCGAATCACAGGATGAGGAAGTGGCCTCTGTCTAAAACATTTTCCTCTTTTACTCTTGAAACTTTCTCTTTCACATACAGCCTACGCACGAAACCCACAGGAGGAAGGATATTAGGCCATGATGCAAAGAGAAATTCCGCCAGCCTCCAGATATCATGGTGTGTCAGTCCCTTGCCAAGGCCAGCCTGCCTCTGCCTCTGTGGACTCCAGGAGAGCCTGCTTTGATGACCGTTCAGCAGGAGAAGATGACTGACTGTGAGTTCAGATACATCCACACGTTGGCTCAGGACTATCTGCGACACGTCCTGCAGACACCACAGCGTAGCCCTGGTCAGAGCAAAGCGTCCAGGGTGTTACAAAACGTTGCTTTCTCAATGCAAAAAGAAGTCGAAAAGGATCTGAAGCCGTACCTGGACAATTTTGATGTGGCATCTGTGGATACTGCCAGAATTATATTCAACCAGGTGATGGAAAAGGAATTCGAAGATGGCATTGTTAACTGGGGGAGGATTGTGACCATATTTGCTTTTGGAGGTGTTCTCATCAAGAAACTTCTTCAAGAGCCGATTGCCCCGGCTGTGGAAACTGACGAGGAGATTTCTTATTTTGTGGCTGAGTTCGTTATGAATAACACAGGAGACTGGATAAGGCAAAACGGAGGCTGGGTATGTGTTACAGAAACAAAATTTTTCACTGTTACTTACTATGGAGTAGGAATTGAGAGCTTCCTTGGTAATTAAAACAAGAAGCCGGGCGTGGTGGCACACGCTTGTAATCCCAGCATTTGGGAGGCTGAGACCGGAGGATCGCAGTTCGCAGACAGCCTCAGCTACTTAGTGAGGCTCTTTCCAACTCAGTGAGACCCTGTTTCAAAATAAAGAATAAAAAATAGGGCAGGAGGTTAGCTCGGAGGTCAAATGCCTCTGGGTTCCGTCCCCAGACTTGGAACAAACAAACAAAGAAAAACAAAAACAAGAAAAACCTACCTAAAGATTTTTTATTTTCTTTGGATGGTTTGTTATAAATTTAAACAATAACCTTTCTGGTTCATTTCCAATGAATCCTAGAATTTCATAGCTGGAAACCACTTGAGTCTCCAGTTTTTGTTTCTTTTACTATTTCTTTTTTGTTTGATAGTTTTTGTTTCGTTTTGTTACTGGGGACTGAACCCAGGGGCCTTATACTTCAGAGCTATACCCCAAGCCTTTTTTTTTTTTCTTTTTAAGCGGGATTCTTTCTAAGTTACGGTGCACCGGCCTTGAAACTATGATCCTCTGTTTCAGCCTCTCAAGGACTGGCTTCCGATTTTTAATTCTAACAGTAGTGAACTACAGCAGTGAGATTTGGAGGTCGATAAAGCAGCTTCCTAGTGTATCTTCAGAATCAGCAGTGCAGGCGCACAACAATGTAAAATCAGTGCAGAATGAGTTGGTATTAGATGCTGCTATATATATATATATATATATATATATATATATATATAGGTATTTATCATGTGGCAAAAGGCAGTATGATAAAAATCATCATTACTTAAAATTGATAATTTTTTTTGGTGGTACTGGGGTTCCTGGAAACCCTTCTACCTCTGGGCTACACTCACAGACCTATTTTATATTTTTATTTGGAAACAGGGTCTCTTAAGCCAGAGAGGCGGGCTTTGAACCAGCGCGATCCTCCTGTCTCCACCTCCCAAGTGCAGGAATTACAAGTGTGCGCCACCACTCCCAGAAAGTTTTATTCATTCTCTCTCTCTCTCTCTCTCTCTCTCTCTCTCTCTCTCTCTCTCTCTCTCTCTCGTACTGGGTTATTGAACCCAGGGGCATCCTATCTCTGAGCTATACCCCCAGCCCCTTTTTTATGTTTGAAACAGGGTCTTACTAGGTTGCTGACAGTCTCACTAAGTTTTAAAGCTGGTCTTGAACCTGTGATCCTCTTTTCTCAGCCTATTCAACTCCTGGGATAACAGGTGAGGCCCTCCACACCCAGCTGATTTTTTTCTAATATAAAAATTCTATTAAAGCATGTTGATAAAAGAAACCTATCACCAACAAGAACCTTTATTCAATAATTTTAAAATTAAAAAAAATCACTTCATTATGGTTGCTTCAAAAAGCCAAGATTGTATAGGGACCTGTGTTGGAACTTGTTTTGGTTAAAAGACTTTCCTAGCTGGATAAATATGCTTATCATTATGCCCCAATATACTTAATACTTTTACTTCTATTTTTGTATGATGGATTGAACCCAGGGGGTTTCTACCTCTAAGCTACACCCCCAGCCTTATTTTATTTTTTATTTTAGCAAGACAAAGTTTTGCTAAGTTGCTGAGGTTGCCCTAGAAACTATGATTCTCCTGTTTTAATCTACTAAGTACTGGGATTACCAGCGTGGGCCACCATGCCTGGTTTATTATATTTTTTTAAAGCATTATGTCCCAGTGGAGCTTCTTTACAACTTTCAACTTTAGTTCTCACCTCTCCCAAGCAATTATCATTGTTATCTACCATTTTCCATGCAAAAATGCCTATTAAATATATCCATGGGAAATACACATAGCACTTTTTTTTTCTTGTGGTACTAAGGGTTGAACCCAGGGGCATTCTACCTCCAAGCTCTACCCCCAGCCCCTTTTATCTTTTATTTTGAAACAGGATCTCACTAAGTTGCTGAGGGTCTTGCTAAATTGCTGAGGCTGGCCTCCAACATGAGATCTTCCTGTCTTGGCTTGGTCTCCAAAGTACTGGGATTACAGGCATGCCCCACTATGCCTGGCTTTTATTTATTTATTTTTTTGTTCTTATGTTTCCCAGGCTAGTCTCAAAGGATCTTCCTGCCTCCTCTTTCTGAGTAGCTAGAACTATAGGCCTGGGCCACCACGCCTGCTAACAGGTTTTTGTTGTTATTGCTGTTTTTTGGTGATGGGGATCAAATCCAGAGCTTCCCGTGTGCTAAACACATGCTCCACCATCGAATAATACCCGAAATCCCATAGTACTTCTTTGTTGAAAAACAAAACAAAAAACATGAAAAATATTACAAGGTACTTAGTTTTCAATTTTTCTTCCAACTAAAGTCATTTAAAATAGTATTTTTTTAAGAGCACTTCAGCCAAGTGTACTGGGGCACTCCTGTAATTCCAGTACCTCAGAGGCTGAAACCAGAGGATCATAAGTTCAAGGCCAACCTCAGCAACTGGGGAAATCCTTGGCAACTTAGTAAGACCCTGTTAAAAAAAAAACAAAACTGGGTGGGGTGTAGTTCAGAGGTAGAATGCTGAAAGGTTCAATCTCTTTTACCTGCTCTCCCAAAGAATATACTATATATATACTTTATATATTCTGTTGTATGTAAATGTTATCAAGTAGTTGGCTGTGTCTAGCTAATGGATATAGGATATTTCAAGAGTTGGTTATAACAAACAACGCTTCACTGAATATCTTTATGCATCTCTTCCATGGTGCATGTGTGTGTGTTCTACAGTGGGTGTTTTCTGGCTTATTGTGTACGCCCATTTATTTAATCTACTAGATCCTTGCCTTCCAAAGTGGCTCTACCAAGTTTCATTCCCATCAGGAGCTAGTAAAGTATTCAGTGTTTCCCTCTCTACTAGTGAACTAGTATTATATTGTAGCAATCTTGTCATTATTTTCTCAATTTAGTGGGTTAACGTAAAACAGGCACAGTGGTGCACACCTGTAATCCCAGTACTTGGGAGGCTGCAGGTTCAAGGTTAGTGTGTGATAACTTAGCAAGATCCTGTTTCAAAAGAAGGGGGGATAGACTGAGGATAAGAATGTAGCTCAGAGGTAGAGTGCTCATGGGTTCAATCCCAAGTACCATAATGTAGATCTAAAGCATCTTGTTTTAATTTCTTCCTTGATCATGAATAGGGCTAAGCATCGTTTCTTCCTTTCTATCTCTCTTCCCTCCCTCCTTTCTTTCTTTCTTTCTTTCTTTCTTTCTTTCTTTCTTTCTTTCTTTCTTTCTTTCTTTTGGTACTGGGGATGGAACCCAGGGGCATTCTACCTCCAAGCCACCCCCAGAACTCTTTTTTTTTTTTTTGGTGGTACTGGGGGTGGAACCCAGGGGCTTTTCTACCTCCGGGCTATACTCCCAGACCTATTTTATACTTTATTTGGAAACAAGGTCTCACTAAATTGCTAAGAACCTCACTAAATAGCTGAGGCTGGCTTTGAACCTTTGCAATTCTCCTGTCTCAGCCTTCCAAGCTCGGGGATTACAAGTGTGCACCACCATGCCTGGCCAGCCCTATTTTTTATTCTTTATTTTGAAACAGGGTCTCACTAAATTGCAAAGGGCCTCATTAAGTAGCTGAGGCTGTCCGCACACCGCGATCCTCCTGTCTCAGCCTCCCGAATGCTGGGATGACGAGCGTATGCCATCGCGCCCGGCTGGGCTAAGCTTCTTTTCATATGCTTACTAACCATATAAAACTTTTATTCAAGAAATTGCCTTTCCACATTTTCATATTATTTTGTCTTTTTCTTGTGATTTATAGACATTCTTTGGATATTCTGGATACATATTATATTTCTATGTGGCACATGTTTGTCTTCTAGTTCGTTGGTGACCTTTTAAAACTATAGATGTTATCAGTCGTTATACATATTTAGAAGTGTGATGCGATGAAATTGATGAATCTTTTACTTAATGCCATTTCCATTTTGTTTAAGGCCTTCTTGCCTAATTACGGGTCACTTTCTTCTTCCTGGAACTTTCCTTTTTAATTCAGCCTGGCTTTGGGCAGGGTGAAGCGTGTGAGATGTTTGACCATGTGTTTTTCTCTGGCTGGCTGTGGTAGCTATGCTGAAGGACTCAGTAAAATTTCAGTTGCACTGTGCAGTTTTCAAGTGATGGCAACTGTTCTCCAGCATAGAGAGTCACGTATGAGTCTACAGAGGAGCTATGTTGCACAATCTCTGTAAGCCTGGCCTGTATTTGGAACTCACAGTAAATATATGCTCCTTAGACATTTAACCTCTTCACCATAAATTTCCTGAGCTCCTGGAACTCATAATGAATGGAGGTTGTGAAAAGATCTCTAAGAATTTCCAGAAATGTATTCACCTTTGGGGGCAGTGTAGTTGTAAGCAGGAGCATGGCAGGACAGACAAACCTACCCTCAGTGAAGATGTAATGCACACTGTGCCTGCGCATACACTCATCCTTCGAAAAGTCCCAGGCAGGTTCCAAGCTTAGGTTGTGGACATGATAGAAACACTTGTTATGTGTCATTTCAAAGCAGTCTTAACACCCTGCTCTCAGCTCATGGGAGACATTGATCCTCTTAGTGATGGGCGGTGTTCTGAGTCAGTACCTATAGACATGGCAAACTGCTATCTTTCATATTCAGAGTGCTGTTGAGGCCAGGTGTGGTGGCACATGCCTGTAATTCCAGGACTTGGGAGACTGAGACAGAAGGATCACATGTTTGAGGTCAGCCTCAGCAATTTAGCCAGACCCTCAGCAACTTAGTAAGCTCCTATTTCAAAACAATAAATAAATAAAAATAAAAAGGGTCTGACGCGTATCTTGGCGGTAGAATGACTGTGGATTCAATACTGCTCCTCTCTCCCCCAAATAGTGCTATTGACAGATCTTTTCACATGAATGAGTCACTCTTGAATGGTTCATTTCATGGGAAATACACAACCACATGGCTACACTAGTCCAGTCAGATGGCTCATACGAAGGAGGAAAGAGGTATTACACAAGTTTATCAAGTGAGCACCAACTTCTCTCTTTTTTCTCTTCTGTGGAAAAAAAAAAACCTCAAAAAACCACTGGTCATCAAACACATGATGTATAACCTAACTACATTTTCAAAGTTCCCAGAGAGGCTGGGCATGGTGGCGCACACTTGTAATCCCAGCATTCGGGAGGTAGAGACCAGAGGATCGTGGTTTGCGGATAGCCTCAACTATTTCGCGAGGTCCTTCTCAACTCAGTGAGACCCTGTTTCAAAAAATAAAAGGACTAAAAAATAGGATCGGGGATGTAGCTAGGAGGTAGAATGCCCTGGTTTCCATGCCTAGTACCTCAAACAAAACAAAACAAAAATAAATAGACAAACAAAAAAGTTCCCAGAGACTTTATGAAAACTTTTGGATCAAAAATGTGGTATGGGAGCACAGAATAGATATTAAGAACACCATTACATTTTCTCCTCTCAATGAAGCACTCGTCTGAGTATGTGCTGCTGGAGTTGAAAGAGTACTTGGCCCTTAGCTCCACGCAGGAGAAATCATGTCTACTGCCTATCTATTGCACACCTCCTGCTTAGCATAGGGCTGATTGCATAGAAGGTACCCAACAAAAATTTGTGGGTGGAATGATTCATTGACTTAACATTGGAACTATTTATTTAAATCCTGATTTCCCTTGCTAACTAGAAGTATAATCTAGGTAACTCACTGACGTACCCCATGACTCATATTACTTATGCAATATGTATTATAAAAGTCAGGTATGGTGTTGTATATCTGTAATCTCAATACTTTTTTTGTGTGTGTGTGGTACTGGGAGTGGAACCCAGAGGCTTTCTACCTCCAGGCTATTCTTCCAGACCTATTTTATATTTTATTTGGAAACAGGATCTCACTAAGTTGCCGGGAGCCTCACTAAGTAGCTGAGGCTGGCTTCGAACCTGTGCGATCCTCCTGTCTCAGCCTCCCAAGCGCGGTATATCTCAGTACTTTGAGACTAAGGCAAGAGGATCATAAATTCAATGCCAATCCTTGGCAACTTAGCATGACCCTATTTAAAAGTAAAAAAGAAAAAGGGCTGGGTTGTAGCTCAGTGGTAGAACACTCCTGTGTCCAATCTCCAGTACTACAAAACAAAAGATATATGATATAATAGAATAACACATTATACATAATATATAATGAAGACAATAATAACTACCTTAGGAGGGAAGGTAAGGGACTAGAGAACATTTTTGTAAAAGCCCTTCATGAACTGTTAAGTACTATGCAGCTTTGAGGGTTGTATGGGAAACTCCAAGAAGTTATATATATATAATTCTCAGAAAAAAATTGAAATACCAAAAGAAAGCCCCTTTGAAAATAGGAATGTACAGAGTTGGTGCTTTTCAAATAACCAGAATATTAAAGCTTGGGTCATAAAAGTTAGGCCTAGAGGTTCCCTCTTTCCCCCATTTTTCTCCTTCTTTTCTTCTTTCTCTCCTTCCCTTTTCCTGGCTTCCTCTCCCCTCCCTGCTTTCTATTTATTTTTCTCTTTTTCTTTCCGTCTCTTCCTTCTCTCTTGCTCTAAACAATGACCTGGGCAATTTGAGGCCAAATGAATGGGCAGAATCGGCATCCAGAGACCTGTAGTTCTGACCCAGCGCTCAGTGTGGCCAAGGAAGGCATGCACAGAAGGTCTACAGATCTTGCAGTGAGGGGATACATGCTTATGTGTTGGTATTTATCCTTTGATTAAGTAGATTTGAGAGTCAAATTCTTCTTATATCTCTTGAATTTTAACTTCAGCATTTAAAATCACTTAGTAGAAAGTAAGGTGAGATAATTCAGGTGATGCATAAATACATGGTATTGACAGAGGAATTAGAGAAAAATACTTTTTTCTGCAGGTCCTTTGGGAAAGCTCTTTAACACTGGGCATTAGCCATGACTTCTTCCTCGTGTCAGACCCCACATCCTATCCGTCAGCAAGTCCTGTTGGTGCACCTTCAAAATACTGTACATCCAGTGTGTACAGGCTGTTTTCCTGTCTCGCTTGGCTTTGTCAGTAGGCTCCTATCAATCTCTGTTTCCATCCGTCCCAGCTATGATCTGTTGTGTAACATAAGAGCAAGAGTGATTTATTTTTGTTTTATTTATTTATCTTTAGTATTGGGGATGGAACCCAGGAACATTATACCTCCAAGCTATACCCCTGTCCCTTTTTATTTTGATACAGGATCTTGCTAAGGTGCTGAGGCTGGCTTCAAACCTCTGATTCTTCTGTCTTAGTCTCCTAAGTACTGGGGTTACAGGCAGGCACCACCACACCCAGCTGAGGAGTGATTCTTTATAAACTTGAATTAGATCATGTCCTGGCATAAGCAAATCTCTCCAAGATGTTTCTTTACCTGAAAACAAAAGCACCAAGTCCTGACCCCTGAACTTGAAGGGCTGCACCATCTGGTTTCCAACTACCTCTCAAATTTTAATTTTTATTCTTAAAGAAAATATTTTGAAAAGAATATATTTGAAAAACATATTCTGAAAAGATAAAAAATCACTCTCACTACCCTCACATATTTACAGCAGACATTATATGCAATTATAATGAAGACATACGTAAAAGTTTATTTTATTATATTACAAATACTTTCAACATAGCTTCATATATTCCAGGTTAATATTTTGAATGCCTGCAGAACATTTACTGAATTAATATAATTTGCTTTACGAATTCCCGGTTGTTAGGCATTTGGGCTGTTTTTTTATTTTCTGTTTCTTAGAAATGATGCTTTGAGCCAAGTGTGGTGGTACATGCCTATAATCTCATTACTTGGGAGGCTGGGACAGGGGAAAGAAAGGGTTGGGGCCAGACTTGGCAACTTAGCAAGGTCCTATTCAAAATATAAAAAAGGACCTGGGAGTGTAGATCAGAGGTAGAATGCCCCTGGGCTCACTCTCCATTAATCTTCCTAAAAAAAAAAAAAAAAGTCCTTTTATAATGAACATGGTAGGCTTCCTCTGCATAGCCATGTACTTCCCTCCGGCATTTTAGAAGATTGTCTCATGATTAATTTCTAACTGTGGACTGATTAGTTCATAAGATATGAGCGGGTGCATGTTGTGTTGCACGCCTGTAATCCTAGTACTTGGGAGGCTGAGACAGCAAGATTGCAGATTGGAGGACAGACTCAACAACCTAGTAAGACTCTCAGCAACCTCTCGCAATCCCATTTCAAAATAAAAAATTAAAAGGGCTGAAGGTTCTTTCTCCTTCAGAGAAAGAACACTCCCAGATTCAATCATCAGCACCAAAAAAAAAAAAAAAAAAAAAAGACATTATCTGCCCATGGTCACTGTTATAATATTAAAAAAAAAATCATTTTAGAGGGTCTTATTATACTTGCCAAATAAGGGTTTGAAAAATTCTAGGAAGGGGAACAGGGAAGTGTCTACATACCTAGAATGTGTGGGAAATCCATGAGTGTGTAATAGCAGGAGAGGAAGGAGAAGCAGTAGGGCAGGACAGAGTGTGCCTCTGAGCACAGCCTCCATCAACGCGTAGGCAGAAGCTGGCTTTCTTAGGCAATCCATCAAATGGAAAACTCCCCTGTCTGGTGCCGACCTGCTCTGCCAGCGATGCTCTGAAAGATGATTCCAAGGGGCCACAAAGCCCTCCTGTCTCTTCAACTAGCAAAAAAATATGCTTAGTTCACTTTTAAATATTCGTTATCCAGGCTATAAACTACCACGAGGCATTTGTAACCCCTGACTCTGGAACCAGCAAGATGCAAGGCCAATAGTTGCTGATAAGTGTTTAAAAAGTTATTTTAACAGTTTTCTAATTCTTTTGGTGCT
Source organism: Muscardinus avellanarius (assembly GCF_963383645.1). Lineage (NCBI taxonomy): Eukaryota > Metazoa > Chordata > Mammalia > Rodentia > Gliridae > Muscardinus > Muscardinus avellanarius. The sequence goes on along the minus strand of NC_137788.1, from coordinate 143,671,709 downwards.
TGTGTGAAAACATATGGACTAGAAGGAAGTTAAGTGTTTGCATCCCGGTCCAGGCACTAAAGAGTTGGGTTACCGTAGGTAACTTACTTTTATTTATTTATTTTTTTGGTTCTGGTGATTAAGCCCAGTTGTATTCTTCCTCCAAGCAACACCCTTAACCCCTTTTATTTTAGAACAGGTTTTCACTTAGTTGCTAGGGCTGGCCTTGAACCTCCGATCCTCCTGTCTCAGCCTCCTAAGTACAGAGATTACAGGCATGTACCACCATGCCCAGCATAGATAATTTACTTTTTTCTGGTCCTCAGTTTCCTTATATTTTAGAATAAGAGAGGAAATTTGGCTAGAAGTGATTTTCAGTGAGAATGTTGCATGATCATAGCTTGCAAGTTAACTGAATACAGTGTACAATTTATTGGGTTGTTTTACGTTGCTGTTTTTAAACTGTCCTCAGAATGAATTGCGATAGAAAAAAATCATCAAGTGTTTCATAGATTCCGAAGGATTGGTTTAGTTAAGATTTACTCTGAATCCTCATAATTATCATGTGATAGTTTATAAATATAATACTGCTTGAGAGGGACCTAGAATTGGAGGTAGGGAACAAGGAAGAAAAGAAATAAGAGTATGAATACTGAAAGTAGAGAAGAGTAACTATAAGTAAAATTGTAAAATTAAGTAGAATTGTTTTTACTTTTTATTTCAGCAAATTCCGCTGATTTTTAAAATGTTAAATTTTTTTCCCTCATAGGAAAATGGCTTTGTAAAGAAATTTGAATCTAAATCTGGTTGGCTGACTTTTCTGGGAATTGCAGGACAGATCTGTGAAATGCTGGCTCTCCTGAAGCAATACTGTTGACCAAAAGGACACTGGCTTTTGCGATACCTGCTGCCAGCAAGTACTGCTGAGACTTTTACACAAACAACTTTGATGATGTAACCTGACTTTCCAGAGTCAAGGACATGTCTCCATTTTAATAAATAAGTTGTATGTATGTGTCTCTATATGTGACTTGCGTGTTAAATAAGGGACAGTGACCAGTATCTCAATGTTTACTTGGGTTCTAGTTCTTAGGTCATCAACTCTGATGCAATATAGGAACCCTATACCTTGTTCCTGACCCCTCCCCCAGTCTCTATCCCTCAGGGCTTGCTTTACCTTTCCTAGGAAGCTGTTAATAGATATAATAAAGAAGCCAGAGCCCCTCCCTCCCAGGCCCTGTACATGCTCTTAGGGGATTTCTGTTAATTAAGGATTTATCTGCAAGGTGGCCAGGGCAAGTCAGTAGGGAAGTGTTGGTGGCCAAGGTACCTATGGCTTACGGAATCTGAGATACAACTGCCCAGGCCACCTGGGGCTGTGTCTGTTGGGGGCAGGGTAAGATTTCCTTTTACCTCTTCCTACCAAGGCCTCCCCACTCCCTTAGTGTTAATGAAAACTAGGTGGTGGGAGTGATAGTAAGGAATAGATATAATAGAAAGTGCATATTAGGCTAGCTGGAACACAGTTACATAAGAAACCACAAAATCTGGCTTTTACACTACAGTGACCTCTTTAGCAATGTGAAGTTGGGAAATCAGTGACCCTTCCTGGTTTGGTCTGTGACCTGGTCTTTAAAAACACACCACATTGGGTGTTTTGTTTATTAATTTACATTATTTTGGGGGAAAAGTTTTTTTTATAAACCTCAACACTTACCTCATTTCATACATAAAAATTAAACTGAAACAGATCATAGACCTCAGTGTATGTTAAAACTACACCACTTCTACAAGAAAATATTGTACCAGTATTGGGAAGAGGTTTCAAGATGTATTAATGTATCAGTATTGGGAAAGATTTCCAATTTTAAATATATCTTTGGTAGTAAAGAAAGTCAGGAGCTTCAGGGAAAGGGACCTATTTACATTTCTATAGAGAGGCAAGGTTCCTCTAGGATGTGAGGAAATCCCAGATTCCGGAGAAGCAACTGAACACATTCTGGAGTGTAACAAAAGGTGTGGGGGTCTGTGCCTGACACAGAGCTTCCCCCAGCCCCAGAAGGGGCGGATCTGGTTGGGTTGGAGACAGCGGAATACCTGGGTTAGAGATAGGGCAGGATATCTACATATCAAAGGACCTGCCTCAGACTTGGTCCAGATAAGAACAATCTGCATACAGGAATTTTTGGTGAATTCGTTCAACCCCCCCCCCTCACCATTTCTGAATGGCAGGGGGCTATAACTGTCTTCTGTATTTCTACCTTTTTAATAAACTTCTTTAAATCTTCAGCAAGAGTCTGGGCTAATGTGTATTTATCCTTAGCTCAGGATAAGAACCCGCGGTTTTTCTGTTTTTGTGTTTTTGTGTGTGTGTGTTGAGGGAAATTTTGTCCAGGACCCTAATAGGGGTCCTTGGGGACAGTTTCCCCAAAACCATAACATATTCTCAAACTGTAACAAATATAGGAGAAACTCTTCACAGCCTTGAAGTAGGCAATGATTGCTTAGAAACACACACACACACACACACACACACACACACCACACCATACCACCACCAACACCACCACCACCACCACCACCACCACCACCACCACCACCACCACCACCACCACCACAAGACTGAACCAGAAAAGAAAAAGCAAATTAGATCTCATCAACATTTTAAAATTCTACTTTGAGCTGGGTGTGGTGATGTGCACCTGGAGTCCTAGCATCTGGGAAACTGATGGGTGCCCTCTTGAGCCCAGGAGCTCCAGGCTAGCCTGGGCAATATGGTGACACCTTGCCACAACAAACACTCCAAAAATTATTCACTTTCTCTCTTTCATATTGCAAATTGAACCTAGAGGTGTTCTACCTCTGAGCTATACTCCCAGCCCTTTAAATTATTTTATTTGAAAGAAGGTTTCACTAAGTTGCTGAGGGCCTTGCTAAGTTGCTGAGGCTGACCTTGAGCTGCATTCCTCTTGTCTCAGCTTTACAAGTACTAAGATTAAAGGCAAGGACCACCATGCTCAGCTCATTCTGCTCTTAAAAGGACATCATTAATGAACTGGTAGTGGGAAGAGGTTTTAAACTTTATTAATGTGTCAGTATTGAGAAAGATTTCCAATTTTAAAATATATCTTCTTTACTAAGAAAGCCAGGGTTAGCTAACAGGAAGAAGAGACTTGTACTTTCCATTTGTAAAGGAAGGAAGGCTGGAGCCAGGAAAAAAATGTGTCTTTACATTCCTAAGAACAATTTCACACATTTTGGGGGATAAGACAAATGGTAAAAGCCTGTGTCTGGAGACAGAAATGCCTCCCCCTCCGGCCCTAAATCTGGTTGGAGAGATAGCAGAAGCACAGCCCGGACTGGAGATAAGGAGTAGCATTATCTCCAAAATCAATGGGACCTGCTGAACTTGGGCAGAATAAAAACACTCAGTAAACTGGAGTTCTTTGGCATTTTCATTCAAATTGCCCCCCTGTGCCCCGCTCCGGCACAGGGCTGTAACTATCTCTATATTTCTATCTTTTTAATAAACTTCTTTAAATCTTCAGCAGCTGTCCAAGCGATGAATACTTATTCTTAGCTTAGGCAAGAATCCACGGTTTTTCTGTTTGTCTGTTTGTGTGGTGGTGGTGGGGGAATTACTTCTCCCCATACACACACCATGCATGTTTCACCCCCGCAACAGTTAACCTAGTGTACATGAGACCCTGTGTTTGATCTCAGCACCAAAAAATGAAAAAAATAAAAATAAAGACACTGTTACCAGGCAGTAATCTCTTCCTCAATTCTTGCTTTTTCTGAGAGAAAGGGTTCAACGGAAAATTTGAATAGGAGAATATGAGAGTTTTGTTTAAGGAACTGGGGGCACAGTGTAAAAGAAGGCTGTGATAAAGAGAGTGTGCTAGTACTGGGAAATGGCTTCAAAATGTATTTGAAAATAGCTGTGGTAGCAATGTACCAGTATTTGGGAATGGCTTCAAAATATATTTGAAAATAGCTTTGGTATTAGAAAGCTAGAGCTTGGGTGCCAGGGCAGGCATCAGACAGGGAAGGGACCCTGCAGTGGTCCAGGCACCAAAGGTGATTAACAAGAAAATAGAGGGAGCCCAAGGCCTTTACATTTTAAAGGCAAGTAACTTCTAGCCGACAAGCAAAAATTCCCCAAGGATTCAGGAGGATGCCACAAGCCTTCAAGAGATCTCTGACTCTGATAATCAATTAACACAATTTGCGGCATGAATAAAGGCTTAGAGTCTGAACCTGAGACAGGGCAGGCCTTAAGGGAAGGAATTCCCACATCAAAAGACCTGCCCTGGAGAAGAGGCAGATCTAGTTGGGTCAGAAGATTATTGGTTGAGCAAGATAAAGGATGACATATTTTTATAAAAACTGTTCTGTATCCAAAAACCTCAGTAACTTATTTTCAAGTTACTCCCCTTCACCCCCTCTGGTATAGGAATTTAATATCTATTCCTTCTTTCTGTCTTTGTAATAATAAAAATGCTTAAGCTCAGAGCAAAAAAAAAAAAAAAAAAGAGTTCTGGCTATTCTTTTCTAAGATAGCTAAGAACAAGAACCCACGGCTATATCTCACACTGTTAGAGTTTTGGAGCCCAGTAGGGGCACCGTAACAGAGAGTTACCTCCCAGAGAAAGGGTCTACAACAGGCCATGTTTGGAGTGGAAAATGGCGAGGTGCTCTCGAGGTGAAAAGCCTCATTCACTCAGGTCTCCTTTCTCATGAGTATTTATTTGGGTGGGTGGGTGGTTATCCTTATGTTCCACACCTTAATGCATCTTAAGGCTTCGTTTTCACTTTGTTGGAAACTTTCCCTTGCATGTCTAATTGAAACTCTGCAGGGGGTTATGAGTGCAATTAAGTTTAGCCTCTTGACATCTCTGTAATTCTCTAACCCTGTTCTCTAAGCCCAGCTAGGAGGAGTCCCATATTTCTATTTTGAAGGCCTGGTTAAGTTTTCCCCCAAGGTTTGTTCCAATTTTGCCCCAAGCTTCTCATTTCTATCTCCCTACCTAACAACACCATCTAGAACTCAAACAGGGTATCTGAATTACGTCTTGATAAAGATAAAAAAAAAAAAACAGACAAACAAAATGAAACAAAATCTCTTAAAGAGGCAAGCTGCAGAATGGGAGATAACAAATGCCAAGTTACGGTCTGACAAAGGACTTGTGTCCAGAACATATACCATAGTCTAACAATTCAATAACAGGGTGACCATCAACCTAATTTTAAACATGAGCAAAAGCTCTGGACACTTCACAAAAGCACATATGCCAATGGCCAATGGTCATGGAAAAGATCACCTGGCACTATTAGTCATGAAGGACATTCAAGTTAAAACCACAATTCTAGTTGGGGTCGGTGGAATGTACCTGTAGTTTCAGCTACTCAGGAGGCTGAGGCAGGAGGATCACTTGAACCCAGGAATTGGAGGCCAGCCTAGGTAACATGGTGAGACACTGTCTATGAAAGTGAAAATATCATACTGTCCAGTATGGCTGAAATAAAAATGACCAACAATAACATTAGTTTGAAGAAAATGTGGGATAACTAGGAATCTTTATGGGACTATGGTAACAATATAAACTTTTATAGCTATTTTGGAAAATAGCCTGGAATTTTTTTTTATAAAAGTAAAGATATATTGTAGAACCCAGAAATTCAACTCATTCACTTACTTTCCTAAAAGAAATGAAAACATATGCCCAAGTCATTCTAGGAGCTGTATTCATAATAACTGATGGCCAGGCATGGTGGCACACTCTTGTAATCCCAGTGCGTGGGAGGATGGGACAGGGGGATCGCAGGTTTGAGGCCAGCTTCAGCTACTTTGTGAGGCTCTTCCTAACTTAATGAGCCCGTTTCAAAATAAAGAATATAAAATAGGGCTGAGGATGTAGCTCTGAGGTAGAATGTCCTCGGGTTCAATCTCTAGTACCCACAAAAAATAAAATAACAATCACAATAATAACCCAAACTGAAAAATTTCTAAATACTTATCAATAGTGGAGTGGATAAACCAATTTCAAAATACCCATAAAATGGATTTTTTAATAAAATGGCATCTTTTAAGCAACAAAAAAGAATGGGTTATTGATATAGAATATAATGGATAAATCTCAAAAATATGTTGAGTGCAAGAAGCCAGTCACCAAAGAGTACATAGTGTGTTATTTTGTTCACATGAAACTTGACAGAAGACGCATCTTATACAGTGGTAGAAAGCTGGTCAGTGGTTGCTTGAGGCTGGGTGGGGGCGCTAGCGGGAAATAGGAACTAATATGTTGTTGGTGGGATTGCAAATTAGGGCAGCCACTCTGGAGATCAGTGTGGAGGATTCCTAAAAGACTGGGAATGAAACTATCATACGCTCCAGTTATATCACCCTTGGGTATCTTTCTAAAGGGATTGAAGCCAGAATATTACGGTGATACATGCATATCTATGGTTATAGCAGCACGCTTCACAATGGCCCATTTATGGAACCTGCCGAGGTGTCCATCAACAGATGAATGGATTATGAAATTCTGGAATACACACAGTGGAATTCTACTCAGCCTTACAAAGAACAAAATTATGTCATTTGCAGGAAAATGATGGATGGAACTAGAGAATATTAGGCTGAGATCATTCAGTCACATACAAAAAAGTATTATATGGTTCCAATCAGATATGGAAACTAGAGAGAAATCAAGTTTACAAAAGGGACTCCAAACAAAGAAGGAGAAACTCCAGTGGAGTGATAGAGGGGGTCAAGGGCAGGTTGGCAGGGGGAGAGGGGGAAGACTTTATGAAGGAAACGTTTCATTGACACAATGTACATATACAAAATTATGAATGCCAATCTCAGTAGTGTACAGGGGAGGGAGTATGGTGAGATGGGGGAGGCTCACCAAGTGTGTGCGCATGTATGTCTCTATTATATAAACTTCATTATCATCTATGGTTTCAATGCACCAATAAAAAATTTAAAAAGTAGAATATTAATGTCACAAATGAAATCATGAAGAACTATTATCTTCCCCTTATCACTTAAAAGAGCTTTGTCAGCCAAACGCGGTGGTACACTCTTATAATCACAGTTCTTAGGAAGCTGAGACAGGACGATCACGGGTTCAAGACCAGCCTCAGCCACTTAGCAAGACTCTCAGTGACCTGAAATCCTGTTTCAAAACAAAAAATAAAAAGGCCCGGGGGTGTAATCTGAGGTAGAATGCCCCTGGGTTGGATCCCTAGTACTACAATAGACAAAATAAAATAAAATGACTCTGTCATGGTGAACTAAAAAGTCTGGCTAACACTCCGGTAGACTTCCCTGCATGGTTTAGTACCCACTTCAGTCGTCCCACTTCCTTTCAATTGTGTGCTCCTCGGCCATCTGTCTCTTCTGCGGCTTTCTTGAGCTGTTTTCAACCTTCTGCCACACACTTCCCACACATTGCAGCCTCTGCTGGGAACACTTCCCTCCTCCTGAGCTGATTATTGCTTACCTGCCCTTCAGATTCCAGCTCCAAGGCCCCTGCTTCAGGAATGCCTTCCCTGCAAGGTTAAAACCTCCTCCAAGAGTCTCTCAGAATACCACTATCTCAATTACAGTGTTAAGGTGGTCTGATTTTAAAAGTAATAATATCTATTTCCTGAACAGAGAACTAGTTAATTTCATGTTGGGGGGAACTCAGGCTCTTTGGGTTTACCATTTGACCTCAGAATCTAGTTCAGAGCCTGGCAAGAGGTCAATAAATATTTGTTTAAAAAATATGAGGGCTGGATGTGATGGTGCATACCTGTAATCCCAGTACTTGGGAGGCTGAGACAGGAGGATCACAGGTTCGGGGACAGCCTCAGCAGCTTAGTGAGGCTCTCTGCAATTTAGTGAGACCTTGTTTCAAAATAAAGACTAAAAAATAGGGCTGGAGTTGTAGCTTGGAGGTAGAATGCCCCTGGGTTCCATCCCCAGTACTGCAACACACACACACACACACACACACACACACACACACACACACGAGCTAGGTGTGGTGGCACACACCTACAATATGAATAGTTGGGAGGCTGAGACAGGAAGACCACAAGTTAGAGGCTAATGTTGTAATTTAGTGAGTCCGTGTTTCAAAATAAAAAATAAAGGAGGGCTGGGGGCATAGCTCAGAAGTGGAATATACCTGGGTTCAATCCCCAGTACCAAGAGTGAGAGCAAGAGAGAACAAGAGAGAGAAAGAAACAGAATATGAATATGGGACTGGAGATGAATTTGTGTTGGGGGAGGAGAAGCGGAGACTGTGGTATGTAGAACATCGTGTCCTCAGTAGAAGCTGCAATGGCTACTAGTTGTTTACCATGTGCTAGGAACTTCATTTTACCTTATTTGTGCTGGGGATTGAATACAGGGCTTCAACATGCTAAGGGACTTTAGATACACAATCTCTTTTAATATCTCTCTCTCTCTCTCTCTCTCTCTCTCTCTCTCTCTCTCTCTCTCTCTCTCTCTCTCTGTGTGTCCACACACACATGCAGTGGAAATTAAACCCAGTGGCCACATATGTGTTAGGCAAGCACTCTGCCACTGAGCTACATCCCAGCCTTTTAGATTTTATTTTGTGATGGGGACTCACTAAACTGTCCAGACTGTCCTTGAACTTGGGACCTTCCTTTCTCAGCCACCTGAGTACCTGGGATTACATGTATAATCTGGCTCATCTCCTTTAGTCTTCCATTTGAAGATATTGTCTCCATTTTATTGTTGGGGAAAAAAAAGAAAAAAGAAAGAAAACAAGCCCGAGACCAGTAAGAAAGTTGCCCAAGGTCACAGAGTTGGGAGTAGGTCAGAGGTAGCACGGGGCGTTGGCGGAGGATGCTCAATCTATGACGGTCCTCCCTCCATAGGGCTTCCTCTCATTGCCCAACTTCCTCTAATCTCACGCTGCCACCGAGGCCCACTCCTCCTTCCTCACCCCTTGCACCAGCTGAGACTGTGAAGGCCAGCTGGGTGTGCAGCGGGGACCTCGGTGGACTCACAGTCGCCCCTCCCCCTTGGCGTGTGTCCTCCCAGGAGGCGTGTCCCAACTTCCACGGATTCCCGCTATTTTAGATCTGGAGACATTTTGTGAAGGGTGCAACGCTGCTCACAGAGAAATGTTGTAACTTCCCACAGAATGTGAATATAAAACAGACTCCTCATCATCGGTAGCTCTTTGTGGCTATTTTTTTCTAAAAAGATGCTATTAAGGTCACAGCATCAGGACTGGACGTGGCTAAACCATTTTTCTACAGTGTTGGTGAGTTTGTCAGGTTCATCTGCCTTATGAGCACGGGCAGCATTTTAAGACAGCTGACTGAGCATAGGGCTATGATGTATTATCGTAACAGAGTAAATTGAAACTAGTTCCCAGGAGATCGAAATCTATGGCCAATGTTCCCTCAGACTGTTTTAAAGCAGAAGCTGGATGACTCTGCTGTTTGAGCAAAACAATAATGTGTACACGGAAAGAGATCAGTGTCATAAACACTTGGGACACAATTATTTGGACACAATTTCAATGGTAGCACTCAATTCTATTCTTTATTTTTTATTTTTATTTTTATTTATTTATTTTTTTGTGGTACTGGGGGTGGAAACCAGAGGCTTTCTACCTCTGGGCTTTACTCCCAGACCTATTTTATATTTTATTTGGAAACAGGGTCTCACTAAGTTACTGAGAGCCTAAGTAGCTGAGGCTGGCTTCGGACCTGTGCGATCCCCCTGTCTCAGTCTCCCAAGCACAGGGATGACACGCGTGCACCACCACGCCAGGCTTTTATTCTTTATTTTGAAACAGAGTCTCACTAAGTTGCTGAAAGCCTCACTAAGTAGCTGAGGCTAGCTTCAAACCTGTGCTATCCTCCTGTCTCAGCCTCACAAGCACTGGGATTACAAGGGTGTGCCACCACGCCCGACTCAATTCTGTTCGTACCTTGTCCTGCTATGACTTTGCTATTAGCTGCGGCTTCACTGTCACCCAGTTTTTTTTTTTTTTTTTTGCTGTTATTGTTGTTGTTTACTGGCAGAGCCAATGGGATATCTAAATGGTACAATTTTATTACCATTGAGCTTCCTTGCTATTTCTTTTTTCCTTTTTTTTTTTTTCAGGTCTGGGGATGGAACCCAGGGGCATTGACCATCGAGCTACACTCCCTGCCCTTTTTAAAATTATTATTCTTTATTTTGAAACCGGGTCTCACTGAGTTGCAGAGGGTCTCACTAAGTAGCTGAGGTTGTCTGCGAACTGCGATCCTCCTGTCTCAGCCTCCCCAATGCTGGGATCACAAGCGTGTGCCACCACACCCAGCTCTTCTTTTTTCTTTTTCTTTTTTTGGTACCAGGGATAGAACCCAGGGGCATTGTACCTTCTGAGCTAAGCTCTCAACCCTATTTTATATTTATCTTGAAATAGGGTCTCACTAAGTTACAGAGTCTGGCCTTGAACCTGCAATCCTTTCAGTCTCCCAAGTACTGGAATTAAAGGTGTTAGACACCACATCTGCCTGTCTCAGCTTATTATTATTATTATTATACTGGGTGGAACCCAGGGCCTTCCTACCTCCAGGCTATCCTCCTAGACCTATTTTATACTTTATTTGGAAACAGGGTCTCACTAAGTTGCTGAGAGCCTCACTCAGTAGCTGAGGCTGGCTTTGAACCTGTGCGATCCTCCTGTCTCAGCCTCACAAGCGCGGGGATTACAAGAGTGCGCCACCACACCTGGCTTCAGCTTATTATTTCCCTGACAATTATCCCATATTCTCTTCATCATATCTGCCTATGGATACCTGTTTTGGTCTATTTTACTCTCCGATTACTACCTCATGCAATTTCTATTCACACAAATTAGCTGTGATTTCTTTTCTGGTAAAAACCAACCAACCGACCAACCAACCAACCAACCAACCAATAAAACAGAGGAGACAAAACAAAGACCAGGAGCAGTTGCATGTATCTGTGGTCCCAGCTATTTGGGAGGATGAGGTGGAAGAATTACTTGAACTGGAATTCAAGACCAGCCTGGGCAATATAGCGAGACTCACCTCAAAACAAGAACAACAACAGAAAATATGTGAACATGATAAAATAAAATAAAAAACATGATAAAACAACACACACAATTTCTGAGCAACTACTTTATTTTTCTGCGCATCATCATAGAAAAACTGCTCAAAAGAGCCCTCTACCCCTGCTGTCTCCAGTTCCTCTCCTCCAATTGTCTTATGAACTCTTACATTCAGACCTTTTCTCTCCTAAGTTCAAGGATGAATTCTCAGTCTTTGATTTTCTTGACATGGATATGATATTGATGCAGTAGGTGACACTCTCTTTATATTTTTATTTGACTTTGGGGATGCTGCTCTCTTGGTTCTCCTTCTATCTCACTACCTCTCCTCCCCCCTCCCCCCTCCCCTCCCCTCCCCTCCCCCCCCCCTCTCTCTCTCTCGGTACTGGGAATGGAACCCAGGGGACTTCTACCTCTAGGTTATACTCCCAGGCTTATTTTTTAATATTTTATTTGGAAACAGGGTCTCACTAACTTGCTGAGTCTCGCTAAGTAGGTGAGGCTGGCTTCGATCCTGCGTGATCCTCTTGTCTCAGCCTCTCAAGTATGAGGATTACAAGCGTGCGCCACCACGCCCGGCCTAGCCACACTCTCTATGTCTCTTTTGATATATCTCCCCACATTGAACTTCCTAACCCCAAATATTGAAATATTTTAGGGTTCTGGCTAGTCCTTGTTTTCCCCCCTCTTTCTTATCTACAACTCACATTCTAGATTCAATAACATGACCCTAAGGAGCAATCATATTCTTATGACCCCCTAAATTCATATCTAAGACCTCTCCTCTGAACTCCAGACATTATATTTATATCTATCTATCTATCTATATCTCTCTCTATATATATATCTCCAACTGTTGACCTGTACTTGAATGATTACCAAGCATATCAAGTTAACTATGTCTAACTTTGAATATATGATTTTTGTTACCCCTTCAAATTTCTAACCCCTGAATCCTTTCCCATTGCAGTTAATGGGATCTCCATCCTCCTACTCACTGAGGCTATAAATCCTTTAGATTCTCTGACTCTTTTTATCTTACTACACAATTCAACCATCAGCAAGTAATTCTATCGTTAATATATATTCCACATATCAGGTGGTACTATCTCCACTGCTGCCATCCTAATGTGGGCCACCCCACATCTCTTGTGTAGACTCTGCAGTCACTTGCTAGTTGGTCTTGCTTTTTCCTTTAATCTTCTCCATTGTATTCTCAAGGTGCAGTCAGAAGGATCCTTTAAAATATAAGACCAAATTATGATACCTCTCTACTCGCAACTCTCCAGCAGTTTTCTACCTCTTTGGTAAATGTCAAATTCTTACAGGGTTCTTACAATGGCCTGCAAGCCTTTCACAATCTACTTCTCCTGTAAACAGCTTGACCTTATATTTTCCTTGCTCAAGAATGACCCTACAGTGTCAAGCATACATTCTTTCCCCAATGTGTGAGTCTTCCTGTGGTGCTCAAACTCCTGCTCATCCTTCTAGAATGGCCTTCCTGCCGGGAGTGGTGGTACATTATAATCCCAGCATTCGGGAGGCTGAGACAGGAGGATTGCGGTTTGTGGCCAGCCTCAGTTACTTAGTGAGGCCTTCTGCAACTTAGTGAGACCCTGCTTCAAAATAAAGAAGAAAAATTAGGGCAAGGGGTGTAGCACGGAGGTCGAATGCCCCTGGGTTTCATCCCCAGACATGTAAAAAAAAAAAAAGACAAGCCAGGCGTGTTAACACAGCTCTGTAATCCTAGTACTTGGGAAGCTGAGACAGGAGGATCACAGGTTCGAGGCAACTCAATGAGACCCTTGGCAACTTGGTGAGACTCTGTTTCAAAATAAAAAATAAAAAAAAGGGTTGGGAGTGTATCTCTGAGGTAGAACTCCAAGGGGTTTGATCCTTGGTACCACTCTTTGCACCAGAAAAGACAAATGGTGAACTTTTTGAATTACATCAGAAGTACATGGACACAGGGGCATATAGAGTCTGTATCAGAGAAACCATACCTGGGTTTAAGAATCTCACCAGAGCTGGGTGTGGTGGTGCACGGTTGTAATCCCTGCGCTTGGGAGGCTGAGACAGGAGGATCACACAGGTTCGAAGCCAGCCTCAGCTACTGAGTGAGGCTCTCAGCAACTTTGTGAAACCCTGTTTCCAAATAAAATAGAAAATTGGTCTGGGAGTATAGCCTGGAGGTAGAAAGCCTCTGGGTTCCACCTCCAGTACCACACACACACACAAATCTCACCAGGTGTGACCTCTTCACCTGAAACACATAAAAAAAGAGGGACCTAGGCCAGCGATACAGCATCACAGTTGACCATCAGCCCCTCATGTGAATGTACAGCTGGGTTGACAGGCTCCGAGCTCCTGACTCATCTCTGTCCCTTCAGCCCAGCTTAATCACCCTACTTGATGTGGCCACTTCAAAACTGCCTGCCATCTGGACCTGTCCTAGGATAAGTTATTTATCCTGACAGCTTTGAACTCTGAACAAATTCTTAGGCTGGTTTGTAATCTTGCCCGGCCACCTGCAGTGACTCCTCACCTTTGTATCTGCTTTCTTTTGTCTTTGGTACTGGGGATTGAATCCAGGGGCATATTACCTTTGAGCTACACTCCCAGTCCTATTTTATTTTCATTTTGAAACAGGGTCTTGCCAGGTTGCTGAGAGTCTCACAAACTTGTTGAGGATGTCCTGGAACCTGTGCTCTTCCTATGTTTCCTAAGTACTGGGATGACAAGCATGCGCCAGCACGCTTGGCTTTTATCTGCCTCTTGCCTTTGCTCTTCCTACTAACTCTTTCTTAGCCTTTCTGTCATCTCTCTCATTGTGCAAAGTATGATGTGCGACTTGAGTGTTATAGCTGTTAGTAATTAAGCTCGGAATGGAAGAATTTGCGATTGGTATTGACACCGAGTGAGCCATGAATATTTCTGGTGAACTAAAGCTGATGAAAGTGCTACAGCTTGTAGATTGCTATTCAGTACATTCTGATAAGTACAAGTCAGGTCCATGTTAATGATCAGCTCCCTCAGGGCACACACCTTACCCTTGTTTCCAGCCCTACAGCCCAGCATTGCACAACACACGGCAACGAGTTTGTACCAAATCAGTTTGTAGGCTGCCTTTGGGGCATCCCTTGCAATTGTAGTACCACCTGCTCGGCTTAGGTGCCGCGGTTGCGGGTGCTGGGCCACTTTGTGGCTCCGGAGCACCAACCCCAAGCACCCCTCGCTAACTCGTCCTAGGCTGTTCTCCAGGCGGCCTGCAGGGGGCGTAGGGCGCCAGGGCCCGTCGTCCGGAAGCGAGAGGGGTGTGTGTGCTCGCCCCGCCCAGCTCCATCGCCCTAGGTTGGCCGATCGATCGACGAGCGGCAGGGGCACAGGGGCCGAGCCCCGGGGTGGCATTGGGGCGATGGCGGCGGCGGCCGCGAGCGGCGCCAAGCGGAGCCTGCGAGCCGAACTGAAGCAGCGTCTGCGAGCCATAAGCGCCGAGGAGCGGCTGCGCCAGTCCCGCCTGCTGACCCAGAAGGTGCGAGACAGCGAGAAGCCCGGAATCGCCGCCAAGCAGCGCCTCTCTGCGCGCCGGTGGATCTGCGCAGGCGCAGGCGCAGGCGCAGGCGCAGTTCCCTGGCGCGCACGCGCACGCGCACGGCCCCTCGGGCGCACGCAGTCCCCTGGAGCGCGCACGCCGCCCCGCCCCTGCGGCGCGCACGTCTCCTGCGGGCCTCTGATGGGGACCGTGGCTGCCATGGGCGGGAGGAGGGGCTGCTGAGCGGTGGAGTGGGGAGGCTGAGCGAGGGTGCGGGCGCTAGACTTCTCTCTGGGAGGGCGGTTAGTTAGGGTAGATGGCATTTGTGGTGTTGGAGGTGAAGGGGGTGCCGAATGCACGGTGAGAACCGGAAGTCCCGGTGGAGGGCGCTGGTGCCCTCGGTGAGTTTCAGGAGAATGAGCTGGGAAGGGTCCCGGCAGGTCAGGAAAGTGACCTGAGACCTAAGCAATTCCTTGTCTGAGGAATGCCTTAAGATGATGTAGACCCACGAAAGGCTGGAGACGTGTATGTGGAGTGCCGGGGCTGTGTCTTGGTGCCTCCAATCCCATGCTTCTCTCAAGAGGAGGTGAACATAGCCGGGCGTCGTGGCACAAGCTTGTTAATACCAGCATTCTGGAGGCTGAGACTGGAGGATCAAGGTTCGCGGACAGCCTCAGCTACTTAGTGAGACTTTCTGCAATTTAGTGAGACCCTTTTTCAAAAGAAAGAATAAAAAATGGGGAAGGGGATGTAGCTTGGAGGTCAACTATCCTTGGTTTCCATCCCCAGACCCGCAAAAAAGAAGTCATTTTTTGTTGTTGTGAAGGTGGGTTCTAAAAATATTTGAGAGACTAGTTTTTATTGAACCAGAGGAAAAAAATTCAATGTCCCATGTGTAAATGTACTAGCAGCTCTAAGAAATTTTATGTTGCTCTTACCCCTGTTTTTATCATCCACTTGTTACAGTTTAAATGGTGGCAGGGCTCTTTTTCTTATTCAACTAAAGTTTGTTGAATAGGAAAAACGAATAGGCAGCTTGGTGCAGCTTTAACAAATCTCTATTACAGAATCAGTAGGAAATAGAGAAAAAAAAAAGGGAAAATAGCATGCTACATGCACGCTGGAGAGCCTGAAAATGGAACTCTGGGACCCCCAGCCTTTAAATAGATTTTGTATTGGTATCTTATCGGCGTTACCAAGGCAATGGGCTGGTAACTTATTCCTTAGCCAGGTGCTACCTCTTTGTCTCCGGGCAGTACACACTAAGTGCAGGGGTTAAGAATCTACCAGGCCTTTGCCTCCATTGTATTGGGCAGTATTATTTGCTCATTAACTAAGGGTGCTTCAAAACCAATGGAGTTTACCTTTCCTACACCCAGGCCAGGTCATAGAGGAGAGGAGGTAAACAGAGGCACTGATTGCCTCTATACATTTTTAGGGCTAAAGGCTTTGTCTCTAAGGCTTTACTATAGGTTAATCATTAGGATGAAGGGCAAAGGGAGAGGGGAACTCTGCACTGTAACAGCTGCCTCCCCTCCCTGCCTGAGTGCCTGCACAGCATCCAGGCCCTGACTACTTTTTACATTTTTGAAATTAATACCAAAGCAATTTTCCAATACTGCACACATTAATTTTTCAAATTCAAGTTTCCTGTGGGGTAAAGCAGCAAAACAATACTCATTTCACACCTCCTCTTTTTTTACATGGTAGGTGTGCATGAGTCATCTCTACAGATGTTTTTCATTCAAATCAAAGAATTTTGGCAATTATGAGGAAAGCATTTCTAAGTGCTTTAGTAAGTGCAGAGAGTATAGAATTTAGTTTAAAACTTAACTGATTTATTCAAATATATTAAACATCTATGCTTTTGTTACGTACTGGGTTGTGGGAATACAAAAGGTAATGCTTGTTGTCTTAGAGGAGCAGAGACTCTAAGAGAACAGTTAGTGCATAAAAAACGCAAAGTGAATAAAAAATGCAAAGCAAATGCAGAATATGTGAAAGGTAAGCACCAATGTTGTGGAAATAAGCTCAGAGAGGAGGATTTAGAAGCTTTCTATAGGAAAACATTTGACATAAACTTTCCAGTTTGAAAGATGGGGTGGGGGAACATTTGCAGGGATATTTAGGCAAGAGAGGGCTGTGTGTGTGTGTGTGTGTGTGTGTGTGTGTGTGTGTGTGTGTGTGAGAGAGAGAGAGAGAGAGAGAGAGATAGAGAGAGAAAGGGAGGGAGGGAGGGAGGGATAGGGAGTTTTTTTTGTGGTACTAGAGATTAAACCCGATCTGTCTTTTATTTTTAAGTTTGAACACAGGGATTTGCTAATTACTGCATGCTGGCCTGGAATCTTTGATTCTCCTGTCTCAGCCTCCCTGGTACTAGGACTACAAAATCTTGAGCCTCCATGCCCTGTGGCACAGTCTATTCAGCATGGACTTTGGGACTATACAGATGTAACTTTTTTTTTTTTTTTTTTTTTTTACTGTTAATAATGTTGGACGAATCTCCTCATCTCACTGAACCTCTTGTTCTTTAACTATAAAATGAAATTATATCCAATTATAGTTACAAAGCCCCATTGTGAGAGTTAAAGTTATGTGTGAAGGGTTATATTCAGTGCTTTACACATTTTTGGTAGTTCTTTTAGGAAGTATATGTTGGGGAGATTGTGCATTGAGAATAATAGGACCCAGCAACTGATTGGATCGAGGTTAGAGAGTACTAGAAGGAGAGGGGACTTGTAGTGGATGTTACTGGCTACATAGACTTACCACAGAAAACTGCTGCTGATGAGAAGCCTCTCACATGGAAGTCTCTTGAGTCAAATACATAACTTAGAGAAAATTAATATATTTGGTACTTGACATTTGGGGTGGTTGGAGAGGAGATAGCTCGAATCTCCTGTCCTCCTGAAGCCAGCACTTTTCTTTGGTAGAAAGTTTAAACAAGGCATCATAAAAGATGATTAAACACAGAAGTCAGCCAGTTGTCACAGGTTGAGATAGGGAAGGACAGCGAGGCAGTCATGTGACAAGCTTAGAGGAAGGAAGGGTTAAACATTACTGCGAATGGCATCACGTACCACCATCTTATCGATTCCATCAGTTTACTTGGAATCCGTCCACTTTTGGACAAATCCCATCCGGCCAGTACTATGTACTTAGCTTGTGCTGGTCCAAGACGTTAAATCTGTGTGCAGTTCTAAGATGGCTCTCGATAGAGACTCATATATTTTTGAGATAGTGGTGTTTAACATTACTAAGCATAACAAATAATGTAGGAGCTAGAGCAGATTATGAAGGGGCCTAGAGAAAATAAGTTGCTTAGCTCTTTGTTCATGGAAGTTTTAATTTTTTAATTTTTAATTTTTTATTTTTAATGGAGTCTTGGCTATGCCGCCAGTCCCAGGCTGGCTTTGAACCCCTGACCTCATGGGATCCTTCTGTTTACCCTCCTGAATAGTGTCTGTAAAAGATTAGAATCCATACACTCCAGTTGGGAATAATAGCTATATAGAGGCAGAGTAGCTAGCAGCAATAGAATGGCAACTAAGAGCCAGGGTCAAAGGAGGAGAGAGAAAATTAAGATCCATGACCCTCAGTAATAATGCATTTTATCTCATACAAACACACAAAGCAAATGTTTTACAATTCTTCCTATAATAAATGAACTTATATTTCATTTAAAAACATAGATTGTAACTTACAACTCATTGTATGACCAATCAGTGAATTATGACCTGAAGCATGACTGTGTAAGATTGTGATTTTTTTTTTAATATACTGAAATACTCAGTAAAGTTTGTTTTATTTTTCTTTTACACTGGGAATTGAACCCAGGGCCTTTCTATCTTTGAGCTACCTTCTTGACCTTTTATTATTTTGAAACAGGGTCTCACTAGGTTACTGAGGGTCTTGCTAAGTTGCTGAGGCTGGCCTTAAACCTGCGATTGTCCTGTCCCGGCCTCCCAAGTACTGGGATTACAGGAATATGTTACTATGCCCAGCTCAGCATAGCACCTTTTAAATAATTTGAAAGCCGGGCGTGGTGGCACAATTTGTAATCCCAGCATTCGGGAGGCTGAGACAGGAGGATCGCGGTTCAAGGACAGCCTCAGCTACTTTGTGCGGCCCTTTGCAACTCAGTGAGACCCTGTTTCAAAATAAAGAATAAAAAATAGGGCTGGGAGTGTAGCTTGGAGGTAGAATGCCCCGGGTTCCATCCCCAGTATAACACATACAAAAAAAAAAATTGGAAATTTATCAGCAAAATAATGTATGAGAAAGACATTCAGCTCTATGCCATGTCTTGAATCGCTAAATAAGATAAAAAATTAGTGCTTCCCTATTTGTTTTCCGTTCTATCAGTTTATGATACTTATATTGTGATATTGTCAAGTTTTATATCTGTTTATTTTAAAAAAATTTTTGCAGTACTTGGGGTTGAACTCAGGGTTGTTCTACTTCCGAGCTACACCCCCAAGCCCTATTTTTTTATTCTTTATGTGGAAACAGGCTTTCACTAAGTTGTGGAGGGTCTCACTATGTAGCTGAGGCTGGCTTTGAACCTGTAATCCTCCTGTCTCAGCCTTCCATGTACTGGGATTACAGGTGTGCACCACCACATTTGGCCAAGTTTTACATTTAAATTCTGTTTTATAGCTGAGCATAGTGGTGCTTGCCTGAAATCCCAGTACTTGGGAGGCTGAGATAGAGGATCACAGGTTTGTGACCAGCCGTAGCAACTTAGTGAGAACTGTCTCAAATAAAATAGGGCTTAGGGGTAGCTCAGAGACCCTGGGTTCAATCCTCAGTACCACAAAAAATTAAAAACGAACAATCCCTCCCCCCAAAACCTGTTTTGTAACTATAATGAGTCTACTGAGCACTTACTGTATATCCCTTCCAAACCTGAATTCCAATCGATAGTATTTACAGAATTTTGGTTCCATAGATTGTATTTACTGTAGAACCAAGTTGCATGATTGAATATATAAGGAAAAATATATAATTTTAGCTCACTAGATATGTGTGGCTAGGAGAGGATTGTTTCAGTGACAGTACTAAATATATTCTCTGGTCTTTTATCCTACAGTTGCTTCAACTCATGCCATGTATTGCTTTGTTCCTATGGAGAGCATGTATCTAATTTAGCCCTATATTTTTCCAAAAGCTTTTGATTGCCTTTATTTTTATTTTTTGGCAAAAAGAATATAACTTTATGTTATCAGCAGATTCTTTTTTTTTTTTTTTTTTTGGTGATACTGGTGTTCCTGGAAGCCCTTCTACCTCCGGGCTACACTCCCAGACCTATTTTATATTTTTATTTGGAAACGGGGTCTCTTAAGCCAGTGAGGCTGGCTCCAAACCAGCTCGATCCTCCTGTCTCAGCCTCCCAAGCGCGGGGATTACAAGCGTGCACCACCATGCCTGGCGTCAGCAGATTCTTTTTCATGTTGTTTGTTAAATTTTATCCACTCTCTTTTTTTTTTTAAATTCTTTATTTTTGAAACAGGGTCTTACTAAGTTGCAGAGGGCCTCACTAAGTAGCTGAGGCTGGCCGCGGACTCAGATCTTCCTGTTTCAGCTTCCCAAGTACTGGGATTATAAGTGTGCGCCACCATGCCTGGCTCTTTTTCTTTAAATTAATTAATTAATTAATTATTTTCCTCTCTCTTTCTCAAGGCATCCCAGTCCCCACTTTCTTTTGGTCTGGTTGCCTTCTGTTTCATTGCCTAGCTCTTGCCTTGGGGTTTCTTCTTACTCTTCTGAGTTAGAATTGTTTCTTTCTCTCTTGTATATTTTCTTTTTTTTTTTATTACAGTATTCCTCAAGTACTTTTCTTAAAATATTAGGGGGCCAGACACGGTGGTGCTTGCTTATAATCCCAGTACTTGGGAGGCTAAGACAGGAAGATCACAGGTTTGAGGCCAACCTCAGCAATTTAGTGAGACACTCAGCAACTCAGATCTAAAATTAAAAAAAAAAAAGAAAGGGATGGGGGTGTAGCTTGGAGGTAGGACCACCCTGGGTTCAATCCTCAGTACAAAAAAAAAAATTGGTGTGTATATGTAACTTTTTAGAAACTTTATACATTAAAATATTTTATCATTATATTTGATTGAATTCTAAGTTTACCTTTTATTTTGGGACAAGGTCTCACTAAGTTGCAGAGGGTCTCACTAAGTAGCTGAGACTGGCCACAAACTTTTGATCTTCCTGTCTCAGCCTCCCACGTACTGGGATTACAAGCGTGCTCCACCACACCTGTCTGAATTCTAAACTTAAAATTATGTTTTCATTCTGCTCATTACCTATGGCTTCCATTCAGTTTACTTATTATATCTTTGATCCTTTTCTTTTTTGCCTTTCTTGAATTCTTTGTAATCAGATAATAATATCCTAGATTGAGCTTCCCTTAACATCTTTTTCTCATTTTTTCTGTTTTTGTCTTCCTTCCCTGTCTAATGCTTTCTCCTAATTTTTTTTCATTTTGCTAATCACATTTAATCATTATTTCTTCGATCTCTGATTACGTCTTTCCCATTAACAATCTGTTGATGTTTTATGGATACAGTTATCTTTTTGAGTTTGTCTGAGACTACTAATTCAAAGGAAACTTTTCTTTTCTCTGAATTATCTCAGTGTCCCACTGCTTTCTCCCCCTACACCTTATTAGTTTATTTTGTATTTTGGGTTTTCAAAATATTTGGTTGTCCTTTATTGTCTACACATACTTAGGATTGAGGTTGTATTAGATAATTCTTCTGCCTTTAGCAGTCACCCTGGTAGGGGTGCTAAGGGAGGGATGTGTTCTGTCTCCTCTACATCCATGTTCTCACAATGCTGTCATCTGCTTTGTCTGTAAATACTGTCTCATTCACTCTCAGAGGAATTCATCAAATCTGTTCTTTTGTTCTCAGTGCTCTAGTGGATTTTTTGGTGTTTCTTTACAAATGTCATGTAAATGAGAAGAGAAAATACAGAGTCTCACACTGAATTTTAATTGATCTTTCTTATGCTTATTCAGTTCTTGATTTTCTCTATTCTGCTTTAAAGACTTTATCTCTTCTTATTTGTGGTCCTGGGGGATGAACCCAGGGCCTTGTGGTAGGCTAGCACTCTACCACTGAGCTACCTTGTCATCTCCCTCCCCACTGCACCCTTTTTGGTTTATTTTGAAACAGGGTCTCACTAAATTGCCCAAGCTGGCCACCAACTTGCCATCCTTCTGCCTCAGCCTCAGCTGGGCATTTAACTTTCTCAATAATGTTTGGACACCCAAAGCCCCAGCCTTGCCCTAAGTCTGGGTTTCACATTTCCCCTGTGCCAGCCTCATGATAGCTGTACAGCTTCTTAGAAACAGGAGTTAACTTCCTTGGCACTGATTTGATGTGCTCTATCAACTTAAATTTTCTCTTTCTCGTTTTATTAGGAATAACTTGTCCCTACCTGTATCATATTCACAAGAGCTACTTTTGTAGTACCTTTTTCTTCTTAGTTTGGAGGACATGAGAGAACAGAAAAGGGAGCTAAGAACTAATTTCTGAACAAGTAAGTTCCCGAGATTAACTTTTTTGTCATAAGCAAAATTCGGCCTCTTTCTGCTTGATGAATATTCAGCTGAATATGGATTTTATTTTCACTGGGATCTCCATAGCCTCTCATCCTAGTGAACACTTTAAAAGACTGGGATGGGGGTGGAAGAGCTGATGGAGAATTATAAAGCATGGTCTCTGCCTCAGGGAATGTAGAGACTTGTTCAGAGTACAACATTTGAATGGGCATATAGCTAATTAGTCGTCAACTCATGACAATACAGATTGAATTGTTGCGTTGTATAACAACTGTAATGTATGGAGGGCTCTGCAGAAGTCAGAGAAAGTTAGGGCTTGACTTGGGCCTTTTGTTTTTTGGTACTGGGGATTGAACCGAGGCTGTTTTAACTCCAAGTTATACTCCTCAGTCCTATATTATTTTTATTTTGATACAGGGTCTCATTAAGTCATCAGGGTCTTGCTAAGTTGCTGAGGCTGGCCTTGAACCTACTACCATTGCCCTGTCTCAGCCTATCCAGTACAGGCATGTGCCACCATATCCAGCTTTGAGTTAGGTTTTATTTTTATTTAAAAATTTTATTTTTATTTTTATTTTTTTTGGTGATACTGGGGTTCCTGGAAGCCCTTCTACCTCCGGGCTACACTCCCAGACCTATTTTTTTTATATTTTTATTTGGAAACAGGGTCTCTTAAGTCAGCGCGGCTGGCTTCAAACCTGCGCGATCCTCCTGTCTCCGCCTCCCAAGCGCGGGGATTATAAGCGTGCGCCACCACGCCCAGCTTTGCGTTAGGTTTTAAATGGGTAGACTTTAGGAGAAGAGAAACCAGCAGTTCCAAGAGTAGAGAAACTTGTGGCAGATAAGGTTCATAGATAAAATAAAGACTCTAGGAGAAGCACATGAAATGACTGGAGACCACTAAAATGGGCAGGTGGGGCTCAAGCCTGGAATTCTTGAGACAGACATCTGGTCTTCTCAGTGGCTTTATTATTTATTTATTTATTTATTTATTTATTTATTTATTTATTTATTCATTTTGTGGTACTAGGGATAGAACTTAGGGGCATTCTATCTCCGAGCTACACCCCCAGCCCTATTTTTTAGTCTTTTTTATTTTTGAAACAGGGTCTCACTGAGTTGCGAAGGGCCTCACTAAGTAGCTGAGGCTGTCTGTGAACCACGATCCTCCAGTCTCGGCCTCCGGAATGCTGGGATTACAACATGCGCCACCATGCCCGGCTTGACTTTTTAATAATTCTTTACTTATCAGAGTAGGTGTACCAGAGGGATAAAGGAATCAGGTGAAGTAATTCTTGGATCCTGAACTAAAAGTCATGCTTCAGGATTTTGCATTGTCTAACTTTTCAGACTACTCCTCTTTCTTGTGGAAAGTGAAGAAAGTTGGAGAAGGTTGGGAGAAAAGGGAGAAACTTTTAAGGGGGGTTGCTAGTCTTTAAAAGAGTAATCTTAGAAATTATAATTGGTATCATTTTCCATTTAGGTGATTGCCCACAGTCAGTATCAAAATTCGAAAAGAATTTCCATCTTTCTGAGCATGCAAGATGAAATTGAGACAGAGGAGATCATCAGGGACATTTTCCAAAAAGGCAAAACCTGCTTTGTGCCTCGATACCAATTCCACAGCAATCACATGGATATGGTGAAGTTAGCATCACCTGAAGAAATTTCTTTATTTCCGAAAACATCCTGGAATATTCATCAGCCTGGTGAGGGTGATGTTCGGGAGGATGCTTTGTCTACAGGTGAGTGTTTTTGGTGTTAGAATTGATATCTTAGGATTTGACAAGTTTTTTTTAGACCTCTTATCTGCCTGTTCTTTTTGGGTCAGGAGGAATTGCTTTTCCTGTAAAAATACATTTATGTTTCACATATATTTCAAGACACCCAATTTCCTGGTTTAGAATGTGATACCATCTGTGAGTTGTGAAGTATAAACTGTCATAGTAAGTTATCAAGGTGTTATTTCCTTCTTGGGGGCATGTGCCCTAATCTTGTGGGTAATTTTTCCATTTCTTGTGATTTAATAAGAATATAGTCTGACCAGGCATGGTGGCTCACGCTTGTAATCCCCGCGCTTGGGAGGCAGAGACAGGAGGATCGCACAGGTTCGAAGCCAGCTGTGCTGGTTTAAGAGATCCTGTTTCAAAAATATAAAAATAGGTCTGGGAGTGTAGCCCGGAGGTAGAAGGGCTTCCAGGAACCCCAGTACTACCAAAAAAAAAAAATATATATATATATATATGTATATATATATATATATACATATATATATATACATATATATATATATATATGTCTGTGGAGTAATAAAGGTATTAGTATTAATGCTAAGGAGCACTTATGTCTCTAGATCAGATCTGTTAACTGCCTTCTACATATCTCTACTTGTGTGTCACATGGGCATCTCAAATACAACATGGTCTGAGCTAAATCATACTCCACTCTACTCTGATTACCATGTGTTCATCTCTACCAAGTGCCCATATCAGTGCATGGCACCACCACCCAACCAATTGGCCATGTCAGAAATCTCCATCATCCTTGGTTCTTCTCTTTCTGTCATGCCTCACATGCGGTCTGTGGCCAAGTCTCAGCTAGCTGCCTTCTTCTCTTGCCTGGGTTAGTGTAACACCTTCCTAATAAGTTCCTCTTGTCTGTGACTTCATCCTCACCTCCCTCTTAATCCACTATCTACACAGTGATTGAAACAGGATTTCTAAAACATCAATCTGACCACTTCTCTCCCCTGTTTAAAGTTTTTCAGTGGCTTTCTGCTGTCCTGAGTTTGAAGTAAGCATTCCTTAACAAGGCTTTTCCTAATCTGGGCCCTGCTCATTTTTACATCTTTCTTCTCTCCCACTTCATAGTGTAAGTTCCAGCCACTCTGAATATATCTCAGTTTCCCGGTCCCACTATTCTTTCTCTACTGGTTGATCCGCTTGGGTGATTTTATAATTATTAAGGGAAGAGCTGAAAGTAAAATAAGCTAAAGGAATTTTTTTTTGTAATATAATCCCTTAGACCTGTCTTAGAAGTATATATTTTTAAATGATTGCAAAGACAATCCAGAACAATTTTATGGATTCTCATCGTAATTTCATCCTTTCAAATTTAACACCATACCCTAGAAGATCAATATAACGGAGAGGGAGGGGAAGATTAAAGGTTTACCTGCTTTGCTACTTTAACTTCTATATTTTTCAGTCCTGGGATTTGCTGAGATATGTAGGCACCAAAAATACACTGAGATATACATACTTTGTGTCCTGTATCAGTAGACCAAATGAATGTCAACATTATAAAATTCTTTCATATCTTCAAGGGGAAAGATTGCAAGTATTTTGATGCAGTGAGACAGTGAATGTAGCATATCTTGGGGATAGCTCAGGCTTGTACGATAAGGAAATACAGGAAGTTGTTGACCTTGACATTACTATACAATAGTTGCTTCTCTAGACTGTCAGGCCTGTGGGAAGAGCCCAGAGTGTTTCCAGCTCTGGTCCACTCTGTGAACAGCTCATTCACTGCTTGCATCATCTCCAAAGTGTGCTTGTTTGATGAAATTTTACTTGCTTTCCTCCAGCCACTAGTTCCTCTGGAGGCAACTCATTCCATTTAGAACAGGTATTTCCCTTCTGTAGTGCTTGAGTTAAGCTAAAATGTGTCCCCTTGAGCCTTGATGTGTTTGATCTAGTTTCATTCAGGTTCAGCAGTGGGAAGAGCAGGAAGAGTGCGATCTTGCCTTTTAACTTAGTTGGGGTTCTAATCATCTGTGTATAGTATTTACTTATTTATTTTATTGGTGCATTGTAATCATACATATTAGTAGGTACAGGATGGTAGAAGCATCACTCCTTTATCCCTTTCCTAATTCCAACCCCATTCCCTGCCCCCTCCCTCCTTCTCATGTTGGGCTTAGTGATTGACTTTGATGTGTTTGTTAATGAACATCATGTGCATTAGAGTGTTTCCCTCTCCCCCCTCCCATTCCCCTCTGTTAAGTTGCCTTCTTTACTCATCTAAGGTTTTTCCTTCTTTATCTCGAGGCCTACCAGTGTCCCATTTTCCCCCTAGATTCCCCAGATTAGGGAGAGCACCCGACATTCTACTTTTTGTGACTGACTTATATCACTTACCATAATGTTCTCCAGTTCCACTCATTTCTCTGCAAATGACATAATTTTGTCCTTTATTATTGCTGAGTAAACTTCCATTGTGTGCATATCCTGTAGTTTTATAATCCGTTCATCTGTTGATGGACATCTTGGCTGGTTCTATAGTTTGGCAATTGTGAATTGTGTGGATGTGAACAGATATGCATGCATTAGTTTGGTTTCTGTTATTTGGGGTAAATACCCAGAAGTGGTATTACTGGATTAGATGGTAGGTTCATTCCAATTCTTCTGAGGATCCTACATACTGTTTGCCAACGTGATTGCATTAATTTGCAATCTCCCCAACAACGTCCTAGGGTTCCTACTTTTCCACAACCTTGCCAGCATTTGTTGTTATGTTTTTAATGATTGCCATTCTAATTGGGTTTAGGTAAAATCTCAGGGTAGTTTTGATTTGCATCTCTCTGATTGCTAATGATATTGAACAATATTTCATATACTTATTGGCCATTTGAATTTCTTCTTTTGTGAAGTGTCTGTTTAGTTCACTGCCCCAATTTTTGATGGAGTTATTTGTTTTCTGAGTGGTAAGTTTCTTGAGTTCTCTTTATATTCTAGATATGCCCTCTATTGGAGGAGTTGCTGGCAAAAATTTTCTCCCATTTTGTCAGTTTTTGTGCCAGTATCATGCCATATATATATATATATTTTTTTTTTACCATGGCTTTGTAGTATAGTTTAAAGTTAGGTATTGTGATACCTCCTGCTCAGTTCTTGTTGCTCAGAACTACTTTGGCTATTCTGTTTTTTCTGTTGTTCCAAATGAATTTGAGGACTGATATTTCTATGTCTATGAAGAATGACCTTGGTAATTTAATGGGTATTGCATTGAATCTTTAGATGACTTTTGGAAGAAAGGCCCTTTTGATGATATTTATTCTGCCAATCCAAGAGCATGGAAGGTCTTTCATCTTTTAAGGTCTCTTTTCTTTTTTCAATGTTTTATAATTTTCCTTGTAGAAGTCTTTTACCTCCTTGGTTAGGTTATTCCTAAGTATTTTATTTTTTGGGGGAGGATATCCTGAGTGGAAGTGTTTCTGGATTTTCTTTTTCAGTGGATTTATGGTTGGCATATAGGAAAGCTTCTGGATTTTTTTTTTTTTTGGTGGTATTGGGGTTCCTGGAAACCCTTCTACCTCCGGGCTACACTTCCAGACCTATTTTATATTTTTATTTGGAAACAGGGTCTCAAGCCAGTGCGGCTGGCTTCGAACCTGCATGATCCTCCTGTCTCCGCCTCCCAAGTGTGGGGATTACAAGTGTGTGCCACCACGCCTGGCAGCTTCTGAATTTTTAAGATTGATTTTGTATCCAGACACTGTTGAATTTGTTGATCAGTTCTATCCACCTTTTGGTTGAGTTGTTGGGTCTTTTAAGTATAGTATCATGTCATCTACAAATAGGGATAGTTTTAGTTTTTCTTTTCCTATTTGTACTCCTTTGATTTTCTTCTCTTATTGCTCTGGCTAGAGTCTCAGGTACTGATGTCCATGATAATGGACATCTTTGTCTTGTTTCTTTTTTTAGAGGGAACTCTCACAATTTTTCTCCATTTAATATAATGGTGACTTTGGGGCTATTGTATATTGCCTTTATGATGTTGAGTTATATTTCTTCTGTTCTGATTCTCTGCAGTGCTTTTAGCATGAAGGGTGCTGGAGTTTTTTAAAATGCTCTGATTTTAATAATTTTCCATCTTCTACTGGCTTTGGGGTTAGACTGTTTCTGTTTTTCAAGGGCTTTGAAGTGTATCATTAGATTATTATTATTTTTTGGTGATTTTCTGTTCTTCTTATGTGAGCACTTAGTGCTTTGAATTTTCTTCTTAATACTGCCTTCAAGGTATCCCAGAGGTTTTTATATGTTGTGTTTCTATATTTGTTTGTTTATAGAAATTTTTAAATTTCTCTCCTTAATTCTTCTAGGACCCATTCCTTATTCAGCAGTATGGTGTTCAGTCTCCATGTGTTTTTGTGGTCACTCTGAGTTTTCTTATAGTTGATTTCTAGTTTCATTTTATTGTGGTCTGAAAAGACTCAGGGGATTATGTCACATTTTTTGAATTTGCTAGTGCTTGCTTTGTGGCCCAGGATGTGGTCTATTTTGGAGAAAATTCCATGAGCAGCTGAGAAAAATGAGAATTCAGCAGTAGTTGTGTAGAATATTCTGTATGTGTCTAATAGGTCCATTTGTTTTATGATGTTCTTTAGGTCTGAGTCATCCTTACGGACCTTTTGTCTAGAAGATCAATCTAGTGGTGTGAGAGGTGTGTTGAAATCTTCCAGTATTATTGTATTGGGCTCTATGTTTGATTTAATGTTCTGAAGAGTTTGTTTTATGAAAGTGGCTGTATTTATGTTTGGTACATAAATGTTAACTATTATTATTTCTTCTTGCTGAATTGTTCATTTTACAAATAAAAATGACCTGCTTTGTCTGTTCTGATAAGCTTAGGCCTAAAGTCTAATTTGTCTGATATCATAATTGCTACTTTTCCTTGTCTTTAAGTTCCATTAGCATGGATTAACTTGCTATAGCCCTTCACCTTTAGTTTGTGACTATCTTCTAAATTGTGTTTTTTAGGCAGACTATAGATGGATTCTTGATTTAGATCCATTTTGCCACTTTATGTCTTTTTATTGGGGAATTGAGGGCATTTATATTCATCATGATTATTGAGAGATGATTTTTAATTTTTAACATTTTGAGTTAAGTTCTGTGTGAGGTAGTATTTGTTCTTCTTTGCTTGGTTGTTTGGTGGAAATTATTGTTTCTTAGGTTCTGGCATTTATTTATTAATTCTTCTTTGTAATTAATCTCTTTGAGTATTTTCTCTAGTGCTGAATTGGAAGTCATAAATTCTTTCAGCTTCTGTTTGTCATGGAATATTTTTATTTCTCTGTTGAATTTGAGAGATATTTTTTGTGGTTAGGATATTCTTGGCTGCAAGTTGTTTTCTTTCAGAGTTTGGAATATGGTACTCCAGGCCCTTCTGGATTTCATAACTTCGTTTGGGATGTTTGGAGTTATTCTTACTGGTTTACCTCTGAATGTCACTTGATCTCTTATTTTTGTTGCCTTTAAGACTCTCTCCTTGGCCTTTATGTTAGTCATTTTGATTATTATGTGGCATGGTGAACCTTTTCTCTGATTGTATCTAATGGAGTTTCTATACCTCTTTTTCTATTTTTGGAAAATTTTGGATATTACTTTTCTGAAAAGATTATTAGGTCTTTTCGGTTCAAATTCTATTACCTATTCTATGCCTGTTATTCTTAGGTTAGCTCTTTTAAAATTGGCTTGTATCTCTTCAATGTCCAATTCATGCTGTCAAATTGTTTTTTCTAAATTATATACTATGCATTCATTTTTGGAATGGTCATCTTCTGAAGGTGAGATTCTATTTTCCACGTGGTCTAGTCTACTGTTATAGTTTGTATTGATGCCTTCACTTCAATTATTACATTCTTCACTTCCTTCAAGGCTTCTTTTTGATTCTTGTTCAGGGTGTCATATTGGTTTTTTGTTCCTTCATTTCTTTCAGGCTCTCTCTATGAATTGTTTTTGGAAATCCTGTATCATTTCTACTATTAAAGTTCTGAATTGTCTTTCTGATAATCTCTGTAATTCTATATTGGCGGGTTTTGTTATTATAGGATTGTGGGAGCTCATTGTTTCTTTGCTGTTTATTCTTCTCATGATTTCCGGTTTTTTAAGTTTATATCTTTGTTGCTTTTGATAGCTTTCTCTCTGTAGGTTTCCTATGTCTACTTTTTTCTTTCTTAATAGTATCTTATTGTGGAGGTAGATATTTACCACTAGGTATGCCTTATAATTGAATAGCCTCTACTATATGGGTATTCTCTGTTCTTTGTTGTATATTAATCACCCTTTGATACTGACCTTGAAAACTGTGTCCCCTATCACCTCACTGTTGTTCTGTCTGCAGATCATCAGTACTGAGTTGCATTTACTCTGGGGCTCCTTCTGCCTGCTGCAGTGGTGATGTTTATGGGTTCCAGGTGTTAAGGTTTGGGGTACTGTCTGTCACTTCTGTTTTAGGGAGTCAGCTCAGAGCAGAACAATTTGTGCCCTATGTGGGCTGTTGGGCAGTTGCTTCTGTCAGCTGTGGTTAGTTTGTCCTTAGTGTCTGAGAGTCCTTTCTGGTGGTACACTTCTCTGGTCCAATTTTAGCAGTAGAGATTTAGAGGTGTTATCTGGTATATACCAGGACAAGGTGCATTGTATTAAATGGTGAAGATTGAGTGAGGAGGGAGAAGCCAGAGTAATGGGTGCAGGAATCAGGTAAAGTATAGGATAGGATCATGTAGAATGAGAGTTTGAGTGTAGTAAGGTAATATGGGGTAGAAATTACAGATAATGAATATATAGGAGGATTCTAGTAGCCAGGGTAGAGAGTCTAGTCATTTGAAATGAATTTATTACAAGACAAAAGAATAAAAAAGGGATGGAGAGAAGAGAGTAGATAGGAAAGAAAGAAGCAGCTTGTAAAAGGGATGGGGAAGAGAGGAAACAAATAATCACAAAAAAAGCAAAGAACAAAACAACCACATAAAAACCCCTACAAATATATAAGTATAGAGCAGATTTGGCCTTTGCAGTCCTCCTGGATCTGTGTGCATACTTTCAGTCGTTTAATTTCTACTCACTGTAATAGGTTCTCAAGCATGTTACAAGTGTTCTCATTTGCTCCCTAACCTATAGCAGTGAAGTCAGCTTGCAGCCCCACTTTTGGGTCTCCTGCAATGATTGGGACCCTGGCCTGGTACCTTTCTCTGTCAGTGCAGGCGCTGAGTGCCATTGGTGCCTCCCATACTGCATGCCTGGGTCTTTGAGCTCTCTACAGGGCCTGTCCCTGTGTCTCTCTCTGCCTATGCAGGCAACAGATGCCATTGGGGCTCTGTGCTTTCCACAGACCCTAAGCCTGCATCCCTCTCTGCCTACACAAGTGGTTGGTGTCCAATGAATCGTGGGGGCTCTGAGTTTCTTGAGAGAGTGTTGGGTTGGTCTGATTTCTTTCCAGGTGCCACAACTGAATGTCCTGTGACAATCTCTGGAGGCCCTGCAAGGGCCTCTGGACCTTTCCCGAGCCTCTGCTGTGTCTGACAGTAGCCTCCAACCCAATCTTCACAGGGGTAAACCGAAAAGTCTCAGGCCCACTCTAGTCCCTGATAAGCTTAGGGCTAAAGTCTAATTTGTCTGACATCATACTTGTTATTCCTGATAGCATAATTATTGGGCTGGGAAGTCTTTTGCTGAGGTGGGTAGTTAACTTACCAGCACCACTCTGGATCTCTGGATGGAGAGTTGGGCTGAGCTGCTGCTGCCACAAGTTCTGGCTGGTCATCTAGGCAGTTGATCTCTTTTGAGCATGGAGTGAGGTGCTGACTGGTTATGATGTTAAAGATTTGCAGCTGCTTATCTCACATCATGTTGTTGATCTTAGCTGGGGGTCTCTAGAAGCCACAGTGCTAGCAGTCCTGGCAGTAGTCAGGCCAAGATGGTGTGGCTGGCCACTGGCTGGTCCATTCCCCAGATGAGGCACGTGTGGTACTTTGCTTTCCTATGTTCTGTCTTCTAGCTTTTGTTCCATCGTGGCTCAATATTTTGCTGCTTTGTTCAGTTTTTCCCTGCCCTTTTCTCTTGCCAGGAAGCTGCCTTCACAGTGATTGAGTTCTGAGTTTCACAGCAACTGAGATATGTTGCTTCCCCTAGTCTTCATCTTGCCTCCAAGCCCGTGTATGGTTTTGAAACAGCACATAGAAGCTATTCAATAAGTGGTTACTACTATTTTTTTTTTCTGCAGGTCTGGGGATGGAACCCAGGGGCATTCGACCTCCAAGCTACACCCACTGCCATAATTTTTATTCTTTATTTTGAAACAGGGTCTCACTAAGTTGCGGAGGGCCTCACTAAGTAGCTGAGGCTGTCCGCGAATCGCAATCCCCGTCTCAGCCTCCCTCCAGAATGCTGGGATTACAAGTGTGCACCACCACTCCCAGTTTACTATTTTTAAGCAAGGAAGCAGAATTATTTATTACATGATAAGCTCTTTGCTAGCCAAATGTTCTTGTTTCGATAAATTTCCACAAGACATTTCTTCAGTATTTGATTTGCGTTAGACACTGTTTTAGGTCTTTAAAGATAAGGTCTGGGACCTCCAGGGACCCATACTGTAGCTAGGGAGATAGAAATTGAATACTGATAAAACAAATATAAATTTGTAGTATATTTCAAATGTAAATGTCACATGCAAATTCACTGAATATTGAAAACATAGAAAACAGAAGCCTGATATGGTGGTGCATGCTTGTAATCCCAGCATTTGGGAGACTGAGACTGGAGGATCACAGTTTGCGGACAACCTCAACTACTTAGTGAGGTGCCTTTGCAACTCAGTGAGACCCTGTTTCAAAATAAAGAATAAAACATAGGGCTGGGAGTGTCACCTGGATGTAGAATGCCCCTGGGTTCCATCCTCAGTAGCGAAAACAAACAAACAAACAAACAAACAAAACATAGAAAACAGAAGTTTGGAGATTGGTCATGAATAGTAAAAAGTCTACTCCCAAAACTGGTTGTTTAGTTGTTTCTCCTTCATAGTACTTATATATTCTGTATTTATGATGTCAGTGGCTTTTCCCCCATGTGCTTTTCTTGACAGATACTGGTGATCTGAGTTGCAAAAGAATAGAGAATTATACCTTAGTTTCTTGGAACTGCAATCTGGGTGCCCCCCAAAGCTGTTTGTGGATT
Organism: Muscardinus avellanarius; assembly: GCF_963383645.1. Lineage (NCBI taxonomy): Eukaryota > Metazoa > Chordata > Mammalia > Rodentia > Gliridae > Muscardinus > Muscardinus avellanarius. Next base: position 143,638,565 of record NC_137788.1, on the reverse strand, counting down.
TGTTTGAGTAGGCAGTCTTTGCTATATATTATCTCCTAATATCACACTCTGCACTGTGCAGTTGCAGCTTAGAATGTGGGAATTTCAGTGCTAAAGCATAAATCTAGATTCACAATGTTCGGAACAAGCCGATCTGAGCTCAGATTGTCCTCGGTGTAGTCCTTGTAGTCTGTTTATCTTTCTGGTTTGCTCATGTTGGTTTGGAGAAAAGTGAACTTTTTAGTTTTGAAAAATTTCAGACAAAGTATTCTTATTTTATGTATATAGAAAAAATAAGCTAATTAGTAAATGAAATAGAAGGCTGTCTCTCTACTGAATTTATCTTCAAAGCGAGGGCTTATTGGGCAATTAGATGAGCCAGAAACCATTTCATTGCAAGGACATAGTCTAATTCAAACTGGCTTAACCAAAAATGGAATTGTGTTAGCCCAGAAACTGAACAGTACACAGAAAACTAGCTGCAGCTCTGACGGGATTAGTGTCTTTTGGAGTCAATCTGCCTTTCTCTCTTTCTCTCTTTTTTTTTCCCCCCGTGTCTGGGGATGGAACCCAGGGGCATTTGACCTCTGAGCTACACCCCCAGCCCTATTGTTTTTATTCTTTATTTTGAAACAGGGTCTCACTAAGTTGCGGAGGGCCTCACTAAGTAGCTGAGGCTGTCCACGAACCGTCATCCTCCAGTCTCAGCCTCCTGAATGCTGGGATTGCACGCGTGCGCCACCACGCCCGGCTAGGGACAGTTTTGAATGTACCCTTCTAGGTTGATTAAGAGCAGCACTTTTGAGAAGGTCAGGATTGTTACACAGAAAGTAATTTGCATGAGATTCTTTTATACTTCATTTCTTTCTTTACGAGGGCTTTATGACATCTACAAGAATATAATAAAGACAGTGGGTATGGATCTCATCAAGGTGTTTGATCAAAGTCTTCATATCCACGAGGACAGACTGACAACATTTGGATTGGGTCAAAATTCTTTATTCAGAAAGTGTTTCCGACCCCCTGTCTATGAGACGTGTGATAAGAAATCAGCAGGGGATGGTGTAGACATTGTCCCCGCTGTTGTGGATTAACTCACCTGCCGTTCTCATGGACACTTTCGCTGGCAGATCACAGGGCTGTGTCCTTTGTGCTCTCCTGCTTGGCTTCTGTTGACCACGGATATGTCCCACTGGGCCTTAATCTCAACACAGATTCGATTCCTTCTTATCATTCTGTTTGTGTTTTTCCCCCCCGTTCCTGTTAGTAGTCAGTTTGTGAACATGGGATTATTCTTGCCTCTTTTCCACCTGTCCAGTTATCTAGTATTGTGAGAGTTTTCCTTAATGTTTTTAATTATATGTCTCTTTTTAATTGCAGCTCTCCTTTGTCAATAGATATGTTTTGTTGGTACTGGGGATTGAACCCAGGGGTACTCTATTATTGAGTTATACCCCCCAGCTCTTTTTACTTTTCAGTCTCACAAAGTTGCGGGACTGGCCTTGAACTTGTGATCCCCTGTCTCAGCCTCCCAAGTACAAGGATTACAGGTGTGTAACGCTTTATCCAGCTATCAGTTTTGATTCTTCATATTTGTTTCATTGAAATAAACTTCATATTTGTTTCCTAGTCATATTAATTTTCTTCACATACATTTTTGTACAAGTTATCTACACTGTTATGAAATTTGGGATAATCATAATAATAATAATTGGGGATAGTTGTTAGAATGAAGCATGAATGATGTGGATAAAGTGCCTAGTGCAGTCTGTCATGTCACAGAGATCAGTTATTATTAATAATAATTATTATTAATAATAAGCAGTCAGTTTTTTCCCTGGCTGCCCCCAATATACTAATTTCTTTCTTCTCTAATTCTTACATACTGGGCATTTCACATATATCCTTATGTTTTATTAATTCTTCTCAGGAGTATATCTCTTCTCTTTGCTGGTAGAACTAGTTTCTATAGGAACAGAGACCCTGTAAGTCATCGCATCCTTGGCATCATGAGCTTTGTGCTGTATACTTTCAATAGAAATTTCTTGAGGTGAAGACGATGTTTATTATGAGTTCAAAGAATGCTTATGCAAATGAATAAGCGATTAGTACTGAATAGCCACGAAAGAAAACCTAGATTTAAAAATTATAAGCATGTACATAGGGACATTTAAGATAGCAGAATTAGTTGTTTTATAGATGCTGTTGCATTTTTATTTGGCATTTGTGAGTAAATCCTTAGCATCGGTCCTGGATTGAGTCAGGCCTGCCTGGAGAAATACCCTTCTCCTAACACTGGTTTTGGGAAGCCATCGAGTTGAGATAAATGTGGAGTGTATACCTGCCTGTCTGCTGGTGCTGCTGCTGTGCCTGGATGGGGAACCAGGAGTTGACACGTAGGCCTTGGGTCTGTGGGACCAGTACAGCATCAAAGTTTGGTGGAAAATGGGAGGCTGCCTTTCCTCTCTTTCCAGGTGACTTACTCATTCTGTGGCGCTTGCAAACGACAGACCCCAATGAGATGAAGATGATGGACCCGCCATGTCTCCTTTTTACTATGCTGAATATATGTAATAACTCTGAGACTGAAGGTCTGTGTTGCTTCCTGAGTCTGAACATGAAATTAGACGGTAACAACTGCTGGGTCATTACAGCATTCTCAGTCCAGCCTGTGGAGATTTGAACACTAGTACCACACCGATGATTGTCACATGCTCATGGGAATTTTTTTTTGTTTAATTTTTATGAAGCCAAGAAATAAGTAGCTGTAGTAGATCTTACATGGTGTAGCCGGGATGTGGTGTTTCTAATGCTTTGACATGTGTTTCTTTTGCTCATCAGAAATCCCCGTCATTGATTATATTTGAACTTTTAAAATCAGTTATCCTCACTAAAAAGAAATCAAAGCAATTGTTATTTGGGAACGTGCTTTTGCCTATTCCATCTGCCATGGCAGGAGTTTTAGGTGACTTCCTTCTCTGGACAGGTGAGACCATTGGCTCCAGATCCGGGCACCGTGGAAGGTAGAGCAAACCTCGCTGGCCCTGCACATCCACCTTCCTCCTTTATAGATGTGTAACTGCAGCCAGAGAAGTCACACGACTTCCCCAAGGACACAGGAGCTGACAGTGAAAGTGGGAGGACACCCGGCTCTCCTGTTTCCCACCCCAGTGCCCTCTGAAGTGCTATCTCTTTTCTTAGCACCCCATTCATTAAGATTTCTTCGCTGCCTGAGTTTTCCTCCTCTCTCCTGACAGCCTACTGCATCAGAACCATCACTCACTGAACAGGTGCCCTTGGTAGTTGTATGTGTGAGAACTCTGTTATATTTTCCCAAGGAAGAATTTGCACTTAGTCACAATTATCTAAAAATACACTGGTCATGAACTTACGCTTTTTTTTTTTTTTGTCATTATGTACTCAGCTAAATACACTGGAAATACAGCTAGGGCTTTCCTTTATAACAGGGCCTTTCATTTGAAGCTAAGTGCACTCATGATAGGCTTCCTTGGACCTGTTCCAGAGTTATCTATTTTATCTTTTGCAGCAGCAACTTAAGAATATATCCTCATTTCAGAAAGTGGTAATTTACTTCTTGTTAACTCCCAGGCCATTTAGATTAAAAGATACTTCCTTAGGGGTTATGGCCTGTTATTCTTGCCAAGATGGTTAGCCCGCTAAATGTTCTATTCAGCCATAATGATTCATTGAATGTGCTATTGAACACTTAAGTATCTTTAAAAGAACTAACCCAGGTGACTTAAGATTTTCTACATGTAGAACTTCAGGCATTTAAACTGATCTTCCAATTCCATTTTATTTTAACACCTTTAATTGAGACATTAAATTGTCTATTGGGTTTATATGTTTCTGTATATATCCAATTCAGAGAAGCAGTAGAAATAAAATGAGCCATATATAACATGTTCTTTTTTTTTTTCCAGAAAAGTGAGATAGGGAATTTTCTCCATTGAAAAATCAGGACAAAAGTTGGTTTCAAGGAAATTATGCCAGTAAATAAAATTTGGCCTTTGCCTTCAATGACTTTGGCAAATACTGGAGTCAGATTTTCTGGTGTGGGTTATTTGAGTGACCTCCTTACCCGTCACACTTTCCAAACTGACCTTAACTCAGCTAGAGTGTTTAATTGTACCACTTGAAAATTGCCTTCATCAGAAAATAAGCTTAGATTCTGTAGTAAGATTCAAAAATGAGGAAAAGAGGTATTTTTAAAATTTTCCTCCTGCTTTTGGGAGGGTCCCCTTGCCTTTGCGTACTATCTTCCCTCAGCTTGAACGACCGTCTTCTTTCTCTGCCTGTTGCAATATTGATCATGCTTACGAGTTGGCATAAATATTGTTCCTTCAGAAGACTCTTTAGATTTCTTAAGTTAATGTACTTTTCCTTAGATAGCATGGTAGAAATAAGGAGACATAAAGGAAAGATGAGGAAGCCAGGCGTGGTGGCATGCGCTTGTAATCCCAGCACTTGGAAGGCTGAGACAGGAGGATCGCAGGTTCTCCGCCAGCCTTAGCTACTTAGTGAGGGCCTCCACAACTTAGTGACACCCTGTTTCAAAATAAAGTATAAATAGGGCTGGAGTATATCTTGAAGGTAGAATGCCCCAGGGTTAAATCCCTAGTAGTGAAAAAAAAAAGTCAACCCCCCTCAAAACAAAACAAAACAAGAAAACAAAGGAAGGATAAGGAAAATGTAACTTTAATATGGAAGCCTGTGCTAAAACTTCTCAAGCTAGTCACTCCTCAAGCCAGACTTGTCAGTCCAGATTGCTGGGGAATTTGCAAATTTTTACTCACTTAGGTTAATTCTCCTCCACTCTGTTATCTATCCTCAAAAGAATATATGTTGATTGGTTTAGCCAGGCCACACAAAAGGTGGAAAGATGGCTGACACCATGCTGGGAATGCTGGAAATTCACTCACTTGTAAAATATCTTGAAATCAGTAAATTATCACCTAGGAATAGTTAAGTAAGGGAGATACTATTCATCAACTGGGCCTAGAGGGGTGTTAGGTCATTGGTGGTGTGCCCCTGAAGGAGATAATAGGACCAACCCCACCCTTTCTCTCTATAAAATGAATGACTTTGTTACACAAAAGATCTGGAAAGATGACCTGACCATCTAAACAGGAAGCCCACTCACTTGTGATTTCCTTGGGCACTCTTTGTTAGCCATTCCACCTGTGGGTAGTTTAAGCAGAAGGGATACCTGTTGGCTACACAGTGAGGCCCCCTCCAGGGCCCAGAAGATGGGCCTAACACCCCAGATGGAAGGTGACCAGAGCATAGCCCTATGATTTTGGGGCTGAGGCCATCCTCACACACCTTCCCTTGCCACACCTCGACAGGTTTCCCTTGAAAAAGAGCCATGAACCTCCAAGGCGGTGTCTCTCACTCTGGAGCTGGCCCACATTTTCCCTCGATTGTGCATTTCTTGCTTTCCCCAATAAATCTCGAAATCTCTGACTTGCTTTTGCTGAAGTTGTTTTCATCACACAAGCCAAGGACCCTGCCAGTCCTGAGTTGGTTTCCCTGGTCTCTTGTCACTGAGAACGTCTTCTGACCTCACAGAATTGTCTCTTCTCCCATGACATTCCTATGCATTTCTTCCTGTGTTAGGACATCTCAGTGTGCTTTGTGTTAAATCCCATATATGTAATTTAAACCATTTTTCTTTTTACTTTTATACTTACAGGGATTAGGAACCCATCACTTAACAGGGAAGCCCATTCTATTTTAGACCACCTTATAAAAGGTTAGAAAGTTATTCTCTGTGTTAAGTGTATGCCTTCATGTACTTTTACTGGGCAGTCCTTTTGCCCTTAAGAGAAACATGTCTTTAGACATTTTTCTTAGTGAGTTTGGCTTAACACAGTACTGGTGAATTTGAGCTACCACTTTTTCCAATATCTTATATATCCTTTTAAAAATTCTATACTCTAGAAATCAGGTTATTCTGAATATGAACTATACCCTAGCCCAATTTTATTTTATTTTTTAAATTTTGAAACAGGGTCTCACAAAGTTGCTGAGGCTGGCCATGAACTTGTGATCTTCTATTTCAGTCTCCCAAGTACTGAGATTACAGGAAAGTACCACCATGCCCGGATTATACTTTGAATATTTATTTATTTATTTATTTTATTTATTTATTTATTGTTATCTTAGATTGAATCCAGGGGCATTCTGCCTCCAAGCCCTACCCCTAGACCTTTTTATTTTGAAACAGTGTCTCACTAAATTGCTGTTAAGTCTTGTGTTTCTGAGGCTGTCTTTGAACCTGTGATCCTACCTTGGTTTCCTGAGTACTGGTATTACAGGTGTGTGCCACCATGCCTAATTAGTTTGGATCTTAGCTGTCCCCCAAGGGCCCATGTGTTGGAGGCTTGGTCCTCAGGTCATGGCTTTGCTGGGAGGTGGTGGACCTTTGGGAGGTAGGGCCTAGTGGGAGGTCTTAGGAAATTGGTGGTGTGCCTTTGAAGGAGATAATAGGACCAGCCCCACCTTTTCTATTTCTTTCATATCCTAGCACCCCTCTCATGAGATGAATGACTTTGTTATACTCTCTGCCATGATAAGCTGCCTTGTCTTGATAAGAGCAATGGGTCTGCCTAACCATGGACTGAAACCTCTAAAACTGTGAGCCAAAATGAGCTTTTCCGCTGTATAAGTTGATTGTCTTGGGTATTTTGTTACAGGAATGGAAAACTGTCTTGGGTATTTTGTTACAGGGATGGAAAACTGACTACCACATACAGTTCATACCTAGCAATTATGTGTTGAATGAAATAATGGTTGCAAGTGCAAAGGAATGCAAACATTAGAGCATATAATTCATTAGTGTTTATTTTTATGCTAATCATCTATAAAAACAGATTTGCATAAATTATTTATAAACAAATGCGCAATACAAGCTAATATTTGTAGGTCCTTCTTATGAGCAGTTTCACTTTCTATGATTCTGTTTGCCTTTAGCCATCTATGGTCCAAAAATATTAAATGGACCATTCGAGAAATAACAATTCATAAGTTTTAAATCGTGCACCTGCTTGCACATGTATAGCGTAATGAAATCTTGAGACATTAGTCTTTTTCCCACCTAGGGCATGAAGCATCCCTTTGTCCAGTATATCCATGTTGTTTATACTACCTGCCTATTAGTTACTTTGTAGCTGAATTAGTTATCAGATCCACTCTTGTGGCTTCCCAGTGTATGTATTCAAGTAACCTTTATTTAAAAATGACCACAGAGCTGGGTGTGGTGGTGCACACTTGTAATCCCAGTGCTTGGGAGGCTGAGACAGGAGGATTGCACAGGTTTGAAGCCAGCCTTAGCTATTTACTGAGACTCTCAGCAACTTAGTGAGACCCTGTTTCCAAATAAAATATTTAAAAAATAGGTCTGGGGGTATACCCTGGAGGTAGAAAGCCCTGGGTTCCACCCCTAGTAACACACAAAAAAATAAAAAAATAAAAATGACCACAAACCAAAAGAATGGAGATGTTGGCAATTCATATATGCTAAAGAGAAGCTGTAAAGTGCTTCATTTAAGTGAAAAGATGAAAGTTCTTATCCTAATAAGGAAAGGAAAAGGAAAAAAAAAACATATACTGAGGTTACAAAAAGGAAAAAGAAACATATACTGAGGGTACAAAGTGCTATAGTACAGCCGGGCGTGGTGGCGCACGCTTGTAATCTCCGCGCTTGGGAGGTGGAGACAGGAGGATCGCGCTGGTTCGGAGCCAGCTGCAGCTACTTAGTGAGGCTCTCAGCAACTTAGTGAGACCCTGTTTCCAAATAAAATATAAAATAGGTCTGGGAGTGTAGCCCGGAGGTAGAAGGGCTTCCAGGAGCCCCAGTACCACAAAAAAAAAAACAAAAAAAAAAAACAAAGTGCTATAGTACAGTAAGATTTTTTTGAGATAACACATTTATGTAACTTACTATAGTATATGGTTATAATTGTTCTTACTAGTTAGTATTAATTTCTTGCTGTGCATAATTTGTAAATTAAACTTTATCATAGGCATTTACATATAAAAATCATAGTATATATTGGGTTTGGTACTATCTGAAATTTTAGATATCCACTGTGATTCTTTATATGTGTCCCTCAAAGATAAGGGGATCTACTATGTTACTATATTACCACTGGATAAAGTGGTAGGGAACCTATGAGATGAAAACTGAACAGAAACAAAAGGTGTTTTTTTTTCTTTCTTTTGAGTCAAAGCACTAAAATCCATTGTAAAAATTTAAGTGTTCTTTGGGTGTAGTGATACAGGCAGTTGGGATCATTCATAAGAAGGTTTGAGATAACTTAGTTTATTGTCTAGACCACTTATTTTCAAACTTAAAGCCATGACTCAGTAGTAGCTTTTTAATTCATTTCAGCAGCAATAAAAAAAAAAGAAGGAAATAGGAAAAATAGGAAAGAAACTTTTGTTTAAGTTAGGAGTGTGTGTGTGTGTGTGTGTGTGTGTGTGTGTGTGTGTTGTATATGTAAAACAGATTGTGATTTTTTTTTTTTACTTATTTTTTTTGCAGTACTGGGAATGGAACCCAGGAGCATTCTACTTCTGAGCTACACCCCCAGCCCAATTTATTTATTCTTTATTTTTAAACAAGGTCCCCCTGAGTTGCAAACGGCCTCACTAAGTAGCTGAGGCTGTCTGCGAACTGCTATCCTTCTATCTCAGCCTCCCGAACAAATGCTGGGATTACAAGTGTGTGCCACCACGCCTGGCGATTGTGATGTTTTATGTCAAGTTTTTATTTTAAACTTCTTTACTGGTTCATTGTAATTGTACATCACAGTGAAGTTCAGAGTGAGGAAACACACATGCACACAGCATTCCTTGCGTGTTTCCCTCTGGGGCCTTCCCTGCTCCCCTGCCCCAGAGAGTACAATCTCTAATTGGTTTCTAACAATCTCTCTCTGTAGGTTTTGTTTAATTTGTCCAAAATACATTGTGTAAACTACCTAGCTGTGTAGGCAATAGTGAACTAAAATCACAATACTATAGGTTTTTTTTTTTTCATCCTTTTAAGAATTGAGGCCTAGCGTAAAATTGGACAGAGAAATGAAGGTGAAGGTGTTAGGAGTCCAGATTTAAAGCCATAGTCTCTGTCTTTTATTTTCTTCTTTTTTTTTCTTCTGTACTGGGAATTAACTTCGGGCATTCTACCTCCAAGCTTTACCCTCAGCCTTTTTTATCTTTTATTTTGAAGCAGGGTCTTGCTAAGTTGCCCGGCATTTTGCAATTGGCAAGTGATCTAGGCTGGCAACTCCTGGCTTTAAAGTTCACTGAAACATTTGTAGTTTGTTCATCTGACTTGTTTTCTTTCCAGTGTCCACTGAGGTCGGTCCAGCTAAGAGGTTGGGGATTTGGAGGACTGGGAGTACAGCCAGTGGGCAGACTGCAGGGGTCTGGCAGTGTTGGTAAGGGCGATGGTGAAGGAGCAAGGGCAGGCCAGGGTGGGCTGTGGAGACACATGGAGCAAGGGCCAAGAAGACGTGAGAAAGTGTGTGGAGGGGGACCTGCAGGGATGCAGAGCGAAGTCCAGTTCTTCCGCCTTTTCCTTCCCACCCCTCCTTACAGCCCTGTTCTATTTCCCCTTTCTAGCTCCCCTTTACCTCCTCTTTCTTTCCCATTACCTTCTTGTTATCCCTCATATACATACATACATGCATACATACATACATACATACATATTACCATTTAAGCAATCAATATATATTTTTTGGTGGTACTGGGGTTCCTGGAAGCCCTTCTACCTCTGGGCTACACTCCCAGACCTATTTTTATATATTTTTTTGGAAACAGGGTCTTTTAAGCCAGCGCGGCTGGCTTCAAACCTGCGCTATTTTCCATTTTGTTGGAGTATAGTTTTTCAAAGTAGTTTCTGATAATCCTCTGGATTTCTACACTGTCAGTAGTAATTTCTCCTTTTTCATCCCTTCATAATTTGGGTTGATTCTCTTTTTTTTTAGTTAGGTTGGCTAGTGGTTTATCTGTCTTGTTAAGTTTTTCAAGAAACCGGCTTTTAGTTTTGTTGATTTTCTGTATTTTTTTTATTCTCTATTTCGTTAATTTCTGCTCTAATTTTAATAATTTCCTGTCTTCTACTGGCTTTGGGGTTCAATTATTCCTGCTTTTCAAGGGCTTTGAGGTGTGTTGTTAGGTTATTTATTTGAAGATTTTCTGTTTTTCTTATGTGAGCACTCAGTGCTATAAATTTTCCTCTTAATACTGCCTTCAAAGTGTCCCAGAGGTTTTGATATGTTGTATCTTTATTTTCATTTGTTTCTAGAAATTTCTTGATTTCATCTCTTACATCTTCTATGACCCATTCTTCATTCAGAAGTGTGGTGTTCAGTCTCCACTTGTTTATGTTGTTTCTCTGGGTCTTCTTATAGTTGATTTCTAGTTTCATTCCATTATGGTCTGAAATGACACAGGGAAGTATGTCACATTATTTTAAATTAGCTAGTGCTCATTTTGTGTCCCAGGATATGATCTATTTTGGAGAATTTTCCGTGAGCAGCTGAGAAAAATGTAAACTCCTCTGTAGTTGGGTGAAATATTCTATATGTGTCCAACAGGTCCATTTGGTTAATGGTGTTCTTTAGTTCTGAGGCATCTTTACTGACCCTTTGTCTGGAAGATTGGTCTAGTGTTGTGAGAGGTGTGTCGAAGTCTCCCAGTATTATTGTATTGGGATTTATGTGTGACTTCATGTCACAAAGAGTTTGATTTATGAAAGTAGCTGCACCTATGTTTGGGGCATAGATGTTGATTACTGTTATTTCCTCTTGCTGGATTATTCCTTTTACCAGTAAAATATGACCTTCTTTGTCTCTTCTAATAAGTTTGGGTTTGAAGTCTAACTTGTCTGATATCAGAGCTGCTACTCCTGCTTGTCTTCGAGTTCCATTAGCATGGATTACCTTGCTCCAGCCCTTTACCTTGAGTTTGTTCCTATCTTTACTTCTAAGGTGTGTTTCTTGTAAGCAGCAGATGGATGGATTCTGGCTTTTAATCCATTTTGCCACTTTATGTCTTTTAATTGGGGAGTTGAGGCCATTTACATTCAGTGTGATTATAGAGAGATAATTTTTAATTCCTAACATGTTAAGATTTTATTTCTGTTTGAGATACTGTTTATTCTTCTTAGCTTAGTTATCTGCTGGATGGGAAATCTTGTTTCTTTGGTTCTGGCATGTATTACCTATTTCTTCTTTGCAGTTAATCTCCTTGAGTATTTTCTCTAGTGCTGGTTTTGAAACATAAATTCCTTTAGTTTCTGTTTGTCATGGAAGCTTCTTATTTCCCCATCTAATTTGATACAAAGTTTTACTGGGTAGGAAATTTTTGGCTGGAAGTTGTTTTCTTTCAGAGTTTGGAATATGTTACTCCAAGCCCTTCTGGCTTTCATAACTTGGTTTGGGAAGTCTGGAGTGATTCTAATTGGTTTGCCTCTGAATGTCACTTGGCCCTTTGTTTTTGTTGCCTTTAAGATTCTCTCCTTGGCTCTACATTAGTCATTTTGACAATTATGTGGCGTGGGGATCCTCTTCTCCGATCCTGTCTAAAGGGAGTTCTATAAGTTTCCTGGACCTGTGTATCGACCTCTTGCTCTATGTTTGGAAAATTTTCTGCTATCACTTCCTTGAAGAGATTATTGATCCCTTTGGTTTTACCTTCTTTTCCCTCCTCTATTCCAATTATTCTTAGGTTAGCTCTCTTAAAATGGGCCCATATTTCTTCAATATCAAATTCCTGCTGCTGGATTTTTTTCCCTCTAAATTAGAGACTATGTGTTCATTTTTGGAGTGGTCATCTTCTAGGAGCAAGATTCTATTCTCCATGTGGTCTAATCTGTTGTTTATACTTTGAATTGAGGCCTTTACTTCACTGATTGCATCCTTTATTTCTTTTTGACTCTCTCTGAATTCTTTTCAAAAGTCCTCTATTATTTCTACAGTTCTTTTCCTGATTTGATCTTCTAGAGATCTCTGAATTTCTGTGTTATCAGGTTCTGATGTTGTGGGGTTGTGGGCATTCATTGCTCCATTGTTATTTCTCTTTCCCATGATTTCAGAAGTTTGTGCCTTCTCTGGGTTCTTCCCTGGGTCACTACAACTTCACTTAAGGTGCTCTGGATCTCGAGTCTGTGGTATCTCAGTCCCCACTACTCCTTTACTGGGTTGTATTGCAGAGTCTCAGACCCAGGGAGTCAATTGAGGCTGTTTTAGAGCATGGGGGTGCCAGGTTGGGCATTCTCCCACGGGGAGCTGCAACTATGGTGTGATATCTCTTATGCTGTCACTTGCCCACTGGTTTGGACTGCAAAAATCTCCGACCCAGGGAGACTATCTGCGCAAGAGTGCAGTACTGGGATTTCTCCTCTAGGGGCCGCAATTTGACTCATGGTTGTTGAATGCGCTGATGGAGCTGTAGTGGACTCGTTGAACTCACTGCTGCTGTGGCTGGCAATATGGCACCGCTGTCATGCCCTCGGTCGTGAGGCTGGCGTATTTCTTCTCTCGTTTTGAACTCCGCTCTGAGTCCCTGCAGGGTGTGCTGAGCCTGGCCCCTGGGAGTTTTAGACACTCATTGCTCCAAAAAAACTGCTGATTTCCGCCTGGCTGTTCCACAGCTGCTCACTTCGGCTCACTGTCCATCCCTCCTCTCTAGAGCCTGGTGGCTTGTTGAGTGTGCTGATCTGGAGCCGTCCGGTGAACTCACCGCTGCTGCCGGCAGTATGGCGCTGTTGCTGCGTCCTCAGCCGTGAGGCCGGCGTATCTCTTCTCTGGTTTTCAGCTCAGTTCTGAGTCCCCCTCTTCTCTGGAGTCTGTGCTGCAAGGGAAGATGGTCCCGGTGTGGCTCCGCCCTCAATATCTTTAATTGTATTGATGTATACATGCAGAACTTTGGGGAAATAATTGCCACCATGATTACAGTTTTGTTAACTTCTTTAATTCCTAACATGTTTTCTATTGTATGTTTGTTTCAACACTATGTTTCTCAGCACAGAAGTCTTAATGATTGCATTTAATTGTGGATATATTCATTTATTTAGTGTGATTTTGTCTTTAAACCCAGTGCCTCATGCATGCTAGACAAATGCTCAGTCACTGAACTGCATCCTTAGCCCTATTTGTGGGTTTTAAAATGTTTATAGATCAGCCTTTTTTTTTTATTTAAACAACCTTTGTCTTGAATTCTATCTTATCAGTTTTGGTACATCTCTCCCTCTCTCTTTTTAATATAATCTTGGCTCTGTCCTGTTTTAAACTTTGTCATTTTTTTGTGAGCTATGCCTCTTATAAGTAGTTTATGGTTGGATTTTTATTTATTTTTTTGCATCTAAGTTTTTCAATTCTATCCTCTTTTTTGACAATTATTTTTTATCAGGTGGTTTATGCAGGAGATGAAGTGAGGCATTGTCTCTAAAGCAGTAAGACAGGACAGCCCCTTCCTCTACCTTTTGTTCTACTCAGTCCCTCAGTGGATAGGATGTCCACCCATATCCAGAGGGTGTTTACTCAGTTTACCAATTCAAATGCTAGTTTCATTCTGAAACTAGAGACACACCCAGAAATAATGTTTAGTCTGACATAACCAATTTGACCCAGGGTTCTTTTTGCCTGGAATCACTTGGGAAGGCATCAGAAAGGCAATTTTATCAGATCTAAGTCTAATTATGAATACAGATTAAATGTCCTGTATCCAAAATGCTTGGGACCAAAAGTATTTTGGATTCTGGAATATTTGCCTGTATAAAGAGATACCTTGGGTGTGGGTCCAAGTTCTAAACACAGAACTCACTTATGTCTCATAAGTGAGACACAGACTGACAGTAATTTTGTATAATATTCTTAATGTGCCAGTGTTTTGTTCTTAGTGGCTCATATTTGAGGTCAGGTGTGGAATTTTCTACATGTGGCTTCATGTTAGCAATAAAAAGTTTCAGATTCTGGAACATTTCAGATTTTAGATTTCCAGACTAGGGATGTTCAACCTGCAATAGTATCAGGAAGAAATATGCCCCTTTAAATAAGTTTCTCAAAAAAAGTGCATCATAGCAAGAGGAAACATCATTGATAATTGAAAAAGGTGATTGACATTAGAAGAAATTCATTTGGTGTATTTTACAGCCTCTACTGCTTGGATTTTCAACATTAGAGGTAACTTGGTTTTGTTGATGTTACTGTTTCTGACTTTGTTTTGAAGAATGAATCAAAAGAATAATCTTCAAATTTTGTTTTAATTTCTTCTTTACTTATTTTTGAAATATAATGGATAAAATGTGATCATTGTGGGAAAAGACAAAATATGTAAGCTTTTACATGTTTTAACTTTTCTAATGTCCCTTTTATAAAATGCTATTCTTTGCTCCATTGCTTTTTCTTTGGTGTTCTTCATTTTTTTTTTCTGGTTGATAACAATTTTTTACACATTAGATTATTAAATATCCATTATTCTGTCATGTATGCTGCAGACTATTTGAAATTTTCTTTATTGTGTATGTTTTTGTTTGGGGGATGTTTTAAAAATTTACTAGTTACTGCTGGGTGTGGTGGCACATGCTTGTAATCCCTGCACTTGGGAGGCAGAGACAGGAGGATCGCACAGGTTCGAAGCCAGCCTCAGCTACTTAGTGAGGCTCTCAGGTACTTAGTGAGACCCTGTCTACAAACAAAATATAAAATAGGTCTGGGAGTATAGCCCGGAGGCAGAAAGCCTCTGGGTTCCACCCCCAGAACCACCAAAAAATAAAAAAATAAAAATTTACTAGTTAAGTCTGTCAATCTTTTGCTATGATTTTTTTTGCATCAGGCGTTATTTTTTGGAGATTTTCTTTATTCTTGAGATTATATAAGTCTCTGTTTTATCCTATTTTATTTTAAAATTAAAATAAATTTTTGAATTTTATATTGATTTGTATAGTGAGGAAATATAATTTTTATAAATAATAGTCAGGTGTCCCAATGCCATTTAGTGAATAATGTACTCTTTTCGTCTGGTTTGAAATGTCATCATTTTCATGTACGAATTTTTTTTTATGTGTGTGAAGTTCTGCTAAAATAATCTAGCTAATTATTCTGCTTTGTAATTTTTAATTTTTTGTCGTGCTGGACATTGAACCCAAGATTTTCTTCATGCTATGAAGTTCCCAGCCACTGAGATAACTCCCAACCCTAAACTATACTTAAATACTCATTTTTAAGATGAACTTGAGAATATTTTTGTTAGTTTTTCCCTCACGACATTTTCCCTCAAGAATTTTACTTAACTCATGGAATATTGTATAGAGAAGCATTAGTAGGTATAAAGATGCTGCTAGTGAAATGCTAGGTGACAATATATAAATTATGAATTTTATTATTTTTAAATTTAAGCTGACTTTTAATTTTATTTTTAACAAAATGGAACACCTTTTATGGAACATAATTTTCTTTTATATCAAAGCATATTGCTTGTCCTGATGAAATCTTAGCATTACAAATTTTCTAATAAGAAAAGAAAGTTTATTAATAGAGAACCTATTACTGAAGTAGTTCTCTAATATACCATGATTGCAGTAACTTTGAAGCCATGTAGATATGTAACACTCTACATGACTTCAATTTGAAAATTCTTAATTGCCAAGCTACCACTTTATTTAAGGACACACACTTCATTAAGCAAATTGAAAGAACATTTAGTCTCAAACAAGTTGACTTTTACAATTTGGGTTTAATTTATGAAAAATAAAAGCAATGCAGTGCATTATAATTGTGCATGCCAGGTGAGCTCTGCAGGGGTATATTCATACATACATAAAACATTTATTTGCGGGCCTCTGGCCCCGACCCTGGGTGGGTAGGCAGGCGCTGGCGGGGCACCCTTTGGCGACCCCCTCTCCATCCGGAAGGACCCTGTGGTCTGGGCCTCTGGCCCCGACCCTGGGCGGGTGGGCAGGTGCTGGCGGGGCACCCCTAGGCGGCCCCCTCCCCACCCAGAAGGACCCTGTGGTCCGGGCCTCTAGCCCCGACCCTGGGCGGGTGGGCAGGCACTGGCGGGGCACCCCTAGGTGACCCCCTTTCCACCTGGAAGGACCCTGTGGTCCGGGCCTCTGGCTCCGACCCTGGGCGGGTGGGCAGGTGCTGGTGGGGCACCCTTCCGCGACCCCCTCTCCACCCGGAAGGACCCTGTGGACCGAGCCTCTAGCCCTGACCCTGGGCGGGTGGGCAGGCACTGGCGGGGCACCCCTAGGCAACCCCCTCCTCACCCGGAAGGACCCTGTGGTCCGGGCCTCTGGCCCTGACCCTGGGGGTGGGCAGGCACTGGTGGGGCACGCCTAGGCGACCCCCTTTCCACCCAGAAGGACCCTGTAAAAAAGGAAAAGAAAAAGAAAAAAGGAAAATATCGGAGAGGGGTCAAGGAGGCCGTGGGGGATGCCAGGATACTGGAGATGCAGACAAAACTTATCCAAATGAACTGGAATTATTGGAAAAATTCCCCGCTAAGGAGGACTGCTTCTTTTCTACATTGTTAAGAATCTTGGACATCACCTGTAAGGAGAGAGACTTTAGCGGAGACCAAGGAGAAAGGTGGTGCTGAAAGCGGTCTCTGTGTTGGTGGTGGAGACTTGTATTCAGGAGAAGCAGAAATCGGAGCCTATCAACCTTATTTTTTTTCTTGGAGAAATTACACCAAAGGTCGAATGCTATTGTTGTGCATGCTTAGGAACACTGGACAACATTCAGAGTGGAAAAAGAGGTTGGGAAAAAATTGAAATGGTGGAGGCAGTGGCAATGGCAGTAGCCAGTACTCAGGGAAGGCAGAGATCTGATGCATTACACCTGGAACCTTTGAAGTAATGACCCCAGAGGCAAAATGCTACCACCATGCACCCTCGAGAACGTGGGACAAATGGTTGGGTGAAGAGGGTGCTCAGATTAGAGTCTGCCCAGGGGTGAGGCCGGCGACGGACACAGCAAAGCTGGGATTGGAGCCTGTCGTGAGGCAAGGCCGGTGCTGGAGCCTCTGAGGCCGAGATCGGAGCCTGCTGAGGGGTCAGGCCGGTGCCAGGGCCAGTGTGGCTGGGATCGGAGCCTGCCATGAGGCAAGGCTGGTGTTGGGGCCTCCGAGGCCCAAATCAGAGCCTGCTGAGGGGTTAGGCCAGTGCCGGGGCCAGCGGCCGGAATCAGAGCCAGCTGTGAGGCAAGGCTGGTGCTGGGGCCTCCGAGGCCGGGATCGGAGCCTGCCATGAGGCAAGGCTGGTGTTGGGGCCTCCGAGGCCCAAATCAGAGCCTGCTGAGGGGTTAGGCCAGTGCCGGGGCCAGCGGCCAGAATCAGAGCCAGCTGTGAAGCAAGGCTGGTGCTGGGGCCTCCGAGGCCGGGATCGGAGCCTGCCGAGGGGTTAGGCCAGTGCCAGGGCCAACAACCAGCATCGGAGCCTTCCGTGAAGCAAGGCTGCTATTGAGGCCTCCGAGGCCGGGATTGGAGCCTGCCGAGGGGTTAGGCTGGTGCTGGGGCCAGCGAGGCTGGGATCAGAGCCTGCTGTGAAGTAAGGCCGGTGCTGGGGCCTCCGAGGCTGGGATCGGATTCTGCTGAGGGGTCAGGCTGGTGCCAGGGCCAGCGTGGCCAGGATCGGAGCCTGCCGTGAGGCAAGGCCATTATTGAGACCTCCGAGGCCGGGATCAGAGCCTGCTGAGGGTTTAGGCCGGTGCCAGGGCCAGCGGCTGGCATTGGAGCCTTCTGTGAGGCAAGGCCGCTATTGAGGCCTCCGAGGCCAGGATCGGAGCCTGCCAAGGGGTTAGGCCGGTGCTGGGGCCAGCGAGGCCGGGATCGGAGCCTGCCATGAGGCAAGGCCGGTGCTGGGGCCTCTGAGGCCGGGATCGAAGCCTGCCGAGGGGTCAGGCCGGTGCCAGGGCCAGCGTGGCCGGGATTGGAGCCTGCCATGAGGCAAGGCCGGTGCTGGGGCCTCCGAGGCTGGGACCAGAGCCTGCTGAGGGGTTAGGCTGGTGCTGGGGCCAGTGGCCGGCATCGGAGCCTTCCGTGAGGCAAGGCTGCTATTGAGGCCTCCGAGGCCAGGATCGGAGCCTGCTGAGGGGTTAGGCCAGTGCTGGAACTAGCGAGGCCGGCATCGGAGCCAGCCGTGAGACAAGGCCGTTACTGGGGCCTCCGAGGCCGGGATTGGAGCCTGCTGAGGGATTAGGTCGATACCGGGACCAACAACCTGCATTGGAGCCTGCCGCGAGGCAAGGCTGGTTCTGGGGCCTCCGAGGCTGGGATTGGAGTCTGCCAAGGGGTTAGGCCGGTGCCAAGACCAGCGGCTGGCATCGGAGCCTGCCGTGAGGCAAGGCCGTTATTGAGGCCTCCGAGGCTGGGATCAGAGCCTGCCAAGGGGTTAGGCTGGTGCCGGGGCCAGTGGCTGGCATCGGAGCCTTCCGTGAGGCAAAGCCGCTATTGAGGCCTCCGAGGCCGGGATCGGAGCCTGCTGAGGGGTTAGGCCAGTGCTGGGGCCAGAGAGGCTGGGATCGGAGCCTGCCGAGAGGCAAGTCCGGTCCTGGGGTCTCGGAGGCCAGGATTGGAGCCTGCCGAGGGGTTAGGCCAGTGCTGGGGCCAGCGGCCGGCATCAGAGCCTTCTGTGAAGCAAGGCCGCTACTGAGGCCTCCGAGGCCTAGATCGGAGCCTGCTGAGGGGTTAGGCCGATCCCGGGGCCATTGACTAACATCGGAGCCTGCCGTGAGGAAGGCCAGTGCTGGGGCCTCCGAGGCCGGGATTGGAGCCAGCTGAGGGGTTAGGCTGGTGTCGGGGCCAGCGAGACCAGAATCGGGGCCTCCCATGAGGCAAGGCCGCTGCTTGAGCCAGCGAGGTCTGGATCAGTCCACCGGGTAGCCAGGCTACAACTGGGGCCGTCAAGAGTGGGATCGGTATTTGCAACGTGGCATGCACAGAGAAATATCACAGAAAATTAAAACCAGATGCTTCCCCTAATCAGCAATAACTAGGAGGAAAGGGGCAACAGGAAGTGGTTGAGCTATAGAAAAGGCCCTATAGTGAAGCAATTAAGGTGACCAATCAGAGGGTATGGAATAGGGGAGGATGGAGCCTCTTTAAAACACAGGAGGTACATAAACAAATGTATCAAAGTTAATCACCAAACAAGCATGGGATCAAGGGAGGGGGAGGGAATGGGATGGGGACTGGATGAGGGCTAATTGGATGATGTGTGCTTGTATATCCTCTCAAGTCTTGTAGTCCAGTGTGATGTATGATTACAGTGCACCAATAAAAATAAATTAAAAAAACATTTATTTGGTCTTTTTCCTTCCCTGTTCCTCCCTCTCCTGGCTCTTTCACTGGTCTGCTGGTCTCTCTCTCCTCATTTTCATGAGGTCTCTATTCTTTCTTAAAGGCTGCTTCTTAGAGGGTTTGAGTAGTGTTCTCAATTTCCAGCAGATGTCAGTGTTTCACAAATTTATTTATATGAGGTGGTGGTTTTGCCTGCAATCTCCAATGTTTTTACATCCCGCAGTCACGTTAACGGCACTCTGAGGATCATCTGAACTGGAAGGAATTTGGAGATCATCTAAGCCCATCTTTCATTTGTAGATAAGGAACAGGTCTAGGTGGGGAATGACTTGTCTATAGAGTGAGATTAAAACCCAGGTGTTGTTGTTTCTAAGACTTCCTCTTAAAGTCTGATTAAGACTAGACACCAAAATCATGGAGAACATGAACAAAAATATTCAGTGTAAAAGTTATATTTTGGAGAAAGGGAAACAGATGCCATTCCATTTGTTTGAGTAGGTATATGTTTAGACACTCTTTAGGAATAAGATGCTGGATTTTTGGATTATAATAATAATTGGGTAAAACTAATTGAAAGTGGCTGGTCAAAAACAGTTACTTAAATGTAGAATTACTGATCTAATGTCTTGTTCTTCATACCGACTGTGGAACTTAGCATATATATATGTCAACATCAGTATTTATATAACACCCACCCTGTCTCTGCACATAGCTCCATTGGTTGTATTGGAGAGGAATACTATACATAATTAATTTCTACCTATGCTGAAGCATGCTATCAAGTACTCTATAATCTGCTTCAATAAATATATCAAGTAAAAAATACTGTTGCTGCTGTACATTAGGCCAGTAGAAAAATCAGGGCAAAGATGCCAGGAGACCACTTAGGGGCAGCTTTAAACAATGTTATAAAGTGGACAAAAATCTCAGTTTCAAAGAAGTATTCTTCCTTTATTTGCCTGACTCACCTTTTGCTAGTTGAAAAGGCCATGGGCCATTTAATTGTTAGTGAGGAGTAAGGAACCTTCTGGGATGCACAGAAGCATCTAGCATACAGCTCTAAAACGGTGCTCTGGTGTGAAGGTGAATGAAGTAACTATTTTTTGAGCCTAAAGGAAGGTCGGAATTGCAAAAGTGGAGAGATTCAAAAGGCAGGATATATTCAGAAGTTGGAAGGCACATTTATGGGACAAGTGGTGAATAGGTTATTTAGAGCTTAAAGTCAAGAAGCACCGTCATTGACGTTAGATACATATGTGAAATTACCAATGCCAATCTCAATACCAAGTATGGAGAGGGGGAGGGAGCGGGGAGGGAGCCGGGGAAGCTCACCAACTACTGTGTGCCTGTGTATTTCTTTCACTCTAAACTACATCATGGTATGAGATTACAATGTGCCAACAAAAGTATATTTGGGGCCGGGCGTGGTGGCGCACGCTTGTAATCCCCGCACTTGGGAGGCGGAGACAGGAGGATCGCACAGGTTTGAAGCCAGCCATGCTGGCTTAAGAGACCCTGTTTCCAAATAAAAAAGTATAAAAATAGGTCTGGGAGTGTAGCCCGGAGGTAGAAGGTTTCCAGGAACCCCAGTACCACCAAAAAAAAAAAAAAAAGATATAAGAGTAGATAAGGTTGATTTGATTTTAAACTTTCTGAGTTGGAAGTCAAAGTGTGAGATGTGTTCCTAAAGATTTTTTGTTTTGTTTTAGTACTGAGGATTGAATCCAGTGACATTCTACCTCTGACCTATATACACCCAGCCCTTTTTATATTGAAATAAGTTCTCCTTAAGTTGCTCAGGGTCTTGCTAATTTTCTGAGGCTGTCCTTAGACTTGTGATCCCCCTGTCATAGCCTCCCAAGTGCTGGGATTACAGGTGTGCAACACCACACTGAGCTTCCTATAAACTTTAAACATTTTATTCTGAAATGATAAGTTTCAGAAATGCTGCGGTGAGTGCATCCTTCATACAGTTTTACTCAATAGAAACATTTTACAAAAGTTTGGACAACACAAAAGTCAGGAAATTGACCTGGGTGCAATCTCCAGACTTTATTAACATTTCATCAATTTTTACATGTATTCATTCTTTAAATTTTTTTTTTTGTGTGTGTGGAACTGGGGTTGGAACCCAAAGGCATTCTACCACTGAGCTCTACCCAGCTCTGTTTTTTATTCTTTATTTTGAAACAGGGCCTCACTACATTGTAGATGGCCTTACTAAGTAGCTGAGGCTAGCCATGAACCTTTGATCCTCCTGTCCCAGCCTCCCAAGTAGTAGGATTACAAACAGGCACCACCTTGCCTGGCTACAGGTATTCATTCTGGTGTATGTATGCACATTTCTATGCAATTTTCGAACATGTATAGATTCTTGGTACCACCACAACAGTAAGATACAGAACAGTTCTATTTCTAAAGAGAAACTCCTTTGTGCTACTTCTTCTTTTATACTTTTATTGGTGCATTATAGTCTCACATCATAATGTGGTTCATAGTGATGGTGACACACATGCACACAATATTTGGTGAGCTTTCCCCTGGCTCCCTCCTCATTCCCCCTTTCCCCATGCAGGGCATTGAGATTGGCATTGGCATTCTCACATATATGCATACTATCAGTGGAAATGGTTCCTTCATTGATACCCTCTCCCCGCCTCATCCCTAGACCACCTCCCTGGCTCGGCTGGAGTTTCTCTTCCATTATCTGACATTCCTCTGGTATCCTAATTACTCTCTAGCTTCTGCATATGAGCGAAAACAGAGGACCCTTCATTTTCTGTGACTGGCTAATGTCAACATAATGTTCTCCAGGTCCATCTATTTTCCTGCAAATTACATTATTTTGTTCTTCTTTATTGCTGAGTAGAATTCCACTGAGTGTATATCCCATAATTTTGTAATTCACTCATCAGTTAATGGACATCTAGGTTGGTTCCATAGTTTGGCTGTTGTGAAATGTGCTTTATACCAAAATAACACCCAATCAAGAAATGGGCAATTGTGCTAAATCGACACTTCACAAAAGAAGAGGTACAAATGGCCAATAAATACGTGAGAAAATGTTCCACATCATTAGCTATCAGGGAGGTACAAATCAAAACTACACCAAGATTCCATTTTACTCTAATCAGAACGGCAGACATCAAAAAGGCAAACAACCATCAATACTGGCAAGGGTGTGGAGAAATAGGAACTCTTCTGCACTGTTGGCAGGATTGCAAATTAGTACAGCTGCTATGGAGATCAGTGTGGTGATTCCTCAGGAAGTTGGGAATGGAACACCATATGATCTAGCTATACCACTTCTCTGTATCTTTCCAAAGGGATGGAAATCAGAATATTATTGTAATATATACTTATCTATGTACTAATATATACTTATCTATATATTACTATGTAATATATACTTATCTATGCACTCTTTTTAAGACCTCAGAAGACTTTAAGGGAAAATCATTTGTCTTGTTTGATAAGTGAAGGTATAGCCTACTGGTGCCTGGAGTATGGGGGCTTGTTTGTAGCCCAGAGACATGATCAGTAAGAGCCTTCTTAGGAATCCCCCTTATAAATTTTTGCTATAATATGAATTGATGGTATAAGAAATATAAAATATTTTCTTCAAACTGCAAACAACAACATCTCCATTTTGTGTTAACTTCTGTTTTATGACACCCTTTTTGCCCCCATTTTAAAATTAGCTTCTGTCTCTCAAATTTTTGGAAACCCTCAGCTTACAGTGCTGTATGTGGATGAGATTAGAAAGTTAAAATGTGTAATCATGCTGAATTGTGAGCCCAAGGCATCACCCATCAGGTCAAGGGGCAGGATGGTGTCAAGGGTGAAGCCAGGCAGAGTTCCTGCTCTGGGTGCATGCTTCCTAGGCTTTGTGTCCATTGCATACCCTTTAGCAAAAGGAAAACTTTGCCTTATTGGGTAACTTTCAAGTGTTTATTTTTCTCACCAGTCTCACAGTGGACACTTTTATAGCAAATTTTATTAGGAATGAGACTGTTTAGGAATAGTCTATGAAGAGTTTAAAATTGCAGCAAAGACTTAGTTGGTCATTCCTAGAATCTCACAATGATACCATTTGCTCATCCTGTTCCTTTCCCACATCCAGTAGAGTTTTGTTTTCCTAGAGACTCAGCTTGGCTCACTGTAGCCTCTGGTGTCTACTTCATTTTCCTTTCAGGGGCTGATCAAGGGATCCACTGGTTCCACTTGCAGAATTAAATAGATTTCTTATTTTTCTGGTGGAAGCATTTTTCATCTTGGTCTAAATGTATCCTTCTGGTCATGCTTTTATTTCATTCATAAATCCTTCCAAAGGGAACTGTTCACTGGCTCTGAACACATTTCATTTCTGTGCATATGGCATCATTTTGTTCTTTTTATTGTTGTATGTCCCATAATTTTATAATCCACTCATCTGTTGATGGATACCTAGGCTGGTTCCATAGTTTGACAAATATGAATTATGCTGCTATAAACATAGATATGTATGTGTTACTACGATAGTCTGGTTTCAGTTCTTTTTTTTTTTTTTTTTTGGTGGTACTGGGTTCCTGGAAGCCCTTCTACCTCCAGGCTATACTCCCAGACCTATTTTTTTATACTTTTTAATTTGGAAACAGGGTCTCCAAAGCCAGCGCGGGCGGCTGGCTTCGAACCTGCGTGATCCTCCTGTCTCTGCCTCCCAAGCGCGGAGATTACAAGCGCGTGCCACCACGCCCGGCTGGTTTCAGTTCTTTTGGGTAGATACCCAGGAGTGGTATAACTGAATCATATGGTAGGTTCATTTCCATTCTTCTCAGGACCTTCCCCCACTGTTTTCTAAAGTGGTTGCACTAATTTGCAGTCTCACCAATATATCAGAGTTCCTACTTCTCCACATCTCCACTGGCATTTATTATTATTTGTGTTTTTGATGATTGCCATTCTAATTGGGGTTAGGTGAAATCTCATAGTTTTGATTTGCATCTCTATGATTGCTAATGATTTTAAACATTTTTTAATATGTTTATTGGCCATTTGTATTTTTTCTTTTGTGAAATGTCTCGTTCAGTTTCCCATTTTTGATTGGATTATATGGTTTATTTGGCAATAAGTTTCTTGAGGGTTTTTTTGGTACTGGTGAGGGAACCCAGGGGCATTCTACTTCTGAGCTACACTCCTAGCCCTAGTTTTTAGTCTTTTATTCTTTGAAACAGAGTCTCACTGAATTGTGCAGGGCCTCACTAAGTAGCTAAGGCTGTCCTGTTCGGGAATCATGATCCTCTGGTCTCCACCTCCCGAATGCTGGGATTACGAGAGTGTGCCACCATGCCCAACTCTTGAGTTCTTTATATATTCTAGATATTAGTCTTCTCTCAGAGGAGTAGTTAGCAAAGATCTTCTCCCATTCTGCTGGCTTTCTCTTAAGGTTCTCAATAGTTTTTTGTGCTGTACAGAATCTCTTCAGTTTAATATAATCCCATGTATTAATCCTTGTTTTAATTTCTTGTGCTTTGGGGGTTTTATTGAGGAAGTTTTTACCCATGCCTATATGTTGGAGCATTGGTCCTATGCCCTCTTCAAATAACTGCAAAAGTCTGGTCTAATTTCCAGATCTTTGATCCATATTGAGTTGACACCTGTGCAGGGAGAGAAGGTGGGATTTATTTCCATTTTTCTACCTATGGATAACCAGTTTTACCAACACCATTTGGTGAAAAGGCTTTTTTCCAGGGTATGTTTTTGGTCCCTTTTAATTTGTTTCTGAATCTTCTGTTTTGCTCCATTGGTTTGTGGGTTTTGTTTTTTTTTTTTTTTTTTTTTTGGTGGCACTGGGGTTCCTGGAAGCCCTTCTACCTCCGGGCTACACTCCCAGACCTATTTCATACCTTTTTTTAATATTTGGAAACAGGGTCTCTTAAGCCAGCACGGCTAACCTGCACGATCCTCCTGTCTCTGCCTCCCAAGCATGGGAATTACAAGCGTGCACCACCACGCCTGGCGGTTTGTGTGTTTTTTTGTGCCAATACCATGCTATTTTTTATTACTAAGGCTCTGTAGTATAGTTTGAAATTAGGTATTGTGATACTTTCTGCATGGTTCTTATTGCCGAGAACTGTTTGGCTATTCTAGATCTTTTGTTGTTCATATGAATTTAAGGATTGGTTTTTCTAGATTTGTGAAGAATGACCAGGGTATTTTAATAGGAATACTTTTGGTATGAGGTTCATTTTGATATTTATTCTGCCTATCCAAGAACCTGGGAGATCTTTCCATCTTCTAAAATCTTCAATTTCTTCCTCTAGTGTTTTATAGTTTTCATTGTAGATATCTTTTACCTCTTTGACTAGATTTAGTCCTAGGTATTTTATTAAGTTCTAGGTTATTATAAATGGAATGTTTTCTGAATTTTTTTCCAGTGGATTCACGATTGGCATATAGAAAAGCCTCTGATTTTTTTAGATTCATTTTGAATCCAGACATTTTGCTGAATTTATTAACTACAGCTGAATACACAATACATACTATGTCCTTGGCCACAAAGCAAGCAGTAGCAAATTAAAAAACTGTGACAGAATTTCTTGCATCTTTTCATACCATAATTAAGTGATAGTAGAAATTGACAATAAGAAAATCTAGAGAAATTACATAAATACATGAACATTGAATGCCATACTTTTGAATGAGGACTGAATTATAGAAGAAATAAAGGAAGAAGTAAAAAAAAAAAAAACACGTACTAGAATCAAATGAAAATAGAGACACAACATATCAAAATCCCTGGGATACTTTGAAGACATTATTAAGAGGAGAATTCATAGCACTGAACACTCACATAAGAACAGAAAATCACCAAATAAACAACCTAAGGACATACTTCAAAGCCTTTGAAAAGTAGAAACAGTCAAACCTCAAAGCTAGAAGACAATAAATCATTAAAATCAGGGCAGAAATCAATGAAGTAGAGATAAAAAAAATCAATACATAAGACCAACAAAACAAAATCTGGTTTCTCAATAAACAAATTAGATAAATTATTAGCCAATCGAACCAAAAGAATCTGCCCAAATTACTAAGATAGGAGATGAAAAAGGTGATATCACCAACGACAACTATACTCCAACAAAATGGAAAGCCTAGAAGAAATTGACCAATTTCTAGACATATAGACATATACAATCTTCCTAAACTGATTGAAGAGGGTGTAGAAAATTTAAGCTGACCAATAGCAAGCAAAGAGATTGAAACAACAATAAAGAGGATACCATCAAAGAAAAGCCCTGGCCCAGATGAACTCCCAGTCAAATATTATAAAACCTTTATAGAAGATCTAATCCCAAAACTTCTCAAAATATTTTATGAAATAGGGACAAGATTCTCTCAAACACATTCTATGAAGCCAACATCACATTAATACCAAAATTGAATACAGAAAGCCCAAGGAAAGAAAAGTACAGACCAATTATCATTGATGAACTTAGACACAAAATTTCTAAACAAAATACTAGCAACGTGCATTCAAAACCATATCAAGAAAAGTATACATCATGACCAAGACAGGTTCATTCCAGGGAACCATATCAAGAAAAGTATACATCATGACCAAGACAGGTTCATTCCAGGGATGCAAGGCTGGTTTAGTATATGAAAAACAATCCATGTAATTCACCACATAAATAGAACTAAGGACAAAAATCACATGATCATTTCAATAGATGCTGAAAAAAATTTGACAAAATCTCGCACCCCTTCATTTAAAAACACTGTAGAAAACTGGCGTTAGAAGGAACTTACTTCAACATCATAAAGACAATGTACAATAAACCCACAACCAAAATCATACGGAATGGAGAAAACTGTAAGAATTCTCTTTAAAATCAGGAAAAAGACAAGGATGCCCACTATCACCACTCCTGTTCAATATACTATTCAAGACTCTTGCCAGGCATGGGACAGCAAGAGAAGGAAATCAAAGGAGTACAAGTAGGAGAAGAACTGAAATGATCTCTATAGATAACATGATCTTATACTTAAGAGACCCCAAAAACTAGTAAGTGCATTTTTATTTAACCAAATTGTTTGGTCTTTATTAGGAGTTGCTTTTCTCTTTGTCCTATGAACAGAACCTTCCATGTACTGAGTTATTATTAATGGCTATTTATTGACTTGATTTAATTGAATTCTGATTGAGGTGCAAACTTCTGAAATCATTTTTCTCCTTCCTTTTTTTAAGCTGCTCTAGCAAATTTCAGAGCACATTAAGGGTTTCAAGAGCAAGTTTCTTACCCACCAGAAAAGACTTATTGAAGCAAATAGCAAGGCTAGCTGAAGTGAAAAAACCACTTGGAATTCATTGGAAAAGAACATTATATAAAATGCAGGTGCTATTATTTGAAAGCAATAGGTTACTTTATCTTAGACTTGCAGTAATAGAATTTGTTCTAGATGGCACAAAGCTCGTATTAGCTGAGCTATGAGTCCTCCTAGGCATGGAAGAAGAGAGCAAGCAAAG
This sequence comes from Muscardinus avellanarius, assembly GCF_963383645.1. Taxonomy (NCBI): domain Eukaryota; kingdom Metazoa; phylum Chordata; class Mammalia; order Rodentia; family Gliridae; genus Muscardinus; species Muscardinus avellanarius. The sequence continues at coordinate 143,610,742 of NC_137788.1, read as the reverse complement.
AAATATAATGTACCATATAATTTCATTTTAGTTAAATGTACTGAAGCAGAGAGGTTGCAGGACTTTCAAGTGTCCATTTGTCTTGGTGTGAAAAAAAAGTGGAAGCCAGAGGGAAGTTTCTATTTTGCTAAGCTTCTATGACTTAAGAATTATGCAATGCTGTAATTATTTAGAATAATGACTTTAAGGACTCATCTAAAAATGAGAAAAATAGCAAAAGCCCCCAAACTACCATTTTATTTCTGTATTTGAAGAAACTCTTTTTCACTGCTCTCAGGAGTAAACCATTCTTCCTTGAGCACAACAGCTCATGAACCTGTGCCATGGGATGGGCTGCCCTCCAGACTTTGCCTAGTGCTTCATTCTTTTTTGTTTGTTCATTTCTTTCCTTCCTTCCTTTTTTCTTTATTTTTATTTATTTATTTTTTTTTGTGGTAGTGGGAATGGAACCCAGGGGCATTCTACCTCTGAGCTACACTCCCAGCCCTTTTTTTTTTAAAAAAAATTTTATTCTTTGATTTTGAAGCAGGGTCTCACTGAGTTGCAAAGGGTCTTGAGGCTGTACGCGAACCACCATCCTCCTGTCTCAGCCTCCCAAATGCTGGGATTATGAGCATGTGCCACCATGCCTGGCTTTCCTTCTTTATTACTGTAGTTAAGAAACCGATACTACAAAATTTACTATCTTAATAATTTTTAAGTGAACACATCAGTAGTGGTAAATATAGTCAAATTATTGTACAACATTATTTCTAGAAATTTTCACCTTGCAGACCTGAAATTCTGTACCCACTAAACAATTCCCCTTTCTACCCTCTCTCTAGTCCCTTAGCAGTTTCCATTCTGCTTTTTATTTCTCTGAGCTTAACTATTGTAGACATCTGATTTAATCATATAATATTTGTCTTTTTGTGACTGGCTTTTTTTCTTGACTGTGTCACACAGAATATACAAGGAGTTACTACTAGTCATCTTTTTCATGGCTGTGACTAAAATACCTAACAAGCACAACTTGGATGGAGAAAGGTTTATTTAGGGCTCACAATTTCAGAGGTATAACTATGTTTAAATTTTTCTATGCCTCTTTGTTTAGCCTCCTGCAGACCCACACTTTGCCTTTTCGCTTGCTCAGAGCTCAGAAGGTTAAGTTTAGAGAACTACATGGCATCAGAAGGCACCAAGGAGCTGGGTTGGTGGTGCATACTTGTAATCCTAGTACTTGGGAGGCTGAGATAGGAGGATCATAGGTTCGAGAACAGCCTCAGCAACAAGTGAGACTTTCATCAACCTAGCAAGACCCTATCTCAAAATAAAAATAAAATAATGGGGGTAGGGGTGTAGCTCAGAGGTAGAATACCCCCAGGCTCAATTCCCAGCCCCCCAACCCTGAAAAGGCACTGAGGGAGGGGGAGAGAGAGAGAGAGAGCGAGAGAGAGAGAGAAGGTGCTGCAGAGTGAGGTGGGGTTTTGATCCTCCCACCCCGGTACCTCATTCACACGGCTTTCTTGCAGTCCCTCTAAGTGTGGCTTTTTTGGTGCCGTCACCATGTGTTCCCGTCCTAATCCCTTACACCATTAAGGCCTAGTGGTGGTCAAGGCTTCCCAGAGTAACTTCTTAAGTGCTACCTGCCATGTGCGTTATCCCTTTATTAAACCACTGCCCTTTCCCCAGTCGTGTGCCGCCTGTCCCCCGCGTGGCCCTGACTTGCCTGGCATAGACACTGTGTCCAGCCTGACTGAGCCTGCCCAATGTTGCTCATTCGGATTGCTCTCCAGGCAGGGAACAAAGAACTCTGATGCTTCCCCGGCCAACGGGAGCACCAGAGCTCAAATCTAGCCTTACAGATTCTGTGCCAGCACGACACTGGCTTTTCACAACATCGCTTTGAATCTGGGCTTTCCCACTTGGAAAAAGTAGACAATAATGTTAGGTAGCTAGATGGAAATGAGTAGAGCAAGATTGGGACAGATCTGAGGGAAAGTTAAGTCAGCTCTAATTAATGGAAGTACAGGACTCTGCTTAGCTTCAGTTAGAGAACCTGGGGGCCATCAAAAGGCTAAGCTGACTGCATGCATATCCTCTTCCCGGGGTTCACTTAGGCACCAGGAGGAAGGTTTCAACATGGTGAAAGTGTAGTACACAGAGGCACTAAATTGTAGCACCAAAAGAGACAGTGGCCTCCCTAAATGCACATGTGTGGTGTGTGTGTGTGTCGGGGGGGGGGGGTTAACACATGGACGACTTGCTGCCATTTTTCCACTCCAGAGAGGTATTCGTTCCATACCCTTTCTCTGCAGGGCAACCCCTTTCTTCTGTGCTATTTTCTGCTCTGGGAAGTTGCCTTTTTTGGACCCTTTCTCCGGAATATAACCCCTTTATAATTTTATTTGAATCTGGGCTTTCCCGTTCTCATGCACTGTACCCTCCTCCCTGAATAAATCTCATACTGCTTCTATTTGTACTTTCCATTTGAAATCTGTGTCTCAGAAAAAGCAAGAATGGAGGAGGAGATAGTCACCTTATAACATTTATATCTGGAGAGATCATCACCCTGTAACAAAAATACTTCCTCATGGGACTGCCAGGCCAATGAAATGAGGACATGTCTCTGGCACTGGGTGAAAGCATCAAAAAGCTGTGTAGAAGAGTAACTCTGTTGTTGTTGGCTTGTAAAAGGTGCTCCTCTGAAGGGCAGGGCTGTTTGTAATGGACGAATGCTTGTCCATCAGCTCTGTGTCAGAGACATGGCTCCTGCTGTGCTCAGGGCTGAAGCTGTCTCTTGACAATGTCTCTAGAGGATGTCTGTCGCCTGCACATTTCTAGTTGGCAGAAGGGGGCAGTGGAGAGCTAGGCCTGCCTTGGGAGGTGGTTTGGGCTCATACAAAATCTACATTACATCTCCACTGAAAGATGGGTGTTAACGGTTCAAAGAGAAGTAACTTTCAGAGTCAGCAGAAAGAGAAGGCATTACTCACATCCCTGAGTAGAATATAAGCTAGCATTTATAGAGTAATTACTAGATTTTTACACATCTCCTTTTTTTCTTTTTTCTATTTTTGGTACTGGGGATGGAACCCAGGGGTTTTCTACCTCTGACCTACACTCGCAGACTTATTTTATATTTTATTTGGAAACAGGGTCTCACTAAGTTGCTGAGAGCCTCACTATAGCTGAGGCTGGCTTCAAACTTGCACGATCCTTCAGTCTCAGCCTCCCCAAGTATTGGGATTACAAGTGTGCGCCACCACGCCCGGCTCCTCCTTTATTTCTTTACTTAGTCACTCTATAAATTAGGTATTGTTATTTTTCATATCCAATATTATCATTCCTATCCCAGAAATCAGGGTTTAAGGAAAGGTTCAGTAACTTGACTGATGTTTCCTAGCTAATACTGGTAGTTGTGAGATTTGAACTGAGACAGTCCTCTGAAAGTCCACATACTCAACTGCTGTGCTAGACTGCCTACAGGGCTCTTGTCCTTGGCATGCTAGAAGGTTGGTATTTCATTTTATTTTATTTTGAAGATTTAAAGAAGTTTATTAGAAAGATAGAAATACAGAAAGTAGAAATACAGCTCCATACCAGACTGGCATGGAGGGGTGACTCGAAATGAATACACCCTAGAAGGTTGGTATTTTGAAAAGATGCTTTAAAGCTAGGCAGTTCCTGTATTTTGATGCAAATGCCAGTGCCCGTGCTGAAAGAAAGGATTTTGAAATAATGCAGGAATGATCAGTTACGGAAAATCATGTCTTTAGTAGATGATTCTTGCTACAGTGTGTTTGATTTTACATGGAAATTCCCACATGACTACAATATGTTGTGATTAAACATAGCAGGTAGTGCGAAGGTACATTTACAATATAATTTTAAAAAACACCAGTCTACATTAGGTGGTTTAGTTGACTACTCTTTAAATGCAATACGGATTTGCAGGGAAATATATATTTTTCAATGTCCGGCTTGTATATATAATCTGAGTTTGAATATGTTTTATCATTGTAGTCACTTAAATGGTTGGTTTGTTGTCTTGTACACTCTGTACTGTCTTACTATGAGGGATTGATTCAAGGGGTTGTGCTTCAATCTGTTTTTTTCTAAGGCAACCATAATAAGTTCAAAGCATATTGTATTGATTTTTTAGAATTCTGCCACAACAGCTATCATGAATTACTGGTCCTGCACTTTATTTTAGGATTTCAGCTTCCTCATGTTTTAGAAGTATGTTTGATGCAAGTGCCTTTGCCTCTGCAATCTGCTACAAGACCCAACCAGTAGGCATGTAACAATCGATGACGTTGACATTTGGTGTAATAGCTCAGAGACTGTCTACATCATAATGCTTCTTCATTCTAAGTGTTAGGTGAAGGTGCTTTGATTGGCGTTTCATAGCTAATACATGATGGTGCTGAGAATCAGGCCTGGGCATCCTGTCTAGAATCCCGTACACTCTGGACAGGCAGAGCTCTTCGTCTCTAAGGCATTCGGCCTTGTCGTGTTCCCTCCAATGTTTGTTTAATCCCACTCTACCTTTTGGCAATGAGAGCAGTGTAAATTGTTGAGTCACTAGTCACCTGGGACGGCTTTATCTCATGGCTGAATGATCATAGGACGAGTGTGACCTCTCTGAGCATCAGGTTCTATGAAACAGAGCTGATGATATCTGCCTTCCTGACTTTACTGGTAGATGAATAAAACCTTTTCCTCCTCTGATCCTTAGGGTTTAGCATGGTGCCCAACATGTTACAGGCATTTAAAGAATGCTGGTCTCTGTGTTGTTTTCCTCTTGTAAAAGCTGCACTTTGGTTCAGAATTAGGCATCTCACGGCACGGTCTGAACAAGTGACTACTGGATATAGTCAGGAAACTAAGATAAACATGGTCAAAGGGCCACTCATTTATCTCTTACTCTTTTTCTTTCATAGTGAATAGAATTGAGCATAACATCTCTCTAGGGGGAAAAAAATTCTTCCTGGAATGAGGGGATAAGGATTCCTACTACTTAATGTATCATAGGCATTCTTTTCTCTTTTGTGGTACTTGGGGATGGAACCCAAGGACATTCTACCATCCAGCTACACCCCCATCTCTATTTTTTATTCTTTATTTTGAAACGGTATCTCACTAAGTTGCAAAGGTCTTCACTAAGAAGCTGAGGCTGGCTGTGAACCTGTGATCCTTCTATCTCAGACTCCCAAATCCTGGGATTACAAGGGTGGGTGCTTCACCACGCCCGGCTGATCACAGCCATTCTTGCTGTGTAGGATAAAAGCTGGTCACCACAGTGAGTGGATGGGATGATTCGATGGCAGGCTCACTGAAGTTCGTTACATGAAGACTGCTGGGCTAAGAAAAGAGTAGAAAGCTCTCAGAGGAGTGGAGAGCAGCAGAAGAGGAGCAAAGACACACAGGCAGGAAATCATGAGGCGGGTTTGTGAGACAGGGAATCAATCCACTTAACTGGTGTTAGTTACCAGGGTGCTGTGGGAGATGGTGTGGAAAGGTAATGGGGATGAGCCGGCAGTGGATTCTGTCTACCTGGAGAAGAGGAAAGTGAAGGTCATCTTTAAGAGGTTGTGGTTGGCTACATTGTGAGCAAGGAGGAGCCAGGCTGAAGGCTTCATTTTAGGATTGGGACCAGGAGTGACTGGAGGCTGGATAAACAGATGAACTTTCAGGAGGAACGGCACATTCAGAATTACAAGAGGAGAAGAGAACTCTGGCTGTAGCGCAGAGGAGTAACTGGAGGAGGTACTGACACATGAAGTTCCTGAGGAAGAGTTTGTAGAAGATGTGACCATGAAATGTTAGGTTAAAAAGAATTAGAAAGATGCCGGGCGTGGTGGCTCACACTTGTAATCCCCGCGCTTGGGAGGCGGAGACAGGAGGATTGCGCAGATTCGAAGCCAGCCGTGCTGGCTTAAGAGACCCTGTTTTCAAATTTAAAAAGCATAAAAATAGGTCTGGGAGTGTAGCCAGGAGGTAGAAGGGCTGCCAGGAACCCCAGTACCAACCCCCCCCAAAAAAAAAATTAGAAAGAGGAGGGTATATAATAGCAGTACCTGTTGAAAGTATAGTAGAAAGTTCTATGTACTTTCTAGGTTCTAACACTTATTATTTTCAGCCTTCTTTTCCACATTAGGGCAAAGTTGTCCACTGGCTGAACTGATTACATTCTGAAAAGCTTAGGCCAGAGTCTGAGCTCAGGGCATCCTAGGAGGCATTAGTGGGCTGCCTCTGGGCCAGAGTTCTAAGGTTATAAAGTATGTATAAACATGCTTTATACATATTAAGTTTATACATACTAGATTGCTGCCTCGCTGGCCAGAGTTATAAAGTATATTTTGTGAAAGTAAACTGAATCCTCAAAGCCTAGTTTTCAGACCTAAGAATAAGTAAAAGCATTTATAAAATCCTCTTTCCTACTCAGGCTCAGTGGCTCCTACCTGGAATACCAGTACTTGGAAGGCTGAGAGAGGAGGATTTTAGGTTCAAGAGGATTTCAGTGCATGGGATTTAGTGAGCGTCTCTCTCTCTCTCTCTCTCTCTCTCTCTCTCGGGAAGGAACCCAGGGGCAATTCATTTCCAAGCTACACCCCCAGCCCTAGTTTTTAGTCTTTTTATTTTTGAAACAGGGTCTCACTGGGTTGCGAAGGGCCTTGCTAAGTAGTTGAGGCTACTGGCGAACCACGGTCCTCCAGTCTCTGCCTCCTGAATGCTGGGATTACAAGCCTGTGCCACCATGCCTGGCGTGAATCCTAGAAAGGACTGGTACTGTAGCTTGGAGGTAAAATAAAAAAAAGAAAAGAAAAATAATGTTTCTTGCACTTCCTTTCAAGGCTTACGTAATTCCTAGGTCTTTTTTTTTTTTGGTTGATGAAGCTTCAGCTTAGCATCTGTTCTTATCTCTCACCTTTTAAATTATTCCTACTCTAATGGTTTTCTAGTTCTTAGACCCAATTTACCCATTCTACTAATTTGGTACTGTCAATGCTCCTCTTTTTCTGAAACTCTCTCTCCTTTTATCTATGTCAAGGGTTAGCACACTGCAGCCCGTGGGCCAAATCTGGCCCTCTATTTGTTTTTGTAAATAAAATTATATCGGGCCACAGCTATGCTCATTCATTTATATATTATCAATGGCTGCTTTCATAGTGGTAGAATCCGATTTTTGGAGGCCGTTTAGTAATGGCAGTCTCTGTAAGTCTCTGGATTAATCCTGGAACAATCCTCCTATACACTATCTTACCAGAATCATCATTCTTATAACAATGATAAGGGATGTCAAGACAGATATCATTATTCTCTTCATTTACCAAACCATTTTCTGAGCTTTCAGCAAGCTCATTTGCTAGGGTGGTTCATCCATATATAGAGCTAGTCTATTTTCTCATGTCATCTGACAGGTGGCATCCAGTTGTTTAGCTGTCCCTTCCATACAATATAAATAATTAATTCACTCTACATTTAAAGACAAACAACATACCATATAATTTAGCATATTGACTACTAATACTCTTTCCACTGGTACTAATAATTTTCTTATAAAGGTTATCCATGACTATCTGTCTTTTGTTTTTACGTATTTGGCAGAGCCGTCTGTAAATCAAGTGTCTTGTTTCTTCTTTGGTGTCGGTGGTCTTGGACCTGCAAATATAAAGACTCAAGTTTTGGACACCAGTGCCATATACTTTCTTCTGTGAGCCTAAAAGCAGAAGCACCACTATAAATTATAATGTAGGATATAGAGGGGAGCCAGAGTCAGAAGATATTTAAATTATGTGGCTGGTCTTTTAAAAGAGTATGGCTCTTTTACCCTAGAATAGAACACTTGTTTCTGGTTAAACTTTTCTGTTGGGTATTCAAGACCAAATGGGTAGCCCTACGTGAGGCCAAGCTAACTTTTTATAAAATTATTTTACTGTTAAGGTCAGTCAAGGCTCCTCAGAATTACTCTGAGGGACTTTGTGAGGCTTTTCCTCTACGAGTTGTGCCATCTGCCAGGATGGGTCAATGGTCTCGCTGACCACATGGCGTCCCTGGAAGCATAGGGGACGTTTGCCCTCTCCAGTGTCCCTCCTTCCATAGAATATGAATGGGTGGTTCTCAGTTTTGGGGGTCTCCACATCTCTCTAATGGGGAGCTTTGGTGACTTACCAGAGTTTACAGAACCTCGGGAACTCCATCATTCATTCCCTGGGTTCCACTTGACCTTGGAGGGCGGGGGCAAAAATATTGGATGTGTTTTCCTAACCCTTTTATTTCCTGATTTTTTTTCAAGTCTTAGGTGTTGAATAACTAGAAGCTCAGTCTCACTAGTCCTTTTTAATGAATAGGCATCGACATTATAGCCTGTTTTCCAGGCAGTGGCTATCATAACATTTCCATGGCCTGGAAAGCAGGCTATAATGTTTTCTAGGCTAGTTTTTTTTTATTTATTTATAAAATTTTACAAGGAAAAGATCAACATCTTAAGAAAACTTAGTTGTTTTAAATATAGAGTTAAAGCTTTAATGAAACTCTTAGAAAACCCTTTAAATAATTCTTCTTAATTATAACCAAAGATATACAATTTCTTTTATGTGTCTTATCCTTTACAAATCACTTGCAGTTTCCTCGAATTCGCTCTAGTTTGCTTAACTTTCAGTTTTGTTCTCATCTTTCTTTTCCCCTATGGGACAATTCAGTCATTTAGGACAAAAATATTGTCATGCAAAATCCTTTCCTCTTCCTTTTAACCTTTTTTTTTTAAATTAAAATACATCCGCATATCAATAAATTTCTTTTTTATGTATTGGGTTTCCTTTTGCTTTAACTCTTTTTCTTTTTTTAAAATACTGTCATTGAGCTCACCTTAATTTTAACTCTGGCTGACCCCCTGGAACATGGCAGACTCAGCACAGTTGTGAGATTGCCTCAAATCGGCCGCTGACGTCATTTTCGGTGTTTTGGAGCCCCCGCATCTCCTTAGTCTCTGCTTGTCCTCCACATTCTGGCAGCCCATAGTGACCGGGGATCCTGGGTGGGCTCAAGGCCTGGCCGGCTTGATGTGGTCTAACTGGGCTGTACCTGTACTTCCATGATCTCCTGCTGGGAGGGTGTGGTCGTAGGGCCTCCTCCTCCGCAGCTCCCTGGGTCTCTGTGGCCTCGCCCACTGTGGACCTTTCCTTACTCAGAGTGACCTTATCTACTTTGTGAATGAGTGTGTCCACCTCAGAGGAGCTGGGGTGAGGGGGAAGCGAGAGTGGTACTAGGTGTATAACATGAACTTCTGCCTTTATCATTTGATGTCCCTTCAGCCATTTACCTTTTTTTTTTTAAGAACCCCATCTCTCTGGACCCCAGTTTTACACATGCCTTTCTGACCAAAATGCAAATTTATAAAAACTTTCTGCTTTACTTTTTTCCCCCTCAAAATTCAGTGTACAACTTGCCGAATGCTAACATCAATATCCGCAGTGCAGTTTGAATACTTTGCTATTTGAGATTTTTTTATTCCCATTTAATCAGACCATCCTAATAAACCAATACAATCTTAATTGACTAGCCTGGCCAATATATATATATATAATATATATATGTATGTATATATATATATAATTTTTTTTTAATAAAAAAATATTTTTTTGCAGTACTGGGGATGAAGCCCAGGGGCATTCTACCTCCAGGCTATACCTGCAGCCCTATTTTTGAAACAAGGTCTCACTAAGTTGCAGAAGGCCTCACTGAGAGGCTGAGGCTGTCTGCAAACCACAGTCCTCCTGTCTCAGCCTCCCAAATGCTGGGATTGCAAGCGTGCACCACCACACCTGGATAAAAATCATTTTTAATAACATCTTTAACTTTATGAAACTTAGATAAACTTATTTGTTAAAGATTTATAAATCGTGTGAACTAGAAGGTATTTTGAATAATTTTTCTTAAGTTTATGAGCACTCATTGATCTGTAATTAATATATCCAATTCTCATCTGGCCTAACTTCTGACAAAAGACAGCCAGCTGTAATGGGGGCTTGTGGGGCTAGATGGAACAATAACACTTAATTATCCTTTGTTTCTTTTTGCCCTAAGTTCTTGGATTTTCTCCCCAGTATTTAAGCATTAACCCAGGTGGCTGTCTGAGGGAATATTTTCATTATTATTATTATTATTATTATTATTAGTAGTAGTAGTAGTAGTAGTAGTAGTAGTACTGGGGTTCCTGGAAGCCCTTCTACCTCCAGGCTACACTTCCAGACCTATTTTTAAATTTTTATTTGGAAAAAGGGTCTCCTAAGCCAGCGCCCGCGGCTGGCTTCGAACCTGCGTGGTCCTCCTGTCTCTGCCTCCCAAGCGCGGGGATTACAAGCGTGCGTCACCATGCCCGGCTGCTGCTGCTGCTGCTGCTGCTGCTGCTGCTGCTTCTTCTTCTTCTTCTTCTTCTTCTTCTTCTTCTTCTTCTTCTTCTTCTTCTTCTTTTTCTTCTTCTTCCTCTTCCTCTTCCTCCTCCTCCTCTTCCTCCTCTTCTTCTTCATCATCATTATTATTATTGTTATTATTTTGGTGGTACAGGGGGTAGAACCCAGAGGCTTTCTACCTCTGGGCTATACTCTTAGACCTATTTTATATTTTATTTGGAAACAGGGTCTCACTAAGTTGCTGAGAGCCTCACTAAGTGGCTGAGGCTGGCTTTGAACCTGTGTGATCCTCCTGTCTCAGCCTCCCAAGCGTGGGGATTACAAGTGTGCGCCACCACGCCCGGCTCTCTCCCTCTTTTTTTTTTTTTTTCTGATCAGAACTTTATGTACTTTGCTTGTTCTCTGTTCTGGACACCTGACTCTGAGTGTTAGGAGAGGCCCACCCCCTTTTCAGAGGTCTCTAGTACTCTGCCGAGATACTTCATTTGTCACTGGGCCTCTTCCTCAAGGGAGTCTCAGGTGCTTCTTACTGATAGGCAGATGGGTACAACTCCTAGCTATGTTCCTGGGGCAGCCATCACGCCACACGTAGCTGCAAGTGGACCCGCAGTTCAGAACTCCACCTTGCTCCCTGTCTTTAATCACGCCTCATTCACATTCCCACAGCCCTTGAATGACCTGGCCATGAAGTCAACGCTCATTATCGCCTCCTGTGGTGTTTCTTACCTTGGTTTCTGCATGAAATTATTTGATTGTCAGTATTTGCTGTATACCGGCTGCAGTATTTGCTTAGGTCTTTTCCCACATTGCCAAGAGACTTTTACCACCAGGTCTCAGCCAGGTAGGGACCTGCCAAGTTGTCTCCAGCACCCAGGGCCACCACATGGAGGCAGTAGGCTGCATCCCCCTCGAGTGGGGAGCCCATGACACTCACCCAAGTGTCCAGAATCCTGGATGCACCCCCAGGTGTTAGAAACAGATTTTAGAGAAGCTGAAAATAAAAACTCATGGAATCAAAAGTACCTCAGCAAGGCAATTTGTTTCTGTGCAGAAGGGTGCAAGCACGCTGGGCGGCAGCTGCTCAGCCTTTTATCTCCTGATGTGAACGTCACTTCGTCATTCCCCATTGGCTGGAATATGGCTTGTACAGTCTGATCCGGTTGACTAGTTTTCACTGGGCAGAGAAAAACTTGAAACCAGTACAACCCAGAGTGGAGCATGTAGATGGGTGTACCAAAGTTACAAAATATATGCCTAAGCTACAGTTACAAAACAGAAGCCTGCCAGTTACTATGTAAATTTCATAGAAAGATTGTTTTCCTTTCTTCCAATAGTATCTGGCAGAGTTAAGCAGTTATTACACAGACATGTGGCCTGCAAAGGCTAAATTATTTATTTTCATCATTTATAGGAAAAAGTTGCTCATCCCTATTCTACAACCTTAGTCTCCTTTGGTTTTTCTTGTTCCCTTTTGTCCCTGCTGAATTCTAAAACTGGGAGAATAAGTAAGAGCCAGTTTTAAAGGTAAGATTGTAAAAGATCTGATTAAAAGCAAATGACAACTTTAAGTCTGAAGAAACCCTATTTCTTTTCTTGTCAGCTGGTTTGAGAAATAGTGCCTTAACTCTCTCTTGATAGTTCTTAACTATCACTTGTAATCGTTTTTGTTTTTAAGCGTAATAATCATAAATAGGTGCTTTGCTGGAGAGTTTTTAGGTATTATCTGATTTACCTTCCATAACCAACTCTATTTTACAGATGAAAAAAAAATTAACATGAATTGGGCAGTGGCTCGCCTGTGGTCATACAGCTCAGACATGGCCTCAGGGCCCCTCATTGCCACACCAGATTGCCTTCAGGGTTTGCCAGTATTTCAGAGCAGAACCAGATGAAAAGAAAATGTTTGCAGACACATTGGGAGAGGAAGTTTGCATCAGAAAGCCAGCGGTGCTAGAGGAAGGCAAGCAGCCAACGCTGACTCAGCAGAACAGTCAGGTTTCCAGAGAGCTTTCTGAGCATCTTGGTGTAACCCTGATGGGGATTAAACAAAATCAGGATGAAGGTCTCTTCTTGTACATTGTGCCAAGGTCACTGCCCTCTGTCAATGAGCCTTTGATTTGAAAACAGAGCCGTGCCAGAATCGTATGAAGAAAATTTGTAGCCGGGCTATGGCGCACGCTTATAATCCCAGTACTTGGGAGGCTGAGCCAGGAGGATGGTGGGTTTGTGGGCAGCCTCAGCAACTTAATGAGATCCAGTTTCAAAATAAAGGATAAAATAGGGCTGGGAGTAGAGCTCGGAGGAAGAACCAACGCCCGCCCCTGGGTTCATTCCCCAGTACCACACACAGAAATAAATTAAAAAATGCGTGTGGACTGAAGGGTTTTTGCCGGTTTTCCCCACCGAGTTTCGACTTTGTGGTATGTTAGAGTGAGTCTAGGATCTACCTTTACTAGTGGGCTTGGCCCACAGGGTGGGATTGGCAGGTGCAAAGAACGCGTATTGAACTCGTACCTCATCTTCATGCTGTAGGGATTCTTTGCCTTTGGGGATGGAAAGCAGTCAGCATTGTGTTGTGAATGTTTTAAGAACATAAAGGGCCCCAGCTCTGTGTGTGTGTGGGGGATAGATGGATACGAGGTAGTGCACGTGGTGAGAGCACTAAGACGTAGGAAGAACTTCAGGAATGCCAACAACTGGGTGGAACCAAGCAGAGTGCATTGCAGGCTTGGGAAGATGTGACGGGCCCCGCCCATCAGCCAGTAAGTCCGAGAGCTAAGATGGCGCTGAGCGGAAATCTTCCCCAGAGCACTTAGGTGGTAAACAGCTTTCAGGAAGTGACGACAAGAGCATGAGATACACGGGAACACCGCATGCCATAGGGCAACAGCCAATGGACTGGCTGTTGCCATGAGTTGTGCACGTGAACAGTCTGCTGATTGGCTGTTGGGCTCTATATAAGGGAAAGATCTCTGGGGGGAAAGGGAAGAGAAGAGAAGATTTACGGGAAGAAGATTTGCGGGAACTGTACAAGAACCTGGGGTAATAAAACTGCTTGAGGAAGATCGTGTAAGAGTCGTCACTGCGCGCGACAAGTGGTTGGCCCGTACGGGGACCTTCGCTTTGATCAGAACCTCGGCAGTCCAGGGCAGCCGGCTGGTAAGTACTCCTTGACTCCGAAAAGGGAGGAGGAGGCTCCGTTTACGGAGGGTTATTTTCCCCGATCAAAGGGGGCTCCATTAAGGAGGATATTTAGTAAATAAGGCTCGCGGATAAGCGAGGCTCGCGGAAAAGCGAGGAACAGCGCTGTATTTTCCCCGATCAAAGGGGGCTCCATTAAGGAGGATATTTTTTAGTGTAAGCAAGTTAGAGAATCGGGCTGGTCCTGATTCGACAAGATGGGAAATAGTCCATCTCACCCATTGCATAAAGCATTGAAAGCTTTGTTGAAAAGTAGAGGCCTAAAGCTTAGGGACAAGACAATACAAGATTTTCTCGAACAAATAGATAGGGTAGCGCCATGGTTTACAGTATCAGGGAATCTTTCTTTAGCAAGCTGGGATAAATTGGGAAGAGACGTAGAACGCGCCGAAGAACAAGGTATTGTCACAGGAGGGACTCGGCCGCTTTGTCGGCTGATTCGTGCCTGTTTGGAAGAAAGGCGCTTTAGAAGATTTGTGCAGGAGGGCCAGGCAGCTTTAGACGGTGTAAAAGAGGAACGTTCAACTTCCTCTAAAGTGGCCAGTGAGGAGGATTCAGAGTCAGAGGGGGAGGATGAATCTGAGGAGGAATTAGAGGCCATTTGTAAACAAGTGAAAGCTTTTGAACTGATTAAAGAGGAAATTTCGCCTCCTCCGTATAACCCTTCTGCGCCCAGAGCAGGAGAAGGTGTCTCTTTTAGTAGTCAGATGTGGAGAGATGCGGGAATTTTTTTAGCAAATCAAGCTTTCCCAGTTTTCCAGCTGCAGGAGGGGGGAAATCGTTATCATGAGCCTTTGGACTTTAAAATAGTTAAGCATCTCGCAGAGTCAGTTCGCACATATGGGTCGTCAGCTGCTTTCACTATAGCAATAATAGAGAGTTTACATCGCTATGCCATGACCCCAGGAGACTGGCAAAATTTGGTTAGGGCCACCTTAAATCCTGGCCAATATTTGGATTGGAAAGCTTATTATATAGAATATGCCACTGAACAAGCTGCACGTAATCGAGCAGCAGGAAATTCAGCCTGGGATATAGACATGCTGATGGGCCAAGGACGATTTGCTAATCAACAGCTTGGGTATCCACAACAGGTGTATGAACAAATCAACAGACTCGCTACCCAGGCCTGGAAGGCCCTCCCTAACAAAGGAGAGGTATCTGGTAACCTTACAAAGATTACTCAAGGATTGACTGAACCCTTTTCAGACTTCGTTGCCCGTCTAGTAGAGGCTGCGGGAAGAATTTTTGGGGATTCTGACGCGGCCATGCCGCTCATTAAACAATTGGTCTATGAGCAATGCACTAAAGAATGCAGACAGGCCATCACTCCTTACAAACATAAAGGCCTAGAGGTGTGGATGAAGGTGTGCAGGGAACTCGGAGGACCCTTAACCAATTCAGGACTTGCTGCAGCCATTATACAGGCCTCCGGACAACAAAGTAAGAATAGTACCAAAAATGGCAATTGTTTTTCCTGTGGAGCGACAGGACACTTAAAACGAGATTGTCCTAAGTGTAGGGCGTCCCAATCTTATCCTTCTCCTCCTGAGTATTGTCGTCGATGTAGAAAAGGAAGGCATCCTACTTTTGAGTGCCGTTCGGTTAAAGATATCGATGGCAACCCCTTGCCCTATACTGGAAAGCAATCATCAAATACTCAGACAAAAAACGGGAGGGCGGGCCCTCGTTCCCAGGGCCCACAAAAATATGGGAACCCTCAGGTGTATGGGGCCATGGAGACACAGCCACCTCAGTGGCCCAATTTACAGCCTCCGGAACAGTCCGGCGAGCCACTCCAGGTTCGGCAGGATTGGACCTCTGTGCCACCTCCAGGCTGGTATTAACGCCACAAATGGGGGTTCAAATTATTGAAACAGATTTTCAAGGTCCTCTGCCACCTAATTCTGTTGGCTTACTTTTTGGAAGGTCTTCCTCTACCATGAAAGGACTTGTAGTCCATCCGGGGGTTATAGATGAGGATTATACCGGTATCATCAAAGTGATGGTTTCAGCGCCCCGGGGTATCGTTGCCATTTCCCCTGGGGATAGAGTGGCACAGTTACTTTTGCTTCCCAGTCTACATGGTATGTTTCCTTCAGCAGAGGGACGACGCGGTATTGGTGGGTTCGGTTCTTCAGGAAATGAGTTAATATCTCTTGCCTTTGATATGGGAACTCGTCCCTTGATAACCTTGGACGTGGAAGGCAAGCAAATCCTAGGACTTTTAGATACTGGGGCAGATAAAAGTGTCATCGCCTGTAAAGATTGGTCATCTTCATGGCCCACTCAAAAGGCTACCGGAGAACTTAGAGGTTTGGGTTATGCTAAAACCCCTGACCTCAGTGCTAGGGCTTTACATTGGAAAGATCAGGAGGGACATAAGGGGCAGTTTGAACCCTATGTGCTGGAGCTGCCAGTTTCCCTCTGGGGAAGAGATTTATTAGTGGACATGGGATATTCCTTACAAAATACATCTTATTTCCCCCAAGCCCATAATATTCTCCTTCGCCAGGGCTACCACCCTTCCTACGGGCTGGGAAAACACCTCCAGGGACGTAAAAGCCCAATTCCTACTAAAGAAAAGAGTGGTCGCGAGGAACTGGGTTTTGTGCAGTAGCCACTGAGGAGGCAATTCCCATTACCTGGAAGACGGGAGATCCAGTATGGGTTCCTCAGTGGCCTCTCTCCCGTGAAAAGCTTGAAGTAACAAGGAAATTAGTACAAGAGCAATTACAGTTAGGCCATATCCGGCCATCCACCTCTCCTTGGAATACCCCGATTTTTGTGATAAAGAAAAAATCTGGAAAATGGAGGTTATTACACGACCTCCGAGCCATAAATAGCCAAATGCAGATTATGGGGCCAGTCCAACGAGGGCTTCCACTCCTCTCTGCTATTCCGAAGGAGTGGCCACTTATCAGCATAGATATAAAAGATTGTTTTTTCTCCATCCCTTTAAATCCTGCGGATACTCCTCGTTTTGCTTTTACTGTTCCCTCTATTAATCAAGAGGAAATTGACAGTAGATATGAATGGGTGGTCCTCCCACAAGGAATGGCCAATAGCCCTACCCTCTGTCAATTATATGTAAATAGTGCTCTTGAGCCCGTAAAAACCAAATTTCCAGAAATTCGGTGTATTCATTACATGGATGACATTTTGTTAACCACAAAAAATCCCTCCATACTTGAGGAGGCTTATTGTCACCTTGTAAAGATTTTGGAAACTCATCAATTATTCATCGCCTCAGAAAAGGTACAAAGAGGAGAAAATATACACTTTCTTGGCAACATTGTTCTCCCCCATGCAGTCCTGCCTCAAAAATTAATCATCCGCACTGATCAATTAAAAACCCTCAATGATTTCCAAAAACTGTTGGGAGACATTAATTGGGTTCGACCCTTTTTACAAATTCCTAACCATGCCTTGAAACCTTTATATAATCTGCTCGTAGGCAATCCTCAATTAGATTCTCCTCGCGTCCTTACCGATGAGGCCCGCCATGCGTTACAATTAGTAGAACAAGCACTTACGAAAGCGTCTCTCCGTCGAGTGACCCCTGGACAGCCATTATGGGCTTGTATCCTGGCCACTGAAAAACAGCCTACTAGTGTTCTTTGGCAACAAGGACCCCTTCTTTGGATTCACCCCAAAGTCTCCCCTCAAAAGGTAGTTGAATATTATCCCACCAGTGTAGCAAGCCTTGCCCTTAAAGCCATTCAGCAGTGCATCCAACACTTTGGCAGAACGCCCGATAAGCTGGTGGTACCGTACACTGCTCTGCAAGTACAAACGCTGGTAGCCACTATTGATGATTGGGCTATACTTATGTGCTCTTTCAGTGGTGAAATAGACAATCATCTTCCCAAAGATCCATTGTTACATTTTGTTCTGGAACATCCTCTCATTTTCCCATTGGTCACTAAAAACAAACCTGTAGCTAATGCAATTAACATTTTTACTGATGGATCCAAAACTGGTGTGGGGGCCTACCTAATAGAGGGAAGCGATCCTGTTATCATCCAATATTCACATACCTCTCCACAACTGGTTGAATTAAATATTGTTTTAGAAATTTTTAAGAGAGTTTCTTCTCCTTTCAATTTATTATCAGATTCACAATATGTGGTTAATCTGGTTAGATCGCTTGAATGTGCGGGTCAACTCTCTTTACATACTCCTATTCATTCTATGGCTAGCCAAATCCAGATTTATATACATTTAAGAAAGACACCATTCTTTATCCAGCACGTTAGGGCACATACTGGATTAC
The DNA here is from genome assembly GCF_963383645.1 of Muscardinus avellanarius. Taxonomy (NCBI): domain Eukaryota; kingdom Metazoa; phylum Chordata; class Mammalia; order Rodentia; family Gliridae; genus Muscardinus; species Muscardinus avellanarius. Next base: position 143,592,868 of record NC_137788.1, on the reverse strand, counting down.
CTGGCCCTATTACATATGGAAATGATCTAGTAGATAAACTCACCAAGATACATATGATTTTTTCTCTTACTCAAATGCAACAGGCACAGGCATTTCACCGTCAATATCATGTAAATTCTAAAACATTACAACAGCGATTTAAAATCCCTCGACATCAGGCTCGGGAAATTGTAAAAACCTGTAATGCCTGTGCCCCTTTTTTACACCCCTCACATGTGGGCATTTGCCCACGAGGCTTGCTCCCTCTACATCTCTGGCAAATGGATGTAACTCACATATCTGAATTTGGAAAATTGAAATATATCCATGTTTCCATAGATACTGTCTCTGGAATTATTCATGCATCTGCTCATGCCGGGGAAAAGGCACATGACGTCGTCAATCATTGCCTTGAGGCCTGGGCAGCATGGAATATGCCTAAAGAAATAAAAACTGATAATGGCCCGGCTTATACTTCCCAAAAATTCACATCTTTTTGTTCACAGATGGGAATAACTCTAAAGCATGGCCTTCCGTACAACCCTCAGGGACAGGGTATTGTGGAACGCGCCCATCGTACTCTTAAAGAATGCTTGATAAAACAAAAAGAGGGAATTGGAACCAATATGAAACCGAAGCAGCGCCTATCCTTAGCCCTTTTTACTTTGAATTTTTTGCAATTAGATGTCAATGGCAAGACTGCTGCCGATCGTCATTTTGCCCCCTCGGGTACGAGCCAGGGTTTCGTGCGTTGGAAGGATGCCCTCACAGGGCAATGGAGGGGACCTGACCCAGTGCTCACATGGGCCAGAGGCTCTGTTTGTGTGTTTCCACAGAACGGCGCCGATCCTGTCTGGGTTCCAGAGCGGCTGACTCGTCTGGTGAAACAAAAGGATGATGAGCCATCGACTGATTCTTTTGGGGACCATGATACTGTGGAATTCCAAGGATAGGAAGTGATCCACAATGGGGGCTTTTGACTGCTTTTTCTTTTCTATTGCCTTTGAGTCATTCTGCTCAAGTTCTTCCCCGCTTAATCCTTTTACCTTTTCCCCTTAAAATTGGCACAGGAGCAAATTCTACTTTTGCAGGTTATAATTTTACTTATTAGAGCCTGACCATGGCCTTTCATTCTAACCTATTTGATCTGTGGCTTCTTTGTGGGATAAATGGCAGTTGCACGGATTTAGCTCCCCTTGTCATGATTAATGATAATGCGTTTATTGCCGCTAATCTTTCTTGCGAGCTTTCTGCATATCCTACAGATAACCGGTCATCGAAATTTGACAATTTGACAAGACGGTTGCGGTTGGAGATCATCAAAACCAATACTACTCAAGTTGACCCGGTGATGGCCCGCACCTTGATGTCCTGGATCCAACAAGCAGCTCGTCATTTAAAAGAGTGGGCTGGACTGGGTGCTCTTGGTCTTTGTCTGGTCTTACTGTGTATCTTATGTCTCTATTGTCTTAGAAAACTAATCCGTCAGCGCGCTACAGATCAAGTGCTCATAGCTCAGGCATTTGCAGCCATGGAGTTGGGACAATCCCCTCAAATATGGCTTGCGGCGATGGGAAAGTCTTAATGACAGGATGCCAGCTAGGACTGCACTCGGGACCCCGGGAGGGTGCATCCCGAGGAGGGCATGCTCAACTGCATACGGGTTGCCACTGATTCTTGTCCCGTCCCTGGCAAAAGGTGGTGGGCCTAGAAGCCCCTTCCAAACATACAGGGGTTGAGTCCTCTGTCCTCTCCTGTCTGAAAAAACAAAAAAGGGGGAACTGTGACGGGCCCCGCCCATCAGCCAGTAAGTCCGAGAGCTAAGATGGCGCTGAGCGGAAATCTTCCCCAGAGCACTTAGGTGGTAAACAGCTTTCAGGAAGTGACGACAAGAGCATGAGATACACGGGAACACCGCATGCCATAGGGCAACAGCCAATGGACTGGCTGTTGCCATGAGTTGTGCACGTGAACAGTCTGCTGATTGGCTGTTGGGCTCTATATAAGGGAAAGATCTCTGGGGGGAAAGGGAAGAGAAGAGAAGATTTACGGGAAGAAGATTTGCGGGAACTGTACAAGAACCTGGGGTAATAAAACTGCTTGAGGAAGATCGTGTAAGAGTCGTCACTGCGCGCGACAGGAAGATGCTTGGATTCACCAGGTGGCAGATGCAAGAGCAGACCAAGAAGGGACTCCGAAGAAGCTGAAGCCGGGGTTGAAAGAAGAAGTAGTAGCAATTCTTTAGGCCAAGGGTCCAACAGCCAGTATCCCACATAGGATGTCAGACCCTTACCTACTTGTGAAGGGCCATTTCAGAGCCTTATGCTACCCACCCAGTAATCTAAAGGCCATTCTTTTTGTTGTTGTTGTTTTTCAACATTGTAGAGGTCACTTTTAACAAGCGACTGCATAAAGGTATACTTTCATTATTTTCTTATCCCATAATGTTGCTTCCTCGATCCGTATCTATATACCTCGGAGTAATCGAAGTGGGGAATGTCTGGCCAGGACATTCATTTGCAGATAATATACTCATCCTTCAGGGTTTCTTTGGTCTAGAATTCTATTAAAATTCAAGCGTGAAAATGACTCGGAAGAAATATGGCCTGCAAGGAAATTTGCTGTCCAGCGGGGTAGACAGACACAGGTACAGTTAGTTGTAGGGTAAGGTGGGCTTCAGTTAAAGCTGGACTCAGAATACAGGGAGAGTAACAAGGATAGAGGGAGCAAGATTGAGTCTCACTGAGGGAACTGAAAATGTTTTATTACCTTTCTGTTTCTTTATTTTCCTTTTCCAGCTACCTAAATGCAGATGGTCCAAGATTCTGCCTTCTCTGTCTTGTGTTTTGACTCGGGTAGACATTCTGAACATTCCTTTTGTTTACTTTTTGCTCCCTTGTCTTCTCAGTCTTATTGTGTTAAGTAATTCATAACATGATCTCTCCCCTCTTAAAATTTGCAAGTGTACCATAAAGTTGGGTAACTCTAAACACAACATTGTACAGCAGATTTCTAGAACTTTTTTTTTTCCATGACTGACATTCCGCACCTATTGAACAGCATCTCCCAATTTCCCTCTTCCTCTAGCTCCTGGTAACTGCCATTTTACTTTATGTTTTTAAAAGTTTGATGACTGTGCTACCTCATATAAGTGGAATCACACTGTTTGTCTTTTTTTTTTTTTTTTAGTGCTAGGGATCAAATCCAAGGCCTCATGCGTGTTAGGCAAGCACTGTACTACTGAGCTACATCTTTAGCTCCAGTGTCTGTCACTTTGTGTCTAAATTATTTTACTTAGCATACGCCCTCACGGCTCATTGATATTGTAGTATTTTGCAGGATTTCATTTTTCAGGGCCAAATAATATTCCATTGTATACATGTACCACATTGTGTGTGTGTGTGTGTGTGTGTGTGTGTGTGTGTGAATGTGGTACTGAAGATTGAACATGGGGGCATTCTACCTCTGAGTTACACCTCCAGCCCTTTTTCATTTTTTGTTTTGAAACACTCTCAGTAGGTTGCTGAGAGCCTGACTATACTGCTGAGGCTATTCTAAAACCTGAGATCTTCCTGTCTCAGTCATCTAAGTACTGGGATCACAGGCTTGTGCCACCACACCCACCCAGGTTGCTTTTGCCCATGAAATGTGAATAATGCTACAATCAACATGAACCTACACATCGAGACCCTGATTTTAATTCTTCTGGATAGATACTCAGAAGTGAGGTTGCTGGATCCTAGGGTAGTTTTGTTCTTAATTCTTCGAGGAACCTGCATACTGTTTTCTCCAACGGTGCGCTATCTTATTCTCCCATTCGCAATGCACAAGAGGAATGCACATTCAAGTCTTCTGTTTCTCTTACGCACAATCCTTCTGCCCTAGCAAATAAACCACTCCTTCCTTCCTGTAACTCTGCTCATGCCACCCTTCCTGATGTCTGAGATGTACCGACACAACGCTGACGTAGCTTTACAAATCCAGGTCAAGTCAAAGTTCCTGGTGAGTTCGTCCCTGGCCATCAGCTAGAATTACTTTCTCTCTGCTGAAGTCTCTAGCACCTGTTATCTCTGTTGCTTTTTGGGCAAATGACAGAAACTGCTGCCTTACACTAGAATGTATGTTACACATGCACATATTTTGTTAATTGAGCTGCCATCTCCTGAGGAGCAGGAACTGTTCCCCAGAGGACTTTGCAGCCTGCAGCCAGAGGACCTCTACACGCTGCAAAGAAGCTGGAACCTTAAAAGGTGTGTGTAGAAAAACCAGCTGAATTTCAAGGCTGAGGATACTCTGGCCACTGGACGAGACTGGAGGGAGCAAAGTCTAAGTGCACAGGCCACTGTCCATCGAGAGAGAGAGAGAGAGAGAGAGAGAGAGAGAGAGAGAGAGAGAGAGAGAGATATGAGCTGGACAGGGACAGGGAGGAAAGACACAGCTCAGGGGTCAGGGGCCAGGGCCCTTTTAGTAAGTGTGGATCAGAACAGACAGGCAAGTTTATACAGAAAGGTTATGACTGTAACTTGAGATCTGCCCTGCTGGATTTTGGCAGGCAGGGTTGACAGGTGTTTTCTGGTAGCAAGAGAGAAGCTGAGTTCACCTCACGGTTCAGCAGGAAGTCAGAACAGCTGCTGATGGCAGACACTGGTCTAGCTGGCAGTAGATCTTCTCTACTCCTGCACTCTGTTCCAGAGTGTTCTTGGCTTCCGACACTGGGATGTCTTGCCAGCAATGCTGTCTTAGCGGCTAGTCCAGGACTAATCTGTAAAATATCTAGAAGCCTGTAGGACGCCCTCCGGAAGGCCAAGATCTTTACGGGAAGGCTCCAGGCAGACCAAGGGCTAGATATGTACCACGGCTCTCATGCTAGTCCTGGTACCTTGTCCTCCCTTCCAGAGGCACATAAAATCCACAGAGGTTTTTCACCTAATGATCTTTATTGCTTTCTTCTTGGGAATCACCATGTATCCATCACTGAGTGTGGGTTTTTGTAGCCTTCAAGACCCTTCCAACCTGTTCCATCAGCCTATTCTGTACCCATGATTACCTGGCCAGTTCTCCGTGTGTTATTTAGGGGATCCTAGTCAGAGGACCAGTTATGGGTCCCACTGAATGCTTTCAGAATGTCTCTGAGTAGGTCAAAGCCCACTCTCACATGCATCTGGGGAAGCGTGACACCTGGCCTTGCCTCTCCAGTGGGAGGGGAATGAAGAGGAGTAGGTAATCTGAAGTGCACGGCACTCTCAGAAGCTAACCTCCTGCCCACCGACTTCAAAAACAACTCTGTCCTTTCCAGCTTCTCCCTGACCTTCTTCTACTCCTCCACTTCTGGCGCATTGGTTCACAACACCGACAGTTATGTAGACTCACCTGGATGCAAGAGAAAAGGAAGTTCTTGGACCCTATCTCTTAAACTAGAATGGGGCCTGGGAACTTGACATTTTTATATAGGTATATGTAAAGGAACTACCAGAAGGATGGATGAAGGACTTACTGAATTACTGAGTAACTATTTCATTTTATTTGGTACTACTCTGGTAGTTTGGGACTTTGAATAGTGATCATGTATTTCTTTAGAAATCAGAGAAAGAATAGATGTCATTAAAAATAAAAACCATATCCCATCACCAGGTGATCTTGCAGAAACCATGAATCTCCTTGAATTTGTACCTCTTTTCCACAGGGGGACTCGATCTCATCTTCATGCCAGGTCTTGGGTTTGACCAACAAGGCAACCGTCTGGGGAGGGGCAAGGGCTACTATGACACCTACCTGAAGCGCTGCCTGCAGTTCCAGGACACAAAACCCTACACCATGGCCTTGGCTTTCAAAGAGCAGATTTGCCCGCAGGTCCCAGTGGATGAACACGACATGAAGGTAGATGAAGTCCTTTACGAAGACTCCACAGCGTCTTAAGTCCAAGTGACGACAGCCATATCAATGTTTTGTCTTAAAGAAATAAATGTGTTTTCCCCTTGTCAAAATATTAGTTAAAATTGCACATGAAGTTGACTATTTTTATTGTATGTATAAAATATCTAACATAAAACCAATTTTTGAAAATCAATAAAAGTGTGAATACTAGAATATTAACTAAAATGGAGGTCTATCATCATTTGATTTTCAGCCTAAATTTCTGGTATTAAAGAGATAAGTTGATCTTTCTGCTTTGTAGTTTAATTTAAATATTTAGGAGGAACTGTGTTCTGCCTCAGGGTATAAGAGGAGGGTGAACACACTGGGGGTGGACACTGTATTTTATTATGTCCTGTCTTGGGGCCTGGGCAGTCTCTGGCAAGCATATGGAGACTTGGTGAGTATTGATTTTAGGATATGTGTTTTGCTACAAAGTTCCTTGAGAATAGTATGCCATTTTATCACAACTTATTTACCCTGAAATTTTATGTTTGCCACTTTGTTGCTCTTGGTAGTTAGTAGGTGGGAACTTTTTGTGATTTAAATATTTTATTCAACTCATTGGTTCCCATTGCTGCTGTTTCATGTGTCAGCCCATTATGAGTTTAAGGTCTGCTGTCTGATACGTTAGGACTTGTTCCTGTTCACTTATGGGTTCTGTTTCCAAAATGAAAGTTGAAACCCAGGAGTCTCCGTGGCTGCAGCTCTCCACTCCTCCCGTCTCAGCCTGTTGCCAGCTCTGTGGGTCTTGCCTCTGAGGTGACTCTGACATCTGCTCTCTCCACTGTCCTGCTTCTCCTTTCATCCAGCTCCTCAGCCCTTGTAAGCAGAACCAGGCAAGAATCTCATATCTGTCCTCTTTTACCTCCAGTTTATTTCTGAGTGATCTTATAAAACACTAATCTGATGAAGAAGCATTCCTGGGAGTGTGTGGGTGATGTTCAGAGCCCACTGGGTAACAGCCAGATGCCTTAGAGTATGCTACAGCCCTTCACAAGAGGCCTCCCCCTTCCTTCCTCTGGCCTCTTCTCTCCCCACCACCGTGTTCTCTTGCACCGAGTTCTGAGTATTTCTGTCCACTTCTGCCCTAGGCACTATGTGAGCATTCCTTCTGCAATACTTAATTCTTTTGTTTGTCTGGAAAAGTACAAGACTCCACTATTGCTTCACCTCCTGTGTAAAGGCTTCCTGTTTTCCCAAGCAAGTTCCTTCCCTAGTTTAAACAGCTTTGGCTGCTGACCTTATCATGTTATCTTACATGTGTTATTGTCATGTCATGTCACAGTCACCAGACTGTGAGTGGCAAAGAACTTCACATACTGAGTATACAATTTTGTATTTCATGCACAGGAAAGAAAATTTAAAGAAGTCAATTTTGCTCAAGGTATATTTGTACAATTTAGGATGTATGATGATAAATAGAAGAAAAATGGAATTTCTACAACCTATAAAGGCACATTTTTATACTAGTTAAGAGTCTTGTTAAATGTTACTTCAACTACAAGGTTAAGGTGTATCTTAATATACTTGACATGGCTGTTGGTTTTAAATGGCTAAACTAAAATTCCTCAGCTGCTGCGGGTCTGCTAAGTTTTGCTTGCCCTAGTCAACTCAATCTGTGTTCTTCTTCTACCAGAGGAGAGCATTTAGAGTCTGTTCCCCAGCTCCTCAAGAGAACGGAGTCAACTAGCCAGAAAAGGTAGGGTGCTGAAAATTAAGAAAGTCAGAGGGTTGCAAAGTCTCTCACCTGGAAAGAGAGCCAGTTCCTAGTGATCAGTAATACACAGTGCTCTTTGTGCAGAGGGTATTGGGAGGGACCTTCTGACGATACAGGTGATGGCAACATTGTCATTCTGACTAGAACATAAGCAAAGGCTGGGATCAAAGCCTTCAATCTAGGAAATGCAGGTCAACATGGAGCCAGAATAATGAGGATCTCAGGTGAAGGGACAATCCAGGTAGGAGGGACAGAAACAGCAACTAGGTCTGAGCAGAAGCAATTCTTAGTCTTGGGGATTTGGAAACATAAGAGGTCCAATATAGGTCTATGGTGTATATTCTATGGAACTAACTGTGCCTAATTTAACTAGAAGGCTAGCTGTACAAGGTTCTAGTCCACCTATGCACAAAAACAAAATTTAATCAGTGTCTTACTAAGAGACTGATAATATTTCAAGGCTTGGACAGCTTGATGCAGGGAGAAGCTCAGTTTTGGCCCCAGTTGTTTGTTCTTCTTGAGATCATTGAACTTGAGTTGCTCATGTGGCATTTCAGTCCCACGTGTATATGCTTAATTTCTGTGTTGGTCTACAGCTCCTCAAAGATACACTCTCTGCTAAACTCATGGGTTGCTTTTTGACCTACCACAGGCCACAGCACAATATAAATAGCCAATAAAATTTTGAGAAAATGAGCCAGTTTGAATGTTGCCCCACTTCATCTCCATATATCAGTTTTAGGGAGGTATGCAACCAACATGTCACATGTAGGAATGTCTCAGGTCTCCGTGACCATCCAAGGGACCCTGGTGTTTGTTCATTCGTGGTTCTATCTGGAGCACCATTTGGAATTTAATGGCTTTAGTCCTGTTGGAGACAAACTTGACCATATGATTTAGTAAATATGGACCAAATATGAGTATGAAGTCTCAAAAGAGGTAGGTTTAATAGAACCTCACTGTAAACCATTTAAATAATCTTTAAATATAACCATCTTTGTCATACATGTGGTATTCCTCTTATAAGTGTCATCTTCCACAAACACTCTGTGATGTACTCAAACCTTTTGCGACTTGCTTTTAACATTCTGATTTTATCCTAGTCTTTTCTTCTCATTTGGGACAATCATAGGATAAACTTTATTCCTAAAATACTCTTCTTACTTTTTATTCTTTCTTACCAAAACTTCTCACACTCGTGTACTTTTTACATTTCTCTCTTATTTTTACATAGTAGTTTCTCGTTTGCTTTAATTTCTCTCTTAACTTTGTATTTTGAAAGCATTTTGTAAACTTTTTTTTTTTTGTGGTAGTGGGGTTCCTGGAAGCCTTTTGACCTTCGGGCTACCCTCCCAGACCTATTTTATTTTTGGAAACAGGGTCTTTTAAGCCAGCTCTGCTGGCTTCGAACCTGCGCGATCCTCCTGTCTCTGCCTCCCAAGCACAGGGATTACAAGCATGCACCACCACGCCTGGCGAATTTTGTAAACTTTTAAAACAAAATAAGAAACAAATTAAAATCATCTATCCAAGTTTTACAGTGCCCTGGAATTCAAAGAGTTAGTTTTTCTTTTCAGATGTTTACATTTTAGCTAAGACTAAGACAACAAACCTCCAAGCAACCTTGAATAGCAAAATTATCTTAGTACAGAAAGACAGAAGAAGAGGGGTAAGGGAAAAATCCAACTCTGTAAGTAGCTTAAGCTCTTTTTCCTCCCTTTTGAGGTCTTTCTGGAGGGATGAGGTCCTGCAGATAAAAGGGGTGCATTTTTAAACAGGATTAAGCATAAGGCTTGAATCCAAGTTAGCTTGGTTTCCTGAATATGTGTGTGTGTGTGTGTGTGTGTGTGTGTGTGTGTGTGTGTGTATGAATATATTAACCCAGTTTTGTTTTATATATCTTGCCTAAACTGTGGTCTATTTGTAGAGTGCAGAAAAAGAATGAGAGCTTTCTTCTTTAAGGTCTGGACGTTGAACTCAAAAATATCACTGGTATTTTCGATTGATAAACCAATGTAGCTCCCTAACACTCCCAGCAGCCATGGATGAAAGGTGGCTATGAGGGCTAAGATATCGAGTATGGAAAGATTATATATATATATTTTACACTTTAAGGAGAATGTGGCATGAGTTAGATGGGGATAAAGACCTAAGAATGCCAGGAGAGCAGTAACAACTACCCATAGACATTCCTCGTTCCTGAATCCTAATAGTGTGAAAGGACTATGTTCTGTCAGGTAACAAAGGAGCAGGACTAGAACCCAGAGGACAAAGATCCTCATGGCTCCCATTGTTGCATTTATCTACAAAAAGGACAAAGGGTCTGCTAAGGGCACAACAGGCACATAAGAAGATGGATGCTTTCTCCATGCTCAGCTTTCCATGGAGCTTTTAAAAGAGTGTTCCATTTTTGGTGCAGAAAAAATTGACGAGTACTCACTGGGGGTGTCTTACAAGATCAGGGTAGGTTTCCCTGGATCTTAACCATGACATTGACTTAGTCCTGCTTGAGGGGCAATAGGTGGTGAAAAACATTATTCTGTAGGGTGTGAGTCTCCAGGTAGCTTACCAGCCATCACTGAGCCTTAGCAAGCTTGAGAGAGGTCCAGAGTTCCTCCTGTCTGCCCTACACTAGTTATAGGGACCATCCTCCTTCCCTGGAGATTCAGCCGTAGCTAAGTTGTGGCCCAGGATGCTCCACAGTCAAAAAGATCTTTGCAGCATGTGATTCCCAGCCATCCAAGAGGTTTTGATACTGCTTGGGGAGGCCTACTGACCTTGCAAGATGCATGGTAGGACACCAAAACTATTATGGTAGAAATGCTAGGTGTGGTGCCGCATTTTTAGAATTCCAGCATTTGGGAGGCTGAGACAGGAGGATCGTGGTTCATGGACAGTCTCTGCTACTTAGGCTCTTTGCAACTCAGTGAGACCCTGTTTCAAAATAAAGAATAAAAAAATAAGGCTGGGAGCATAGCTCGGAGGTAGAATGCCCCTGAGTTCCATCCTCTAGTATGGAAATAAAGAGCCAGAACACTTAGTTGCAGTGCTAGAAGGCTTATTGCAATGCTAAAGTAAAAGCACCGCACCAGAGAGGAGCTAGTTAGGATGCTCCACTAAGAAAATAGGTCTGGGAGTGTAGCCCGAAGGTAAAAAGTCTCTGGGTTCCATCCCCAGCACCACACACACACACACACACACACGTTTAGTGCAAAAATAGATCAAAACTTCACTCATCGAGCTTTGTGCTGTTTCTTCTATACCCATTTCCCTCCCAGCTTAGCACTGGGGAGGGGTCTTGCTGTAGCATTCCAGTTTCCTCCATCCACATCCTTCTAATTCTGAAGGTTCTGACAGTTAAAGCAGCAGAGCTGGCCTGGGTCAGCACTAGTGTCAGCTGGCCATCAGTGGCTCTTGAGTGCCGTGTCCCCGGGTGATTTTCCTTAGAGCTGCTTGGTGGGTTTGACAGAGAACCTCTGCTGGGAGTGTATGTAGCATTCCACTCTCTGGCTGACCTCCGAAAGTCTTCCAGCCCCAGTTGGCAGCCCTCCTAGCTATGGTCCTTTAAGAAAGGCTCAAGTCTAGTTTTTCTTTGAGGTGGCTACTTGCCTGCCTGGCCCACTAAACTACAAGTGTCTGTCACCAGCTCCTTGGCTGCCCATTCTTGCTGTCCTCATGAGGGCCTCTCCAGACAGTCCACAACTTTCAGACTTCTGCTACCTCCCCAAATGCCAGAAGTCGTGTGCTGAGCTCTCCCAGGAACTCTTGCTGCCCTCTTCCCAGATGCTGTGGTGACGCCAGGTGTCTGAGAACTCCAGAAGGCAAATATCTCATTTGGCAAACACTCTGATGTTCTTGAAGGACCTTTACTTGGCTCGAAATGTTGGCAAGGAATCATGTGGGAGGGAAGGAACATGACTTAGCATTTGGTTTACCTACAGATTCCTTTATTTCAGAGAATCTGCTTAACCGCTTATTTTTTTTTCTAGTACAGCCTGGGGCTATAATGTGATAGTTCAAGAGGCATTCTGGCTACCTGTTGGTAAATCTGCATGGATGTGTGTGTGGTAAACACCTCTTGTGCTTCACGCACATTCTCTCAGAGCACTTTTATTTACTCCAGCCATTGGTATAGCAAATTAGCTGCATACAGCCCCTCTCCACATGGCTTTCAACCCTGGAATGTCACATCTGAGTAAGAGCCTGGCAAGAGCCCTCTTAGTCATTCTGGTGCACGAGCAAGCCTGAAAGTGTGAAGATATTGACATCTTGAGGGCAGAACTTGACCAGTGCAGTTCAGAAGCCAAGGAAGAAATTTTTTCCTCTTCCAACCTGAAGGAGACCACCAGTCCCAGTGCCCACAGTGGTGACCAGTTAGATAATTCACCCTTAGATTGGCCTTGCCTTTTCTGTTTCCCTCTTCCCAGGCCTCTACTCTTTTGTCTGAGTATTGCTTTCCGAAATCTACTTTCTGCATGCAGTTCCTTGTCCTGAGTGCTGATTTCCTGGGACCCAGGCTAAAATGACATGTCCGTCACTGTTACTTCTCTTTAGACTGTGTCATCCATTGATACATGTCACCCACTGCCCCTGCTTTAAAGACACTGCAGAAACGGTATACAAAGGGAAATGTCCCATCTAACTAACCTCCTTCTCTAAATGGTTACTCTAAGTGGAAAGCTAACAGGCATAGACTGATTGTCAAGCAGAACTCCACACTGGTTCACAGCCTGCATGATGTTCCCATTGATGGGAGTCTATGGTCTTGTTTTGACTTTTGGATAGGAGGGGACAAGAAGTAGACATATAAACCTTGATTTAGATGCTGTTGAGCAAGACTAAGAGCAGGAGGTAAATTGGAGTTTGTAGTCTGGAATTATTTTGTATCTGAATGTATTAGCTACTTATACAGCTGTATTTTGCTTTCAAGCTAGACTAAACTTAGGAGGAAAAAAGAACTATGAGACAGGGTAGTAGATGTTATGGCATGCCTCCCGACTCCTCTTCAAGGCTGAGGTATGCTTTTCTATGACAAGATGTTGTCTGCTAGCAGTTCAGAGGTGAGGCCCTCGGTGCAATTGTTCTTAGTTAAACCTTGCCCAAGGTTGCAGCCCCTTCCTGTTGGCACCTTATACCCAATACCTGGTTATTGTGTAGGTATGAAGGCTCAGGCCCATGGCTTCATGTCAGAACAGTATGAAGGGCCATCCCAGCTCCAGGTCCCTGGGGAATTGGCCTGAGGCCTGTGCACTACACAGCTACATTCCAGTTCCAAGCCTCTGCCCAATCCTATTTCCTTCCCTCCCTCACAGACATTGTTCCTGAGAGCTTAAATGAGCTTTCCATCGACACGTATCCAACTCAGTCCATTTCTGTGGAACTTGACCTATGACAATGGTACTGGGGAGTTTGCAGAATTGATCCAAACAAAAGCCTCAGGAAGGACATAAAGCAGGGCAACATTAGAGGTCTTCATGGCAGAACTTGGTTTTGCCAGGCATGGTGGCGCACGCTTGTAATCCCAGCATTCGGGAGGCTGAGATCAGAGGATCACGGTTCGCAGACAGCCTCAGCTACATAGTGAAGCCCTCTGTAACTTAGTGAGACCCTGTTTCAAAATAAAGAATAAAAAAATTGGGCAGGAGGCGTAGCTTGGAGGTCGAATGCCCCTGGGTTCCATCCCCAGACCCGCAAAAAACAAACAAACAAACAAAAACAAACAAACAAACAAACAAAAAACCCCCCAAAAAACCAACTTTGTTTTTTCTTGCATACTACCAAGGCATCTCTGCTTAGTATGCAGTATTCTGGGAGGGAGGATCTGGCCAAGTTTCGGTTGGGTGTCGGGGCCTTGTGAACAGAACCACCTGGATTAGTAGATGGGAAAGAGAAGCAACACATGACCCTTGGACCATGGCACACTAGTTCATTTTCCATGGTTTCCAATTACCTACAGCCACCTATAGTCCAAAAGTGTTAAATGGAAACTTCTAGAAGTAAACAATTCATAAGTTTTAAGTTGCATACTGCTGTGAGTAGTGTGATGAAATCTTGTGTTGTCTCAATCCATCCTCCTCCAGTGTGAACCATCCCCTTGTCCAGTAATATCCACCATATAGCAGCTGTGTTATTACTCAGCTGTCACAGTATCACAGTGCCCTGAAGCATCATAGCCCAACACTGTGCCACAATACCTTCATCAGTCACCTCATATCGTCTCATCACATAGACTTACAACATCTCATATCATCGCAAGAAGGGAAAGTGCAATATCATAAGATATTTTGGGAGAGAGAGCCCACATTTGCATAATTTCACTAAGGTATATTGATATAGCTCTATTTTATTATTGCTAATCTCTTACTGTGCTTAATTTATAAATTAGACTTCATGGTAGGTATGAATAGGAGAACACATAGTATATTTAGGATTCAGTACTAGCCATGGTTTCAGGAATCTACTGGGGTTCTTGGAATGTACCCCCCATATACACACATAAAAGGAGACACATGGTCAGATGGGGGTAGGTCAAAAGATCAGCTTGCTCAATAATGGATGGATGCATGTAACTTAGATATGCCGCCTCCTGACATGACGCCCCTGAAGCAGACACACCTATCTTTCTGCCAGTCAAGAGCACACAGTCTAGGTCTCTGCTGGCCCTCCTAGCAGGGGAAGGAGCACAGCTTGTGAACAGAACACTTTCTACACAGCGTCAGATACAGAAGAAAGAAACCAGAGGGGTCTGACTGAACATGTTCACTTCCTTCTGCAAAACTTACCAGCTGACATAGGGAGGTGTGAGGGGAGGTGGTAAGGTAGGACAGGCGTGTTACTCTAGCCAAAGGCCTTCCACAGGAACACAGGAGCCAGGACTATGGACATGCAAAGTAACTACTTTCATTTACATATATTAGCATATTCAATTTGATCTCACTATGAGGTATCACCATCTCTATTTTATAGAAAACCAAAGCCATATTTCAAATGAATGGTAGCTCAGGATCTGGACCAAGTCTTTGATTTTTTTTTTTTTTTTTTTTTTGGTGTGTGTGTATGGTACTGCGGATTGAACCTAGGATTATTCTACCTCTGAGCTACCCCCCAGCCCTATTTATTTATTTATTTATTTGGTGGTACTGGGGTTCCTGGAACCCTTCTACCTCCGGGCTATACTTCCAGACCTAGTTTTTCATTTGGAAACAGGGTCTCTTAAGCCAGCGAGGCTGGCTCCGAACCAGTGCTATCCTCCTGTCTCCGCCTCCCAAGCACGGGGAATACAAGCGTGCGCCACCACGCCCGACTTATTTTTTTTATTTTGAAACAGGGTTTCACTAAGTTGCAGAGGGTCTCACTAAGTAGCTGAGGCTGGCCGTGAACCTTCGATCCTCCTATCTCAGTCTCCCAAGTACTGGGATTACAAGCATGCACCACACCCAGCTCCTCTCTGAATTTAAAGCCCGTGATCTTTCAGTGCACTGTTCCTTGCTCTTCATTTAGAGTTCTGGGGAAGGGAGGGTTTCTGGCTCTCTTTGGACCTGGTGTCTTGAGTTCCCTTAAGTACTTGAGTCCATAGGGCTTCTGTGGATTTGTGGCAGATATAAAAAGACAGTGGCTCGGTCCAAGATCAGAAGGCTCAGAGAGTTCTCCCTTCCTGTGGAGCTGGGCTTTGGTTTCCCATTCAGGATCTGTGCTAGCTTATCACGCTAAGCTGTCCTCACAAGGCCAGAGAGGCTGCTATAGAGGTCTCATTGGTCCTCCCACCAGGGAGCCCTGTGCCAGGATGAGGGTAGCTGCTGTAGCCCATCCTCTCTGGTCAGGCCTATTAGGAATCAGCTCCTTCCAACCCTCTCTCTATTTGCCCCCCTCTACCATAGGCTTATCTGCAAAGAAAGGGTCTCTGTCACACGATTATTAGACATTTTCATAGGAACATTCTGCGAGGGGCTGAGGGGCTATAAAGGATTCCTAAAAATTATAGAAATCCCTTAGGGATGCTAGGTGAAGGATAGCTGCTTAAGAGGTGAAGGTGGGGTTCACCCCTCCATTCCCATGAGACAGGAGGTAACGGAGAGGGAGAGGGAAGGGTCCCACACCTCATCCTCTTGACAGTTCAGAAGCAATCCTGCCTGTATTAGTATTACCTGTGAAAGCATTTTTCCTACCATTTAATCCCTCAGTCTTTTATTAAAGCTTAGATAAAAGTTTTTTAAAGGTCCTATCAATATCAGCCACCAGAAGGAAAATTTCAGAGAATGAGATGATCAGATTTTCAAGTTTATTGAAAAACTTAGAGATAGCTGCATGGCTGCTTTTTCTATTTTATAAGACAAGTGCAGCTAGGCGAGCCATTTAATAATCGGGGAGTTGTTGGCTGCGCAGGTATTGGAGAGGAGAGTCCCCCTCCGGCAGGAGTCAGCTCTCACGGAAATGAACAGCGCGGCACACCATGGTCCGCAGCACAGATGGCCCTGCAGGCTGAGCCATACAGCTTCTTAGGAGCCATCCACACGGTAGTCAGTGACCCTGCAGACGAAGCGCCCAGGTCTTTCCAAGCACAGTAGAACCCAAATTGATCCCTTCCATGTCAGCCACACTGAAGATCACCTTGTGGGGCTACTGACTGGCTTCCAAAGGCATTTAATCCTCACCATAATCCTGAGATAGGTGTGTGTTTACTAGCTGAAGACATTGGTGGCTACTGGAGGGAAGGAACCTAGGTGAAAATCACAGAATGGAGTGGCAGAGCCAGGGTGATAAGCTAGGGTTTCCAATTCCTGGTTCTGTGTCCCTTCTCTATAGGTTACCCATCACCAAAAAAAAATCTAAATGGGGGGGGGGTTAAAAAAGCCTTCTAGCATGTGGGGTAAGTGCATGAGAATTAGTAGGTGGCTAGGGATGGGGGAGCTAGGTAGTGGCAGTATAACATAGGAGATATGTATAGACTCTGAAATCAGGATTGATGGTTTTCAGATCCTGACCCCACTTAATCTCCGTGTGACCTTGGTAAGGTACTTACCTTCTCTGTGCCTCTTTATAAGTGTGGAGTAATAATAGTATCTACCTCATAGGTTTGTAGCAAAGGTTAAAAGAGATCATAGATAAAGCATGTAATACAGTATCTGGCATATGGTTAAGTTGGATAAATGGTGTAGCCTTAGGCTCAGTTTTAGAATTAAAGGAAATCTGTCAAGGTGCCTCATGCCATGTCTATCATGTAGAAGCGATCAGGTATTTTCAATTCCTTCCTGCTGTCTTTCCTTAGAGATGTGTGGCACCTGCCCTCCCTGCTGAGGTCTGGGATGCTTGCAGGTACCAGGTAAGAACTGCTTCTTGGAATTGCCCCACCGTGTGCCCTCTGTGGTCCTGCCCTGACTTGCAGTGTAGCCTTCAGTGACCTCAATCTTCCCTGCTGGGCTTCAGTGTCCTTAGTTATAATGGGCTAAAGATAGATTTGGATTTGAGAAATTGTGTGAACATTTACCTTGGAATCACCTCGATGAATTACAGAAAATGCTGAATCATGGACCTTGTCCCAGGTTGACTAAATTGAAATCTCTAGCAGTGCTTACTATGGTTTGAATAGTGTGTTCCCTCTGAAACTGCTGTTGGAATTTAATATCTGTGGTGAGGTATCAAGAGGGTGGAAACTTAATCCAACTGTGGTATTTAGGATCAGGCAAGATAAAGTCATCAGGAGCCCTTAGGACTGAATATTGCTAGCAACGTTCTAAGAAGAGGGACAGAGACTAGAACACACACACACACACACACACGCCCTTCTTCCACATCTGCACCTTGTGACTTACTGTGATCGATACCCTGAGCTGCCTCAGGACGCTGTCTGCCAGCTAAGGGACCATAACTAGATGAAGCCCCTCAACCTTGGACCAGAGCCATGAATGCAAACACACCTCTTTTCTTTGTAACTTACCTAGTCCATGGAGTTGTGTTATTAGCAACAGAAAATGGACTAATACTGTGCTTTACAATATACATTGGTAAAAATCATCCTCCCTTTATCCCATGCCCTGGTCTGTCAGGACCAGCCCGACAGCGGTGGGGCTGCACAAGATGATGAGTACTGACAGCACCAAAGAAGCACACGGAGCCAGGAGCCAGGTCAAGCGAGGTCTCGTTTATTGAGGAACAAAGCGGTTCTTTTAAAGCAAAAGTAGGTGGGGGGAATTCCAGCGCGCCAAGCAGCCAGCCAATAGGGGTAAAGGTTAGGTAGGCCCATGCCCTTGTCTACCTATTGGAGGTTTGTCCATGCCCTGAGCATGGTACGGAAGTGCCCTGGGCCTAGCGTGGCCCAAGGGGCAAACCGCAGCACCTCCCTTGCAGCAGAATGTCTGCAACATCTTGTTGCCCAAGGCCTGCAGGCTCTTGTGGGGGCAGGGCGGAGACCCCAACACTGGTCCAAATATCAGAAGGTCTGGTGTAATTGGCCATTAAAAATAATGAAAGCAAATTAAGTAACAAATCAATAAATTAAAATTTTAGTTTTTAACTTCAATTGCTTGTAAGATTTTTCTGTTTGCTTATTTTTATTTTTTTATTTTTTTGGTGGTACTGGGGGTGGAACCCAGAGGCTTTCTACCTCCGGGCTATACTCCTAGACGCATTTTATATTTAATTGGAAACAGGGTCTCACTAACTTGCTGAGAGCCTCACCAAGTAGCTGAGGCTGGCTTTGAACCTGCGCGATCCTCCTGTCTCAGCCTCCCAAGCGCGGGGATTACAAGCGTGCGCCACCAGGCCCAGCTTCTTTTGCCTTTTGAAATTAGGGTGGGGAACATTGTCATAATCGAGTCTGGGATGGAGCAGGTTGGAAGCCAGGTTTTGTTTTTCACAAATGTTGACCTATTTATTTTTGTGGGTATATACCAGGGTGTCTCTTTCTTGGTGATCCCTGAACTCAGTTTTGCTCCCCAGGGCAGCCGAACTACCGTGTCTCTGTTTAGCTTCATGGCCCTTTGGCTGCCAGTTTGTATGTCATTTCTCCATTTGTCTTTCTCACTGATCAAAAGCACGGCTTCTTAGCTTTTAGGTTTTCCTTGAGCATCAACACATGCCTCAAGGCAAAAAGCTGTGCCAAATATTAGGTTCCTTTCTGTCATTTCTTTCTGATATCTTGATGCTGTAAGACCTTACCACATATGAGAGCTCCTCGATGCTTTCAAATGAAATTATATTTTGTTTTGTTTAGCATTCCTCTCGGTTCTTGGTAGAAGAGTTGATTTGAATAAATTAGTTGGTCACAGGCTGAAATGGAACTCCTTAGTTATTGGTCTTTTAATCTCCCCAGGTGATTTTAAAATGAGATGCACTGGGAAAAAAATCAACTTTTTGCCACATCATAAGAAAGTCTCATCACTTGAGACCTTGGTTTAAGAATGTTGGTTTTATGGCCCTACCCCAGACATGCTGAACCACAATTTCCAGGAAAAAGTAAAGAAGTCTATAGTTCTAGCAAGCTCTTTTCACAAAGACCCTCACTTGGTAAGGACTGAGCAGTAGCTTGTCAGAGGACTGAACAAGACTAAAGGGACCTGGTGAACAGGTCCAGGACATGTCTAGTTGGAGTCCTGAAAAAAAAAAAAGAAGAAGAAATGGAACAGACATAATCTTTAGAGATAGAGACCAGAAACTTTCCAAAGCTGACAAACGATAACAGATGCACTTAAGTCCACAAGGAAAC
Organism: Muscardinus avellanarius; assembly: GCF_963383645.1. Classification (NCBI taxonomy): domain Eukaryota; kingdom Metazoa; phylum Chordata; class Mammalia; order Rodentia; family Gliridae; genus Muscardinus; species Muscardinus avellanarius. The sequence goes on along the minus strand of NC_137788.1, from coordinate 143,573,555 downwards.
TTAATCCTTTGCTGAATTATTTTTAATTTCTTCCAATGACATTTTAATCAGAGATGAAAAATGATTGGTCTTTTGCCAACAGTTCAGTATAAGAGGCAATGATTTGCCTCTTAGAAGTAAATTATTTTGCACTGGCTTTTGTGTAGAAGCAGGAACCTGTTCTAGGAAGGAACCTGACGTCAGCTCAGGGATGAAACCAGAGGACTTGGGAGGTTCCTGAGTTAGAGCAGTCACATGTCCCCTCTCTTTCCTCTGCTAATGTAAGTTTCCTTGGGGGCTGAAGTGTATCTGCTTATATTTCTCCAAATTAGGCTTGACCTGCCTATGGGTGGCATGAGGACACCAGTGCAGTTCTGGTCCCTGTCCCAGACCCCTTCTTCCTCCCAATCCCAGAGGCAGTAGCCCCGCTCATGTACCTTCCCACCTGTCACAGAAGATTCCTGGATCACCGCTCAGCAGAGGAAGAGCTCAGACAGGAGGGTGAATTATCTAATTCCTTTTTGTGTGGGCCATTAGTAAGACAGTTCTTCTAGTTCTCTGACTCTTGAAGATTCATCCCGCTTTAGAGTTCTCTGATTGTCCTAATATATGAGCTTCCTAGTAAGTGCTACCCAAATCAATAAGAAAACAAAGTGTGCCCAGACAAAGGATAGTAGTGCACATCTGTAATCTCAGTACTTGGGAAGCTGAGAAGGATGATATCAGACTCAGGTTCAAGCCCAGTCTCAGCAATATAGCAAGTCCATAGGCTACTTAGTGAGACCTTGTTTTAAAATAAAAAATAAAATAGAGCTAAGGGTATAACTCAGAGGTAGAACACCCCTGGGTCAAATCCTCAGTAACACACACACACACACACACACACACACACACACACACACACACACTCAACCCAAAGAACATGGCCAGGAAATTCAGAAAAGAAGAGACACAAATAGACATAAATATATGAGAAATATTTAACTTCTCATTTTATCAAAGAACTGAAACAAAGTAAATGATAAAACACAAATGTTTTGTCTATAATACAAAGGAAGTGATGCTCATATTCTGCTGTGAGAGCATATATTTTTTTTAGGTTTTCTGGAGAATAAATTGTCAAAATGCAATAAAAGTATAATTTCTATGACCTTCGGTCCTGCCATTCTACCTTAGGGAATTTATCCCAGTGAAATAATGTATGCTAACTGCGGAAGTAAGTACAGGGATGTTAAGTGGAAGGGGGCCAACTAAAGAGTGAGAACTGCTTTCTAATAAAACGCAGCCATAGAATAGTAGGAGACTGGTGCATCTATACCAGTTGCACACTATTGCATTAAAAACATCGTTGACACACATATAAAGAGGGGGGATGTTTATGCTCTAAGTTTTTTTTTATTAAGTTACAGAGCATTAAATCCTAATAATTGTATTATGGGGAGCAGGATGTAAAAAAATTTAATGGAATAATATATACCAAATGTTAACATAGCCATCTGTTTTATTGTATATAAAAATCTAAGAAACATGATGATTAAGAAAGAGCACAAGAAAACAAGAATGCTGATCACTAGCACAGTGGAAGACTGGCTTGCTTTCTAGCCCTAAATTTGCCTGTTGTTCTCTTAAGTCACTGGACAGGTCACCTTGGCTCTTTGAGGGAAAGTCTCTTCATTTGTACAACAGGTGGCTCTTGCCTCATGTTGTAACATTCCCTGAGGTCTTTTCTAACCATTGTTTTATCCTCACAACTGTACCTTGTAGATCAGTACTCTGTAGGCTGTTGGCTATTTTTATCATCAGTTGATAATCTAAAAACTCACATTATTATTATTATTATTATTATTATTATTATTATAATTAATGCAAAGGAAAGCTTCTTAAAGGCCAATGAAGAGCTAGGAACTAAAGGAACCAGAATGGCCGGTGTAATGACCTAACATAGTGGCTGAGATACAGCTGGGCAGGTAGTCTACAAGGTTGGTGTTAGGAGGCCAAGACCAAGACTGAGACAGGCCTAAGAGAAGGGCTGGAAAAGCCCAAAAGCAATGATTAAGAGAACTGTGAGCTGCTGGAGGAGATGTCCTAGGGTGGTAGCTTCCAGCTCAGGGTCCTGGGGGTCAAATTCCAGGATGTGGAGGCGTGAAGAAAGGAATAAGAGCCAGCCTAGCTATCAAAGGAGAGACTTAGATTCTTTGAAGGTTGGAAGCAGACATGACAGCTATTACTAGAAAGCCTAGAAACCAATATTTGGCACGTGTGGACTTGTGTGTAAGTTGCAAGTCTGCATTTCTGCAGAATGGGCAGCAATGAAGAATGTGTGATAGATGAGCCGATCTCAAGATAACTCAGAAGAAATGAACTCATTAAGTAAAAATCAAGCAGCTACTTCCTGCTTGCTCACAAGTCAAAGCTTAATGTTTAAAACTGAAATCTTTATCTCAGAACCCCCCCCCCCCAGGCCATAATATTAGCCCTCACTGGCATGTTATATTTTCTTCATAAATACTTTTTCTTCTACCGAAACAAAACAAAACAACAACAACAAAAAGGCCCACACATAGTTTTCCTGCCTTCAGGGCTGTTTTTGATTCCTATTTTCCCCTAGCTGAACTCCTCAGTTTATGAGAGAAGCTCAATATGAAACTATTTACTCTTTTATCACAAGCCTTTTAATTACTGCACATACCCAATTTTATTATCCAATAATGGGAAAGATCAAAGTTCATCAGTCTACTTGTTTTATGTGAAATTCCTTCATTATCAAAATATCAGTGGAACATTAAAGAACAAACGAGATAGTCAGTTGTAGATTATATAGGTTGATTTATCACTGATCTTCCATAAACACCAAAACTGGCACTGATACTTTCCCCAGCATAATAGGTCTATGTATACAGTATACGGTATATCTTTTCATTTCAGACTCAAAAAATATGACATATCCCTGGTGGGAACTATAATTTCATCGAATGCAGAGTGCTTAAGGCTATGCAGCCAGTTTGTTACAGCAGATGGACGAGAGCCCACTGTTTCATGAAATTGCTTGTGAATATTTGCAGAATGACCTTTTCCCACTGTATCTCATGAAAATGCATTAACTCCTACATGAGATGGAAGAACGGTATGCTGGCTGGTGCTCTCGCAAGGTTCAGTTGAAACATCACATCCTTTAATATGAAGCCTTTCCTGGTATGTTCCCCCCATCAAGGTAGTGTCTTTTCCTTCCTCTGAAGCTCCCGTCCAGAGAGGGAAGTAGAAGCTAAGACAACTCTGGGTGACATTACCAACGTCACACAGCTGTAGGTGGTGGAGCCGGGATTACACTTCAGTCTGGGTGTCTGCAAAGTCTTTGTTGCTTTTATGGCCACAGAGTATGGTGTTTATGCCCCTGTTGTGCCCTTTGATCTCTAGTTCCTCCTGTTTAACTAATTTGAGCACATTTTTCTTCCATTTTAACAGGAGCTCTAGACAGTTTTATGTCCATCCATCCCATAGCACTTCAAGAATAATGCACATTTAGTAGGTACTAAGAGTATGAGTCAGGGGTTCAATCAGAGGAGCAAAACCATGAGGAGATCCTACGTGTGTGTGTGTGTGTGTGTGTGTGTGTGTGTAGGGGTATCTGGTTTGTTACAGGACTAAGAATTTGACTTTTTGGTGCTACAGGTTGAAATCCACAGACCAGGTGGCTGGGAAGGGAAGGTGGATATAATTAGGAGAGAACAAGGACATGTGGAAACTCACAGGCACAAGCTGGAGACTACAGGGATGGACTAGACTCGTGACCTTGACAGCGTGGGTGTTTTGCAGGAGCCAGGGCCCTTCATTCTGGAACTGATCCCTATTACATAGCTGGCTGGGAATTGGAGAAACTGGAGCAGATTTTGGGGAGATAGAGCAGGTGCAAGACCTGGCTATGAGTCAAATCAGTGGCAAAGTAAAAGACAAATGGTTACTGCTTCGCTTCAGGTCTGCTACAAGGCTCTCTTGTGTGCCCTGTCCTCACCAGAAACCCAGAGGAAGGGGAATTCTGGGAAATGTAGTTCAGCTTAACCAAGTTATCACATCAGAAAGCCACTGTGGTCCACTTTTGTCAACCTGGCACCACACTCATCAATTAAACCATACTTATTTTCCACATAAAGACAGCAACAAAATCATACTTCTGTGTAACACAATGCAAGCAACTCACATATAATAAAATAGCCACCAGCCCTTTCCCCAGGGGAGCAGGTGAAGTCTCTGTTTTTGTCTTGGGGTGATGTTTACTTTTCTCTGAGGTCAGTGGAATTGCTGCTGGAAGCATTCTTTCCTTTGGAACTAACAGGTCCAGACCACAGGCCTCAAGTTCCTGGGGAGAAGCACAACTTTTGCATGTAGCTAAGGTTGGTAGAGAGGAAAATCACTTTAATCTTGAGTGGAAGCTGCTGATGTCTAGCAGAGTCAAGAGAATTTAATAGTATCCGTGTTTTTATTCAGTCAGTAAACACTAACAGAGTACCTGCTGTGAGCCAGGTACTGGCTGGGTAAGTGGTGACCAAGACAAAGATCTTGTTTCCTTTCTGGACTTCCCAGTTTAGTAGGAAAACACATTAAACAAGACAGCGGACACATAGTGACAGATGGATGCTGTGTTAGAGAATTCCTGCTGGGACTACTCTAGTCAGGGGGCCAAAGTCTCTCTGAGGGAATGACTTTCAAGTGAGACCCAAAGTATAAGATAGCTGGTCTCACACTAAGACCAGTGGAAAAGCATTCCAGGGAGGGGACGGACTGGCAAAGGCTCTCATTTGCTCTAGTCCACTTTGGCTGGAGAATAGCAGACCCCGGGGCATGTGGTTTGTAGTTGGAGAGTTTCGGGGTTCTACGAAGCTGCAAGGACAAACCATTTGGACTTGAGGTGCAGTTGGCAGCCATGGAAAGGTATTAAGCTGGGGGGGGTGGTTTGTTTTGGTTGCTGTAGTGAGAATGGATAGTAGGAGTCCTGGGGGAGAAAAAAGGATGTGGGGAGCTCAGTCAGGAAGACCCCCATTTGTTATTCTGTATTTTCTGGTAACAGTCATTATGAATGAGAAGTGGCATCTCATTATGGTTTTGACTTTCATGAAATAATAATTTAAGTCTTCATACGTTATACTGAAGATTCTTATAAGACATCCCAGTGGCAGTATCAGGCTGGAGCTGAGAAGAGATGTAAGGGGTTAGAGGTTGATGTTTGAGTCACCAGCTCATAGGCACAGCCATGGGCCTGGAGGAGGTCACTGGGAGAATTAAAGGAAGACAGACTGGGTCCTGTGGAAACAGACTCAACAAGGCAGAGTAGGAGAGGGAGTAGTAGTGACTGTGGTGGAAGATCCAGTGCAGTATGGAGAAAAGCCAGAGAGGAGTGCTGGACAGCCCTAGACAGGAGGCTGTTCTGAGAAGGATGGTAATGAGCTCAAATGAGCTCAGGTATCCTGGGTCACCAGACACTGTGCTGTGTAGAGGGATTTGAGGAGCAAGGGCTCCAGCAAGTGCTCTGTGGGGCTGGAACCATAAGAGAAGGTTTGACCGTAGCTGTGGAGAGCAAGGCTTCGGGAAACCATCTTCAGCTTTGCACTTCCAGCTCGCAGGTGGGTGGAGCCAACACAGCTGCACACATCATCCTCTCTGGTTAAGAGGTGGGGCCACTTTTCCATCGAGGACTTGCTGAAGCCTTCTCTTAGGTTCCAGAGTCTGTGACATTGTTGGGTGCAGAGAGGGGAGCTCACGTAAATTGGGATGACTTAGCTCTGTGAATGTACCAATGTCAAGAAATGGCTGCGTGTAACAGAAAACCCATCCGACAATGGCTTGAACACCCAGCAGTTTCTTTGACCCGTGATACAAATTCCACTGAAGCCTTTTCAGGGCTGGTGCAACTGCTCCAGGGAGAAAGTAAGAGTCTCTGGCTCTGCTTTTCCACTGTTTACACATGGACTCTGTCTTCATAGTTGCAAGACTCTGCCGTTATGACTTCCGTGTCCCAGATGGGAGGAGGTGAGCGAGGTGAAGACAGGCATCTGCTAGTGGGGTCAGGTTTGTTATCCATAATTTCCCATAGAGTAGACTTCTGTTTACATCTCACTGGCCAGATTGATTGTCCTGGTCACCCCTGGCTGCAATAGAATTGGGAGGTATGCTTATTTGGACCTATTGCCATACAATCAGGCTTCTGTTGTTAATCTAGAATACTGAGGAGAGAATGGCTCTCAGCTGAGCCACCAGCAATGTCTCCTGCAGGACGGGCTGAGGCAGAGGAGGAGGAAGAGTGTGCAGCAAGCCAGGCTACTGACACCTCAGCGATGCTCATTATAAAGCTGAAATGTCACGTCAGGAATTTCTAAACTGTGCTTGAACTATTTTCACCTCTTTCTAAATGGGTCTTTCTTGACTCAGCAAATACTTAAAATGTTCCCTGCTTCTCTAATTTGTATCCTCATTTGAATCTCCTTCTTTACAAATGCCTAACTCGTGAGACTATAACATTTTCCTTTATTTATACACAATTTTTTTTTCTGGCCACTTAGAGGGAAAGAGAGGGATAATTAAAAAATACATAATTACCCAAATACGCCATTCATTCTACTTTAGTGCCCCAGCAGGGAATTCCATCCTGGAGAATTTATGAATGCCTGACCCGGAGATTAGTAATGAAAAAAAAATGTCAGAGGAAACCAGCATTTTGAATTATTGATCAGAATGGGGGTTTTCCAGGCTCTTTTGGCTTAATCACACGCTCTGAGAGAGATGAAGCAGAGGATGCAGGAATCTAAAGCAGCTGAGAGATGGAGACCGTCGTACCGCATCCTCTTTTTTATGAAGTTACAGCTGTGGTGCGCAGGGACAGTGGCTCTGCCGCACCAGGGAGCCTGAGGAGGAACTCAGTGAATAGATAATGAAGATCCCTGCTGGTCATCGGACAAGGTGGTTTCAGAGAGCAAAAACCTTGCTCTGTCCCTTTGAGTGAGCAGAGAGGGTAGGTGCTGGGCAGGGTGGGTGAGGGACCTCCTATAACTGCATCCTCCCTCTGATAACCCTGGCTGGGTGGAACCCCGTGGTCCTCAGGACTTGCCAAGCTTCCCAGGAGAAACAGACTGATGCCCCACAGGGGGGTCCAGGGGTAAAGATTTTGGAACTAAGAGAAGCCATAGAGGTTGTGCTACGCTCTTGGGGAATGTCTGAATACTCTAGGAAGCATCCCCAGAGAAGGTGCAGGCATTGGGCTCTGCTTCCTGCTGGATGCACTTTCACCTGTGATACTGAAGGTTGCCATTTGGTGGTTGCTAAGCCGGCCCTGAGATGCTGGTGCCACTTCCCGTCGGGTTTATGGTGCCCTCTGGGATCCCAGCCCTGCCCTCCACACTCAGTCTCTCCTCTCAGGCTCCCTGCAAGTGCTGCTGCTCAGGTCCCAGCTCTCTGCCCTTGCCCAGGCCTTTGCTCCCTCTTCAGACTTCAGAACTCCACCCACGGTCATCTGCCTGGGAGACCCCGGCACCTCCTCCCTTCCCACACTAGGCCAAGGCCTCCTCTTGCCCACACTCCAGCTTCTCATGCTTTTTAACCCTAGAACTTTTTTTCAGTTTGTGATAATAAAAGAAGCCACCTAGTGTCCACCTCTTTCCCCAGTCCCTGGCCCCATCAGGACAATAGCCGTGCCTGGTTTCACTCAAGGTTATATCCCCAGAACCTTGCCTGTTGGTTGGCATGACAGACTCTTTATCTGAACATCTTCCCCTCAACCCTGGGAGGCGGGGTTTACAATTCCCATTGTCTAGATATGAAGGCTTAGAGCAGTCCAGTGACTTACCTGAGGCCACAGAGTGGGTGAGGGTTGCACTGCAATCCACACCCACACCTTCTCACTATGAGCTCTGCTTTCCCCCTGATGTTCCCTGCACCCTGGGGAGGAGAGTGGGCCTGGTCCAGTGCACATGCAGCAGCCGGGTCTGGCCCAAGGCCCCGCTGCAGCTGAGTAGTGCTGTGGCCTCTCACACCCTATGTTTTCACCCTCCTTGCTTGGGTGATGGCCTTGTGCTAATTTAGGCCTGTTGTCCTCACCTGGTTGGTACATGAGGACCCACAGCTGTCCCCCTTCTCCAGTCATCATGGGTAAACATGAAATGTTCCCCAAAGGCTCTATGTGTTTAAAGTGTTGAAAGCTTGGTCCAGGGCTTCAGTTTTGGGAGGTGGGGGTTTGGGAAATGCTTGGATCATGAGGCTCTGATCTCACAAAAGCATTAACCTGTTAATGGATTTATAGCTGGTTGAACTACTGAGAGGTGGTGGAAACTGCTGTTGGGTCTAGTTGAAGAGAAGGGCTCACTGGGGACTATATCTTGTCCCTGGCCTCCCTTTCCCTTCTCAGACACCATGTAGTGACCCCTACCCAACTCCCAGCCATGATGTCCACTCTTACCACAGGCCTAGAATCAGTGAGCCAAGTGGCCATGGGCTGAACTCTCTGAAACCATGAGTCAAAACACCTCTTCCCTCCCCTTAGCTGTTTTCCACAGGCATGTTGTCACAGCAATGGAAAGCTGACTGATATACCAGCCAAGCTGGACCTGAAGATACTGAGCCAGACTCCTCACCTGTCTCAGTTTTATCTTCTGGATTTGGGATGCCCCCAGTGCTAGCACAACACCATCCCTTTATTGTTATGGGGCAGTTTTCAATTAAGGGCAGATTCACTCAGAGCTGGCCTCTCTCCCACCATCCCATGGAGACTTCTTGTCTCCTACACCTTCTATGGGACTTAACGCCTGGTACCGCGTCCCTGACCCAGATCATATGTTCAACTTGTGCCCACCTACCTAGTATGGGTGCTGGTCCCACGGTGGACCAGGACCTCTGCTGCCAACAGGGCCCCTCCAGCCAGGGGGAGTGTGGCAGGCTGTGCAGATGCAGATGGCACTGGAATGTGGTGAGGTTCGCTCCAGGGTGGGGAGAGGAGCGAGAAGGCTTGGCCACACTGGTTATTATTTGGAGTCATTTTGCTGCTGGACGAGTACCAGGTGCGTCCTCAGAGCCCTGGCAGAGTGACTGTTCCCCAGCCAGATGGGCTCCAGAACTCCCAGCATGGTTCTTTGTCTGCTGGCTGGGCAAAGAGGTGGGATGGGGTGAGAGGAGTCCACAGGGAAGGTGAAGGAGGGCCAAAGGAGCATTTGTCTCCTTCTCTGTCTTTGCTGTGACTTTCTTCTAGTATTTTCCCTCTTGCACTGTTATTTCACCCCCTCCCATTGTTATGCTACTGAGGATTGAACCCAGGGGCATTCTACCTCTGAGCTACACCCCAGCCCTATTTTATTTTTAATTTGGGAACAGGGACTCACTAAGTTGCAGAAGGCTTTACTAAGTTGCTGAGGTTAGGCGAGAGCCTGCCATCTCCCTGTTTCAGCCTCCCAAGTACTGGGATTACAAGCACATGCCAGCCTGCCTGGCTTCAAACCTTTTTTCAAAAAGTTACACAACTACTGTTATTGAATGCCCCTCAGCCTCCGTTCGAAGTGTGGCTCAAGGACTCTGTTGGTGTTGGAATCTCAGTCTAATAGAGGAGATGCTCCGGAAAGGGGCAAGTTATCCAGCAAGCAGGTGTGTACCTTTCCTGCAGCAAGTGCTCTGAAGGAGCAGGGCGTGGTGTGGTGAGGGTTCATGGCCGGGAGATGGGGCTAAGTCGGGGGAGCTGGAAGAAGGCCTCCAGGGTTTGGGAGAGTCTGGAGTAGGAAGCGGCCACCGGAAGGAGAAGCGGGAAGGAGCAGAAAGGAGCAAGGGTGTAGCTTGGAGGCAGAATGCCCCTGGGTTCCATCCCCAGTACCAAGAAAATTAACTTTATTGAGATAATAGACATTTAATACAATTTATAAAATTAGAAGGAACAATTTGATGAGTTTTGACAAAGATATAGTCATGTAACCACCACCACGGTCATGATACAGGACACTCGTCACCGTCACGATAGATACCCTTGTGGGCCTTTGTCATTGGGCTTCTTCCTGCACCGAGTTTCTGCTGTCACTAATTCCCTTTCTCTCATTGTTTTGTGTTGTGTAAGTTTCAGAGAAATCTATATGCATGTCTGTTGGTTCTTTGTGATTGTTTGCTGGCTCTTTAACTTAGCAGGAGGCTTTCAGGCATTATCCATACTCTGCAATATGCCAGTAGTTTTCCATTTTTATTGCTGAGTAGTACTCTATTATGTGATATACCACAATCTGTTTATCATTTCAGTAACTGATGGATTCTGGAGTTCTATTGCTGAATAAAGTACAAGCCTCGTGTGAAATTATATTTCCATATATCATGGGTAAGTAGGGGTAGTGTTGCTGAGCTGGAGAGTCAGTACATGTTTAATTTTATAAGGAAGCATCAAACTTTTCCAAAGGGGATATGCCATTTTGTATTAGCAATGCATCCTTGTCAACACTTGATATTATCAGTCTTTAATGTTAGCCTTTCTAGTGAGCATGTAGGGGCATCTCAATGTGGTTTAAAATTTCATCTCCTCAATCATTAACAACATCAAGCATATTTTCATGTACTGACTTGCCACTTGTTTGTCATCTTTGGTGAGGTGACTATTTAAATTATTTACCCTTTTTTACCAAATTAGGGTTATCTTTTTTTTTTGTGGTACTGGGAGTAGAACCCAGGGGCTTTTCTACCTCTGGGCTATACTCTCAGACCTATTTTGTATTTATTTGGAAACAGGGTCTCACTAAGTTGCTGAGAGTCTAAGTACCTGAGGTTGGCTTTGAACCTGTGCAGTCCTCCTGTCTCAGCCTCCCAAGTGCTGGGATTACAAGTGTGCACCACCATGCCTTGGCTCAGTTACCTTCTTATTTAGAGAAGGGTTCTCTAAATCCTACAGAGAATCTCTGATTTATCTTACTTGGGCCACATATCCACTTTTTGAGCCAAAAGCACTGGACAGGAAGAGAGGCAGCATGGGTAGCCACCTTGAACTCAGGGAGTTGGAAGAGACACACATGACAGAGTTGGGAAGAGTATATTACCCCATAGAGAGGAGACAAGAAGATAACTATGCTCTCAGCCCACCTGCATCCCTCATGACTAATCACCTTTTGTTCCCAATGATTGTGAGAATCTGCTCCAGCCTTTTGCCTTGACTGTACCATGAATGTTGGAAAGACTGCTTCGGTTCAGCAAGCTCCTTCTAAGGAAGGCTCTTCTGTGGTTGCCAGGGGGCATATTTGAGCAGAACCAACTTCATTTGCATATATGCCAGATCTGATGTTTCTGTTGTAAATTTTTTTTTTGTGGTCAAAATGAATATCTGAGTTTATATTCAGTTTCTGCCACATGCCAGCTTGATAACCTCTCTGAAATTCGCTTTTCTCATCTGTAGAATAAATACCTTCCTGGATATTGTTCAAAGGATTTTAAAAGGTGATTTATGTAAAACCTAGCACTGTGTAAATAAAGTATGCAAAGCTTAAAATGGTTGTTTGATAAAGGATTGCTATATTTGTCTCATCCTATATATACAAGGATCTGAAATTGGCTTGTGACAATTGCATAGGCCTGGGAATGGAGTTGAATTGTTACAGCTGTGTATTTTAGCATGAGCACATCGATAAAATTTGTTGTACTATATACATGTATATGTAATTTAAACAATAGTTAAAAATCTTAACCCCTGCTGATGCTTGCTTCGTTCTCTGCTTTGGTGTTTAATGGTTAAACAAAATCTGAGTGTTAGCTCAGTGGGAGTTACTATGAAAATCCAGAAAAGCTTCTATTAAGCTACAGCCCACAAGTCTGGTGTGGTGGGGCCGCCATGGGCAGCTTGCCAGCTTCCCAGGGGAATCCACTCTTCCATGTCTGTTTCTGCCGTGGCCACACACTCCAGCACGCCAGGCTTCTCTGTCCTGCTGGCCTCTGGGCTGGAGGCACTCTCTCCCTGGGCTCTCCTTCCACTTCAGCTCTGACACTCCTGGTTACTCACTTCCGTGGCTCCTGACTTACCACCTTCCCCAGGTGACCAGTCTTAGTCTGTCCTCCCAGCCTCATCAATCTCGTGCACTTCCAGGATTCTCTGAACTTGACTCCTTCTGTTCTTCTTTTGTTGGAGGGGTGGAGATGATGCTGTTACCCAATCTATAAGCCCAATATCCAGGAAGATGGGGCTGCATCTTGAATGGAACACTGGCCTGGGGCCTGAGAGATGGAGATGTAGATAAGGTGTGTGAGTAGCCAGAGAGTCATGAAAAGACTTTAAAGGAAAGAAAACCCAGGGTGAGAGGGACAGATGGGGAAGCACTTAGCTGAGGGCCTCGGAGCCAGAAGCGCTTCCTTCTGCTCGGAATCCACGTAGGATTTCAGCCGCTCCAGCTCCGATTGTTGCTTGCCTCCTCAGATTTCCTTACAGGGCTGGGCACCCAGACTACAGGGGAGCTACTTCCCCAGGAAGCCCATAGCCAATGACTGGCTTACATAGGAGCAAGTACAAAAGCCCATTCCCCTGCTTTAAGGGGTACCAGCTCTGGTGTCATTCCCACGGGGAGCTGGCCGTGGCGTCAGGCTGAAGCTAGGCTCCAGCAGAGAACACCTGCTGGCTTAGCTCCTCTCTTGCTCCCTTCTCCTGAGGCCATTCCTCCATGAGTCACACACCAGAATCCCTGACTCAGGCCCTGTGTCTAGGGAAAGAAAACTTAGACCTTCCAGCCTTCTTCTGAATGACTTTTCCATGGGCTTTTCCTTCTGCCTAAAATCACCTGACCTTCCTCAGGGTGACCATTTAGTTAATAGCCACCCATCCTTCAGAGCCCAGCAGCTACCACTGCCCTAGGGCTAATTTTCTTTTCTTTCTTTATTTTTATTTATTTTTTATTGGTGCACTATAGTCTCACATCATAATTTGGATCCTGTTGACAGTGACATATGTATACACACACAGTACTTGGTGTCCCTCCGGCCTCCACTTTTCCCTCACTCCCAATACTGAGTGTCCAGGTTAACAATGTTATATTCACATGTACACACATAGTCGCATGTAACTCTTCCATTAATGAACCTCAGCCTTCTTCCTCCCCTGCCCTTCTGTCCTGGCTTCGCTGAGGTTTCCCCTCCATTATCTGGAGTCCCTCTGGGATCCCTAATACTCCCTAGCTTGAGCATATTAGAGAAAACATATATCCTTTCTCTTGCTGTGCTTGGCTAATCTTGCTTAACATAATGTTCTCTAGGTCTTTCCATCTTCTTATGAATGACATGATTTTGTTCTTCTTTATTGCTGAGTAGAATTCCATTGCGTGTATTTCCCATAATTTTGCAGTCCATCTGTCTGTTGATGGAGACCTAGGTTAGTTACCTATTTTGGCTATTGTGAATTGTGCTGCTATGAATGTGGGTATACATATATTATTGTAGTTCTCTGATTTCAACCCCTTTGGAAAGATACCCAGTAGTAGTAGAGCCAGATCGTAGAGTGGATCCATTCCCAGTTTTCTAGGAATCTCCACACTGGTCTCCATGGGTGCTGAACTAGTTTGCATTACCACCAACAGTGTAAAAAAGTTCCTATTTACCCAAATTCTCACCAGCATTTTTTGTTATTTGACTTCTTTATGCTTGCCACTCTGATTGGGGTTAGATGTAATCTCAGTGTAGTTTGATTTACATCTCTCTGATTGCTAATGATGTTGAATTTTTTTTCATGTATTTATTGGCCATTTGTATCTCTTCTTTTGTGAGTGTCTATTCAATTCAGTTTTAGTTTGATGCCATCCCACTTGTTAATTCTTTTTTTTAATTTCCTGCACTTTGGAGGTCTTGTTGAGGAAGTTACTACCAGGTGCCTATATGTTGGGGTGTTGAACCTATTCCTTTCTCTAATAGCTTCATAGTCTCTGGTCTGATTTTGAGGTCTTTGATCCATCTCAAGTTGATTCCTGTGCATGGTGAGAGGTAAGGATTTAGTTTCATCTTCTACAAATGGATAGCCATTTGTCCCAGCACCATCTATTGAAAAGGATGTCTTTTCTCCAGCATATGAATTTGGCCCCTTTACCAAAGATCAACTGACTGTATCTTCTATTCTGTATCTTCTATTCTGTTCTATTTGTCTTTATGCCTTTTGTTGTGCTAATACTATGCTGTTTGAACTACTATTGCTCTGTAGATTAATTTGAAGTCAAGAATTGTGATGCCTCCTGCATGTTTCTTATTGCTTAGAATTGTTTTAGCTATTCTGGCTATTTGTATTCCTTCATATCAAATTCTTGATTGATTTTCCTAGGTCTGTAAAGAATGTCGTTGGTATTTTGATAGGAATTGCATTGAATCTGTAGATCACTTTTGGCAGAAGAGCCATTTTGATGATATTTATTCTGCCTATTATGAACAAGGGAGATCTTTCCATCTTCCAAGGTCTTCTTAAATTTCTTTCTTTAATGTTTTATAGTTATCATTTTAGAGGTCTTTTATGTCTTTGGTTAGTTTTGTTCCTTGGTATTTTATTGGTTTTGAGGTTATTGTGAATGGAATTGTTTTATTTTTTTTTCTTTGTGGATTCCTTGTGAGCATATAGAAAAGCAGATGATTTCTTTAGGTTGATTTTGTATCCTGCAGCTTGCTGAATTGGTTAATCAGCTCTAGTAGTTTTTGGTTGAGTTCTTTTGGTCTTCTAGATAAAGGATCATGTCATCTGCAAATAAGGATAGTTTTAATTCCTCTCTTCCTATTTGAATTCCTTTGATTTCCTTCTCTTATTGCTGTGGCAAGAGTCTTGAGGACTATAATGAAAAGGAGTGGTGATAATGGGCATCCTTGTCTTGTTCCTGATTTTAGAGGAAATTCTTGCAGTTTTTCTCCATTCAATATGATGTTGGCTTTGGGTTTATTGTATACTGCCTTAATGATGTTGAAATATGTTCCTTCTATTCCAATTTTCTACAGTGATTTTAACATGAATGGGTGTTGGATTTTGTCAAATGCTTTTTCAGCATCTGTTGATATGATCATGCAGTTTTTGTTCTCAGTTCTATTTATGTGGCAAATAACGTGTATTGATTTATGTATGTTGAACCAGTCTTGCTTTTCTGGGATGAAACCAACTTGGTCATGGTGTACAAGTCTCTTGATATGGTTTTGAATGTTTATAGCTAGTATTTTGTTTAGAATTTTTGCATCTATGTTCATCAAGGATATTAGTCTGTAATTTTCTTTTCTTGAGGTATCTTTATTTGGTTTTGGGATTAATGTGATACTGGCCTCATAGAAGGAGTTTGGAAGAATTCCATCTCTTTTGGTTTCCCAGAGCAAACTGTGAAGTATTGAAATTAGTTCTTCTCTGAAAGTTTTGTAGAATTCAGTTGTAAATGCATCTAGGCCTGGGATTTTTTTTTTTTGATGGCAGAATTTTTATTGCTGCTTCTATTTCTTTGCTTGCTATTGGTTGGTTTAGGCTTGGTATGTCCTCTTGGTTCAATTTAGGTAGGTTATATGTGCTTAGAAATCTATCGATTTCTTCCATGTTTTCTAGTGTATGGAGTATAAATTGTCAAAATAGTTTCTGATAATCCTTTGATTTTTCTCAATGTCTATGGTGATGTCTCTTTTTTTCTTTTTCTTTCTTTTCTTCTTCTTCTTTTTAATATGTCTGGGGATTGAACCCAGGCTCATTTGACCTCTGAGCTACACCGCCTGCCCTATTTTTCATTCTTTATTTTGAAATAGGGTCTCACTAAATTGCAGAAAGCTTCACTAAGTAGCTGAGGGTGTCCAAGAATCACAATCCTCTAGTCTCAGCCTCCTGAATTTTGGGATTACAAGCATGCACCACTATGCCCGGCTGATGTCTTCTTTTTCATATCTGATTTTAATGATTTGAGCTGAATATCTTTCTTTTGGTTAGGTTGGCCAGAGGTTTACCAATCTTATTATTAATCTTTTCAAAGAACCAGCTTTTTGTTTTGTTGATCATTTGTATTATTTATTTTAATTCTCTATTTCATTTATTTCTGTTCTGATTTTAATTATTTCCTATCTCCTGCTGGCTTTGCGATTAGACTGTTGCTGTTTTTCAGGCCCTTCAGATGTGTCATTAGGTTGTTTATTTGGTCACTCTTTGTTTTTCTTATGTGGGCACTCAATGCTATAAACTTTCATCTTAACACCACCTCTAAAGTGTCCTATAGATTTTGGCATGTTGTGTCTCTATTTTCATTTAATTCCAGACATTTTTTATTCTCCCCTAATTTCTGATCTTACCCACTCCACATTTAATAGTGTATCATTCAATTTCCATGTAGTTATATAGTTTCTTTTGGTATTCCTGTTGTTGATTTCTACTTTCATTCCTTTGTGATCTGAAAAGATGCAGGAAATTATATTACATCTTTTGAATTCGCTAGTACTTGCTTTGTGGCCCAGGATGTGATCTATTTTGAAGAAGGTTCTATGGGCTGCTGAGAAGAACGTATATTCTGCTGTTCCTGGTTAAAATATTCTGTATATGTCTATTAGGTCTATTTGGTTTATAGTTTTCTTTAGTTTGTTGTTACTCATCTTTTGCCCTAATGATCGATCTAGTTGTATGAGTGGTATGTTTTAGTCTCCCAATATTATTGTATTTGGGTCTATTTGAGATAGGATGTTCTGAAGAGTTTGTTTTACAAATGTGATTGCATCCATATTTGGGGCATAAACATTTACTATCATTATATCTTCTTGCCAAATTGTTCCCTTTAATAATAGGAAGTTCCCTGCATGTCTCTTCTGATGTGTTTTAGCTTAAAGTCTGCTTTATTGGATTTCAGCATTTCTACCCCTGCTTATTTTTGGTCTCCACTGGCATAATATATCTTTTCCATCCTTTCACTTTTAGCCTATGAATATCTTTGGCTATAAGGTGAGTTTCTTGTAAGCAGCATATATTTGGATTATGTTTTTTAATTCATACTGTCTATGTGTTTTAATTGATGAATTAAGCCCTTTGACATTCAGTGTTATTATTGAGACATGATTTGTTTTCTGTCATTTTCTGCTCTATAATCTGTTTGATATGATGTTATTCTTCTTTGCTTAGTTGCCCTGCTGATCTAATTCATCTCTTTTTTGGTCTAAAATTTGCTTTTTTTTTTCTTCTTTATGATTTATTTCTTTAAATATTTTTTCCAGTGCTGTCTTAGTCTTGACTAACTTTTTGAGATTCTTTTTATCTGAAATACTTTTATTTCTTCATCATATATTGCTGGATATAGCAGTTTTAGTTGGAAGATTTTTCTTCTATGGTCTGTATTACATCATACCAGTCTCTCCTGGCATTCATGACTTGGGTTGTAAAGCTCTGGAATGATTTTTATTGTTTTGTCCCTGTATGTTACCTGTTCTTTTGTTCTCACTGCTTTGCTTTTAAGATTTTTTCCTTAGCCTCTACATTGGTCATTTTGATTATTACATGGTGTGGGGAGGTCCTTCTTTGATCTTGTCTTAATAGTGTTCTGTGTGTCTCCTATACATGGATATCCAAGTCTCTTTCCATGTTTGGAGAATTCTCTGAAATTATCTCTCTGTAGAGTTTACAGATACTCTTGGTCTGTGCCTCTGTCCTTTGTTCAATGCCTTTTTATCCATTTTAGGACATTTCATATTGTTCCATAGTTGTTGGATGCTTAGGTTCTGTTCTTGTGATGGCTTCTGTATACTGTTGACTGTGCTTTCGATTATGAATGAACTGTCTTTTCACAGTGATATTCTGATTTTCATTTCATTGAATCTTCCAGAATTCCTTTCTATTGCTGTCTTTATTTCATTTATTGACTCTTTCATTTCATTCCAGGCCTCTTTCTGATTCATTCTTAATGTCTCAATTCCCTCTTTCATTTCCTGCACACTTACTGTGAGGCCTTTTTTCATATTGAAGATCAGAATTCAAAATTCTCCTTCTTGCATTTCTTGTAGGTCAGTATTCATGATTTCCCTTATTTCTTTACTGTTCCTAATTCTCATATTTTTAGAATTCTTGGGTTTGTGCTTCTGTTGTCTTGGCATCTTCTTCTTCTTCTTTTTTTTTTTTTTTTTTTGAGTTGTTGTTGATAGGTGCTGTTCCAGATTGCTGTTTGGAGAGATGCTTCCAGCTGCCACTCACACTTTGATATTAACCCTAAAGACTGTCTACTGTCACTCCACTGTTCTTCTATCTATAGGTCATAAATACTGAGCTGCTCTGGGGTTTCTTTTGCTTGGTATTATGGTGATGTTGATGGGTTTCAGGTGTTAAGGTCAGGTATTCTATCTGCCACTACTTTTATAAAAAGTCAGCTCAGCGTTGTGGGCAGAACAGTTTGTGACCTATGCGGTTTTTAAACCTTGATGTGCTGTCCATTGAGTGTTTCCTTCTATTGGCTGTGGTTAGTTTATCTTTGTTGTCTGGTTATGCTTTCCCGTGGATCACCTCTCTGATGCAATATTAGCTGTAGGGATTTAGAGGTGATAGCTGGTTCATGCACGGGGAAGTAGTGTTGTTTAAAATGGTGAGAGTTAGGTGAGGGGGGAGGAGCTGGGGTGATGGGTATAGGAATAGGGTAAAGTAGATGATATGATTAAGTTGAGTAAGAGTTTAAATATAATAAAGTAGTGTCTGGTTGAGATAGTGAATACATAGTAGGGTTCTGGAGCATGTTCCAGTATCTTTCATGTTCCAATCTCTCAGGAACCTATTGTCAGTTTTTGGACTCACTTTTTAAGTTGTTTGTGTCCCTCTCTGACCTCTCACCACTTTGTGCTCGGGTTTCAGGGCAGTGGGAGTCACTGTTAATGAGTTCCATGTAAGTTCATGGTTTTGCATTTTCCTGCCCTGGGCCTGCACCTTCCTACCTGCACTTACATAGGGTGTCCAGTGTTATCTCAGAGTGGTTCCCTGTGACCTGTGTGGGTACTTTCACCAAGGCACTCTGGGTCTCTTCGGCATCTCTGTAGGTTATAACCTGACTACCTCAAGGGTGGACTGCCAAATCTTAGCCACCAGGGTACCTGGGGCTGCTCTGGGTTGCTGTCAGCTGAGACAGACAGATACTTAACTGTCTTGAGGGCCTACATCTCTAGAAGGTGCAGTGTGCTGCTGCGGGTGCAGGGTTCTGGTGAGTGTATGGGATTTTGGATCTTTTTCTCCCTCTGTAAGGCATGGCACTGATCACTTAAAATGTTGGAGTTCTGCCGCCACTTACTTCACCTCAAGTCCTTGGTTTTCTTGCCGCGATTTCTTGGGGCTGCGGAGCTGGCAGTTGAGCTTCAGGCTGTGGCCCAAGATGGAGCCAGCCCCCACACCAAGTCAGCCTTACACTCATGCTCTTTGCTATTGACTTCATATTATGACGATTAGATATTATTCTGCCATGGTTCCTTTTTTTTTTTTTTTGGTGGTACTGGGGTTCCTGGAAGCCCTTCTACCTCCAGGCTACACTCCAAGACCTACTTTTTATATACTACTTTTTATATATTTTTATTTGGAAACAGGGTCTTTTGAGCCAGCAAGGCTGGCTTCGAAACTGCGCAGTCCTACTGTCTCCGCCTCCCAAGCGCGGGGGTTACAAGCGTGCACCACCATGCCCAGCATGGTTCCCTTTTTAGATTTTCATTCATATGTATCTTCACTGCTTTGTTTTGCTTGTCAAGGAGCTGCCTTTTCAGCAGTAGATTTTCATTTGTTATAGCTACTGAGACGTGCTGTGTCCCACAGTCACCATTTTATCCTCCCCCTGATTTTCTTGACTTTCTTGAGCAGGTCAAATTCTCCTGGATAGACTTACTTAGCTGCACTGTATCTCTGTAATGAACCAGTTGTTAACGTTGCAATTTGGAAGCTATTTGGTGAACACGTGACTCCCATCGAAGGACAGGTTCTAGCAGGATTGTAAAGAAGCCTGCTTGATCACCACTGTATTTCCAGTGCTGTTGCTCAGTGCCTGGCATACATTTGGTACTCAATAGATGTTGAAGGAATTGTGTGAAGGGATTAAGAACAAAAAGAGATTTGAGAGAAAGCAAAGAAAAGAGATCAGAAGGACTAGCCCTCCAGATGCTGTGGAAAGGTCAGGTTTGATATACCAGCTTGGAAGGTCCTGGAGAAGTGTTCTTTGGATTTGGCAGCATCAAGGTCATAGATGACCTGGATGACAATAAGGGTGTGGAGTGCAGGAGGCTGGGATTGAACCACAGTGAGTGAGGGCAGTGTCAAAGGAAGGTAGAGTATGTTGATGACTTCCCAGAATGATGGTGGCCAAAAAGTACAACAGGACAGGGTGTGCACTTCCATAAGAAGGTCCCCATCAGCACATACCTCTTCCTTCATACTTGCTGTTTCCCCAGTGCATCCCTGGAAAGCTACTGACTCTTCTGAATTCCTAGGGGGTGTGGGATGCCAGCCTTCATGTGTGGCCTCCTTATAGTGTGGAACCTCCATGCTTCTCTGGGCGTCTCCTTTCCTAGCATGGTGATGACTCACTCCTGGTGCTGGGAAGTGGCTGCCTTAGCCTCAAGCATGGATGGCTGTTGTGGAGCAGGAGCAGCCATAGTCTCTGAAGGCAGCCCAGTGCCCCATGTGTCTCATTGAGGGGGCCACATCTACAAGAGCGCTATTGTGCCAGGTGTGGTGGCATATGCCTATAACTCCAGTGGCTTGGGAGGCTGAGACAGGAAGATCCTGGGCTCAAGGACAGACAGCAATTTAGTGAGATCCTCAGCTACTTTGTTAGACCCTGTTTCAAAAATAAACAAAGTGGCTGGGCGTGGTGGCGCACACTTGTAATCCCAGCACTTGGGAGGCTGAGACAGGAGGATCACACAGGTTTGCAGCCAGCCTCAGCTACTTAGTGAGGCTCTCAGAAACTTAGTATGACCCTGTTTCCAAATAAAATATAAAATAGGTCTGGGAGTATAGCCTGGAGGTAAAAAAAAAAAGCCCCTGAGTTCCACCCCCAGTACCACCCAAAACAAACAAACAAACAAACAAACAAACAAACAAGCAAACAAAGTGAAAAGTGCAGGAAGCATGGCTCAAATGTCAAATGTCCCTGGGTTCAAGATCCAGTACCAAAAAAAAAAGAAAGTCAGATGTGGTGATGTGGTGGTAAATGCTTATAATTCCAATACTTGGGCTGCTGAGACAGGTTTGAAGTCAGTCTCAGCAAATTAGTGAGACCTGTTAAAAAATTAAAAAGGGACAGGAGTGTAGAACCCTCCTGCACTCAATCTCTAGCACAAAACAAAACAAAACAAGCACATACAAAAATAAACAGAAAAGTGCCAGGACCCTTGGGAAGGTCAGGGCTGAGGCCTGGCTGGTCACTAGAGCATCTCTCAAGGTCTAGAATAAGAGGCATCTAAGTAAGAGTCAAAATACAATAATTTACATACAATTACATTTGACCTTCAAAAGGTAGGGCTCAGGATCATTCCAACTCTAAGATACTAGAAGTGTCCAGACCTGTGTTTACACTGAATCGAGTAACTCTAGAATTATAGACCTTATAGGTTATTAAGTTCAGCATCCCCTGCATGTCATGTGACAAGATCCCTACCAAGTAGCCTGATGCTCTGACTCAACACTCCAAGACAAAGACCTCCCTGCTCCAATGACAGCTGACATCATCTTTGATGATGAAGCAACTCCAACTGATATTTCTGTCAAGTCTATTAAGAAAAAAATAGATCTCCCTTCACATGAAATAACTCCTCTCGCCGGACATGGTGGCGCACGCTTGTAATCCCAGCATTTGGGAGGCTGAAACCTGAGGATCACGGTTCGTGGACAGCCTCAGCTAGTTAGTGAGGCCCTCTGCAACTCAATGAGACCCTGTTTCAAAATAAAGACTAAAAAACTGGGGGTGTAGCTCGGAGGTAGAATGCCCCTAGGTTCCATCCCCAGATTTCAACACAACAACAACAACAACAACAACAACAACAACAACAACAACAACATAAAACAATTCTCTCCTTGATCTTTCTTTTCTGTCCCTTGTTTTTTGTTTTTTGTTTTGCTTTGCTTTGGCCCATCCCACCTTTGGCTCAGCTTTTCTGATAGTGGGGACAGGTAGGTAGAGGACAGTAAGGGTGGGAGGAAAAGGGTTTGAAAAATTGATAATGTAAGATCTTGCAATCAACCTCCAAAGGTTAAACTCAAGGCCAATGACCTGTTGTATTCAACTCAGGAAAGATGAGAGCTTCTTTTATTCTTTCTTGTGAGATAGAATTCCTGCTCTGCCCGTTATATAGCCCAAAGCAAAAGGCCAGGTTCTGTCACTTTTGGACAAGGACCTACAAAATATCAGAAAACTAGACATAGCACAGCCAGAGAGCAGAATAGAGGCCTCTGGATTTCTACACTGATAAGAATAATAACAACAATGATAATTGTCACAATCATAACAAATAACATTTTTCCTACAATAGCTTATTAAGCATCATTTATGTAAATTACTTTATTTCACTTACTTTCATTTATTTATTTATTTAGTGGTGTTGGGGATTGAACCTAGGGGCATTCTACCTCTGAGCTATACCCCTAGCCCTATTTTTTATTCTTTATTTTAAAACCATGTCAGTAAATAGCCGAGGTCGGCTGATTAACTGCCATTCTCTTGTCTCAGGACTGGGATTACAAGCATATGCCAGCTTAGAAAATATTATTAATGAACAAAGCACCTCTAAAACCAGTCCCCAAATATATGCCACCACACCCCACTTGAATTGATTTCCATCACTCTGATTAGCATCTTCCTCCTGTGGCCCTCTGGTCCATAGGAAACTCTAGGAAAGGCACTCATTATCTTAGCATTTGTAGAAGCACTGGGTTTTTCTGATGATGCGGTGCCACTATTTATAGGAACAATCACTAGGGTGCCTTAAAAATCATCAGAAAGTTAGATCTCTTACTTTCCAAGTGATGTTTAGGTCTAATTAATGGCAAAGTTTAGTTTTTTGTGTGTGTGGTGTTGGGGGTGGGTGGAACCCAGGGGCTTTTTCTACCTCCAAGCTATACTCCCAGACCTATTTTATACTTTATTTGGAAACAGGGTCTCACTAAGTTGCAGAGAGCCTCACTCAGTAGCTGAGGCTGGCTTCAAACCTGTGTGACCCTCCTGTCTCAGCCTCCCAAGCGGGGGGATACCAAGTGTGCATCACCATGCCCAGCTGCAAAGTTAAATTTTTTTTTTTTTTTTTTTTGGTGGTACTGGGGTTCCTGGAAGCCCTTCTTCCTCCGGGCTACACTCCCAGACCTATTTTATATTTTTGAAACAGGGTCTCTTACGCCAGCACGGCTGGCTTCGAACCTGCGCGATCCTCCTGTCTCCGCCTCCCAAGCGCAGGGATTACAAGCGTGGGCCACCACGCCCGGCCAAAGTTAAATTTTTAACGTGCTCTTATACCCGTGGTTTTGACACTATTTAAATAATTTAGCCTCAGCCTCCCAAGTACTGAGATTTCAAGCATGGGCCACCATGCCTGGCTCTTCCCTTTTTTAAAACAAAGAGGCACCACAAGTGAAACTGTAGAAATAAGTCTGCGTGTGCAGCAATATGGTTACTGTGTATGAAATATACAAAGTGAAAGTTTGGTATCCAAAGGATGAATCTTACAAAGAAACATTAGTTTATGACTGAGCCTGGATTTCAACTATTCATAGCTAGCTTCCCCTTCAAGTTCATTAGAAGGAAAAAACCCAAACTTACTTAAAGCGAGGTTAGTCCATGATTAGGACATAGCTGTGAGAGTCATTTTCTACATGATGCATTTGGATATATGGGTAATTAATTCGCCAAGAGACAGCCGAAATCTATGCAAATGTGTAAGTTTAATCAGAGTAAGCCATACCCTATCATGTTTTTGCCAAGAAAAGAGAAGTTAAGGTCTGCTAGTCTAATTTGTCATGCAAATCTTGCCTATATAATATGTATTCCTTGTTCATAGTTGTTTCTGTACAATCAGAAACCAATCATTTAAAGAAGCCCCATAGCTGAGTATTCATTTGCCAGACGCCTCATGGAAGCTATTATCCTAAAAAGGAAAAAAAAAGCATTTTTCTACACATGATCGAGCTTATTAAGAAGTTTAAATTCTCCACAGTGAAAGTTTGAAACTGTGTGTATGTGTGTGCAAACACGTGTGTGTGCATGTGCATATGCATGTGAGTGTGTGTGAGGGAGAGAAATTGACAGAAAAGGAGAGACAGACTGACAGACAGACAGACAGACAGACAGACAGAAAAAAGAGAGACTGAGAGAAGTGAGAGGCATGCCAGGACAAATATAATTTAGTGACAGGGATGATTTATGTATATGTCTGTCCCCAGAATATTGATTGCAATAATCAGGGTTTCTAGTTGATGAGCATATGTGTAATGGGGGTTGGAGAGGAGATTTGTCACCACTCGTAGGCCTTCTGCACCTTCGTGTCTATAGTGTGAGTTCATGGGTGATGTAGGGAATTCAGACTGGTTTGCCTCACTGGCAATTAGGGGACTTTATTAACTTTGGGGTGTCTTTTAGAAATCACAGGAGCAAACAACACAATGTCTTTAGCTCAATGAAGTACATTTTGACCCAGATATCCAAACATGAACATATCATTGAAACCAAATGAATCAAAACGAGGGAGGACATGCAAAATGTACAAAAGGTCAGTTCTTATAAAAATTCTGATGTTTTTGCAGATATTGATATGCTGATCATAAAATATGTATAGCAATGTCTAGAGCCCAGAATAGCTGGGCAGTGGTTGTGGTGAGGAGAGAGATTGGAGAAGTCATATGTCTCAACTTCAAAATATGCTATGATAATTGAAGAAGTGTGGTATAACAGAGGAATAAACACATACATCAATAATATAAAATTGAGCATCTAGAAATAACCCCCCCCCACTTTTATACTTTTATGGCCAGTTGACTTCTCAAATCAGTGTGTGTGTGTGTGTGTGTGTGTGTGTGTGTGTGTATGCATATTATTGGTGAGTGAACCCAGAGAGGTTCTACCTCTGAGCTATATCCCCAGTCCTATTTTATTTTTGGGTACCTTTGAGCCCAGAGGGTTTCTATTTTCAACTTACACTCCAGCCCTTTTTACTATTTATTTATTTATTTATTTATTTATTATTTATTTATTTATTCGTGATACTGGGGTTCCTGGAAACCTTTATACCTCTGAGCTACACTCCCAGACCTATTTTTATATTTTTATTTGGAAACAGGGTCTCTTAAGCCAGCGAGGCTGGCTTCCAACCTTCCTCCTGTCTTCGCCTCCCAAGTGCGAGGATTACAAGCATGCACCACCACGCCCAGCCTACTTTTTGTTTTAAAATAGACTCTCGCTAAGTTGCTGAGGCTGGCTTCAAATCTGTGATCCTCCTGTTTTAGCCTCCCAAGTGCTGGGATTGCGGGTATGTCTAATTTTTTGATAAGGGTGCTAAGACAAATAAACGTGCAAGGAATTATCTCTTCAACAAAGTATGCTGGGACAACTGGATATCCACATGCCAAAAAGTGAAGTTAGACTCTTACCTCATAGCACATGCAAAAACTAACTTGAAATACATCAAATACCTCAATGTAAGCACTAAACTGACAAAATTTTTTAGAAGAAAACAGAAGTAAATCTTCTTCACCTTGAGCTAGAAAATAGTTTCTTTTTTAAGTTTGTTTTATACTTTTGTTGGTGCATTATAATCCCACATCATAATGCTGTTGGTAGTGATGGTGACATAATGCACACTGCACTTGGTGGGCTTTCTCTGGCTCCTTCCCCGTTTCCCTCTCCCACACAGGATCTTGAGTTTAGGACAGCAGGCAGCTTGTCAGATAATGGCTTCTTAGAAATGAAACCAAAAGCAAATGAGACAAATGAAAAAGTAAATATATTGGACTTTATAAAATTAGCATTTACTCTGTGTTTCAGAGGATATCACTCAAGAAAGTGAAAAGACTATGGAATGAAAGATATCTGTAAGTCATATATCTGATAAGAAATTTACAACTCAACAGTAAATGGATAAATAACCTAATTAAAATGGGTAAATGATCTAAATAAATATTCCTCCAGATAAGATACACAGAGGGCCAATAGACACATGAAAAGATGCACAAATCATTAATCATTAGGTCAATGCAAATCAGTGACAAAGTGCCACTCCATAATCACTTGTATGGCTAAACCAATAAAAGACATAGTAAGTGATGAGGGTGTGAAGAAATTGTAACCCTCCTACATTGCTGGTGGTGATGCAGAATCTAGCAACTAGCACAATTAACTGGCAGTTCCTCAAAATATTATCCTGGAGTCATTTTGTGACCCAATAAATAAGAGATATGAAAATACATCCTCACGAAAGCTTACACATGAGCATGCATAGATAACTAGAATAAAAACAGCCTCAGTTGAGAAACAACCCAAATATCCATCAACAGATGAATGTAGAAATACAATTTTATATATCCATACAATAGAGTATTATTCAGCCAGGCAAAGGAGGAAAGTGCTGGTACCTGCTACAACATGGGTGGACCTTAGTTAAAGAAGCCAGACACAGAAGGCCATGGATTATGTAGTTCCATTTGTATGAAAGGTCCAGAGTAGCTACATCCTCAGATGCTGTTCAGAGCTGGCTGCTGGTGGGTGGGTGGGGGAAGGATAACCACTAATGGGTAAGGTATTTCATTTTAGAGTGATAAAAATGCTCTAAAATCGCTGTGGTGATGGTTTCACAGCAGTGAATAACAACCACTACATCATATAATATAGAATAATTAATTATATATGTGAATTTAAAAAAGTAAAAAGGTGAAGGCTCCCCTCATTTCTATTCCCTTGTCATCTCTCCTGGCAGAAATAGCACCATGCATGTTGTATATAATTCTTAAGCTGTGATTAAAGGCATTTATCACATCTGTGGTCTGGAGAGACGTTTGTAGTCACAGGGCCAGAGGTGTGCTGCTGTTCAGGAAAGAGTGTGACTGGCCGCTCTGGGGAGGGAAAGATCGGGAATGCAGGTTGGGTGTCAATTTGATGATGTGTTTTTGAACTGGTCAGAGTTGGCATTTCAGGACTGTGGTCTTGAGATGGCCCTCTTACTTCTGGGCAATCTGGTTGCCCAGGCGTGGTTTTGTGTCAGGGCAGTCCAGATTCAGTGATAATAAAAACACAAGGTTCATTTCAGGACAGACAACCATGTGAAAGGGAAATAAATGAATGCTGACAAAACTGCCCCACGTGTGGGGTCCCCACTTGTCTCGAGGTGCACCTGCCTAAAACTGTCTCAGAGATGGGAGGAGGCTCGCCCAGGGGATGAAGGGCAAAACTAAACACACTGAAAGGATCTTAATTTATTTGTTGATTAATAATTAGCAATAACACAGGCTGTGATATCTTGAGCCTTCTTGAGAGGACTAGAGAAAATTTCATGATAACAAACATTGAGGAATACAGCTCTCTGATAATGTGATTTAATGATTGCACATCAGCCAAAAAGGCTTAAGTGTTTCTTGCTTTCTTTAAATTGGCTCATTGACTTGATAATCATTTTTAAATCAATTTTTGCTATGCTTTCTCTCATCCCTCCAAAAGAGCCAGAGTGGTGGAGGGAGAAGACATAGAAAGCTCGAGAAATTACAAGGGGACCATGTATTAACAGATTTGCCGCTAGATTGGTTGAACGATGTCACAGGTGAAGAGAAGACAGGCTAAGAATCCGGTACCAGTCAAGCTGACCTGGTGTGGCCTGTCTTGGCGGACAATAAGAACATTCACATCCCTGGATGTTGTGCTGTACTGACCCAGCTGGTTTGGTTGCTGTTTTGAGCAACACAATGTCAAGGGAGATTGACTTTCAAATCCTGCATCCATCTTGGGGCCCAGGAAATGGCCTGGATTCAGAAGCTTCCTTGGAGCCAGAAAACCATTAAGCCACAAGCTGATGGGACCCTCAGTTTTTGGTTCCATTACTGCAAATAGAAGTCTACCTCAGCTCCCCACTACGCTCTCTGAGGAGTAATTTGGCAGATGGCACCACTTCCTCTACATGGCCCAGGGGAGTGTGTTGGGGGCTGGCTGGCTGACCGCATTCATCTGCTGGCCAGTCAGCGCAGCCTAAAAAATTTGAGTTCAAATGAAAGGAAATGCTCAACCTTAGGACAAAGGAAACAGTAAACAGACTCATTTCATTTAGATATCAAGTTAATTTCAAAATTAAAAAAAATTAATACTTTTGTTGGTGCATTGTAATTATACAACATAGTAAGATTCCAAGAGATACATTCATACATGTATACACCCCTTGGTGTATTTCCCTCTTTATCCCCCCCTGATTTCCCTTACTCTCTCCCCATACAGGTAAATGAGGTGATAGTGATACCTTTATATATGGGCATAACATTATTTGGCCGTTTCCTTCCTCATTTTTCCTGTCCCACTCCCTCTCCCAGTCCCTTTTCACTATTCTACTGGTCTCCTCACTTAACTGAAGTTACTTTTGTATTATCCCATTTTTCTCTCTAGCTTCCGCACGTGAGAGAAACGCATTTGAAACTTGACATTCTGAGACTGGCTGATCTCATTCAGCCTAATATATTCTAGCTCCATCCCTTTGCTTGCCAGTGGCATAATTTTGCTCTTTATGGCTCAGTAAAATTCCATGATGTGTCTATACCACATTTTTTTTTACCCATTCATCTGTCGACAAGCACCTAGGTTGGTTCTAAAATTTGGCTATTGTGAATTGTGCCGCTATAACCATGGTTATGAACATATCACTATAGTATTCTACTCTGATTCTTTTGGAAAGATACCAAGGAATGATATATAGGGTCATATGGTGGCTTCATTCCTAATCTTTTGAGGAACTTCCATACTGATTTCCATAGTGGTTACACTAATCTGCAATCCCATCAAAAGTGTGTACGAGTTCTTATTTTCCCACATCCTTGCCAGCACTTATTGTTTATATTCTTGATGACTGCCATTCAAACTGGAGTTAGATGGAATCTCAGTGTAGTTTTGTGTTTTCCTGATTGCTATTTACAGAAAATGAATTTGTCAAAGAGATCTTGCCTTTAGATGCAATCCATCTGGGAACCTAAATAGCTATCCAGGACCCCTTCTTGTGTGTGAGCATTTGGAGGGAGTACCCATATTCCACTCATCTTTGCAAATTCTTCTCCTTCTAGTCCTCTCCAGGAACGTGATATCATGTTTACATTTAATGTTGGAAGGCTAAGAGCACTGGAATCCCTGTGCCATTGATCATTAACTGGCTGATCTTGGGTGGTTCACCCATGAACCTCAAGCTGTGTATGGTAACACAGTACAGGATACATCTGTGTTTCTTTCAGTTGTTGCCAGGGCTGGGACTAGGGTGAGACACGTAGCTCTGTGATTACAAGATTCTGAGAGTGAGTGCCTCATTTAATTTTGCACCCCAAGCCTCTCACCTGCCCCAGTCCTGACTCTGGGCATTACACAAACATAGGAAAAGAATGAACTTCCTTCAAGGAGATCATGGTGGACTGGGGATGATAGCTCCATGCATCAGCAGCAAAGGCCATAAGATTAATTCAAGCTTCTAATCCCAATATGTGGGAGGCTGTGACAGAAGGATTGCAGGTTTGAGGTCAGTCTCAGCAACCTAGTGAGACTTTAAAAATAAAAAATATAAAGGGCTAGGGTTTAGCTTAGAGGTAGAACACTCCTGGTTTCCATCCCCTGTGAGCACACGCATGCATAAAAAACCATACACTCAGACACAAAGAATAATTCAAGTGCTGTGTTTATGGGGTTCAGAGAAAGGAGACACCACCCAAGGGAATCCTAGAAGACTTAGGGTAGGTGAAATCTGACTGGGCCCTGCAGATGGATAGAATGTGGCAGCTGAATTATTTAAATAGTGTCAAAACCAAGGGAATATGAGAATGTTAAAAATTTAACTTTGCAGCCAGGTAATGTGATGCATGCTCGTAATCCCAGCATTTGGGAGCCTGAGACAGGAGGATTGCACAGATTTGAAGCCAGCCTCAGCTACTTAGTGAAGCTCTTAGGAACTTAGTGAGACCCTGTTTCAAAATAAAATATAAAATAGGTCTGGGAGTATATTTCGGAGGTAGAAAAAGCCCCTGAGTTCCAACCCCCAGTATCATAAAAAAAGTAACTTTGCCATTAATTAGACCTAAAGGTCACTTGGTGAGTAAGAGATCCCATCTTCTGATGATTTTTAAGGCACCCTAGTGATTGTTCCTGTAAATAGTGGTACCGCAGCATCATAAAAACCCAGTGCTTCTGCAAATGCTAAGATAATGAGTACTTTTCCTAGAGTTTCCTATGGACCAGAGAGCCACAGGAAGAAGATGCTAGAGTGATGGAAATCGATTCAAGTGGGGTGTGGTGGCATATGTTTGGGGACTGCTTTTAGAGGTGCTTTGTTCATTAATAATATTTTCTTATTACAAAGACTCTGTCTTCTCCATAACCATGAAACAGCTATGTTAACTTCTTGGATAATTATGAATTCTTTTATGTATATATGATTTAAAAAAGAAATGAGATTGTATTACTCTATTATTCTAAAGCATTTTTCCATTGCTTCATAATATATCTCAGCTATCCAAATCCACATATATAGATCTTTAAATTTCCGTGTGTGTGTGTGTGTGTGTGTGTGTGTGTGTGTGTGGTACTGGGGATGGAACTCAGGGCCTTCTACATCTGCTCTACACCCTCAGCCCTATTTTATTTTTTATTTGTAAACGGTCTCACTACGTTTCTGAGAGCCTCACTAAGGTGCTGAGGCTTCAACCCTGTGATCTTCCCATTTTAACCCCCAGGTACTAGGATTACAAGTGTGTGCCACCACATCTGGCTCTAAATTTTCTTTTTCAGAAGATCAAAACATCTATGTGTTGTTACAAAAATAAAAATGAATCCAAATAGATAGTGAAACATATATTTAAAGAAAGTATCCCATCCTGGGTTCTCTGTCCTAGAATGTAGCATACAGTTCAAGGTTGGAATACTCCAACACCACTTGTAGATGCAGTGAAATCTCATGTTATAAAGTACCTGCCTCTATTTCAGCTCATAACTGATCAGAGGTTAACCTCTACATTACAGTCATCCTGATCACCCTCCAAGACACGAGCATGTTTGTGTTAATCTAAACAAGCCCAGTTTCAGGCACAGAACCCCCTTCAACCCATTGTTCTCCTCTAGGGCTCCCCAGTATACATCTTCTTTTTCTCTGACATTGGAACCTACTCCCAACATCCATGCTGCATTATTTCCAACTGCAGAGGAGCAACACAATTTCTTTATCCAGTCCCTTGTTGGTCACTTTAGCCCTTGTCTATACAGATAATTCTGCAATGAGCATGCATGTACACATACCATTAACTATATGGGCCAATATCTCTGTAGGATAAATTATTGGAAGTAGATCTGAGATGACATCCATATCCGTTTGAAAGATGAGTTTATCTTAATTCTCCTAGTAAGTTTACACTGGGTGTCTGAATGTGAAAGATGAACTGAAAGAAAGTGAGACCAGGAGCAAGAAGAGGATCTTGGGGGCTGGCTAGAGGAAGGCATTGGACCTAGAAAGCTCTACTTCAGGCCATCATGGGGCCTTAAGACCTCATGTTCTGTTAGCAACAGAATAGAAGTGATGCTTTGAACTGGAAAATAAGGGTGTGGATTTTGCTAATATGGAGACAGAACCATGATAACCTTTTCCACAGGAACATTGTAGAAATAATCCTCTGGAGTGACACAGTTCTATTCAGTTTGACTAACAGTTTCCTAGGTGCAATTTTATATTTTATATTTTTCCTGTTTCCTAGTTTTCACTCTCAGCTGATAAACAATATAGTTACTTCCTATCTTACTGAGAAAATGGGGGAAACCATAAAGAAATTCCAGAGGTCCCCCAAACTACAGTAAACTAACATCGAAGAAGATAATTGTATGATTTTTCTCATTTTATCATTATGGGGACTTAGATTAACAGGTATTTGTAATAATGAATCACACTTAGTCATGATGTAGGTTTTGGAGGTATTGAATTCTATTTGCTCATATTTCACATAGTCAAGGCATATAACATGCTACAGGACTCACATAAAGAGGAAAGTGAAATAATCTAACATATTATCTCACAGATTTTTTCTTCATGGCAAAACAGTTAATATTTACTCACTTAATAGGAATTCCATTTCAGCATACTCTTGTTACCTATAATCCTCATGTTACAGCTTCCATCTCTACAGTTGTTCAGTTTTGCATTGATATTATTAAGTAAGACTAAGTTATCTTTTTTGTTTTGTAAAATCTTTTTCATATTTTGTAATTGAAAGATTTTTTTTACATTTTTATCCTTTTTGTCCTAAAATGGAGCATAGATAAAATCTGTAAATAGTTTGGCCTTTAAAATGTTGGTTAGAACTTTCTTATGAAATAATTTACACTTGCAATTACTTGCTTTTGAAGGTCAGGAGAGTGCACATAAATGACTTTATTTCTTCAGAAATGTGTCCTGTGCGCGCGCGCGCGCACACACACACACACACACACACACACACACACACATATATATATATATATATATATATATATATATATATATATATTCTTTAGCAGTGTTAGGAATGGAACCCAGGGACTTGTGCATGCTAGACAAGAGCTCTACCACTGAGCCACACCCTCATCCTTTGGGCTTTATATCTGTTATGAACTTTATCATTTGAAAATTATTTGTGCTGAGTATGGTAGCATACACCATAATTCCAGTACTTGGGAGGTGGAGACAGAAGGGTAACAGGTTAGAGGCCATCCTTAACAACATAACAAGATCCTCATCAACTTAGTGAGACACTTTCAAAAACAAAAAAACAAACAAACAAAAAAGGGCTGGGTGTGTAGCTTAGAGATCAAATGCCCCTGGGTTTAATCCCTATATAAAATTTTTTGAATAGGTTTGTACAAAGTAATCTCTTATAACTTGATAATTTCTGCTGTCATTATAAATATCTTCTGCTTGACATATTTTATTTTATGCATTTGTGTTTTCCTCCCTTTCAATTGTTCAATTAAAATATATATTAGTTCTATAGTTTTTGTTTAATAATTAATTTTTGATATTATCCTTTTAAAATTTCCTTTTTGTTTTCTTTGATTTGGTTGAGTTGTTATTTAATTAAAAAATTAAATAACATTTTCTTTTTTGTCTTAATTGGTATGGCTCTTTAAAGAAATATAGCTTTTCTCTGTGAGCACTACTTTACTTGTGTTTCCAGATATACATTATGAATATTTTCTAGAAATTCTGTAATTTCATTTTGCATATTCCTTTGACCCAAGAATTACTTAATAAAGAGTTAAGTGATATGTCTAGCTCATGGGAGTGGTTTTATTTTTTGTGCTTTGTTGGTGCCGTATAGTTTCACATCATAATGTATATCGTGTTGACAATGACATACATGACACACTCCTGCCTTGCCTGGGACCAAAGCAATGCAGCCTCTTTGGACTGGAAACTTGAAAAGCTTGATCAAAAACAGACCTTTTCTCTCTATAAGTCATTTGCCTGGAGTATTTTATTGTAGCGACAGACAACTAACACAGAAATGTATAGTTTTATAGTATTCTTATCAGGATGTTTTCAATGATATTTCTATTAATTTAGGTTTTCTCATGGATTACAGGATGGTCTATTTTCATAATTGATCTATGTGCACTTGAAAAGAGTGAATAGTATGTATTATCAGTGTATAGCTTGGATATGCAGCTATAATTTAAGTCTTAAACTCCTTACTTAGATTTTTTATACTCTTGATAAATACTTTTTTCTTAATATGTCTAGGTTGGAGAAGGTGATTTAAATTCTCTTATTAGTGTGGTTTTATTTATTTTTATTTTTGTCTACACAGTTCTGTTTTGTAAAAGTTGCCACCATATTATTTGGGGCATAGAAATTAATAGCAGTAATAACTTCACTATCCATTATGGCTTTTAGTATAAAATATTCTTTTTTTTGACTTGTTCAATGTTTTTAATTCCCAATTATAGACTGTTTAACACCAAAATAATAACATTTTTTTCATTTGCCTTTTTATGATTTTTTATTTTTTTGTGCTTTTATTGGTGCATTATAGTCTCACATTATAATGTAAATCATGTTGACAATGACATACATGCACACGCTCTTGGTGCCCCCCTCCTCATTTCTCTCCCTCTCAATACAGCGTACCAAGAATGATGTTGGTATATATTCACATGAATATACACAGTCTATGGTGGTATTTCTATGAATGAATTTAAGCCTTCCTCAACCCCTACCCTTATATCTCCTCCGTGGCTCCCCTGATGTTCTCCTCATCATCTGGAGCCTCTCTTGTACCTCAGTTACTTTCTATTAATGCCATATTAAAGACAACATATTTCATCTCCACTGCACTATCATCTTGATTGATTGAATGGCCATTACTTCTCACTGGGCCTCCTCATGTCCCCTTTTTTTCCTGTAATTTTCTGTTTATACTGTAGCCACATGCAGGAATATACACAATGCGATTCCATTTGTCTAAAGTCTAAGAATGAGCGAAAGTAGTTTTTGGTGAGGGAGAGCAGAGCAGCGGTGGTTGTGCCGTGGGTGTTGGAGGCTGGCTGGACAGGAGGAAGAGGGAACTTCCTGGGAAGGTGAACTGTTGTAGTTCCTATCTCAGCACTGATTATCGTGGCAATTACATTTACAATACTCATGAGTCTGTATATGCATTTGTTTCCCTTTCTCACTAAAATAAATACAAATCTGACCATACCTTTAGCAATTCCAAATATTAAGCCAGGCTATCCTTTTCACCAGAACCTAAAATTCCTCAGTGTTTTCTCTCTACTTTTGGGTCAAAGACCCCACCTTTCATGTCCTGGTCCACCCCCACCTTCTTCCTATCTCTCGTTACACCTGCACTGTCTGTATAACGTTCACATGGTATCCTTTTGTTTCCTTGACTTCTTCTACCACAGGACCTTAGAATTCCCTTGGCTTGCTGTTCTCTTCTGCCTCTTCATTTCTAAGTAAATTCATTTCCCACAGCACTCAGAGAGACCATTGACCCAGGAAAGTCTTCTGTGACTCTCCAGGCTATAAGATGTTCTACAGTCTTACGGACTGTTATTTTTTGGTTCTTATGATTCTATGTTAAGCTGTGTAATTATTGGATATATGTCTGTCTTTTCTACTACAAGCTTAGTGACAGTGTGTCTTATTTTACTCATCAGTTTATCCCCAGTATTTAGTGTGATTGCCTGGTGCATGATAAATGGTCAACAACTATTAGTTTGAAAGACTCAGACAAATGGAAAGAAATGAAAGAAAGAAGGAAAAAAGGAGAAAGAAAAATCATTAATTTATTAATTTGGGTAAAATTGAAGAGATGATGTTCTAAATTTGAGCGAAAGGCAAATGGAGTGAGATGTAAGCAGGATGTTTCAGTAAAGGTGGTCCATGCTAACCTAAGGCAGAAGGAATTCACAGAAGTCTCAGAGAGGGATTGAAGTCCTCTCAGGTCCCAAAAGAGGGAGTTTGAGCCAATTTACTTAAATCTCAAATGATATACTGAACTTTGCAGGACAATTCTCTAGGTAACCTAGGTTTGACCTAGCCGTTCTCCCCACTTGCCATTCTCAGGAACAGCCAAAGTTCCACTTCAATCTCTTCCCAAAACAGGACATCCCTCAACACTGGTCCAATGGGTCCTGCAACCATACCTTTAGCGATTCCAAATATTATGCCAGGCTATCCTGGACAGTCCAGGAAGGGCTGCCTTTCAGAACCCCTCAGCTGTGGTGTAGGTACGGCACATGCAGATAAGATGCCACTCACCAGAGATGGCTTTCCTGTTTGGCAGGACTGTCCCTCAGTGACTTCTAGGCTTCTACTATCCCTTGGTTTCCATCCGTAAGTAATAAATCCACTTAGAGTAACTTGTTGGACATGAGTGTGCTCTGTCTCACTAGACCCAGAGAAATTGTTAACCAGCCACGGCGGGCCTGCTTCAAAACCTACAATGAGGTTATGCATACAGGTGAAATTCTTAGTACAAATCAGCCTCAAAGCAAATGTTCATTCTCCTCTCCCCTGTCTCTCTCTGATGGGGAAAGACCCTGAACAGCATTGTGGTGCTCTCCTTCTTTATCCACCAGAAACACAGAGATAGAAACAGAGAGTGTTCTACCTGATTCCTGCTGGACAAACACATGCCATGGTTTCTGCACAGCCAGGAAAAGTCTCCAAAGAGCCATGGTCTCAGAAACTTTTGGGACTTAGGGATCTACAGCACCATCAACCAACTGACCAAACTTCAATAAGTAACTAATTATTTTAAATCCTCATTTAACAAATTAAGGATGATTTATATTGAAGAATTATTTTCTCTCTCTTCTTTTTCTCTGTTCATATCTTATTTTTATTTATACATTTATTGGTACAGTGTAACTGATATAAACATACAGGTACACAGCACTTGGTGGGATTCCCTCTGGATCCTCACCCTATTCCTCACCCCTCCTCACACGTGTTAGTGAGATTGGTAGTAATACCTTCATGTATGAACATAGCATTATATAGACTGTTTCCTTTAGCAATTTTTCTTTTCCCTCTCTCTCCCTCCCTCCCCCAATCCTCTTTTCTACTGGTCTCTGTGCTCATTTATTGAAAGTAGTTTTTGTGTCCTGTTTTCTCTCTGGCTTTCACATAATGAGAAAAAAACATGTGGCCTTTGACTTTCTGAAGCTGGCTGTGTACTATTCTCTAGTTTCATTCCTTTGCTTGCAAAAGATATAATTTTGTTATTCTTTATGGCTGAGTAAAAGTCCACTGCTTGTATATACTATATTTCCTTTATCCACTCATCTGTTGGACATCTAGGTTAATTTCATAATTTGGCTATTGTGAATTCTGTTGCTATATATGTGGATGTGCATGTATCACAATATACTGTAGTGATATTCAGAATACCTCTGAATTTAATTCTTTTTGAAGGATACCAAGGAGTGGTATAGCTGGGTTGTAGAATGGTTCCATTTCTAGTCTTTTGAGGAACTTTCATACTGATATTCATAGTGGCTGTACTAATTTACAGTCTCACCAAGAGTGTGCAAGAGTTTCTACTTCCCCACATCCTTACCAAAATTTTGTATTGTTTATATCCTTGATGACTGACATTCTAAGTGGAATTAGCTAGAATCTCAATGTAGTTTTACATCTGACTTTCTGTTGGGCACTTTGTAATAGGGCTAGAGTTTTCTCTGAACAATTCAATTATAATGGAATAAAACAAGGTAGCTTTGAAACCAGCTCAGCAATTTCCTTCTGCCAACTGCATAGGTTATTAGTTCCTATCTAGATTATGAAGTTCATTTCAGAGCTCAGGGAAAATGCCTGCAAAGACTTCTTTTGGGTTAGTCCCTTGACCTCATATTTACCTTGAATTGTGCTCAACCAGGGGAGGGGGGATGTTGACCTACAAGGGATATTGGTCAATATATGGAGACACTTTGGGTTCCTGCAACTGGGGAGAGGGTATTACTGACATCCAATGGAAAGAAGCCAGAGATGATGCTAAATATCTACAGTGCAGGGGATAGCTCTCCCAACAAAGAATTGTCTGAAATAAATACAATGCTACTTGAGAAATCTTGCTCTAGCCCTTGAGAGAGAGAGAGAGAGAGAGAGAGAGAGAGAGAGAGAGAGAGAGAGAGAGAGAGAGAGAGAGAGAGAGAGAGTGAGAGTTGAGTAATTAAGGCCAGCTGTTCTGGCTCTCTGGGTTCCTAGGGCTTCAACATGAGTATTCAGGTGGTACCAATGAATATTGAGTTGGCAATAAGGCAGATGAGAATATTAAAGAGGGAATATAAATCTCTCAGGTCAACACAACTTTCTATTCTTAGTTGAAGACAAAACACTACAACTATGAACACCATCACTGTGGGGCTTCAAAACAAGTCTGTATAGGAAAACAAAACCAATATGACAGCCTGCCCAACTCCATTACCCAGCTCCCTGTTAGAGTAGAAATCCAATAGTTTAAGAGGATGTCTCTGCAATTTTATATGCAGTTATTTTTACCCACTGTGTGGGCCATTTTTGTTCTAAAGTAATGATGTTTAATCATTCTCCAAACACTATGCTAATCTCTAAGTGGGGCTTATTGAATGCAGCTATTCATCCTTCATATACGTGATTTGTGAACATTCTCAGCATCTCACTTCAGACAGGGCTCAGGAAGTCCCGGATGAATAGCAGAACTTCCAGTGCAGCGCAGACATCTTTCCAATGCTTTGATATACTCGGCTACTTAATCGAGTGACACCCACCTCTATTTTAACCTCATTTCACTTTCTTTCCACAAGTCTGGTCAGGTCCCTAGATTCAGAGATGACCTGCGGCAAGGGTAACATATATTTATGTATATTTATGATACTACAGATTTGACTTCTACCTCCGAGCTCCACCCCAGCCCTATTTTATTTATTTGTTTATTTTTTATTCTGAAGGAGGGTCTTGCTAAGTTGCTGAGGCTGGCCTTGAATCTGCGATCCTTCTGTCTTAGCCTCCCAAGTACTGGGATTGGCATTGCCACTGTGCCTGGTGGTAGCTAATAGATCAACATTTGACCCTGAGTATCCATCCAACCAAGGCAAGGATCCCCAAATTCACTCAGTGTCTAGATGTATGCATGAGGAGAATATGGGGTGGAGAATAAGTAGTGTCACACCTTTGTTTTCCCATAAGACCCTCTGAAGATTTCCTCCTTGGCTGGCTTTGACACTTACTTCTTGGGTAGTTGATTGGCTGCTCTGTATTGTGTTTTCCTTGACTGCAAACAAAGACCAGAACTAGGGCCACTGCTGTTGTTGATGTGTCTCTGCTCTTTCTCTAGCTGCTACCTTTGTTTATTGCTCTCTCACTCCAGGGCAGAGCCAGGAAAGGATGCTTCTAAACATTGGCCTCCCAACTCCAACCCTGATGGTTTGTCTTTGGTTATTGGGCTTCAACTTGCAGCTTGCTCAGAGATACAGGGGGTCCCTTAGCTGAGGCAGCAGGGTAGAAACTCATGCTCTCCCTCTGAAAATAGTCCTAGGTCAGTAAAGGGCTCACCTCACTCTACACTTCCCCAGTTTGACTTAGCTCTTTCTCTTCAGCCCTCACTTTGACCACCAGCTTACTAGCACTTCAATTCTTACAGCTTGTTGCCTAGGACAAACCAACCTTCCTGCATTTCTCCCCTATTGGTATCTACTTCTTTTCTCACTTCCTGGTTAATCTTTCACTTCTTGGATGGGATCTAGGTCTGTCTCTGACTTTCTGTCTGTGTCTGCATTGCTCTAACAGGCACAGATTGTAAGAATGCTTTTAGTCTGGCTCCAAACTACATTTTCAGCAAGCTCTCCTCTCCATATCTTCTGCCTCCACCAAGCTTCCCACTGACTGCACGGTTTTATGAATGTCTATGAACATGTAACCCACACAAGAGCTGGAGCTAAAAGCCTGCAGCCGAAAGCAATTTAAAAAATCACCAATCTTATAATTTTTCTTTTTTAGGGATGGAACTAGAGATTATTATGTTAAGTAAGATCAAACAGTCTCAGAAAGTCAAAAGCTCTATGTTTTCTCTCATGTGTAGAAGATAAAGAAAAGATAGGAAACAAAAGGGATTTCAGATATATGAGAGAGATCAGTAGACTAGTAGAAGGGGATTGGGTTGGAAAAAGGAGGCTTGATGAAGGAAACAGTTCAAATCATGTCATGTGCATTATATGAAGGTATCACTACCAATATCACAGTCATGTATGGGAGGAGGGAGAATGGAGTGGGTCTGAAGGGAAACACATCAAGTGCCGTGTGAATGTATGTTCAAATCACCTATAACCTCACTACGATGTAAAGCTGCAATGTATCAATAAACATATATGTAAAAATTGTCAAATGTGCTTCTCTTAGTGGATATTAAAAGGAATCCAGTTAGTAGCCCACACATATGATTCCTGAAATTCATTTTTCCTGAGATAATGAATAGTTACTGGAATCAGGAAAGAGGAGATATATGTAGAGTGCTGCTTGACAGACCTAAGGGCACTGATGGCTTCTACTGTTAAAAATCCCATGTTTCATACCTGATATCTGCCTTCTCCTCTGTAGATAGTTTCTCCACAAGTCTCTCATCACGTGACTCAGTTGAGTGTGTCATATATATCCTACCAGGATGATACCTGATCTAGTAATTAAAACATTCTACCCCTGCATACCATCTTACACATTCCTATCTCAGCACATACTGCATTTTCTTTTTTTCATTTGCGGTACTGAGGATGGAACTCAGGGGCATTCTACCTCTAAGCTATACCCAGCACTATTTTTTTATTTTGAAACAGGGTCTCACTGAGTTGCAAAGGGCCTCACTAAGTAGCTGAGGCTGTCCAAGAACTGCGATCCTCCTGTCTCAGCCTCCTGAATGCTGGGATTACAAGTGTGCACCACCACACCTGGCTTGCACTTTACAAAAATAGTGAATGCCACATGCTAGTTTTCCAGAGAAGATTGTGGATCACATAGGGCAGGAGCAATGTCTTGCTATCGCTCTACCTGTGAACCAAGGAACGACCTGGCAGGATCTTTGTGAATGTAGGAATTAATGAGGACTTTGGTCTCTTCCTGGATGGTCAAAGGAGTTCCCATATAATCCAGCCTGGCCTATTTCACTCCTGAGCAGAAATCCCCCATAGCCCAAAACGAAGAGAACAGTGTTAACTGAGACCAAGAGCCAAGATTCCAGGAGTATTCACCCATCTAGGGCATGTACTCAGGAGCCAGACTCTGAGTTTGAAGCCCACTTTCATTTATTTTATTAGCTGCATAACTTTGGATTAGTTCTTTAATTTTTTCATGGCCAAATTTTTATATCTTTAATATGAGCATAACAGTAGACACTTAATGTGGTACTGCACATCTGGTATATGGTGAGTGATTATTAATTTTTTGCTTAAAATAAGGAATAAATACACATATATGGTCTCAGGAGAGAACATAAGTTATGCCATGAATGTGTCTGGGATTTCAGATTATCTCTATTTTATAACCTTGAGCAAGTCGTCATCTGTGGGTCTTAAGATCCCTTCTAGGATTAGCTTTCTACCATCATAGAGTTTTGTTGAAGGTAATTATTTATATGTGTTTTTTTTTTCAGGTGAACCATCCTTTTATTTTCCCCACATGTTTCAGTCTGCATTCTCACTGCTGTGGTCCAAAATACCCGATGATCACAACTTAGAGAAAGGCAGATTTATTTGCTCATAGTTCTGGAGGTTTCAGAGGTTGCAGTCCATGTTAGGACAGATGAAGTCAACAGAGCTCAGGGAATGGTGGCAGTAAAGAAGGGGAGAGGAAGAGAGGGAGGGAGGGAGGGAGAGAGAGAGAGAAAGAGAGAGAGAGAGAGAGAGAGAGAGAGAGAGAGAGAGAGAGAGGGGGAGAGAGAGAGAGAGGGAGAGAGAGAGAGAGAGAGAGAGAGAGAGAGAGAGAGAGAGAGAGAGAGAGAAAGGAAGGGGGCAAGGAATATATATAGTCCCCAAAGTTAACTACCTTCTCCAGCTATACACCCTATATGCCTACCTTACCATCAATTAAATCCATTAATCCATCAATAGATTTATTCGCAGATGAGAACAGAACCCTCAAATTCAATTATTTCGCCTCTGAGCATTTCAAATGGTCAGTACATGAGCTCTTTTAGGGGACATTCAATGTCCAAGCAATGACACCACATTACTGCCACCCATAAAAATTTCTACCTGTGCACAGCACTGGGTGTTGGTTTCTAATTTTCCCTCCACCTTTCTGTGGTCCTCTCTTGGGACTGTAGCAACCTCTTTCATGGGTGAGGCTTGGAAGAGGGCCATCACACAGGTGTGTCCTTGCATGCCCTCCATCACTCTAATTTGGAATCTTGCTACCAGCTGCCTTCTTTTTTCTTTTCTGCCTTCTGCACATGATAAACAACCTGAGCAGGCTCTGCCCTCTCACAGGTCTGGGGGAGGTGTGAATGGGTAGAGGCCTGAGGGCATAGTCTATGGTTGTCCAGATTCTCTGCTTTCAACTGGGTGGGAGAAAGCACTTAACCCTTGCTACAAGTTCTATTTTCTAATATTATTCAACTTTTCAGCAATGAAGTATTTTGATTACTATAAAATCCATGTGTCTCATAATATGAAATGGAGAAAGGTACAATTAACCTTCACTTTGAATTCTCAGCATAGGATGTACTGACTGGAAACCCTAAAAGAAACAGTAAATGGTATGATAACCCAAATCCTTCATGATAGAACCTGGCTAGTGCAGCTGGTTTGGAAGTTTAATTAGACCAGTTGGCCTTTCATAGTTTGCAAATGGTTTCCATCATGATTGGTGTTCATTGTAGATGGGTCATTTGGGTTTAAATAGGGGCTGGCTGAACATGTTTCTTTCTTCAAATTTATTTTATTTTTTATTTTTTGGTGGTACTGAAGATTGCATCCAGAGGCGTCCTATCGTCAAACTACATCCTTAACTCTTTTCATTTTTTAAAAATTTTAAATGGTCTCAAGTTGCTGGGGTTGGTCTTCAACCTGGAATCCTCCTCCTGTGTCAGCCTCTCAAGTACTGAGATTACAGGCATGCACCACAATACTTGGCTTGAGCAATCTTCTTTAATATGAGTAGGCTTTGTGGGTTGGTTGGTTACCCAACTGAGGCTGTGCCTTGTGCTTATTTTAGGTCATGATGGATTGATTTGGGACTTCACCTTAGCATGCCGAGGTCAGTCTGAGGCTCAGGTAGAGAATTCCTCTCCAAGTCTCAGGAAGATTTTTTTATAGGGAACTGGAAATGAAGATGTACTCAAACTCCTTGGGGACTTTAAAGACCCATGGGGAGGGGGCTCACCCTTCACTTGCCTGGAGACTTTAGGGGGACTGTTGAGACCTTTCATGGTATTATCCCAGTCCCTGTGGCCCAAGGTTCAAGTGCATATATACTGATTTTTAATACTTACAATTCCTGTCTGGCTGGGCACTTGCATGGAGGGGAGGGTGACCAGTTATTTATGTTTTAACTTGTTTTCTGCCTTCTTCCCTTTTCCTCAGCTCTGGAAAGTCAGATCCTGCTGAAATAGGAAAAGAGCGGGTGGGAAGGGGTTTTAATATTTCCAGTTGAACCAAAGGAGTTTAAGGCATTGGGAAAAGCTAAAAAGGAAAGATTCCAGGACAAAGCACAAGCAGGGTCATCACCTGTCTTCAGGGGTCTAGGGGAAGCCTAGAGCTGAACGCTCCAGGCCTTCTACCTTTGCTGGGAGGAGGAGGCCTTGAGAGCACAATTATGCCCTTGGTGAGGGGATTCTTTCACTCCACTAACAGCTTGTTGAATTTGAGATGGTCCAGGTAGACAGTCAGCATCCTGCAAGACTGGAACATATAAGATTTATTCTTCTCCCATGAGACTTTTCTACTTACTCAAGAAGCCACTACATCTATACTAGACATCTCTAGCCTTCTAGCAAAGGCTGACACTAGAAATGTGGGTCTGGATGATGCTGCATCCTGCAAACTCAGTGTTCTCTGGGATGACTGCTCTAGGGCCTGAGGATAACTTGATGAGGCTGGAGCTGTGGTGACTTTCTGTGTACCGTGAGCACTTGGAGTATAAAATATTGAGCTGGTAGCTGGGCATGGTGGCTCACGCCTATAACAGCATTGACCAGTAGAGATGTAGTCTGAACTATATGGAAGCTGTAATTTTTTTTGCAGCCACATGTTAAAAGTCAAAACAAGCCAAGCGTTGTGGTGCACACCTGTAATCCCAAATACTTGGGATGCTGAGACAGAAGGATTGCAGGTTTGAGGACAGCCTCAGCAACTTCTCCAAACTCTCAGAAACCAGCAATACCATGCTTTAAAACAATAACAAAAAAGCTGGGGGTGTAGCTCAGAGGTAGAAGGTCCCTGAGTTCAATCTCCAGTGCCACAAATAAAATAAAAAATAAAATAAAGAACCGGGAAGAGCTTCAACCACTGCAGAAAAAGCCAGCCCTGACTGAGCTGAGCTGCTGAAAGAATTTCTTTCCACTAGGGAACTCAGTGGCTGTGATTGACAGATGAAGGGAAGAGGGAGAGAGAGAGAGAGAGAGAGAGAGAGAGAGAGAGAGAGAGAGGGAATCAAAATCTGTGTGAAATTTCAGTTATAAGTGAAGGAAAATTATGTTTGGGGGGCCTCAATTTTTGAGGGGAAATTAGAAAAGGAGGAGGTACAGAATAATT
Source organism: Muscardinus avellanarius (assembly GCF_963383645.1). Taxonomy (NCBI): domain Eukaryota; kingdom Metazoa; phylum Chordata; class Mammalia; order Rodentia; family Gliridae; genus Muscardinus; species Muscardinus avellanarius. The sequence continues at coordinate 143,529,219 of NC_137788.1, read as the reverse complement.
ATATTCCAACTTATGAACATTCATTATTATTTTTCAAATACACCCTTTGAAAATAAATCATATTTATTTATTTATTATTTATTTATTTATTTATTTATTTATTTATTTATTATGGTACTAGGCTTGAACCTAGGGACATTCTGCCTCCAAACTATACCCTCAGCTCTTTTTATTTTTTGTTTTGAAACAGTCTCACTAAGTTTCCAAGTCTTGCTAAGTTGCTGAGGCGGGCATCAAACCTGTGATCCTCCTGTCTCAGCTTCCCAAGAACTGGGATTCAAGGTATGAGCCACCATGCCTGGCTTTTAAATATACTTTTACTGGTGCACTGCAAGTATACATCATAGTAAGGTTCAGAGTGATCCAACCAGACATGTGCACAGAGCAGGCTGTGTTTGCCTCCAGGTCCTGCCCTCCCCCTCCCTGTACGAGTTGGTGAGATTGGCTGTGATCCTTCCTACATGGACATAACAATATTTAAACTGTTTTCTTCATAAAGCCTCCTTTCCTCTTTCCCCACTTCCCTCCATCAGTCTCCTTCTAATTTTTGACTGGTCTCCTCATTTATCCTAAGTTTCTCTCTAACTTCCACAAATGGAAGAGAACATATGACCTTGAGTTTCTGAGGCCCATTGGTCTCACTACAATATTCTCTAGTTCCACCCATTTCCCTGTGAAGGACATAATTTCACTCTTTTTAATGGCCGAGTACAATTCTGTTGTGTGTTATATGACACGTTTTCTTTTTTTGGTCCAATAATTTGACTGTTGTGAACTGTGCTGCTATAAACACGGATATCCATGTCACTGTAGCATTCTGACTTGAATCCTTTCATTATTTATGTGACGGGCACTAGAATGCTTGGGAAAATCCCATGTTGTCATTTGTATTTGTTGCTCATTCTCTGGGCCGTTCTAGAGAGTGGAGCTGTGCATAATTCAAAATTAGAAATTAATTAATACTATGGCAATTTGTAAAGGCATGGCTGCTAATTTCACTAATGTGTGGGGGGAAAGGGGAGGAGGGGAGGGTGGAATGGGGAGGGAATACATCAAGAGCTGTGTGCACATATGTTTGTGTCACATTGAACCTCGCTAAGAAGTATAATTGCAATTCACTAAGAACATAGTTTTTTTTTTTTTTTTTAAATAAAGGAATAGGGCAGTGAGTTCCTTTTTGGCCTAAAGTTCAGTGTGGTTTTTAGATAATGTTCAGATTCACTTCAGGGCCCTTTTAGGGTCAGAAACTGAACTGTCCCCCACTGATCCCGAAGGAGTGCTTGGTGTCTGCATAGTGGCAGCACAGAAAGTCCATCCTGATGAAAGCCTGTCCCCTGTCCTGCCCACCGCAGGTGGGATGTCAGCACTCCTGGTTTACCACGTGCTTTGATGTTAAAGCCAGAGGACGGCAGCATGCCCTGACCAGCCAGCCCCCCCGGAGCTTCCAGAGGTGAAATGACCTGTCTAATGGTGAACTGGAAAAGGCCTGGGCTCTGCAGTGTGCTCAACAGTGTCCAGGCGGTGTCTCTGTAGTGAGGAGGGCATTTAATTCACAGGGAAGGAGAAGGAAGCTTATTCCATCCTTGGCTTTATCTATCAGCATCAGGCTGACACACTGACTTCCTAACCCTCTTGCATCTGAATTTTGTGCGTCTCTCAACTGGTTAAAACCCTAGGAGCTCTAAGTTCCAACACTTCATTCTGTTCTCTTCATGTGGTCACAGGTTCCCACAGAGCTCTGCCAGAGCCACATGGCAGAGGTGGTGTTTACCCCTCCCCAGCTCTGGACAGCCCTCCTTGTCCAGATGGCACCTCAGCAGAGGGCCTGGGACTTTAAGGACAGGAAAGTCTGACTTGTTGATGGGGCATCTGCGGAGCCTCACACAGTGCCTGGCTCAGAGCTGGCATTCAGTGAATATTTGTAGAGTTGAAATGTTTCTTTAGAAGAGACAGAGATGAAATGTACTTTGTCTTCCCTAAAAACACATTACAAGACACTGAAATTCTTCCAAATGCTTAGCTTGAAATTTCTAATGTTTTGGTTTCCTTTTTTTTTTTTTTTTTACATTCTTCCAACTGTTAAAGATTTTTTGAGAACTCATTGACTAGAGAAGGAACTGCCCATATACAGACAAAACATAAATTCCTGTGGACTCTACTGAGGTAGCCAGTAGCAATATATAGCTATTGCTGAGTGAGATATGTTGTAAACCTTAAATACACATAGAATTTTGAAGAATTAGGATAAAGAATGTAAAATAGCCCATTAATATTTTTTCTAATGATTATATGGTGAAGGAATACTATTTTTTAAATGTGTGAATAGTGCTAGGTTTTTTTTACCAAGGGACTTTCTACCTCTAAGCTACACCCATACCCTATTTTAAAAATTTATTTATTTGCTTATTTATTTATTTATTTATTTATTTATTTTAGTTACTTATTTGTGGTACTGGGGATGTAATCCAGGGGCATTCTAACTCTGGGTTATGCCCCCAGTCCAATTTTTATTCTTTATTTTGAAATAGGGTCTCACTAAGTTGCAAAGGGCCTCACTAAAGAGCTGAGGCTATCCACGAACCCCAATCCGCCTGTCTCGACCTCCCAAATGCTAGGATTACAAACGTGCGCCACCACGCCCAGCTCCTATTTTATTTTTATCTGGAAACATGGTCTTGCTAAGTCCATGCCAGCCTCACTCAGTTGCTGAGGCTGGCTTTGAACCTGTATGATCCTCCTGTCTCAGCCTCCCAAGCAGTGGGATTACAGGCGTGCACCACCACACCTGGCTTCTTTTTGTTTTTAAAACATTTTTATCAGTGCATTGCAATTACACATCACAGTGAGGTTCAGTGTGGTACAAACATACTTATATGCACAGCTCTTGGTGTATTTCCCGCTATATTTCACTCTACCCCCCACTTCCCCATATGTTAGTGAAATTGATAGTAATACCTTCTTATATTGCCATGTTGAGTAAAATAAAATGTATATTACTTATGCTTATTGCACCTGTTTCATCTTTACTTTTTAAATTTGTGGCTACTAGAAAATTTAGAATGACACCTATGGCTGGTGTTATACTTCCATTATGGAGAAAGCATGAAGAGGTTCTGCTCATCTCAATTATCTAAACCTCTCCCATTGTGGACCAGAAAGGGAACAGAGAAGGCAGGGGCTTACTGTGTATCTTTGAAGAAGTTCTTGCCTTTCTTTGGCCTCTATTTTCACTCCTGTGAAGTGAAGGTGGATCTCATGCCCTGTAAGGTCATTTCCAAATGAGTCTTTCATGACTTACATAAAAGACCAGCCAATTATCCCACAGGCTACACTGGAAGGTATTAAAATACTTAATGTCTGGCATTGCATGGCTGCCTACCAATCCTGTTAGCATCAGCTCCAAATCTGCCAACCAATGTGAAAATTTCATAAACAAAAAATGCAAAATGGACGTAAGTAGATTAACTCAAAGGGAAGGAGCCTCAATGTTCATTTCTCCGCTGATTTAGACATTTCATGACTGAACTGCATCATGACAACAATTAGAGGATGGATCAAGGCCCCATATTTATGCAAATAGTCGGAAGAGCTGTTTAATACAACACAGGAGAAAGATGCTGTGTGTGACCGCCCCTGTCCCCTAGCCACTGTTCCTACAAATTTAAATAGAATACTCAACACTGGTTATGGAAACAGCAATTTAAACAGCTCAATTTTTCTTCATCAGACTTTAACACAAACTCATTGGAGTGGAAATCTAGTTTGTACAGAATTATTTACAGTTTGTTGACTTAAAAAAAACTGTTTATAAGAAGACACATAATGGGCTCGACTGAGTGGGTCTCTGAAACTGGAATCTTGTATATTGGTTTCATCTTATAAACCCTGTGCTAATGTGCTCTGATATAATTACCTCGTTCCTTTCATCTGCCCTGCCTGCTGGCCTAATTACTAAGTTTATGTTGAAGCAGTGGGTATTCTTTTCTTTCTTTCCTTTTTTCTTTCTCTCATTCTTTCATTCTTCTTCTTTTTTTTTTTTTTTTTTTTTTTTTTTGCTTGGTATGATGGATGAGAAAAGGAGCCTGTTTCAGGGAATCCCTTAGTGGGAAAGGAGCCCCAGCGTCCACACACTTGACCTTAGATCTCAGATCTGTCTCTGATGAGCTGAGTGATATGGGGCATGTTCTCTGTTTTCTCTGGCTGTTGGCTTTCTTATGTGTAGGATGAGAAGGCCATTGCCTACTTTAAAGTGTAGTTTGGAGGCCTCAGAGAAGGGGGTGTACAGAAGTGTGGCTTACAGCTCTGAAGGAATGTGCTAAGTGTCAGCCTCATCTTCTACTCCTGAGAGAAACCATGCACAATTATAAGCCTGAGTGTTTTGGAGAATTTTGAACTCCTGGCTAAATCTGCAAATACTCCTCAGAGTGAAAAGAAAGGGCAACAGGAATTGTCCTGTCCTGCAAATAGAACCCATGGAACCAAACAGCAGGTGAGCAGGGAAGGACCCAGCTGGGAGGTGAATACCAGCTGCTGCATAATCTGTCACTTGAAGTGGCTGAGTTTGCAAGGCCAGCTCTCTCATGAGGCTACTTTATTCATCTTTGTGTGTTAGGACTAAAATATGGATGATAATCACCTGGTAAGAGAAACCTCAGCCCATGTGGTTTCAAGGTCATGACTATTATAGGTAAAAATATTAATTGTAGGTAAAAATAGCAGAATCAGGGAATAGGCAGATCCCTCCTTGCCAAAATTGTGTTTTATTCCTATGAGACTAAAATCTATTAATTTAACAAATATTTCTAAGGGACTTATATCAGCCATAGTTGATCTTATGAGATACAGATTCAGAGGAGAATACTTATCCGTGTCCTCCAAGAGCTCAGATTCTAGGTGGGTGTGGTGGTGGTGGTACACAGCTGTAATGTGAGTCGTTGGGAGGTTGAGACAGAAGGATTACAATTGAGGCCAGGGTGTGCTAACTGAGCAAGATGCTGTTTCAAAATAAAAGATAAAAGGGGCTTGGGGTGTAGCTCAGAGGTAGAATGCCTCTGGGCTCAATCCCTAGTACTAAATACATAGATAGATTAAAAAGGAATAAATATAAAAAATGAATAAATATAAAAATAAAACATTAAAAGCTTAGATTCTAAAAGAAGAATTATTTTTCAATAGTAATTAATATAAATTGGGATAAATGACAACAGCAGATTTGTCTGTACATATATGTGTCTTTTGGGTGAAGTGGCAACAAGCTATATCCAAGGGCCAAGAACAGATTCCCAGAGTGATGACACTGGAACTAAATCTCATAGGATAGGTGGAGAAATCATGAGTTTCCTGTTGATACTCAGGGCAAAGAACAGGTGCCAAGACCCAGAACTGAGAGTAAAGGCGCCCTCTAGGGGAGAGCCCTCAAGCATTTCAGTAAGGGTAGAGCAGAGGCCTTGGGAGAAAGAGCAACACAGGGGTCCTCAGCCTTGGCTGCAAATTGAAATCCCTGGGACTTTAATGAATGCTACCCTTATCTAGTCCCCCCTATGCCATTCATATTTGAAAGTACCTCTCAAATAATTCCATTGTGCAGACATGGTTGGAACCCTAACCCCCAGCTCAAGAACAGAGAATCCACATCCTGAAGGAAGGTAGCATAGTGTATTAGTGGGAACTAGTGGGACTTGGAAACTGAGTTTTGGGTTTAAACTTAGAAGTGGAAATGACATGTTTATGCTTATGTTTCTGTGATGTGGGTGAACTACTAGTCTCTCTGAGTTTTGTTACTGAAAAATTGTAATAATAACCTCTCAAGGGCATTATCAGATTTACATAAAATAATTCTTGTGAAGTGGTTGGCACATAGTAGATTTCCAGCAAATGTTAGGTCCTGGCCCATCTTCTTTCATATGTATTCTCTTTATTAAGAAGTTAAACATTGTTCTCTTATTGATAGGCAGCTACTGAACATTATTGGATGTGGCATTTCTTTTCGAAATGCAGAGGATATACCAGAGAGGGAGAAGATTGTTCAAAATAAAATAATAACCAAGGCTTTTCATGTTATTCTAGAATTGATGCTAAAGACTTAAGTTGATGAAAATAAGTATTAAATATTCCACATCTTGTGTGCAAGAGTCATCCCCTTTTGTCTTCAAATAAGGCAGCTGAATTGACCTTGTGTTGATTTCTCACCAGCCCCACTTCTGAGATCAGCCTACATAGTTCATACATGGTGTACCTCTAGCTCAGAATGGTCTGTTTCTTACCATATACTGTCAATTTATTTTGGTGGTGCTGGATATTCTACCTCTAAGCTAGATCCCCATCCCTATTTTATTTTTTATTTGGAAATAGGGTCTCACTAAGTTGCTGAGAGCTTCATCAGGTTGCTAAGGTTAATTTTGAACCAGAAACCATCTTGTCTCAGCCTCCTAAGTACTAGGATTACAGGAGTGTGCCACAACACCATGCCATAGTCAATTTTGACCAGTACAATGGAATCACAAAAGACAATTAAGAAAAATATAAGAAATTTCCATTTATAGCAGCATATAAAAAGAAAAAATTAAAAATCAAATCACAATTTAGGAAATATAAATTACATAGTTGTTTTATAACATATTATATAATATGTATCTTTTATAATTAAATATAATATGCTTTTGGAATAAATTTAACACAAGAAGTCTTGTACACTGACAATTACAAAGATTTGCTGAGGGAGATAGAAGATCTAAATAAAGGGAGAAACATTACGTTAGTGAATTGCAAGATCCAGTATTGTTAAGATGACAATTCTCTCTAAATTTATCTATAAATTCAATTGTCATTCTCATTGAAATAATGGCAAGCTTTTGGGGGTCAGAAACAGACAAGAAGATTGGAAAGGCAAAACACTTAGCACAGCCAAAACAATTTTGAAAAATAACAAAGTTGTAGGACTTTCATTTTCTGATTTCAAAACTGTACTGGTTTGGGTTTCCTCATGGAAACAAGGTAGCAATGTTGGAAGCAGGGTTTGGCTGCTAAGGAGGGATAACCAAGGGTGTGGCCTTGGGGATCATATGATTCCCCCTCTCCTTACTTTCTCTCTTGCTTCCAGGCTCCATGCTGTGAGGGCAGAGCCCCTGCCCTCTTTCATTCTCTGCTTCCTGTTACTATTCCCTTAGCTCTGCAGACCTGGCCTGACATGGACTGAACTTCTAAATTTCCCAAACTGTAAGCAAGTAAATATTCCTTTCTCTATGTTATATGGTCAGTTATTTTGTATTGTATCAGTGAGAATGTTGACCAAGAGAGAAACTGGTATCAGAGAAGTGGGTAACTACTGTATCTAAGTGTGATCATGTGTTTGAGTCTTTAGAACTGGTTTGTGAGAGGAACTTGGAAGGGCCAGAATGTGGCTAGAAAAGTGGATGGTAGAGACTGCTCAGGAGATTTCAGAGGGAAAAGAGGACTCTGCAGGAAAATGAAGTAGAAGCCACACTTCTTATCAGGCTACATGTGTTACAAAGGACCTATTGGCATTTTGCCTGTGTCCTGAAACTTTGTGTGAAACTGAATTTAAGGTTAATAGACTGACTAAACTGGTATAAGGAATCTTAAAACACAAAATTATCCAAACTGAACTAGAGATGTTAGTGTCTGTTTCCAGTGAATTTTACATCAAACATTGAGAATGGAAAGCAAAGCAGAGAGACTTTATAGATTTGCAGTGTGGCCAGAAACATGTGTAAAATTGGGGCCCAGAGAGATGAATTTGAGGAAAAAAGCAAGATGGATGAAAGGAAGGCCTGGACGGAGAGGGGAGGCAATGGTGACCTGAATGGAGGCAAGTCTAGCAGCAGTAGTCTTATTGGAGGTTGGCCTGGTGACTGTGATTGTAAAGGGCCCATGGGCAGTGATTAAAGAGAGACTGACTACCTTTTCTGTTGATGGCTGATCTCCATGCTCACATAATGAGCTGTGCTGTACAAAAGGGGTCTTGGAGTCTTCCTTCCAACTTTCAAAGGAAGGCCTAGGAAGCCAGGCAGTGTGTGGCACGGTTAGAATCCTTGCAAGCAGGCCCAAATGGCCTAATTTGTGAAGCTGTGAGAGTAAAGCCAAGGTTGTAAGAAAAACTGCTGAGACTCAGAAGTGTCAGAAATGTGGAAAGACCACGAGGAAAGGCTGGAGGGTGTGAGCCATGGAGACAGGTTGGAAAAACCAGTAAGCTCCCCATCACAATCAATCAGGCCATAAGAGAAAGGCTGCCAAGGCCCATTGGAGATCACATCTCACCACCATGTGCTTTGCACGCCAGAAATGAAGCTGCAGCATCAAATGCATGCCCTGCTGGATTTCTATACTGTTTTTGTTCCATTTCTTCTTTAATGGCCCCATGCCTCCCTTATGGAATGCATATGTTTACTGTGTGCCATTGTGTGTTGGATTTATTTAAATTGTTTTTTGTTTTTACAGGGACTCACTGCTAAGAGTTTACCTTGAGTCTAAGGGGACATTGGGCTTTAGGACTTTTGAACAATGTTAACCTGTTAAGATTATGGAAGTATTGGAGATGGACTAAGAGGTCTAGAGGGCCAGGGGCAGAGTGTGATGATTCGGGTTTAGGTAGCAATGTTAGAAGCAGGGCCTGATTGGTAAGGAGGAGTTCCAGGGGCTGTGGCCTTGGGGATCATATGGTTCCTCCTTCTGCTGCTCTCTCTCTTGCTTACAGCCTCCATGATGTGAGACCAGGGCACTTGATCTCTACCTCTCTGTGTTTCCTGTTGCCATAGCCTGAATTCTGCAAACTGGGCTCGACATGGACTGAACCTCTAAATCTCCTAAACTTTGTGCAAATAAATATTTCTTCCTCTAAGTTGTGTGGTCAGTTGTTTGGGATTATATCAGTGAGAATGTTGACTGAGACAAAAACTTACTATAAAATCACAGTTATTAAGACAGTGGTATTGGCTTAAAGATAGACATACAGATTAATGGAATATATATATATATATGTATATATATATATATATATATATATATATATATGTGTGTGTGTGTGTGTGTGTGTGTGTGTGTCTAGAAATAAATATTTATATGTAAAGTGAATTTATCTTTGACAAAGTTTCCCAGGCAGTTCTTTGGTGGAAATGTAGCTTATTCAAAAAGCAGAACTGAGATAATTAGATATACACATGCTAAAAAGTGAAGTTAGACTGTCACCTCATACCATAAAATAGATTATAGCCTTAAAATTAAGACCCAAAACAACAAGCTTGTAGAATAAGGCAGAGGAGAAAATCACTGAGTTAGGCACAGATTTAGTAGATGTAACATGGAAATTATGGTCCATCAGGAGAAAAAAAGATAAATTGGTCTCTGTCAAAATTCAAAACATTTGCACTTGGAAAGAAACAATTTCCTCTATTTTTTAGATCTTTTCAATCTTAATATTTTATTATTTTATTTTGAGTTTGGAAGAATTTCTTGAAGTATTTTTTTCTAATTTTCAGATTCAGATTTTGAAACAGCCTTATCTATTGTTACTTCTAATATATATTATATATACTTCTAATATATAAAATATATGTATGTGTATGATAATGACATATTATTTAATTTTTTTGCCTTAGAGTCTTTATATTTATTTTATTTTGTGAAGCTGGAGATTAAATACAAGGGCATTCCACCACTGAACAATATTCCTAACCTTATTTCTTTATTTATTTAGTATTAGGGATTGAACCTAGAGGCATTCTATCTCTGAGCCCTTTCTATTTTATTTTTATTTTGAAACAGGGTGTTATTAAGTTGCTGAGGCTGTCCTCAAAACTCCAATCCTCCTCTCTCAGACTCCTAAGTACTGGGATTACAGGCATGTGCCACAATGCCCAGCTTTTAGTGTCAGTTTTTATTTATTTATTTATTTATTTATTTATTTATTTAGGTGGTACTAGGGATGGAACCCTTCTACCTCCGGGCTGTACTCCCAGACCTATTTTTTATATTTTATTTGGAAACAGGGTCTCTTAAACCAGCGAGGCTGGCTTTGAACCTGCGTGATCCTCCTGTCTCTGCCTCCCAAGCACGGAGATTACAAGCTTGCGCCACCACGCCTGGCTATTTTTATTCTTGTTGTAATACTTTGATAAGTGATAATAATGTTTTTCATTACAAAGCATTTTCTGATTCCAGAGATTTGTCTTCACATAAAGCAGTGCACTTTACATTTGCATATGTATTTAAATTAAGTGTGTTTCACTTCTCTGATTTCTGAAATGATTTGCTTTTTTCCCTTAGTCTCAATCTCATATGCCAATGGACTTTTTTTTTTTTTTTAATTTGGGCAGAGAGGCATAGACTTCTATTATTAAGTCTTCTGTTAAAAATTTTGTGGATTCCTTTCAAATCTTTTAGCTCTAGGAAAAGAGGAAATGAAATAGTTTTCCCTTTAGTAGTTTTGTTTATTAGAGGACTGTTTTGTTTATTAGAGGACTGTTTGCTTGTGAAGGATGATGGGAAGGAGCCACTATATCATGTGGTAGAAATGATCCTGGTGTGCTGAATGATGACTTAGGTACCACCTCAAAGTTAGCTAGGACACTCATACCACAACAAGCAAGTACTGTTGTTAGATGTCAGTTGTGGTGATTTTCCCTTCTTTACTTAGCACTCTTTCACCCACTAAGTGGGGGATTGTGAGATTGTGAAGGCCATCTATTCTGTGCTCTGAGACCTTTAACTTTTACACGTGACTAATAGTATCCAAATTTCATCCTTATAACTGTTGCACAGCTAGTTCTTGTCTCAGCTCCTGCTGCTGCTATTTGGGAAATACTTTTGGCAGGCTAGAGGTCCAGCTAGAGGTTATAGATGATGAAATACTAAAGTCAGTTATGCCATGGAGAAAACCTGGTCAAAATGGTTTTCTTTTCTGTGTTGACTGGGGCAGCCCGTTTAGCTGCACACTACCCCTTCCCCAGTGCTAACATTGGCATCCACTGTAGCTATGCCTTTACTTTTATTAATATTCAATTGGTTCCATGTAAAGGCTAGAGATGAGAGATTCAGCCAATACTTGATAAGCCAACATTGGGACATGTTCTTAAGTAATTCATAGAAACAAGCTTTAAGTTTCCCCAACCAATTCCATTCAACATAAATTTCATATCATTTCTAGCATCTTTTGGTACCTATGCAGATTTTTATATTCTTAAAATATTTAACAGAAGAGTGGGAAAATGAACAATTGGGTTCCAGTTTCCAAAACAGGCTGGTAAAGTTCCTGTAGAGGATAGCAGTGTCATGTAGACAGGACTTGTGAAGCAGGGTTTTGTGCTCTCCTTCCACATACAGATAAGGTTTCCACTTGCCACCTTAGCAAACCTTGAATGACCTATGATTGCGACTGGCTTGTGCCTAGACAGCTCTCCAGCAGCAGCAAAGCACCATTTTCTCATCATAATCTTGTGCTCAAAACTCATGTTCATTGTTTAAGCTCTCACCTTTATTGTCTGGATTCATTGCTTCTGTTGCAAAATCTCTCACTGGGGGGGCTTTTATGGAGTCAGAGAGCCTTCATATTTGATTGTTTTTTACTACTCCCTCCCTACTTTGACAGCATTCTGGATATTTCAGTAAAGAACTTTGATTGGCTCTTATTTCAATGGAATTTTCAGCTCTAACCATTATATAGAGATATGAAGAAACAGTCATTTTTTTCTACCCATTGGCCATTATTTCCCTTTTCCTTGCTAGCAAAACCTCAATTTTGTTGAGGATGGCATTGTTCTCAGATGAAAATCATTAATTTAGACTCACCTTGAAGTTAGTAGCTGTAAACAAAAACCTTTTGGGGGATTATAGAGAATGTTTTCTTTTCCTATAGAGATACAATACCTTCCTTGGAACTCAGATATGATGGCTGGGGCTGAAGCATCCACCTTACAAATGTTAGGGAAGAGACAAGATGATTTTGAAGGTCTTGATCCTGACATCATTTTGTATGTGTGTGTATAGTGCTGGGGATCGGACAGAGGGTCTTGAACTAGGCAAGTGCTCTCCACTGACCACAGAGCCACACCCCCCAGCCCCGGCCCTGACATCTTAGAACCAACAAAGTCAATGCTAGCAATTACCTATCTCTAGATTTAATGTTATGGGGAAGAAATAATCTCCTATCTTATTTAGGCTGCTCTTTTTTTTTTTTAAAGAAACTTTTAAGCTACTCTTGATTGAGATTTTTTGTTATGTTAAGCCAGGTTCAGTCGCTATTTGAAGATGACAGTTTTATTTTCTGGGGTGACTTCAAATCAACTCAAAATGGCTCAGTGGACCAAGGCATTTTTTGCATCATATAATGTGAAGCCCATTGCTAGGGGAACCTTGAAGTGTGGTACTTCAGAGTCTCAGCTGTCCTCTCTGTCATTTGGCTCTTTCCTTCTCTGAACATTGTCTTCATCCTCAAGTTGATGGTATTTATACCAGACATCACATCCAAACCTGGACACATTCAGTTAAAAAAGAAGGACCACTTCTTCTTGTATTTTTTGTTTATGTCTCATAGAAGGTCCCCAGCAGACTCCTCACACCTCATTGGCCAGCACACGCCCATTCCTAAGGCAAGATTCCATGACTTTGTGGGGAGTTGGAGTCCCTGGACAAAATCTGGTTTTCTTAGTAGGAAGAGGAGGTGAATGCTCACTGAACAGTTACCCTACGGTTGGTGCCAGGACAAGGTTGCCGACCTTGGGGATTTAGTATCCCATTTCAATTTTCTGGGCTGAAACCCATCACTGATTCCAGAGTAAAGCACACTGCATTAAACTCAGCAGGCATGAGGCTAGGGGCCAGCTCACTGGCTCTTCCCTCTATAATTGACACGATAATTGTGTTTTACAGCAAACCAAGCTTCTGCAATGGTGTTGGTCCAGGCTGCACCAAGGCAGGTCTTAGAATGAGAGAATCACTGTTCCTCATGTACCTTACCAGGAAGAGAAGTATCTTAACATTTCTTAAAAACAAAATCAAATGCCGGGCATGGTGGCGCACGCTTGTAATTCCCGCTCTTGGGAGGCGGAGACGGGAGGATCACGCAGGTTCGAAGCCAGCCGTGCTGACTTAAGAGACCCTGTTTCCAAATAAAAAAGTATAAAAAATAGGTCTGGGAGTGTAGCCCAGAGGTAGAAGGGTTTCCAGGAACCCCAGTACCACCAAAAAAAAAAAAAAAATCATAGAGCAAAAACTTTGTTACATCAAAAGGCAAATTATTAACTTGGGCATCCTGACTAGGTCTATCTAAGTGAGAACCATTCGACAGGTTATCATTACTGGTTGCCATCCTGCCCGTGGCATGTGATATCGATAACATGATGCTCAGCAGGCCACCATGGCTATTTAAAATTTAGAGTCTCACCCTTTGTGTTGGCAATACCATGGTGGTAAGAACTCTATCGCCATAGTATCCCTGCCTAGAGGGTATGACAGTATTAGGGAAATACGTTCTGAAGGAGTGAGGGGCAAATATGGGTTCGCACTTTGTAAAATGGTGAACATTACAGAATTTCAACTACTTTTTTTCCCCAAAAAATTGATTCGTGAAACTTTAATGAATAAACACTGTGTTCCAGGAGGTAGACACGCAGAGTTTGGGAACATCCAGAACCTTCTAATCAGATATAAATTGGTAAGGAAGATGGCTACATGAAAATCTGTGGTGCATCATAATGCAGCAAGAGCCATTGTGGAATCTTCTAGTACAACCATCTGATAATTCTAGTGCAGCTTAAAAAAAAAAAAAAGAACGTCAAACTGTATGGGAAGGACGTGGAAGGCATACTAATTACGCTCTTTTAGCTCTAACGGGAGCAGCACCGACAAAATACCAAGATTTCCATGGCCTGACATTATTGAATAGTTGGCTGCCAGTGTTCCTGGTTGGTGAGGATCAGGGTCAGGGGTGAGGGAACAGGGAGATGAAGAAGTTCTGCTCCGTGTCTAGTAGAGGCCCCACATCTGTAACATGCTGTGGTTTCTGAGGTCTCCATGGGTATCGGGCTTTGGCCAGCTGATGGGAGAAAAGAGAGATTAGAGAAGACACAACCAGTTTCTAATCATATCAGTCTGAACTCAACACATATTTCTTCCCCTCATATTTCATTGTCCAGAACAAGTCCCATGGCCCCATAGGCTTTTAAAGGGTTAAAAGTACAGTCCCTGGCTGGGCGGCCTTGCTCCAAAACCAGTTCTAATCTTTAGAAAGAAAACATGGATATTTGGTAGGCAGCTGGCTAACTGCCCCAGAGGGCTTCCTGGAGGAGGTGGATTTAATGTGGAGCTTTGAAGGATGGATTGCAATTAGCCAGGAACTCCAGATATCGACACACAGTTCAGCCAGAAGGAAAATATTTACAAGATCATTTATTATGAGAAGTTTTGTGAAAGATTTAGAATCATCTTTGTCCATTAAAAAGCTTTCAGAAGTTTCATATTTAATAGTGTTCAACAGAGCGGTTTATGATCCATCTGTGTGGGACAAAGATCTATAATCCAATTTCTGGGTTAAGAGTGATGACTTCAATTTTCTTGCTAAAAGAGCTGTCTGGCTGTGGGATTTGACCAAGAGTTCATCTGAGGTTTAGACAGATTTGGATAGATACCAGGCAAGCCCATAATTTGGGGGCCAGAAGCGAGGCAAGTATGAGCTTGCAGCAAGAAAGGATCCTGTCAAGTTGCAGAACAAGATTGGCAGCAGATGGGGAGGGTCTGACCAGAGGGTCAATTTAGCAACTGATCCTTCTGAAACCTGGTTTCTCCATCAGTAAGAACAGGTTCCGCTGTCTGTTCAGTCCCACCTCCCTTAACTCACATCGTTGTTGGGAAATAATAAATAGCAAACGAGGGAAGGCACAAATGAATAAATAATGTAGATGGATACATTCATAAATTGTTGTTGTGCAAATTAATGAATTAATCATTTGCATTTCTATTTGAGGTCATTTGATGAATATCCTACTGGGCCATATCTAGAGCTGGAAGCTGAGGAAGGGCCATAAATTCCAGAAAAAAAATTTGGGGGTGCATTCTACAAGCAGTGGAAAACTGCTGAAGGTTTCTGGTCAGCCAAATGGCCTAATTAAAAAAAAAAAAAAGTTCTTTTAGGAAGATAACCAGTAGCCATTGAAGACTGACCTGTTGGGTTTTCTGAATCACTCTTGAATTTCTTTCCTGGCCTCCGGCCCTATACAGATGATACTGTACTTCATACGTTCATGTCTCTCATGTAGTAACCTCCTAAATGGTGTTCTTGCATCTGGTCTTGCCTGCTTTGACTCATTCTCCATACGCACCTTGAGAACTTTATCCAGTTATTAATTGGTTTGTTTGTTCCCTTATTCATGCATTCACTCAGTGTTTATTGAGCTCTGTCATGCATGAGGCTGTGGGAACAGGGCAGCAATGTTTAGTGCAGTGTAGGTCTTGGTACACTGGGGCTCTCTCTCCCAGCGAGGCACGCAACACCATTCACATCTGGACTCAGTTCCTCTTCCCAGCCTCACTGCCCAGTGCCCCTTTCTCAAGCTAACAATCTCCTTTGTATTTGGTTTACAACTATTTGCTCTTGAAGTGGTGGAAAAGAACATAGGAGCCAGGTGTGGTGGCGCATGTTTGTAATCCCAGCATTTGGGAGGCTGAGACAGGAGGATCCGGGTTCACAGCCAGCCTCAGCTATTTAGTGAGGCCCTTTGCAACTCAGCGAGACTCTGTTTCAAAAAATAAAAAAAGAATAAAATATAGAGCTGAGGGTGTCGCTTGGAGGTAGAACACCCCTGGGTTCCATCCCCAGTACCTCAAAAAGAAAAAAAAATGTAGGATAAGGGCTTGGTATGATTCTGCCTTAGAGATGTCATTGTAAGGTGACCTTGGGTAAGTCACTTAGGCTCTCAGTTAATTGGGAAATATAAGAATTATGAATTGTGGGAATTATGAATTGTTCTTCAAACATCTACTATAAAAATCCAGTGAGGTAAGGAATATAAATTGATTAGTATAGCAACCTCTACCAATTAGGTGTGTGTTTGCTTATATAAAACAGAAAACCTGACTTAAAATACGTGTATAAAAGAGACTGAAAGCAGTTTTTTTTTTTTTTTTTATTAATTTATTTTTTATTGGTGCAATGTTTTCATACATCATAGTGGTATAAAGAAAATACTTTTGTGGACATACATGCACATCTCGCCCAGTTAGCCCCTACCCGATCCCCACCCCATTCCCTCCCCATCCCTCCTTCCCACGCTTGGCTTACTGGTTGACATCCAGTATTATAGCAATTTATACAATATTAACATTGATAATCTCACATAACAGTTTCATTTGTCTGGTACCAAACTTTTGATGACTTAAAGATAACATTTCAATATTTCTTTTTGCTTTCTTTCTTACCAGAGAATATTTTTTCTTTTTTTTTTTTTAGGTGAAACTATCATACATTTATTTATTTATTTTTCAGAAAAAAATCTATCCTGATATGGAATATGGACTCTAGATACCCAAAACAGTCTCAAAGAAGAACAAAGCTAGAAGATGTATATTTTCTGATTTCAAACCATATAAAGCTACAATAATTGAAACAGTGTAGTACTGTTATAAAGGCAGATATATAAACCATTGGAGCTAATTAAAAGCCTAGAGATAAATTCTTCCATACATTGTCAAGTTATTTTTGACAAGGTTTCCATGAACTTTTGGTGGAGGAAATACTAGTCTTTTAACTAAATATTGTTGAAAAATAATAATAAATGAAAAAGAATAAAATTGGACCCTTACCTAACACATATACAAATATTAACTCAAAATAGATAAAAGACCTAAATATAAATCTTAATACTATAAGCTTTTAGAAGAAAATCTGGGTCATAAAACCTCACAACATTGAAATTGGAAGTGATTTCTTGGATATGATTTCAATGGCACAGGCAACAAAAGAGTAAATAAACTCCCTAAAAAATAAAAAAAATATTGTATATCCAAAGACAATGTAAACAGAGTTAAAAGTTACTGATCCTCTTCCAAGAGTTCCTCCTATGACCCATTTCTCCCTAACTCTCACATATTAGGGAAAGCATCTGATTTCTTATTTTTTGTGCCTGACTGATCTCACTTAGCATAATGTCCTCCAGTTCCATCCATTTCCCTGAAAATGGTGTAATTGAGTTTTTTTTGATGGCTGAGTAAAATTCCATTGTGTACATATCCCACAGTTTTGTAATCCATTCATCTGTTGATGGACATCTTGGCTGCTTCCATAGTTTGGCTATGGTGAATTGTGCAGCTATGAACATAGATACACATGCATTAGTTTGGTAGTTTGGTTTCTTTTCTTTTGGGTAGATACCCAACAGTGGTATTGCTGGATCAAATGGAAGATTTGTTCCCATTCTTCTGAGGATTCTCCATACTGTTTTCCAAAGTGGTTGCACTAATTTGCAATCCCACCAACAATGTCTTAGAGTTCCCACTTCTCCACATCCTCGCCAGCATCTGTTGTTGTTTGTGTTTTGAATGATGGCCATTCTAGTTGGAGTTAGGTGAAATCTCAGGGTAGTTTTGATTTGCATCTCTCTGATTGCCAGTGATGTTGAGCATTTTTTCATGCATTTATTGGCCATTTGAATTTCTTCTTTTGTGAAGTGTCTATTTAGTTCATTTGCCCATTTTGTTATTGGATGCTTTGTTTTCTTAGTGTTGAGTTTCTTGAGTTCTCTGTATATTCTAGATATTAGTCCTCTATCGGTGGTGTAGGTGGAAAAAATCTTCTCCCATTCTGTTGGCTCTCGATTGAGATTCTTGATAGTTTCCTTTGCTGAACAGAAGCTCTTCAGTTTCATGCAATCCCATGTATTGATTCTCCTTTTAATTTGTTGTGCCTTTGGGGTCTTGTTGAGGAAATGTTTGTCTGTACCTATGTGTTGTAGTGTTGGACCTATGCCCTCTTCAAGGAGCTTCAAGGTCTCTGGTTTAATTTCCAAGTCTTTGATCCATCGTGAGTTGACTTTTGTACAGGGTGAAAAAGTGGGATTAACATCCAATTTTCTGCATATGGTTAACCAATTTTGCCAACACCATTTGTTGAAGAGGCTATCTTTTTTCCAGTGTATGTTTTTGGCCCCTTTGTCAAAAATCAATTGGCTGAAAGTGTGTGGACTTGTTTCTGGGTCTTCTATTCTGCTCCATTGGTCTATATATCTGTTCTTTTGCCAGTACCATGCTGTTTTTATTACAATGGCTTTGTAGTATAGTTTAAAGTCAGGTATTGTGATTCCTCCTGCGTGGTTTTTGTTGCTGAGAACTACCTTGGCTATTCTGGGCTTTTTGTTATTCCAGATAAATTTAAGGACTGATTTTTCTATGTCTGTGAGGAATGATCTTGGTAGTTTAATGGGCATTGCATTAAATCTGTAGATCACTTTTGGGAGGATGGCCATTTTAATGATATTAATTCTGCCAATCCATGAACATGGAAGGTCTTTCCATCTTCTAAGATCTTCTTCGATTTCTTTTTTCAGTGTTTTATAATTTTCTTTGTAGAGATCTTTTACTTCCTTGGTCAAGTTTATTCCTAGGTATTTTATTTTTTTGTGGGAGATCCTGAGTGGAAGTGTTTTCTGAATTTCTTTTTCAGTGGATTTATGGTTGGTGTACAGGAAAGCTTCTGATTTTTTAAGATTGATTTTGTATCCAGATACCTTGCTGAATTTGTTGATCAGTTCTATAAGCCTTTTGGTTGAGTTTGTTGGGTTTTCTAAGTATAGTATCATGTCATCTGCAAATAGTGAAAGCTTAAGTTCTTCTTTTCCTATTTGTACTCCTTTGATTTCCTTTTCTTGCCTTATTGCTCTGGCTAGAGTCTCTAGTACTATATTGAAGAGAAGTGGTGATAGTGGACATCCTTGTCTCGTTCCAGTTTTTAGGGGAAATTCTTGAAGTTTTTCCCCATTTAATATGATGTTGGCAGTGGGCTTATTGTAGATTGCCTTAATAATGTTGAGATATGTTCCTTCTATTCCAATTCTCTGCAGTGTTTTTATCATAAATGGATGTTGAATTTTATCAAATGCTTTTTCAGCATCTATTGAGATGATCATGTGGTTTTTGTCTTTGATTCTGTTTATATGATGAATTACATGGATTGTTTTTCGTATATTGAACCAGCCTTGCATCCCTGGGATGAACCCTACCTGGTCATGGTGAATGATTTTCTTGATGTGGTTTTGAATGCGTGTTGCTAGTATTTTGTTTAATAGTTTTGCATCCAAGTTCATCAGAGATATAGGCCTGTAGTTTTCCTTCCTTGAACTGTCTTTATTCGGTTTGGGTATTAGTGTGATGTTGGCTTCATAGAATGTATTTGGGAGAGTCCCGGTTTTTTCTATTTCCCGAAATAGTTTGAGTAGTATTGGGATTAGTTCTCCTATAAAGGTTTTATAGAATTCACTTGGGAAACCATCTGGTCCTGGGCTTTTCTTTGATGGTAAGCTCTTTATTGCTATTTCAATCTCTTTGATTGTTATTGGTTGGTTTAAGTGTTCTGTATCTTCTTGACTCAGTTTAGGAAGGTTGTATTTATCTAGGAAGTTGTCGATTTCCTCTAGATTTTCCATTTTGTTGGAGTATAGTTTTTCAAAGTAGTTTCTGATAATCCTCTGGATTTCTACGCTGTCAGTAGTAATGTCTCCTTTTTCATCCCTTATCTTCATAATTTGGGTTGATTCTCTCTTTTTTTTAGTTAGGTTGGCTAGTGGTTTATCAATCTTGTTAATTTTTTCAAGAAACCAGCTTTTGGTTTTGTTGATTTTCTGTATTGTTTTTTTATTCTCTATTTCGTTAATTTCTGCTCTAATTTTAATAATTTCCCGTCTTCTGCTGGCTTTGGGGTCCAATTGTTCCTGCTTTTCAAGGGCTTTGAGGTGTGTCATAAGGCTATTTATTTGAAGATTTTCTGTTTTTCTTATGTGAGCACTCAGTGCTATAAATTTTCCTCTTAATACTGCCTTCAAAGTGTCCCAAAGGTTTTGATATGTTGTTTCTTTATTTTCATTTGTTTCTAGAAATTTCTTGATTTCACCTCTTACATCTTCTATGACCCATTCTTCATTCAGAAGTGTGGTGTTCAGTCTCCACATGTTTATGTTGTTTCTCTGGGTCTTCTTATAGTTGATTTCTAGTTTCATTCCATTATGGTCTGAAATGACACAGGGAAGTATGTAACATTTTTTAAATTTGCTAGTGCTCATTTTGTGTCCCAGGATGTGATCTATTTTGGAGAAGGTTCCATGAGCAGCTGAGAAAAATGTAAACTCTGCTGTAGTTGGGTGAAATATTCTATATGTGTCCAAAAGGTCCATTTGGTTAATGGTGTTCTTTAGTTCTGAGACATCTTTACTGACCCTTTGTCTGGAAGATCGGTCTAGTATTGTGAGAGGTATGTTGAAGTCTCCCAGTATTATTGTGTTGGGATTTATGTGTGGCTTCATGTCACAAAGAGTTTGATTTATGAAAGTAGCTGCCCCTACGTTTGGGGCATAGATGTTGATTATTGTTATTTCCTCTTGCTGGACTATTCCTTTTACCAGTAAAATGTGACCTTCTTTGTCTCTTCTAATAAGTTTGGGTTTGAAGTCTAACTTGTCTGATATCATAGTTGCTACTCCTGCTTGTCTTCGAGTACCATTAGCATGGATTACCTTGCTCCAGCCCTTTACCTTGAGTTTGTTCCTACCTTTACTTGTGAGGTGTGTTTCTTGTAAGCAGCAGATGGATGGATTCTGGCTTTTAATCCATTTTGCCACTTTATGTCTTTTTATTGGGGAGTTGAGGCCGTTTACATTTAGTGTGATTATAGAGAGATAATTTTTAATTCCCAACATGTTAAGATCTTATTTCTGTTTGAGATACTGTTTATTCTTCTTTGCTTAGTTGTCCACTGGATGGGAATTCTTGTTTCTTTGGTTCTGGCGTGAATTACCCATTTCCTCTTTGCAGTTAATCTCCTTGAGTATTTTCTCTAGCGCTGGTTTTGAAGACATAAATTCCTTCAGTTGCTGTTTGTCATGGAAGCTTCTTATTTCCCCATCTAATTTGATGGATAGTTTTGCTGGGTAGTAAATTTTTGGCTGGAAGTTGTTTTCTTTCAGAGTTTGGAATATGTTACTCCAAGCCCTTCTGGCTTTCATAACTTGGTTTGGGAAGTCTGGAGTGATTCTAATTGGTTTGCCTCTGTATGTCACATGGCCTTTTGTTTTTGTTGCCTTTAAGATTCTCTCCTTGGCTTCCACATTAGTCATTTTGACAATTATGTGGCGTGGGGATCCTCTTCTCTGATCCTGTCTAAAGGGAGTTCTATAAGTTTCCTGGACCTGTGTATCGACCTCTTGCTCTATGTTTGGAAAATTTTCTGCTATTACTTCCTTGAAGAGATTGTTGATCCCTTTGGTTTCACCTTCTTTTCCCTCCTCTATTCCAATTATTCTTAGGTTAGCTCTCTTGAAATGGGCCCATATTTCTTCAATGTCAGATTCCTGCTGTCGGGGTTTTTTTTCTAAATTAGAAACTATGCGTTCATTTTTAGCATGATCATCTTCAAGAAGCGAGATTCTATTCTCCATGTGGTCTAATCTGTTGTTTATACTTTGAATTGAGGCCTTTACTTCATTAATTGCATCCTTTATCTCTTTTTGACTCTCTCTAAATTCTTTTCGAAAGTCCTCTATTATTTCTAAAGTTATTTTCCTAATTTGATCTTCGAGAGATCTTTGGGTTTCTGTGTTATCAGATTCTGATGTTGTGGTGTTGTTGGCATTCACTGCTCCATTGTTATTTCTCTTTCCCATGATTTTGGAAGTTTGTGCCTTCTCTGGGTTCTTCCCTGAGTCACTACGAGTTCACTTAAGATGCTCTGGATCTCTAGTCTATGGTATCTCAGTCACCACTACTCCTTTACTGTGTTGTATCACAAAGTCTCAGACCCAGGGAGTCAATCAAGGCTGCTTAGACCGTGGGGGGTGCCAAGTTGGGCGTTCTCCAGTGGGGAGTTGTGACTATGGTATGATATCTCTGCCACTGCCACTCCCCCACTGGGCTGCACTGCTAAAATCTCCGACCCAGGGAGACTATCTGCGCAAGTCCCTGGGAGTGCAGTACTGGGATTTCTCCCCTAGGGGCCGCAATTTGACTCACGGTTGTTGAGTGCGCTGATGGAGCTGTAGTGAACTCGGTGGATTTGCTGCTGCCGCCACTGGCAATATGGCACCACTGCCACGCCTTCGGCCGTGATGCGGTGTATTTCTTCTCTGGTTTTGAACTCTGTTCTGAGTCCTTGCCAGTTGTGCTGCGCCCAGCCCTTGGGAGCTTTAGATGTTCCCTGCACCAACAAAACTGCTGACTGCCGCCCAGCTGTTCAGCACCTGCTCACCTCGGCTCGCTGTCCACCCCTCCTCTCAGGCGCCTGGTGGCTGGTTGAGTGGGTTGGTCTAGGGCCGTCCGGTGAACTCGCAGCTGCCGCCAGCAGTAAGACGCTGCTTCTGCATCCTAGGCTGCGAGGCCAGAGTACCTCCTCTCTGGATTTGAGCTCTGTTTTGAGTCTCCCTCCTCTCTGGAGCCTGGTGTTGCTAGGGGAGATGTAGGCCGCGCCGCTCCGGCCGCTCTGCGCCGCGGCTCTGGCTGCTCCGCACCACGGTTCTGGCCGCTCCGGCTGCTCCGGCCGCTCTGCACCGCGGCTCTGGCTGCTCTGCACCGTGGGTCTGGCCACTCCGGCCGCTCCGGCCGTTCCGCGACATGGCTCTGGCTGCTCCGGCTGTTCTGGCCGCTCCGCTCCGGCTGCTCTGGCCGCTCCGCTCAGCTGTTCTGGCCACTCTGCTCCGGCTGCTCCGGCTGCTCCACTCCGCGTCTCCGGCCACTCCGTGCCGCCGCTCCAGCCAATCCGCGCTGCAGCTCTGACTGCTCCGGCTGTTCTGGCCGCTCCGCTCGGCTGCTCTGGCTGCTCTGCTCAGCTGCTCGGAACCGCGACTCCCCTGCTCTGTACCGCGGGTCTGGCTACTCTGGCCGCTCCGGCCGTTCCGCGCCGCGGCTCTGGCTGCTCCAGCTGCTCAGGCCACTCCGCTCCGCGGCTCCCCCCAATCCGCGCTGCGGCTCTGGCTGCTCCGGCTGCTCAGGCCGCTCTGCGCCGCGCGGGCGCAGCACTTCGGGCTGGTTTTTTTCCGGTGTCTTGTTTTTCCAGCCCTTTTTTCTCTGTCCCTTGTATTTACCGTTTTTATTTCTTTGCTGTGGTGTTTTCTGGCTCTGAAAGGCGCTGGTTTTGAGGTAGTAGAGTTGGATTGTTAGCGGGACTTGTAAGTGCCGCTTTCCTCCGTCGCCATCTTCCCGGAAGTCCTGAAAGCAGTTTTTGATATTGATTCTTAACTCAGGAATGACAGGGCTGAATTTCTTTAACTCTCCCTTATGTTGGCTATCTCATGGTCACAAGATGGCTGCTGCAGCCCCAGACTTCACATCTATATGCAAGGTGGAAAAATGGATAAGGGACAGTGCCTGCCACATTAGTCCTTTTTTTATTGGGGAAGTCCCCCTCCCCCCCGACCTTGCAAGGGAAGTAGGAACCTTCTCATTAAGTGATTCTGTAAAGAAACCTATCACCTGGACTTCACCAACTGCAAGAGAGCTGGAAATTTGGAGAGGAGAATTTTCCAGATTGGTTGAAACAAATCACGAGTTGTCATTTGTAAACAAGAAAGAAGAGTGAATAGCATTGAGTAGAAATGATTAGTGTTTTTTACACTTTCCTCTCCAAATGCCATGCCTGTTGGTTTTAAGCATTTGCATAGAGTATCTCGTGTTGTTTGCAACACCCTCCTTCCACATACAATCTTGTATTGTGATTTAAAAAAACAAACAAACAAACAATGTATGTGGTTTTGCCACTTAGCAACTTTTCCGAAGAGGTATGTCTCCCTAAGTTTCTCCTGCTGGCCTAAGGCTGTGCTCAAGCGATCCACCCTCTTCAGCTTCATGAGTAGCTGGGACTAGCAGCATGTGCCACCAGGCCTGGCTTTCATTACATTTATTTGAATGGTACACAGGGATCCGTTAACTGATTGCATAGTGATTTATTTAACCATTTTACACTTATTGGCTATTTATATTGTTTCAATGTATTATTATGATCACTTGAGAGGACTGTTTTGCTTTGCTAAGTTTGTGTTATGGACCACCCATGCTACAGATCATCTCATTCAGGCCTCGGAAAAATTTCTGAGCAGTGGGCATTGTTCTTATTTAACAGATGCAGGAATTCCAAAAGCAGAGAAATTAGTTTGCCCTATGTCCTATAGCGAGTGGGTGACAGGGTTGAGTATTCACAAAAAATATGCTGTAGCCCTCCACCTTGGGCTTTTTCATTGGAAGCCACACTGAGATAGACATCTCTGTGCAGGCATCATACTCTTTAGAACCTCTCAGCTTCCCCATCTCTACAGCCTTGGGGCTGAGATTCCTCCACTGCCACCATGGTGACCACCTCTGGACAGACTGTGTCACCTTCAGGTAGGCATACAACCTATTGCCCAGCACCTCACACTCCGAGGTTCCCCGTCAAGTGTGAGATACAAGACACCATGGGAGCCTCTCGGCATCCACACACATGTGACCTGTAAATGGGAAGGAGTGAATGTCTCATGGGGAAAAATGTGGACCAATGGAGTCAATTATTTGTTCTTTCTCTTGGCCCCCTCCATAGGACTGCCCCGAGTCACAGTCATGACATGGACTGGAAGAGCCTATCTTGTGAGTCAAGCAAGTCATCTCACTTAATATCCAACTCAGGAATCCACCCCCAAGACGTTCTTCTTCCTTTTTTGCCCCATTTCCCCTTCCTTCTGAATTCCGTCTCCCTAATATTAAGTCTTCTAGTAAATAAAAAAAAGTGGCACATAAATGTTTGTAATTTCAACTCAGCTTTCTGGGTAAGCTGGGGTAAGAAATTTTATTTCATTGTTTGGGGCAATTTCCTTCATTTAAAAAGGTCCCTGCTGTGAGATTACTTAGTTAAAAAGCATGAATAGGACTGTGGGTAGATGTGAAGTCTTTTGTAATGTTCTGCCCAGCCTGGTAATTAAAGGAAAGCACAGCAAGCTGGGTGTTGTGGCAGAGGCTGGAAATCTCAGTGCCTGGGAGGGTGAGACAGGAGGATCACAGGTTTTAAGCCAGTATCAACAACTTAGTAAAACCCTCAGCACTTATCGAGACCCTGTTTTAAAATAAAAAATAAAAATGGGTATAGGGTATAGCTTGGAGGTAGGATGCCCCTGGGTTTGATCCCTGGTACAAAAAAAGTATGAATAGTTCTATGGCTTTGAGAATATTACACCTGACTTCAAATCTACCCACCCTTGGCCCTTAGCTCATCCTATGGCTTTGAGGTAAATTGCCTTTCTTCATTACTGAACTGAGGGTGGAGCTAAGGTCCTACTAGCAATGACTAACAAAAAAGGCCACAAATAGGAGCACTTATGACCACGTTTACACAAGCAATGCTGTTTCAATGGTAATGTATGTAATTCTTTTTCTTTTTTAAAAAAGAACTTTAACCATTTGGGTATAAGGTCCCTAGAAAAAGAAAACCTAGGTACACAGCATGAAAGAGTATACTGGCCCCGGGTAATTGCTCTCATTACGTGTGAGCTCATTAGGAGCTATTATGTATTCAGAAGTAAGATTTCCATCCTTCAAAATTTGCATTTCCAGCGAGAAGCTCATTCTCCATGCATCACGAGGTAAGCGTTTCCTGCTGATTTCCTTTCCTCAAGGATTAAGTTGAGCTCACTCTGGGACCCTGATGATCAGAACTCCATTTGGAAAAGCCCAAAGAATTCAAGAAGAGGAAGCAGGCTTCCAGAGGAGACAGATGGGTCTGGGACCTACGTAGGCTGAGAAATATGGGTAACATATATTTGGAAAGAGACTTAGAATTTGGACAGCTCTTTACAGAGGCCACTACTAAATATGTTCAGCATATACACAGCTTTTCCAGAAGAAACCAAATATAAGACACCTCCCTGAGTAAGACATGATCCTTACCCCCCCCCCCATCCCATTAGAACCCAGAAGGAGCTCTCTGTTGCTGAGGAAGGGTCTTCCAAGGCAGGCAGAAGAGTAAACATGGCAGCCTGAGGAGTTCAGATGGTTCGGAAGTTGCTTGTTTTTTTTCTGCTTCCCCACTGACTTCTGAAACCTTGTAGTTCTGATTTCATTTGAGTGGCCTGATGTATAGAAGACTCCGCATTCTCACTGTATTCCTAGTTTATGGCTTGTTTCTACCTTTCCCATGGAAAAGAAGGAGAAGTGAAGGAAGAGAAGGCCTCCTTCTTTTGGCTATCTCTGAGCAAGAAGGGTAGGTCACAGGACTGTAGGATTCTCAGGGTGGGTCTGTCCCAGGTAGACTTCAGAGCTCAGATGTGAGTCATGGACTGCTACCAGGGGCTGGGGGGGGTCTTAAAGTATAAATTAGGACATGATCGACGTATCAATTCCATGGAAGTTGGTAAGCTCTGCAGAGTATAAAGAAAATTGAATTGGGATATCAGGAGGCTTGGATCCCTAGTTCTGCTCTTTACGAATTACTAATTTTGATTTTTCTCTAGGTATATGGTTATCAAATGAGTAACTCAGGTGAGAGTAAGAAGAGCAGCTGCTTGTCATGCATGCCACCATTTCCATGTTCTCTACACATGTGACTAATCAATTACAGATTCATACCCTGAGCCCATTGCTCAGCCTTACGGTTCTCAACAGACCATGCCTAGTAAGTAGCTACACCAATTGAGAAGAATTGGCGTGAAATGTGACCTGTTGGTTTACCCAGCGTTAAATGATCTAAAAAGTCCCTTCTACAAATTTCCAGGAGACTGTTTCTAAGTAGCTTTACATGAGAATTTAAAGCTGGTTTGCTCTTAATTCGCTTTGCAAAGATTCCTTGCCTCCCTCCCAAATAATCTTCCATATTAGTTTTCTTTGTTGCATAGCAAATCACCCCACAGTGAATAGCTGAAAACAACATTTCCTCTCCCACCAAATATTTGATTCATTATCTTAGTGTTTGTAGATCAGAAGTCCTGGCAGACTAGGCTGGGTACTAAGTTTCACGAGGCTGGATTCAAGGTGTCTGTTGGCCTGGGCTCTGGGAAGCTCTGGGACCAAATATGCTTCCCCATTTATTCAGGTTGTTGGCTGACTTCTGTTCTATGTTGTTGTAGGTTCCTGTTTCCTTGCTGACTGTTGGCCAACAGTTGTTCTCAGCTTTTAGAGGATACCTGAATTGCTTAGCTCATGATCTCCTCTGTCTTTCGAAGTCTGTGAGGGTGCATCAAAACATTCTTATGCCTTAAATATCTCTGATTTTGCCTTCTGCCATCCTCCTTCACATCCAGCGAAAGCTCTGTACTTCTAAGGGTTCGTGTAAAATTATATTAGAACCATCTGGTTAACTTCCTCTTCTGAGGCCCATTGTGCCATATGATATAACACAACATAACACAACATGATGTAATGTGATATAACATAACAACGTAATATAACATGAAATGACATAAATCATGAGTGTAATACCTCATTATGTTCGCAGATTCAGGAAGACAAGAGTGGGATATGTTTGAAAGGTATTTTAGGAATTATCCCAACCATATACTTATCCAGAAATAGCCCCGCTTCTGTATGAACATATTTCAACCCAAGTTGAAATGAATGAATTTGACATGATGAATTTATACTGAATCAAAGATATGAGTCCATGAGTTCAACAGGTAAGTATCTGTTAGTACCAGACACTGAGTACAGCAGTCTCTGCTTTCAAGAAGAGTGCAGTCTGGTGGGGGTTCATAATTATGCAATGTTATAGGGCCTTTTTGTAATAGAGCTGGGTATAAAATATAAGAAAGAATAACCAATTCTTCTCACAGCAGTGATGGGAGAGATCATTATTGAGGAAAAGCTTGCTAAGAAGATTTGTTATTAGGGTATTAAAGGAAGTAGTCCTGTCTCTGAATTGCATCATGGGTATTCTGAGAAGACCATCTCTACAGCCCATCTTGTTTTTGTTGTCATTCGCAGGTACAACTTCAGGTAAGTGCACTACTTGCAAGTGTGCAGTGGATGATGGTGAAGATGGGTGGGGATCAGGCAGAGAGAGACTCTAGGAGATGGCTCTGACCTGCTTGCTTTAAATTTCAGCATCATCTGGATTCTTCTGTTCTAATCAACAAGGAGGTCATAGGTGTGGTCTAGCATCAGTTAGGATGCAACGAAAGATGTAATAAACAATAAAAACCTCATGGCTAGAAGTGAGAAATAAGGCTATCTTGAGGTCGACTTAATCCAGCAACATACTATGTATTGTCCTGCAACCCTCTTGGTTCTCAGGCTAACAGCAGCACGGTACCAACACTCTGGGCCTTGTATGTGGATGCAGCAACATTTAAAGAAAAAATCCCTTAGCACTGTTTTCTACAGTCTCATTGGTCCTGCTCGATCCAACCGTGAGGACATGAGAAAACCTTATTCTGATAAAAGTCATCCTGGAGCCTTCATCTTTGCATTGTTAAGGAGGATGATTGGTCTTGACCAATCAGGATGTACCCCTAAGCTGATACATATTGAAGAGTGGTAAAGATGCCTAAAAAATCCACTCTCTGACTTTGGGCCGTGTACTCTCATCTCAGGACACTTAGGGCTCTGCCTGTGAACCAGTACTTGATCTGAATTTACTAGGATGTTGATGGTGGAAGAATTAGTATTGTGTGACTCCTTCATCTATTAAAGTAGTATATTCAGAAGGGCCTGGTAGAGAGGCTGGTCCAGGGTCGTGACTAATGGGAAAGCACGAGCATGCTGGCGGTGTCTCCCAGAAAACCCACGGCACTGAATACATGGAATGAATCTCAGAGATGATTCGAATAACTCTTATAAATAGGCTATGTTGTTAGTGTAAAACAGATTAAATGATATTGGGTTAAAAGTGCCTTTTCTCTTTAAATAAATCTATTTAGGCAAAAGTGAAATTAAGTGCAGAGGTTTTGCTTCTTCGTGCTGTGGCTCTGCGCCGTTGGCTTAGTCTCATTTTAGAGATGCAGGATTTTATCACTTGGTTTCCAATTATCACCAGGGCACTTTAATGGCTTCTCAGTCTTTAAAATAATGCCTTTAATATTTCTTGGCATGATTTTTGTAATGTCTTTCAAATAATACCCTCAAAATTAAAATCTATTATTCTTTTAAAACTCTTAAATGTTAATTTTTTTATGAAAGCTAAAGAACAAATCCAAAAAAGAAGGTAAAATATAACGTCACCAGCACAATTTAGTATTTGTCTGAAGTGTGCTATTTGCAACTGCTTGGGTTTAATCGCGGTTCGTGTATTAATTACTAGACACTTATCGACCTAAGTTATTGTCTCTTACTATACTTTCATTTGGTGCATTGTAACTATACCTCATACCGAGGTATAGAGTATCGGAACAGACACGCACAGGTCTTTTGGAACACTTCCCTTGAGTCTCACCCTCCTCCCTCCTCCATACATGTCTTTGAGATTGGAATTGGTAATGTTATATATGTACACAGCATTATTTCAACTGTTATATTCTTAACATCTCCATCCCCTCTCTTCCCTCTCCATCCCCTTCCATCCCTTCAGTGGAGTCTGCTCTTCTATCTGATGTTACCCTCACACATAGGCAATGGAATCTAAGGAAGGTTATCATCTGTATCACCATATTCTTTGTTTTTGTATATAATATTCCATAATTATATTGTTTTGAAGGTACTGGTTATTGAACTCAGGAGCATTCTACCTCAAAGTTATAACACCTTCTCTTTCTTTAATTATTTTCTTGTTGTTGTTGTTTTGGAAACAGGGTCTCACATAAATTGCTGAGGTTGGCCTTGAACCTGTGGTCCTCCTGTCTCAGCCTCCCAAATGCTGGAATTACAGGCATGCACCACCATTATCGGCTATAATTATACATTTTAATGGATGTGGTATCTCTAATAGATTTCTGAAGATGGGTTTTTGATACAACCGTTTCCTCGCTCACCTATATCACACCTGGATTCAGAATTAGCCTGGGGTTAGTTTTTCCTCCCTTCCTATTTTATTTCTGCAGAGAGAGTTGCTGCTGCCAGGTGAAGGAAGTGGTGGTATGAATGGCATGTCTCCAGGGTATCACCTTCTACTTCTGCAGGAGTTTTCTTTCTTAATAATCTTGCTTTTTAAATTTGTACATCTATATTTTTTTATTCTATTATTTAAGAATTACACCCTGTGGACCTCTCAAATGAATTTTGTGGGTTAGCGATAGAGACAATGTAAACTTTAATTAGGAATTTGTCTTAAAATAGGACTGAGTCCAGGCTCACTGAGTGTTAGTACAGGGAGAGAAATTGCCTGGGATAGGTACTTTAACTTCTACTGTGGGGGACATCATTAATCAGTCATCATACCTTCTCACACCCAAGGTTGGTACAACCTCAGACTTTTCCTTAACACCATTCTTCAGGTGCCTAGTACCAATCGGTCATAGTTAACATATGACAGTGCTCTAGTTATGAGCTGGAATGTCACCCAAGGCCCAGGCATCAGAGGCTTGGTCCCCAGCTTGTCACTACTGGATGGTAGTGGAAACCTTCGAAAGATGGAGTTTAGTGGGAAGTTTGAGGTCTTTGGAGGCATGTCCTTGAAGGGGACTGGGATGCCTGCCTGTCTCTCCTTCTTTTTACTTCCTAGTCACCATGAAGAGAATATTTGCTCCACCCCATGCTCCCGTCTCTGTTGTCACAGTCCCCAAACCAATGGGACTAACAAACCATGGGCTAAAACCTCTGCGCCTACGAGCCCAAAATAAACCTTTTCTCTTTTTTATAAGCTGATTAGCTCGGGTGTTTGTTACAGTAATGGGAAGCTGACGAACACAGACACGGGAACTATTTACTCTCTTGGGTATTGCAAAAAGCGCAGAGAGCTGGGAATGCAGCACCTCTAGCTTTGGCATCAATTATCCCTGTGTCCAGACCCATTCAGAGACTCTGAATGTGAGTGGCATCTGTTGGGCTTCCCTCACTCTTTGGGGGCTGAGCACTCACTGAACTCTGGAGGAGCTCTAGGTGGCTGGTTTTACAGAAGGGTCCAGCGAGCATCGTCCAGCAGCACAGAAGTGCAGCCTATCTATAGACAGCTCGTCTTCCTGAACGACTCGTGGGATGAAGAGGGAGACTAACCCTTATGACTGAGAACCTCAGAGAGTGTCTGTATGGATACCACTTCTTAGTTTATTAGTCACTCTCTTTGTCCTCATCTTTCTTCTCACACAGCCCTTTCTGAGAGCTCCACGGCCTGGTGGCTGCGTCCTTTCTCAGAACACGTTGCTCTCCTCCACCTCACAGTACTTAGTCAGGGCTGTGTCCCTTCCTGTGGCCAGCACCTCTGCCATCTCACATTTAGCATTGGTCTAAATGTCTGTTGGCTCTGAAGTGGGATGTGATGTGCTGTGGTCCTGTGGGCCGACGGGGTGGGTGTGAATGTGATGGTTTGTGCCGAGCTTCTCAGCGGCTTGAAGACCCAGACCATTCTCATTATTTGGGTAAAGATGAAGGAAAACTGAAATAAGGTTACAAAGTTTTCAAGTCCATATTTTATATGTGGATAATTCCAACATAACAATGTCCCATAATAAATCCATTCTGAAAAATTTACATCGGACTACAGGTTTTTTCAGTGCTGGGCGATACGTCTAAAACTTCATTGGGAAGAAATCTGTGTCCCACTTTGTCTAGATATGATGTTCTTCTGGGAGTAAGGCAGGGCCTAGCGGTTCATCTCATGTCTCTGCCGGGCCCTGGCCTGGATCTACATTCTGTCCTCACTTTTTCAGTGATCATAGCATCTGATTTTTTTTCTCTTGAAATGCCCATGATTTAATACTTTATCATTTCAAGATGAGTCTAGTCTCTTGTAAAGAATTTGCATTTCTTATTAATTACCTCAGCTGTATCTAATTACATGTCAGTTCTGAAACATTAATCCTGACTTCCTTTCTGGGTCTGTTCTTATTCCAAAAGGCCCTCGTATTCATTAAGAGAGCCTTGTCTAAGTGGTCTAGGATGGATGGTGGCCTTCTCAAATAGTTTCTGTATAACCTCAGACTTCTTTTGTGAGAGCAGAGCAGAGCTTCCGTCATCTCATGACCAGCCTCCGTCCTCACATCACTGTCTTTATCTTTCTTCAGAATGTGTTTTATGTTTTTTAGTCTGCTCTGAAAAAAAATCACAGTGTCAGACGAGATGGCTTGTGGCACATCCGACATTCCCATCACCGCTTTAGAATGCTCCGACCCTCCTCGTAACCACATGCATTGAGATTGACATGATGGATCTTGTCAAGAGTTGTACCTTGAAGTAAATGTGATGACTATTCTGTTCTTTGAACAATTCAAAGTCTGATTTATGTTTCACAAACTCTGTTGGGGCAGATATGACATGCTATAGTGTTTCAGATTCTGTTATGTTTTGGATTGTTAACTTTTTTTTTTTTTTCCAGTGAGACTTTAGGACAATATGCTGAGTTTGGGAATGGGGTTGATCAGATGGGCAAGACTATGCTGCAGTAACAAATAGCACCTAAGTCTCACTTGCTTAAAGCAATAAAGGGGTTATTTCTTGCTTGTGCTACATGTTCATTCCAGCTTGTTTGGGGAAACTTTTTCATGTCTCCTTCAGGAATGAAGGATGAAAGGGGCTTCACCATCTCTCTGTCATTGGCCATCATTTCAGGAAGAAGAAGAAAGGGCACAGGATAAATTGCATGCTGAATTTTTGTTCCTTTTATTTTGCTTTTATTCATTTTTATTTGGTTATACTTGAAGTATCATAAACTGCATACATGTAAAGTGTATAATTTGATGCATTTTGACACATGAATATACTTTTGACACCATTACCACAGTGAAGAAAATAAAAATTTTCATTACCCCAAAAAGGGTCCTCGTTCCCCTTGGCAATCCATGCTTTCCTTCACCCCATTCCTCAGGGAAACACTGACTTGCTTTTTATCATCATTGGCTGTTCTGAATGTTCTAAAATTTCTATATATGAAGGCATACAGTATTTACTTTTTCTATAGCTCCTTTCATTCAGCATAATGATTTAGGAAATTATCCATGCTGTATGTGTACTGATAGTCCATTTCTTTTCATTACCGAGTACTATTCCACTGTACGGATATGCCATTTTTGTTTATCCACTTGCTGATGGAAATTTGGCTTTTTTCTAGTTTTTGAATATCACGAATAAAGCTGATAAGAATATTTGAGCACAAGTCTTTGTGTAGACACATGTTTTTATTTATCTTGGATACATACCTAAGAGTAGAAGTCTTTCAAAGTGGTTGGGCCATTTTACATTCTCCCAGCAGCTATGTGAGTTCTAGTTACTCCACATCCTTCCCACCACTTGGAACGGTCAGTCCAAAAAACTGTAGACATTCTAAAAGGTGGGTGGTGGCATCTCATTGTCATTTTACTTTGCATTTTCCTAGTGACAATTGCATATCGAGGATATTTTATATGTCCATTGGCTCTGCTGTGAAGTATTGTCCGGCACCATGTCCAGATATTTCTCTGTTATGTAAAACTGGTAGAATGACCTACACCTTTTTTTTTTCCTAGTGAGGTGATTGAGTTAATATAGGATTTATTAGTTATTTCTGCATCTGATTTGTTTGTGTCTGAACCAACTTTGCTCTTTCATTTCTCTTTCCCATGTATCACACTTCATGGGCTCCGTACGAGGATCCCCTCCCACTCTTTCAGTCCCTGTGCCCCCAGAATCTCTCTAGACTGCCTCCTGCCCTGCCTGACTGGTTACTTTAGACTTGACTTTTCTTTGCCGTCTCCCCTTTGCTGCCAGATCTTTCTGGACTGGGATTCTGAAACCACCTTGATCCTGGTGCCCATTATTTTGTACTGGGAGTTCAAACCAGGGGTGTTCTACCACCACATTACATGCCTAGTTCTATTTTTTTAATTTTTATTTTATTTTATTTATTTATTTATTTTTGGTGGTACTGGGGTTCCTGGAAGCCCTTCTACCTCCGGGCTACACTCCCAGATCTATTTTTTTTTTTTTAATTTGGAAACAGGGTCTCTTAAGCCAGCGAGGCTGGCTCTGAACCAGCGCGATCCTCCTGTCTCAGCCTCCCAAGCGCGGGGATTACAAGCGTGCGTCACCACGCCTGGCTATTTTTATTTTTTTGAAACAGGGTCTCGCTAGGTTGATGAGAGACTCATTACTTGCTGGGACTGTCCTCAAACCTGTGATCCACCTATCTTAGCATCCCAAGTACTGGGATTACAGGCATGAACCACTATGTCTGACTTTATCTTTAATTTTTTAAACAGGGTCTCGCTAAGTTGATGAGACTGGCCTTGAACCTGCAATCCTCTGGTCTTAGCTTCCTAAGAACTGGTATTACGGGTGTGTGCCACCATGCCTAGTGACCTTGGTACTCTTTTAACCCGAACTTATGTCATGGCTGGGGTGAGCTTCTCCCTAATCTGACACCATTCCTGTCCCAGGATGCTACCCCTAGCCAGAAGGCTGGTCAATCTACCCTCCCAGGGCACCCAGACAGCAATGCAAAGAAACCAGTATTAAGCACGACAGTTTGTAGAGTTTAAGAAATTCATATAAAAACTACAGTGACACAAAATCCATTCAGTCCCTCTAAAGAAAAATGAACGGGCCATGTCCAGCTGAAGTTTCTCTCTGGTCCCCTGCCAAGAATGTCCTCTCTTCTAGCATCAGTCAGTGTGAGACTGAAAACCAGGGCGGGGTTTCCAAGGTCATGGAGGACTCTGGATGATTCTCGTAAACAACTGGCAAGGTGAATCAGCAAGTATTCCGGCAGGAAGATAAAGGTGGACAGCTGAGCATCCTGCAGACCAGGCCCTGTACTGAGAGGAGCCTGTTAAACAAAGCGTCAGGCTTCAATCCAGGAAAGGCTTCAAGCCTTCAGAAGTACAAACTGAGACAGTACGAGGAGTCAAGGGTCCAAGCAGAGACCACCTGTGAGGTTTGGCCTTGCACCCAGGTCAGACACACAGGACGGGCAGAGGCCCAGAGGCCCCGGAGGACAGCGTAGGCTTCTGCGGTTGACACTGACCCTGTAAGCTGGGGAGGAGAGGTGCAGATTTGAGCTGCTCCAGCTGCGGTGTTGATAATTGAGCAGAGGGGCAGATGCAGGGCAGAGTGTGACGAAGAACCTCTTGTGGCAACTTATTTATAGAGAACTAAAAATGAAAATCCCTTCCAGATGCAAATGTGCATACTCCTACTAAGGAACCCAAGGAAGGAAGTATAATAATCCAGTTTGTGGAGGAGATCCTCTCTAAAGGGCTTAAACGTGTTTGGTCATTCACGAGAGCCATGGATAAAATCTGTTTTATTTGTGGACTTTTCAAGGCAGTGTGGACGGAGCCACCTGGAGGTGTTTGGACTCAGGAGAACTGCTAAATTAGTTGGGAGGTAGACCAGTCCCCGCCATGGGTGGGGAAGAAAGTGCAGCCAGTGAGTCAAACACAGAAGCTCTCTCGTTGTCAGTGTGAACACACCCGGGTATCTTGTTAAAATGTGGATTTTCATTCTGTAGATCTGGGGCAAGGCTCACAATTCTGCATTTGTAACAGGCTCCTGTGTGATGTCATCGGACCATATTTTGGGTAGCAAGGAAATACAGCATTCAGAGGGTGGCTGTGGGCATGAGAGCATTCAGATAAAAAGCGGTCATCTGAGAGGAAAAGGGTTGTCATGTTGGCTGCCCACATAGGCTCAGGCAGTGAGGTAGGTTGCAGACAGGACAAAGAAAGTGCCCAGACACAGAACAGTGCTTTTAGTTCTGTGCTTATCCCCACACCAAGAGGGGTTTACCATGTTAGGCTGCAGAAGCAGTGACATCTTTGGTGTCAGTTTACTAGTCTGACCGGCATCCAGGGGAACCTTTGTCCTGGTGGACTTGCAAGAAGCTAGCGTCTATAGACAAGTTCCCAGTGTGTACAGGAGAAAGCCAGCACCCTGCCACATAACATGTAGCTGGAGTTTCTGGCCCAGTAATGTTTCTTATTGTTCCCTTAACTAGTCTGGTTTTGGGGGGAACAGAAAGGAGGTATTGAGGGACATGGTGCTTGATTGTCCCCTTTCCTTTCTAGATGATACAGGGGGTGGTGGGAATGTTGGTGCAAGTAGCAGAGGATAGCAACAAAAAGGAGAAGTTGATGATATCCACATAGAGATACCCAGTGTGGTATCTGAATGAGATCCTATTAATAGGGCTCATGTGTTGTGGAAAGGATGTGGGCACTGAAGTCACAGGGTCTTGGGTTTGATGTCTGAGTCAGCTTATTAGTGGCTACTTGGCGTTGATTGATTTAGCCTCTCTGGGTATGAGTTTCCATAGTAGTCCAGCCATCCTTGGATTGTTGTGTTAAATTAACATTGTGTGTGAAGGGTCTGCCCTGCGGTAGTTCAGGGGACTGGCCAGAGGAGGGAGTGCAGGAAGCATGGGAACACGGAGGGTGGGCGTGTCTCTGGTATTGGCAGGAAAGGTGACAGGTGAGTTTAACTGAGTTTACACAAGGAGCAAGGCCAAGCCCTCAGCGCCCAACTGGAGTATGCGGAGTCACTGGTCCTGAGGAATAAGAGATGGATAGCTCCATAGAAGCAAGAAACAAGCCACAAGGGCAGTGCCAACACACCAGCGAGGGGTTAGGGCTCCAGCACCATGGTGGTAGGCATGTTCTGCTGAGGTCTCTCCTCCACAAAGTCAAGCTCAGTCCCTCTTCCTCAGGCAGAGCTCAGCCCAAGGGTGGGACCCACAGGCCCTTCCAAGAGAGGAGAGAGACCAAGGCAGGGTGCAGGACAGCCAATCTCCAGAGCAGCGGCCAGCAGAAAGCCCAGTAGACAGGCCATCAGATGGCCTGAGGACAGCTCCTCCTGCTCCTTCCTACCACTGAAGGGGGGACTTCATAACTTTGGACTCATTACTGTTGAGATGGATATTTCACATTCATTCTTTAATCCTTGTGATCCGTTTTCTTTTGGGGTTTTACTGAATCAGCAATGAAAAGACCTTCTAGTTGTCAAATCTAATGGACACTTCAGTATTATCTATTTCATTTTTCTGAAGAGAGAAGAGACGAGATGAGAAGAGAAGAGAAGAGAAGAGAAGAGAAGAGAAGAGAAGAGAAGAGAAGAGAAGAGAAGAGAATGGGAGAGCGAATGCCATGCTCACCGGTCCTGCTGCATAGAAAAAGCAACAGTTCCCCACTCAGGCAGCAGAATGATTCCCCAGTCAGTCAGTGTGGCTACTCCTCCCTTTTTTCTTTAAGAAGATCTCTGTCCACTGAGAAGATTCAGTTGATGTCCTTTTCCATTGTGCTCAGAACACAAATATGATGGCTGGAGTTACAGCGAGAGAGAGAGAGAGAGAGAGAGAGAGAGAGAGAGAGAGAGAGAGAGAGAGAGAGAGAGAGAGAGAATGAATTTGTTTTGCCTTTCCATGAAGGGAAGGCCAAGTAGATAGATCTCAAGAGACTTTAGCCCTAATATCTTAAATAAATTGGATCAATGTCAGCAGCCACCTCTCTCTGGGCTTTTTATTACATCAGAAAAATGTTAGGCTCCCCGTGCACCTAGGCTTATTGTTTGGATGTCTATGTCTTAACAGCAGGCTTTTATTTCTTTATTTTTTATTGGTGTACTGTAATCATACATCTTGATGAAGTTCGGGGACATAGGGGCATACGGGCACGCAGCACTCATCGAGCCCTCCCTCAGTTCCTGCCCTATTCCCTCTCCCTTCCTCCCTTCTGTTCTCAGAACAGTGACTAGCCTCTTCAATGATGTTGGGAAAACTGGTTATCCATATGCAGATATAAACCCCACTTTCTCACCCTGCATAAGAGACCATTCAGGATGGATCAAAGACCTGGAAATTAGACCAGAGACCTTTCAGCTACCTGAAGAGGGCATAGGTCCAACACTGCAACATATAGGCACAGGTAAAAACTTCCTTAATAAGACCCCCAAAGCACAAGAAATTAAAAGGAGAATCAATACATGGTATTGCATTAAACTGAAGAGCTTCTGTGCAACAAAGGAAACCATCAAGAGTCCCAATAGAGAACCAACAGAATGAGACGAGATTTTTCCTCAGCGATTCCTCTGATAGAGGACTAGTGTCTAGAATATACAGAAAACTCAAAAAACTCACTGCCAAAAACTGAAAACAAATAACCTAATCAAAATGGGCAAGTGAACTAAATAGACTTTTTATTTTTTGCTTTGTATTTTTTTCTCAGATGAGGCTTTGTGTCACTTTCCTTCCAGCATCAGACCTGGGAGGACAGCCCTTGCCCTAGCAGCCGCAGGTGGGCTCCACTGCCTGCGAATGCCAGCAGCGGGGCTCGGGGCTCAGGGCTCCAGAGGAGCCTCTTGTCTCTGGCTCCGCCTGCATCTCAGTCTCATTCTCTACCTACCTTACTTCTGTCATCACTCCCTTGTGTCTGGGCAACATTTATCTTGAAGTGGGGAAACTGTCTTTTGTTCTTCCAAAGATGAGTTAGGATATGATGGACAGTGGTACCTCATTGCTGACCACAGGCAGAAAGGATCTTTCTGGAAAAGAAATAGCTGTGAGTCCTTCTCCTTCCACCTTTAGACAAGGCAGCTGGAACTGAAACTTGACCTTTTGTTGATGAGGCAGAGAAGGGGCCAAAACCTGGTAAAAATACATTATTCTGACCAGGGTGTGTGTGCATTCCACCCTGATAAATTAGCTTCTTATTTAGAGTAGTTTTTTTTTTTTTTGGTGGTACTAGGGGTGGAACCCAGAGGCTTTCTACCTCTGGGCTATATTCCCAGACCTTTTTAAAAATATTTTATTTGGAAACAGGGTCTCACTAAGTTTCTGGAAGCCTCACTGAGAAGCTGAGGCTGGCTTCGAACCCGTGTGATCCTCCTGTCTCAGTCTCCCAAACACGGGAATTACAAGCGTGCACCACCACGTCTGGCTAGAGTAGTTTTATTTTTAGGTTTTATTAGTGCATTGTAATTATATATCACAGTGCAGTTCAAAGTGATAAAGTGATGCAGACAGCCAGGTGTGGTGGCGCACGCTTGTAATCCCCGTACTTGGGAGGCTGAGACAGGAGGATCACACAGGTTCGAAGCCAGCCTTGCCGCTGGCTTAAGAGACCCTGTTTCCAAATTTTAAAAAAAATATAAAAATAGGTCTGGGAGTGTAGCCTGGAGGTATAAGGGATTCCAGGAACTCCAGTACCACACACACACACAGCACTTAGTGTTTCTCTCCACATCCCACCAGCTCCCCCCTCCTCCTCCCCATACATGTTAGTAAGATTGGTAGTGATACCTTTATATATAGACAGAACATTATTTGAACTCTTTCTCTCATCAAGCCTCATTTTCCCCTCCCTATCTCCCTTCCCCAATGTCCTTCCACTAGTCTACCGGTCTCTCCTCACTAATTGAAGACTCTTTTATTTCTCTGGCTTCCACATATGAAAAACAATAAAACCCTTGATGTTCTGAGACTGGCTGATCTCACCCAGTATAATATTCTCCAGTTCCATTAATTTCCTGCAGATGACATTTTGTTCTTCTTCATGGATGATTAGAATTCCATTGTGTGTATATACCACATTTTCTTTATCCATTCATTTGTTGATGGAAACCTAGGTTGGTTACATCATTTGGGTATTGTGAATTGTGCGGCAATGAACATGGGTATGTATGTATCACTCTAGTATTCTAACATTAATTCTCTGGGAAATTTTTCAAGGAGTGGTGTAGCTGGGCCATGCAATGGTTCCATTCCTAGTCTTTTGAGGAAACTTCATACTGATTTCTATAGTGGTCGTACTAGTTTACAATCCCACTAACAGTGTGTAAGTCTTCCTAATTCCCTAATTCTCTACAGCATTTATTACTGCTTGTATTCTTGGTGCTTGCCACTCTGCCTGGAATTAGTTGGAATCTCAGTGTAGTTTTGATTTGCACTTCCCCGATTGCTAATAATGTTGAACATTTTTCATGTTCTTGACTACTTGAATTTCTTCTTTTTATTTTTTTAGCTTTACAAAATAAAGTTAATAAAACACAGCCATGTCCATGAAATTACATATTGCCTAGAAACTATTTTAGCTACTATTGCAGGACCCAATATTTGCAATAGAGTTCATAGAGCCCCAAATATTTACTATCTGGCCCCTTACAGAAAGTTTGTCAACCTATATTCTAAGAGAATGAATGGAGAAAATGTTAGCCATGCAGATTAACCTTAAAGGATCATGGATATAAATAGTTGACACATTGTGAATAGCACCAAATATTGAGGAAATAATCTTTCTAGTGTTCAAGACTGTTATCTATTTTAGCAGAGAATTCACTCATGTCATTGATAAATGAGTAAAATTACACCATACATCTTCACTGTTTCACTTCTATCTTGTTAATATAAATTAAAATGTCAGCCAACATTCATACCCAAACCACCCTCATTCTTCAAGTTTCAAATATAAGTTGGCTATGGATATGGGTTTGGCAAAAAATCAAATGAAGTGTTCCATCAGAGTTAATTAGTTCTATGAAATTTACTATAACAACGACTATATGTTTCATTATTTATCCTTTATATCAGTAAAATTTAAAACATCCATGTTACTGCCAGGCATTGGTGGCTCATTTTTGTACTTGGCTGAGACAGGAGGATCGCAAGTTTGAATCCAGCCTCAGCAACTTAGCAAGACCCTCAGCAATGTAGTGATATTCTGTTTCAAAACAATAAAAAATACAATAGGGCTAGGGATATAGTTCAGAGGCAGAATGCTCCAGGGTTCAGTCCCCAATACCACATACACACACAAAAAATAGTAACCATGTGTCTTGCTCAATGTTCTCACTACTGTGATAAAACAAAACAACAATAGCAACAAAAGGACTGACCACACAATTTAGAGAAAGGTAGATTTATTTGCTCACGGTTTTGGGAAATTTCCCAGTTCAGCCCAGATGAGGCCAGGTCTGCAGAGCTCAGGGCATGGAGGCCAGAAGTGGGAAGAGGAGGAGCACAAAGCTTTTTTCTCAAGTCATGGAGGCCAGAAGCAAGATACAATGCATCAATTAAAAAATTAAAAACTTGTTTTTTATATAACTATGCATGACATAGAATTTATGGAACCTTAAAAAATAAGTTTACTATGAAAGTAGAACTTGAAATTTAAAAAGAATTGTGGTATAGCTTGGAAGTAGAATAACTCTGGTTCAATTCCCCAATGCCAAAAAGGGGGGGGGTGCAGTAGTATCAGAAGGTTAGGGTCTATTTATTCATCTATTAGTTATGTCTATTATGAGCCAGTTACCAGGGGGACAAGTACGAAAAGAAAATATCCTACATGGCAAATCATGGAGTTATAATGCCAGAAATCACATTCTCATGGAATATATGCTTATTTCTTTTTAGACTTATAAAGCTGGTTTATTGAACATCCTAAACCGAGTGTACATGATGTAGGAGGAGTAACTTTAATTTTGCCTCATTCCTGCCTTGATGTATGCTTTTTCCAGTCTGAATTTTCTGACTTTTTATAACACCTTGGGCATATTCACCACATTCTAATTGCTTTTAGTGTTTGACGGATCTAGTACATGCCAACTTAAGCTTCATGAGAGCTGTAAACTCCTCCTGTGTGACTTGCACCCTTCCTTGAACAAAGGCTCCTGCCTTGGGGACTGGGATGCTGTCCTGCTCTGAAGCAGCTCTTTCTTCCGCTCCTTGGCCCGGCTTCCTCAGTGTGTGGGATCCAGGGGGAAGGGATGAGTCAATGGAGCCCAATGTCTTTTCACCTGACTGGTGTTACTATCGTCCTCCTTTGGGCTAGCCTAGCTGGGTGGCAGTGGTGCTGTGCTGGTAAATGTTTAGCAACCGGTGCTCTAAAAAACGCTGTGTGTATATTACAGTCCTTAGAAGTAATTATATTATTATTTGATAACATGGTGTAATGGTTGGGATTTATAATGCCCCCCCCAGCCCTCATGGGATTAAGGTAGCAATGCTCCTAACAGGGATTGGTTGCTAAGGAGGGGTTTGGGGGGCTTTGGCCTTGGGGATTATATAAGGTTTTATTTTTAATGAACAAAATTTTTTCAAGAACAGGAAGAACACCCATAAACTCTCTTTACCCAGTGAACCCCCTTATTAATATCTTACCATGTTTGTTTGTCTTATCTACTTCTCTCTGAATATGTTTCCTGCCCCATTTATGTCTTTGTACACCTGAAGATACTTTTTTTCTGAATGATTTGGCTTCATAACCTTTGTATTTTAGAAAACTATAGCCTTATTACTTTGTATGATATTCTCAGCTTCATTTGTTTGAGGCTTTTAGATTTGGTTTGTATGTCCCTCCCTCCCTCCCTCCCTCCCTCCCTCCCTCCCTCCCTCCCTTCCTTCCTTCCTCCCTCCTTCCTTCCTTCCTTCCTCCCTCCCTCCCCCTCCTCCTTCCCTCCCTCCCTCCTCCTCCATTTCTTTCTTTCTTTCTTTCTTTCTTTCTTTCTTTCTTTCTTTCTTTCTTTCTCTCTCTCTTTCTCCTTCAGTAACAACATGT
The DNA here is from genome assembly GCF_963383645.1 of Muscardinus avellanarius. Taxonomy (NCBI): domain Eukaryota; kingdom Metazoa; phylum Chordata; class Mammalia; order Rodentia; family Gliridae; genus Muscardinus; species Muscardinus avellanarius. Next base: position 143,486,458 of record NC_137788.1, on the reverse strand, counting down.
AGGATTCTATGCTCTCTAGTGTGAACTGATCTCACGAGTTAGGCTGTTAACTTTTATCACTTGGTTAAGATGGAATCTGCTAATTTCTTCAGTGCAAAGTTAAAGAATAAATACGTTGTGCTTGGTGATTAAAATTTCCTTCATGAGAAGTTTGTTGAGAATCTGTAAACATCTTCTTCCCCATCAAGCCCTCACTCACTAGTTCTTGCATCTACTGAAGATTCTTGTCTGAATCAGTTATTACCGCAGCATTGGCCAGTAGGTGATTTTCCTGCAATGGATGAGAATGCTGTATTACCACTGTGCCTTTTTATGTCCAAATATGTCTATGTTGGGAGAGTGAGCTATCTCTCAGGCTGGCTCCTATGTCCCTGTGACACGTTTCCATTATTCTTGAGAACATCTTACTTTTGGGCATGTTAAAATATTCCAGATTCATCTTGTACTTTCTCGCATCACCCCTGGACTCATCCAATTCTTCATGAGTCCTGCTCCTTTTAGTGAACAATGATATTAAAAAACTTAGATCTGGAAAATCATCTGTGTTTCTAGGAGGCCTTCAGTAGAAAGAGCTAGGAAATGTGCATGTATTAGCTGGATGTGGTAGTGCACATTTGTGATTCCAGTACTTGGGAGGGTGAGATAGGAGGATCACAGGTTTGCAGCCAGCCTCAGCAACTTACTGAGGCCCTCTGCAACATAGTGAGACCCTGTTAAAAACAAAAAAATGGAATAGGACTGTGGGTGTAGCTCAGAGGTAGAATGCTCCTGGGTTCAATCACAGTAACACACACACACACACACACACACACACACACACACACACTCATTTGCATTTATATCTATTTCTCTATTTAACTCTTTCTCAATCTAAAACCATCAAAATTTATATTAACATTTCCAATTCCAATGTATCACCCCTGGACTTATTCTAGGGTTTTCACTGCCTATATTCAATCTTTTTTCCCTGACAGTGAGAAACATGACTCCAATGACCTGCGATATAATTGTTTATTTGCTAAAAATAAAAAAATCAGCATGAGCTCTATTTTAGAGATCAAGAAACTGAGATTGATTTTTTTTTTTATGTGTTTGTACATGGTACTGCGTATTGAACCTAGGGACACTCTACCTCCGAGCTATACTCCCAGACCTTTCTAATTACTTTTTACTTTGAAATAGGATCTCTCTAAGTTGCAGAGGGCCTCCCTAAGTTGATGAGGCTGGCCTTGAAGCTGTGATCCTCCTGTCTCAGCCTCCCAGACACTGGGATTACAGGCATGTGTCCGCTAGGCCTGGCTTCTGAGAATGATTGTCAAGAGCATGATGTGAAGTTTGGCCTAGGATTGCAATGCATACCACATGCTATTCTGTTTCTGGATATATTGTAAGCACATTTTACACTAAACATGCCGGATGCTAATCAAGGATACCACAAGACCCTGGGGGCGCTGCACAGGACACGAACGTTTTATGTTTGCCTGCTCTGTATTTCAGTCCATTCATACATTTTAATGTCTCCTGTTATGTGTAAAATGAGTTTTCTGGAACAATCCTTTGCCATCCACTTAGCATATGTATTTATGATTTGGGCAGAATGGGCCACAAACATTGAGTTTGTCTCTTAATGAGATGTAGATTTTCCATTTAAAGTCAAGTCCTTCATTTCTAAATGCTGAATAGGATGACACTTTAAAAAGAATTCCAGATGGCTAAGTTAGGAGTCTAAGAATTAAAAAAAGACCAGCCCCAGATTACTCACAGAGCTTGTAGATTTCTACTTTGGATGTGAATGAAGTACACTTTGACGTATTTCATCTGTGCTCTCTTCTCATGCTTTGTTCTGAAATCATTGCTGAACTTATGACAGTAAGCCCTTGGGCATCTTATAGGCTCTCAGATTTCCCCTGACTTCTCTATGCTAATCTTTTTCTTTTTCTAATTCAAAAAGACCCTGAGAATAAGACGAGGCATGCTAAGATGGCTTCCTATATGCTTTGTGTTTTAGAGGGAGAAGGGTCCATGTGGGTCAGAGAAAAGCCTTGGAGGCTGTGGAGATGGAGGCTCTGGGATCTGTGGACAGGAATTCTGCCTGGAGGACCTTCCACAGGCTTCTGCTCAGGGAGCTGGCAGAATCCTTCAGGCTGGGGGAGGGGCCAACGGGCAGAAACTGGTGAAGTGCTCCCAGTGGCCACCAGAAGCCATCCACTCATCTGAGATTCTTAGAGATCAGGCCTCTTCTCCCAGAGCACTGCCAGTCTGGTCGTCTGAGTCCCTGTTGTTTGTGTTTACAGAGATGCCTTGTAAAGTCCCCCAAGAAATCAAAAGGGTGCTGTTCAGATACCCCCAGGATCTGAAGATGATGCTTGTGCTGCACAGGGAGCTGGCCTTAGCACTCGGATGGTGCTTCCTAAGCCAAGAGACTTAGCTGGTGATACAGCCATTGAGTCACAGGCAGCTTACCTGGAACCCAGAGATAATAGGACCCATGGGAACCTCTCCAGCTTTAGCAGCATCTAGACTCAGATGAGAATCCAAACCCTGATACTGAGGAGAGCGGTAATCTCCCTGGGCCAGGTATCCCTACTGGAAAAACGAAATGGCTTCCAGACTTCCTCGAAAGCTATCACATAACAAGGAATATTCCCTGTTCTCTCCCATGTGCCACATGCAGCTGTCCTCTTCAAAATAGCAGCCAAAGGCTGTTTTTCATTTGTTTTATAGAACAAAAAGAACTATTTCAGTTGACCTGACCACAATGTCTAAACAGTATAGTCATGTGTACCAATGGCCACCTGGCGTATATTCTTCTGCTGGTCTCTTTATGATCTGTCTCCTGCACCATGCTGTTTACTTCCTAAGGCAGGAGCTTTGCCATTGTACTCACTGTTGTGAGCTCCCCTTTCCGAATCTGTACCTGCCTCAGGGGCAGTCCTCCATGAATATTTATGAAATGAGTGAATGAATGAATGAATGAAAATAATTTTTGGAAGGATGTGAATCTTCACTTAAAGGATCAAGCTAGCAACAGAGCAGCTTAGGGACTGGGAGTAGATTTAGAATACTGAGGCCACCATAGATGTGAAGTCAACACCAGCCCTTATCCTACCAGGAGGTGTGGAGCCAGGACCAGGATCAACATGGCGGTAACTCAACACTAAATGACAAAGCCTCACATGATGTTTAAATCTATTGGACCATTTTGGGGTCAAGCGCTAGAAGAAGTGAATGAAGAAATTGGACTCATGAGTAAGGTCATAGTAACAGAACATAGCATTTGTTTTTGTGCATGTATCATTTCTGTGCCAGGTAATATTTCAGGTACATTATTTCATTTAATCCTTATGAAAACCTTGAGAGTCTTTGTTTATTATTAGCTCCACTTTGCTGATTAGGTAATTGAGATTCAGATGGGAAAAATAACTTGTCCAAGTGTTTGTGGTTAGTAAGGAGTTGACCTTATTGTGGCCCCAGGTGTTCTATCTCCCGAGTTAGACCAGAAGTTACTGTGGACATGGGCTCTTTCTGTAGGTTTCCAAGTTGAAGTCTTTAACCTCCTCTACCCACTTACTCCTCCTTTCTTTGGAGTAAGTCACTGAGATTGGCACAGGTAATCATTTGAAATAATAAAAACTGATTATGGAGCCAGGTGTGGTGGTTCACGCTTGTAATCCCAGCACTTGGGAGGCTGAGACAGAAGGATCGCATAGGTTTGAAGCCAGCCTCAGCTACCTAGTGAGGCGCTCAGCAACTTGGTGAGACCCTGTTTCCAAATAAATTATAAAATAGCGCTCAGGTGTATCCCAGAGGTAGAAAGCCCCTGGGTTCCACCCAAGCACCACACATACACAAAAACTGGCTATGACATTGGTTAAACTGGAATTGTTCCCTAAATGTATGTGCCTAGTCCTCCAGTGATCATTTGTTAAAATGGCTCATTTTGAAGCATTCTTGACCTAGAGGTTTCACAACCAGGGCCTCTTAGATACTTCCTGATCCAATACCTTCCTTGTACTGATGCGAAACTGAGGGAAGAGAGCCCTGCCCTGCATCTAGATCCCTTTTATAGCACAGCAGAGAGTGGAAATAAACAGCCCAATAACTGCTCCACAACTTTCCACATTTGTGATATTAGATAATTTACCTAAACTCTGTTAGCTTCAGTTTTGTATAGGATGAAAGCTATTTGTATCAGACACGTGCATGTGCCACACGCAAAGCTGATACTCCGTATAAATAGCTTTAAAGACCAGGACTCTCTAGTGGCCTGCTCCGATATTCTTAGCACGATGGTCTGGCACCTCATGGTCATGATTTGGCTGGCACAAGGGAGTGTGATGCAGGCTGGTAGGAAGGAGTGACTGGGACACACTTAGAGCTAAAATGTAATCTGTTGTTTATTTAAAGTTTATATTTTGGGGTATGTTCTGCAATTTTACTCTTTGTATCTGTCAACATGACTCTACATGTGCAAACATCAAAAGCCAGTCGCAGATGAGAATTCCTGTTTTCTTTCTCCTCACTAGTACCAAGCCAGGTGCTCAGATATCGGTGCAGCTATGAAGATCCAGCTCCTAGAAGAGAGAACACTGAACCTCCACCCCCCCCACCCCTTGTGATGGGGCACAGCTGTGCGATTGGTCAACGATATGCAAATGGCAGTGATTGGTTGGGTTGTGCACCTGCTCCTGGGAGCCTTGGTGGGATTCCCGTTATAACTGTAGAAGTGGACATCAGTAAGGCAACTACAATGGTGTGAATCCTCGAGTGCCTGCAATTCTGAAGAGAATACTCCTGCTGACCTGTGGAGAACAGGTAACCTGAAGGGGAAATACAACTTACTTCAAACGGGGAGCTGACAAACGGTGGCCTGCAGGCCCAGCCGGCTCACCTCCTGTTTTCACATGAAGTTTGACTTAATGCAGGGGGGCCCATCCACTTGTGATGTATCCCCGGCTGCCTTTATGCTACAGTGGCGGAGTAGAATGGTCACAACAGTGATCACATGGCTCACAGGGCCTGGAATATTTGTCACTGTCCAGAAAAAGCTCATCAACTTTTGTTCTCAGCTCTTGGGTCCCTGTGGCTGATCGTCCTCACAGCACAACCCAGTCTGTCCTGCTGATGGAATTCTAAGGGCAGTGTTTAAAGCTTGCCAAATTAATGGGTTAAAAAAAAAGTCCCACAGGGTAACACTGTTGTTAGTTTATATTCTTTTGATTACTACTGGAGTCATGCACTTTTTGTTTGGTGGCTAGATTTATTTTTCTTTTGTCTGTGTCTGTTGTCATTTTATCATTAGGGGTTTGAGTGATTTTCACATTGATTTGATTTAGTTCTCAAAGGGGAAAGGCTTTAATCTTTTGTAGTTTATATTTGATTTATTTTACTGAATCCTTTGAGACAGACAGTCCTTCCCTTCCAAAAGCTTAATAAATATTTAATTATAACTGCTTTAGATTTTGTATGTAGCTTTTTAAGAGAAATATATTTTAACCCATCAGTCATTTGTTTTAGTGCTAGGGGTAAGGTAAAGATTTAAACTAATGTTTTTTTGTTAAACTGCTAACCAGCTTTTGAACATCCCTAATTGATAAATCTTCCTTTCTTATTATTTTTAACACCTCCAATATAATAATTTGTACCATATAACATGGTTCAATTTCTCTGTTGAGTGTATCAGCCTTACAAAAATGTTTGTGTTATAATATTAAGAGGAAAAGCAAAGTGTGAAGCTTGTGTGTGTGTGTGTGTGTGTGTGTGTGTTGTGTACATACATATACATACACACATACAGTAAACATAGTAGACCGGATGAAAAATCTAAAATATGAGTAACTATAGTGTTTGTAAGAAATTATGTTTTATAATTTTCTCCATCTTCTAATTTTTCAGTCATTTTCAAAGTCTTATACACGCAATAATGTAAAACTAACTTATTTTACAGGAAAAGAACCTTCATCCTAAAGTGGAATGTTGGTTTTCTAATTTCTTTGACTGTCTATTGTATGTACAGCTCTCTTGAGACATCCTGCTGTGGTTCTGAAATACTTTTCTTCTTTTTAATTTCTGCGAGATCCAGTTTCCCTGGGCAGGCACAGCGGTGCACACTTGTAATCCTAGTCCTTGGGAGGCCGAGACAGGAGGACTGCAGCTTCTCATCCAACCTCCACAACCTTGTGAGGGCCTCCACAACTTAGTGAGATCCTGTTTCCAAATAAAAAAAGAGATGCTGTTTCCTGGCTGTGTGCAGCTGCCATCTTTCAAGCACCTGCTGTTGTCACCTCTTTAAATGATCTGACAAAGTGCTTTTAGTCTTTTGCTAGTTTAGACTGATGTCGGTGGGAGCTTTGGCTCCTGAAGGAGGCACCGTAAGTATCTGGTTGTAGATGTGAATCCTCAGACCTGAGGATTCTCATTCTGCCTGCGTGCTCCAGATACTTTCTCTACTGCCTGTACCTCCTGGGCTGACCAGAGCCTCAGAGTCTGGAATTCCTCCTTTCCGTCACCTCCTTCCTTGTCAACATCATCAGGCTCCTCCAGCTCTTGGATCCTCTCAAAACTCTCCTGGCCTCTCCCTGTTACTCCAAGTCCTCATCGTTACCCAGCTGGGTTTGATGGGTGTTCTTTTCTGTGGTCTAGCCTACTTTTATAGCCTGCCAGAGTTTTATATAAAATACAAAGTCAGCCAGGAATGGTGGCACACCCCTGTGATCCCAGTACTTGAGAGGCTGAGACAGGAGAATAGCAGATTTGAGACCAGTCTCAGGCAAGTAGCGAGATTCTCTTCAACTTAGTGAGCTCCTGATTAAAAAAAAAAAAAAAAAGCCAGGCATGGTGGCACACGCTTGTAATCCCTGTGCTTGGGAGGTGGAGACAGGAGGATCATGCTGTTTTGAAGCCAGCTGCTTAAGAGACCCTGTTTCCAATTAAAAAATATAAAATGGGTCTGGGAGTGTAGCCCAGAGGTAGAAGGGTTTCCAGGAACCCCAGCACCACCAAAATAAAATAAGATAAATAAAATAGGGCCGGGGTGTGTAGCTCAAAGGCAGAATACCCTCAGGGTTCAATCTCCACTATATAAAATAAATAAATAAATAAATAAATAAATAAATACACAAAGTCGAGGCCAGGATTTTTGATGAAGATCTCCTGCTGTAGATTTTGCTATCCTGATGTCCATTGTGCTCTTGTGGTTCAGAATTCATATTTCATCTTCTTGGTGCTAGAACTTCAGCCTTTCTTAGAGAATAGTAGCTAATAATGCTAAAAGCCTCTTTTTAATGAATATTTTTTAATGTGCCAGCTTTACAAACACATGAGCATATGGACTTTGCCTAACTCTGAGAGGGTGATATTATTTCTATCTCTAGTTTGCCGAGAAAGAGAGAGAGGAGAAAGAGAGCAGAGAGAAAGAAAGACAAAGAAGAGAGAGAGAAAGAGAGATTATATTATTTGTATCTCTAGTTTGTTGAGAGAGAGGAGAGAGGAAGAGAGAGAGATGATATTATTTCTATCTCTAGTCTGTCGAGAGAGAGAAGAGAGAGAGGAGAGAAAGAAAGAGAGAGAGGAGAGAGGAGGAAAAAGAGGAGAGAGAGAAAGAGAGAGATCTGCTCTCACATTGTGGAAACTAGAAGCAAGCGAGATAGCAGAAGTTGTATCCATATATAATCCCCAAGTTTGCACCCCCAGGAACCCCTCTTCAGCAACCAAGTCCCACCTCCAACATGGCTTCCCACTCTTCATGAGGTCTTGGGGGACATTCTAAATACAAACCATCATACTCAGTTCTTCTTTTGGTCTTTTCTGGATCTGTCACTGACTGCATCATCTGATGTCTCGACTGGAGCTATCAAGTCCACGGCAGTCTTGCTCGCATGGTCAGAGGTGCTGGGGATGGTCGGGAAGCACCAGTCCTCCTCATGACCGCTCATCCTCCAGCAGGATGAACTGGGCTTCTTCACAGCACGTGAGCTCAGGGTTTGAAAAATAAGAACAGAGGCTGCAAGGTGAGTTTTCCCCAAGGTGAGTTTCCAGGACACAGTCTTTCATCCAGTCAGACCACCCAGATTCAAGGACAGGCATGTCCTATTGCAAAAAGGCTGAAAACAGGGAAGGGGGTTTCTTGGGGTCACTATCATGGAAAGCAATAAAATCATGGTCTCAGTTATCTCAGGAACATTTATTGTGATTATGTCCCAGACAGGTTCTTTATTCGTTAACACTTTACACAAACTTCATACAACTTATGATATTTTAGGAGAGAGACTAGTACAAGTTGGTTGTTGGTGATGCTTGGTTGGCTGTGTCCGGATATCAGGATCAAGGTCAGTTGTGAGTCTTGTCCAGGTCTTCAGGCCTGACCTTAACCAGTGCTCAGCCAGAACCAAAATTGCCTGACAGCTACCAGCAGAACTGGCCCCATCAGCTTTCAGCTTCATTACTGGTGGTGGCAATGACAGTTCTGCTTCTTGGCAGAAGAAGCTGTGAGTTTTTAGTCTCAGGTGCTGATAATTCAGGTTGCTAGGGACTCAGTGTGGTTGTTAGGATGTTCCTGGTCAGTAGGCCTTGTGCCTGCACATTCTCTATCATGCCTGGGCGTTGCACCTCATGCCTGGGGCCTGTATCTTGCCCATATACCCAGGTATGCTGCACTACACCTGTGTGAGCTGCAAGATTAATGCCTGTGAAGGGACATCATGTATGATGGGACTCAAGTCCCTCTTTGTTTTTTAATGGTGCCCCTTTAAAATATGTATATACCCTATCATCTATATTTATTACCTATCACCTATCTATCTGTTTATATATCTATTATCTACATCTATCATCTATCTATCTATCTAGTTGTGGTACTGGAGAGTACACTCAGGGGTGTTCTGCCTCTGAGCTACACCCTACCCCTTTTTATTTTTAAACAGGGTCTCACCAAGTTGCTGAAACTGCCTCAAATCTGCTAACTTCCTGTCAGCCTCCCAAGTACTGAGATTATAGGTATGTGTCACCATGTCTGGATTCTTAGGGCCATTATGATAACCGCTCATGCCTGTTAAGAACATGTGGATGTTCTCATTTTGCCTCTCTCCTGCCTGTTACTTCTCCTCGTTCCAGCCCAGGAAAGATGATATTGCCTTTATCTTCCATATTTTGCCCATTTTTCCATTGTAGAACATGACTCTTGTTTGCTGGTCTGACTCTTTGGCTGTTTGTAATTTAGAGTTAGGAGAATGGTCAGAGAACAAGGACCAGAAAAATAGAAGGAAACGGGGAAGTGAAAGAAAAGACCAGGGTCTGTGTGCTGCTGGGGATGGATTTTCAGTGCATTCTGGGTGGAAATCAAGGGTGTTGAGCAGTGGATGAGAAGGGCTAGAACTGCAGAAGGCATATGCCACTAGGAAAGAGAAGGAGAATTGTAAGAGTTTTATTTTAAAATGCAAGTGAAAATATTTTAAATTTTCTTTTTATTGCTGGACTGTATTCCTTTGACTGTGACTTTACCTAGAGGTCGGGTCACAATGGGTCTTAGAATTTATTTGGGTAAAATAAGCAAAATATATCTTGAGTACATAAGGCCTGGTGGTACTCAATCAATGATATGTGCTGTAATGATCATAATTACTTCTGGCTGCTGCTTCTCTATTTTTTAGGCAAACTGCGAGGGTCTATTTTTAGGTACTCAAACATTTCTTGCCTTCGTTTTTGTCCGCCCCTCATGGTGAGATATTACTTTTTGCAAGAACCAAAGTAAAAATCTGGGGCATCACTGCCAGACATTAAATTCAGGTATGGTACAAAAAAGCAATTCCATTTTCCCCTTTCTCCATGCATCATTTAAGGCCATAGATCCTGAGGAAACTGTCAAAAAGACAAGCAGCACTTGCAGGGAGAAAATTCACTGGCATAGATTTCTGGGACTGCACAACTGAGCAGGGCCTGTTTTTTTCATCATGGGTTTGCCAAGTCCCTGATCTCACATTTCTCTGCACTCTTTTGAGTGGGACACTCCCTTTCATTTCTCGACATTGACTATGATATTTCTAGTCATTGTGGGGCCACGTAAGACACGCTTTAAAATCTTTCCGAGGTGACAGTTTTCTCTTATTGGCAAATGAACATTTTATTGGGAGCTCTTAACGTTACTTCTTTTCTTTTCTCTCTCACGATGTGAACTTGTTTCACACAGTCATCCGTTCCCTCCTTTATTTTCTGTCTTTCAGCCCTATGAAGTTTGGGGATTTGTTTTGTTTGGCACTGAATTGACAGCGTTAGGAGAAGTATCTGGGACAATCAATATTTTGTTGAGTGAATGAAAATAAATGAAAAAAGTTTCCTTCTGATTTTCCGGGAGACGACTGCTACCACCATGAGTTGTCAGAACATAGTGGGCTAGATACATCTCCAGAACTTCATAAATTTGGAAAAATAAGAGAGAAATAAGAATTAAACATTAAGGTCAATTTATAATGAACCAGATAAGAAGTATAAAAATAAATCTGATTCTAAAGCTCGAAAGATTCTATATAACATAACAAACACACCTCTATATTTAATGTTTTCTTTCTCAGTAAAGATAGGTAGAATTCTAGTACTTACATTCTTTAAACTAGTCCCATTAATATAGATAAAGAAAGGGGGAAAAGGGCTGCCCATTCATGGACATAAAAATCAAAACACAGCCATACAGGCTATTTCCACTCAAGAACAGGGGAGGAGCAGCCTGGCCATTGGACTCCAGGGCTGTTTCCCACTGGAGGAAGGCTCCCTGGCTCTGGGTAACAGTGTTGAGTTTGCCATCACTGGATGGTGCTGGGACTTTAACTTGTGCCCATGCTCTGGAGAACCAACCCGCCTTCTGACTCAGGCCACTCAACTTTCCACCTAGGTCGGCTTTCTTTGAGAAAGCACGCTAGTCACCATTGCTAGGGGCCTCTGAGCCCTACGGCTGTTCTCTTTGTAATATAACTACTTGGAATTCTCTTGTTGTACATTACTCTCATCATCTTGGCCAATGGGAGTCCAGCCTTGAAAGACAGATCCATTCTTTACATGCTAACGATCATGGATTTGAGCTTGCATAGCCATTGGGTTATCCATTGTAATGCATATCTGTGTGCGAAGGTCTCAGAGACAGAGACACCATCTTCTTTGAGAACCATGACTCTGCCATGGGTCTCTTTCTTCTTATGTGTGTGATACAAGGGATTTAACCTAGGGACATTATACCTCAGATCTATATATCTTCAGCCCTTTAAAGAATTTTTGTTGCTGTTGTTTTTAAACAGGGTCTTTCTACATTGTTGAGAGTCTTGCTAAATTGCTGAGGGTGGCTTTGAACACAAGATCCTCAGGTCTCAGCCTCCCAAGTACTGAAATTACAGGCAAGTGCCACCACACATGGCTGGCTGGTAACTTTCTTTTTGATTCAAGAATCTTTAGGAAGAGCTGAAATGGTTTTTTAAACAGGTACATTGCTTGAACATGTGCCTCTGGAAAAACAAGCTGTCACTCCAGTTGGGACACCATTGCTTCAACATTTTTATCTCTTCTTTGGGAATAACTTCAAGGCCAAATGTGGTAACGTATCTCAATACTTTAAGTTCACTTGCTAAGCTCATACCCATGCCAAACAGAGCGCTCGGTCCTGAGGACCCCTAGGATTAAACAGGACCCCCTCGGAGACGTGGAGACTGACATCACCATGGGAAGAGCTGGCTTGACTATCATCTTAAGCGACTTGGCTCTAGCTGATATTTTATTTATTGCAGAAATTAAATCTGTAACCGAAGACTGGAATTTTTCATGATTGAAGACATTTTAATGAATCTACCTCAGTCTCTAAAGGTAATTTCTCTCTAATACATTTATTTTCCCACAGTGGCAGCATCATTAAAATAGGTTTATAGCTTCTGTTCATGTAGTAACAACTTTTAAGGGATATAATAATTCAGTTATATAACTCCTAGAATCTTTGCTGGAGACAAGGCCTTCCTCAAAAGCTCTTTTTTTGTATATTCATTCTTAATTTTTGGACAGTTTTACTATGTTAACATTTTCATTCCTAAGCATATATTCTAGTTTTGCTTACGCATCGAAAAAAGATTGTTTCGTGTCCTTAAATACGCTTTAAATATTCAAACACCATTTTAAAGCTTTTGAAGGGTAAACACAGAGATAATACTTCTGAGAACTTTCCAGTGGTTCTCATCCTTGGCTGTGCATTACAATCATCTAGAGATGTTTTAAAAATATCTGTCCAGGTCCTATCCCAGAACAATTAAGAGAAATCTCTCTGAAGGAGATTTCTCAGTTGATTCTAATATGCAGCCAAGGACGTGAACCCTGAGTTATGAAACCATCATAAAAACTGACATTGTCTCTTCAAGACAATGGGGAATAATACAAAAGCCCTGGAAACCCAGATGTGACCATTTACATGCTATTTTTAAAATTGTAAATAATTGATACACTTTTAAAAATTGATAAATTGAAATTGTGTATATTTAATGTATATTATGATTTCTTATTCCTTTTCTTTTCTGTGTTCTTTTGTTGCTGGGGATCAAACGCAGGGCTTTGTGAATACTAATCATATTCTCTGCCATTGAGCTATACCCTTGGCCTTTATCGTGATATTTTGAAACACATATGCATATTGAAATGGGTAAATCAAATTCATTAACATATAGATTACCTAACAGACTTATTTGTAGTGAAATCAAATCAATAAATCAATAAATCTATTCTCTCAGTGATTTTCAGAAATATAATATGTTATTAACTATAGTCAACATGTTATTCAGTAGAGCTCTTAAATTGCTTCCAAGTAAAATTTTATATCCTTTGACTACCTTCTTCCTCACTGTGCTGTTGCCTATCATTCTGCTCTCTGCTTTTATAAGTTCAACTTTTTTGGGGGGAAAGGTACTAGATTTTGAGCCCAGGGATGTTCTACCTCTGAGCTACACCCCCAGCCCGATTTTATTTTGTTTTACTTTCAAACAGGATGTCACTCAATTGTTAAGGGTCTTGTTAAATGTCTGAGTCTGACCTCAAACCTGTGATATTTCTCTCTGTCTCCCATATTGGGATGACGGGCAAGCACCACCACTGGTTGAGTTTAACTTTTTTAGATTGTATGTATAAGTGTGATCACACAGTATTTGTCTTTCTGTGTATAGCTTATTTCATATAATAAGATGTTCTTTATGTTAATTTACATTGTTGTAAATAACAGTATATCCTTCTGTTTATAGAGGAATATTTATATTTTAATGCATTTGAATTGGGTTGCTAATAAACAGAAAGTACTGTGAAAATTTTCAACAAATGTTTTAAAGTGTTTAATGTAATAATTATGCAATATAAACAAAATGTTAACTATTAGAATGGCATTATAGAAAATATATCTATAGATTTTATAGATATCTATAGATATCTATAGACTGTCCTTTTTTAAGGCTGGGTAGTATTCCATTGTGTGTATTTGCTACCTTTAAAAATGTCTTCATTTATTTATAGACACTTCATTTGATGCTCTATTTTGGTGATTGTGACTGATGCTTCAGTGCGCATGGGAGCGCAGATGTCTCTTCAACATATGGACTTCATATCTTTTGGGTATATACTCAGGGGTGGGATTGCTGGATCAAATGGTACTTCTATTTTTAACCTTCTGCGGAAACTCCCTAGTGCTCTCCACATGGCTATACTGATTTATATTCCCACACAGTGTGTAAGAATCCTCTCTTCTTTGGGTTCTCGCCATGACTCTTATTAAATAGAAGCAGCCCTTGGCTGCTCACAACCAGGCATTTCACTGTCGTTCCTGGGACAACCAACTATCCTGGTTTTCCTAGAACCCAGGGTTTTCCTGGAACTTTTTTAGTACTAAATACAAGAGAGTGAGGATGAGTTGTTTACCCTCTTGTAGAGCATCATGAACTGTTTTGGACCCTCCAGATTGGAATGAGTCTGCCATGGCTGGTTTCTGAAATGCTGCTGTGGTTTATGTCCACCTGGGATTCTGGGTCCACTAAGGCCCCACCATTAGATGCTATAAACACTGGGATTCATGGCGTGCTCTGGATCCTCTGCTCCATTGTCTAATTTCCATAAAAAAATTCCCCTGTAGTTTTATAAAGGCCTTGAGCCTTTGTAATCAGGGGCATCTTCTGATTTGCACCTGAGCTTTGTCGCGCGCAGTGACGACTCTTACACGATCTTCCTCAAGCAGTTTTATTACCCCAGGTTCTTGTACAGTTCCCGCAAATCTTCTTCCCGTAAATCTTCTCTTCCCTCTCTTTTCCCCCCAGAGATCTTCCCCTTATATAGAGCCCAACAGCCAATCAGCAGACTGTTCACGTGCACAACTCATGGCAACAGCCAGTCCATTGGCTGTTGCCCTATGGCATGCGGTGTTCCCGTGTATCTCATGCTCTTGTCGTCACTTCCTGAAAGCTGTTTACCACCTAAGTGCTCTGGGGAAGATTTCCGCTCAGCGCCATCTTAGCTCTCGGACTTACTGGCTGATGGGCGGGGCCCGTCACAGTTCCCCCTTTTTTTGTTTTTTCAGACAGGAGAGGACAGAGGACTCAACCCCTGTATGTTTGGAAGGGGCTTCTAGGCCCACCACCTTTTGCCAGGGACGGGACAAGAATCAGTGGCAACCCGTATGCAGTTGAGCATGCCCTCCTCGGGATGCACCCTCCCGGGGTCCCGAGTGCAGTCCTAGCTGGCATCCTGTCATTAAGACTTTCCCATCGCCGCAAGCCATATTTGAGGGGATTGTCCCAACTCCATGGCTGCAAATGCCTGAGCTATGAGCACTTGATCTGTAGCGCGCTGACGGATTAGTTTTCTAAGACAGTAGAGACATAAGATACACAGTAAGACCAGACAAAGACCAAGAGCACCCAGTCCAGCCCACTCTTTTAAATGACGAGCTGCTTGTTGGATCCAGGACATCAAGGTGCGGGCCATCACCGGGTCAACTTGAGTAGTATTGGTTTTGATGATCTCCAACCGCAACCGTCTTGTCAAATTGTCAAATTTCGATGACCGGTTATCTGTAGGATATGCAGAAAGCTCGCAAGAAAGATTAGCGGCAATAAACG
This sequence comes from Muscardinus avellanarius, assembly GCF_963383645.1. Taxonomy (NCBI): domain Eukaryota; kingdom Metazoa; phylum Chordata; class Mammalia; order Rodentia; family Gliridae; genus Muscardinus; species Muscardinus avellanarius. Next base: position 143,471,345 of record NC_137788.1, on the reverse strand, counting down.
CATTATCATTAATCATGACAAGGGGAGCTAAATCCGTGCAACTGCCATTTATCCCACAAAGAAGCCACAGATCAAATAGGTTAGAATGAAAGGCCATGGTCAGGCTCTAATAAGTAAAATTATAACCTGCAAAAGTAGAATTTGCTCCTGTGCCAATTTTAAGGGGAAAAGGTAAAAGGATTAAGCGGGGAAGAACTTGAGCAGAATGACTCAAAGGCAATAGAAAAGAAAAAGCAGTCAAAAGCCCCCATTGTGGATCACTTCCTATCCTTGGAATTCCACAGTATCATGGTCCCCAAAAGAATCAGTCGATGGCTCATCATCCTTTTGTTTCACCAGACGAGTCAGCCGCTCTGGAACCCAGACAGGATCGGCGCCGTTCTGTGGAAACACACAAACAGAGCCTCTGGCCCATGTGAGCACTGGGTCAGGTCCCCTCCATTGCCCTGTGAGGGCATCCTTCCAACGCACGAAACCCTGGCTCGTACCCGAGGGGGCAAAATGACGATCGGCAGCAGTCTTGCCATTGACATCTAATTGCAAAAAATTCAAAGTAAAAAGGGCTAAGGATAGGCGCTGCTTCGGTTTCATATTGGTTCCAATTCCCTCTTTTTGTTTTATCAAGCATTCTTTAAGAGTACGATGGGCGCGTTCCACAATACCCTGTCCCTGAGGGTTGTACGGAAGGCCATGCTTTAGAGTTATTCCCATCTGTGAACAAAAGGATGTGAATTTTTGGGAAGTATAAGCCGGGCCATTATCAGTTTTTATTTCTTTAGGCATATTCCATGCTGCCCAGGCCTCAAGGCAATGATTGACGACGTCATGTGCCTTTTCCCCGGCATGAGCAGATGCATGAATAATTCCAGAGACAGTATCTATGGAAACATGGATATATTTCAATTTTCCAAATTCAGATATGTGAGTTACATCCATTTGCCAGAGATGTAGAGGGAGCAAGCCTCGTGGGCAAATGCCCACATGTGAGGGGTGTAAAAAAGGGGCACAGGCATTACAGGTTTTTACAATTTCCCGAGCCTGATGTCGAGGGATTTTAAATCGCTGTTGTAATGTTTTAGAATTTACATGATATTGACGGTGAAATGCCTGTGCCTGTTGCATTTGAGTAAGAGAAAAAATCATATGTATCTTGGTGAGTTTATCTACTAGATCATTTCCATATGTAATAGGGCCAGGTAATCCAGTATGTGCCCTAACGTGCTGGATAAAGAATGGTGTCTTTCTTAAATGTATATAAATCTGGATTTGGCTAGCCATAGAATGAATAGGAGTATGTAAAGAGAGTTGACCCGCGCATTCAAGCGATCTAACCAGATTAACCACATATTGTGAATCTGATAATAAATTGAAAGGAGAAGAAACTCTCTTAAAAATTTCTAAAACAATATTTAATTCAACCAGTTGTGGAGAGGTATGTGAATATTGGATGATAACAGGATCGCTTCCCTCTATTAGGTAGGCCCCCACACCAGTTTTGGATCCATCAGTAAAAATGTTAATTGCATTAGCTACAGGTTTGTTTTTAGTGACCAATGGGAAAATGAGAGGATGTTCCAGAACAAAATGTAACAATGGATCTTTGGGAAGATGATTGTCTATTTCACCACTGAAAGAGCACATAAGTATAGCCCAATCATCAATAGTGGCTACCAGCGTTTGTACTTGCAGAGCAGTGTACGGTACCACCAGCTTATCGGGCGTTCTGCCAAAGTGTTGGATGCACTGCTGAATGGCTTTAAGGGCAAGGCTTGCTACACTGGTGGGATAATATTCAACTACCTTTTGAGGGGAGACTTTGGGGTGAATCCAAAGAAGGGGTCCTTGTTGCCAAAGAACACTAGTAGGCTGTTTTTCAGTGGCCAGGATACAAGCCCATAATGGCTGTCCAGGGGTCACTCGACGGAGAGACGCTTTCGTAAGTGCTTGTTCTACTAATTGTAACGCATGGCGGGCCTCATCGGTAAGGACGCGAGGAGAATCTAATTGAGGATTGCCTACGAGCAGATTATATAAAGGTTTCAAGGCATGGTTAGGAATTTGTAAAAAGGGTCGAACCCAATTAATGTCTCCCAACAGTTTTTGGAAATCATTGAGGGTTTTTAATTGATCAGTGCGGATGATTAATTTTTGAGGCAGGACTGCATGGGGGAGAACAATGTTGCCAAGAAAGTGTATATTTTCTCCTCTTTGTACCTTTTCTGAGGCGATGAATAATTGATGAGTTTCCAAAATCTTTACAAGGTGACAATAAGCCTCCTCAAGTATGGAGGGATTTTTTGTGGTTAACAAAATGTCATCCATGTAATGAATACACCGAATTTCTGGAAATTTGGTTTTTACGGGCTCAAGAGCACTATTTACATATAATTGACAGAGGGTAGGGCTATTGGCCATTCCTTGTGGGAGGACCACCCATTCATATCTACTGTCAATTTCCTCTTGATTAATAGAGGGAACAGTAAAAGCAAAACGAGGAGTATCCGCAGGATTTAAAGGGATGGAGAAAAAACAATCTTTTATATCTATGCTGATAAGTGGCCACTCCTTCGGAATAGCAGAGAGGAGTGGAAGCCCTCGTTGGACTGGCCCCATAATCTGCATTTGGCTATTTATGGCTCGGAGGTCGTGTAATAACCTCCATTTTCCAGATTTTTTCTTTATCACAAAAATCGGGGTATTCCAAGGAGAGGTGGATGGCCGGATATGGCCTAACTGTAATTGCTCTTGTACTAATTTCCTTGTTACTTCAAGCTTTTCACGGGAGAGAGGCCACTGAGGAACCCATACTGGATCTCCCGTCTTCCAGGTAATGGGAATTGCCTCCTCAGTGGCTACTGCACAAAACCCAGTTCCTCGCGACCACTCTTTTCTTTAGTAGGAATTGGGCTTTTACGTCCCTGGAGGTGTTTTCCCAGCCCGTAGGAAGGGTGGTAGCCCTGGCGAAGGAGAATATTATGGGCTTGGGGGAAATAAGATGTATTTTGTAAGGAATATCCCATGTCCACTAATAAATCTCTTCCCCAGAGGGAAACTGGCAGCTCCAGCACATAGGGTTCAAACTGCCCCTTATGTCCCTCCTGATCTTTCCAATGTAAAGCCCTAGCACTGAGGTCAGGGGTTTTAGCATAACCCAAACCTCTAAGTTCTCCGGTAGCCTTTTGAGTGGGCCATGAAGATGACCAATCTTTACAGGCGATGACACTTTTATCTGCCCCAGTATCTAAAAGTCCTAGGATTTGCTTGCCTTCCACGTCCAAGGTTATCAAGGGACGAGTTCCCATATCAAAGGCAAGAGATATTAACTCATTTCCTGAAGAACCGAACCCACCAATACCGCGTCGTCCCTCTGCTGAAGGAAACATACCATGTAGACTGGGAAGCAAAAGTAACTGTGCCACTCTATCCCCAGGGGAAATGGCAACGATACCCCGGGGCGCTGAAACCATCACTTTGATGATACCGGTATAATCCTCATCTATAACCCCCGGATGGACTACAAGTCCTTTCATGGTAGAGGAAGACCTTCCAAAAAGTAAGCCAACAGAATTAGGTGGCAGAGGACCTTGAAAATCTGTTTCAATAATTTGAACCCCCATTTGTGGCGTTAATACCAGCCTGGAGGTGGCACAGAGGTCCAATCCTGCCGAACCTGGAGTGGCTCGCCGGACTGTTCCGGAGGCTGTAAATTGGGCCACTGAGGTGGCTGTGTCTCCATGGCCCCATACACCTGAGGGTTCCCATATTTTTGTGGGCCCTGGGAACGAGGGCCCGCCCTCCCGTTTTTTGTCTGAGTATTTGATGATTGCTTTCCAGTATAGGGCAAGGGGTTGCCATCGATATCTTTAACCGAACGGCACTCAAAAGTAGGATGCCTTCCTTTTCTACATCGACGACAATACTCAGGAGGAGAAGGATAAGATTGGGACGCCCTACACTTAGGACAATCTCGTTTTAAGTGTCCTGTCGCTCCACAGGAAAAACAATTGCCATTTTTGGTACTATTCTTACTTTGTTGTCCGGAGGCCTGTATAATGGCTGCAGCAAGTCCTGAATTGGTTAAGGGTCCTCCGAGTTCCCTGCACACCTTCATCCACACCTCTAGGCCTTTATGTTTGTAAGGAGTGATGGCCTGTCTGCATTCTTTAGTGCATTGCTCATAGACCAATTGTTTAATGAGCGGCATGGCCGCGTCAGAATCCCCAAAAATTCTTCCCGCAGCCTCTACTAGACGGGCAACGAAGTCTGAAAAGGGTTCAGTCAATCCTTGAGTAATCTTTGTAAGGTTACCAGATACCTCTCCTTTGTTAGGGAGGGCCTTCCAGGCCTGGGTAGCGAGTCTGTTGATTTGTTCATACACCTGTTGTGGATACCCAAGCTGTTGATTAGCAAATCGTCCTTGGCCCATCAGCATGTCTATATCCCAGGCTGAATTTCCTGCTGCTCGATTACGTGCAGCTTGTTCAGTGGCATATTCTATATAATAAGCTTTCCAATCCAAATATTGGCCAGGATTTAAGGTGGCCCTAACCAAATTTTGCCAGTCTCCTGGGGTCATGGCATAGCGATGTAAACTCTCTATTATTGCTATAGTGAAAGCAGCTGACGACCCATATGTGCGAACTGACTCTGCGAGATGCTTAACTATTTTAAAGTCCAAAGGCTCATGATAACGATTTCCCCCCTCCTGCAGCTGGAAAACTGGGAAAGCTTGATTTGCTAAAAAAATTCCCGCATCTCTCCACATCTGACTACTAAAAGAGACACCTTCTCCTGCTCTGGGCGCAGAAGGGTTATACGGAGGAGGCGAAATTTCCTCTTTAATCAGTTCAAAAGCTTTCACTTGTTTACAAATGGCCTCTAATTCCTCCTCAGATTCATCCTCCCCCTCTGACTCTGAATCCTCCTCACTGGCCACTTTAGAGGAAGTTGAACGTTCCTCTTTTACACCGTCTAAAGCTGCCTGGCCCTCCTGCACAAATTTTCTAAAGCGCCTTTCTTCCAAACAGGCACGAATCAGCCGACAAAGCGGCCGAGTCCCTCCTGTGACAATACCTTGTTCTTCGGCGCGTTCTACGTCTCTTCCCAATTTATCCCAGCTTGCCAAAGAAAGATTCCCTGATACTGTAAACCATGGCGCTACCCTATCTATTTGTTCGAGAAAATCTTGTATTGTCTTGTCCCTAAGCTTTAGGCCTCTACTTTTCAACAAAGCTTTCAATGCTTTATGCAATGGGTGAGATGGACTATTTCCCATCTTGTCGAATCAGGACCAGCCCGATTCTCTAACTTACTTACACTAAAAAATATCCTCCTTAATGGAGCCCCCTTTGATCGGGGAAAATACAGCGCTGTTCCTCGCTTTTCCGCGAGCCTCGCTTATCCGCGAGCCTTATTTACTAAATATCCTCCTTAATGGAGCCCCCTTTGATCGGGGAAAATAACCCTCCGTAAACGGAGCCTCCTCCTCCCTTTTCGGAGTCAAGGAGTACTTACCAGCCGGCTGCCCTGGACTGCCGAGGTTCTGATCAAAGCGAAGGTCCCCGTACGGGCCAACCACTTGTCGCGCGCAGTGACGACTCTTACACGATCTTCCTCAAGCAGTTTTATTACCCCAGGTTCTTGTACAGTTCCCGCAAATCTTCTTCCCGTAAATCTTCTCTTCCCTCTCTTTTCCCCCCAGAGATCTTCCCCTTATATAGAGCCCAACAGCCAATCAGCAGACTGTTCACGTGCACAACTCATGGCAACAGCCAGTCCATTGGCTGTTGCCCTATGGCATGCGGTGTTCCCGTGTATCTCATGCTCTTGTCGTCACTTCCTGAAAGCTGTTTACCACCTAAGTGCTCTGGGGAAGATTTCCGCTCAGCGCCATCTTAGCTCTCGGACTTACTGGCTGATGGGCGGGGCCCGTCACAGAGCTTGAGTCCCCATCTTGACTTTATTGAATCTTGAGTGTACAGGGGGAAGAGAAGGAGAGACTGATATTTGTGGAGTAGTAGTTTTTATATGTGTGCACTTTAATCCTCAACCCAATGAGATTTGTATATTGTTCTTATCTTTTCAGATAAGAAAACTGACTCTCAGAAAGGTTAAGTAAATTATCAAGATCAAAATTAGGGCAAACCAAATACAATTTCTTTTTCTCTTTTGGCCATAATTCCTTAATGTACACGATGTACATTAACAAACATATCAAAGTCAATCACTAGGCCAAACATGAGAAGGAAGGAAGGGGGGAGAAAAGAGGTGGGAACTGGGTAAGGGCTAACTGGGTGAGGTGTGCAGGTATGACTCTACCATCTTGTACTTCCTTAAGATGTATGACTACAGCCAGGCGTGGTGGCGCACATTTATAATCCCAGCATTCAAGAGGCTGAGGCTGGAGGATCGTGGTTTGCGGACAGCCTCAGCTACTCAGTGAGGCCCTCTGTAACTTAGTGAGACCCTGTCTCAAAATAAAGAATAAAACATAGGGCAGGGGGTGTAGCTCGGAGGTCGAATGCCCCTGGGTTCCATTCCCAGACCCGCAAAAAAAAAAAAAAAAAAAAAAATGTACGACTACAATGCACCAATAAAAAGTTAAAAAAATATTTTATTGTGTTGCAGTTATACATTTTGGTGATGATACAGACACACATGCACACAAATTCTGGTGTATTTCTTTCCACATCCCATCTCACTCCCCTGGCCTTTTTTCCTATACGTGTTAGTGAAATTGGTAATCATGCCCTCATATCAATATAGTATTATTTGAACTGTGTCCTTCCTCTCTCCTCCTATTTCCCTCCCCTTTTCTTCTCTCCATCCCCTTCTACTCTTCTGCTTGCATCTCTCTAGATTATTTAAAGTCCCTTCCGTTTCCTATTTTCTCTCTAGCTTCCACATAGGAGAGAAAACAGGCCACCCTCGACTTTATGAGATGCGCTGATCTCACCTAACATACTATTCTCTAGATTCCTCCACTTTCCCGAAAATTATATAATTTTGTTCTTTCTTGAAATCATTTTATTAGTGCATTGCAGTTATACATCATGGTGAGATTCGATGTGATCACATACATGCATACAGCTCTTGGAGTATTTCCCTCCACATCTCACCTTGCATACGTTAGTGAAATTGGCAGCAATACCTTCATATGTTACCATAGTATTATTTTAACTGTTCCCTTCCTCACTTTTATCTTCTCTGCACAATGTTGTCTCTGCTCAATGGTTGATACGATAAGTAGGATATGGAAATTGTAGTTGGGAGGAGACAGTGGAAAGATAAATTACTAATCACCTCACTGTAAAGTAACTCTTTAAGCTTTAGAAAGTGTTGAAAGTTACTGGGGTGAATGGTAGATCATCCTTAATGGGTGGAGAAAGGGGTAGCCATGTGGATGCTGGTTATTTAAGCTTAAATCTCAGGTCAGGTGAATCCCATTAGGAAAATATGATTTTGCTTATTAGTATGTCAAAGAAAAATTTGAGATTTAAATAAATTTGGTATCTACAGTTACAGATGGGAAAACAGGATTCAAGGCCCATAAGAGCCCCTTTTAACTTGATGCTTCTGGCCTGGTCATTGGAGAAAATGCTCCAGGCCTCCTAAGGACATGGACAGGCTTCTGGGCTTAATGGCTGGGGCTTGTAGGTAGAGCAAGACTTTTGGATATATGAATGGAGTTAGGCTAGAAATGTCCATCTGTGAAGAAGTGAGGACTCAAAATGCACTTCCAACTGCCCAGAGATATTTTTAAAGAGATAAATTTTGCTATAAATCACATTTTATAGATTTTAACTTTAAACAAAATTTATTTTGGTAAGTGCCAATACTGTTTTTTTTCCTAATAAAAGGAAATATATTAGTTTTATGTTCTTCTTCACATTGACTAAGCTGCCTGATTGGGATTATCTTGGTTGTAAGTGTAATATTTCTCAATACAGTAGTAAATACCACAAAACAGGTCTTATTCATTCATTCAAAAGTGCTTGTAAGTGTCTGTTTTTCCCCAGCATAGTACTAGCTGGCAAAAAAGTAGCACAAAGACCAAGCACATGTGTTCATCAGTTGGTGAGGCAGACATATAAATGACCAGGGCTTGTAACTTATGACAGTGAAGTTAGTCCTGATAAAAGATGACCTAGGTTGCTATAGGAACTCATAAAAACTGTTTAGCAAGAATTTCTAGAGGAAGTGAACTAAACTTTGAAATCTGAAGTATGGGTTGGATAGAAAATGATGGGTCATGGTGGGGCTGGGTATAGAATATTCCAGGGAAAGAGAAGAACATGTGTACAAATAAAACCTGATATCTGGGGTAAGTAAACTGTGCTCGGTATAAGTTGTGTGTATATGTGTGTGTGTCTATGTGTGTGTGCATGTGTGCGCATGTGTATTGATGTGTCTCTGTGTATGTATGTGTGTGTGTGCATGTGTGGGTTGATGTGTCTGTGTGTGTTTGAGAAGAAAGGAGTAGGGATAGTAGGGGATAATGCTGGGGAGAGATGCTGGGACTAGATTATGTGAGGTCATAAGTGATATAAAAACTCTGAAGGTCAGTGTAAGAGTAACATGGAACATTGGCAGGTATAAAGTAAACAAATAAAAACATCAGATTTCAAAAATTGCTTTGACTACAGGGTCAGACAGGATAGGATAGAAAAAGAGTGAAGAGTGTGGACAGAAGGTCCATAGGAAGGTAAGCACAGAAATCCAGTCAAGACATGATGGTGAACTAAAGTGGATGTCGGCTGTAGAGTTGGAGAGAAGTGGATTGTTTCATGAGATGTTAGGGGGGAGAATGGGTCACACTTGGCATGAGGGAGGAGGAGAAGGAGGAAGATGATTTGGGCATCCGATCCTCTTTCTTGATGATGAAGATGGGGATGGAAGTGAAGATGGCCCTCAGCCAAGTTATTATGCTATGCTTAAGAAGCTCAAGGCGGGTGGTCAAATGGAGCTCTCCTAGGGAAATGATGGTTATGGGTCTACTGGCCAAAGATGCATTCATGCTTTTGAAAGTCAAGAACATATGACTGTTCACTAGAGCACTCAGGGAATGTATGCAAAGAAAAATGAAAGAGCCAGATGAGAATTCTAAGATAACATGTGTAATATGGAGAGGGGGCCAAAGGCTCAGAAAGAAGACTAGGAAGAATTGAACAGGGTGTTGGAGGAAAAGTGAGAAATTATAGTGCCATGAAATCCAAAAGGAGAGGATATGTTAAGAAGGAGGCAGTAGTCAGATTGCCAGCCTGCCAACAGGTCAAGCTGGGTAGGGACTGAGTATCCACTGTAATCAGCACAGGGAGGCTTGTTTGTGTTTTTGTTTTTTGTTTTTTTTTTTTGGTACTGGGGATTGAACCCAGGGCATTCTATCTCTGAGCTAAACCCTCATACCTGTTGTTGTTGTTGTTGTTGTTGTTGTTGTTGTTATAGTGGATAGTGATGATGTTGATTGATGAAAAGTAGGCTCTCACATGAATAGCAACAGAGTCAACATGGGAGCCGGGGAGGTTGGGGAGGAGAGAGATGCTCTACTCTGAGAGTCATAACCAAAACATTATAAGATATTATTAATCACAGAAAATAACAAAGAAATCACAGAGTGAGTCAGGGAATAACATCAAGGTAGTCACAGATGAACCAGGCAAGGAAAGGGTAAACAAGAAAATGGTCAGAGTCTTTGCTTATTGGTCAGAGACCCTGGTTATCAGTCCTATTTGGTCTTTGGAAACTTGTCTGCTTGCAAACAATTCCCACTTGGGTGGGCAGTTTTTGTCCCTCCTAAGCTGGACTGAGGTGACCTCAAAGCAGAAGACTAATAATGCTCACAACATATTATTATTATTATTACTTTAAAAACAGGGTCTTATTAAGTTTCTGAGGCTGGTCTTGACCCTGCAGCCTTCCTGTATCAGCCACTTAAGCTGTGAGATTGTGAGATCACAGGTGTGTGCCACCATTCCTGGTTACAAGGAGTTTTTTGTTGATCTTGGTGGAAGGAATTTGAGGGTGAGGGCAAGAGTCAGATTAAAGTAGGGCAGGGTGAGATTTTTTTTTTTTTTTTTTTTTTGGTGGTACTGGAGGTGGAACCCAGAGGCTTTCTACCTCTGGGCTATACTCCCAGACCTTTTTATATTTTTATTTGGAAACAGGGTCTCACTAAGTTGCTAAGAGCCTCACTAAGTAGCTGAGGCTGGCTTTGAACTTGTGCGATCCTCCTGTCTCAGCCTCCCAAGCATGGGGATTACAAGCGTGCGCCACCACGCCCGGCCAGGGTGAGATTTTGAGGGAGGAAAGAAGGTAAGGTGAACACGTAGCAAGAGTGCAGGTCATTTTTTAATAATCAACTGTGAAGGGAGGAGGGGACATGTGGAATTGAGGGAAGGTGTTGCCATGGTGATGGCTGATAGAAGAAAGGATGCTTCAGAACTGACTTCACGGAAGTCAGTGTGGGGAGAGGGTGACTGACACAGGGAGGCAGGGAAGGAAAGGGCATGGTGCAGAGCTCAGGGATCTGCCTTGGGGGGAGAGCCCGGTGGGAAAGAGAATGAGTTAACATAGGTTCCAGCACCAGTGAGTTTGGTCACAGGAAGCTGATGTAGGGGAGGTTCATTGTCCAGAGGAGGTGACAGAGTAGAAGAACTGAGAAAGAACAAAGTTTGGAATAGTAGCTGTGGAGTAAGGAGATGGGACAAAAGGGGGCATATCATTTGCTTTTCATCAATTAACCTTTCAATTTTTTTCACCCTTGATGATTTTTAGCCCATAATAGATAAGGGAATTGAATTCTCTTTATTTCTCAAAAAAAAGAATAAAAATTTTGTTTTACATTTACTTCTGGAAATCTACTCCTGGAAGCCAAAGTCCAACTGAGAATGTTGTACTATATCCTATGGAAGGAAAGGCTCCAGGCAGCAGCAGCCATTGCATTGTCTGAAAGACCTTTGCTGTCAAAACAGGTCTGCCTTTGGAAGCTCATTAGTTCTCTAACAAAGCAAGGGCATCAGGCATTCTACATAAAATGAAATACCTACTGAGTGCCGGGAGTGCTAATCTTTACGACAATTTTCTAAAAAATCAGACAGAAGTTAGGAGATTCATTCAAGATAAATTATTGTTAATTCTGGCAGGGCTAGGATCTGAACTAAGTTCAAAATGCTAGAAATATTCATTCAGGGCATTTGATATAGGGAAAGAAAAAAAACAACCCTCTAGTTTCTCTTCTTGTTTTTCCTATCTTGTAAACTGGATTTTCTCTATATGCTTAATGAGCCATTCTGTGTTTATATATCTCAACAGCTGATTAAGCATGGGTAGATTTTAATGTGTCCATGTAAGCTGTTTTTAAGCCTTCAAACACTTTCTTGAGAAATATTTCTTCAACCGAGGAAAGATAGACTATTCAAAAATGAAGATAGGACAATTGGCTATCCATATGGTAGGCTATCAAATTAGACATCTAAATAATGCCATATATCAAAATAGATTCCAGAGGGACTCAAGGGCTAAATGAATAAAGTCGAACCATAAAAGCTATAGAAGAAAATGAAGAAGAATTATTTATAACCTAGAGATAGAAAGGCCTTCCCACATAAAATTCAAACTCAGAAGCTGTAAAGGAAAAGATTGATAGACTTGATTACATGCAGAAGGGTGCTAATTACAGCCTTGTTTATAACTCTGAAAAATTAGAAACAGTCTGAAGGTTCTTCAATAGGGAACTGTTTAAATACATTACTGGGTATTTATATCACAAAAAGTAACGAAGCCTAGGAGTTAAAAAGCACACATTCTGGTACCTGACTACCTGGGATCAGAGTTCATCTCTACAACTTTGGGAAAATTACCTAAACTCCTCAATGTCCTCATTTATAGAGTAGATGTAATAATTTTATTTATCTGATAGAGTATTGTGAGGTTAAGTGAATTAATAAGGTAAAGTGCCTTTTTAACATCCTTAACATAGTGCCCTCTTCATAAGTATAACTCTTGTAATAATGTAGCACTTAAAAAGAGCCAGTTAGGTTAAAGCACAATGATTCAGCACAGTCTCAGACATGTTATTAAGAAAGCAGGTTTTAAGCTGGGCATGGTGGCCTATGCCTATAATCTCAATACTTGAGAAGCAGAGATAGGAGGATTTCAGGTTCACAGCCAGCCTCAGCAACTTAGCAAGGCCCTTCACAACAGTGAGACCCTGTTTCAAATTAAAAATTAAAATAGGGATAGGGTTATAGCTCAGAGGCAGAATGAAAGAAAGATGAAAGAAAGAAAAGGAGGGAGAGAGAGAAAAAAAAAACAGGTTTTAGGTTGGGCATAATAACATGTAACTGTAATCCCAGTATTTGGGAGGCTGAGACAGGAGGATTGCAGATTTGAGAACAGCCTAAGCAATTTAGCAGGGACTCTGTCTCAAAATAAAAAATAAAAAGGGCTGGAGGTGTAGCTTGGAGGTAGGTGTACCTCAGAAATAGAATGCCCCAGGTTCAATCTGCAGTACAAGAGAGGAAGAAAAGAAGGGATGGAGGAAGAAAGAAAGGAAGGAAGGAAGAGAAACAGAAACAGAAAAAAAGAAGGGAGAAAACAGATTTTAGAACACTGTATAGAGCATCCTTATTTTTTACTGATGCATTGCTGTCATACATCTTAATGGAGTACAAGATGGTCGAGGCATACAAGCACACACCACACAGGATTGCTTTTTAATAAAGATATGCTTATATTTATAAAAATAGGAAAAGGTGGTATAATAGAACAACCCACCAAACTGTGTTTGCTATTTCTAGAAGGCAGTTAGGAACATTTAGAAGGGAATGCTCATATGTTATATTCTATGCTTTAAAAAAATACTTTGGTGCACTTAACTATACATCATAGTGAGGTTAAAAGTGATGTCGACGTACATGCACTTGGTGCTTCCCTTCGCATCCCACCCTCCCCTTCCCCACATGTTGTGGAATTTGTAGTGATACCTTTGTATATGGACAGAGAATTAATTGAACTGTTTCTTTCTTGAGTTCCTCTTTGTTCCCCTGCCCACTCTCCCACCTCCCTCCCTCTTCTACTGGTTTCTCTCCTCATTTAGCCAAAGTACCTATGGTTCTATCTTTTCTTTCTAGCTTCCATGTATAAGAGAAAATGTACGACTCTTGACTTTCTGAGACTGGCTGATCTCGAGCCCCATCCTTTTTCCTGCAGATGACACTTTTTTTTCTCTTTTCATGGTTGAGTAAAACCCTATGCATGTTTACACTCTTTTCCATTGCTTCAGTCTCTCAAAAAGATGATGAAGGTAAATACTCTATATTAATCCAAAAAGGGGAGAAATTAGGTGTAGAGAGAAATAATATCGAACATTCTCTGCTGTCAATATAAGATGAGATTCAAAGCAAAACACTGTCCTTTCTTTTTCCAACACTCAATTTTTTTTTTTTTTTTGGTAATACTAAGGATGGAACCTAGGAGCATTCTACCTCTGAGCTACATCCCCAGCCCTATTTTTTATTCTTTATTTTATTTTATTTTTTTCTGGTAAACAAACAGTTTGTATTTTCCAAAAGATTTTTTTTTACAACATGCAATTTTTAAGGCAGCATCCTCCTTATAAGGAAAGATAATCCTTTTACTCATCAAGAAATCTTCTGCTGCAAAGAATAGGCTACAGGCCCGACCCTGCTTAGCTTCCGAGATCAGACGAGATCGGGCGCGTTCAGGGTGGTATGGCCATAGCCTTTTATTCTTTATTTTAAAACAAGGTCTCACTAAGTTGCAAAGGGTCTCACTAAGCAGCTGAGGCTGTCCATAAACTGCAATTCTCCTTCCATCTTTCAAAAAAAATTTTTTTTTGTTGGTGGTACTGGGGACCCTGGAAACCATTCTACCTCCGGGCTACACTCCCAGACCTATTTTATATTTTTATTTGGAAACAGGGTCTCTTAAGCCAGCGCGGCTGGCTTCGAACCTGCGCGATCCTCCTGTCTCCGCCTCCCAAGCGGGTGGATTACAAGCGTGCGCCACCACGCCCCGGCTCCATCATTCAATTTTGATCTTGGAAACATACCATGGAGCGCTGGATCTGGAAACAGAAATGAGAAATGCAAAGCCTATGGTTCAAATGATCTTTATGTTGGATGAACAAACCAAATCTAGACAACTGAATCTAGACACAGAACTCAGGCATGTGCTTCAGTGGAGCACTGAGTTGCATTTTGAATCAAGAACTGATTCTTTTTTCTCAATCAGACCATTAATACTCTCCTATTTTTAACATTAGTTGTGACTTTTATTTGATTAATGCTCTTCATAAAACTTCCTTCCAGATTTGTGCATGCTTTATTTATTTATTTATTTATTTATTTATTTATTTATTTGGTGGTACTGGGGTTCCTGGAAGCCCTTCTACCTCCAGGCTACACTCCCAGACCTATTTTTACATTTTTACTTGAAAACAGGGTCTCCTAAGCCAGCGCGCGCGGCTGGCTTCGAACCTGCGCGATCCTCCTGTCTCCGCCTCCCAAGCGCGGGGATTACAAGCGTGCGCCACCACGCCCGGCTTGTGCATGCTTTAAATGAGACGATGTTTTGCTTTGAATCTCATCTTATATTGACAGCAGAGAATGTTCGATATTATTTCTCTCTACACCCAATTTCTCCCCTTTTTGGATTAATATAGAGTATTTATTTTCATCTGAATTTCTCATGAATTTTCAGGGTCATTAAAAGACAACACTGAGGTGTGTGTGTGTGTGTGTGTGTGTGTGTGTGTGTGTGTGTGTGAGAGAGAGAGAGAGAGAGAGAGAGAGAGAGAGAGAATGAGAATATGTTAGTGACCCTGATATATTGCCTTGTTTTGTCATTTTCTTTTCTTCATGGACGAAAACATTTTTCAGGAAGAAAAACTCATGAGATGTAAAGACCCCAGGATTGGGCCATAAGAAACCTGACTGCAGTTTTCACCTGCAATAGTTAATTGTCTGTCCTAAGGCTATTTCACTAGATTTTTAGTTATAAAGACTAGAATTAGCAAAAAAAAAAAAAAAAAAAAAATCAGACACTTGACATCTCCTCCCACTTTTTTTTTTTTTTTTTACTACAATCATTCCTAAACAGTATGAAGTAGAATCTCACTGTGAGTTTAATTTGCTTTTCTACGATGAATAACACAGTGGACATATTTTCACATGCTTACTGTCCATTTTTATATCATCCTTACAAAAATGTCCTTTCAAATCTTTTCTCAGTTCTTAATTGGGTTATCTTTTTTTTTCCCCCTAAACCAGGGATTAAACTCAAAGGCATTCTACCTCCAAGCTATACCCCCAGTCCTTTTCATTATTTTGTTTTGAAACAGGGTTTCACTAGGCTGCTAAGAGTCTCACAACGTTGCTGAGGCTGTCCTCAAACAGAGATCCTCCTGTCTCAGCCTCCCAAGTACTGGGATTATAGGAGTGCTCTACCGTGCTTATGCTTATCTTTGTCTTTTTTATTATTGTGTAGGAACACTTTCATGTATTCCAAATGTGAATTCCTTATCAGAGATGATTTGCAAATATTTATGTTACTTTCTTTTTTTTTTTTTTTTTTTGCGGGTCTGGGGATGGAACCCAGGGGCATTCGACCTCCGAGCTACACCCCCTGCCCTATTTTTTATTCTTTATTTTGAAACCAGGTCTCACTGAGTTGCAGAGGGCCTCACTAAGTAGCTGAGGCTGTCCGCGAACCGCGATACTCCAGGTCTTAGCCTCCTGAATGCTGGGATTACAAGCCTGCGCCACCACGCCCGGCTTATGTTACTTTCCTGATGGCATTCTTTGAAATGCAAAAGTTTTTAAGCTTTCTACATAGTCCAATTTAGTTATTCTTTTGTTGTTTGTATTTGTTATTATAGCTAAGAATACCTTACCAAATCCAAATGAGTTATTCCTGTTTTCTTTTTAAAAGTTTCATAGTTTAGCTCTTGTGTTTAGGTCTTGGATGCATTTTGAGTTAACTTTTGTATATGCTATGAGTTAAAGGTCTGCTCAGTACCAATACTATGTTTTCTTGATCATTGTTGCTTTGCATTAAATTTTGAAATTGGAAAGCAAAAGGTTTGGGGCGGAAGGGGAAGGGAACAGGAGACAGCTCAGTGGCCGTACAGGCTTCATTGGGATAAAACCTGTGAAGGACATGGCTACCTTATTTATGAACTTGGGGGAAAAACATCTAGTTTCTCATCATTAAGTATAAAGCTAACTTTATTTTTTTTCCATCTTTTGATACACTTGCCATCCATATATCTTCTTGGGTCAAGTATTGATTCAAGTTTTTAAAATTTATTTTTGAGTATGCTTCTTTATTTTCTTTTTGTTGAGTTTCCATTAATAAATCCCATTTTGGAATGGCTTTAAATTTACAGAAAAATTGTGGAAATAGTACAGAAAGTCACCAGGGAACTCTTACCCAGTTTCTCCTAGTGTTCCAACATTTCATCCCATAGTATGCTAGTCAAAACTTAAGATCAACATTAGTGCATCATGAAGAACTAAAAACCGTACTTTTGGTAGATTTCTTACTGTTGAGTTTTTGTGTATTCTCGATAGAAGTCCCTTGTCAGATGTATCATTTGCAAATATTTTCTTAGAGTCCATACCTTGTCTTTTCATGCTCTTATTTGTGTTATTTTTATTTTTGAAATGCCAGCAAAATTATTTGGGTGGTGCCATTTTTTTATTTATTCTTTGTATTTCTCTTTGATGCATGTGTTTTAAATAAAATAGCAGCAAAATAGTATGCTGTTTAACTTGAATTAATGGCTTATTAAAAACTTTGTTTTGGTTGGGCGTGTGTCGCACGTTTGTAATCCTAGCGCTTGGGAGGTGGAGACAGGAGGATGTCACAGGTTCGAAGCCAGCCTCAGCTACTTAGTGAGGCTCTCAGCAACTTAGTGAGACCCTCTTTCCAAATAAAATATAAAATAGGTCTGGGAGTATATCCTGGAGGTAGAAAAGCCCCTGGGTTCCATCCCCAGTACCACACACACACACACACACACACACACACACACTTGTTTTGAGCTGGATGTACTTGCACATGCCTATAATCTTAGTACTTGGGAGGCTGAGAGAGGAGGATCATGGTTCATGGACAGCCTCAGCTACTACTTTTAGTGAGGCCCTTTACAACTCAGGAAACCCTGTTTCAAAATAAAGAATAAAAAATAGGGCTGAGGGTGTAGCTTGGAGGTCGAATGCCCCTGGGTTCCATCCCCAGAACTGAAAAAAAAAAAAAAAACAAAAACAACCCACTAAAAAAGGCTGGGTTGTATCTTGAAGATAGAACACTCCTGGGTTCAATCCCCAGTATCAAAAAATGTTTTATTGGAAGATGGCGACGGAGCAAAACGGGGCTTACGAGCCCCACTAACAACCAATCTTTATTACCACAGAATCGGCGCTTTTCATAGCCAGAGAACACCATCAGCAGAGAAACAAAAGATGTAATTTTAAGGGACAGAGAAAAGAGGGCTGGAAAAACGAGACACCAGAAGCCAGACCGCAGTGCTGCAGCCGGAGCCACGGCGTGAAGCGGCGGGTACCATTTTGCCTTGCAGCACCAGGCTCCAGAGAGGAAGGGAACTCATAACGGAGCCCAGAAACCAGAGGAGATACGCCGGCGTCACACCCGAGAACGCAGCAGCGCCTTACTGCTGGCGGCAGCGGCGAGTTCACCGGACAGCACCAGACCAACGCACGCAACAGCCTACCAAGCTCCAGAGAGGAGCGGCGGACAGCGAGCCGAGGTGAGCCGCTGCGGAACAACCGGGCAGGATTCGGCAGATTTCTCGGCGCAGGAAACAGCTAAAGCTCCCAGGGGCTGGGCTCAGCGCACACTGCAGGGACTCAGAGTAGAGTTCAAAAACAGAAAAGAAATACGCCAGCCTCATGGCCGAGGGCGTGGCAGCAGTGCCATATTGCTACGGGCGGCAGCAACAGCTAATTCACTGAGTCCACTACAGCTCCATCTGCGCACTCAACAGTGAGTCAAATTGCGGCCCCTAGAGGAGAAATCCCAGTACTGTACTCCCAGGGACTTGACCCAGTGGGGGAGTGGTGGTGGCAGAGATATTACACCATAGGAGAACGCCCAACCTGGCACCCCCCATGGTCTAAAGCAGCCTCGATTGACTCCCTGGGTCTAAGATTCTGCGATACAACCCAGTAAAGGAGTAGTGGGGTCTGAGATACCACAGACTCGAGATCCACAGCACCTTAAGTGAAGTCGTAGTGACCCAAGGGAAGAACCCAGAGAAGGCACAAACTTCCGAAATCATGGGAAAAAAGAATAACAATGGAGCAATGAATGCCCACAACCCCACAACATCAGAACCTGATAAAACAGAAGTTCAGAGA
The DNA here is from genome assembly GCF_963383645.1 of Muscardinus avellanarius. Classification (NCBI taxonomy): domain Eukaryota; kingdom Metazoa; phylum Chordata; class Mammalia; order Rodentia; family Gliridae; genus Muscardinus; species Muscardinus avellanarius. The sequence continues at coordinate 143,452,944 of NC_137788.1, read as the reverse complement.
TTTATAGAAGATCAAATCAGGAAAATAACTGTAGAAATAATAGAGGTGTTTCGAAAAGAATTCAGAGAGAGCCAAAAAGAGATAAAGGATGCAATTAATGAAGTAAAGCCCTCAATTCAAAGTACAAACAACCGATTAGACCACATGGAGAATAGAATCTTGCTCCTAGAAGATGATCATTCAAAAAATGAACGCATGGTTTCTAATTTAGAAAAAAAAAAATCCGACAGCAGGAATCTGACACTGAAGAAATATGGGCCCATTTTAAGAGACCTAATCTAAGAATAATTGGAATAGAGGAGAGATAAGAAGGTGAAACCAAAGGGATTAACAATCTTTTCAAGGAAATAATAGCAGAAAATTTTCCAAACATAGAGCAAGAGGTTGATACACAGGTCCAGGAAACTTATAGAACCCCCGTTAGAGGGGATCAGAGAAGAGGATCCCCACGCCACATAATTGTCAAAATGACCAATGTGGAAGCCAAGCAGAGAATCTTAAAGGCAACAAAAGCAAAGGGCCAAGTGACATTCAGAGGCAAACCAATTAGAATCACTCCAGACTTCCCAAACCAAGTCATGAGAGCCAGAAGGGCTTGGAGTAACATATTCCAAACTCTGAAAGAAAACAACTTCCAGCCAAAAATTTCCTACCCAGCAAAACTTTCTATCAAATTAGATGGAGAAACAAGAAGCTTCCATGACAAACAGAAACTGAAGGAATTTATGTCTTCAAAGCCAGCGCTAGAGAAAATACTCAAAGAGATTAACTACAAAGAAGAAATAGGTACTACACAGCAGAACCAGAGAAATAAGATTTTCCATCCAACAGACAACTAAGATTGGTTATCTGTGGAGATTCATTATTTATGTTAGTCTTTTACCTATCTCTAAATTGTATTTTTTGCTTTTATTGTTGCTATTTTTAGGATTTCTAGCTGGAATATTAATATACCTTCAGATATAGCATTTGAAAATATTTTATCCCATTCTATTAGTAACTTTTAACTCTGTTTACATTGTCTTTGGATATACAATTTTTTTTTTATTTTTTAGGGAGTTTATTTACCCTTCTTTTGCCTGTGTCATTGAAATCATATCCAAGAAATCACTGCCAATTTCAATGTTATGAGGTTTTATGACCCATATTTTCTTCTAAAAGTTTATAGTATTAAGCTTTATATCTAGGTCTTTTATCTATTTTGAGTTAATATTTGTATATGTGTTAGGTAAGGGTCCAATTTTATTCTTTTTCATGTAATTATTATTTTTCAACAATATTTAGTTAAAAGATTATTATTTCCTCCACCAAATGTTCGTGGAAACCTTGTCAAAAATAACTTGACAATATAGGGAAGAATTTATCTCTAAGCTTTTATTTAACTCCAATAGTTTATATATCTGCCTTTAGAACAGTACTACACTGTTTCAATTATTGTAGCTTTATATGGTTTGAAATCATAAAATATACATCTTCTAGCTTTGTTCTTCTTTGAGATTGTTTTGGGTATGTAGAGTCCATATTCCATATCAGGATAGATTTTTTTTGAAAAAAAAAATGTATGATAGCTTCACCTAAAAAAAAAAAAAAGAAAAGAAAAAAATATTCTCTGGTAAGAAAGAAAGCAAAAAGAAATATTGAACTGTTATCTTTTAGTCATCAAAAACTTGGTATCAGACAAATGAAACTGTTCTGTGAGATTATCATCGTTAATATTGGATAAATTGCTATAAAACTAGATGTCAACCACTAAGCCAAGCATGGGAAGGAGGGATGGGGAGGGAACGGGGTGGGGATCGGGTAGGGGCTAACTGGGCGATGTGGGCAGGTATGTCTACAAAAGTATTTTCTTTGTACCATTATGATGTATGAATACATTGCACCAATAAAAAAATAAAAAAAAATAAAAAAATGTTTTATTTTGTATTTATATTGTTTTTTACTTAAAAACTTCAAGTGAATTAATGTCCTTTTCAATTTAAGACTCATACCTTAAAATTAAGAATATATTTGTAGCATGTTATTAACATCTGGGGTCAGCATATTTTTTATAGTCAGACGTCAACTTAGTTTTACACCAGATGTTGCAAAATCAAGATTAGTCATGACTGAAACATAAAAACGTGACCATCGATGGGTGTCTTTTGTGCCCCTATTCAAGTTAGAGGCTATTAGTATTTATTCATACTTGAAAACCTCCTGCTTGCCTGACCATATCTGTGGACGTACGTGTTGGCACTCTAATAAGACCACGCTTATTCTTAAACCCAAAGAACTGGTGTCAAGCATGATAGAGACTGAACAACAGAGGAGGCGTCTCCTGCCACACGCTGGGGCCGTGCAGGTGTTTAACCCTGGCTGAGACTGTGTGGATGGTGTGGACCGTGTGGTGGGGTGTGGTCAGTGCTCATGTCTCAGTCCAGCTCTGGTTGAATCTTTTTAAAAATTTTTTTTTGCGGGTCTGGTGATGGAACCCAGGGGCATTCGACCTCCAAGCTACACCCCCTGCCCTTTTTTTTTTTATTCTTTATTTTAAAACAGGTCCTCACTAAGTTGCGTAGGGCCTCACTAAGTAGCTGAGGTTGTCCACAAACCATGATCCTCCTGTCTCAGCCTCCCGAATGCTGGGATTACAAGCGTGCACCGCCACGCCCGGCTCTGGTTGAGTCTTCACTTAAGGCCTCTCCCCCAGTGCCTTCCCTCCCTGTCTTTTGCTCTCATCTTTCTAGGTTCTTGGCAGTCACTTCTGTCACTGCAGTCCCCAGTGATTTGTATAATGTTAGTAACAGCAGAAAGCTGTCAAGTCCTTGTGAATATAAATAAAATGAAATAAAATGCGGAGGAAATCAAGCAGAGGGTGGAGGGGGTCGATGAAGCTTGGCAAGTGTGACATTTGACCACTGCTGTGAGAGTGTCCACCTCTGTGGAGCATGGGCCAGGGAAAAGGTTTCTCTCTGGACTCAGTTCACTCATCTTTAATGTGGTGTGGTGCTGGCGTGGAGGGCTGGGTTACTCGATTCTTAAGATCTTTCAAACTCTAGTGGTATTGATTATCTAATAATTCCAAGTATTTTTTCACTTGAAGTCATCTTGCTTAACCAGATATATTTTTAAATTTTGGAGATAATCAACACACTGATATTTCCTTCCACTTTTGCAGACACATTTTTGACACAGTACTTTTTGTTATTACAAGCTTTGAATATATTTTCATCAAAACAGTAGAACTATAAGTTTGTTTTATTAAATATATAAGACATATACTACAAAATCTAATTGGCAAAATCAATCCTCCCCTTAAAAGCAATTAGCCAAATCATTCTTACTTTCTTTTTAAAATTTTTTTACTTTTTTTTACAAAAAGATTTATCTATGTACATTATAGTTGTACATAATAGACTCATAATGATGCATTCTTATATGTGCATAATATTATTTGGTTTGTTTCTGTCCTCATTCTTCCCGTTGTTATTTTATGTTAAGAGAAAAACTCAAGACAGTTGTGTGGCACACTTCTGTAACCCTAGTGTTCAAGAAGCTGAGACAGTGGTTGAAGGCCACTGTATGGCAACTTCACAAAAATCTGTTTTAAAATAAGAAATAAAAAAGGACAGGAGGGCCAGGCGTGGTGGCGCTCGCTTGTAATCCCTGCGCTTGGGAAGTGGAGACAGGAGGATCACTCAGGTTCGAAGCCAGCCTCTCTGGCTTAAGGGACCCTGTTTCCAAATAAAATAGGTCTGGGAGTGTACCCCGGAGGTAGAAGGGTTCCATCCCCAGTACCACCAAAAAAAAATAAATAAATAAAAAAAAGGACAGGGGTAGGATCGCCCCTCCCACAGCCCACATGTGTTCACTCGCCAGTAAAACACGCACGCACGCACGCACGCACACACACACGCATGCGCACTCACCCTCAGCCTAGTATTTTTTTTTTCCTCAGTTCAACCAAACATGCAAATAAGCATTCTAAGAACTCTTATAAATGGCACTGGAAAAAATTATGGAACCCAGCTCATAGGATAGATAATAAAATCAGTCAAGTTGGGATTAAAATGATGCAGCACTAATATAATTTATCCCGTTTTATAATGTTATAAAATACCATCATAAATCAATGGGCACTTTCTTTTTTCTGGATCTGTAAGAGGGCAACGCTATGTATATGTGAAAGGACATTTATAAAATAAACCTGGTAAATGTAAATGTGTATATGTATCAAACATTGTTTTTTTTGCTTTAAAGAACAATTAAGTAAGCTAAGTACAAGGATAAGAACTAATTCCATTAACTTTACAGCACAGCATGGTCAAACTTAGCTTAGATCATCAATGAAAGAAAAGCCTTCCAACTGCTAACGACTCTCGAGTCTGGGAGGAATGATAGGATTTTCCTCTCTTGTTACTCAAAGGCGGAAAATACTAAACATCTGAACATCGCCTTCCATTTGAATATCCTCCCCCCATTGTTCATATGTGTTGCAGGGGATAGGTTGGGGGGGGGAGGTGTGTGGTGTGAAATAATCCCCCCACCACCACCAGACACACAGAGACAAACAGAAAAACCCGTGGATTCTTGTCCTAAGCTAAGAATAAGTATTCATCGCTTGGACAGCTGCTGAAGATTCAAAGAAGTTTATTAAAAAGATAGAAATATAGAGATAGTTACAGCCCTGTGCCGGAGAGGGGCACAGGGGGGCAATTCGAATGAAAATGCCAAAGAACTCCAGTTTACTGAGTTTTTATCCTGTTTAAGTCCAGCAGGTCCCTTTGATCTTTGGAGATCATGTTACACCTTATCGCCAGCCCCTGCTCTGCTTCTGTTATCTCTCCAGCTGGGTTTATGGCCTAAAAGGGGGAAACATCTCTGTCTTCAAACATAGGCCCAGATTTATGGCCGGAGGGGGGAGGCATTTCTGTCTTCAAACACAGGCTTTTACATTTCGTCTTCTCCCCCAAACTGTGTCAAATTGTTCTTAGGAATGCAAGGACATGTTGGCTAACCCTGGCTTTCTTAGTAAAGAAGATATGTTTCAAGGTTGGACATCTTTCCCAGGACTGATACATTAATACTTTTTTCTTTCTTTTTAAACTCTCTTTCTAATACCAGTACAATATGGTACCTTTCCTGAGTGATGGTGACCGAGACTGGACCTCGGCCAGTGTTGTTGTTCTAAATGGACTCGGCTACGTAGAGGGCTTTTCTACTGCCTGGGCAGGATGGTGCCCAAGTCCTGGACAACCTCGGTGGGCAGCTCTGAGCAAGCCAGTGGACCTACCCAGTTGAAGGCCTGGGAGGAGGGCCAGGGTGTAGAAGTTTGGCTCTAATAAAAAGCAATTCCTTCTCTCCAAAACCTCCTTGCCCAGTTCTCCATATTTTTTTCTTCCTTCTTGCTTGTCTTCTGAATATTTTCTTCTCTTAAGAACTGAGCTAGTTTTCCTGTTCTCATCTAACCCTTGCACAGCTTTCTGAGTCCAGTCTGGGTTTTTCTATGCAGCCTGCAGCCTCAGTAGCTGGCTAATTTCCCGTGAACTTGGCCTAGAGCCTGGAACCAGTGCATCCTCCCTTCCAGCTCACATTTCAGGGAAGAATCATCTCACCCAGCAGGCTGTCTCCTGGGGGTTCAGTCTTGGAGGCCCCTGGTCCTCAGAAGGCATGAGCATCTTCTGTCCTTTCTGGGTTTCATCCAGCTACAAGCTTTGCGGCAAAGCCCAGGGTAACCCTGCCTGCTGCCTCCTCTGAGGCTGTCAACTGTCTGGCAGAGCAGTCCCTCCCAGGTGGCAGCTTGGCAGAGGGACAGAAGCTCTATTGTTTGTCAAATGTTATCATGCCCCTGGCTACACTAACCTCCCCAGACCCCTGTGTAATTTTTTAGCTATTAGGCTGCTGTGACCCCACTAGCAATCTCAGAGGGCATGTCTAGGACCCATGACCCTCAGAGGGGTAGGAGGATGGCTTGCCCTCTGGGGATGCATTCACTTTCAGTCACTAAAGCCCCCTGATCATTCTTCTCCTGGACACCTGCTCCACACAGGGTGGTCTAACTTAGCATTGCTGCTGGTGCTCCAGGAAACTGCCTGTTTCTTAACCCTGCCATGTAACACTGTAGAATTTGCCTAGAACACAGGGCCTGACAGCTGAGTAGTAACCACAAAGCATCCACCTTGCAGTGTTGCTGATTTTGTGTGTCATGTAGTATTGGGGATCAAACCCAAGCACACTCTACCTCTGAGATACACCCCCAGCCCATTTTTATTTCCTATTTTGAAACAGTGTCTCACTAAATTGCTGAGTCTTGCTAAGTGGCTGAGGCTAGCCTAGAATTTGTGATCCTCTTGATTCAGCCTCCCAAAGACTGAGGTTAAAGGGGGCATCACCACGCCCAGCTAGTTGCTGATCTTTAAATACTTGGAAGAGACAGGTTTAACATTGGTTCTAGTCCCCTGTATTGTCTGCTTTGCTTTCACAGGATTCTCTCTAAAGTGCCACGTGTTCTTTCCTCCTGGGGATGGAGGAGGTGAGGTTGTACAACAAAATCTGTTATTACTCCCATGGCTCCTCTCCACTGTCTATGGAATTCAGAGCATCCCCAAGCAGCACGCCAGACTCTTAACGAAGCAGGACCAGCCAGAAGCCACCGCACCTGGGCGCTCAGTGACTTGCTGAGGGGATTCTCCCTCTGGTGTTCTGAGGCAGCGCCACAGTCTGAGTGTGAGCAACAGAGCCTTGGCTTTTCTTTTGTCAAGTGAACACAGAGTCAGGGGAGCAAAGGGGCATTTTGTGGCTGGTTATTTTTAGGACAGAGTACAGAGAGGTTTAATGCCTGGATAATAATTCCCTCAATCCACACATGTCCAAGGACTTCCTAGATGGAGTCCTGGTACTCTGGCCATGCACCTTCTCTGTCTTGACACCACTGAGTGGTCTAGAAATCTGTGATGTTGAGGTGTCAAGCTCAGGCTGAGTCCCCAGGGCCCAGCCTGGAAGCTGATTATCTGCTTGGAACTGTTGCTGGAGGTGGCTGCTTACACATGGGCTTTTCTTCTTTATACTGACCTTAGCAGAGAGCTGCAGGAGCTGATTACTATGACCTTTCCAACCTTCTGCTCTTACTGCTTCTAATACTGTCACAGGAGAAGGGTATAGTGGAGTTCCCAGTGGGGGAGAAAGGGGAACTCAGAACCAACAGGGTCCTTGGCTTATATGACAGAAAAGAATTTCAGCACAAGCTGGTCAGAAACATAGACAGAGATTTATTTAGGAAAGAAAAAAATACTGGGAAGGAAGTGGAGAGCGAACAGGCGTAACTTCAAGTAGGACAGTAAGGGCAGGCTTCCTGGAGAATATACCTGACAAACATGATCTTTCCTTTTAAAAATGCACTATTGCCAGATGTGGTGGCGCACGCTTGTAATCCCCGCGCTTGGGAGGCGGAGACAGGAGGATCGTGCAGGTTCAAAGCCAGTCTCACTGGTTTAAGAGACCCTGCTTCCAAATAAAAATATAAAAAATAGGTCTGGGAGCATAGCCCAGAGGTATAAGGGTATCCAGGGACCCCAGAACCACCAGACTCATGTACCAAAGTTACAAAATGGAAGCCTAAGCTAACCGTTACAAAATAGAAGCCTGCCAGGTTCGGTGTGATCTTGTAACTTCCATAGAAAAGATTGCCTTCCTTTCTTACTCTGGCATTCTGAGTGATACACACGCACTGGAGATTGCAAATTGAGTGGAAAGATAAGAACATTGTATAGCTTATCAGTATATGGTTATTTAATCTCACCTTATCGCTCACTCCAGTATAAACACCCCCTCCTACACTCCCCCCATAACCATATATATATACATATCAAGATTTTATGCATATCATATATATACATATATTTTTTAAATTTTTATTTTCTTGTTTCTCAAACACTCAGGCCTTCCACTTGGTCTGACTCTCTTTGAATCCCTGCTCCCTCTGCAGGGAGAGCTTTCCCCTCTATTCCCGAGTAGCTGGCTTCTCTTTAACATTCAGGATGCAGTTTAAAATTCTTCTTTTCAGAGAAGCTTCCCTCTCCCTATCACATCACCCTTTGGTATCTTTATTTGTATCTTTATCCATTAAAGTTACTTCTTTGCTTACTTATGTATGGCTTTCTCTCCACAAAGAATAAAAGCTGTGTGAAGGCGGGCACATGGCTTGCCTTACTTGCTTCCTATACCCTCACACTTAAACTGTGTCCGGCTTAGAACCGTCTCTGCTTCTCAAAAGCATATTTTGAATGAATAAAATTAGAAAGAAACTTAGTACATGATAGTCGCCTCAGCTTCTTTTCTGCAAAACCACTCAAGCACTAAACCTGAGAGTCAGGCCTCTGAAAGGTGGCAGTGGTCAAGACTCCTACACTGTGCTGATGTGAAGCTGGTTGTTTGAGGTGTGAGATGGGCCACTGGGGAAAATCAGCCCCACGTGCACATGTGGGGACAAGGCCGTCCCACTTGATAGGCCACAGAGCATCAGGAATGGGGCCCTCAGGCAAGCTCTGAATTAATGAGCAGCCTGCCTACCAGGCTGTCCGTTTGGTATCAGAACAAACATCTAACCCACCAGCAGATAAAGAGCTTCAAATTAACCCAAAATGGGTGGCCTGTGTGCTTGTCTGCCCAAGAAGTGCAGGGAGTGATCTTGGGTCCTTAAAGGTATCAAGGGCTCTACTTTACTTATTGACTTGGCTCCCTCTGGGGCTGAGTCCAACTTAAATCCTGAATCTCTTCTTGACATAGGAAGGTGATTAGGCATAACCGCAAGCCCTGTTATTCTAATAGCAATGAGCAAAACATTTTTTCTCAACAGAAAATATATAAAGATAGGTAAGACACAATCTGCTTTCAAGGAATAGATAGCTATAAGAGAATTGGTGATAGTTTAACTACCTCATGGATATTTAGTGCCTAAGAATATGTCTTCAAAAATGTGCTGTTCTGTTCTGGCTTGTATTACTTATTTCTTCTTTGCAGTTAATCTCTTCTCTAGTGCTGGTTTAGAAGACATAAATTCTTTCAGCTTCTGTTTGTCATGGAAGATTTTTATTTCCCCATTAATCTGAGAGATATTTTTGCTGGGTAGGAAATTTAGGTTTGCAAGTTATTTTCTTTCAGAGTTTGGTCTATGTTACTACAGGCCCTTCTAGCTTTCAAGACTTGGTTTGGGAATTCTGGAATTATTCTAATTGGTTTGCCTCTGAATGTCACTTGGTTTTTTGTTTTTGTTAACGTTAAGATTTTCTCCTTGGCTTCTGTTGGCATAGTGAACCTTTTCTCTGATCTTGTCTAAAGGGGGTGCTATAAGTTTCCTATACCTGTGTATGGACCTCTTGTTCTATATTTGGAAAATTTTCTGATATTAGATTGTTGATCCCTTTTTGTCTCACCTTCTATTCCCTCTTCTATACCTATTATTCTTAGGTTAGCTATTTTAAAATGGGCCCATATTTCTTCAATGTCAATCCATACTGTCATACTGTTTTTTTTTTTTTACAAATTATATACTATGCATTCATTTTTGGAGTGATCATCTTCTAAGAGTCAGATTCTATTCTCCATGTGGTCCAATCGATTGTTTATAGTTTGAATTGTTGCTTTCACTTCGAGGATTGCATTTTTTATTTCTTTCGGACTCTCTCTAAATTCTTTTTAGAAGTCCTGTATTATTTCTACAGTCACATTCCTGATTTGTCCTTCTGGCGACCTCTGCCATTCCGTGCTGTCAGGTGCTGTTATTGTGGGGTTGTGAGAGATCATTGCTTCCTTGTTATTCCTTCTGCTCATGTTTCCTTAAGTTTTTATCTGTAGCTTTTGATAGATTTCTCTCAGTCTCTAGGTGTCAGCTGATATATCCAAGGGCAAGTTATGTTGTATTCAACAGTGAAGGTTGAGTGAGGAGGAAAATGAAATTGTAAATGCAAGAATAGGGTAAAGCCATAGATAGGATTGAATAGAATGAGAGTATGAATTTGTTAAGGTAGTATATAGTAGCGATTAGAGGTAGTGAACATGTAGTAGTATTATAGTAACCAATGTAGAGTATTTATTATAGTGATATGAAATGGATTTAATATAAGACAAACAAGAGAAAAGAAAGAGAGAAAAAAGAAAAGGGATAGAGAGAAGAGAGTAGGTAGGTGAAAGGGAAGAAGCTTAGGAGAGAGGTTGGGCAGAGAGCAAATAAACAAGCATATGCACACAAAATAAAATAAAAACAAAATAATGCAACCCTACAATTATATGAATATTCAGCAGACTGGGCCTCTGCAGTCTCTCTCTTTGCAGACACTGAGTGTCACTGGCACCTTCCCTGCTGCAAGCCTGGTTCTCTGACTCTTTTTCAGTTTATGCAGAGGGCTGTTATCAATGGGGCTGGATCTAGTGTTAAGCGTGGGTCACCCTCCACACTTTCCACAGATGTGGAGCCTAAGTCTTTCCCTGCCTGTGTTGGTGGCAGATGCCTCTGGAACCAAAGAGTCTCTGTTTTTCACAGCTAGGGTTGGTCTGGTTTGACTTTTCCCCATTCACCATGATTGGGTGGTCTGAGATAATCCAGGAGATTCTACTATTTGGATCTAGTGTTAAGCGTAGGTCTCCCCCAACACTTTCCACTGATGCAGAGCCTGAGTCTTTTCGAGTCTCTGCTTATGTCCAACAGCAGACTCTATCCCCACCTTTGCCGGGTTGAACTGCAAAGTCTCAGACCCAGGAGTTTGTCCTGGCTGCGCATGTCCCTTGATGTGCCATGCTGGACGTTCTCTCTCGGGGATGGCAGGTTCACTTACAATGTTGTTGAGTTCTACTCTGGATCTCTGGAGGGCGTGGTGAGCTCAGCTGCCACTGCTGCAAGTTGTAGCTGGTGTTTGTGCAGGAGGAACTGATGGCTTAAAACTCTGACGATCTGCAGCCGTTTTCTTTGTTTCAAGTCCTTGCTTGCTTTCCTGTGTGTCTCTGGAGTCAGGTACAGTGAGGCAAGATGATGTTTCCATGGCTCCCATGGCTGCAAGGTAAGCAGGTTTCTTTTCTACTTCCTGATCTGTCTTCTAGTTTTTTTTTTTTTTTCACCTGCTGCCTTTTATTTATCATGTTCTTTTTAAAGTTATGGTGTTTTATTGCTTTTGTAAGACCACTTTTATTTTCTTTTTTCTTTTCTTTTCTTTTTTGCAAGTCTGGGGATGGAACCCAAGGGGCATTTGACCCTCGAGCTACACCTCCTGCCCTATTTTTTATTCTATATTTTGAAACAGGGTCTCACTAAATTGCAGAGGGCATCACTAAGTAGTAGCTGAGGCTGTCTGTGAACCATGATCCTCTGGTCTCAGCCTCCCAAATGCTGGGATTACAAGCATACGCCACCACATCCGGCGTTTTTTTTCTTTTCTTTAAATTTTCTTTTTTTTAATTGGTGCATTGTAGTCATACATCCTAATGGGATAAAAGACTTGTGGAGACATACATGCACACATCATCCAATTAGCCCATACCCAATCCCCACCCAGACCCTTCCTATCCCTCCTTCCTATGCTTGGCCTAGTCATTGACTTTGATATGTTTGTTTAAGTACATCATGTGCTTTAGAGAGTTTTCCTCTCCCTCCTTCCAATCCCCTCAGTTAGGTCTGAGAATGCTGTTTTTAAGGCAATGGAGACTGGGTGTCAGCAGGACTTATATGTTCTGCTTTCCTCAGTTACCATCTTCCTGGAAATCCTGTCATTTCAACAGTGTTTTTGCATAATCATGAAGTTGAATAATTGTGTCATATCATTGTAATCTGGGGCCCTTCTGTATAGAATAAATGGCATGGAAACAAAAGACACATAATAAAGTTAAAGATGTAATAAAAGAAAAAGCTTCTGAAATAAGCAAAACCCTAATGTATAGATTGTAATTCAGGAAAAATCAACATAGAATGATATGGAATGTTTGAATTTGCTGAATACATCTTGTTAATTTATACACTGTATACAAAAAAAAATCTCTTTAGATACCTCAGGAGAAAAAGCAAGAGACCTACAAAAATAAAAGTCTGGCTTGCCTTAGACATTTCCATAGCAACATTCAATGCCAGAACCCAATGGAACGATGTATGAAGTTCAAAGGAAAAGCACATTTCACCCAGTAATTTTATATCAGTCAAAATTTTAAGTATAAAGAGTATATGTAGGAAATTCTCAAATGAGAATTATAGCACACACAAGCTTCTCTTAGGGGAAAACATCAGTAAAGCAACTCTACTACCAATAAAGACAACCGATTTACGAAAGAAGAGACTACAGGAAAGGAACCATGGGATCATTTAGAGTCGGAAGCCAACAGAGCAATAGCTATGATGCTGAGCAAAATAAAACATGACATGATTATTATAGGTAGTCAAGTGGTCTTTTGAGTATCTGAGCAAAGACCTTTCTCAGTTATAGACAAAGTACACATCAACAAAAACTCAAAAGACATTGACATCTAGCCAGCTAAGACATTTAAAAAAAATCTGAGGAATAAAAATGTTTAAATAAAAATTCTTTACTGTGGGAATTGCAGTTATAGAGCCAAATATAATATTTATGAATCTTGCAAGAGTAAGAATAAATTCAATGAAATTTGAATTTTGAGCTGGGGAAGAGTGAAGAAGGCTGAGAATATTATTGGCTATTGTAGCCAAAGATTAAAATAGGACCATTTCTGTTTTGGTAACTGGAGAGGTTCCTCAGGCTAAAAATAAACGAACGGGAGTCTTGTCTCAAAGATTGGTGCTGGACTCATTTCACAGAGCTTTTGGAGTGGATAGCCCAAACAAGGGTTTTCTCCTCCTCCTCAGGTCTTTTTGGCTCTTTTCAAAAGCTAGCAATGGCCGGTTGACAAGGCTCTCTGCTTTTGCTCTTGTCCAAGTTCTCCAGAGGTTATTTCCCTCTCTCTAGTTAAAGCTCTTTTTCCCAAGTACAAGCCAGGGCCTGCTACTCTCTTGCTTAAAACCTTTCAAATGCTTCTCATTACAAAAATACTTAGGAAGAAATCTAACAAAGGAAGTAAAAGACCTCTACAACAAAATGTTTGGATATTAAAGAAAGAAATTGAAGAAGACCTTAGAAGATGGAATGATTTCAAGTGGCCAGACAACCCAAAGCAGTTCACAGATTCGATTTAATCCCTATCAGAACACCAAACTCATCAGGAATACAACCTAAAAATCTTACTCAAAGCCTATGAGGCCCTGTGTGGCCTGGCTCCAAGCCCCCTCACCTCCAATCTCCTTTTCTAGAGAATCCTTTCTTTTTAATTAAAAACCCCAGAACCGAGACTATGCAGATCCACATTCAACCACAAAAGCAGTGGTATGTTCTGTATGGATAGAAATTTCTGAAGGCAGTTATAGCTCTATCAAGATGCTTAATTATGATCTACGAAGACCACAGGCCTCTCCGATGTCTGCAGAGAGTGAAAAGAGACCCTCTGTGCACAACCTGGGCCTCTTCCTTCCGGCTGCCCCGTCTCCTCAATTCCCTCTGGGTGGCTGTCTGTGAAGCCTTCCTCTAAGGGCATTCCAGCTGAGCTGTCAGCCTTCCAGGCTTTCATGTTCAGTGACTGCTGCTATTTTTGTTATTTTCCATCTCTTTGATGCTCTTCTATTGACCCTCCTGTGACTGCCCTTTTCTGATCTTCAATATTTTAATTAATGCTGTTTAATTATAGTTGGCCCTCTGAGGTTTGTTAAGGGGTGAATTCAATGGCAAGGACTTGATGAATGAATTCTCCAGGTTTCTTCACACTTGTCACCAGTAGCTTCACACCCAGCGCACACCCAATCATTTCCAAGACATCAGTAATGTCAAAGAAAGGGAAGATGAGACATTTAGGAAGAAAAAGTACCCAACAAATGACTAGTTTCTACTGAATGGTCCTAGCCCACAGGATGAGGTCATTGTATGGTTAGTATTGTGGTGAAGGCAACATTTGGGGCTTGAAAATTAATTTGACGTAAGACACATCAACAGGAGAGAAGTATGCAAATAATTGTTCAGTACAATTTTATGTGGCACAGGGTCCTTCATAAGGAAATGAAGACCCAAAGATGAAGTTAGAGTTGAGAATTTATTTACTGAATTAGAGTGGAAAATTGTGAAATCGTGACAAAGCAAAGGGGCTGTGTCCAGAGTGGTTAACTAAGTGGAGAACTGACAGCAAGATAAGGGTTAGCTTGACAAGATTTGTTTGTACAGATTTCCTTTGGCCTCAACTAACTTTCTTTCTTCCTTCCTTCCTTCCTTCCTTCCTTCCTTTCTTTCTTTCTTTCTTTCTTTCTTTCTTTCTTTCTTTCTTTCTTTTTTTCTTTTTTTCTTTCTTTCTCTCTCCTTCCTTTCTTCTTTCTTTCTCTTCTTTCTTTCTTTCTTTCTTTCTTTCTTTCTTTCTTTCTTTCTTTCTTTCTTTCCTTTTTTGGTGGTACTGGGGTTCCTGGAAACCCTTCTACTTCCGGGCTACACTCCCAGACCTATTTTATATTTTTATTTGGAAACAGGGTCTTTTAAGCCAGCATAGCTGGCTTCAAACCTGCGCGATCCTCCTGTCTCCGCCTCCCAAGTGTGGGGATTACAAGCGTGTGCCACCACACCTGGCCTCTTTCTATTCTTAATGATAAGAATGACACTTTTCTTCTGATATACAAAGGAATAGTTCACATGAGAATTTTATCCCTTGCTCAGAAGGAAGGAGGAGGAGAAGGGTCAGAGTATTCCTTCTGTACCTGATTCTTAAAAGTACTTTTTATCTCAAAATATATCATATTATCTCAATATACCAAAGTAACATATTTGGGGTTGGCATGTTCTGAACTTTCTCAGCATTAAACCTAATTCATTTATGTATTAGTCACGGCTCTGTAATAACAGAATTCACAGAGTATGTATATTATAAAAGATGATTTATAATGTCAGCTTACATTCAGAGGTAGCGTAGTTCCATGTGGCTGTCGGCACTGGAAAGCTAGAGAAGTCAGCAGCTCATCAAGTGCACCGAGAGCTGGAGTCTCAGAAGAGGAGCAACCAATAAGGCAGTCCCAGTCCAAGATGAAAAGGCTGGAAAACTCCCAGAGAGCGGACTGTGAGAGTCCAGTTAGGAGACTGAAGGAGCTGAAGGAGCTGAAGTCTGATATCCCCAGGCAAAAGCAGACACAGATTCACCTAGGAAGAACCAAGCTTGTCTTCAGGCCATGTCTTCCTCCTTCTATCTGGGCTGCCAGCTTACTAAACAGTGTATATTACAAAAAATGATTTATAGTACCAGCTCAGGGTGGGACTTCCCCCTCAATCTGCTGTTCCACATGCTAATCAGCTCATCAACACACCTGAAGTCACATAATCCTGTCTCTTAATCCAGTCTAGTTGACAATACAGATTAACCATCACAATTTGTATCTCATTGGTGATGCCTATGGGACCAGGTTAACCAAATACAGCCTAGGAACAGGTGAAGCCTCTGGAGGTCGAGGATGATTTTCAGCTCTGTAAGTTTGTGCCCTGTGTCTAAGCTCTGTCCCCTTGAAGGTGATGTGGACACAGTGCCACACTGGACCCTTCTTTTTACCCTCAATGCTCCCCTCAAGATAAGGAGAATGCTCTTTCAGCATCTGTGGTCAGCCTTCTTTCCAGAACCTGCTCCCTGTTCTAACTTCTCTCATGGTTACAATTTAGTCTCTTCAGAGTCTCTGACCTATCTGCGTTTGACATCTTGGGGTCCCTTGGGCATCCCAGACTGACTGGCTTTACTACATTCTCTGATTACACTTAAGATTAACCTTTCCCCTTTTAGACTATGACCAAACCACCCTTCCCTTAACTCTCACAGCTATTCCCTCAGTTCCAGCCTGAGCAGTTTGATGCTAAGCCATTAGAATCAGCAGTTTCCTCATCACCCCCCCCCCTTTTTTTAAAAAAAGATTCAGGGACACAACACTCCTGTGTTGCTTCTATTATCCAGAAGGTGACTGCTGAGTAAGGGCATGCTGCTGTGTGGAGTATTGCTATGTGAATCACAGATCCTATGGAAATACACGAAGTCAACTGAAGGAGCACAGGCAAGGGCCACTCAGAGGTCAGCACCATCACTTGCCCATGACAGAGACTTGAAGGCAGACAAAAGAATAAGGAGGCTTTATAGGGGCAAGAGAAAAGGCTTTGGGTACATGCTGGTTGGGGCCTGGTGGGAATGTAAAAGTTACAGGCGGCTAAACTAGAAGCAGGATGTTCTATGCAATGAGTTAGGGGAGCACATTTGCCCTCCCCTTACGGGTCCTAAATAGAAGAAGGGACACATCATGAGAGCTGTTGGTTATTGACAAATCCTGACCATTGGGGGATGCTTGTTACTGAGGCTGTAATCTGGCTTTCTGGGCTGTTAGCTGCAGGTTTGGGATCAGGGTTCTGTTTTAGTATATTGTCTGCCCATTGTTTGTACATTCAGTCTCTCAATTCTAAAAGGCATGATTCCCACCCTTAATATTTTAGCACATCTGAAATTAGATTATATCTTCTATTCCATGGCATATCATCCTTTAATTGACAAAGTTTTTTTTTCTCTGTATTTTATAAGCTAATGCTATACTTAAAACTTGATAGAATCTTAGCTCTGACAAAATTCAATATTTTTTTGGGGAAAACTTGTAGATTTTGCCCTCTCAAGATTTCATATTATATGAATAGAGAGTTGATATTCAAAAAAATGATATTTCAGTGTTCATTGTAGGCAACCTCATATGGTTCATTATTAAAACTTTGGTCCAGCCAGGCATGGTGAATATGACTATAATCTCAGTACTTAGAGACTGAGACAGGAGGATCAGAGGTTCAAGACCAGCCTCAGCAATATAGCAAGACCCTTAGCAACTGAGCAAGACCCTGTTTCAAAATTAAAAAAAATTTTTAAAAAGAATTGAGGGTAAGCCTGGCATGGTGGCGCACGCTTGTAATTCGAGCATTCTGGAGGCTGAGATGGATGATCATGGTTTGCAGACAGCCTCAGCTACTTAGTGAGGCCCTTTGCAACTTAATGAGACCCTGTTTCAAAATAAAGAATAAAAAAATAGGGCAGGGGGTGTAGCTCAGAGGTTGAATGCCCCTGAGTTCCATCCCCATAAAAAAGAATTGAGGGTATACCTCAGAGGTAGAATACCACTGGAATAAAATCCCAGTACAAACACACACACACACACACACACACACACACACACACACACACACACATGCACACACACACAAAAACTGTTGGTTCAGAGAATACTACTGAGTCATGGGAATAGAATGAAACATGAGTCAAAGAATTAATGATATGGAACTGTAAACACGTCAACAGTAATAATGTACAGAGTGCCTACCAGGGTTCAGACATCATTTTTGCAATAATATGCATTACCTTTTTTTTTGTTACAGGGGATGGAATCCAGAAGCATTCTACCTCTGAGCTCACCCCCAGCCCTATTTTTATACTTTATTTTATATGCATTTTCTTTGATATAACAAGAAGGATTTAGAAGGACAGAGAAAGGGTAAGAAGATAAAAATTCTTTTTCAGCATAAGCCCTCAGAATAATCACTAACAGAGGAATAAATATTTTTAATTCTCTCACATTTCAGAGTCCAAAAGAGAGGCTGACCAGGGATGGTGTAGGGGATCGATGATCTACTGAATCTCTACCTCTATTTCTGTCTTTGCTCTCTGGTTTCTCTACTGTCTTGTTGTGTTAGCTGGGGATCTTATGGTCCCAGATGGTCCCTGTAGTCCAGGCATTCTGGCTTTGTTCAAGGTAGAAGACACACACAGGAATAGCGCTTACTAGTTAATCAGAAAAAAACCAACTTCTCCAAGTACTTCTTTCTAACAGACTCCCTGCAAGTCTTCTTGTCTAGAGCTGGCAGACCTGGAGACTCTAAGCGCTAAGGATGCTGGGAAATCATGTGTTGGGCAACAGGATACAAAGAGTGAAATGATGGGATTAGACTGAGTCACCATTCACAGGGATGGGGCATTGCCACTGCAAACAAAATTGGAGATCTGGGTCTGAAAGTCAGGAGGGTGGGGAAATACCTGTTGTGCAGGCAACTAAGCCTTCCATAGTTTGTGGAATAGGGACCCTGCACTAGGAAGAACACCAGGTTTCCTCAGCAAGCATAGCTGACTCACTTTTATGGAGGGAATGATGGACAGGTGAGTGGCACCTATAGGAAGCAGATTTGAAAAGGCAGCCTGTCCCGGGATGGGACACTGGGTTCCAGAAGAACTTAGAATTTAAATTTACTTCAGTAGCTGCTGGAAAATCTTTAATATTGTTGATTGGGGATTATGAGAAGGGCACATTTCCTAGCTGGAAAGACCTAACATTTATCTAATCCCATTGCTGCTTTTAGACAAAGAAGAGATAATGTTTTAGACATATGCTGGTATAAAGTAAATTAGAAGGGGTTCTCCTGATTTTTTTCCCCTTATGTGTTTCCCTCCTTATCCCTGCTACTTTGCTTAAATAGAAAAATAGGGCATGTGGCAATTTTCAATTCAGTGTACCAAATATCGGTTGAAAGTCCATTATAGATTAGGGCCCTAGGTAGGCAAAGGAAAGGAAGAGAGAAGGTAAGAGAGATGATGGAGAAGTTAGAAATGAATTCACTTCCAGGAGCCAGCCAGTAAAACAGATGAGTGAAGGAGACAGAGTATAGGATCATCAATTTCAACTGACAATCTTTGGTGTTGGGAAAACTCTTAGGAAGAAAGGACTGGCAAACTAGAAAGTACATGGCCTTTTTAAAGATTACACCAGACAGTCAGATCTATTGATGGGTGCCATGTAAAAAATGTGGCTCTTTTTATTTATTTAAAGAGACATCAGTCCGGGCGTGGTGGTGCACACTTGTAATCCCAGCATTTGGGAGGCTGAGCCGGGAGGATCACAGTTCGTGGATAGCCTCAGCTTCCACTTAGTGAGGCCCTTTGCAACTTAGTGAGACCCTGTTTCAAAATAAAGAATAATAAAAAAGGGCTGGGGGTATAGCTTGGAGGTAGAATGCCCCTTGGTTCCATCCCCAGTACTGCAAATAATAATAATAATAATAATAATAATAATAATAATAATAATAATAAAGAGAAATCAGAAGTCAATATGTTTATGTGAACTTTCTGGATTTTTAAAATGTTGGTAGTGTGTTTTAGAATAAATCACTAGATGAGCAGGAATAAACAAAAGGTTCTGGAATTAGATTAGCCAGTTTGCAACTCTGGTGTATGGGAGCCAGTAAGTCAGGAATTCTATTTTTCACTGGCTCATAGTCTAGACACTGTTCCAGGAGAAAGTCCCTGGTCTTCCCTAGTTTAAATGATTCCCCTGGGCTTCCACAGCCTACTCAAGCTACCCAAGTCAAACTCCACTGAAATGACCACTCAGTGACCATCACTGAGACCACCCTAGTCATGCTGTGGAGAGAACTGGCTGAATGTTTGGGTGCCATTTCCTATACCAGCCCCAGGCTCCTAATAGCAAGCTAGAGAAGGGCTTCTCCTCCCATGATAGCCATGAGAGGAGAGCCATGGTGCGGTTCCTGAAAACCGTTCTCTCCTTACACTTAACTTAGGGCTTACAGCCTCTGGCTGAATTTTCTATGGAGGTTTTGAGTTGCAGCCACCCCTCCTTTGCCACTTGCAGACTCTGACACCCAAGACCCCTCAATCCTCCATTCTACAATGAGTCCAGGGATTTAAATTTTTCAGGACTGCTTCTTTGTTTCTGGAATTCTGAAAGCTTCTACATCTCACTCCAGTGTCTGGTCCCTCATGGCCCGACCCTTCAAGTTTTTCTCTTATGGCTGCTGATAAAGAGATACCCTTCCTTTCTGGACCTGCCACTGACCATTAATAAATGTATATCTGGCAAATGGGATCCCTTGTGACAGGTTAATGATGTTTGTAAATGGCTCTTCTAAGGCCTTTGGATAGAACAAGTAATCCACATTACTCTGAAGGGGAGTATATTTTGTGTGATCTGTCTTCCTATAAGAAGAGGAAAGGAACTTCCACAGGAAGGAGGATGGAGGGTTTTTACAATGTGGCCAGGCATGGAAGCAGTCATTGCAAGAGGACATAGCAGCTGGGATGGGGCGTCCCTCCCTGGACACACCCAGAGAGGTGGGGAGACTGGCAACAGCATGCTGGATGAGGAGCACACAGGGATGGAGCAGGAGGCATGTATTGGGATCCAGAGCAGGGATCCAGCATCCGTAAGCTGCACCCAGAGGAGCATGTGGACGAGGAACCAGGCAGAAGCTTGGATGCCCAAATGGGTCTCCCAAGACACATCAGGAGCAAGGAGGCATGATACTCAGTTATCTGAAAGAGCATCTTCATCTAGGGCTCCTTTAGAGCAGGCTATGTCCTGCGGTGTGGGATAGGGCTGAGCCTACAGCCTTCTGTGGATGTAAATGAGGAAAGATATGAGGCCAGGTACCTCAGGAGAGCGTTTCTAGTCTTACTTTGATTATGAAAATTTTGTTAACTAATTGATGATCTTATTCATATGTTTGAAAATTTCCTATTTATTTTTCCAAGAAAATGCAAGAATTCTTGTAGTTCACAAGGAAGATAGAGAAGAGTCTATCTTACCTATTCTTTGGGTGTCTCCATCATCCAAAGACCTAAGACTCTCTGACAAAACTCCAGTTTACATGATGTCCTTTCAAGGATGACATGCAAATTTGTGAAGCGCTTCATGTTTTGGGGAAGCCCACCAAGTGCTGTGTGCATGGATGTCACGGTCACTCTGAACTACATAATGATATGAGACCACAGTGTACCAATAAAAGAACACATAACATATAAACAAACAAATAAATAAATATAATGTGCTTTTGAGGATTTTCTTCCTATATCATGCCTTGCCCTTCACCTCTCTATTTTCTATTCTTTCAGAATCATTTTGTATTCCATGCTAATTTATTGGTGAGCTGGTTCACAAGATTACAAAGTAAGAATAGTGCTTGTGGGTGGGATAGCAGGGGTCAGAAAACTATAGTCTGTGGGCCCAATCCAGCGCTTTACTTGTTTTTATAAATAACTTTTTATTGAAACACATGCCTGATTTTTTTTACATAGTGTGTCTATGACTATTTTTGTTCTACAATGGCAGAGTCAGGTCCTTCTAACAAAGACCCTCTGGTACTCAAAGCCTAAAATGTTTACTCTCTGACCATCTGATGGCCTACGTAGTAGAGCAATGTCGGGCTGGAGCCAGCACACAGGACTTCAAAACCTGGCTGTGGCACTTACCATCTGGGTGGGGTACTGAGGGAACCACACTGGACTTGAATTTCCTTGTCAGTGGAGCTGGATAATAACTCCCCTGCCCGTGGCATATCGCAATCTCAGTGGATGATATAGTCCTTTATAAACTGAAGACTGCTCTACAAATCTCAGACTTGCCATTTCTTTCTTTCTCTTGAGCCTTTTGGATTGCTCTAGTTTCTTAATTTGATTCTCTTTGGTTATTTCTGTGACTGTGACTAAAGCTATTAAAACCTGCAATTTGCAGGCAGTGCTAATGCTAATTTTCTAGTCAACCTACCTTTCGGTAGGCTGTCAAGTGACAGGATATTTTAAAATAAGCATGAATTATGTAAAATAATTGGTTACTGAATGAAGCCCACAATCATATACTTTGCTCCAAGAGTTAAAAAATTCTGTTTATATATTCTCTGTTCAGTGAAGAAATTGTACCCAACTTGTAACTATATTTAGATTCTCCAGGCTACCTTCTGTAGCAAAATATTCTATTTGATTCTTGGAGCAATTTTGTATATGCATTTAGGAAGAGAAGAGGCTATGGAGAACTTACAGGAGGGTGTACTGATCTGGGTCATTACTCAGATATAAGGTGTTCTGGCTGCTCCTGAGCTGAGCTGGTGAGTATTTGAAACAGAGAATCTAGCTGAGTGTGGTCCATGCCTCTAACACTAGTACTTAGGATGCTGAGACAGGAGGATCACAGGTTCAGCAACTTAGAGAGAACCTCAGAAATGTAGGGAGATTCTGTCTCAAAGTAAAAAATGAAAAGGGCTGGGGGTATATCTCAGAAGTAGAATTCCCCTGAGTTCAGTCCTCAACACTTTCTTCCCCCCAAAAAGGAAAAAATAAATAAAAGCAATAGAGAATCTGATATGGCAATGGATAGTTAGCCTCAAACTTTCCCAGGGTTTGAAGGAAAAAATAGTCTAGATTATGGGGCACAAAGAAATGTCACATATGTAGGCTTAATTTATGGCATAGCTTCTCCACACAGGGCTGAGTAATTTGTAGAAACAATATGAATTGCTGGAAGCTACAAACTGGGGCCCTTGGGGCTGAATAAAGCCTGAAGACTTGCTTTGTTTGGGTTACTTTTTGGTGTTGTATATTTGACTATCTTTAGGTAAAGATGCTTGTTCTGTTTCAATTCCTGTTTCTATAACTTTCTAATATACTGTATATACAAGCTTGCACCCTGAGAAATAGGAATTTGTCACACTTCACTAAGTAATGGTGATCTCCACTGCCAGGTCAAATTCCAGTGAGCAGCTGCAAACCCAGAGTGGATAACCCAAGCCCTGCCTTCCCATTATTTGGGGGAGAGAGTTTGTTAGAGCCAGATAAGGAGTCAGGGTTCTCAATAACTGGAGAAAGTTCAGGCAGGGCTGTAGCATCTGCAGAGGTGCCAGGTAATCCTAGGAAGTTAAGGAAAGTCCAAACAGCTCGAAGGAGCCACAACATGAAAATAAGCATTGGTGCCTTTAGGTGGGACCACTGCTAGCCACAGGACAGACTGTACACTGGACAAGGACAGTACTCCTCTTATACATTCCTCCCAGTCCTGCCTCTTCTAGGTCTGGCCTGATTATCTTGGAGATCAGCAAAGTTGAAGCTGTAACCTCAGCTGAAAGATTTGGAGGTTTGTGAATGTTGGGGACAGATGGATTGCATGGACTCTTCCCCCTTTCTGTTCTTTATCTTCCTTCCCTTGTCTCTCATTTAGTAAGGAAACAAAGCTGAGTATGCGCGCATGTATATAAGAAGAAGCGTTCAGGTACAGTAGGGTGGCAATAGACTTCGCTATCATTTTCAGACTGCTCAGTTTTTGAGCAGAATCCTTTACATGATTGGAGAGAGTGAAGATCTTTGTAATTAATTTTATTTGCAAAGTGATGAATGCAGAAGCCCATAATCCTCTGTGTGTGTGTGTGTGTGTGTGTGCCCTAGACCCCTCTAGCAGTCAGATAAAGTTTATGGACTCTGTCAGATTTGAGAGTTTCAATGCATAAGCTAATACACATGATCTTATAAAGGAAACCAAGCACCAAAATAGTTATCAAAACATCATTGTTCAGCTGGGCGTGGTGGCGCACACTCATAATACCAGCATTTGGGAGGCTGAGACCAGAGGATCGCGGTTCGCGGACAGCCTCAGCTACTTAGTGAGGCCTTCCACAACTTAGTGAGACCCTATTTCAAAATAAAGAATGAGCTGGGCGTGGTGGAGCACACTTGTAATCCCCACGCTTGGGAGGCAGAGACAGGAGGATCGCGCAGGTTCGAAGCCAGCCGCGCTGGCTTAAGAGACCCTGTTTCCAAATAAAAATATAAAAAATAGGTCTGGGAGTATAGCCCAGAGGTAGAAGGGCTTCCGGGAACCCCAGTACCACCAAAACCCCCTACAAAAAACACAAAAAAATAAAGAATAAAAAATAGGGCAGGGGTATAGCTCAGAGGTCAAATGCCTCTGGGTTCCATCTCCAGACACCCCCCCCCCCAATATCATTGTTCATCCAATACCAAGATAGAGTGGCAGGGGCAATCAATACCAGCAGAAACCTCTCTCACTGCTGTGTTGGTATTTGTCAAGAGGTGTGAAGCCACTGTTAGGAATCAGGAAAATCATTCTGGAAAGGTGTCTTGTGCAACAGCCCCCTGTGGCAGGGCCTGATCTTCTACCTTTCATGTTAGGTCATTTGTCCTGTCATGGCCACGACTCCCTCAGAGACTGTGGAATCCCAGGTTGAGTCTATCGACTCAGAAAGGTCTGACTTTAGTCCCTGATGCTTTTTGGGAAAACAACAGCAGAAACGACCTCTTTTGGTGTTGGTGACCTCTTCCATGGAGCAGGCAAGAGAGAGGCATTTTTAATTAAATTTTCCTATGGGCGACTCAGATGACCCTGCATCCTCTTGTGCCTGGATAAAGAACTACCCAAGGAGTATGTGTAAACAAAATCATTATTAAGTGAGAATTAAATGAATCATAATGGCATATGTGGGATTGCAAAGTTACCGCTAAGCAAAACACTTCAGTGTCCATTGCTATCATTTCATGTCTCACCAAATTTGAAGCACGCAGTCCCCTCTATGTCTGTGGCATGCAAAGGCCATTGTGCCTAATGGGCATTGTCCATGCTTCCCAACAGGGCTTTGGGCGTGGAGAACATACCCAGACGTATACACTGTCAGCAGGAGCTTCCCTCCCATGTGAACTGTGTCTGCACCTTCTAGGATGGTGCTGCCTATTCCACTGGGGTCAGCTCAAGATCACTTCATGCCAGGACCCTCCCTGACTTCTCAGAGGCCGATACTTCCCACTTCTGGGCTCCCAGGACCCTTTCAGGCTTTATTCTATTACAGCACCGAATACAGTGTGTTGTGATCACCTAATTTGTGTACATCTCTTTGTCTGGTTTCCAAACCCTTTGAGGACAAAGGCCATGTGTTATTTGTCACCTTATTATAGTTTGCGCTTCTCAAACTATAACATGCAAAGGGAGCACCAGCGGTTCTGTATAAAATGCAGGATCATTCGAGGATCTGGTTTAAATGGAGAATCAACTTCAGCAGGTATTTCTCCCAGGAAATCTGCTGAAGCTACTGGTCCAGGGACCACAATTTGGGTAACCAAGTCTTAATGCTTAACAGTGCCCAGATTAAAGTAGGTGTCCTAAGCACAAATGTTCTGGGACCATGATCATGTAGAGCATCACAAATCAAAACTCTTTGAGAAGTATAAAACATTTAGAAATTTGTTAAGAGCAGATATAATCAGCTACTTTTTAAAGATAGGCATTCTATTTTGCTTTTGGCTACTAGAATAACCAGTTAAAAGTAAAAGTCAGCTAGGTGTGTTGGTGCACACCTGTAATCCCGATGCTTGGGAGGCTGAAACAGGAAGATCAGAGGATTGAGGCCAGATTTAGCAACTTAGTAAGATTCTCAGAAACTTAGTGAGACTCTGTTTCAAAAAAAAAAAAAAACAGGCATGGTGGCACACACTTGTAATCCAAGCACTGGGAGGATAAGACAGGAGGATCACAGTTCATGGCCAGCCTCAGCTTCTACTTAATGAGGCCCTTTGCAACTCTGTGAGACCCTGTTTCAAAATAAAAAAAAATATGGCTGGAGGTATAGCTTAGAGGTAGGATGCCTCTAGGTTCAATTCTCAGGTCAATAAAAAGGTAAAGTCACAGACTGGTTATTTACTGAATATATATATATATATATATATACCCATATAAGCAAACATCCATATATATATATATATATATATATATATATATATATATATAATATCCATCTGTATGTATAACAAATATCCACATATACATATATGTGTGTGTATATCCATGTAAATGTTTTTATATATGTGTATACACACACATACACACACGCACACACACAACTACTATTCCGGTCAGCACTCTCACAGCTATAATATAAAGACCTGACCATGTAATTTAGAAGAAAGAAGACTTATTTTCTTATGGTTTAGGGTTCAATCCATGTGAGACTGGGAACCATGGATCTCAGGGCATGGTGGTGGTAACAGAGAAAGGGAGAGCCGTGGGCTGTGCTTCTCACATTATGGAGGCTGAAGAGAGAGATCAGGGTAAGGAGGAACCATTTGTGAACCTCAAGGCTCCCCTCAGGGATCCACCCCATCCAGCCACACACAATGGATTTATCCACTGCTGGGATTTCAGCCCTCATGACTGAGCTATATCTACTCTGAATATTAATAAATGAGCTCTTTAGAGGATACTTTATATCTAACTATAACATATATTACAATTAACCAACCAACCAACAACAAATCATAACAGCAACAGAAAATAAAACTGCTTGGCCGGCTTTTTCTTTCCATTACTGCTTGAATTGGCTTTATATTTGTACATTGGAGACTGTTGTTCATTTTAATGTATTGATAGGTGTTTGGAGACTGGTATTTCACCTCTGTCCAACTTTTTAAATAA
Organism: Muscardinus avellanarius; assembly: GCF_963383645.1. NCBI lineage: Eukaryota > Metazoa > Chordata > Mammalia > Rodentia > Gliridae > Muscardinus > Muscardinus avellanarius. The sequence goes on along the minus strand of NC_137788.1, from coordinate 143,426,633 downwards.
AACTTCCTCTAAAATTGATTCAAAGTTAATCCACTTCAAGTAAGAAGTGAGCCCCTCACAGTGATTGGAGCAGATTGGTTATCATCTGAGTTCCCTCTTCTTGATTATTCCTATAGGTTAATTAAAAGCTTACACATGGTTCTGGATGTACTCAAGCTCTCTTTGGGACTCATTTGAAGCCCCACCCAGGGCCCCCAGTCCTGCTGATATTTTTCCAACGGGAAACGGCATGTTCTGCTTGACTGATGCTTTGGGATGGGTTAGCACGTCTTAGGTCGATGGAGTTTGACAAATCATCCCAGACAGTAAAATCCTATAGACAACATCAAGCCGTGCTTTTCTTGTCAGAGAAGAGATTCTTTGATCCTAGTGTACTTCAACCGGTAACAATCTAGTTTGGGCTCGGTGGTTACGAGGACAAGCAGTGGATTTGATCCCTTGGATTCAAATCCTGGCTCTACCATTTGCATTGAGGCAGTTATTTAAAGGATATTTTATTCAGTTTCCTTTTCTAGAAAAAGTTCCTACCGGATGGCTATGATTGAATGGCCATGGAGAATAACTGAAATAGTCAATATAAACCACTTAGCACAGTGCCTGGCATAGCAAACATTTAGTAAGTGATAACTGTTTTGATTACTTTTTTGATTTGGGCTGCTTAAATGGACATCAAGATGAGCTACATCTGCTGCTGCTGGGAGCTGAATTAATCAGAATGCTTTTAGTAAGTAACAGAAAGCTTGACTTGCAGTGGCTTATACACTAAAGGCATTTATGGTTTCACTTAGCAGGAAGTCTGATTTAGGACAGGCTCTGGGGTTGGTTGACTTGGTGTCCAATGTTGTCAAGGATACAGGCTCTCTTTGTTGCTCTTTGCACCAACCCCAGGGGGCAGCTTGTTCGTCAATATGGCTCCCCTCATGGGTACATGGTGACCAGTAGCATTCAGGACAGCATGTGTTTTTCTTTGTTCACAGCTGGAGAGTTGAGTGAAGGTCTCTCTCTGGACAGTGGAGTGGACTTTCCTTTGCTGTCTTGAAAGCTATTCACTTTGGCAGTGAAAAGCTGTCCTACTTTCAGTGTATTCCAGTATGTGTGTCCTTGATCACTGACTTTTTAGATATCCCTATAGAGGATATCATTTTTTATATTCCTTCCTGGCAGAGCCTGGTTTTATTCAGGTATCTATCTACCTGTCCACTATGTACTTGTGGGTTAACCTTATGCTCAATTTCTGATTAGTCCAAGCTCAATATTTCCCTTCCATCAAAACGATCTAGAGTGTTCATTGAAATGTATGCGCCTAAGCCGCAGGCCCTCCGCTCACTCTCGCACTCTGTATCTTTTATGGACCACTTCTTAGGGGCTGTGCTAACACTAGTAAATGAGCTTCCTCAAGATACACACAGTGTAGCGGGGCAGGCAGACGAGAAAACAAAAAGGGGAGGAGGGTGGCTTTGGTGTTTTCAAGTTATAAGATGACTGTGTGTGTGGCTGTTTTGTCTTCTGCTTCCTAAGGATAGGTCACCTCACAGCAATGAGAAAAGGGAGAGAGAGAGAGAGAGAGAGAGAGATATTTTGATGATGATGGTGCACTTGCGTGTTGGAGCAGCAGAAGCAGGAAGGCCCACGATTCTGCTCCTGCCCTTGGAGACAGGACTCTAGGGTGGACTGGCTGAACTCCCCTGGTGCTGCTTACTGTCAGCTCCAACTCCCTGGCTGTCGGGAGGCCGAGTGTGTGTGTGTGTGTGTGTGTGTGTGTGTGTGTGTGTGTGTGAAAAAGTGGAGGTGAAAGTCCTTTGCAAACCATGAGTCACTGTGCACACCTGATGGATACTTGTTATTAATAGAGAACATTGATCATTACTAAGAGAAAACATCAGTCTTGCTTTGTCTCAGTCTGACTCATGTGGTGGGGGATGAGAAATTTAGAGAAAAGAGGTCATCTGTGTATTAAAGACATTTCTCACTCACCTCCGGTCTGGATGTGTCCTCCCAAAGACAGACACCCAGCACCAGCTATTAAGTAACAGTACTGGTAATCATGAGACATTGTGGCTCCTGAACACTTCAGATCCTCAAATGATCTCATCTGATAGGGAATCTGGCGGTGTCTGATGGTCTGAAGCTCAGGATCCTTCAGTGTGGACTGTCTGGCACCTCCCTGTGGTGCATTTGCGCCCTGCTGCTAGGAGATGTCGTCTCCCCTCCTCTCTCTCCCCCTTCCTCACACACAGCTGCCTATCTCTTCTTTATTGCTGCCATTTTGTTTTAAAATAACTTCTTCAAGCTATCAGCCCAGACAATCTGTTTCTAACATTGTCTCCTCCACTGATTTCCCTTGACAATTTCAATACCATGTTAAAATCATCCCAGGCTAGAAATACATGAACCCGGGATATATTTAATATGAAAAGAGACTTTGAGTCTAAAATACCTGCCTTTGCTAAAAATCAGTTTAATGAATAGTGTTTGACAAGAAGGAAAGAGACAAATGGATGCTGCATATCCTTTAAACATTCTCCTTTCCTGACAGGCACTCAGACCTCCTGCTTCCTTGATGGCTTCAAGCCTTCCCCCCACCTCTCCTAATAAGCCTTCTGTGTTTTGACTCTCAGGATGCATTGCTTCCCATCTCCAACCCATATCAGTTCAGTTCACTAAAGGAACCAGAGCACAGATGCTGATGGCTTCCAGGATAAGCCTTCCCTCCACACTTGCTGGTACTTTCAGAATGCCAAATGGACCAACCTGCTAGGCGAGGTGCAGGAGTGGTACATGGAGGTCTAGAGGATGCAGCCTCAGGAAGCCATAGATTTGGAGGAGCAGGGTGCAGAAGGTCAGGGGGACCGCAGGACTCTGCTAATGAGCTGTGCTATGTTAAGTAACTTACACAATCTGTCTAAGCTTCCGCATGCTATTCTGATAATTATTGGCTTTTCTAGACCATAGGCCTCAAATATCTGCATATAAGGGTCAAGGGAACAGTCCAAGCAATGAGACCATTCCTAGACCAGAACACTCACAAGAGTACAAAGGAGGTCTCAACTTCAACTCCTAGCCATTTTCTCCTCACGTTTCTTTCTACTGTCCTGCTGCCCAATGGAAAGGGCAGAATGCTGGCTATTCACCCACCTGTTTATTCCCATGATGTACCACATGCAACATGTAGCACCTGCAAGTTCTGAGCAAGTCTGATTGGATTAGAATTTGTTTATAAGATCACGATGTGATACTTTGGTCTTTTTTGGGAAGTAGGGGATGAGTAATGGAGATTGAACCCAGGAACATTTCACCTCTGAGCCCCCCCCCCTTTTAAAGCCAGAATCTTGCTAAATTGCTGAGTTGCTGAGAGTTTCACCAAGTTGTTAAGGCTGGTCTTGAATCTGCAGTCCTTCAATCTCAGCCTCCAAAGTGCCAAGATAATAGGCATGTGCCACCATATCCCACTTGGTCTCTCTTATTACAATCTCCAGTTTCTCTTGCTGATCCAAGTTTAGATCTCTCTTATTACAGTCTTGGTCAAGATTGTAATCACAATCTTGGTCTCTCTTATTAAAATCTTCAGTTGTGAGTGCTAATTCAAGATTATGAAATCTACACCCCATTTTTCTCTCCACTTAGTGTGGGGAGGCCTGTCACACTCTAGACAATGGCCTTTCTCTCCTTGATGGTGACTATACTGTACCCTGCTGTGTAAACAATACCAGAGATCTACAATCTGTCAGCTTTAAAAGGAGCCAGCTAGTGGAACGTGTGTGTGTGTGTGTGTGTGTGTGTGTGTGTGTGTGTGTGTACGTGCGTGCACATGTCTGTGTGCCTTCTGATCTGTGATTGATTATAACCTTGTTTCCTCAATTTAGCTCACACCTCCCTAAAATATGAATTGACCTTGAGCATACTCATAGCTTTTATTATTCATTTTACTCCTTCTAAATAGTAGTGGTACTTGAGTACTAAGTTTGGAATATGTGAGCTTCAATAGGATAATGCACGTAAATCTCCTGATGGAAATCTTAGAACATGTACAGCGCTGCTGCCCAGGAGGGGGAGAGAGAAGGGAGAGGGAGGGAGGGGAGAGAGAGAGAGAGAGAGAGAGAGAGAGAGAGAGAGAGAGAGAGAGTATTTTGATGATAATGATGCACTTGCGTGTTGGAGCAGCAGAAGCAGGAAGGCCCACGATTCTGCTCCTGCCCTTGGAGACATTGGAGACAGGACTCTCGGGTGACACCAACAGTGTCAAAATCAACAGAAACATTAAGGTGTTAATGTGAAGGTTCTGGATTCCTTAATAAAGGGCCTTTGTGTGTGTGTGTGGTACTGGGGGTAGAACTCAGGGGCTTTTCTACCTCCAGGCTATACTCCCAGACCTATTTTATACTTTATTTGGAAAGAGTGTCTCACTAAGCTGCTGAGAACCTCACTCAGTATCTGAGGCTGGCTTCAAACCTGCACGATCCCCCTGTCTCAGCCTCCCAAGCACTGGGATTACAAGCCGTGTGCCACCACGCCCGGCTAAGGGTCTTGTTTTTGCAAAAATATTTTCTAGGCACTTACTTCTTTTGTTGCTATTGTTGTTTGTTTTTTATTTTGATTGCACATATTTCTTTTTAGTTACTTTCTTTTTATACTTTTTTGGTGCAATGTAATTGCACATCACAATGAGATATAAAGTATCGCAAATATGCATGATATAAAGTATCGCAAATATGCATGCACACAGCCACTCGGTGTGTTTCCATCCATACACCTGCTCCCTCACCTCCCTTCCTCCCTATGCATGTTAGCGAGATGGTAGAGAAACCTCCGATGAACATAATGTTATTTGAATTGTTCCCTGCCCCAATCCTTATTTCTCCCCCTCTGTCTCTCTCCCATAAGTATCTTCCATTATTCTGCTATTTTCTCTCATCATTTGAAGTTTCTTTTGCTTCCTATTTTTGTTCCAGTTTTCACATATGAGATAAAACATATGTGAGACTGGCTGATCTCACTCAGTATAATATTCTCTAGTTTCATCCATTTTTCCACAAATGACATAATTTTGATCTTCTTAAGGGCTGATTAAAATTCTGTTGTGTGTATATACTGCATTGTTACTCATTCATCTGTTGATGGACACAAAGGTTGGTTTATAACTTGGCTATTATGAGTTGTGCTGCTCTGCTCTAAACACAGGTATGCATATATCACTATAGTATTCTAATTTGAATTTCCTTGGAAAATACTGAAGATTGATATGGCTGGGTTATGTGGTGGCTCCATTCCTAGTCTCTTGAGGAACCTTTATATTTATCTTCTAAGTGGTTGTAATAATTGATAATCCCACCAACAATGTATAGAATTCCATCCCTCTAAGTTCTAGGTATTTTAAAAAAGACCAATACATACACATATTCTTGTGAAATCCTGAATTTAGACTTGTATGTATACAGATAAGAAAAAAGTAAGTTTTCAAAAATGCAAAAAGAATGAGTCTTGCTACAGAACCTTTCTCTCCAATGTTTAATATCACATGTTATAGTTGTACAGGTGCTATAACAAAACACCACAGACTGGGTGGCTTAAATGACAGAAATTAATTTCTCATAGAGCTCAGGGCTAAGAAGTGAAGAATGAACGTGCTAGTTAATTTAGTTCCTGGTGAGAGCCCTGCTCCTGGTTTGTAGATGGACATTTACTTTCAGGGTCCTTACATGACAGAGAAAGATACCATCCTTCTTGTGTCTCTTCTTATTAGGGTGCTAATTCCATTCATGAGGGATCCACTCTCATGACTTAAATTTCTCCCCAAAGCCTCTCTCTCACACATCACTCCAGTGGGTATCAGGGCTTTAACATATGAACTTAGGTATGGGGTAACACAAACTTTTAGCTTATGATACCATAAAACAGTACAATAGGCATAATTTGGTGGAAAAGGATTCCATTGTGTGTCATCATTTATATGTGAAGTGTTTTAAAGTGGTCCTAGACAGCTTTTCTCAAACTTATCTGGTAATACACTCGTTTTTAAGGCCTATACCTGTTAATGTCTACCAGAAGAGCAATCAATGGAATGTGCTTCAGAATATAATGATTTAGGCTGATGTTAAGACCTTTAGTAAAATTCATTATTATTAATTCCCATAACAATTTGTAATAATTCTAAAAAATTGTGCTTTATTGACATGAGAAAATATTTCTAATACAATACCAATTTACCAATAATAACAAAAGACCATGAAAATCAGGGATAAGGCTCTTTTAGTATGAGTGATTTCTAGAAATTATAATCAAAACAAAAGGTATAGAATAAAAACAATAAATATAAAAATAAATAAAAACAAAAAGTATAGAATAAATAAATAAAGAGATATACATACTGGAAAGTAAGAGATGAAATTATCACCATTTACAGATGTTTTGTTTATTCTCAGAAGAACCCAATGTAAGCAACTAGAGAACTATCAGAATTTAGTGAGGTTGCTATAAAATAAATGTGCAAAACTGTTTTTCCCCAGGCTAGCACTAATTTAAAAATAGAATACAAAACAATTCAATTTGCCTTAGCAAAAAAACAAAACAACACAAGCCACAAATACATTTAACACAAAATGTGTAAGACCAATGTAAAGATAACGACAAAGTATCGCGGGGGAGTATAAAATAAATATAAGTAGAAAGACAGGCATGCAATGTTCCCAGAGGAGGGGAAAAAACTTTATTAAAAGATGTCAATTATCAGCCGGGCGTGGTGGCGCACCCTTGTAATCCCCACGCTTGGGAGGTAGAGACAGGAGGATCGCGCAAGTTTGAAGTCAGCCTCTCTGGGTTAAGAGACCCTGTTTCTGAATAAAAATAATATAAAATAGATCTGGGAGTGTAGCCCGGAGGTAGAAGGGTTTCCAGGAACCCCAGTACCACCAAAAAAGAAAAAAAAGTCAATTCTCACTAAAGTAATTTATAAACTGAATTTTTCTAATTCTAATTCTTTTTATACTTCTATTAAACATCTTTCTTTACTTGAACATTACTCAGAAACTTTAACATAGTCATATACATTGTTATATACTTTTTATACTTTTATTGGTACCCTGTAATATATAGCCATAACATACTCATATACTTTTACACTTTTATTTTGCATTGTGATTATAAATCATAGTAAGATACAAAGAGACTCATACGTGCACACTTTTGGTGTATTTTCCTCTGTACTCCATCCTCTTGCTTCTCTTCCTCCCCCTCTCCTTACCTGTTGGTGAGATTGGTAGTGATACCTTCATATATGGGCATAACATCATTTAAACAATTTTCTTCCCTATCCTTCTTGCCCCTCTCTCCCACCCTCTCCCCATCTCCTTTCTTCTTCTTCTTCTTCTTCTTCTTCTTCTTCTTCTTCTTCTTCTTCTTCTTCTTCTTCTTCTTCTTCTTCTTCCTCCTCCTCCTCCTCCTCCTCCTCCTCCTCCTCCTCCTCCTCCTCCTCCTCCTCCTCTTCTTCTTCTTCTTCTTCTTCTTCTTCTTCTTCTTCTTTTTGGTTGTACTGGGGTTCCTGGAAACCCTTCTACCTCTGGGCTACACTCCCAGACCTATTTTTATATTTTTATTTGGAAACAGGGTCTCTTAAGCCAGCACTGCTGGCTCCAAACCAGCGCGATCCTCCTGTCTCTGCCTCCCAAGCACGGGGATTACAAGCGTGCACCGTGGCCTGGCTCCCTTCCCTATTCTACTGTCTCTCATTTGTCCAAAATCCTTTTTGTTTCCTATTTTCCCTCTAGCTTCTGCATATGAGATAAAACATATACCCTTTAGCTCTCAGAAATGGGCTGATCTTGGCACGGTAGTCTCTTATTTCGCCCATTTTCCTGCAAATGGCATAATTCTGTTCTTCCTTATGGCTGAATGAGATTCTATTGGTTGTATACCACGTTTGCTTTATCCATCCGTCAACTGACAGACACTTAGATCTCAAAGACTTTGGTAAAGGGGAGAAATTTATTATAATACTCATTTGAGAGAGCAGACAAATGAGAACAAGCAAGACACATTTGTAAATTTAAAAAAATGGGAGTTTGAGGGGCACTTGTTAAATTTTAAATGCTACGGTATGCAAATAATTTAAATGATATGAGAATGTATTCTTTTTGCAAGATAGCAAATTAACTCGCCAAAGTTAATTTGGCAGTAGAGGACATGGACTCCTAGGTCTGTGACATTGAAGTTTATTACTAACTGTGCAGTAGCGTAAATATCATTCTTCTGTTGCTCCTCTTAGTCTCCCAGTTGCCAAGGGAGCAAGGTAGAGGGGTCCGAGGGGATGCTGAGAACCTGGTTGGTTTCCATCACAGTTGAGGAGCCCCTAGGTTATAGGACCTGACTAAAGATCTCATAATGGACATTAAGCAAACATTCCTGAGTTTTGCCCCAGAAGGTTTAATCTTTTTATGTAAGAGTGTATCCAAACCTGCCCATTGTTCTGAAGGGAGGACTCTTCACTGTCTATATATCTTTGAAGAGGTATCCAATACCTCTACTCATGGACATGCGGAAACACAACAAGCCAATAGAAAATCCTTTTCAATAAAATCCACCCCTCATTTATATACTGCCTTTAATTCTAAAAAATTTCCTCATGCTATTTATTTTGCCTCTCTGATTAACATGACTAAATGAAGTTGGTACCAAATCTATTCAGTTAGTCTCAAGCAACACTTAATTAAAGCTGCTCTGGACAGGACTCCAAGCATCAGGATTTAACCTACAGGTCTGACATTAACATATATTTCAAGGTCCCCAATGATTTGTTAAGCCAACTGAACAAATCCCGTAAACCAACAGCATATACCTTCCCAAACCAATTTAACCTCTCTTTCAGTTTTCACATTGATTTTTCCTCTTTGGCCTAAGACATTGATCTAGCAATGGGCAGATGTATTAGTGCGTTCACATACTCTGTCTTGCACACAATGAGGAAGTGTAAGGAAATTCTATTGCCCATAACAATCCTGGCAAGTGAGTTGAGGCTGATCAACTAACCATGTCAACCCAAGAAGAGAATCCAGGGGACTTGAACCCAAATTAAATTTGAATGCCTTAGAACCCTCCATGGCTGTGTTACCACCTTGAGGCCGGCCTGGAATTTCTCTTAGGGGAAAGAAAAACACACCATGCCCAGGTCAGAGTAGAATTCTGAATATTCAAAACATGTCTTTAAAATTCATACCCTTTTTGTCTTGACCATTATCCAGGAAATGTCTCAGAGAGGATGATCCTTTTTAGCAGACAACTACTTAGTGACCAAGTAGACTTATTAAGGTTATGGATCAGGGAATTAGATGAGTGAAGTAGAGTCACAAGGTTTTTTTTATAGTTGATTTTTATGGAGGTTAGTTCCTGGCTCAGCAATCTCAGATGCCTCTGGTTGATAGGAAGCCAACCAACCTCAGATGCCTCTGGTTGGATGGTCATTAGATGCCTTACAGCCCAAAATTGAGTAGCTTTTTCTATAAAATGGGGAACTGTTTCAGACTGTACGGGATCAGGCAAGCTAAACACAAAATACAGATTAGTCTCAAGGGCTACAAAGGTGCGGCTGGAGTCAATTAATTGAATTAAAACAGCAACACTGAAACCTAAAATAGTGTCAATATTGGTGAGACAGCATTGGTACCTCTAAGAGGAAGCCAAAGGTCCACTGTACTCGATTTACTGGGGACAGGAAGGGACTACACCCCATCCAAGATGGCATCCCTCACTGTAAGACAGAGGCCAGCTGTAGGAGTCTCAAGTGTGGTACACAGTCCTTGACTGAGCACCACTGAGCCCTTGGCTCTGCGCCCTATCTGTGATGGTGTATGTGTTGACATCTCCGATATGATGAGGGATCCAGGCAATTGTGGCAATCTAAGCAGCGTCCACTCAATCAGCTGCTTCCTTCCAGCTGGGCTCATCAGAGAATGAGCCTTTCCCAGGGGATCAACCGGAATGACCCAGACAGTTCAATCAGCTGTGTGATTTGTTTCTACAGTTTTGTCTTTAAGCCTCCAGTTTGAAGTTTTCTAAGTGGCAGGCCAAACAGCTAGGTCACTGATCACAGCCCAAGAGGTGGTAAAAACAGAGCAAAGTTCACCACAAAAAGTGATTTTTCAGAGCTATGAGAAGAGCCTTGAATTTTGCCCACTGGGAAGAGTAACTATATCACTTGTACTTCCATGTAGCTGATTGCTCGGACAGACCAGCTGCAATAGCCTGGTAGCCACGCTGGGCTTCAGCAAAACTCAACCATCAGGAAACATGGCCCTAAGCATTTAGGAAACCCTCTGTGAATTGATGGCTCCCTGGAGCCAGCAGCTTTGCTTCAGACACTGAAGTAGAAGAGAAAGCTTGCCAAAGAGATGAGTTCCATTTTCTGAGTGTAAAGATAAGGTAGTATAAGGGTTGGGCTGGCTGCACTGTAAAATATTCAATTTCCCTGTGTAGTCACTGAGTCTGAGTTGGCCTCCCCCACAATGGACTCTCAAGTCAGAGATTCACAAAACCTCCATGGTTCAGGCATTCAGTTTCTCCAAAAGCCCATTAGCAATCTAATAGCTGCTTTGGAAAGGGGCTTATGGTATGGTTATTATACTAGAGTTTTGTAAGATATCACCATTGGGAAAACTAGATAAGCTATATATGGGATTTCTCTGTATTGTTTCTCATAACTGTGTGTGAATCTATAACTATCTCAAAATTTAAAAATAATTTTTAATTAAAATTAAAGAAAGAAAGAAAGAAAGAAAGAAAGAAAGAAAGAAAAGGAATTTGCTGGTAGCCATGTGTTAGTAGTGTTATTTCTAAAACCTAAGGAGCATCTCCACAGGGATGTTTCCTCCCTCTATCAGACACCAGTTATCAATCACAGAGCCTTATTTCAATGGCTTTATTAGGATTGTGCAGCCTCAAAGGTATGGGCATTTTTCTATATCTGGCTCTTCCTATCTAGACAAAACTCTCTGGTACTTTTAAGCACACCTACCACAGGCATGGGAAACATCAATCCACTTTTGTATTTAATGATGGAACTCAAAACAGAAATACAAGCCAGGCATGATGCCACACACTTGTAATCCTAGCATTTGGGAAGCCGAGACAAGAGGATTGCAGGGGATGTATGTAGCTTGGAGGTCAAATGCCTCTGGATTCCATCCCCAGACCCACCAAAAAAAAAAAAAAAAAAAAAAAAAGAGAGAGAGAGAAAAAAAAAAGGAAAAAACTTTAACAAATCCAGGATAAATTATGTTGCATTTGGATTTTTAGAAAACAAACCATTTTATTAAAAGTTTAAAGCATTAGGGCAATGAGCCAGTGAATTTTTTGCCCTGATACTTTAAGTCCATTGAAGTTTGTATAGTCTGCCCCACCCTTCTTAAGATAATGCAACCTTTAACATTCTCAATAAGTGACTGATGACTTCTTTACTCCAGTTGATATCATTTTAAAGTAACTAATATTGGGAGGCAGAGACAGGAGGATCGCGCAGGTTCGAAGCCAGCTGTGTTGGCTTAAGAGACCCTGTTTCCAAATAAAAAAGGTCTCGAGTGTAGTCTGAAAGTAGAAGGGTTTCCAGGAACCCCGGCATCACCAAAAAAATAAAAATAAAAATAAACAAATAAAGTAACCAATAATTTTCATACTAACCTTCTATTTTAACTTATGCAGTTATCCAAATAGTATTTCAGAAGCATTCAACCAACTAAATAACAAAGGAAACTTAATATCACAAAAAGTAAAATACTAAATTTAATCTGTTGGCCCTAGATGTATTCACACTTTTTATAAAAATATTGTTTCTCACTTGGTGAAATGTGGCTTCCATTGAGGATGCTGTGAAAATGTATTTACTTTAGAACGTGTTTTGCTTTCTTTAACCCTGAAGCTTACTGACAAGTACCAGAGAGTTTAGAAGCTGGTCACTGTACTGAAAAGAGAAATTCAAATGTCTCACCTTATTTGTTCAGAGTTAAGCAAGACCTTTGTTTCCCTCTTAGACATTGCTTTTATGACCACAATAATTAAAATAGCATAATGATAAAGTACAGGCATAGACTAAGTATATGAAATTTCACATGTGATAAAGATAGAATTTCAAATTAGCAGGATAAAAATAAAAAAATTTGATAAATTTTAAATATACATAGTTGACCATTTTAGGAGAAAATTCAATTAGAATCATAATGAATTCTATGGTAAGTCCTGTGTGAAAATACATGGATTAACATCTTAAGATAAAAACAAGTGTTAGTTTCTCCTTTTTACTTTTCTTTGCCATGAAATTTTCTTTATAAAACATTTCACAGATAGCAGATTTTCTTGTCCTGTAACAAACTCTCTCACGGACCTACGTGCTCTGTTGAGGATTCCTGCTCCTTGGCTCCGGTTACCTGAGGTCACCAGTGTGTAAACACTTTCAACAGGGTCCATGTGGGGCCATTGGGTCAAACTGGAATGTGTGATTGTAATTTGTTTTCTCTACTTAAGTATTCGTCTTTTCTCCAGCATGCAATACAACTTAAAATGTGCTCTTATTTGAAGTAAAAGTTTAAATTTAATTGTGCACCATGGGGATCCCGCAAAGTTTCCATTTGGGTATTTTACGTAGACATGAATTGCCCATTGGCTCCTTCATGATGCTAGCATTTGCCAGGCCTCCTGCCTCTTTTTGCTCATTGCCACCATTTTTTCCCAGTTTTAATTTCCGTCTTTATATATGCATCAACTTTTCTGGTCCCTCAACTCCATCCCCCAACATCTCCTCTGCTCTGTCAAGTTACATTGCAGCCAGACGCCTTAGCTGCTGCCACCAACCTCCTTCCTAACATGGGCCCCTGCATTGAGCTTCTTTTCTCTAACCCCCCCCCCCAGCCCATGTCATTGTCATCATTAGCCCAAGCATTTTACCTTCCCATTCAGAGCATCCTGATGGTCCCTCAGTCACAGAATAAAGTTGAAACTTTTTCTCTAGACATTCAAAGCTTTCTCTTCCCTGTGCCTCTTTGGATCATCTCCATACCTATTTGGGAATTAATAAGCTTTATGATGGGTTTATGGCATAGAGGGTCAGAGGCAAAGACTTCTTGTTTGGTTTTGTTTTAGAAGTAATAGAAATGAAAAGGGTTAGTAAAAAAAAAAAAATCACCATTATTTTGAAATGCATCCGTGTCAGGTAAAGAACTAGTTTTAGCTGCTGCTTTCTTTGAAGCAAATTCTACTATGCTTTCAAAAATATTTTTTATTAAAATGCCTCCTCAATACCAGGCACTTATAAATCATTTTTTTTAGAATAGCCACAGTGGGTCAGGTGACCATGGTAACCAGGTATAGAGACATGAACGGACGTACCTGTAAATATTCATGTACCCAAGATATGAGTTATGTCTTTGCACTTCATTTATATTATTTTTCTTTACTTTCTTGAACTCTTCTCCCTACACACACACACCATCACCAATTTGGTGCAAGGTGTTGACTGCAATGATGTAGAGACCCTGAAGGGAGAACTTGTCATCAGCTTGCTTGCAAATGCTTTGACTGAATACAGGTAGCAAGCAACAGGAGCCCAAGAGAACTGAAAACAGCTTGGGCTTGAATAATTTTTATCCCTTGTTTGCTGCCAGAAGGTTCATTTTTCATAGCTTACATCTGATTTTCTAAAGTCATATTTTCTATGAGATCTTTAAGAAGTCATCTGAGCTGAGGCAACTTGTTTTCTGATTAAAAATAAATGATGGTCGGTAAATGGACAGGGAGAAGCCAAGATGGATGGGGTGATGGGAGAGGGATTTATGAACTCTTACTCGTTCTCGGTCAGCAGGCCTTCCAGCTGCGTTCATCAACTGCTTTACAAATGCTTGTTTATTACTCATTCTTCACAACCTCGCCAGCAGGCTGAGAGATAGCCTGGTTTCCACTTGAAGAAAAAGAAGTAAATGAAACTCGGTAAACATCACTGGCCAGGCTGATGTAGAATGTGCTGAATTTCCTCTGAGACTTTTGAGGGGTCTGTGAGTCCCATCTATAAACTAAAGATTGGGCTCTTGGAAGCGCTAATAATTGTCATGGAACATTATCAGAGGAATTTTTATTTTACTTTAAGTTGCACATTTGGAACAAGGTCTTTATTGAAAAAAAAATTTGTTTTCTGGTGGCTGACTATTAGCCACCTGATAAAGTCAATCAACCAAAGAAAGTGTTTATTAACCTATTGTTTAGTGCTGAGTGTCTACTATGATTAGTGTAGAAGCAGCATAATGCTTGGGCCTCAAGATCAAATTCATGAAATCTAATTAAGAGCTGGCAACTTCATAGTCCATGTGCTACTCTCATGCCCAAACAGACTTCACTAATAAACCACAGTTCTTTTCCTAGGACGAACAGGTTGCAGTCCAGAAAACCTCATCTTGTCTCTGCAAGCAGGCTCTATCAGTCAAATGAAATTTTAATGCTCAAGGAAACACACTGGCTACACTGGATCTAGTTACTAAGTCACTGAATAGAAACACAAGAGTGTCCACTGTGGGCCTGGCCCTGATTCAGGCCTGTGGCGTGTACTGGGGAGAGTGGGACTGTTGTGGTCCCAGCACTCATGGGGCTAACCTGCTAGTGGGGAGAATAGGTGATGAGTAGATAATTGCACAGTCATACATTTAATCACTACCATGAGAAGGATAAGGAAGCAATCGTAGGTATCAGAGAGTCTTAGTGTTCTCAGATGCTAAAATAGGCATACTACTGCACTGCAAAGGCGCCTGTGAAGAGCAAATGGGATGATGCATTCATGGTCTGCATGTCTGCATGGTCTGATGAACACCAAGTACACTGCCATATGTTACATATTATTATCAGTGACATAGTATTTGTACACAAGATCTCCCTGATCTCTGAAACCAACCCAATGAAAGAAGTTCAGTATTTACTGCAAATAAGCATATTAAGTGTTATGTCAAATAATTGTGCACGTGATACATCTGTTTCCCCATCCCTATCTGCTAGCCTGTGGGTTCTCTGAGAAATAACTCCTATTTTTTTTTCTATTTGGAATCGTGAATGCCTAAAAGACAGCCATGCTATATTTTTGGTCTGATATTTTTGAGTGAAAGGGATCTGACTTTTTCTTGGGCAGATTAAGAAATTAATTCTGTAGATTAAGCATTTTACCTGTACCAAGTCTGCAATACATATGTGTATAATGTATCTTTATAAATATATTATAGTTTTATTTTAAAAGAATTATCTAATGATAGGAGTATGATTGAAAACAAATCTACCTGGTAGGTTTGAAGGGTATTTCCATTGGTAGTTGGAAGTCTGTAGACCAGATATTTTATTATCCCAATTCTTTTTCCTTAGTGGATCCTATATCCAGGATAAAGGGGAGGGGTGGGATAATGAGTCCAAATGGCCAGTGAATATTTTCCAGTGCAACAACAAAGCTTTGGCAGGATAATGGATGTTTCCAACCCTTGTTGTCTTCCTGTCAGTATTTTATCTAAATCCTGAATTTCTTAGTGTTCATGTGACATAGTTCTAAGCCAGTGAGAGGCAAAGGAAAGTCCTTGGGTAGGACTTGTGGGGAAACTTGGTCAATAAGAGACAAACTCGTGTAGCATACTGTTGTCTTTGACCTGTGTCTATCATGGGTGTGAGAGCTGAAGCAGCTGCCACCTTCTGAAGAGTATAAATAAAAGCCTACAAGACCCAGAAAGCCTCATTTCTGTCCTACTGGAGCTGCTGAAGCAAGGCCAGCAACTCAGCACTAATCATTTTAAAATAAAAATAAATTATTATTTGGTCAGGTCACTATTATATCACTAGGTGTTCTGTTGTAAGTGGCTAAACATAAACCTAAAATGACATTTCTATTGAAATTATGCAAATACAAACCTTCTATACATCTTCTAACTTAAAATATTAGTCATTATCTCATCTCTGTATTCCTTCTACATTCGGAAACTTTCTGGACCCAAACAAAAATTACTAAGTGAAGAATTATTATTAAATTCCATGGGACTATCATAGGAAGTGTTTGAAAGCAACATACTATTTATTCTATTAAATAATTTCGATTTACACTGCAATGCTGCCATGTATCATTCTTATATAAATAAGAAGCCATATAGGTTATTTTAGATTTGCCAGTAATTTCATTTAAAAAAATAAAAATAAGCAGGTCCAATTAGTTTTAATGTTTTATTTTAATATGATATATCCAAGCTGTACTCATTTTAAGTGTAACCAATATGAAAATATTAATGAGATGCTTTCCATCCTTTTGTTCCCCTTAGTTTTTAAATCTTATGTGTATTTTACACTCATAACATCTCAACCAGCCTCTTTTTAAGTGCTTAGTAGCCCTTACAGATAGTAGCTTATTGGATAGTGAGGTCCTATATGACTCAAAGTTCTTGGAGAAATTTACGAGCTAATCATTTAGCCAGGCATGGGCACACACCTGAAATACCAGTACTTGGGTGGCTGAGACAAGAGGATCACAGGTTTGAAGCTACGTATAATAGCAAGCCCTTGTTTCCAAATAAAAATAAAATTAGTCTGGGGACATAGATGAAAAGAATAACACCATGGGTTCAATCTCCCAATACCACACACACACACACACACACACACACACACACACACACTCACACACACAACCAAAAAGAAAAATTTTCCTTAATAAGTC
The DNA here is from genome assembly GCF_963383645.1 of Muscardinus avellanarius. Taxonomy (NCBI): domain Eukaryota; kingdom Metazoa; phylum Chordata; class Mammalia; order Rodentia; family Gliridae; genus Muscardinus; species Muscardinus avellanarius. The sequence continues at coordinate 143,409,934 of NC_137788.1, read as the reverse complement.
CATATACATGCTCTAAACTGAAATGTGTTTTAAAAATAATTTATCTGCCCCAGAGACACCATAGAAACAATGAGGGGTTTGGAGATTTTATTCTTTTCTTCTGCTTCTACTACATTTCCCTCGCCACTATCACTTCTATACCAAGCTCAGTTCATTATTTTCCCAAACCTGTTCTTTTCATTTTTCTCATCTTTTTAAACAGTCCTGCTGCATCAACCCAACCACTTAGTCCAAAAAGACTGGTCCCCTCTTCTTCCTCCCTCATGGCCATCCTGCAGCAGGATCCGGTGCTTCACCTCACGCTTCATCTCCTCTGTGGCCCCCAGTCCAAGCCCAGAAGCCTGGCCTTGGCTGCTGCAGTGCACCCTTGCTGGTCCTCAGCCCCTGCCATTTTGTTCAATGCACAGCAACAACAGGGATCCTTTTCAAACATCCATGAGATTATGACAGCCCAGTGGTTTAAATCCACCAGCATCTCATTAATACACTTCTGAAAGTGAGAGTTCCTGCATGGCTGGAAAGGCGCTGCCTGACCTGGCTCTGCTCTCCTCTCTGGCATTTCCTGCCCCTCTCTTTATCTGCTCACTAGGCCTGGCTGTCTCTGGAACCCAGATGCTTGGTCAGACTGCAGGCTGGGGCGTGGGCTGCCCCTGCTACTAAGAAGTGTCCCCCTGCATCATTCCAGGGCTGGCCCCTCTTCATTCAGCTGATTCATTTAGCCAACTACATTATCCAAACTACCCACCTCATTCTCTCAATTATTTTCTTTCCCATTAATCTGTCTTCTATTTTCTTCAGAGCTCTTACTGCCATCTAGAATATTTTTCTTTTTTCATATATGTGCTTGTTAATTCTCCATTCCTCTGTCCCTGGGCTTAGGACATCTGGTAGGCACTTAAGGATATGGGTCTGCAGTTGAGAGTGGTCTGAGCTGTGTTTGTTATTTGTCGTGAGCTTATAGGTGATACCTGAGGTTACATCTGGGGAAGGTGTTATTGAGAACAGGGAAGGACTGAAAACTAGAGACATTCTTTTAGGGAATGGATAGTCATGCTGTGGGAAAAGAAAGAAGAGCAGTCACTGACATGGGAGGTGGCAGAGGAGAAAGCGCCCTCAGAAGGAGGGAGGTCATTTCCCAAAGGCAGTGGCAGGGCCAGTGATTCTCCTAACTACATCCCTACCCACTGCCATCTGACTGTCCTGAAAGTCATTAGTAAACTTCCCGCCTTTCCTCACCCCCACTGAGCACCTGTGTTTACAGCCTTCTTGATTGCTGAAAGAGGAGGCCAGTTCTCTTTCTATTTCTCTAATAGTTTCATCCCTGTTCTCTTGGTTGACACCTCTTCCTCTGCAGTCTCTTGCATGTTGCTGTTTCTTTGGGTTCTATCCTCAGCCTCCTCTTGCTGACTTTCACGTGTAATATCTGGATGTTCTGAGTTGCCATCCTATTTCCTGCCTTCTTCATTTAGAAACTTGCCTGCATTCAGGTTTTTACCTCCTTTCCTCCCCCACTAGTATACAAGGTATACCTTCTCCTAACCAAAGATCTTCTGGATTCATAACCTGGATCTCATGCCCTTCCCTCCATCTGTACTCCATTAGCCATGCACTCATCTATTGTACTCTCCACTGCTCCTCTCCACTGACACTTATGTAAGTGTATAGACATGATCATTTTTCTTTAAAAAAATCAAATTTCTATTTCAACTTCAAGTCCCTCTTTACCTCCTAATGTTCTATACTTTTATCTTTTTACCTAGCTTTTTTTTTTTTAAAGAAAAATACAACTATGACCTCTATCTGTTCTTTCTTATTTCTTGTTTAGTGCCTTGTCACTATAACCTGGGTACTTCCTTCATCAATTCATGGGCTTTTATTACAAGTTCACAAGGAACACTTAATTGACTACTTGTTTGCAGCAAGTTCTTCAAAGATCAGCAGACTCTTATTAGCTCTGTCTTAACTTATTTGATTTTGCTGTGGCAGTTGATGGAGTTCACTGTGATTGCTCTTTTTCTTGAATATTTATCCTCCTTTAGTTTCTGGAAAATTTTTCTCTTATTTATCTGGCCACCTATTTCTCCTGTGCTTTCATTCTTCTACTCAATCTTACTATTGGGGAGTCTCAGGAAATCCAACTGTGTCTTTCTTTCTTTCTTGTACTACCTGAGCAAACATGGTGCTTAAATGTTGCTGACACCTGCCTTAGCTTTATTTGAGAGCCTGCATGCAGGTAGTATATCTGAAAAATAATTCTTGTGAGCAGGAATAAGGAATATCCAGGCTGCATATAGGCAAATCTGAGCAGGCTCCCTGAAGTGTCTCACACGTTGGCAGCCAAAAAGGAGTCATGCGCAAAGTCAAAAGACCCCCAGCACAGGAGGGAGGTAAGTTACCCTAGCACAGTGAGGCCAAAGGAATGTGGGGTGTTACAAAGGAATATGTGATATGGCCCATTCTGCTGATTCTCTGTATTTGTGGGCAGCCATATTTTCTCTCAAAGACTGAATAGAAGAGGGTTAGTTGAATTGCTTACACTTCTGAGTACTGTAACTCATCTTCAAGCTCTATGTAGTAGAATGCTATGATACAGAATACCTGATGACCACAACTTAGAGGAAGGAAGGTTTATGTGCTCACAGTTCTGGATATTTCAGAGGTTTCAATACATATTAGGCCAGATGACATCTGCAGATCTCAAAACATAGCATCCAGAGACAGAGCATGAGTTGAGGAACTCTGCTATCATATCATGGAGGCTGGAAAAAGAGAGAGAGCAAAGGAAGGAGGAATATATATATATTCCCCAAAGACATACCTCCATGAACCTCTCCCCAGCAAGCTGCCTTGTCTACAACATGAGGTCTGGGGGACATTCTAAATTTGAATCATAACATCCTGGTAATCAGAGTTGAACACTCCTACTATTTTAGTAGCTGTTCTCTGCCTGCTAGTCCACCACAATAAGGAGCCCAAAGGAATCAGGTAATGGTTGTAACTTCAAATTCAGTGAAAACCTTACTGTGCCTTCAAGCATGTCCCTGAGAGCCAGGGTTGTGAGGATAGACAGCACAAATTCCATAGATGGGTCACTGAAAATTATGGTTAGATAAGTCAATTGTATTTTCATTCCTTGGTTCCTAGATCTGTTTGTTCTCATTACTGGGACACAGCACAGTATATTAATTGCTGGGTCATCAAAAATACTACATCTTAGAGGGAAATACTTCAACCCAATGGGGGCGGTCTCCTAATGGAACATCAACTGAATCTTTAATAGTCCATGTTTCAGTTAGCAATTTCACCACTGCAGTCCAAAATACCTGGTGACCACACTTAGAAGAAGAAAGATTTATTTTCTCAAAGTTCTAGATTTTATCTCATGGTGAATTGTCTTTCAAGCAGGAGAGCAGGAGCTTGGACTGGAAGTCCTCAAAGATTCATGGTGGGGAGCAGAGAAAGCAAGAGAAGGATATATATATTCTCCCCCAAGGCCATGCCTTCATGATCTACATCCTCCAGCCATGCCCAACCTACCCAAGTTACCACCCAGTAAGTCTATTCAAATTATTAACTCTTCATTGGACTTATCCACTGATGACATTAGAGCCCTGATTCAATTTCTCCTCTGAATATTTTTATATTGCCAACACATCAGCTTTTCTAGGGACATACTGTATTCTAACCATAAAAGTCTATTTCTTCTTTCTATTAGGCTATCTTCATTGGGTCATCCAGTAAGATCCTAGGGTTATGAGTCTGTTGTGTCACTGACTATTTTAGATCTATGATAAACCTAGAGCCACTGAAATAATGGTGGTGCTAGCTGAAGCAATGTGAATAAAGAAGGCAAGTCCATATCCAGAATAGGATGATTTACCTGTCATTTCTAAGATGAGAGAAATAAAATGCAATTGACTACCTACCAAGTGGCTGGTCTTCTTGAATGCAGTCCTCTAGGTCTGAAGGTTTCTGTGGCTGAGAGACCAGTCATTTATTGATGCGACAAAGCCCAATGCCTTTGGGGCCATGAATAACATTCTCCTTACCAACATACCCCCCATTCATACCCCTATTGTGTAAGCCTTGAAGAAGCCAAAGAGAAGATCTGTCTGACATTCCTTGAATGAGTCATCCTGTCTAGTTGATTGTTCAGTGTCTCCTCTCGGGTGATGCTTTCTCATGAATTAATAAGCACACAAATATCCACATGTTTTTGTTTGTTTGATTGATTTCTGTTTTTTTTCCTGCTAATAGAAGGTAATTTCTAAAGCTGGGCGTGGTGGCACACGCTAGTAATCCCCGCGCTTGGGAGGCTGAGACAGGAGGATCGCACAGGTTCGAAGCCAGCCTCAGCTACTGAGTGAGGCTCTCAAGCAACTATGTGAGACCCTGTTTCCAAATAAAATATAAAATAGGTCTGGGAGCATAGCCCGGAGGTAGAAAGCCTCTGGGTTCCACCCCCAGTACCACCAAAAAAAAAAGAAAAAGAAAAAAAAAAGAAAAAAAAGAAAGAAGGTAATTTCTGCATGTGAATATATGTTGGCTGAATGTCATCTACTGACATGGAAGCCCCCTCCCATGATTCAGGATTTAATGTCCTAGAAAGAACAACTGGAATGGTCCAAATTGCTGCTGAGATGGCTCCTTGAAACCTGACACAACAATGACCTCTAGTAAATTAGGTGGATATGTAGGAAATTGTCTGGGCAGAATATTGAGACAGGGATCAGAAGGTCCAGAAAGGTGAGAGTATTAAAATGGAGTTATTATATAAGATGAAGAGTTCACCACCTAACAATGGTCTCTGAGAGCCCCAGAGGACATTTTCCTTCAAGAAGCCAATAAAATACACTTTTGAAGATGCCTTAAATAATAGAGGTTATTTGAGACCCTCAGTGATGCCCTTGGCCAGCGTAGGTAAAAGATACATGATGCTGCTGTGGAGCTGGCTCCCTCATGTCATGGGGATGATAGGAGTCCAAATGGCAGGGATTGGGTGGGGCATGTAGCCACTGGAGATGAGGAAGGTGTGATGGACATCAAATTGGAGAACTACCTTGATCTGATGATATCACTGTCATGAAGTTTAAAATATAAGAACAGCTAATGAAGGTGTGACTTGCTTTGATTAACAAAAACAACTAAACAAACCTAAGATCTTTGCAGCAGAAAGCTATCAGTCACCCTTATGGAAAATCAAGGCTTGTCACCTATTGACCATATACCATCTTCATCACAAATCCAGAGCTCATCGATTGAGGGGGAAGCTAGGTCTTCTTGGAGATGCTACCATAGGCATTTTCAATAAATATTCCTCCAAGTTTCCCCCAAAAGATGTATAAACATTTCATCAGAATAAAAGCTTATTGGAGTGAGGAGTTCTGGCCCATGTCTGCTCAGATTGGATCCAAAGGGTTATTCTATCCTTAGTCTTTGAGTGTACACATAGGTTGAATATACTTAGCAACTGGCATATCGTGTTAATTCCATTGTGTTCTATTGTGTATATTACCTTGGAGTAAGAGCTGTCATGATGGAAAGAGCCAAATAGTATCTTCTGAACCTGTTGCTCACCATTCTGGCCAAGTAGGAAAATTAGGAATAGTACCATATCCCTAAAGAAATTAAATAGAGAAGTTTCTTTAATAAAAACAACAATGATTTTCAAAGTATAATCCTTGGACCAGTACTATAACAGCAAATTTACCAGTCCCAATCCTGGCCTACTCAATTAAAAAATCTGAAGATGGCTCTCAGAAATCTCCAGGTTATTCTAATGAACTCTGGAGTTTGAAAATTACTCCTTTAATGAATGAATGGTGGTAGACTACTATAAACTTAATGGGGGGGGTGTCCCAGACATAACTGCTGCATTTGATGTGGTTTCCTCATTGGCGAAAAGAAACAAAAACACTTAGCCTCTGACCCAGTGATGTGTTTTTCTTCATTCCCCACCAGTGAGGAGGATGAATGGCAGTTTGTGTTTGCATGAGAAGGACAGAAGTACACAGCCACTCTCTTGTCCTGGGGCTTACTTAACTCTTTCCCTTTATGTGACAACATAATTTGAAGAGATCTCGATCTTCTTCAAACTCATTTAATAGAAAATTAAGCTATTCTACTGTGTGTGTGTGTGTGTGTGTGTGTGTGTGTGTGTGTGTGAGAGAGAGAGAGAGAGAGAGAGAGAGAGAGACAGACAGACAGACAGACAGACAGACAGACAGACACAGACAGACTCAGGACTGAACCCAGGGGTATTCTACTTCTGAGTTACACCCCCAGCCCCTTTAAGTATTTATTTTGAAACAGGGTTTTATTAAGTTTCTGAGGTCTTTCTAAGTTGCCGAGGTGGGCCTTGAAACTGTGATATCCTTCTATCTCAGCCTCCCAAGTACTGAGATTACAGAGATGCACCACCATGCCCAGCTCTATTTCAAATCATTGATGACATCATGATAACTGGGGAGGGACAGTAATTAATTGGTAAGAACTCTGATGCCTCAGTTAATCTCATCCACCAGAGGGCGGGAGATAAATACCATAAAGATTCTAAGACCTGGTTTGTTGGTGAAGGTTCCTAAGAATCCAAAGTCATGGGTCATTCCAGGGTAAGTGTGTAAGGACACTTCATTTCTCTTATCATAAAGAGATGCAGATTTGGTAGATCTTTTTTTTTTTTAATTTTGGGAGCAGCATATATCACCCTCAGGAATATGTGAGTGACTCACTTATCAGGTGACTCTGAGATTTACAAGTTTCTAGGAAGGCACAGAGGAAGAAAGAAATCTGCAGCACAGATAGTGGGGAAACTTCCCTTCTCTGCCTGAACCGCATGTCTCAGAAGATCCAGTGGTGCCTGAAGTATCCATGGTGACTACAGTGGCTGTGTAGAGTCTCTGACAAGCTTCAGCAGGGATTAGTGAGAATGGGTAGCCCATGAGGCCAAGAGCTAGTTCTGATCTCCCCTGAAGGTCTTGTATGTAATTTATGCAAATATGTCCACTATTTGCTTTCAGCATCTTGTCTTATGCATTCTTAGTCAGGACAAATCAATTGATGACCTCAGAATTTAGATGACTTAACCTAATGCAAGTTGATCACTCATTCGAAAGTTTGATGTAGGTGCCCACTGTTGGAGTTTCTCCTCTTAAGCAATGACTAAAGACCCAAGACCCAGCTTATTTCTTCAATCTTTCAGCTCTGCCCCTCCATTGAAGCCTCATCTCCTCCTCCCCATTCCACCTGTGGAAAGGAAAGACAATGGAGCATTAGGCAGCAGAAGCCTCTTCTTCTGTCCAGCCAAATAGATTTCAGCCATATGGCCCCACATAAGAATAAAAGAGACTGGGGAAAGGCCAGGAGGAAAAGGAATTGAAGTTTGCTCAAGTGTGGTTTGTTTCATGTCCTTACTCAAAGGACTAACTTGAGGAACTAGTTATATGAATTGAGCTGTAGAAAGGTTCCGATTTCTTCTAAGAGATGACCGTTGACAATCCTGAGTGAGTTCTCAGAACCCAGGATTCCTCTCCCAAGTGCTCCCATGGGTCACTGGTATCTTGGACATGGCTGCATTCTTTGTAGTATATGGAAATGCATGAGGGATTCACAGCTGCTTTTGGAAAAAGGAATCACTGTGTGCTTTGAGTGGGAATATTATTTTACAGAAACAAAGGCAATATGTAAGTATTCTGTCTGTGTGCCACTTCTCAGTAGCCACACAGCTCAGTATAAGCCATGACTTATCCTGCCTCCAAGTCACTAAGTTGGGAAAAAAAAGAAAAAATAAATAAATCTGTGCTCTGGCCAGGCAGGTGATAGCAAATAAGGGAAGCAAGCCAGGTGTGAAACATTAGGAGGAGACGGTGCCTGGGTAAGCAGTTTGTAAATGATGGTGATTCATTAAAAATACAAAATTCTCTGAGGGCCAAATTAAACTTATCTGCAAACCACACACTTGTCAGCAGGTGACCTCTGCTTTTGAAAACCGTAGCGTCTCTCTGTTCTGTTTCTTAAAAATTCAGGCCCTCTAACTTAGGTTCCAGGAGAGACAACCATTTTCTAAGACAGAGCATAGTTTCTCAGCAGGCAGTCTCCTGTGAACACCACTTCAGACAGGTTCATCTTCAACCCGAGAAGATAATCAGCTGAACATCTGGCTCTGGCAGCACCAACAGCTGCACATACTTTTGTTTTAAGTGTTGTCCATATGGGTGTCATTAGCTTCCAAATTGACCTGCAGGGCTGGGATGTATGGTCGGGCTGCCAAAGAGTGTGGAAGGAGTTCACAGGGGGTAATTGAGAGGAAACCCCATCTGTCCATGGGCCACAGGCTTCTGTGGACATGGCTCCCTGCAAATGGCTCTGAGGAGGCATGGGCAGGCCAGCTGGACTCCTCGGGCTCCGTATGCTGACAGCAGACACAGCAGTTGCAGAACCTGGCTACCAGCACGATGACAGGAGACCAAAGACATGGAAACCACGAAGGAATCACAAAGGTAACTGATCTCTTAGAGATACAAAATGATTAAGTGTGGAATATCTTATGCACTTGAAATGTAATATGAATATGCCACCTGGCTTTCTCATTGATTTTTTAAAAACTGGGGTAAAATATGCATAACATTAGGTTTAGCATCTCAACCATTTTAAAATGTTGCTCCTTAATTCCTATTCTTCTTGACCTCTGGAAACTGCTCATCTGTTTTTTGTTTTTATAGAATTGCCTACTCTGTTTCATACATGGAATCATACAATATGTGTCCTTTGAATGTTGGACCTCACTATGATATATAATTGCGATATACTAATAAGAATATTAATATATCCAGAGTTCTAAGACAGAATATAATTAGCCTAACCAAGGTCACGTGCTCAGCCCTCAGCTGAGCCAAAGTAGATGGCACAACCTCCATTTACCTCTTTAGTTTCCATAAGTTCAGGACTAGACAAAACTAGACAACTAGGTGATATTTCACTAAGTGCTCTGCATCTTTTAAATTCACTCAGAAATTCCTATTTTGTTCCTCAGGGACTTATTCTTCCCTGATTAGTGTTCTGACTGTCATACAAGCCCTAGTACAGCTGTATATTCAACAGACACTGTCACATGGCAACCCATGAGGACAGACTCTGAGTTTGGTCTTCTGCTACTTAGGTTCTGTAATCATGAGAGTTAAGATGTTATTTTGGCATGCCATAAAGCACCCATTCGTTTCATTGTATTCCTTGGACCTAGAATGCAATAATTCGAGCTTTTTATTTTCTTTTTTCATTCTTGTGCTTGACATTATCCACTGGTATTAGCAATGCCTACCTTTACCTACTGTTAGACAGCATTCATGGTCATGCCCAGTAGAAAACACCTATGGTTTGCTTAACATATTAATACAATAATATTAAAGGACCCACAGAATACAGGACAGCCTGCTGGACATGGTGGCACATGCTTGTAATCCCAGCATTAGGGAGGCTGAGACAGGAGGATTGTGCAGGTTTAAAGCCAATCTCAGCTACTTAATGAGGCCCTTTACAACTCAGTGAGACCCTGTTTCAAAATAAGGAATAAAAAATAGGGCTGGGGAGGGTGTCACTCAGAGGTAGAATGCCCCTGGGTTCCATCCCCAGTACTAAAAAAAAAAAAATACAGGATAGCCAGATTTTGAGATGGGATGGAAAGGAACCTGCAAGGCAGAGCGCAGGTGAGTGCCATTCCTGTGCCACACCAGGGCAGTGAAGGAAAGGATCTAGCCCAAGAGATGTCCAGGGTGCTCTTCAGCTTCTGTTGTGGGAAGGCAGGACGTTTTGATTTGCTGCAAGGAACTGGAGAGTTTGGGGCAGCTGAAGTAGGTGTTAGGTGGCTCAAAGTTGCAAATGGAGTCTATTTGTTACTGGCCCCATAGCAAGTGTATTTCTCAGGTGGCTCCTCCATTGGCACCCTGCCCTGTCAGAGAGCCCAGGAAAGCCAAACCAAGACTGACTTCTTTTGATGGGAACAGAGAGTGCAGGAGTCCACTAATGTCCACTTTTCTATGTTGTATCTTGCCCAAAATTAAATCACCAAGAATCTCTAGGCTGAGCTCTGTTACCATGACTCCTTGTAAAAACACTCTGCATTTAATTACCTAACTTCAGTTTTTCATCATGGACCCATATAATAGAAGACATGCTTTGAAAAACTGCTGTAGTGACATCTTCCCCTTTATTGTTCAATATTCCACTAATAAAGACCTGTATAAATTTTTAGAATTCCTAACTAGAAAGTATTCTTAAAAATTAATTCATAATTCTGGGTTTTTTTGGTTTTTGTTTTCATAATTCTGTTTTTGTCAGGCAGTGGTTACCTCCTCTCTTAGCATTTTTACTGCTTATTCCAGACAACTGAACACATAAATTAGAGGAAGGAAGATTTATTTACTCACAATTTTTGGAAATTTGAGAGTTTTAGTCTACCCATAATTTTAACAGTTCCAGTATCTCTTAAAAATTCCCAGTCCAAAGCCTTCTCTGAGACTCAAGGTAAGCTCTTGGGCATGAGCCCCTGTAGAAACAAAAAGCAAGTTTTATACATCCAATGTACAATGCACAGAGTAAACATTTACATTCCAAAACAGTGGAGTAGGGCCATGGAAATTAGGAATGGGTTGAAGACAGTACTGAAATCGATCAGGGCGTGTGTTTGATCCTATAGCTTCACTTCTGGCATACAGGGCACATATGGTGAGATGTGGTGTCCAAGGGACTTTGGCAGTCTCTAACCCATTCACCTTTTTGGCCACATTCCAGCCCTCCCAAGATCCTCTCACAAATCAATTCCAAAGACTCACAAAACAAATGATCATACTTAGATATAGCACTGGTCCTACTCCTCTGATACTAATTTCTGTCTCAGCATTCCCACTGCAATAATTCAAAATAACTGACCACACAACTTAGAGGAAGGAAGATTTATTTGCTCACAGCTTTTGGAGATTTCAGAGTTTGAGTCCATTTTGCTTGAGTCCATTTTAGGCTGAGTCTGCAGACCTTAGGACATGGTGGCTGAAAGCAGAGAGAAGAAAAGTTCCAGGCTAAATCCAAACCATTCTACCTCCTAACTCATCCTTTTGCCTTATGTCCTGGAATTGTTTTGACCACTTGCCATTTATTTCCCATTCAAACAATACACACATACCTTTGAATAATTATTCTCCCAAACTGACTGGACTGTGAATCAGTATACCCATACACACATAGTCAGAAAAAGGAGTGAATGCTCCCTCTCTTTAGTTTGAATTTTGAAAAGCTAGATAGATGAGATGATCTCCTTTCCATCCCAAAGTGTGTCCATGACAGCCTATTCCCACCACGTGTCTGCTACTGTCCCTCTGCCCTTGGCTCTGGAGCTGCCTGTCCCTTGTCCACTTACACATTTGTTTCTACAGCTTTTCATCTGCTTGGTGGGACCCAAGTTATCACAACAAGTTCTGTCTTGTTAAGTTAGCTCGGATTAATGTGTATTACTATCAAATAAATATAACTAACTGATAAAACATAGGTTTCAGGATGCTCCTGGCAGTATTTTGGTTTGGGAATTTTATTTCATGTTATTGTTCCATTTGACTCAATTGCAGTATATTCCCAGAACTCAACTATCAAAGTGATGTAGTACAAATGTGTGCATCAAATACCTAGGCTTAAGTTCCTGCTTCACCATTTACTGGATATATGTCTTGGGAAAACAAATTTCTCTTAGTCTCAGTTTTCCCACATGCAAAATGTGTTATTAATTTACCTGGCAGAATTTAGTCAACATTAAATGAGAACATTTTTAAACGCCTAAAATAATGGAAACTAATTATTGAGATTATTATCATTGTGTTTTCTTTTCTCATTATTGGTAACAATGGGCATCATGGAGAAGCTCATAGTTATATCCAGAGGTGTGCTTCTCAAATTGTGCTTTGAAATTCTTTGGGATTCCTCAGAGTCCCTTGCAGTGCTGCTCAGAGTAAGGAAGGAAAGGGGGTGCTCACTTCAGAAATACGTATCTCTCTACTAAATGCTTCCTGGTTTAAAGTACAGCAAAAAGCACTGTTTTGAAGCAGGAATCTCAAATCAGGGCCCATGGTCCAAATAGGGGATGCTGCCTGATTTTGTAAAATAAGTTTTATTGAAACATAGCCATGATTATTTGTTTCTATATTTTTTAAAAGCTGCCTTTATGTTACAACAGAAAAAGTTAGTAGTTGTGACAAAGTCTGAGTTGCCTATAAAGTTTAAAATATTGCCGTGCTGCCGGGCGTGGTGGCGCACGCTTGTAATCCCCGCGTTTGGGAGGCGGAGACAGGAGGATCGCGCAGGTTTGAAGCCAGCCGTGCTGGCGTAAGAGACCCTGTTTCAAAAATATAAAATAGGTCTGGGAGTGTAGCCCGGAGGAAGAAGGGCTTCCAGGAACCCCAGTACCACCAAAAAAAAAAAAAAAATATTGCCGTGTATGGTGGCTCACACCTATAATATCAGTACTTGGGAGGATGAGGCAGGAGCAGTGTAGGTTCAAGGCCAGCTTTGGCAATTTAGCAAGACTCTCAGCAACTTAGCACGACTCTATTTCAAAATAAATAAAAGTAAAAATAAAATTTAATAAAATAATTAAAATACCTACCGTCTTGCCTTTCACGGAAAATTTTGTCAACCCTGGTTGCTGAGTGTACTCAAAGTAGACTGAGTAGGGATTTGCTAATAATCTGTTTTTTTTCCAGGATAGTCATCTAGACAATTTTGTAAGCATGCAGGTACCTTTCCAATAAAATCCCTCTTCGACTGGCCCCAGCTGAAGTTAGTTTCTGTTGCTTGTGAGCTGACTCCTAAGCTCCTCCAAACTCTCTCCTTCTGACGCTGCCTTTATAATTTCTTCAGGTGAGGTTGCACAGTCTGTTCAGTGTCCAGGCTAGTTTATAGTGAAAGTTTTCCTAGGTTAGGACTCCTTTAAGATATTTCTCTCTTGCCATTAATCAAGAGCAGTATCTTTACTTTTTTAAAAAATTAGTATGGCCAATAATCATTGAGCTCTTACCACATGCCAGATACTGCTCAAAGTACTCTGAAGAACAAGCACAAAATACTGAACTGTCAAAATACTCCACTAATGGAGTAAAGAAGATTTCTGCAGAGAACCAACTATAAAGGAATTTGAATGTGATAATGCCATGGGAGACTCAGATAAATGTGTTCAGGTCAAAAGAAAGATGTTAATTTAGATTGAATGGGGTCAGAAACAGGTTCATTGGTGAAATGGACTGCATAGGTCAAGGGGGTTTTGAGAGCCAGAATGGAAGCTTAAATTTTATTTTCATAGCTTTATTTTTTAATTTTTTAATTTTTTTGTGTACTGGGGGTGGAACCCAGGGGCATTCTACCTCCAAGCTATATCCCCAGCCCTATTTTTTATTCTTTATTTTGAAGCAGGGTCTCACTGTGTTGCAAAGGGCCTCACTAAGTAGCTGAGGCTGTCCACAAACCAGGATGCTCCTATCTCAGCCTCCCGAATGCTGGGATTAAAAGCATGTGCCACCATGCTCAGCTTATTATGTGGCTTTATTTTAATTTAACTAATTAATTAATTAATTTTGTGGGTCTGGGGATGGAACCCAGGAGCATTCGACCTCTAAGTTACACCCTCTGCCCTATTTTTTATTCTTTATTTTTGAAACAGGTCTCACTAAGTTGCGGACGGCCTCGCTAGGTAGCTGAGGCTGTCCATGAACCGTTATCCTCTGATCTCAGCCTCCCAAATGCTGGGATTACAAGCGTGCGCCACCACACCCGGCACTTTTGTAGCTTTAAAGGGGGCAACCAATGCAATTTTTAGATCAGAGAGGAGGAATTAATTATATGTATCTCATTAGGTATAAGTCAAGTGAAATCCGTAGACCAACCTGGGGCTTTTTCTGGGACCTATGCTTTCTTCCAGAAAGATTGAAGTTCGATGAAGTTTCTGAGCACTAGAAATGAGATAACACATGGAAACATACAATACCTAGCACATAGCAGATATTTAATGGCAATTCTTCCCTCCACACTTATTAGAGTTTTCTGGAGTCACAGAACTCACAGAATATGTATGTGGTAAAAGGGGATTTATCAAATCAACTTACAGTCCAAAGCAGAATAGTCCCAGGTGGCTACCTGCAGATAGAGAGCTGGAGGAACCATCAGTCCAAGACCTGGAGTCTCAGAATAGGAATGAGTGATAATGCAAACCCAGTCCAAGATGGGAAGGCCAAGAAAGTCTCCAGAGAAACAATGGCGAGAGTCCAGTTTGAAGAAAGCAGGGCTGAAGGGCAGCATCCCAGGAGAGAGCAGACACACTTTTCTCAGGAAGGACCACACATGCCTTCAAGTGGCTTTCTCTTTTTTGTCCAAGTCCCTCACCTATCAGAACAGTGCTGCTCACATTCAGGGCAGGATTTCTCCTTCAGTCTGACATTACAAAAGCCAACCATCTCATCAACACACCCAAAGTCACATAATCTTAGATGTTTCATAATCCAGGGAATTTGACAATCCAGATTAACCATCACAAGTCCTCCCCCCCCTGCCCTTATGAATTTGACTCCCAACCCATCTTTTTTTTTTTTTTTTTTTTTTTGGTGGTACTTGGGGTGGAACCCAGAGGCTATCTCCAGGCTATACTCCCAGATCTATTTTATATTTTACTTAGAAACAGGGTCTCGCTAAGTTGCCGAGAGCCTCACTCAGTAGCTGAGGCTGGCTTCAAACCTGTGCGATCCTCCTCTCCCAGCCTCCCAAGTGCAAGGATTACAAGCGTGCACCACCACACGCGGCCCAGCTCCATCTTTTTAAGTCATACTAATCTTAGACATCATAACATTATCAAAATCTTGCCTAAGATAATGTAACTATCCTGTGCACAGCTGAAAAATGCACCGGTTGCTTCCCATGAATAGGAAACAGTTTTCTGAGTGATGCTTATTCCTGACATCCCACAACTCAGATGCTATACTATAGATTAAATCACACTTAAATATTGATATTAAGTCCATCGATATTATGTTACATGATAGAGGAATAAGGCAGAAGAGAAAACAGATATCTGCTTAATATATGTAAACACACACACATTCTTAATAAGATAGGAAGAAATACTCATGGGAAATGCAATTACCATTCTCATTTTTATAATTGGTTTCAGCCATAATTGGTAATTATAACTACCTCTTCTGCTGCCCATTTTGCATTACTTGCCTTCAGCAAACATTTCAGTGGGTTTTGTTTCTTTACCTGGAGGGGTGACCCACATCTTCATTTTTGGAGGTTCTAAGACATAGGTCATCCTACCTTGACTAGGTTGTTGTAGTTTTCCATTGACCTTAAAAGGAATATTGTAATGTTAGGAGACACCCTAAGGGATCTCCTGCTTCCCAGGCATGCTTCTCCTTGCCTCCATCGTACAGGAATAGTCCAATTTCCCTTTGGTAATCCATCCCCTGCCATCATCATAACTCCCTTCTTAGTCTGTTGACTTAGAGGCCTGGGGAGCCCAAAGTGGCCAGGGGTAGTTTTAATTTTCAATTTATTTTCAATTTCCAATTGTTGTTTCTCCTGGTAGAGGCATTTCCCCCTCTGGAACTGAGACCTGGAGGACAATGGAGCATGAGCGTAAGGCTGTGGGGACAGGAAGCAAAAATTTTGCTAATGGGTTATTAGTAGTACCGTTCTCATTTTCACTTCTTAATTCCTGAACCCATGAATTCTAGCTATAGGGGAAACAGTATCATAGAGTGGGTGCTGATTTAGAGGATAAATAGCCTCCAGCCCTGCAAAGTATTGCCACCTAGCTGACATTGTAACTGCATCTTCAAAAGGCCATTCCGCCCCGGTTCCAGGCTGGGGGCGGGCAGCCTGGCCCGCTCCCGGGAAGGCCCGATGCCGGGCTAGAGGCCAGGCTGTGGGTACCAAGGAACTCAGCGCTGCTGTGCTGCGCCGGGCCACGATGTGCTTAGAACAGCAGATCCTGCTCTGCATGGTGAGGCTGTGGGACTCCGCTCTTGGAAGGGAGAAAAAATTCATTGCTACCGAATGCCTGATCCCACAACTTCTTCAAACCACACATACTGTCTTCTATTATTAAAACAAACAAACAAACAAACAAAAACAGAGAGAGAGAGAGAGAGAGAAAAAAAAAGAAAAGAAAAAACAGTGGAGAGGGGTCAAGATGGCCACAGTAGCAGCCAGATTCTGGAGATGCAGACACAACATATCGAACTGACCTGGAACTTTTGGAAAAAATTCCCCGTGAAGGGGGACTGCTTCTTCCTTACATGCTTAAGAATCCTGGACATCATCTGTAAGGAGGGAGCTCAGCGTAGACCTAGAAGGAAGGCGGTGTTGGCAGCGGCGGCTGTGGTGGAGGTGGAGGCTTGTATTTGGGAGAGGCAGAGATTTGATCCAACCCACCCTGATCTTCTGAAGAAATTGCCCCAAAGGTGGAATGCTACCATCGCACATGCTCAGGAGTACTGGACAACATGCAGTGTGGGAAAAGAGTTTGGGAAAGAATTGAGATGGTGGAGGCAGCGGCAACGGCAGCGGCCAGTACTTAGGAGAGGCAGAGATCTGATGCAACACACCTAGATCTTTTGAAGAAATGACCCCAGAGGCAGAACGCTACCACCGCGCATGCTTGGGAACTCGGGACAACATGCTGTGTGAAGAGGGTGCTCAGATCGAAGCCTGCCGAGGGTTGAGGCTGGTGCCGGGGACAGCTAGGCCAAGATCGGAGCCTGAGGTTGTCTATTTTTGCTGTCCCTGCTAAATAGGCCATTGCCATTATCAGAAATTATAAGAAACGATTAGAAATTAGAAGACCTGCAGTCTTGCCCTGGCTTTTCTATAAACAAATATTCACCCCTCTATTGACATTAGAAACCCCATTAGAAACATGAAGAGTTTCACCTTGACCAGTGGCTTTCTACCTTCATCATTACAGATATTATTCATAGCAGTTGAGATTGCTTCCATTCTAATCATATGTGGCAGATCAATCTGTACATGAGGCTTTTGTTAGAGGGCTCCAGAGCCTGGAGACTGAGCTGATGCTGGGAGCAGGTGTAAGGCCCCTCCCTATCGTCTCTCTCAATTCCTTTCCAACTATCTTCGTCTTCAGCCTGCATAATCTTATTCATGTCTAAGGCATGAACATGGAGTTTTTTAAACAAAAAATCATTCTTCCTTTGTGTATGTGTGTGTGTGTCTCCCTGGGGATTGAACCTAGAGGCATTCTACCTCTGAGCTATACTTCAATCCCTATATTTATTATTTTTATTTTGAAACTGTCTTGCTAGGTTGATGAGAGTCTCACTATCTGCTGAGGCTGTCCTTGAACCTGTGATCGTTCTGACTCAGCCTCCCAAGTACTGGGATTACAAGCAGGCACCACCCTGCCCAAATCCTCCCCACTGATGTTTATGGCATAAACTTTAGCGATTCTATTGGACTCACAATCTTTCTCTCACCCATAATGCTTCTGTTGGGAATTTCAGAAGTCCAATTCAAAAGTCAAAAGTTGAGAAATACTTCTTTTTATTTTTATTTTTGTTGTTGTTCAACTTCTGTCTGCCTTGTTGAATACAGCAAGGGCAGACTGTTCTAGCTATGCTTGAAATCAGACAGAGGGTCCTGAAGAGAAAGGAAATTATAAGGAATGACAAACGGGTAGGTTACTATCTGAGTAGACGCCGGCATATGCTGGTTGGTCAGGGCCTGGGAAAAATAGCATTTGCCCTTGGAATGAGATCATCTCTATCATCTCCCACAATCACAGTCACTCACACTCCTGAAAACTAGAGATACCATCTGTTATGGGTTTAATTGTGGCCCCTCCACCCAAGAGAGAGATGTTGGTGCTCTAATCCCAATAACACAGAATGTGATTTTGGAAATCGCATTATTGCAGAGGTACTTTGCTAAATTAAAATGAAGTCATACTAGCATAAGGCAGGCCCTTAGTCCAATATGACTCATTTCCTTATGAAAAGGGGAGATTTGGACACAGACGCAGGAGAGGAGACTGCCGTGTGATGATAGTTAGACTGAATCTATACAATTACAAGCCATGGGACACCAAGAAAGTGCTAGTCACATTAGAAGATAAAAGAAGGACCATTTACCTGTTAGGCTGTGTGCTGACAGTCCCTGGGGGCTCAGCCAGTGATACTTGTAAACAGCTCTAGTGTTGTGTGGTGGTATTATGTCAGTCACTTTGTTGGTGGCTGTAATTGGCTGCAATTAGTTTTTATAAAGTGAGATGCCTCTCACTATAAAATCTGGTGTTTTGCACTATACACAGGAAAAACTAGTGTTTTAACTGAACCTAGAGTATGTGGATATTTTCTACAAATTGACCCAAACTGAAATTCCTTTAACAGGTCCTTTAATTCATCTTTAAATAAGAATCTCTATGTACCGTTTATTCAGACCAGATGCAAGCACACCCACCCCTCGTGAGCACTGCTAGAAACTGCAATACTTCTCCTTCTTGAAAAGCTCCAGACTCACACATCATTTACAGTCTTGATTTAGTTCTGTTTAGAGGCCAAATTAGGCTGATGAAGTTGACAAATGATAGTTCCAAGGAAATATTTCACTCACATATTTAAATCTGGGAACAGAATCTTTAGGAATCTGTATTGTGATTTATGCCACTCAATACTATTTGACACACTTTTATTGAGTGCCCACTCTGTACCATGTGGTTAAACTATTTTATTGAGTGTGTGTTGACTATTTTATTGAGTGCCTACTCTGTACCTTGTGGGTAAACTATTTTATTGAGTATGGGTTGACTATTTTATTGAGTGCCCACTCTGTACCATGTGGTTAAACTATTTTATTGAGTGTGTGTTGACTATTTTATTGAGTGCCTGCTCTGTACCTTGTGGGTAAACTATTCCAGCAAGCTTGCCAGGTGACGGGCAGGAGGAAATGACAAATCAAAGAAGGGGGTATGGAAAGAGGACAGTGCTTTGAATAGAAATAACCCAGCTGAAGCTTCTTCTTGCTTCATTGTAATTTTAATGTGTCTTCTCCCCCCCAAAAAATGTACATTGAAGTTTCATTGTCATTGTGAGAGTATAAAGAGGGTAGAAATATGTCTGACACTCATGTTGGTGGAATTTGAAAGAGTGAGACCTTTGAGAAGTAATCAGGGTTAGACACTTTGAGAGAGGAAGAAACACCAGAGGTTGCACCTTGCTCTGTCTTGCCATTCAATGCCCTTTGCCATGCTATGATGCAGCAAGAAGGAAGGACCTGGCCAAATAAATACCAAGCCAATGAAAGCTCCATGCTGTTGGACTTCCCAGCCTCCAGAACCATGAGCTATATAAACCTCTATTCTTTATAAATTAACCCAGTTTCAGGTGTTTTTGTTATAGCAACAGAAACAAGACTAAGACAGTTCTGTATGGTACAGGGCAATATGCAGGGCAGTCAGAGATGAAGAGGTCCTTTATCTTAAGGGCATATCTAATGCAAGAAAGCAGGCCAGAGAGAGGGAACATTTGACACCTCATCTCAGGGTCATGGTCCCTGTTATTGTCCAATATAAATGGTCACTGAAGAACTTATCAATCGGTATTTAAAGTTGATATAATTGAATCATGAGGATTGTAATCCCAGCAGTCATGATGTAGTGGCTTAGTGGCTTAGACTGCTAGGGTATGGCTGGAGGAAGGTGGGTCCCTGGGGGATGGCGTTGGGGGTTATATGTAGTTACTCCTCCCCTGGATCTCTCTCTTTTTTCTAACCTCCATGATGTGAAGAGAGAACCTTGTGTTCTCTATTCTCATTGTTTCCCACCACCATGCCCTGAAATTCATGATCCCTGGCCTCACATGGACTGAACCCAAAACTATGAGCAAATAAATCTTCCTTCCTTGAGGTTATATGATCCGGTCTTTGGATTATAACAGTGAGAATGTAACTAAAACAGTACCCCTTAGAATCTCAGGGTATAATGCAAATCAGAAAACACATTCAAGGACAGTAATTATAGGAAGCTTTGTTTGTTGTCTGTCTCAAGGTTCTCTTCCTACAGTTCCAGTTCAGGTTACACATGCATGACCTGTGCCTTCATTTTCTGCTGATGTATCATATAATTGTAGTGCATAGAATGAGGCTGAAGCCATTGGGTTCTCCAGAAAATACAAGGCCAGCCACTGGCAGCAGCAAATGGCCACTCTGCAGAGGAGGGTGAAATGCAATTACTTATTTGGTAAGACAATAGATGACTCATTGTCCTCTGGGTGCAGAGACCTGCAAACCTACCTGACCAGTTTGCTTTTTTTCTGTTTAACCAGACAGAAATGAAATATGGTATAAAGCAGAAGAGGAACTCCCTCCTTCCTATAAACAGCTTCAGAAAGTGGTTCTAAGTAAAATTTTCCCTGAGTCCTTCTAGAAAGTAGATTTAACCTTCAGAGGCCTAACAATAAGAATTGCGTTGCTGCCTTGGTTTCGTATGCAATTCAAATTAAAATGCCACAAAACCATAAAACCTGTGTAAGGAAGTTAAGAAAAAATCTGATTTTTTCCCATAATGACAATTTGATGCACTTTTTTTTACTATATCCATATTCTTTTAAAAACATTTTTCTCTCCATTATTTTATGTTCCTGCCTTACTGAAATCTAGTCCTGCAAGGTGCTATGATAGTTCCCTAGGACCTGGTGCTCACTTCTTACTGAGGTAGCACTTAATTCTTTTCATGGCAGATGTTCACCTGTGTGTATCCCGTACAGACTGTGAACGTGTAGACCAAGAATTGTGTTACTTTTGGGGACTGAGTGCTGGGCACAGGCTCTGCTTGTGGTAGGTGTTAGGTGGGTGTCTGTCTTTGGTCATCTTGACAGCAAGGCAGGTAGATGCCTGAGATGATGAGAGGGCACCAGGTAGGAGTCGATAGAGCCTGGGAGCAAGGTGCCTGCTGTCAGAGATCCTGACTTAACCCTGGATAGCACTGACGTCTGGGGAGGGCTGCTCAGAGGAGTGGGATGTAAAGACAGAAGATGCTGTGTGATTGTGGACATTTTGTTTCCAAGTGAGTGGGTCATCTGGAGCAGGGCCTTGGAGCTGAAAGTATCGCAGTCTCCATCCTCATCCTTTCCCTACCTAGCCTAACAAATGAGACAAGGATATCAGTGAAGGAAATTGAGACTTCACTTTAATTGGATGCAGAAAAGGAAGTGAAGGTCAGGGAAAGACTGATGAATAAACAAAAGAACATCCAATGCTCTACCCTGGGAGTTCACCTTGTGCCACACTGTAAGACTAGATCCCACCCCCAGGTGGAGCTGTGGTCCCTGCTCAGACATTCTCCAGCCTTGAGGAGGAGCTCAGGAACCCCAAGGGATGGGCCATGGGGAGAAAGCAGATGGATCAAAGAGAAGGTCATGTGTTGGGGTCATTCTCTTTGGAGGAAGAGTGCTCAGAAAAAAAAATTCTGAACTATTATTTATTAGCTTATTTCTTTTCAGTATATTTCACTCATATTTACAAGTGTCCAGAATTCTTGTTCTCTCTCTCATTTACCATCCAAGGCAAAAAGGAGACAAATGCCATATCCCTTGTCCCAGAAAAGATGTCTTAAATAGAAGGTTCAGTGTCTCCAGCTCAGCAGCTAAGATGTATGCTGATAACAGCAACAACCATGATAATGGAATCTTGCCCCCTGTAGCAAGTCTGAAGCCCAAGGAAACTTAAAGGTAGTTATTTTCAACAGCAGCCTGTAAATGCACATTTTAAATAACAGATCGTGCACATGACCCAACACTGAATCCATTAAAACAAGAACTGTGGTTTATTTCTAAAACCTTCACGAATGCCACATTGGCTTAAAAAAGAAAAAGCCTTGCATGCTATCTACAGTACAGAATTTCAATCCCATCAAGTCCCATATCAGTAACAGCTGCTGATTCTGCCCTTTGAGCAAAGTAATCAATCCTCCCCTGGAGACTGCAGTAGAGAAAAGAGAGCATGGGGACCGGGAGGCCATTTGTGCCACCCCTTGACCTTGCCGACGTCACCTCAAATGTCCCACAGTGCACTTCACCCTGGAGGGGCTTTCTAGGAGACCCCACCCTCATTTTGCAATCTCCTTCCCCTGGTTCTATAATTGCATTGCTCACTGTGCCTGCATGAGTCATGGATTTTCAGGTGAGGCACCCACCAACCCTGACACCACTCCCGGCTGTGAGGACAGATGCCTGAGATCCTGCAGGTCTAGGTGTCTCGAAGATGATTTATAATACGTACTTGAAAAACCTGATGATATTTTATTAATCAAAATATCAGGTAGTCTGTTTGCAACAGAGCTCAATAGTTTTGGTTTTTAAATACACGTCTAAGATGCTAATTCCGTATTTCTATTTAAAAGATAATATTAGGCAACACTATTAGAAATATCATTAACTTGTATATTAATACTAAGGAATACTGTTTGTTCTACTTTATTATGTTTTTAAAACCAAAATTGCAGTTTTAATCTATGCACATATAAGCAATTCCAAGCAGATCCCATCCCACAGAGACTGGACTATTATTCTTGTTTTGAATCTGGGAAAATGAACAATTCAGATGGCATTTTCACAGGTAGTCAATGAGTAAGGTTTTTGATTGTTTGTTTTTCTCATTTCTCAAATGTCTCCCGCATGCTTTGACTTGCAAAGTCCCTTCACAAATGCTATCTCCTTAGACTCTGTCTTCAAAACATTTCTGTGTAATAGATATTATTATCTCCATTTTGCCGATGAGGAAATAAAGATTGTATAACTCATCTGTATCCAGCAGCAGGTAAGTTTCAGAAATGGTTTTCAAACTCAACTTTCTCTGGCAGTTCCATTTTTTCTCTCTCTTAGACCAGGATGTTATTTTTTCTCATTTCTTCATTTAATATTTGGATCAGCAAAGATTCCAAGTATATATTTCTTATGTTTTCAGAGTTGAACTAAACATTGGGAATATGGAGGACAAAAATAGTGTTTGCCCTTGAGGAGTTCCAACTAAGTCTGAAGGACAGATCAGTTGAGCAACCAAGAATGTCAAATAGCTATGCTCTGAGAATATCTTTAAATTAAAAATTATTACTAAATACAAATTCACTGAGCACTTATCTGTGCTTGATACTATAAGAAACACCAGAGATAAAAGAGAACAAGACACGGATCCCTCTGATAGGCATCCCAGTCTAGCTGGTAAGGCCATAGACAGGCAACAAATCTGATATTGCAAACTCAGGTGTGCAAGAAATATACCTGTGTGTTCACGATTCATCTTGGTTCTGCTTTGCCTCATGTTGTGATACAACAGGGGAAACAATTTCAGGCACAGAGGTATCAAGGTAGCTGCTGAGGGGTGGAGGAAGTCCTTGGTGATGGGTGTGCATGGGTTGGAGCAGAGGCATCTTTTATTCCCATCCATGTGTCTCTGTTCTGTGCTGTCTCTATGTCATACTGGGGGAATGGAAACCATTTCTAAACCTTTTGGGTCACAGATTGGAGGGGAGAGAGCGTATCAAGGAGGCTAGCTAAGTTTTCATCTACTGAGACACACTAATTCTCCATTCTCCTTGTGGGAATAGCTGCTGCTCTATCTCTTCTTCTTAGGAATCCACGGACACTCAATTTCTCCTTCTCTTCCTCTTCTTATTTTTCAAAACTTTTCATATTTCTTGATGTTTTTCTCAGAGAAATCTAGCACATTTTTCTTAATTAATTTGTGTGTTGAGAGCAAAAGCCAAGAAAATTGCAAAGCTGTTTATATCTTTGTTTTCCTCTCTTTGACAATTCCTCTCTCAGACAATGAGCAGTGATCCACCATTACCAATGGAAGGAGGGCCCATGATGGAATGAAAAAGAAAGAAAGACCAGGAACAGTATAAAAATAATATCTAAAGCATTCCTGTAACACACAAATAAAAATGGATTGTAATTAGGTATAGAAAGCGTAGGGAGGGCTAGACTAGAGGAATAGATAAAATAGATCACATGAAAGAGGAAGTTCTTAATTCAGAAACCAGTAGGGAAATATCAAGAATGACAGAGTCTACCAGGCAGGCAGGGAGCAGAGGAATGCTCCAGAAAGAAGGAAATTGTGGAAAAATCTCAGGCCCAGGACCAAGGGTCCAGAGATAGGCAGATGTTCCTGCATAATGTCCGGAAGCAGAGCAGAAGTGGAGATGGCCCTGAACAGGGAGGAATGAGTCAACAATGTCAGAATCCAAGAAGAGGGGGCTGAAAATCATCATGTTCAGATTGTCAGTCACAGAAGGCAGTTTCTGGTCTTCAGTGGTATTTTTCCACCAAATTATCATGCGGCCTCTCCCAAGACCCCTGTGTGGCTCTAAAACTGAAAGAGGAGATAGACATTCTCTTCATTTAAAACCAAAACTGACCAAGATGCCTACCTGAATGGAAGCTCTACCGATTGTAACACAAATGGAGCTGGGTTGGGGTAAGGCCCCAGGAGTCTCCTTGTGGAGATCCTGGGCTGGAAGGCATTATGTCAAGGCCACCTGAATATTGATGGAAAGATGGGTCGTGGCTGCCTCCTCCTTTGTCTGTTCCCTTAATTTGGGAACCAAGGACGTGTCACCTAGAAAATTGCTTTTTGTCAGCCTGGTAGATGAAGTGCCCTGGATCTTGTCTCCTTGTGGACTATAAACTTTGTCTACCTTATTGAGAGCCAATTCCCAGAAAGAGCTCCAAGGTCAGTAAGAAAGGAAGTAACACATT
The DNA here is from genome assembly GCF_963383645.1 of Muscardinus avellanarius. Classification (NCBI taxonomy): domain Eukaryota; kingdom Metazoa; phylum Chordata; class Mammalia; order Rodentia; family Gliridae; genus Muscardinus; species Muscardinus avellanarius. The sequence continues at coordinate 143,385,143 of NC_137788.1, read as the reverse complement.
GTGTTATGGTGTGGATATAGAAGAATGTCCCTTGCAAGAGTTCATGTATTAACAATGCAAAAAATGTTCAGCAGTGGTAAAATAATTGAGTCAAGAAACTTCTAATATCATAAGTAGATAATCCAGTTGATGGGTTAATGGATTTATTGGGTAGCGCATAGGCAGGTGGAGTGTTGGTAGAGGCAGTAGGGCATGAGGATGTGGCTTTGGGGACTAAATGTCCCTTGGTTCCTCCCCTTGATCCCTCACTTCTTCCAGCCTCCATGGTGTGAAAGCAGCTTCTCTCTGTGTACCCTGCTGCCACCGTTGCCAATTATACTGCAGAGCTGGACCAAACCTCTGAAACTGTGAGCCTAATAAACTTTCCTTCTCTGAGTGGCTCTTGTTGAACATTTTGGTCACAGTGATGGGAAAGCTGATTAATCCACATTATTTCCCAGGAAGTACAATTCCTGAAAGATCCAGAAGCCTCTGAAAGCAGTACATGCTGGGAATAGTAATTTCCAGGTACCCACAGTCAACACTATTAGAGGAATGACACCTGGGATAGAAGTTTCATTAGAATCCCAGGAATTAGAGGTCTCTGGCACACCAAAACTATGCCTAGATGGGTGCATGCCGAAGTACTTGTTGCTGTAATCAGAAAAGGACATTTGCCCTTTTCACAAGGGGATGGAAGGTCAGATTAAGGGAAATCTGCCCACTTCGTTTGGTAACTACCCCCTTCTCTAAACATAACCTGTCTGGTTAAAGAGGAATGAAGAAGAGTGGGGGTGGGAAATGGGTTCTACAAAAAACCTTGTGAAATAAAAGATGAGGATTAGCACCTAGCAGACGCAAAGGAAGAAGATCCCTCCACTGTAGGATCTAGAAAAAAAATTTGCAAGATAGTCTCTGCAAACTTAACACAAGGGAGAACTGCAGTGCAGTCAAGGCAGTGATGCAGAAGCATTAGCCCCCAGCCAAAGCACATCCCAGTGGGCTAGAGGAGCTTCATGTTTCAGGCAGCACACTCTGCTCTTGTCTTCTCTTGATCCTATTATAGTCATATTGCTCATGAAGACCTACTTTAGTATAATCTCTGAGGTCATTGATGTGCAATTGCCATCTCACCATTGACATCTACCTGGCCCATATTTTAAATTACAGCTCAGCTATAATCAACTGTTTACCATGGCTCCTGGGCTTCCCCCACCTTCTATTTCTGTTATAACACTTACTGTACTGTATAATGATGGTTTTGTTTCTTTTAATTTGCTTATCTTTCTTATTAAGCTCTGAGCTTATTGCCAACAAAGATGGCTTTTACTTTTATTATAACCACCATTTAACTGACATTCCTTGTGAGCAGGCGAAATGTCTCATTTGAAGCCTCTTGCTCATGCTCACCCTATTTTGACATCTACGTCGACATCTACTTCCACTCTACAGATATAGAAGCCAAAGCACAGAAAGAGGAAGGAAATTGCAAAGGATGGGGTCAGGTTTCAAACCCATGTTCCCTGGACAGAAAACCCTATCCTCATCTCTTTTCAGTACTTTTTAATAACATGTATTAATTGTACATAGTAGTTGGGTTTGGTGTGATATTTCAGCTCATGTTCGTAGCGTACGTGGTTCAAGTCCGGCCTTCCTTGCTCCACTTTCCAATCCCCACTGCTTTCCAATCTCTACTAATCATTGATTTACATTCAGGTCATTTTTTTTTTAACTTCCACATATGAGGGAGAAGATGCAGTACTTAGTGGTCTTTCTGTGTCTAGGTAAGGCCTGTTTTCCTTGCCGTGAAGCTACACACCTTCTCCAGGGGCCGAGAAGCTTCAGAGAGGAGATATTCAGGAGCTAATGAACAAGAGCTGGCTAGGTCTAAAAACCTTGCAGGACTTGGCATAGATAGAAGAACTAGAGATGTCGTATCTGTAAAGCTGATGTCTGTAAGACGGACCTGCCCTTCCTCTGAGTTAGGTTTGAGAGGAAGATCCGTCCTTCACTGCCCAGCAGTTGTGTGGCTAGGAGACTGCTAAAATATGGAACACACCTGCATCTAAGTGGCTGGTCCCAGGGCTCAGGGATGTTACTGTGGTTTATAGCATTGGTAATGCTGGGTTTCTAGGAGGACTTTAAGAGCTCTAAGGTATGGATTTGAGTAGTACAAAAGTTCAGGCTCTCAGAAAATCACTACAGCACTCTTATTGAGACTAAGGCAATCATTTCATCATTTCTTAATTCTCTCTCTCTCCCTCTCCTTCTCTTTCTTTCCACAGTCATTGCCTGTCTTGCTTATGTAACAAAGAGCTACCAAATACCTACTTCTTCTGAGGATCTGTGTCTAATTCTGGGATCTAGAGATGAGCGGAATGTAGTTCCTGCCCTAGTGGAGTCTACAGCCCAATAAGAGAGGTAGTATAGAAAGAAATTGATACAACAGGGCACCATACGTTCACATGGGTCTAAGCCTAGGGTTGTAAAGGATCCTGAATCAAGATTCATATATCTTTTTTTTTTTTTGGTGTGGTAATGGGGTTCCTGGAAACCCTTCTATCTTCAGGCTACACTCCCAGACCTATTTTATATTCTTATTTGGAAACGGGGTTTCTTAAGCCAGCGAGGCTGGCTTTGAACCTGCGTGATCCTCCTGTCTCTGCCTCCCAAGCGCGGGGATTACAAGTGTGCGCCACCACACCCGGCCATATCTCTCTTTTAAAGCAGGTGAATAGAAGGAGATCAGGGAAAGCTCTCCAAAGTAGGCAACTGAATTGAGTCTTGGAAAAATATGAGTCAACTCAGAAAAGAAGACAGAGAAGCAGATATAGAAGTGAGAGGGGCCCAGTGGTCTGTCACAGCTAAAATTTGGGATGGATTCTGAAAACTAGTGAATATTAAAGCCATATCCTTAATATTTGTATGATACCCATACCAGTGATATAGGAGCTTAGTAGGCTTGGTTATGGTCCCAGATATTTCCCTGAAGGCCAATAAAGTTCATTTCTACTTGCTGAGAACTTGCTTGGTTTCTAAAGGTATCTTCCCTCTCTAGCCTGTACCATATTTCAATTAATATTGACCTGCCTCTACAAAAATCTGTCTTAATTTTCACAGACTCTTAAACTTTCTGTGCCATGTCCTCCACTGATAGCATAATGAAGCCTAAAGGCCCCTTCTTGGGAAGGGATGTGTGTTTCTAATCTTTTCATTTTGAAACAATTTTAGATTATAGAAGAATTACAAATATAGTTAATATATACTCTGCTAACAGTGAGTGTCCCCTGTCCCCTACTGTTAACATCTTATATATCTTATTTATCAAAACTAAGAAATTAGTATTAATACATAACTATTAACTTGACTCAGAATTTATCCAGATTTCATAGATTTTTGCCTATACTTTTTCTCTCTTCCTCCCTCCCTCCCTCCCCTTTCTTTCTTTCTTTCTTTCTTTCTTTCTTTCTTTCTTTCTTTCTTTCTTTCTTTCTTTCTTGGTGCTACTGGGGTTCCTGGATGCCCTTCTACTTCCGGGCTACACTCCCAGACCTATTTTTATATTTTTATTTGGAAACAGGGTCTCTTAAGCCAGCGAGGCTGGCTTTGAACCTGTGCGATCCTCCTGTTTCCGCCTCCCAAGCGTGCACCACCACGGCCGGCTACTTTTTCTATTTCTGAGTGCTGAATATGCTGATGTGGAACCAGGATACACCAATGCATTCAGTGGAATAAAGCTTTTAAATGCAGAAAATAAAGTACAAAGTACTACAAAATAAACCAAATGTGTTAAAAGATAATTATAAAAATAACAAAAATAATATAAAGAATGTGTGAGTCAGCCATGGTGGCGTATGCTTGTAATCCCCGTATTTGGGAGGCTGAGACAGGAGGATCGCACAGGTTCGAAGCCAGCCTCAGCTACTTAGTGAGGCTCTTAGCAACTTAGTGAGACCCTGTTTCCAAATAAAGTATAAAATAGGTCTGGGAGTATAGCCCGGAGGTAGAAAGCTCCTGGGTTCCACTCCAATACCACCAAAAAAAAAAAAAGAAAGAAATTGTGATATCATTTATGTAATTTTTATTAATATACTAAAATATAAAAGTACATTTAAAATACAGGAAAAAGAGCCAGGCATGGTAGCACAAGCTTGTAATCCAGTACTCAGGAGGCTGAGACAGGAGGATTTGCAAGTTCAAAGCCAGACTCAGCAACTTAGTGAGGCTCTTCAGTAGCTTGGTGAGACCCTGTTTCCAAATAATAAAAAAGGGCTGGGGATGTAGCTCAGAAGTAGAATGCCCATGAATTCAATTCCCTGTACCACACACACACACACACACACACGCATGCATGCACACACACACACACAATAATAATAATATAAAGTACAGAAAAGTTTTATTTTTAAAAGACAATGTAAAAGTGGTTGTGGCTTAGCTTGAATTGAACAGTAAATGGAGGATGGTTTTTTGCTTTCTTCTTTCCCTTATTAATTAACCGGCAATGCTACATTAGGAATAAACTAGGATGGATGGATGTCTAGGGCACCTTTTTACAGTGAACACCTATAGCTTCACTGGTGGCTCAACTTCTACCAGATGCAGAGTTGCTTGGCGATGGGTCAGCAATATTGCACAGGACTTTTTAGGCAGGAAGGTTGGGTTCTGGTGGAAAATTTAATAATATCCCTAATTTCAAAGTAGTTTTCTCTAAATTATATTTATCAGTAACTGTAACAACCAATTTCCATTATAAAAATTTCTGTGATTTCTTCTGTAGGAAGTCTAAAACTACTGATAATGCGATTTATAGCCTGCATTCATCATGAAGTGAAATGCTAATTTTAAGTTAGAGATTAGTGACACTAAAGATATAATTCTTTTCCAACTAAGTTCACAGATTCTTTGAATTCTATCCAGATCTAGATTAGAAACTCCTAGAAGGTGGTTGGGGAAGTAGTTCAATGGTAGAGCCTTTGCCTAACACACACAAGGCCCTGGGTTCTATCCCCAGTACCGCCAATCAACAAAAATAACTCCCAAAAGATCAATTAAGTAACCTCTAGCTTGAAGTAAATCCAAAATCTTTTCTGCTTAAGATAGCCCGAAGAAGAATTAAGTCAACATCTTAAAATGTGAGGATTTCATATAAGTATCCAAGTTTCAGATTCCCTTGAAAAAAAAAGATAATTTTTTTTATCACTGTGCTTACCTTACAACATGGCAACTACTAAAGATGGGTAAAGGTCCATCCTGCATTCATAGGTGGTGTGAAATGGCTAATATGTTGTCATCTTTTATGTCCCCAGCACTGAGCCAAGGGTCAGTTGTCATTAACTATCTTTCACGTCCTATGATTATTTTTTAACACTTGCCTCAGTTCCCTTGCTTATTTTACTTGCCTGTTCCCATTGGAGTGTGTTTGTGGTCTCTTATCTGAGCATTTGGAAGAGGAGAAATTACTCCCATGTTTTGAAACAGCTTGTGTATTGGGTGTAACACTGGCTGCGAGCTTTATAACACAGAGTTATAAAGCTGGTGTACAATTCTTGACAATGTCCATAACTGTTCTCTCAACAATGCACAGAAGGCATTTATCACTTCTGGGCCTTAGTGTTTCCAATATGAACAACAACAAAAACCTGAGGGTTTATAAGCTCTTTTCCACCTCTGATATTTCTCTACTTCAGATTCTCCACTACTTGGAGGCCCGGACCATGTCTTGTGCAAGTACGCAGCTGGTTGAAGCAGAAAGCGCAACACCCGAAACTCAGTTGCTCAGTAAATAACAGACGGAGAGCACGTTAAAGTAGAAAGAATCAAGGAAGTTGGAAAGGTGCCATATGTATTTTTAAACAGAAGTTTTAAGAAAGAGAAGGGGATTAAGATTTTTTGAGTACCTACTATTTTCTAGGCACTGTGCTAACTTATTTAAGTACAACATTTTGTCCCAGTGGAAGTTTTCAAGTTCCATCTCCTGCACCTATATTTAGTTCCCATTAGGTTTTCCAAATTTGTCAATTTTATTGGCCCATGACCCTTCCCTTTCCTTGTATTGCTGTTAATTCTGCCAATAATGATGTCCCATCTCCTTGGAACACTCCCTATCACCAAGGGAACATGCCAGTCTTTTTAGACTCTCATCTAGGAATATGAGGATCAACACAAGAATACAAGCTTCCCAGTATCCTTACAAAAAAAAGTCCTCCCTGCCCTCCTGCTTTGGGAGTTGCTGGGGATAGAACCCAGGGCCTTATGTATTCTAGACAAGTACTCTTCCACTGAGCTACCTACCCAGCTCCCCTCATCCTTGTAAGATAGAATCAGTTTCTACCACTTGAAGCCAAAATATATTATCAGATAATTACAAAGGAGTGCACAAGCATCATATAGGTTTTATCTGATATAGTTCTATTTCCTAAAAGAGCACATAGATTTTTTTTTCATGTTCCTTTAACACATGTTCATTTTAACACAGAGGTAACAAGAAAAGAGGCAACTTTCATAATTCAGGATTATATCCCAGAACCTCACTGGAGAAGCAGCTAGGTGGCTGGACTATGTTAGAAAGGAGGTGTAATTAATTTAAGCCCTTGCCAGGAGACAAGACCATCCTTCCACCTTGCTGAAGTCTGAAAGAAACAAATAGAAGTGTCCCTGAGAGTCCCCATGAATCACCAGCTCCTGTTTGGAACTCATACTTCTTTCTTCTGTCGTTTCTTTCAGGAGTTTGGCTTTAGGAATAAGACAAACAAGGGCTTATTGTGTGTATGTGTGTACATATATACACATATATGTTTGATATATACATGTATGTTTATATATACACATATAAAATATACATATAAATATACATTTTATACATATCATTATACTGTGAGATGATAAGCCATTGTTTCTCTCATATATACTTATTTATGGGCTTCTGAGTTTAGGGATGGAGTCACTTTCCTTGGTTCCTTCTGAGCTGGTCTTCTATAATAAGTACAGGGAAGTCTTTAAGGTCTTTGACGTCTTTTGGAGAGGGGAAGGCAGGCCCAGGAGCACCTTCATGATTTTAGAGTGAGAGCAAGGGCAGTTAGCTACGAAGTTTTATCAACATCCATGCTTAGTGTAGAGAGAACAGGAGACCTGAAAGGACATTTTTTTGTCTTAAGAAGAGATAATTTGGATAGTATTTTTTCAATTTTGAATAAGACCTTTTTCTTGTATTGATAAAATTCTCCTTATGTTTCATTTAATGTCTGATTCAAGTGTTGCTAGAGGACCATAGCCAAGATTGAAAAAAAAGGGAAAAAAGTCCTTATCTTTCTAAATCTTAGGAATGATGAAGGAGGTCACTTGAGCAGATGGAATAGAAGCCCAAAGGGGTGTGGAAACTCATAGAAGCAAGAAAGAAGAAATCACAAGGGAAACTAGAAAATATCTTGAGATAAATGAAAAAATACAGCACACAGATACCAACACTTATAAAATGTAGCAGAGTAGTAAGCATCAAAAAAGCACATCTTTTTTTTTTAAATCAATCTCAAATCAACAATCTAGTTTTATGCCACAAGGAACTGAAATAAAATAAAACAAATTTAAAGTTAGAAAAAGAAAGAAAAAAAGTAGTTTTCCCTTGTCCATGGAGGAGGTGTTCCAAGAACTTCAGTGGATACCTGAAATTGTGAATAATACCAAAGCCTATATATACTGTTTTTTTCTTACAAACACATAAGTATAGTAAAGTTTAACTACAACTTGGGCACATTAACTTATTAACAAGAACTAGATAGAGCAATTATAATACTATATTGTAATAAAATTATAGCCCAATGGAAGAGAGAAAAAGACATAAAAGACAAGGCAAAATACAGATGTATAAATAACTCTAAATGCATTACTAATTTCAACAATATATAAAAATTAAATTTATTCATTAAAAGGTAGAGACTCTAAGGCTGGATTAAAATAAATTTTAAAATGCAGTTATTTTCTTTTTTATGGTACTAGAGATTGAACTCAGGGGCATTCTACCCCTGAACTATACCCTCAGCCCTATTTTTTATTCTTTATTTTGAAACAGGGTCTTATTAAGTTGCAGAGGGCCTCACTAAGTAGGCTGAGGCTGGCCACAAACCTACAATCCTCCTTTCTCAGCCTCCCAAGTACTGGGATTACAAGCATGCGCTACCATGTCCAGCTTAAAATTCATTTGTTTTCTATTTACAAGAGATAAACCTAAAATGTAAGAGTGGAATGGTTTAGTATACGTTTCTAGACAAATATTATCCAAACAGCAATATAAATACATTAGTATAAGCCGGGCGTGGTGGCGCACACTTGTAATCCCCGTGCTTGGGAGGCAGAGACAGGAGGATCGCACAGGTTCGAAGCCAGCCGCGCGCGCTGGCTTAGGAGACCCTGTTTCCAAATTAAAAAAAAAAAAAGTAAAAATAGGTCTGGGAGTGTAGCCCGGAAGTAGAAGGGCTTCCAAGAACCCCAGTACCACCAAAATAATAATAATAATAATAAAAAATTAATACATTACTATATGTTCATAGCTATGAGTAATAGAGGCCTTTTGAGGTACAATATGAAGAGCTAAATTTAAAAACCTTTAGAGAGAAAATATAGGGGAACATCTTCACTGCATCAAGGAAGGGAAAGATTTCTAACACCGTATAAAAAAGCATAAAATATATGAAATAAGACTGATGGATATGTCTACATCAAAAATAAAAACTTTTGATCCTAGAATGGTGGATGCAATGATATTAAAGAATTGGCAAGTTACCGAGCAAGGTGGTGATCATCTATATTCCCATTACTTGGTAGGCTGAAGCAGGAGGGTTGCAAGTTCAAGGCCAGCCTCATCAACTTAGCAAGACTCTCAGTAACTTAAAAAGACTCTGTTCAAAATAAATAATAGAAAATGTTGTAGAAAGTGTAGCTCAGAGGTAGAATGCTCTTGGGTTCAATTCCTAGTAGAAAAACGGAACTTTTATATATTAATAGGCATAATAACAAGGGTAGAAACATTAGTTTAGTCATTGACTGGGAAAATATTTACAATGCATTCCCCTGACAAAAGCTCAATACTTTTACAATGGACATGAAAAAAATAAACAAGTCAATATAAAAATGGGAAAAACAGTGGATAGCAAATTCACAGAAGACTCTCAAATGACCAATGCATGAAAAGATACACAATCTCACTAGCTATTAAAAATGCGAAATTAAACCATGAGATGCCCAATTACAACTATTAGATTGTTGAACATTTTAGGTGATGGATGATGGTTGCAAATTGATTTTACTCTTCAAAGAACAAATTAATAATGCCTTTATTTTTTTTTACCAAGATTGAGCCACAGGGACTGGATTTGCCTTTTGCCTAAAATAATCTGTAAAAGGAGACAAAACACAGAAAATAGGAGACACAGGACACGAAGCAGTATACAACAGTGATCCCCGAAAGACAGGAAAGCTGGGCAAGTCTTGCGATTGTCCCACCTTGCCACCTGGTAATTTCCATTCTCTGAGGTGGACTCTTAAGCCGTGCAGAACAGATAGAGTTGGGAGTCCACAGGAAACAGTGGGGTTATATTTCACGGGATAGTATAGGAGGGGAAGCTGCAGAGGATGAGAGAGGCTGAGAGGTCTGTCGATGGCTCCCCTCAACCTAAAGCTGAATACTGATCAGCGCATTTATTTAAGGAACTATTTGAGACAGGAGGAAAACAACTGGAAGAATTATTGAAAGCATTCATATAAATACGGGGAATAATTTATATCACTAGCCAGAGTAGAAAACCCTTGTAATTCACAAAATATCAGGCAGAGTAATTGAGAGTAATCAATAGTGGAGAAAAATTAGCCCTTGGACTAAAGGTTGCTCTGGTCCCACCTAACAAAGCTTCAAAGCAAGTCTTAAAAGGATAAAAATGTTTTGAAGTAGCTTAACTGAGTCCCAGAATAGAGCTCCAGCATATTTATAGGAAGAAAATTATCTGCCAGACTTCCAGCTGTGCACACCTTGCAACTTCCCTTTAAGGCAACTAATCCTTTAAGATGCACGTGGAGATGTGCACTTATTTATTGCAGTAATTGAGAACATTTAGAAGGAATTCAAGGGTCCATCAATAGGGCCATGCATAATTAAAATGAAATATATTCACACAATGGGATATTATAGTTCATTAACAAATAACTGAATCTATACATATCACCATATTCAAATCTCAAAACACTGTAGGCTTTTAAAAAAGTTAAGTTAAGAGAATATGTGCAACATGATACTATTTTTGTATATTACCAGCTAAGATAGATATATTGAGTGCATGTGTATGCCATGCACTGTTTAAGAAACTTGGATATATTATCTTATTTAACTCACCAAACTTTATCTTATAGATGATAAAACTGAGGTACAGGAGCAGTAATTAGAGAAGCTAATTATTTTTTTTTTCTGGTCCCAGAACCCTGCTATCAAGCTCCATGTCTCTTACATATTAAAACAATACATACCAATGTCAGGATTAACTGAGGTGATTGTTTCTGAATATAGGGCCAGGGAAAGCTAGGGATCCAGATTCTTGTAATTTAAATTTCTTATTTAAAAATGAAAGCAAATCTGACAACAGATTAACATTGGTTAAGTCGAAGTGGTAAATTCTGAGTATAACTTGTTTTTTTATACTCTTAAATAAGTTTGAATTATTTTACACTGAAATTTCTTTTAAAAAATTCTTAGGGAAAGGATGGGAAAATCCATAGTGACCAAATTTGCTTCCCAGGGTAGTAAGAAAAGCAGACCTGAAACCTTTTTCTTTTTTTTATGACTTATGGTTTTTATTTTTTAATTTATTTATTTTTATGTGGAACATATTAAAAATGGCATACATTCAGACTGTGCTTGGTGCCCTCTCCCTCCATCCCACTTCCCCATCTCCCCTTCTAGCAATGAGTGTCCAGGTTAACAATGCTACATTCATACTTTTACATATATTCAGATGTAGCTCCTCCATTAATCAACCTCAGCCTTTTTCCTCTCCTATCTTTCTATTCTAGCTTTGCTGAGGTTTCCCCTCCATTATCTGGAATCTCTCTGGTATTTCTACTACTCCCAAGTTTGGGCATATTAGAGAGAACATATGTCTCTTTTCTTTCTGTGCCTGGCTGGTCTCACTTAACATAATGTTCTCCAGATCTTTCCATCTTCTTGCGAATGACATGATTTTCTTCTTCTTTATAGCTGAGTAGAATTCTATTGTGTGCATTTCCCATAATTTTGCAATCCATTCATCTGTTGATGAAGCTCTTGACTGGTTCCATATTTTGGCTATTGTGAATTGTGCCGCTATGAACATGAGTATGCATATGTTACTGTAGTTCTCTGATTTCAACCTGTTTGGACAAATACCCAGGAGTGGTATAGCCAGATCAAATGGTGGATCTATTCCCAGTTTTCTAAGGAATCTCCACACAGATCTCCATAGTGGCTGAACTAGTTTGCACTCCCACCAACAGTGTAAAAGAGTTCCTCTTTCCCCACATCCTCTCCAGCATTTGTTGTTATTTGATTTCTTTATTCTTGCCACTCTGATTGGAATTAGGTGGAATCTCAGTGTAGTTTTGATTTGCATCTCCCTGATGGCTAATGATGTTGAACATCTTTTCATGTATCTATTGGCCATTTGTGTCTCTTCTTTTGTGAAGTGTCTATTCAGTTCAGTTGCCCATTTCTTGATTGTCTTATTTGTTTTGCTAGTGTAGATTTCTTATCATTTAAAGATCTCTCTGGTGAATTGTAGTTGTTTGTAATGGGGGCAACTTGAAGAGAAAAGGCCAGACCTGAGCCCTCCTCTTTATGACTCCAATCTCATGCCTGAAAAATGTAACCGAAATGGAAAGGATAAGAGGGCTGAGAAAAATCCAGATTCAATGGCCCTGACTCTAGACAGAAGAGGAGACATACAGGAGTGGCCCTTTTCAGGTAGAGCTGTGACCTTCCTAATGGGCCACCCCATTACCCTCCAGGAGAGAAGAAACTTCCCAGAGAATGTTTTCATGCTTCCTGGCCCATCCCACTGGGGAGAAGGGTCCTTTATTCACACCATGCACCTGGAGAAACTGCTTACAGACCAGCCACTGTCTTCTCCCCACATCTCTTGCACCCACGGGCACTGCCCATTTCCAACAGAGTAAGGCCAGGGCTGTGATTGAGAAGGCTTGCCAGAGACCAGGCTGCATTCTCCCATTCTTTGCATAGCTAGCTGGCTTTTTGGGCTGAGTAAATCCATGGGGTTTAGATATTAATATATAAAGGAGGAGTCCAGGCACAGCGACCCATATCCGTAAGCCCAGTACTTTGGAGGCTGAGACAGAAAGATCACAGGTTTCAGCCAGAACTGTGTGGTAACTTAGAGAGAACCTGTTTCAAAATAAAGTAGGACTACAGGTGTAGCTCAGTGGTAGAATATCTCTGGGTTCAATCCCCAGTATCACACACACACACACACACACACACACACACACACACACACCAAAAAGAGAGGCCTCAGTAGAAAGAGAGGGGCTTTTTTACATTAGCCAAGCCTTAAAATATTAAAGAAACTAAAAGTGACTCTATTTTGCATATCCAGCCATGAAGTAGCATATGTTGGGTGTAGACAGGATCGACTTTGTGGGACAGCTCGGTCAAACATCGCCACCAGCAGTTAGTCTGGGCAGAGTGGTTCTGCTACAATAAAGGACTTCGAGAAGGCCCTGAAGGCCCACACGAGTATTGATCAAGCCTTTACTTTGTGTCTTTTGATATTGACTCTCTAAATTTCTCAGTTCTTGGGGAGCAAAACGGTTGGGGGTAGGAGGTAGGCAAGCCTGAATAAGAAAAGCAGTGGTGGATTACAAAAAGGCATGAAGGGGTTAAGCCTGTTGGTAATAAAAAATACATATGGCCATGCCATCCTCATCTAACATGTTGTGGCTATGAAGCTGGAGCAGTAGGACCAGGTAAAGCCCTAACAGATAGAAGGTAACTGAGAGCACCTGCTTCTTGGCCACTTTGAGATAAAACCTTGATGGCAGTCAACTCCATTTTATGATATTTAGTCAGGAAGTATCCGTGGGAAGGCTCCGCAGTGGAAAGGTTGTTGGCTGGATGGCTTTCACGGTACCAGCCAACACTATTGAACGCCTACCAGCTGGAGGCTCCATGCTAGTATACGAGCAAGCCCTAGATGCTTCAGACAAAAATCTCACCATCTAGAGGAGCTGCCATAGCTCACTAAATAACTGAGCTCCTTTTAGTTTTAAGATTCAGGAACAGAGGTGGCTTTGGGTGAGCATCAAGAATAGTGTTCTCTAATTTGATTTTCCTGCATACGATTCTTAGGTCAGTGTAAAAACCTGTGTAAAAGCTATAATTATTTTATTAGAGGTGGGGATAGGTGTTGAGATGAATCTATGTGTGAATATGTATGTGTGGGGAGTTCCCTGGGATTCCTGCACAGGCCTGCCAAGGGTTTGGGGATTGGAAGTGACTGAACATTGTGAATTGATTTATAAGGCATCTGTACTTTGGCTGAAGGCATCTGTACTTTGGAAGAGGAGACAGGCTTGGAGTTTTGACAGATAAGAACATGGGTGTAGAAAGGACAGTGCTTGGCTTCTCACTGAGCTGTATGGGAGGGAGGGAAGCTCCTGGCAGTAGCTATAGGAGGTGTTCCTCTCAGATGTGGGGGGAATTGGAGTACACCAATGTGCCACTTTATTATCTTGGAGCCCCCAATGGCATAGCAGCAAGGATAGAAAACTGGGAAAAGAGAAGGCACCTGGGTGGAGCCCTAAGCGGGAAAAGGTTCATCTTAAACTGTAGGGAGCCCCTCTTCCCCCTACCTACCAGGGGCCCATAGACACTTCATGAGGCAAGAGGTCTTTGGGTGCTGCCCAAAAGGATAATTTTGTGGCAGTAAAAATAGCATGTGTCTGGAAAGAATTTAGGGTTTCCCTTGTTGACAAACTGGAATTGAAGGCATCTCTGGGATCCCCTTTTGTCAGGGAATTTTATTCTGTAGCAGCTCCTTGACTTGAAGACATCAAGGGTCTGAGAGACCCTCTTCTAAGGCCATTTGTTTCCATCTGACCAAAATTATCCAGGCGTGTGTGTATGTGCGCATGCGCGCGCGCACACACACACACACACACACACACACACACACACACACACAGAGCTTTGGAGTCAAAGGAACCAGACATCATGACCCGGCAACATTTTTTTATAGTTCTGTGGCTTTGGGCAAAGCTTTCCCCTTCTCTGAGCCAAAGTTCCCTCATGCATAAAATGAGGACATCCTAAACAAAGTATTGAGGTAAGGATGAAGTGAGACGAGGTATACAGAATATGCAGCAGAGTGGCTGCCACAAAGTAAGGTGCTTAGTAAGTGCTAAGTCCTTTCCAGTTCCCTTTCACTTATTTGAAGTCAAGCAACCACATCAGTTAAAGGCAGATAGGATCAGATTCCCCCTGCCCCGGAATTCTTGATTGGATGATGGGTCCTTAATTTCAGGATCCCCTGATGCAGAACATGGGCTGGATCTGACCCTGTGCTCCTACCTGCCACCCCTCAGCATCCCAGGTCTGTTCTATAGCTGTGGCTTCTTTGATGTTCTTTGGATCTCAAAAATGTCTGTTTCTGGTCAAGCCTCCCAATTCAACTAGCTGCCTGGGGCTGCCAGCATAGAAGCTTGTATTTGTCAAGTGACAGCTTTAATGAAAAATGAGGTGCAGAGTCACAGGCATTAAGGAAGTAACTGAGCTTTCTCAGCTACCCTGCACTGCGAAAACCAGCTCTGTGCAGCCAAGCTTAGAGAGATGGATTTCTTTAAGACTGTGATCCTGCTCTGGTATTTTATCTCTGGATGCCAATACCAAACTGTACTCTGCTCTGCCACGAGCCATAGTTGGAATGGAGTTCAGAAGATTTCTCCTGTGCAGTTACTTCTGTGCTGTCCAGAAATGGCTTCATTGTTGCTTTAGTTCAGGACAGACGGTGTGATATGCCAGCCAGCCTTTGATATGGCTGGCAGCATGATGCATTCAGATCCAGGTGCTCTCTACTGAAAGAAACTGGAATGATGGCAAAGGTGAACCTTGGGCCTTCACTCTCCTATTGTAGTGAAGGTGGTTCAAGAGACAGGAGCTGGGGGAAGCCCAAAGCAGTGGGAGAGGAGGAAGAGGCAGACATCCCTGGGGGCGATACAAGTTCATACCTGGAGGCACCTTTGGGTTCTCTTAACCTTGGCTTTGTTTGGTCACCCAGAGTAATCGGATCCTGGAAGAACAAGTCAGAGTAACTCACAGGAAGCCAAGTACGGGCCAGCTATGCTTCATTAGCTTGTTAATGAAGGACCAGGACCAGTGACAGGAACAAAGGCGCTCAGAAGGCCAAGTATAAATCAGAAGGACATTTGGTGAGTGCAAAGTTAGAGCAAAGCGAATTGTTTGTCTAGGCTGTAATAAGAATCCAGACCATTTCCCTTCTCCTTTTTCCTTCTGTCTTGCCCTCCCTTCTTCCCTCTCTCTGTTTGGGACTTAATGGGCTTTTTATCATGATATCAGCTATGTATCACTGTGAATATACAGCTAACCATTTCCATCCCTGGAAGCTCAGATGCAATCTAAGGGGAGGAGGAGGGGATAGAAGCTCCCAGACAATACAGAATGCAAGTGTGAACAGTGGCTTCTTCACCATCAAAGCAGGCAGGCTCAGGGGGCTGCGGTGAGCATTCACTGAGGTAATGTGTACCAGGTCAGTGATAGCACAGCGTATGACTCGTAAGCTTTCAATACAGGTTGGTGAGAAGGTAGCCGAGGTGGGCTGTGTTCTCCAGGAAATCAGGGAATGTTTCCATGCTGGTATGTGGAGGATGAAGGAGACGAGATGGGGTGGGATGCTCCATGCCGTCTTAGTAAATGACAAGAGGTGATGAAGTAGAAGTGAGAAAGGAGGATGGTTTAGGAATAAGACACAGACAGTGATATGCGGACTCTGAAGGAACAATGGAAGCCTCTGGTTATTCAGAAATGTTACATTTTTAATGGCACAGAGCATGGATTAAATCATTTGTTGAAAGATATAGCAGGAGGCATTTCTCGCAGGGCCAGGTGTCAGATGATGTGGGCCCATGCTAGCATTTTTGTGTGTGTATGTGTGTGGTACTTGGATTTCTGGAAGCCCTTCTACCTCTGGGCTACACTCCCAGACCTATTTTTTTTTATATTTTTTTATTTGGAAACAAGGTCTCTTAAGCCAGCGCGGCTGGCTTCGAACCTGTGGGATCCTCCTGTCTCCACCTCCCAAACACGGGGATTACAAGCATGTGCCACCACGCCCGGCCATGCTAGCATTTTTATGAATGGGGATGCAAGAAAGAGGATAGATTTGTGGGTCATGAAGAAGAAGCATTGTCAGAAAACAATTACTGATAGAACTCTGGAGGGGAAGAAAAAGGAATGGTTGACTATGTTGGGCAAGTGGAGGGAAGAGGGTCTCTTTAGCTAAAGCTGAGCATGGAGAGAGGAGGAGGAAGCAGGAGGGGAAGGAGATTTCCCTTTGTATCAGGGTGCTGATGCTTGTGGGACATCCAGTTGGAGATGGATACTGCAAGCCCTGGTCATGGAAGGAAATGGATGAAGAACTTTAAACAGTTGAGGTGTTCTGAGAGGAAGAAGGCTGAGGAAGGAGCAGTGCAGAGAGGCCAGGAAGGTAGATGAGGGAGCAGGTGTGATTCTTTGCACCCAGGGCACCAAGGGGCAAGGGAAAAGAAAACAAAGAGGAAACTTAGCCAACTTCGCTTTCCTAAAATTCCTCACTCAGCCGTAAAAGTTTTGTCAGCTGCAGGATAGCTTCTCTATCCTATTGCCCGGCCCAGTAAGTGTTTTAAGTAAAGGCCAAACAGTGAGATGGAACAATTTTCAGCCTGACAGCGAGTGTTCCTTCAGGCCCATAATTAAGATTTTAGAAGCTCCTTCATCTATCCAGGAACACACTGACCTCTTTTTAGGTGGATGGTTTCCATGGAAACGAATCTCATCAACTTGTTGATCATCTCTCTCCGTGCTAATGTTGCCAAGATCTGACCCTGTCTTCTCATTCTGGCCCTGATCCTTATAGGGATGAGAGGTGGTTGATAGTAAAGTTTGGCCATCTCTTTTACATCATGTGTATGGCTTTGTGGAGTACGGAAAATATGATCTCTACATAGACATCCTCTAAGAAGGCAGTGTAGCTGCTTTTATCCTGCCCACTCCACCTTTGAGGAGAAATGGGAAAGGGTCGGCAAATTATTTAAATGCTCTGAACTTTCCTGTCTTCATCTATAGAATGAACATAAATATAAATATACCTATAAATCTTAATTCATAGAGCTATTGGGGGATTAAGTGAAGTGAGTTTTTTTAAATATTAGAAAAGTGTTTGTTTTGTGTAGACAGTGATTTTTAAGGTGACTAACTCAAGGTTTCTATGATTTCCATACGTTGTGGCATTGTACAGTTTTGTTTTTTGATATTTTTAATTGTTGTTTTGGTCTCAGGATTATTTTGCCCAATAATTCCTTCAGCATAATGTGCTTCAGGTTGCCTTAAGTATTAGTAATTATTCTTTTACATGATCAATTAGTGTTATACTACCAGACTATACCAAAGTTGTTCATCCATTATCCTATTTAGAGTGATCTAAGCTATCTCTACTTTGGAAGAATTTTTTCCATGTACTTGGATTGTTTATTTTATTTCATCTGAGTATTTATATGGTTGGATTTGGCCCATATTAAATGTTGTATTGTCTCAATAATGAATAATCTAGGGCTTAAAATACGTCATTTTCTATTATGTCTATAATAATTCATCTTATTAATATTACATCAGTTTATGTAAATGTAGATCACTGAACCCATCTCTAAATGAGGTGATATATTATTCTCTCCCCATTTTTGTGGTGCTAGGGATTGAACTCAAGGGCATTCTACCTCTGAGATACACATCTAACCCGATTTTATTTTTTTGTTTGTAAACAGGCTCTGAGAGTCTCACTAAGTTGATGAGGGTGTATTTGAACCTCTGATCATCCCAGTCTTAGCCTCCCAACTACTAGGATTACATGTGTAAGCCACCATGCCTGGCTAGTGAGGTGAGATATTAAAAGTAGAGCAGCGAGCCACAACCTGCCATTGTTGGGATCGTCATTGTTGCTGATTAAACATGCACTAAATGTGTGAGTTAAATTGAAGAAATTAATATAAGCATTATATCTTAACATTCAGGAGATGGAACTTTCTTCATTTATTCTAGTTCTTTTACATCCTGGAATTAAATTTACCCATATATTATGAGGTGACTAACAGAGGGTTTCTATGACTTCTATACAATGTGGCATTACCCAATTTTTAAAGTTTTTTGGTTTTTTAAAAAATTTGCAACTTTAAACAAGTCACAATTTACTTGTTATTTTATGATTAATAATGGTTAACATTTATTGGAGCCTTCCCTTGGCCAGGTACAAAAGGCACATCATTTATGTTGTTTTTACAAGACGACTTTGAAGAAGGCACTTTTATAAGCATCCCTTCACTGAAACTCCTGGATTTTAATGACCTGTCCTGGTTCTCTTCATCTAAGACACTGAGGAAGGATATGAATCTCAGAGCTAAGATTTCTAATCCTCCCTGTCATGTTATACTGAGATGAATAAGGTATGGCATTTGCCTCCAGCTGGCTCATGGTCTAGTAGAAGAATGGGACTTTTTCTTTGTTGGTTTCCTCAATGTTTATTGTTTTTATTTCTTTCAGAATAAGTTTTTTAATATATTTTTATTGGTGCATTGTAATCATATATCACATTGGAATACAAGACTTGAGAGGATATACAAGCACACATCATCCAATCAGCCCTCATCCAGCCCCATCCCATTCCCTCCCCCTCCCTCCATCCCATGCTTGTTTGGTGATTAACTTTGATACATTTGTTTATGTACCTCCTGTGTTTTAAAGAGGCTCCATCTTCCCCTATTTCATACCCTCTGATTGGTCACCTTAGTTGCTTCACTACAGGGCCCTTTCTATAGCTCGACCTCTTCCTCTTGCCCCTTTCCTCCTAGTTTTTGCTGCTTAGGGGAAGCATCTGATTTTTATTTTCTGTGATATTTCTCTGTGCATGCCATGTTGCAAGTACCGATCCCACTCTTGACGGCCCCAGTAATGGCCTGGCTACCCGGTGGACTGATCCAGACCTCGCTGGCTTAAGCAGCGGCCTTGCCTCATGGGAGGCCCCAATTCTGGTCTCGCTGGCCCCCACACTGGCCTAACCCCTCAGCTGGCTCCAATCCCGGCCTCGCTGGACCCAGCACCAGCCTAGCCTCAAGGCAGGCTCCGATACCTGCCTCGGAGGACTCAGTAGCGGCCTTGCCTCACGGAAGGCTCCGTTGTCGGCCGCTGGCCCAGGCACCAGCCTAACCCCTCAGCAGGCTCTGATCCGGCCTCTGAGGCCCCAGTAGCGGCCTTGCCTCACGGCAGGCTCCAATCCTGGCCTTGCTGGCCCTGGCATCGGCCTAACCCCTCAGCAGGCTCTTATCCCGGCCTTGGAGGGCCCAGCATCGGCCTTGCCTCACGGCATGCTGTGATGCTGGCCATTGGCTCCGGCACCGGCCTAATCCCTTGGCAGGCTCTTATCCTGGCCTCGGAGGCCCCAGCACCAGCCTTGCCTCACGGCAGGCTCCAATGCCGGCCTCAGAGACCCCAGCACCAGCCTTGCCTCATGGTAAGCTCCAATCCCGGCCTTGCTGGCCCCAGCACCGGCCTAACCCCTCGGCAGGCTCTGATCCTGGCCTTGCTGGCCCTGGCATCGGCCTAACCCCTCAGCAGGCTCTTATCCCGGCCTTGGAGGGCCCAGCATCGGCCTTGCCTCACGGCATGCTGTGATGCCGGCCATTGGCCCCGGCACCGGCCTAATCCCTCGGCAGGCTCTTATCCTGGCCTCGGAGGCCCCAGCACCGGCCTTGCCTCACGGCAGGCTCCAATGCCGGCCTCAGAGGCCCCAGCACCAGCCTTGCCTCATGGTAAGCTCCAATCCCGGCCTTGCTGGCCCCAGCACTGGCCTAACCCCTCGGCAGGCTATGATCCCGGCCTTGTAGGCCCCAGCACCAGCCTTGCCTCACAGCAGGCTCCGATCCCAGCTTCACTGGCCCCAGCATCGGCCTAACCCCTCAGCAGACTCCGATCCCAGCCTCAGAGGTCCCAATAGTGGCCTTGCCTCACAGCAGGCTCCGATGTCAGCCATTGGCCCCAGCACCAGCCTAAACCCTCGGCAGGCTCCAGTCCCTGCCTCGAAGGCCCCATTACCTGCCTTGCCTCATGGCAGCCTCTAATCCCAGCCTTTCTGGCACCGGCACCAGCCTAACCCCTTGGCAGGCTCTGATCCCGGCCTTGAAGGCCTCAGCACCAGCCTTGCCTCACGGCAGGCTCTGATCTCAGCCTCACTGGCCCAGCATTGGCCTAACCCCTTGGCAGGCTCCGATCCTGTCCTCGGAGGCCCCAGTAGTGGCCTTGCCTCATGGCAGGCTCCAATGCCGGCCATTGGCCCCTGCACCAGCCTAACCCCTCAGCAGGCTCTTATCCTGGCCTCGGAGGCCCCAGCACCAGTCTTGCCTCATGGCAGGCTCCGATGCTGGCCTCGCTGGCCCCAGCACTGGCCTAACCCCTCAGCAGGCTCCAATCCTGCCCTCATAGGCCTCAGTAGCAGCCTTGCCTCACAGAAGGCTCCGATGCTGGCCGCTGGCCCCGGCACCAGCCTAACCCCTCGGCAGGCTCCGATCCTGGCCTCGAAGGCCCCAGCACCAGCCTTGCCTCACAACAGGCTCCGATCCCAGCCTCACTGGCCCCAGCACCGGCCTAACCCCTCGGCATGCTCCGATCCCGGCCTCGGGGGCTCCAGCACCAGCCTTGCCTCACAGCAGGCTCCAATCCCAGCTTTGCTGTGTCCGTCTCCGGCCTCACCCCTCGGCAGGCTCCAATCAGAGCACCCTCTTCGCCCAACCATTTGTCCCACGTTCTCGAGGGTGTGTGGTGGTAGCATTCTGCCTCTGGGGTTATTATTTCAAAGGTTCCAGGTGTAATGCATCAGATCTCTGCCTTCCCTGAGTACTGGTCACTGCCATTGCCACTACCTCCACCATTTCAAATCTTTCCCAAGCTCTTTTTCCACTCTGAATGTTGTCCAGTGTTCCTAAGCTTGTGTGACAATAGCATTCGACATTTGGTGTAATTTCTCCAAAGAAATAAGGTTGGTAGGATCCGATTTCTGCTTCTCCTGAATACAAGTCTCCACCGCCATCACGGAGACCGCTTTCAACACCGCCTTTCTCCTTGGTCTCTGCTAAACTCTCTCCTCACAGGTGATGTCCAAGATTCTTAACAATATAGAGAAACAGCAGTCCTCCTTCACGGGGAATTTTTCCATAAGTTCCAGTTCATTTGGATAAGTTTTGTCTGCATCTCCAGTATCCTGGCATCTGCCACGGCCTTCTTAACCCCTCTTCGATATTTTTCTTTTTTCTTTTTCTTTTCCTTTTTTTTTTTTTTTAAATAAGAGAAGACAGTATGTATGGTTTGAGGAGGTAGTGGGATCAGGCACTCAGTAGCACTGTGACCTGGCCCGGTTTCCCCATGGGTCCAGCGTGCTCCACACTACTCTGCCTGGGGCTCAGAGTCCTGTGACCCGGGCCCCAGCTGTTCCGGGGTCTGGTGTGCTCACCCCCCCCCCCCGCGACCCCTGCTGGGACCCAGGGTCTTACTGGGCCCGGTTTCTCCAGGGGTCTGGCATGTTACATGCAGTCTGGCCCGGGGGCCCAGAGTCCTGCGACCTGGGCCCGGATTCTGGGGTCTGGCGTGCCCCGTGCCACCCCTGCCCGGGATCCAGGGTCTTACTGGGCCTGGTTTCTCCAGGGGTCTGGCGTGCTACACGCAGTCTGGCCCCGGGGCCCAGGGTCCCGTGACCCGGGTCCCAACTGTTCCAGGGTCCAGCGTGCCCCGTGCACCCCCTGTCCGGGATCCAGTGTCTTACTGGGCCCAGTCTCCAGGGGTCTCAGAATAAGTTTTGATAGTTGATATTTCCATTGAATGATGGCCTCAAAAATCATTGCAGTTGCTGTGGGATAAAATACCAGGCATGTGGGTTCCAATCTTCCAGATTCTCAAATCTGTTAGGATAGAGTTTAAATAGTTTATTCCTTATATCTTCCTTATACCTATCCTTAGTTACCTGATTTTACTGATTAGACTAGTTTTCTGTAGTTTTTTGTAATTTTTATAATTTTTAGTCATTATTAATTTTTTGTGGTACTGGGGGTGGAACCCAGGGGCTTTTCTATCTCCGGGCTATACTCCCAGACCTATTTTATACTTTTATTTGGAAACACTAAGTTGGTGAGAGCCTCACTCAGTAGCTAAGGCTGGCTTTGAACCTGTGTGATCATCCTGTCTCAGCCTCCCAAGCGCTGGGATTATAAGCATGTGCCACCACGCCCATCTACTCATTATTAATTTTGATCCATATCATTATTCTTTCCTTTTCTTTACCTCAGTTTTTGTTCTAGAATACAGAATTAAATACTTCATTCATATTTATTATTTCTTCTTTATTTTTCATTTTCTCTTTTTAATTTTTTTTGGTACATTGTAGCCATACATCTTAGTGGAGTACAAGATGGTAGAGACATACATGCACACATTACTCATTTAGCCCTTCCCCAATTCCCTTTGTATTCCCTCCCTCTCCCCTCCTTCGCATGTTTGACTTAGTGATTAACTTTGATATGTCTGTGAAGGTACATTAGGGAATTCCCTCTTTCCCCCTCTCACCCCCCTCAGTTAGGTCACCTTATTTGCTCATCTATAGCTTCTCCTTTGTCTAGAGTTCCTCCTATGACCCATTTTCTACCTAGCTTCCACATATTAGGGAGACATCCAATTTCTTACTTTTGTGACTGACTAATCTCACTTAGTATAATGTTCTCCAGTTCCATCCAGTTCCTGTGAATAACATAATTTTGTTCTTCTTTATAGCTGAGTAGAATTTAGAATTCCATTGTGTTCATATCCTATAGTTTTGTAATCCATTCATCTGTTGATGGCCACCTTGGCTAGTTCCATAGTTTGGCAATTGTGAACTGTGCAGCTATGAATATACACACACATGTATATTTGGTGGTTTGGTTTCCATTCTTTTGGGTAGATATCCAAAAGTGGTATTAGTGGATCATATGGTAAATTCATTCCCATTCTTCTGAGGATCCTCCATACTGTTTTCTAATGTGGTTGTGTTAATTTTCAATCCCACCAACAATGTATTAGGGTTCCCACTTCTCCACATCCTTGCCAGCATTTGATATTGTTTGTGTTTTTTAAAATTTTTATTTATTTTTATTATTTTTATTTTTATTTATTTATTTATTTATTTTGGTGGTACTGGGTTCCTGGAAGCCCTTCTACCTCCGGGCTATACTCCCAGACCTATTTTATATTTTTGAAACAGGGTCTCTTAAACCAGCATGGCTGGCTACAAACCTGCGCGATCCTCCTGTCTCCGCCTTCCAAGAGCGGGGATTATAAGCGTGCGCCACCACGCCTGGCTAGTTTGTGTTTTTTTTTAATGTCCAACTAGTTTTTATTTTCTAATAGAGATGATAGTAATAGAACCTTGTCTTATAGATTGTTATAAAAATATGTTATTTCTTCTTTCTAAACCTGAAACCACAGGATGTCTTGTCAACCAATAAAGTTGGAGTTTAGACACACAGAAATGTACAACTTGTTATGGTTATTTACAGGCCTTCTCATATTGAGGGATGGAGTTAGCCCTCTCAGATCTTAGGGTTTTAAGTCACCAGTTATCTACAGTGGTAAGTATCCTGGCTGCCAAGGGGATTCCCAGCCTGGCCTGATTAAGAGCAAGCCCAGCATGCTAGGTTTGGTGGCACACACCTATCCCAGTACTTGGGAGGTTGAGACAGGCATATCACAGGTTTGAGGTCAGCATTAGCACCTTAGTGAGACGCTGTTTAGAAATTTAAAAAATTAGAAAATCTGTGGTATATCTTGGAGGTAGAACACCCCTGGGTTCAATCTCTAGCAGTCCCCACCCCCCAGAAAGAAAGCAAGGTCATCAGGCTGCACCCCTGTCCTTGTAACCCAGCTCCATGACCCAACTTCCTTGAGAGGCCATGTGAGCTCCTTGACCTCCCACTTCTGAGCCTTCATTTGTGAAATGACGTTATTGACAGCACCTCCCTCATAGGTTTGTTGTGAAGATGAAATGAATGTATCTATGCAAAACACCTAAGTAGCTGGCAGGTGGGAAGTGACAGGTAAAGGTGAGCTGGCATCAGATATTGCTCACCCTTTGCTCACCTTCCTGTCTCTGTTGTCACCTGTCTGAGACTCTTGGCTACTTGACTAAGTATAGGAAATATTCTCAGAGTACCTATGAAGTTCCAGATTGTAATAAGCTGAATACCTAATGTGGAAGACAGGCACATAAAAATTATAATCACACATGTAAGTAATAGTTAATATGAATTTAAAATAATAAAATGTTAGTTATCAGGCAGAGTGTTGTATAACAGTGGAGACATAAGTGAGGTGAAAGAAGGACAGAGAAAGGCAGCTACTGTTTCCTGGGGGACAGGGGTCAAGGAAGGTTCTGGAAGAGAAGGGATGAGGTAGAGTCGCAGATGAAGAACTTGTGTCACACGGTGTGGAGCTCTAAAACAGCAGGGCTGCTCTCAGGCCCATCTTCTAGTGCCCATCTCTAGCCTCTACCTCAGAGCATCTCCCCATGTAGCTGGATTTCCTGAGGAATGTCTCCCCCTTCTTCTAAAGTCCAACCAAGCCCCACTTTCCTCAAAAGGCCTGTGCCAACCACTCCAACTCACTTGCTCCTCCCTGGCACTTACATCAAGAACCCCATACCCCAGCTCTGCATGCCAACAGTCAGCCTCCTTTAGAAAGTTGGCATTCCAAAATATGGAACCAACCCAGGTCTCCATCAACAGATTAATGGATTGCAAAACTCTGGGAAATACACACAATGGAATTCTACTCAGCCATAAAGAAGAACAAAATCATATCATTTGCAAGAAGATGGAAAGTCCTGGAGAGCATTATGTTAAGTGAGATCAGCCAAGCACAGAAGGAGAAGGTACATATGTTGCCTCTAATATGCCCAAACTAGGGAACATAGAGGATACCAGTGGTACTCCTGATAATGGAGGGGAAATACCAGCAAAGCTTGAATGGAAAGATAGGAGAGGAGGAAGGCTGAACTTGATTAATGAGGGTCTACATCCGAATATGTGTAAAATTATGAATAAGGCATGGTTACCCTGGACAATCATTGTTGGGAGGGGAGAAGGGAAAGCAGGGGTGGGGGGGGAGGGGACACCAAGGATAGTTTAAATGTATACCATTTGTGTTCAATAAAAAATTTTAAAAATTAAATAATATATGTTTTAACACTTAAAAAAAAGAAAGTTGGCATTCCATACAAAAGTAGAAGGTTTCATCCCAAGATCTCCAGTGGATGCCTCAAACTGTAGATAGTATGGAACCCTATGTACACTATATACTTTTCTATGCATACATATCATAATATTTGTAAATTAGGTACACAGTAAGAGATTAATATCAGTAAATAAAAAAATAGAACAATCATGACAATATATTGTAATAAAAGTGTTGGAATCACTAGTCTTGTCCTTTGGAGGCATTTTAATTAAAATAAAGGAGGCTGATGAACACAAGAATTCCCATATAGCATCAATGTGATAACTAATTCAGCTATTAAGAGACCAGTGGGTAGATAGTGTATACACCATGGAAACGCTGAACAAAATAATAATGCTGGGGAGCACAGGGCAGGAAGGCAATAGATTTTATCATGCAACTTCCGAATAGTATGCAATTTAAAAATTTTAAGTTATTTCTGGCATTTTCCCCTTTAATATTTTCAGACCACAGTTGACCACAGGTAACTGAAACTCAGAAAGTGAAATCACAGGTAAGGGGATGTTGCTGCTATTCTTTGTGTGGTTCCTCTTTTGATAGGTACATATTGATGGATAAAATAATTCCTCAAAACGGTTAACTACATAATGCTTCATTCTGCCGTCAAGGCTGTAGCAGCTTGTTTCCCACAGAAATTCCTATTAGTCTTTGAAGAGGAGAACAGATCAGAGTGATTGGTCTTTTCAGGGAGCACACTCTATCTTTCTTTTATACAATTCTTTTCAGGAATCTAAGAGAGCAAAAGGGACCTGGCACATGATTACAAAATGGCTGAGAGACAAGAAGGAGAGAGGGGTAGAAACCTGGCAAATACAGCCCTCGTCGCTGAAATGTCAGACTGACTGGAGTCGAGCCCATTAATCTTGTTTTATTGCAAGATTCAAAATCGCCCTGCGATGGCAGCCACAAAATTGATGGATGGGTCTCCCTGCATTCACCCAGCACCTTGGCTGCCTGGGAAACCAGATCGCAGATGAACAGCCAGAGGAAATTAAAACCACCCTTTGAGGTTTTTCCGTAAGCACCACTAGAGAAAGATGGGGCATTCATGGTCTCTGGCTGCCAAGTTGCTTACACTGGGGTTTTACTGCATTTTTAAAATAAGTAAATCAAAGAAGCAGCAATGTCAAAACTAACAGGGTAAATCCTAAGCAACCCTTTCTCCTGCGAGGGCGGGGGGAGAGTAGCCCCAACCCCGCTGCCCTGATGCTTAAGGCCACCAAGCTGTGCTCACTTGCTCTTTTTGTTAATGAAGTAAATGAAAAAATAGGAGTGTCTGGTCATTTTAATTTGTGATTATTTAATCATCAGGGAGCTGAAACCTTTCCCATATATCAGTTCTAGTTGGAAGCCATCTTTTTGTCCATAGACATTTTCCTTCTGCCCCTCGTATAATTAATGATCCAGTTCAGCAACTCCACATTAATTGTGGAGCCAGGGCATTCGGTGCTAGACCTATAGAGGTGAGTTATATATGTCATATTTCCTAATACAGTACAGGGGACAGGGAGAGAGAGAAAACAGGAGAGAAACAGAGAAATACCCCCATAATATATATTTTTTTAGGAAATATAGAGATGTCTGTATTTTTTAATGTTAAAAAATACCATCCTTCCCCTTTGGAATTACTCTTGTCATTTGCTAAATATTTGTTTCTATCATAATTTAATTTTCTATGGTCAAATGTTTTAAAAATCTCAAATCTAGCTAAAATTTATTTCTGGGTTAGATACATAAAGGTAATTAGCCTTTTTTCTAAATTACTTTTATTTTTACAAATATCAGATTGGACAATTTGTCTCTTATTTGTATTTTTATGGCTCTTTTGTTTGTATCTATTTAATCCACACACAGACACACACACACAGTATATTCTTTTTATCTTGTGCTGACACCATCCTCTTTTTATTGTTGTTAATTTATAATTAACAACAATAAAATTAATTTAGGTACATTTTAATATCTGGCAGACCTAGCACATCCCAAAATTCTCTTAAAGTCTATGCTATTTAGCCTTTCTTTAAAATACTAAAGATTTTTTAAGTTCTCAGAAAACACCCAGAAAAATCAATTTTAGAAATACTCAGTCTATAGATTTATGCAGGTAAACCAACAAGTTTATATTATAACTTTGATAGAACCATCTGAGAATGTATTTTGTTTAAACTTTGACTCAAATTTCTTTTTCTTTATTTTAAATGTCACAGGGAATACTGATAAGTTTATTATAATTTGGGTTTTTGCTATGGTTTACATGAAATTTTTAATTTATATTTGATTTGGCTATAGCCAATGTTCAGGAAGAGTACTACTTTATCATGTATAATAAATCTTGAATGTAATTAACTTATCACATTAAAAATAATTCTAGAGGTTTTCAGTTAAAATGTTTCTATAATTATATAGTCACAATATCAAAGTATAAGAGCATAAGAGTTCTGTGTCTCTTTATAATTAATATATATTTGGTATGCCTTTTCTTTCTTATGTTGTTTCTAAATTATATGAAAAAAATAGTGAGAACATTTCCTTGAATTTAGAGTGAATACTTGTACAGTCTCACCTTTAGGTACAATATTGAGAATACAGAGCTAAAGGTATTATTTTTTATTGTAACAACACCAACACAAATGCTTATCTTCACGCACGGTAGGTGGTATGATATGCCAGATTCTGTTCTATGCACTGTATGTAACTGCCACTCCAATCCTCCTGCAAAAGGACCATTTCTACTCTACAGATGGTGCCGCAGGATACAGAGAGGCTAGTGACTGTCCAGCAAAACAACAGAGAGAATATATGAATCCAGGCGTCTGACTCTGAAGATCATGCTTATAACCCATTCTAAAAGGTGTGCTTTATTAATATTTTAGAGCACATTTTATTAAGACTGTATTAAATAACTTGAATGTATAACATGTTGGCATCTATTACAGTGATTGTAAGATTTTTTTTCGCTTGGTCTAATAATGACTTAGAATAGATTTTTCACTGTTGAGGCTTTATCCTCATAATCACAAGATAAACTTTTTTGCTACAGAGAATATTCTTTTATTTCTTACTGATTTTCTTAGTATGTAACTTTTGATATTTGGAATGAGCCAGAGTTATTGGTTTAGTGTGTAGTCCTTCTAGGTTGTATGATTTCTTTTTTTTAAGTAGTTCATTGGAGTCATACATTTTAATGGGGTACAGGATGGTAGAGGCATATATGCACATAGCACTCATTTAGCCCTTTCCCAATTCCTACCCCATTCTCTCCCCCTTCCCTCCTTGGCTTAGTGATTGATGTTTGTGAATGTACATCATGTACTTTAGGAAATTTCCCTCATCCCACCTCACACCCCCCTCAGTTAGGTCACCTTATTTTCTCTTCTGTAATTTCTCTTTCTTTGTCAAGAGTTGCTCCTATAACCCTTTTCTCCCTAGCTTCCGAGTATTAGGGAGAGCATCTGATCTTTTACTTTTTGTGACTAATCTCACTTAAGATTCTAATTCTATCCATTTCCCACCAATTCTATCCATTTCCCTGTAAATGACATAATTTTGTTCTTTTTATAGCTGAGTAAAATTTCATTGAGCACATAACCCATAGTTTTGTGATCCATTGATCTGTTGATGGACATCTTGGCTGGTTCCATAGTGTGGCAATTGTAAATTGTGTACCTATGAACATAAATATGCATGCATTATTTTGAAAGTTTAGAAAAATCAACTATTAAATTAATTTGGAACAACAACAACAACAACAACAAAACAGAATAGCCAAAGTAGTTCTCAGCAATAAGAACCACACAGGAGGCATCACAATACCTGACTTCAAACTATACTTCAAAGCCATAATCATAAAAATAGCATGGTATTGGCATAAAAACAGACACATAGACCAATGGAGCAGAATAAAAGACTCAGAAATCTGCACACTTACAGTCAATTGATTTTTGACAAAGGGGCCAAAACCATACTCTTTAGATGAATCAAAGACTTGGAAATCAGACTAGAGACCTTGTAGAGAGCATAGGTCCAATACTTCAACACCTAGGCACAGGTAAAAACTTTCTCAACAAGACCCCAAAGGCAAGAACTTAAAAGGCAGGTCAATACATGGGATTGCATTAAACTGAAGAGCTTCTGTACAGCAAAGGAAACTATCAAGAACCTTACTAAGGGGCCAACATAATGGGAGAACATTTTTGCCAATTACTCTGATAAAGGACTAAAACCTAGAGTATATAGAGAACTCAAGAAATTCACAGCTAAGAAAACAAATAATCCAATCAAAAATGGGCAAGTGAACTAAATAAACACATCACAAAAGAAGAAATTTGAGTGTGATTTCTTTTTAAAGTTTTCCTTCTTTATTATATTATTTAGAGATTATCTACAAAGTCAATAAAGCTGCAAAAGTAATACAACTCCTAGAAGTAAAGAGTAGTCAATATCTTGCCAAATATGCTTCAAGGTTTGTTTGTTTGTTTTTGTGGTGTTGGGGCTTTAACTGAGGGACATCCTACAAGCTACACCTCCAGCCCTATTTTACTTTTTAGTCTGAAGCAGAGTCTTGCACATTGTGGAAGACCTCACTAAGTACCAAGGCTGGCCTCAAACGTGTGATGCTACTGTCTCAGCTTCTCAGATCCTGGGATTACAGGGATGCACCACCATGCCCAGTTTATTTTTTTTTCTTAAAAGATATGTAACTTTTGAGATAAAAATAAGTGTCTTAATTCCACTTGTGAGTATATATCCAGAAGAATAAAAAAAACAGAGACCTATAGAGATATCTTTACTGTCATATTCACAACACCATTATGCACAATAGTAAAAAGGCAGAAACAACCCAAATGACAATAGGAAAATGAATAGATAAGCAAAATGTGGTCTATGTATGCAATGAAATATTATTCATGCAGAAAAAGAAATTTTGACATTTGTGACAGCATGGTCAAAGCTTGAAGACATTATGCTAAGTGAAATAAGCCGCACAAAAGAACAAGTACTGCATGGCTTCACTTAGATGTAGTCAGTCACACATAGAAACAAAGTGCAACAGTGGTTTCCTGGGGCTGGGAGAAAGGATTGTGGGGAGTTAGTATGTAATGGGTACAGAGTTTCAATTGTGTAAGATAAAAAGTTCTGGAAATGAACAGAGTGACTATCATAAAACATGTATTTAACTCCACTCAATTGTACACTTAAAAATGATTAAAGTTATGTAATATACATATATTAAGTTATGTATAATTTAAGTTTATGTATATATGCATAATATATGTATATTACCACAGTTAAAAAAAATAAAGAAGTTCTTATGTGCTAGTAAGCTCTCCATCACTGTGACAAATATTTTGGCTCATGGTTTCAGAGCTTCTGTCTCAGGGTCCCTTGGCCCCATTGCTCCTGGACCTGTGGTGAGGGGGACACCACAGAGAAGGCTCAGGGCAGAGGAAACCCACTCACCTCATGGCAGCCAGGAAGTAAAGGAGTAAAGGAAGGGACTGGACTCCCAACATCCCTTAGGTAGAACACCTAGCTTTTCTACTAGGCCCCACTTCTTAAAAGCTCTGCCACCCCCCAGTGGCCCACAGGTTGGCCACCAAGCCTTCAACGCAGGGCCTATGGGGGCCATGCACGGTCCAAACTCTCATACCCCATTATTTTACATTTCTAATCTCATTCTCCCCTCAACAATCCAGAGGAAATGATTTCTATGAACTTCATATCTTCCATTCCATTTTGTATGTTTTTTTAAAATATAGGCACCCATGAAAGAGTTATAGTGTTCTTTTGTGTTTTCTAATATTTCCACTGAAAGTAATATACTGTATGGAACATTCTACGATTTGCCTTTATCACCACATTTTATTTATCAGTATCTCTACTGTTGTTTCAGCACTTTTCAATTATTTTTGCTGCTTCAAACAATCCTATAATGAGTGTATCTCCTTCAGAACATGTGCAAGAGATTCTTCAGAGTGCAGACTTAGAACTGAACCACTGGGTCACAGGTGAATGTTTTCAATTATCCTGGATAATGTCAATTTGCTTTGAAAGTTATTATCCAAATTTACGTTCCTATCAGTGGAGTATGAAAGCATCTATTTTACTGTAGCCTCAGCAAGAATCAATATTGACAACTAAAAAGTTATTTTTTAATAATCCAATGGGATTGAAAAATGATCTCATTATGTAATGTGTTTTCTTGATTACTAATGAGTTTGAATATATTTTCATATATTTATAAACCGTTAGTTTTTCTTATTTTAGATCATTTGATCTTTTTCCTCTATTCTTTGTGTTTAAATTCTACTGATTTTCTTTTTTTTTTTTTACTTAGTTCTTTAGATATTTTGGAGATTAGTTCTTTGACTTCACAGTTATTACATATATATTTGCAATATCTAGTCTCTTTCTTTAACATTATTTTTATAACAAAGATTTTAATTTTGTTGTAGCCCAGTTTAAAAATATTTTATAATTTTTACTTTTTGTCTTTAAGAAATAATTCACTATCCTCAGCCTATAAACACACTATTTGAGCAGGGCATGGTAATGCACACTTGTAATCCCAGAACTTGGGAGGCTGAGACAGGAGGATTGTAGGATCAAAGCCAGCCTTGACAGCTTAGCAAGGCTCTCTAAAACTTAATGAGACCCTGTTTCCAAATAAGAAATTAAAAAAAAATTCTTTTTGCCTTGACAGCATGTAGGATATTATGTTTAAATATGCCTGGGCTCCTTTCCTTTTAGAATATATTATAAATGGTTAACTTATTGCATTGTGATATTAAAATGTATTTATGAGCTCCTCTTTTGTACTTATATTCTCCTTATGGTCCAGTATATGGCCTTTTTTGCTTATAGACCAAATATATATATACTTCCAAAGAAAAATCAATCCATATTTGTGCATCAAGATTTGGTAAAGTCTATCAGGTGCACATTTTCTCCATGTCTTTATTTAATTTGCTTTTCTTGGGTCTGTCATACAAGATAATGTAAATTACCTTCCACCCAGGCACGTTTGTGTTTCATTTTACACATGTTTTCAGTTTTTTCTTCATGCATTTTCAAGTTTTATGTAATACTTTACCTTTAAATACTATGTTCTGCAGAATTAACACTGCCATTTTTTATTTGAACCTGACTGGCATATTTGGGCTCAGTAATTTCTTCTAATTTTTCAGTATCATTAAGTTGCAGAAATATATCTTATGGGCAACTCAACACTAATTTTTGAAAAGCCCACAATTTTTAAATAGATTGAGACAAGCCACTTACTCAGTTTTATTATCATTATGATATGTTGATTATCATCTCATCTTATTGTCCTCTGTATTTCTTTTGATTTTTTATTTAACTTATTCTTATTGACATAATATTTGTACATCTTTATAATGTCCTGTGTCAGTACATGTATATAATGTATATTGAACAACTCACTATACTTAGGTTATTTATGATCTCAAACATCTATCATTTCTATATGATAAAAGACATTCAAAATTTTTCTACTAGCTATTTTGAATTATATGATACTGTAGATTATAATTACCCTCTGGGTATAAAGA
The DNA here is from genome assembly GCF_963383645.1 of Muscardinus avellanarius. Taxonomy (NCBI): domain Eukaryota; kingdom Metazoa; phylum Chordata; class Mammalia; order Rodentia; family Gliridae; genus Muscardinus; species Muscardinus avellanarius. Next base: position 143,351,987 of record NC_137788.1, on the reverse strand, counting down.
ATACTTAGAACTTTTCTTTTGATCTTTAATGTATAATTTGGTAAATAATTACACAATTATTCATTCTATGTCTTAAAGTGTTTTAAAAGGTAGCTCTAACCTTTATTTATTTTTGATATTTTTATTGACAATAATCTATAGGGTACAGTGTGATATTTTGATACTTTTAAACATTGTGTACCCATCAACTTAAAACACATTTTGTAAGAGAAACATTTGTGATCAATGTATGATCCCTTCACTAATATTCTTAAAGATACAATTCTCATATTTAGGGTTTCTAAACAACTAATACTTTTTTTTTTTTGGTCCTGGGGATGGGACTCAGGAGGCATTCTACCTCTGAGCTACACCTCCAGCCCTATTTTTTCTTTGTTATCTTGAAATTAGTTCTCACTAAATTGAAGAGGGCCTCACTAAGTAGCTGAGGCTGTCCACGAATCTGTGATTCTCCTGTCTCAGCCTCCCAAGTAATGGGATTACAAGCATGCACCACCAGGTCCAGCTCAAATACAAACTTTTAAAGAATTCATTGATATAATATAACTATATATGTTAGACTCTAAGTGATACAATCATATATACACACATCTCTTGGTATGGTTCCTTTCTTTTTAAAAAATTTTTATTGGTGCATTGTAGTTATACATCTTAATGGAGTACAAGATGACAGAGGCATACATGTGCACATCATCCAATTGGCCCTTACCCAATTTCCACCCGATTCCCTCCCCCTCGACCCTTCTCATGTTTGACTCAGTGATTAGCTTTGATATGTTTGTTAATGTACACATAAACATTAGAGAATTTCCCTCTTCCCCCATTCCGTCCCCTCAGTTAGGTTGCCTTATTTGCTCATTTATCGAATCTCCTTCTTCATCTTGAGTTCCTCCTATGACCCATTTTCTCTCTAGCTTTCTCATACTAGGGAGAGCATTTGATTTCTTATTTTTTTTGTGACTGACTAATCTCACTTAGCATAATGTCCTCCAGTGCCATCCATTTCCCTGTAAATGACATAATTGTGTTTTTCTTTATGGCTGAGTAGAATTCCATTGTGTACATATCCCATAGTTTTGTAATACATTCATCTGTTGATGGACATCTTGGCTGGTTCCATAGTTTGGCAATGGTGAATTGTGCAGCTATGAACATAGATATGCATGCATTAGTTTGATAGTTTGGTTTCCATTCATTTGGGTAGATACCCAGAAAGTGGTATTGTTCATTTCCATTCTTCTGAGGATCCTTCATACTGTTTTCCAAAGTAGTTGCTCTAATTTGCAATCCTACCAACAGTGTATTAGAGTTCCCACTTCTCTACATCCTTGCCAGAATTTGTTGTTTGTATTTTGAATGATTGCCATTCTAGTTGGAGTTAGGTGAAATCTCAGGGTAATTTTGATTTGCATCTCTCTGATTGCTAGTGATATTGAGCAGTTTTTCATGCATTTATTGACCATCTGAGTTTTTTCTTTCATAAATTGTCTATTTAGTTCACTTGTCCATTTTTTATTGGGATATTTGTTTTCTTAGTGCTGAGTTTCTTGAGTTCTCTGTATATTCTAGATATTAGTCCTCTATTGGAAGGGTAGGTGGCAAAAATCTTTTCCCATTCTGTTGGCTCTTGGTTGAGGTTCTTGATAGTTTCCTTTGCTGTATAGAAGCTCTTACGTTTAATGTAATCCAACATATTGATCTGCCTTTTGGTTTCTTGTACCTTTGGGGTCTTGTTGAGAAAATTTTTACCTGTGCCTAGATGTTGCAGTATTGAACCTATGCCCTCTTCAAGGAGCCTCAAGGTCTCTGGTCTGATTTCCAATCTTTGATCCATCTTGAAATGACTCTTGTGAAGGGTGAGGAAATGGAGTTTATTTCCATTTTATGTATATGGTTAACCAGTTTTGCCAACACCATTTTTGAACAGGCTATTTTTTTCCTTGTATGTTTTTGGCAGATTTGTTTCTGAGCCTTCTCTTCTGCTCCATTGGTCTATGTTTCTGTTTTTTTGTGCCAGTACCATGCTGTTTTTATACTATGGCTTTGTCATATAGTTTAAAGTTAGGTATTGTGATTCCTCCTGCATGGTTTTTGTTGCTGAGAACTACTTTGGCTATTCTGAATGTTTTGTTATTCCAAATGAATGTAAGAACTAATTTTTCTCTGTCTATAAGGAATGACCATGGTAATTTAATGGGTGTTGCATTGAATCTGTAGATCACTTTTGGAAGTATGGCTATTTTGATATTTTTCTGCCTATCCATGAACATGGAAGATCTTTCCATCTTCTAAGGTCTTCTTCGATTACTTTTTCAATGTTTTATAATTTTCTTTGTAGAAGTCTTTTACCTCCTTGGTTAAGTTCATTCCTAAGCATTTTATTTTTTTGTGGGATATTCTGAGTGAAAGTGTTTTTTGGATTTCTTTCTCAGTGGATTTGTGGTTGGTATACAGAAAAGCTTCTGATTTGTTATGATTGATTTTGTATCAAGACATTTTGCTGGATTTGTTGATCAGTTCTATGAGACTTTGGTTGAGTTTGTTGGGTCTTCTAAGTATAATATGTTATCTGCTAATAGTGAAAGTTTGAGGTCTCTTTTTTATTTTTATTTTATTATTATTATTTTTAATGGTTCAATGTATTCATACATCATAATGGTATAAAGAAAATACTTTTGTAGACATACATGCACACATCGCCCAGATAGCCCCTACCCGATCCCCACCCCGTTCCTTCCCCATCCCTCCTTCCCATGCTTGGCTTAGTGGTTGACATCTAGTTTTATAGCAATTTATCCAATATTAATGATAATACTCTCACAAAACAGTTTCATTTGTCTGATACCAAGCTTTTGATGACTAAAAGATAACAGTTCAATATTTCTTTTTGCTTTCTTTCTTACCAGAGAATATTTTTTTCTTTTCTTTCTTTTTTTTTTTTTGGTGAAGCTATCATACATTTATTTATTTATTTTTTCAGAAAAAGATCTATACTGATATGGAATATGGACTCTAGATACCCAAAACAATCTCAAAGAAGAACAAAACTAGAAGATGTATATTTTCTGATTTCAAACCATATAAAGCTACAATAATTGAAAGAGTGTAGTACTTTTCTAAAGGCAGATATATAAACCATTGGAGTTAAATAAAAGCTTAGAGATAAATTCTTCCATATACTGTCAAGTTATATTTGACAAGGTTTCCACGAAAATTTGGTGGAGGAAATAATAATCTTTTAACTAAATATTGTTGAAAAATAATAATTACATGAAAAAGAATAAAATTGGACCCTTACCTAGCACGTATACAAATATTAACTCAAAATAGATAAAAGACCTAAACATAAATCTTAATACTATAAACTTTTAGAAGAAAATCTGGGTCATAAAACCTCACAACATTGAAATTGGCAGTGATTTCTTGGATATGATTTCTATGGCACAGGCAACAGAAGAGTATACAAACTCCCTAAAAAATAAAAAAAAATATTGTATATCCAAAGACAATGTGAACAGAGTTAAAAGTTACTGATAGAATGGGATACAATATTTCCAAATGCTATATCTGAAGGTATATTAATATTCCAGCTAGAAATCCTAAAAATAGCAACAATAAAAGCAAACAATACAATTTAGAGATAGGTAAAAGACTAACATAAATAATGAATCTCCACAGATAACCAATCTTAGTTGTCTGTTGGATGGAAAATTTTATTTCTCTGGTTCTGGTGTGTATTACCTATTTCTTCTTTGTAGTTAATCTCTTTGAGTATTTTCTCTAGCGCTGGCTTTTTTTTTTTTTTTTTTTTTTTTTTTTTTTTTTTTTTTTTTTTGGTGGTACTGGGGTTCCTGGAAGCCCATCTATCTCCGGGCTATACTCCCAGACCTATTTTATTTTTGGAAACAGGGTCTCCTAAACCAGCGCAGCTGGCTTCAAACCTGCGCAATCCTCCTGTCTCTGCCTCCCAAGCGCGGGGATTACAAGCGTGCGCCACCACGCCCGGCAAGCGCTGGCTTTGAAGACATAAATTCCTTCAGTTTCTGTTTGTCGTGGAAGCTTCTTATTTCCCCATCTAATTTGATAGAAAGTTTTGCTGGGTAGGAAATTTTTGGCTGGAAGTTGTTTTCTTTCAGAGTTTGGAATATGTTACTCCAAGCCCTTCTGGCTCTCATGACTTGGTTTAGGAAGTCTGGAGTGATTCTAATTGGTTTGCCTCTGAATGTCACTTGGCCCTTTGTTTTTGTTGCCTTTAAGATTCTCTGCTTGGCTTCCACATTGGTCATTTTGACAATTATGTGGCGTGGGGATCCTCTTCTCTGATCTCCTCTAACGGGGGTTCTATAAGTTTCCTGGACCTGTGTATCGACCTCTTGCTCTATGTTTGGAAAATTTTCTGCTATTATTTCCTTGAAAAGATTGTTAATCCCTTTGGTTTCACCTTCTTTTCTCTCCTCTATTCCAATTATTCTTAGATTAGCTCTCTTAAAATGGGCCCATATTTCTTCAATGTCAGATTCCTGCTGTCGGATTTTTTTTTTCTAAATTAGAAAATTAGATCATCTTCTAGGAGTGAGATTCTATTCTCCATGTGGTCTAATCAGTTGTTTGTACTTTGAACTGAGGCCTTTACTTCATTAATTGCATCCTTTATCTCTCTTTGGCTCTCTCTGAATTCTTTTCGAAACACCTCTATTATTTCTACAGTTATTTTCCTGATTTGATCTTCTATAAATCTCTGAATTTTTGTTTTATCTAGTTCTGATGTTGTGGGGTTGTGGGCATTCATTGCTCCATTGTTATTCCTCTTTCCCATGATTTCGGAAGTTTGTGCCTTCTCTGGGTTCTTCCCTGGGTCACTACGACTTCACTTAAGGTGCTGTGGATCTCGAGTCTGTGGTATCTCAGTCCCCACTACTCCTTTACTGGGTTGTATCGCAGAGTCTCAGATCCAGGGAGTCAATCGAGGCTGCTTTAGACCATGGGGGGGTGCTAGGTTGGGCGTTCTATGGTTTAATATCTCTGCCACCACCACTCCCCCACTGGGTCAAGTCCCTGGGAGTACAGTACTGGGATTTCTCCTCTAGGGGCCACAATTTGACTCATTTTTGAGTGCGCAGATGGAGCTGTCATGGACTCGGTGAATTCGCTGCTGCTGTCCCCAGTAGCAATATGGCGCCGCTGCCATGCCCTCGGCCGTGAGTCTGGCATATTTCTTTTCTGTTTTTGAACTCCACTCTGAGTCCCTGCAGGGTGCAATGAGCCCAGCCCCTGGGAGCTTTAGCTGCTCCCTGCGCCGAGAAATCTGCCGAGTCCCGCCCGGCTGTTCCGCAGCGACTCACCTCGCCTCACTGTCCGCCACTCTTCTCTGGAGCTTGGTGGGCTGTTGAGTGCATTGGTCTGGTGCCGTCCGGTGAACTCGCCGCTGCCGCCAGCAGTACGGCGCTGCTGCCGCGTTCTCGGGCATGAGGCCGGCGTATCTCCTCTCTGGTTTCTGAGCTCCGTTATGAGTTCCCTTCCTCTCTGGAGTCTGGTGCTACAAGGCAAAATGACGCCCGCCGCTTCACGCCATGGCTCCGGCTACAGCACTGCAGTCTGGTTTCTGGTGTCTCGTTTTTCCAGCCCTCTTTTTCTCTGTCCCTTAAAATTACATTTTTTGTTTCTCTGCTGATGGTGTCTTCTGGCTATGAAAGGCGCTGATTTTGTGGTATTAGAGATTGGTTGTTAGCGGGGCTCGTAAGCCCCATTTTGTCCGTCACCATCTTCCCGGAAGTCCGAGGTCTCTTTTTTCTATTTGTACTCCTTTACTTTTCTTGCCTTACTTATGTTTCTTACTTATTGCTCTGGCTAGAGTCTCAAGCACTATATTGAAAAGAAGTGGCAATAATGGATCTTTGTTGTGTTCCTGTTTTTAGGGGGAATTCTCAGTTTTTCCCCATTTAATATGACATTGTCTGTGGGCCTATTATAGATTGCCTTTATGATGTTGAGGTATGTTCCTTCTATTCCAGTTCTCTGGAGTGCTTTTAGCATAAGTGGATGTTGGATTTTGTCAAGTGCTTTTCCATCATCTTTTGAAATGATCATGTGATATTTGTCTTTGGTTCTGTTTATGTGATGAATTGCATGTATTGATTTTCATATGTTGAACCAGCCTTGCATCCCTGGAATGAACCCTACTACTTGGTCATTGTGTGTAATTTTCTTGATTTGGTTTTGAATGCATGTTGCTAGTATTTTGTTTAGCAGTTTTGAATACAAGTTCATTGATGATATAGTCCTGTAGATTTCCTTCCATGAGCCATCTTCATTTGATTTTGGTATTAATGGGATGTTGGCTTTATAGAATGTATTTGAAAGAGTCCTATTTCTTTCTATTTCACAAAATAGATTGAGGAGTATCAGGATTAGCTCTTCTACAAAGGTTTTATAAAATTCACATAGGAAACCATCTGGTCCTAGGCTTTTCTTTGATTGTAGGATCTTAATTGTTGCTTCAATCTCTTTGATTGCTATTGGTTGGTTTAATTTCTTTATGACTCAGCTTAAGAAGGTTAAATTTATCTAGAAAGTTGTCAGTTTCTTCCAGATTTTTCCATTTTGTTGGAATATAGTTTTTCAAAGTAGTTTCTGATAATACTCTGGATTGCTACACTGTTGGTGATAATATCTCCTTTTTCTTCTCTTATCTTCATAATTTGGGTTGATTATCTCTTTTTGGTTGTTAAGTTGGCTAGTGGTTTATCTATTTTGTTCATTTTATTGAGAAACCAACTTTTTGTTTTGTTGATTTTCTGTGTTTTTTTTCTCTATTTCATTGGTTTCTACTCTGATTTTAATAATTTTCTCCCTTCTACTGGCTTTGGGGTTATACTGCTTCTGTTTTTCAAGGGCTTTGAGGTGTATCACGAGGTTATTTACTTGGTGATTTTCTGTTCTTTATATGTGGGCACTCAGTGCTATAAATTTTTCTCTTAAAACTACCTTCAAAGCGTCCCAGAGTTTTTGATATGTTGCATCTCTATTTTCATTTGTTTCTAGAAATTTCTTAAATTACTTCTTACTTCTTTTATGACCTAATCTTCATTCAGCAGTGTGGTATTTAGTCTCCACATATTTATTCTCTGGGTTTTCTTATAGTTGATTTTTTGTTTCATTCCATTATGGTCTGAAAAGACACAGGGAAGTATATGACATTTTATTAATGTGCTAGTGCTTACCTTATGGCAGAGGATGTGATCTATTTTGGAGAAGGTTTCAGAAGCAGATGAAAAAAGTGAACTTTTCTGTAGTTGGGTGGAATATTCTATATGTGTCTAATAGATTCATTTGTTTGATGGTATTCTTTAGATCTGAGGCATCTTTACTGACCTTTTCTCTATATGATCGGTCTAATGGTGTGAGAGGGGTGTTGAAGTCTCCCAGTATTATTTTACTGGGATTTATGTGTGACTTAATGTCACAAAGAGTTTGTTTTATTAAAGTAGCTGCACCTATGTTTGGGGCATATGTGTTGACTATGGCTATTTTCTCTTGCTGGATTGTTCCTTTTACCAATAAAAAAATGACCTGCTTTGTCTCTTCTAATAAGCTTGGGTTTGAAGTCTTACTTCTCTGATATCATAGATACTACTCCTGCTTTTTTTTTTTTTGAGTTCTATTGGCATGGATTACCTTGTTCCAGCCCTTTACCTTTACTTTGTTACTATCTTAATTTGTAAGGTATATTTATTGCAGGCAGAATATATAGAGATCCTGGTTTTTAATCTATCTTGCCACCATATATCTTTTTATTGAGAAGTTGAGGCCATTTATGCTCAGTGTAATTATTGAGAGATGATTTTTAATTTCTAACATTTTGAGTTTTAATTTCTTTTTGAGGTAGTGTTTGTTCTTCTTCGCTTCATTGTTAACTTGATGAAAATTATTGTTTCTCTGGTTCTGATGTGTATTACTGATTTCTTTTTGCAGATAATCATTTTAAGTATTTTTTTCTAGGGCTGGTATGGAAGACATAAATTCTTTCAATTTCTGTTTCTCGTGGAAGATTTTTATTTTCCTGTCTAATTTGAGAGATAGTTTTTCTGGGTAGGCAATTTGGGGCTGCCATTTGTTTTGGCCCTTCTAGCTTTCTTGACTTGGTTTGGGAAGTCTGGGGTTATTCTAATTAGTTTGCCTCTGAATGTCACTTGGTCTTTTGCTTTTGTTGGCTTTAAGATTATCTCCTTGGCTTCAGTTTGACTATTATGTGCCATGGTAAACCTCTTCTTTGATCTTGTCTAAAGATGGTTCTATAAGTTTCCTGTACCTGTGTCTATTGTTTATAGTTTGGATTGATGCTTTCACTTCAATGACTGCATCCTTTATTTCTTTCAGACTCTCTCTAAATTCTTTTTGGAAGTCCTGTATTATTTCTATAGTTACATTCTTGATTTGTCCTTCTGGTGATCTCTACAATTCTGTGTTGTCAGGTTTTGTTAATGTGGGGTTATGGGAGCTCATTGCTTCCTTTGTTTTTATCCCCTTCTCATAACTTCAGAAGATTGTATCTTGTGCTTTTGATAGATTTCTCTCAGTCTCTAAGTGTTGGCTAGTATATCCAAGGGAAAGTTGTGTTGTATTCAACAATGAAGGTTGAGTGAGGAAGGAAATGAAGTTGTAAATGCAAGAATAGGGTAAAACCACAGATAATATCAAGTAGAATGAGAGTATGAGTTTGGTAAGGTAGTGTACAGTAGAGATTAGAGATAGTGAATATGTAGTCACATTCTAGTAATCAATGTAGAGATTTAGTAATATGAAGTGGATTCAATACAAGATAAAAAAGAGAAGAGAGAGAGAAAAAGAAAAAGAGTGTAAGTATGTACAAAGGAATAAGCTTAGTAGAGAGGTTGGGAAGAGAGCAAACAAACAAGCATACACAGAAAAAAAAATAATGCAACCCTATAAATATGTGAATATTTAGCAGACTGAGCCTCTGAAGTCTCTCTCTGTGCAGACACTGAGTGCCACCAACACCTCTCCTGCTAATAGCCTGAGTCTCTGAGTCTTTCTCAGTCTATGAAGATGGCCAATATCAATAGGGCTTGATCTAGCACTAAGAGTAGGTCACCCTCCCTGCTTTCCATGAATGTGGAACCTGAGTCTCTCCCTACCTGCATAGGTGCCAGATGCCTCTGGGGCCAAAATGTCTCTGCTCTCCACAACTAGGGCTGGTCTGGTCTGACTTCTCCCTTTTCACCATGATTGGATCATCTGTGGTGCTCCCAGAGATCCTACTAGTTGAATCTAGTGTTAAGCATAGGTCTTCCTCTGCGTTTTTCACTGATGCAGAGCCCAAGTCTATCTGGACCTCTTCTATGTCAAACAACAGACTCCACCCCCACCTTTGCTGGGTTAAACAGCAAAGTCTCAGATACAGGGAGTTTGTATGGCTGCGTTAGTCCATGGGAGCACTGCACTTCACGTTCTCCCTCAAGACAGCATGTTCTCTTACAGTGTTGTTGAGCTCCACTCTGGATCTCTAGAGGCATGGTGAGCTCGGCTGCCACTGCTTCAAGTTGTAACCAGTGTTTGCACAGGGAGAACTGATGGCTTACAGTTCCAATGATCTGCAGTTTCAAGTCATTGGTTGTTTTTCTGTGATTCTCTGGAGTCAGGTGCAGTGAGGTAGATGGCCCCGCTGTGGTACCCATGGACACAAGGCAAGCAGGTTTATTTTTGGCTCTCTGATCTGTCTTCCAGCTTTTATTTTCTTGCCACCTTTTACTTATCATGTTCTTTAAAGTTATGATATCTTCTGGCTTTTGTAAGAATGCTGTTTTTAAGGCAGTGGAGATTGGGTGTCAGCAGGACTGATATGTTCTGCTTCCCTCAGTCACCATCTTCCAGAAGTCCCAGTGTGGTTCCTTTCTAACCCCATTCCAATTCCCTTTGCATCCCTCTTAATGAGGTTGTTAGTATACCTTCATATATGAACATAATATTACTTGGTCTGCTTCCTTCTTCAAACCTAAGCAAATATAACTTTTAACTCCCCTTCATAAAAACTGAAAGGTACTATAGGTTTTGCTTCTTTTCTTTCTTACTCATCCCATTATTTGTTGGTGAAATCTGGAATTGAATACCCCTCTGCCTCTGTCTTTTCTTTTCTCTTTCTGGTTTCTTATAACTTGTTTTTGAGTCCCAGTTTAAAGTCATTAAACTAAATTCTCAATAGTTAATTCTAGCCGGGCGTGGTGGCACACGCTTGTAATCCCAGCATTTGTGAGGCTGAGACCAGAGAATCGTGGTTTGTGGACAGCCTCAGCTACTTAGTGAGGCCCTCCACAATTCAGTGAGACCCTGTTTCAAAATAAAAAATAAAAAAAAAATTGGGCAGGGGGTGTAGCTCAGAGGTCAAATGCCTCTAGGTTCTGTCCCCAGACCCATAAAAAAAGTTAATTCTAATTTCTCCTATTCTATTATTACCTAATTACTACATTTGTGCCATTAGTCATGATTATTCTGAAAAAATCCTACAGATGGGTGCATAGACTTTTCCAAACCCCAACTTCCCCTTCTCTATTTTTGAGAGTGTTCAATACAGAGTAGGTCTTACAAGGTATGCCACTTGAAGGTCAAAGGCTCTAAAGCAAAATACTACAGACCTCAGTAAGGCATAACCTTGCATCCACAGCATGTTCTTGAAGTGTATTCTAATTTTTAAAGGACTGTAAAAATATCACTTTTCCACTTTCTCCTGTCATTCCCTTTACAAGTGGGGAAAAAGCAAATAACGAAAATACTGGACTTTTGCTGGATGTGGTGGTGCACGCTTGTAATCCCAGCATTTGGGGAGGCTGAGACAGGAGGATCACTATTCGTGAACAGCCTTGGCTACTTAGTGAGGCCCTCTGCAACTCAGTGAGACCCTGTTTCAAAATAAAAATTAAAAAATATGGCAGGGGCTGTAGTTTGGAGATAGAATGCTCCTGGGTTCCATCCCGAGTACCACACATACAAAAGAAAAGACTGGACTTACACTCATTATGAAATAGATCATGTCTTCTCCAAATTTATATGTTTATACATTAAACCCCAATATAACTACACTTGGAGATAGTTAAGGTTTAGTGAGGTCAGACAGGTGGGACCTAATCCAATATGACTGGTGTCCATATGAGAAAAAGAAGAAGAAATAACAAAATGGCTCACACACAAAATAAAATCCATGTGAGGACACAGAGAGAAAGTGGATGTCTAAACGCCAGAGAGCAAGGCCTCCCCAGAATCCAACCTGCCAGAAACCAACCTCCCCAGAAACCAACCTAGGACGCCTAGCCTCCAGAATTGTGGGAAACTCATTTCTGTTGTCCAGGCCAGTCAATGTGTGGTATTTTGGGATGGAAGCTCTAGGAAACTAATATAAACATGTTTTCTGTATCAAAAGCTTCAGAATGCACATTCACAAACATATCAAAGTCAATTGCTAAGCCAAACATAAGAAGGAGGGAGAAGGGAGGGAATAGAGTGGGAATTGGGGAAGGGCTAAATGAGTGATGTGTGTATGTATCTCTTGACCAACTCGTACCCCATTGAAATGTATTACCACGAAGCACCAATAAGAAAAAAAAAGAGGAAAATAAAAGAACTACAGAAAATGTTTAATCTCTACCCACAACCCTATATGGCAATTTTGTTCTGATTTTGTGGATGAGGAAACTGAATGTCAAAGAAGTGAAATGGCTTTCCTAGATCAACAGCTAGACCATCAGTGAAGCTGGAATTTAACCCAATACCTAGCTGATTTCAAATTGTCGGCTTTTTTAACCATATCACTGCCTTGGAATTGGAGCTATTCCGATTCTGGTTCCATTCAGTTGGAATCTGCATTTGCTTCTTTGCAAAGTGTGGAACATTCTTTCTGTTGCCCATGCTGCTCCATACGTCAGTGGTTCATGCTTGTTCCACATGTCAGTAGGCTGAGACTCCTTTACTCCCTTTGCCTCTGTTTTAAAGAGTACATCCTCCCTCTCCCTCTGGGTCTAGTATATTGATAACAATCTTCAGATCTTTTTGAGTGGAATTGCAGGGATGATTTGCTTAGTTGCCCTTTGAGAACCACAGGGACATCATGAGGCTTCATTTAGGCACCAATGGAAAAGTTTCCAACATGTCAAAGATGGCACAGATGCACTAAACTGTGGCCCCCAAAAGAGATGGTGGCCTCCTCGAATGCATATGCATGAGGGGGAGGCTTCCAGACAGAGGAAAGCTCTCCACATGGAAGGCTCGCCTCTGTTGGTTCTCACTCCAGAAAGCAGCATGTTCCAGTCCCTTTCTCTAGAATGTAACTCCTGATAATCCCCATATTTGTACTTTCCACTTGCTTTTATTCTCTTAAATAAAAGCAAGAACCAAGAAGAGATCACTGACTTAATAACAATTTATTTCTAGGAAAGATGATCACCCTTTAACAAAACACTTATACTAATTACACTCTGCATTCTCTCTCCCTACTCCTTCCTTTCTCTCTTCCTTCCTTTTACAAGTGGCTAATTGTGTACTTATTTATATAATTATTTAAGTACCATCTGTCTCCTCCACTGAGATCAGTGGAGTGCTCCATGGGAGCATGGATTCTTTTTCACATCACTGGGAATGTAACAAGGATTTAGAAAGACTGACCATTATTAAAAGCGGTGATTCAGCTGGACGTGGTGGCACACACTTGCAATTCCAGTACTTAGGAGGCTGAGATAGGAAGATCACAGGTTTTAGGCCAGCCTCAGCCACTTAGAAAGACCCTTGCTAATGAGACCTGTTTTAAAATGACCTGTTTTAAAATGAAAACTTAAAAAAAAAGATCCAGGGGTGTAGCATGAAGATAGAATACCCCTGAGCTCCATCTCTAGTACCAAAAATATATAGTAAAATAAAAAGGCAGTGATTCTTTACAGTGATTCTTAGGCCTGCACATGCCTAGTCTGTAACTAAAAGCATGGTAAAGTTTGACATCTCTGCCTTCATCTTCTACCTGTCTCTTTTGTTACTTTAAATTTTGGGTCATGTCCCTGCTCATCTCTGCAGGTCGACATGTTAATCACTAAAGGAGTATTCATTCCAGAAATAGCAATACAAGATTTTTTAGCCCTAAATTTACCAAACCTATCTTGTCTTCCTTCAAGATTGAGGCAAGATTTTCAGGGACATTTGACTGTCAGTCTTTATAGCATCAGCCCCTCAGAGCGGTGCCTAGAAGTCTCCATTCATCCGTCGCCCTCTCCAGGACCACAAAGCCCATAGATTAACATCTGAGTAATGAATAGTAATCGCTCCTTAATGCAATAAGAACTTCTTTCTTTTCTTTTCCTTCTTTTTCTTTCTTTTTTTTTGCAAATGCTATAAATCTATTTTTATATTTTTACTAGTGCACTGTAATTATACATCATAGTGAGGTTCAGTGTGATACAAACATACTTGCACACACTCTTGGTGTGTTTCCCTCTGTGTCCCATCCCACTATCTCCTCCTCCCTCCCATACATATTAGAAAAACCAGTAGTGATATCTTCACATGTTACTAAAGCATTATTTGAACTGTTTCCTTCCTCAGTTCTCCTCCACCCCGCCCCGTCTCCCTTCTTTTATCCCTCCCTCCCTACCCCAGACTCCTTCCACTATTCTGCTGGTCTCTCTCCACACGTATGTAAGGCCTCTTATGATTCTTATTTTCTTTCTAGATTTTATAAATGAGATAAAATATATAACCCTTGACTTTCTGAGTCAGGCTGATTTCACTTAGCATAATAGTCTCTAGTTCTATCCATTTTCCTGCAAATGACATAATTTTGTTCTTCATTAGGGCTGGGTAGAATTCTATTGTGTGTAGGTACCACATCTTTGTTTTTCAAAAGAACAAAAGATAAAGAATAGCCAAAGCAATTCCAGGCAGTGAGAATCATACTGGAGGCATCACAATATCTGATTCCAAATTATATTACAGAGCTATACTAACAAAAACGGCATGGCGCTGGCACAAAAACAGACACAGATCAATGGAATAGAATAGAACATACAGAAAAAAATCTCCATACTTGTAGCTAGTTGACAAAGGACCCAAACACATATGCTAGAGAAAGGACAGTCTTTTCAACAGACAGTGCTGGGAAAACAGGATTCCAATGTAGAAGAATAAAATTAGATCCCTATCACTCACCCTACAACAAAGGACTTTTAGGTCCAGCTACCTCACAGAGCCAGAATGAACAGAATGATCAACCAAATTAAAGTCTGACTAAGATTGCTTGATTATACATATATCTTCTCCCTTGCTCCACACCAATTCTTCTCCTATATGAACCTAAAGCTCCTGTCAGCAACCCATAAACAGGGTTGAGATTCTGGGTCTTACTTTGCCTTTCTAAAACAGCCATATGGATGAAAGTTCTTCTGCTTTTCACCATTACCATTTCTGTTTGATGTTTGGGGTTGAATGGCTGGACCTGCCTTGTTGGGCCCCTGAGTCAGGTCTGTGGCCTGAGATTCTGGTAGAAGGAACACAGAGCCTGGCATGAAACAGCCCCTCATGGATATCAGTTGAATAGAAGAATGAGGAGCCTCCTTTTCCCTTCCAGTGATACTTTGGGGATATGCTCCAATCTCGCTGTGCACAGAACTCTCCTGAATTTCTTTGCATTTGATTTTAGGTCTTCTCTGAAGTTCTTGAGGTATCCACATTGTGACTCTGTGTCATGCCTATTTCAGGCAAACCACAGTTGTTGTCAAGAAGGAGCAAAGGAGACTAGAAATTCCAAGAACACCCACCCCGCCTTCAGATGGTTATAGAACACAGATGGTGGACCATGCCCTCTGAGGTCCTTGGAGTGCATGGGGCCTCTGGTGCCACAGCCAGATTTATATGAATCAGAGGTCCAGAGAAGAAGTAGCCTGTGGTCTGGGTGGGATCTGTAGGGAAGAACAGGTGGTACAGCCCACTCTTTCATGTTTCTGAGGCCCCAGGTTTTTTGCTTCATTGTCTCTCCCCTGCCCAGGCTCGGACAGTTCCTGAGCTTCCAAGACCAGTTTGCTGTGACATCATGCAAACCTGCCACCCTGCAGAACTGGCAATAACATGGAGACAGAGGTGTGTCTCATGTGAAATGATTTCTTTCAGCAAGGGAAGCCCCATGGATTCTCAGATCTCTGCAAACATGGAATAATTAGATAGTACAATGTCTAATGAGTTTAATGCAGATAATTACAATTTAATGCACATTAACAAAACAATTTAAAGTCCTGATACACATCGATGGTTTCTGATTCCTTGGGACTTTTCTGGAGATAAAGAGGTCGGCTCTTTGCTTTAGTATCAGAAAAACTGTGTTTCAGAACACAGGCAGGGAGCTTAGAACATTCTTTGCCAACAATGAATCCACATTCTCCCCTTCCTGTTCCTCTCTTTTAACACACACACACACACACACACACAAGTGCTGCTGTTGATGGAGAGCAAGAGACCATTCACTAGAATGAAGGTTCTACAAATTAATGAGGAAGACATGTACTGTAACGCAATACACACTTAACTCAGGAAAGCAACTTGGAACTACAGCTTGTTAGTGTGGAAAGCTTCAGCTAGTCTTGAAGTGACTAACTAAAGGGACTAGCCTGGGTCTTTGGAACTATAGAGCAGTGATTTGTAGTCAATTGACTGTAAGGATGAAAAGGAGAGATGTGAGACCCTCAGAGCCTCTGCTTCTGAAGCCAGAGCCAATTCAGGCAACCACAAGGTACTGTGTTTTTGGAGCAGGAGATCCCAAAGCCAAGTCGCACTTAACACCAGAATATTATTCACCTGAGGTGTTTGCCCCTTAACACTCTTGCTGTTCAATGAGCATCTGCAGGAAGCATCACACAGAGTGGAGGAGTAGGTGGGACTTGGCTACAGGTAAGTGATGTTGACCTGTACAGAAGGACTTGGCATGAGGATCACAGTTTCTAAATTCTCTTGAAAAATCAGATCATCTAGCCAAGTGGGCCTGCATTCTTAAGTGCCCAGAACATAACTGCCGAAAGCCAGCTAGTCCAATGGGGCGCGAGTTTGCTCGCGGTCGATGGTCTCAGTAAAGGTGGGGAAGGATAGAGTGATTTTCTACAGATTCTTATCTGTAGCGGTTCTTTCCTAGGAAAATAATCCTATGATCGGTGCTTTTGAAAAGGAACCTGACATGGATCAATGCTTCTTGTGCAATCGAACACTTTATTTTGGACACAAGACTTTTTATATATTCCCCTCTCCCAGTGAATTTCTAGTAAAAAGAAGTGCAAAACACCCAAGGTACAAAAGAGAGATACACATGCAAATTACCAACCCTGAACAAGAAAAAAGTAAGGCCTGGGATATTCCAGGTCTTTGTGATTGAAATCAGTCCCATTATCTCAGGTGGGCCTTGTGCTCCTGAGCCCAGCCCCTTCTGACCTTGCAGTTGCAGAGGCTTTTATTTGGCTAAAAGTCACACCCCAAATCACTTGAAGAGTCCAGTTTGTTTTTTAAGAGTTTTCTTTAACCCTTTCGGAGCTCTCATTCCTAGGGCTTAGTCCAATGTCCTCCTTTATATATAATGGGGGACGAAGTCTGAGATTCCAGCTTTCATATAGTTATCGTAAGGAAAATCCATGTTCCTTTATGATGATTTAAGGAATTTCGATGAATGTCTGCTGGATTTTGTCTGCAATACTATCCGCTGTCTGAAAACTTAAACTCATGACACAGTTTAGCAGGTAAACACCAAAAAATAACATGAGGTCTTTAGATTTAGTTGTCAGATATATTTCTCTAGCAGCTGAGCATTTTTCCTCTTTTAATAATCCATATTCCTATCACTAACCTTCTGCAACTTTCTTTTCTTTTCTGATTACCCTAATTCTCTCTTTCCCATTCGGGCCAATCTTAGGATAAGCTCTTTTCCATACAAAAATACTTTCTCATTCTCACCATATTCTCTTTCTTTCACCTTTACACATCTATTTTATCTGTCCTTTGTTTTGACATAGCTATTTTTAACCAGGTGGTGTCGCTGTATTGAAGGTCGAAGGTGGACTGGAATGCTGCTTCTAATTACCATTTGAACAAGGCTCATCTAATTACCATTTGAGCAAGGCTGAAAGTTTACTGGAAGGACATGGATTCAATTTTCACTCGCAGTCCTGATCTTTTTTCCACCAGAGCAATTTCATGTGGAAAGTTAAAAGAATCATTACTAAAAGAATAATAGTTATGAAAGAATATCTAAGAGTGGAGGAGTTTTTTGGCCAGAGACGATGCCCTCTCTCAGGGCTAATCGCCAATGGCTACATGGATTCTCACACATGTAGATGCCGAGATGGAGTGGGCAGCAAAGTCTTGGCACATAACTATGAAGTATAATTACAATAAAAGTTTCTAAATTTTTTAAAAATAAAATGAAAAATGAAGTTATTAGAAATTTAATCCCTGAGTTCATATGTTAGTGGTCTTTGAAGCTGGGACCTGTAGGAAGCAATTAAAATTTAATGAAGTGATGTCACTAGTGACTCCATAAGAGGAGAAAGAGAGACCCCAGATGGCATGCTTGCTCTGTCTAGGTATTTGATGCATGTCACATCGTGACACAGTAAAAGGCCCTCACCAGATGCTCAACAAATGCTGGTGCCTTGATTTTGGACATCCCAACCTCCAGAACCATGAACCAAATAAGCCTCCATTCTTTATATCTTGTCTAGTCTCAGCTGTTCTTCTTAGCAACAGAAAATAGACTAAGACAGCAGGTACTGGGCTGAGCAACTGGGGAATCAATTTTAGTGGTAATCAGAAAAAGCAAAGAGATTTCACCTAACTCCAACTAGAATGACAATCATTCAAAATACAAACAACAACAAATGCTGGTGAGAACGTGAAGAAGTGGTAACTCTAATACATTGTTGGTGGGATTGCAAATTAGTGCAACCACTTTGGAAAACAATATGGAGGATCCTCAGAAGAATGGTGATGAACTTACCAAATGATCCAGAAAGACCACTTCTGGGTATCTACCCCAAAGAATGAAAACCAAACTATGAAACTAATGCATGCATATCTATGTTCAGAGCTGCACCATTCGCCATTACTAACCTATGGAACCAGCCAAGATATCCATCAACAGATGAATGTATTACAAAACTATGGGATATGTATACAATAGAATTCTACTCAGCTACGAAGAAGAACAAAATTATGTTGTTTCCAGGGAAATGGATGGAACTGGAGAACATTATGCTACATGAGATTAGTCAGTCACACAAAAATAAGAAATCGGATGCTCTCCTTACTATGCGAAAGTTAGGGAGGAAATGGGTCATAGGAGGGGCTCTAGATGAAGAAGGAGATATTGTAGATGAGCAAAAAGGTGACCTAACTGAGAAGGATGGGAGGGGAGAAGAGAGAAATTCCATAATGCACATCATGTACATTAACAAACATATCAGTCAATCACTAAGCCAAACATGAGGAGTGAGGTGGAGGGAATGGGGTGGGAATTGGGTAAGAGCTCATTGGGTCATGTGTGCATGTATGCCTCTACCATCTTGTACTCCATTAAGATGTATGACTACAATGCACCAATAAAAAATTTTTAAGCCGGGTGTGGTGGCGCACGCTTGTAATCCCTGCACTTGGGAGGCTGAGACAGGAGGATCACACAGGTTCGAAGTCAGCCTCAGCTACTTAGTGAGGCTCTCAGCAATTTAGTGAGACCCTGTTTCCAAATAAAATATAAAAAAAGGTTTGGGAGTATAGCCCGGAGGTACAAAGCCCCTGGGTTCTACCCCCAGTACCACCACCAAAAAAAAAAAAAAAAAAAAAAAAAAATTTTTTTTAAGAGAAAAGCAAAGACCTTTTCTAGGGGGCTGTAAAATCTCTCTCCTTGCTTCAACAGGCAGTTAACATACAGGAATGCAGCTGCAAAAGGTTGTTCAGGGATAGAGAATGCAAGCCAGAGTATTGTGTTACTATTCCAATGCTTTTCAAAGAAAGAGCTAGATTTCAATTTACATTTGGAGCCAAGCATGCATACAGAGTAAGACTTAAATATAAGTATTCTGGGGAAAGAATCAGTAGCACTAGTGCAGATGAGACAGTGTGAGCGTGAACCCAGCAGGGCTTACAGGGGAATCGCACACTCACCTGGCTCCGGGACTTCCCTGGCCCAGCTGGCTCTGGGTTCTCACCATGCTCCAAGGGACACTGAGCCCGGTGAGTCATTATTTGTAAACCATGTGAATAGCAACATCACACTTCAGCTCTCACTCTCCAACAGACTATTTTTAGCAACTACATTTCTACTTTTATATCTACACTAAACACTTCTCTTTCTTCTGTGGGATGCACATATATTTAGGGGGCTTCCTCACATTCTGATTTTATTTTAGTTTTCAAGTTTCATTTTACTTTTAATTGACAAGTACTAATTTCTCTGAAAGAACTCTAGGCAGTGGAATTTGTGATGAGTTCAGAGGAGGAACTGGTGGTAGTCACCTTTAGCTGCCTCTGAGGTTCAACTTTTATAATTTAGTAGCCATAGACTTTGGTGGCAGAATTATTATAGAGTTTGTAGGAAATGTGTAAAGCACAGTATAAGGTGCCAAGCTCCTAGCATATAGTAGCGGTTCAGCAAAGAGTGGCGCCTCTTAGTCTTCTCTCTGGGCTCATGCTGTATCTCAGCTGAAACAGCTTCCAGGGTGTTACAGGACTCCAGGCAAACATCTTTTTAACTACTGAAAGGTAGTGCTGTGTTGAGATGCCAAGTGCTTTTTTTTTTTGGTAGTGATGAGTATTCACGTGAGAATGATGTTTCTCACATTCTGACACATGCCCACCTTGACAGTCTCGTTCATTTATAGACTTGGCCAATTAACAGGTTTAGAAAGTCAGCACACCATATAACGAAAATGTTTCATGATTCTGGCCTCTCTTTTCAGATTACTTGGCAGGGTGGCTAACATTTCATTTGAGAGCAAGATAAAAAGAGTTGTGTGCATGTACTTTTCTAACACTGTGCCCCAGTATGGTATACAGTTACAATGCACCCAATGAAATAAAAAAGGATACAAAAAAAAAAAGTTAAAAATAAAGGAGTCTTGCCGGGGCGTGGTGGCGCACCCTTGTAATCCCCGCACTTGGGAGGCAGAGACAGGAGGATCGTGCAGGTTCGAAGCCAGCCGTGCGCGCTGGCTTAGGAGACCCTGTTTCCAAATAAAAATGTAAAAATAGGTCTGGGAGTGTAGCCCGGAGGTAGAAGGGCTTCCAGGAACCCCAGTACCACCACCAAAAAAATAAAATAAAATAAAATAAAAAAATAAAGGAGTCTTACAAACAGATTCTTAAGAAGCTAAGCTGGTGGCTGGGAATATGACATTCTTTCTCTTCTCTATCCACAGTGAAATTATCTGGGCTCTATCATTCTATGTGTGTGTGTGTGTGTGTGTGTGTGTGTGTGTGTGTGTGTGTTACTAGGGGTGGAACCCAGGAGTCTTCTACCACCTAGCTATACCCCTAGTCCTATTTTTTATTCTTAATTTTGAAATAGGGTCTCATTAAGTTGCAGAGAGCCTCACTAAGTAGCTGAGGCTGGCCATGAACCTGCGATCTTGCTGTATCAGCCTCCCAAGTACTGGGATTACAAGCATGCGCCACCATGCCCAGCTGGGCTCTGTGGTTTTTAGAAAGTTCTGTGGCTTTTAGAAAGTTGCTTAGATTCTGGAGGTTTCTAGATTGTTAAAGGAGAAAAGCTTTCTTCCATTCTGTAACAGAACTGTGAAGTTAAAAAGAAAGAATGTTTATAAAATTTTTGGTAAGTTTTAACTAGTGGATAGAGTAAAGAAAATATTATTATTAATATTCTAATATTATGCTAGATTTGTTGGAATTGTAGGAAAGCTGATACATAGCTCTACAGCCAATTTTTCATGAATTATCTCCAGAAAGGTATGGCAATTTTGGCCAAAGACACAAACAGTTCTTAGATTGTTTCTTGATTGGAGCCAAGCAACAGCTATTAAGTGGGTTTTAAGAAACTACAAGGAGTGAAATGAGTTGATTTCTTGGTTCATTGAATTGAAGGATTCACCCTTCGAGGTTGTAATAGACAACTTTTTTTTTGCACAAGTTTTCCTGTGTTAAAGCAGAAGGGGTGTGCATTGTGGGCAGAGATGTGAGATGACACAGGTACAGTGTGATGGCCAGGCTGATGGCAGGAGAGGAAGTGTGTCCCCCCTCCCCACTCATCCAGTGCCCTCGAGCTCATAGACACTTTATCCTTACTCATTCCCCACTACTGCTAAGTATTTTCAAATTGTGATGGTAGCAAAAGAAGAATCAGCAGGCCCTGCTGGGGAGGGAGTTTCCTGCTTAATGCTCCAATATGAATACCACCTCCCCATAAACATGAGTCCAGCCTTTGACCTTTCTCAGCCTCAGTACTGGTTGTTCTTAGAAGGGAAGGATGGAAGGGCAAATGTCTTGAATTGACATTCCTCAGGTCTGCTCTCTCTCTCTAAGTGTAGCCCTTCAGTGCCTATTATGGGCTCTTTACATCCTCTTCCAATTCATATATTAAAGTCTTAATCACCAAAGGTGATAATAGGAGGAGGTGAGATCTCTGGAAGACTATTGAAGGTCAGGAGGGGGACCTCTCATGAATGGGATTATGAAGAACTCTCTAAGTCCTCCCTCCATGTAAAGACATTGTGAGAAGGTACCATCCATGAATCAGGAAAGCACACCTTCCCCAGACACTGAACATATCAGTGCCTTTATCTTAGACTTTCCTCCTCCAGAATTGTGGGGGAAAAATTGTTGTTTGACCCAGCCAATCCATGGGATACTTGTTATAGCAGCCCACATGGACTGAAAGGATGCTAGATCTCCCCACTCAGTTGATATAAACTTGGTCACAGGTTGGGTTCTGTAAAAGCAGGCTCTGAAATGGAGTTGGAGGAACCAGATATTGAATAGGATAAATATTGGTATGTTCTAGAAGCTCCTCCACTTATTCTCCCTGCTGGCCATGGCGACTTTACTGGTGGTGCAACAATGGCCTCATCCCCAAAGCTCTCAGTCCCCAGCGACCATGCCCTTCTCCATCTGAGGCTGTTATACTTGTCTATGTACTTTCATAATTATCAAGAAGGATCCAAGCTGGCCACCTGGATTCCATATTTATTCCTTAGGTCCATTTGTGTAATACCAGCTACCTCTTTGCTACAATTTGGGTATAGAATGTCCTCTAGAAAGAGTCATATATCAGCAATTCAAAGATTTTCAGAGATGAAATAAATGAATCATGAGGTTTCTAATCTCATCAATGGATAAATCTATTGGTGGATTAATAATTTGAATGGATTAATAATTGAATGGATGGTAATGTAGGCAAGTAGGTCACTGGAGATGTGGCCTTGGGGCTTAGACATGTCCCTCATTGTCTGTCTGTCTGTCTGTCTGTCTGTCTGTCTCTCTCTCTCTCTCTGCTCCTGCCCTCCATAATGAGAGAGCAGCATCCCTCTGCACACTCTGCTCCTGCTTCCACCATTTGTGCTTTGCATCTGGCCCTTATGGACTAAATCCATGAGTCATAATGAACCTTTTCTTCCTTCAGTTGTTCTTGTAGGATGTTTGGTCACCACAATGGAAAGCTGACTGAAATATTCCTTTTAATGATCAGGGTCATCTACTCTGACAACACGGTGACTTCTTTCTTGCCTAATACTTTCTTGACACACAAAAAATTAAAACTGCGCAGGCACTGACCATACCACTGAACTCAAGGGCACCCCTACAGTGTTCCCAAGAGATGTGTACACTCAGGGGACCAGCATTTCTAACCCTGTACAGTCTCCTGTTGTAGGGATGGGAAGTTTAGACTTCACTAGTGAGTCATTGGGAGTTAATAGCAAGTCAGGCCACCCCTGTTTCCATACCTTCTTGGACCCCTGATTCTTCCTCTTAGGGATAAAGCTCCATATTAAGGTCTTTCATTAATGCATATATTATTATGTCCTGGAGGATGCTAGCCTATCCTTGCAGAGTATTGCCTCTTGGGATATCTCCACAGCTGTGGCCTCAGTAGGCTGTTCTTGTGTTCTATCAGGATGGTAGCCTCATGGTGGTAAGGTTTATGCAACCCATGCCCATGATTCCTTTGCAGAACATAACATGAAGAAACCCAATAGGTCTTCTGCTTCTAATTCCGTGGTGGGAGGTAAAAATTGAAATAATTCATTTTTTTCTTGTCTGGAGAAAATGTCTCAACATAACTCTGACCACTGGGCCCTAAAAATGGTATTAAATCAGAAGGTCCTAATTCTTAGTATAATTTATCACTAGTCCTCTGACACTTATATGAAACTGGTCATTTCTTCTTTATCATGATGAACATATTGTCACTGATATAATGAACCAGCGTTTTGTTATATAAGATGTCCTGGTTTCATTATGACAGAGGATGGGAGAGTTAACAATCTCTATAGCAAAATTATAAATGTAGGTTATTGTCCATTCATATGAATATAAACTATTTTTGATCCTCTTTTCTGAGTGGGATAGAAAGGAACACAACTGACAAATCAATGACCACATACCATGTACCTGAAAGCTACATCAGTCTGCTGCATCAAAGAAACGACACCCAAAATCAGGGTTATAGCTTGGCTGATCCTACAGTTGTTTGTAGTTATCCTCTAGGAACTATGTGCTTTTTGTAGGGAACATCCTCAGGAGTAGAGACATAAAGGGAACCACACCTGTGCCTCCTTTACATTCCTAAGGGTAGCACTTAATCTTTGCCATCTTTCTAAGGATGCAATATTATTTTTGACCTACTATATTATCCAGAGTTGGGTAATTTCAGAGCCTCTCGTTGAGCCTTCCCATGGACCACCTTTCTATTTGGCTCTTACTCCACAAGCCAGGGACCCACTGTAGTGGTTATTTAATCTGTCAAGTTCATCAATCTCAATCAGACACTTGGAGACTGGGAAATTGATCATTGTGCAGATCTAAAAATCCAGTGAACATTCAGAAATCTGGACTATGCGCAGGGATTCAGTTATTACATGGTCCCCATATATTCCCATTCTAACAGTAGGACCATGATGATGTTTCTATCTCTGGGTATTAATGTCAATATATTGTAGCTAAAAATCCTTGAAATATCTTGTCATTGCCCTCTACTTGTTATGCAAGTACTACAACAAATGGCTGTAGGTTTCACTGAGGAAGGACTTGGAGATTCTTTGGTAATAGACATATCAGAATGTGACAATGTCCTTCCCACCCTTCTGTTTAGACATTGAATTCTCAGTCTGAAGCTTGGCTCAGGTCTAGAAACTATAATAATATCAGTTGTGATGTGTACATATGTGAAAATACCAATGTCATTCCCAGTAGTCTGTATTGGAAAGGGGGAAGATGGGGAGATCGAGACGGGGTACCAAGTGCTGTGTGCATGTATTTCATTGTCAACATGATTTACATTATGATGTGAGACTATAATATACTAAGAAAAGCACATTAGAAAATCAGTTGTGATATTTTCCTGAAGCAACTTCCATCAACTTACTGGTCATCTAGCCTTGATTTCTTCTGTTCTTGTATGCTGGGAAATACCCTTATTGTCTACCCATCTGTCTGATCCCCAGACACTCCACTATCTATTAGGATCTACATCCTTTAGTTCACTCTGTTGTTGCCTATTATTCCACAGTTTAGCTGCCTTTTCCCTGTTGTTTCAGGGTCTTACTATTCTCTCTGCAGTCAATAAGCCAACTTATGAAATAGCCTCTCCTGCCACCAGCCCAGACATACAGAGTGCACTCCTGCTGGATTTAGTATTACCTGAATGCATTTCTTATGGATTTGATAAACAGTAGGCTTCTTGGGTTTTCCTATGGGATCTAATCTTCTGCTGGGTGCTCCAGTGAAACAGGTCAGAAAAGTAGATGAAATTGCAAAACATTTTGACCAATCTTCTGGAGATCTCTAGAACAAGTGATGGTCATTAGAGTTGTATATTTTTGAGCCCAAATGTCCAGGACTTTATACCCTTACCTCTCTTAGTGGCCAGGTGAGCTATACACAGAGAAGGGCATCTTCGGAAAGGGGGAGTCTGCAACAGAGGAAGAGCATGAAGGATTAATGTATGCTATGTGTCCACCACTCTCCTTCTACCTGCAGGTGGCAGGTCCTTCCAGGAAGAAAGGGCTAAGCAATGCATCTCTATGTCTACTAAAACCCTTTCCTCTAATTTTTGTCCCTTCTGGTGTTTTTCAAGCTCTCCTTGGATATGATGATGATGTCTTGGAGTTTCATTCCCTGGGAACTGCCACTGTACTGGACATGTACTGAATAACCAGTCATCAAAGGCTTTGAGTCTCAAAGTCATAGTTGGAGAAACTGCAGATACAACACAACTTTGTGTTCAGGGAGATAAACCCTGAATAACTGCATTTGGCTGGTGGATCAACATAAGAACACTCAAACTTTGGGATTGGAGCAAAAATCCAAAATTCTGTTGGAGCAATAGAATAAAGTCAATGACATGATCAGGAGTTTGAGCTGTGATTGTAACAGAGGGAAACATTTGAGGGGTTTTAACTTTGGAGTGACATGTCTAAAGATGTATTATAAGAAGGGTTTTCCAGCAACCTATGTGCAGGATATAATAGAGGATTCTGGTATGAAAGGAGAAATAAGGACATAGTTGCCACGGTTTGTGTGAGAGATGATGTACCTGAGCTAAGACAGTGATGGGGGAGGGTAGAGAAGAAGGCTTGGTGCCAAGCACCTCTGGGAATAGAATGCCAGGCAATGTCAATATTGAGCATCACATGACAAGTGGGGTGAGTCATCAACTCCACCCTCAACTTTCTGCGTAACAATAAAGTAGAATCAGAGAGATTATTTGAAATCATTCTATTACAGAGTTATAGATATCGAAGTAAAAACAAGGATTGGTAAACTGTTATAATTTTCCTAAGTTATTTTCATTCTACTTCTTCCTATTCTGTTCTTTTCATCCTAAAATCTCCTCTTTTCTCAGGCACCTTCTCTCTGATGTGCCTTCTTTTGAAGCTTGGGTTTGTCTTATATCCTGGGGCCCAAAGAACTCACATAGTAAAGGATGGCTAAGTACCTACACAAGCTCTTCTGGGAATCATGTTGGTCCCTGAAACCAGTCCTCTTATTTGTTTTTCTTTTTGATACTAGGAATTGGACCCAGGAATGTTCTATTTCTAAGCTACAACCCTAGTTCTTTCTACTTTTTACCTTTTATTTGGAAATAGTGGAGCAGCGCCATTTTGCCAGGAGTGGTGGCGAGTTCACCGCTCCCGCGACAGCTCCAGATCAGCACACTCAACAACCCAGCAGGCTCCAGAGAAGAAAGGTAAACAAGGAGCTGAAGTGAGCAGCTGTGGATCATTCGGGTGTAATTCAGCAGTTTTTTCAGCGCAAAGAATGTCTAAAACTCCCAGTGGTCAAGCTCATCACGCCCTCCAGGGACTCAGAACGGAGCTCAAAACAAGAAAAGAAATAGGCCAGCCTCACACCTGCCAAGGACGTGGCCTCCTAAGTTGCTGAGGGCATTGCTAAGTAGCTGAGCCAAGGACGTAGCCTCCTAAGTTGCTGAGGGCCTTGCTAAGTAGCTGAGGCTGGCCTCAAACCTGCAATCCTTCTATTTTAGCCTCCAAAGAACTTGGATTACAGGTCTGCGCCAGCATGCCTGGCTCAGTCCCTTTATTCTTCTCCTTCTCCAGAGCCTCTCTTCCCCCACCAATGTGGCAAACTGGGACTCATGATTTATACCTGCTTAGATGCTGCTCTAGGATTTAAGATTCTGATTCAAGGCCGGGCGTGGTGGTGCACACTTGTAATCCCCGCTCTTGGGAGGCAGAGACAGAAGGATTGCATAGATTTGAAGCCAGCCTTGCTGGCTTAAAAGACCTGTTTCCAAATAAAAATATAAAAAATAGGTCTGGGTATGTATCCCAGAAGTAGAAGAATTTCCAGGAACCCCAGTACCACCAAAAAAGAAAAGAAAAAAAAAGAAAAAGAAAAGATTCTGACTCAAGATCCCCTGGTCTGGGCCCCAAATTTTAGATGGCCCTACTCTGACTCTCTTTTGGATGCAACTTCCTACAAGGGGCAGTGAAACAGGGTACCTCTCCTAGATCATGGTGCAAATGTTCATGGCCTCAGAATTTGCTTCTCAAATACCCACATGTTTGCATCTGGGGTCTGAGTATTTCTTCTCTAGGCCTCTCTCTGGTCTGTGCAGCCCTAGGTTTATGGGAGTTTGGATAGGGATATCCAAACACAGGTGTAGAAGGTACCTGAGGCAACAGGAGAGGGGGTAGACATGAGACAAGGGCCCCTATTTGTATGCCTAATTTGTACTGTACAGATATTAGGGACAAGGCTTCTCCTCTTTGGCAATATTGACATTTGAGCTGAATGATTATTATTGGAGGCTATCTTATATATGGTCTGGTTAGGAATTTCAGTCAGTATGGGAGGGTACCAGAAGCTATGGCCAAGAATTCTGTCTTGGTCTTGGTCCAGGACATCATCTCTTTGATTGGATCTCCATGAACCACTAGGTTGTCTTGTGCCTGGTGGTTTCTTTATGAGTCTCATCCTGCTTCTGCTTCTGTAGCATTGCTTTCCTGACTAGTGACTCAGACCCCCAAGGATTTTTCTCTCCTCAGTTATAGACTAGGATAATCCTGCTTCTCCTTCCCTGAGCACAGACCCTGGATATAAAACCACAGAGTTCACAAACACCTCCCACTTTAGGCTCTGGAAAGCATAGACAAGAGCTACCCATCAGCCTCTGTTTTCTGGGCAGTTTTGGGCTCGTAGTTGAAGGGCTACTAGGAAAACTCTTCCCTGCGATATGTGCCATTATTGGAGATATCGCAAGGTCTTGTCTGTGATGCATATGTATAGTGGCAATACAGCTGAAACAAACTTCACAGAATGGAGCTTGACCTTTTATGACCTCTTCCTAGAAGATATTTGTAAATGGATACTTTTCAGTCCCCCAAGTAGCCTCTCAGACATTACTTGCAGCCCCGAGTGGAAATATGAATGGCTTTGATGGTGTTTCATGGTCCCTTGGGCTTGCTTTCCTGAGATTTTATATCAGCTTTGGGAAATGATAGTTGTTTTCTTCAACAATAACAATCTCATTCTCACCTACCCAGGAGCCATATGTACTGCTTCAGAGGTAGAAATTCAACTACTTTTATTATTTTTTGGGGGGAAGCCTAGGGATTGAACTCAAGGGCATTCTACCTCTGAAATATACTCCAAGCCTTTTTTATTGTTTATTTTGAAACAGGGTCTCTCTAAATGGCTAAGGTGGGCCTCAAACCTGGGATCTTCTGATCTTATCCTTCCAAGTACTGAGATTACAGGTGTGCACTGCCATGCCCCCCAAATTCACTTATTACTTACGAGATTCAGGAAAGCAGAGACTGTACAAGTCCTGGTCTCAGACACCTCTTTAGTGCCTGGCACACTGCAGGCTCATGGGAGATGCTGAGGAATAAATCACCTAATATAGTGAGTCTTATCCGAAGTGTCAGAAGTCTTACCCAAGAACAGTGACTCTACAGATGATAGTAGATAAAACCATTTTGGGTTTCCTCTGCATTTAGACCTTTACAATATACCCTACAGAGTTAAAACTAATTTGACCTGAATGCATTGGCTCAATTTTGAGGCAGTGATCACATGGAAAGAGAAATGTCTTATTTAATTTTTGCTCTATGTAGGTTCTATTCTAGGGCTTTAAATACGTGTGTGTGTGTGTGTGTGTGTGTGTGTGTGTGTGTGTGTGTGATGCTGGGATTGAACCCAGGGGCATTCTACCTCTGAGCTCTATCCCCAGACCTATTTTATTTTGAAACAGGGTCTTGTTGCTGACAGTCTCCCTAAGTTTCTGAGGCTGTTCTTGAACCTGTGATCCTCTTGTCTCAGGCTCCCAAGTACTAGGATTACAGGTGTGCACCAATATGTCTGATTACATACTTTGCTGTGTTTAATCCTCCAGCCATTCTGTAAGGAAGCATGACCACCTGCATGTAGGTGATGAGACGAAGGAGATACAGTGGAGATAGAAGCAAGGTCATTGTCATAATGTTAAGAGGCAGGGTCAGGATTTGAATCCAGGACTGTCTGAGCAGCCCATGATCCTTTCCATCTATACTGCTGCTCCCATGGAATTGATGACCCGAGAGCTCACCTCTCTGTTGTTAGGGAGAGGCACTTGCTGCCTATGATTCAACATATCCAAGTAAAGGAACTAGTCCCTCTATGTAGATAAAGAAAAGGAATGCCATGTAACCGACTAGCAAACAAAACAAACTAGAAGCCACATTGATGGGCAAAGCCCACACCAGGATGGTGAACCGCATGAGTGGGTTCGAGTAGAGCAGGGTAACAGAGCCATGTAGAAAAACTCTCCTTAGAGACTTGTAATAAAAGCTGAAAAGCCAGCCGGGCGTGGTGGCTCACGCTTGTAATCCCCACGCTTGGGAGGCTGAGACAGGAGGATCGCGCTGGTTCAGAGCCAGCCTCGCTGGCTTAAGAGACCCTGTTTCCAAATTTAAAAAAATAGGTCAGGGTCTGGCTTAAGAGACCCTGTTTCCAAATTTAAAAAAATAGGTCTGGAAGTGTAGCCTGGAGGTAGAAGGGCTTCTAGGAACCCCAGTACCACCAAAAAAAAAAAAAAAAAAAAAAAAAAAAAGCTGAAAAGCTGGAGCCAGTCACTATTTAAAGTGGCTTATGTGCTCCTTGGCATAAGTCTAGATAAAATACTAAGCAAGGGAAAGAACCCAAATAAACAAGTTTGCATCCATCCTCGATCGGCCCACGGTCACTGTGATTGCCTCAGATGTTTAAAAATCTCACTTCCAACTCCTTTTAATCTCCTATTATTAAAGAAGATATCAAGTGTAATTAGCATCCCCTCAAAAGCACATCAACTTTCTCATCCTTGAAAAAAGGTTCTTTAATTAATTTGAGCATGCTGAGAATCAAGTTCTTACAAATACAAGGAAGCAGAGCAGCAGAGGAAGACCTACATACACCACAGAAACCCACAGTGGGGGTTACCATCCCTGGAGGAGGGCGGGTCGATCCAGGGGGTGGTAGTAGCCTTGGGTGCAATTGGAGGGTGTTGAATAGAGATAAAGGGTGCTCGTTTCTGAAAGGGGGAGAGGAAGCCATTATGTTTGGAAATCCATGCTGACTCTTTGATATTCATAATTAAGAGCTCAGATTTGTAAAGACCAGCTCTTGATGGCCAAATGCCAGGTGGCCAGGAGACCTCCTGAATCGCTTATCTCACTGCATACTCACAACCATACTTGCTTGGGAGGTATTACTGTCCCCATTTCACATGAGAAATCTGTGACTTGCTAATGTACTTGAAGTCCTGGAATTATTATGTAAAGAATCTTGAATTCTACCAACATCTGTCTGGCTCCAAAGTCCAATAAATCCCCACTGTATTCTGAAGCCTGCCTCAAGGTCAAAGTCTGGAGACTTTAACTAGATGTGATTTGCATAAATTGTGTAACTCTTTGGGGCCAGCTTCCCCAAAATGTAAATTTTGGAATAAATGTCTCTGTCTTGCCACCTTCGTGTATTCAAAATGAAAAATAGCAAGATAGACGTATATGTGTTTTGAAAAAATATAACCTTATAAGTGTAAAGAAGTACTTTCATTTAGTGATGGAAAGAAATTACATTTCTCTCTACTCCACCTTAGCGTCTATTGCCAAAGCTTTTAAACATATTTACTTTCTTGTTATTTCATTGACTTGGCCAGTTCCCCCTGCCCCAACTTCCTTCTTTTCCTGGTAAATCTTTTGTTCTCTAAGGTACCAGTCTCAGATACTGCCTTCAGGAAGTTCTCCCTGATTGTCTCTGCCCTGTGCTTCCTCACCCTTGGCTATCATCAAAGTACTTGCTAGGCGGTATTGTCTATCTTTTCACACATAATCAAAGACCAGTCTTTCAGGGTAGGGGTTATGGTCTATTCTCTTCTGTCCCAACAAAAAACAAGCTATATGGAAGTCTGTTGCACTGGGCTACCTTGCATGAAACTATCAAGTCTGAGCTTCTGAAACATACTTTTAAACTTAAACCCAAAGAGCAATTGTACAACATCAGAGAAAATCAGGCTATTGAATTAAAGCTGGTGAAAGTAGCAACTCAGCCATGAGCTGCCACATAGGTCTGCCCTGGTAGAGTAGACCACCATGAGGAACAAGCCTGGGATGCAGAACTTCAGTTTTAAAACCTGGATAGTCCCAAGCTATTGTCCTTGACCCTTCAATGCCAGAACTTCCAGTACCAGCTGGGACAAGTTTTCATGCTACCCCCAGGTCCAAAGCCAACCATGCTGGGCTGGGGGGGCAGCCACTCTTGTAGGGACCTTGTTTGTCCACCCAGCCAGCACACAGGAAACATAAGTCTTAGCATTACCAGATAGTATGGTGCCAGGAATGAGTGCGGCATTTGTCAGAGATGAGGACACACTGGCTAGAGCCGAGAATCCCATCGCTTTTGGTCAGACACTTGGGATGCAGCTCAGCACAACTTTCTGGGACATTTCCTGCATGGGAATGATAGGTTCCAGAGCTGTTGGTTTGGAGTGAAGGAGATTTCGTAGACACCATTCTGCTCCAGGATCCAAGGACAAAGAAAGGTTGTTCTTGCATGATGAGC
The DNA here is from genome assembly GCF_963383645.1 of Muscardinus avellanarius. NCBI lineage: Eukaryota > Metazoa > Chordata > Mammalia > Rodentia > Gliridae > Muscardinus > Muscardinus avellanarius. The sequence continues at coordinate 143,320,196 of NC_137788.1, read as the reverse complement.
TCACAGCAGAAGATGGGAAAGCTCAAGGGGTGGTGGTGGCGGGAGTGGGAGGAGGTTCTGGGCATAGAATAAACAAGGGCAAATGGAAGTAGGAAGAGGAATTTTGAAATGTAATTGAGATCTGGGGAGGGGACATTCAGAGGCAAGTTCTAAGGACAGAAACAAGCAAGGGGACTGGTGAGTGAAGAAGAGAATATAAAGTCTAAACCAGGGTTGGAGAGAGGAAAGAGGTTCTAGTCAGAGCTTGGTTAGCGAGAAAGGGGTCTGTGAGGGGCAGAGTCAGGCTGCCCTGTCAAAGCAGAACTCCAGTGGGGCTGTGTAAGGTCCCAGCTTACTCTATGTCTGGCAAAAAAAAAAAAAAAAACAACTCCTTCAGCCAGGTTTGCTTAACTTCAGCCCTACTGGCATTTTGAAGCAAGCATGTCTTTGTGCAAGGCAGTTCTGTGACAATCGGAAATGTCTCCAGATATTGCCAAATATCTCCTGAGGGGCAAAATAACCCCCACATGAGGATTCTCATCTTAGATTATGGCTGCCTTTAACATTGCAAATTTTCTTCAAGCCTGGGGTACATCTCCTGCTTGGCACCTCTGAAGAGCAGGGGGAACATGGGCAGCCTCCTGAACAATGTCTTCCATAAAAGTTAACGACTGGGGCTTTCTAGCCTCTTCACAGCCCAGAGGTGATTAGGGAGTGGCGTGGTGGGCTCAGCTACAGCATCCCCCTGCTGGGAAGGAGTACCAGGCACATCTGCTGAGCTGCTTGCTATTCTGAGCAGCACTTGGTTCAGCCCAGGTTGTATTTGCATGTCGAGGTCCCTGGTGAGGCTCTGCTAGAGAGCAGATGGGGTGCTTCTCCGGGAGGTAGTGAGTATCTCTGGTTAAGGGTGGAGACCACACAGGCAAAATAAAGCAGCTGGCTGGCTCAGAGTTGTGCTCCACCTTGGGGCTCGTTCATGCAGCCATCTTATTTATTATGGATCAGGATAAAAAAAAAAAACACGGATATCTCTGAGCCCTCATCCCCCTTTGTTTTGTCCTTTTTAGGCCATATTGTTGGGCAAACATTAGGTGTCAGTGTTTGGAATGGGCTAGTGCTGAAGAAAGGACAATAGATACAAAATAGGAGAACAAGAGACCCACAGTTGAGTCTTCCTGCCCCTCATCAAAATCTGTACAATAATCAGCAAGAAACAGTAAAGCAGAAAGGCCCAAATGTGTGTCCTCTTGGGAGGAGAGAAAATGGGAAGGAAGTAGAGGCTGCCGGGGCCTGGATCTCTCGTGGGCTCTTGCTATCGTGGTCCACTGTGGCTAGCTTCCATCTACAGTTCTCTTAGCACCATCTTTTGTTGGTGGCAGAGCTGTGGCAGGCCAACGGTCCTGGGGAATTAGCACCTGTCTCCAGGAGCCCTTAGCTTATGACCTTAGCTTGACTCTTTGGTAGGGTAACTGACATGAGTTGTCTACACTGCCTCCTATGGTACATTAGAACTGAGATCCAGATACCCTTCTTAGTTTTTTGCCTGAGAACACACTTTTTATTGGCTGCTTTCCCCCTCATCTCATGTCTCCATTTTCTTGGTGACATTTCCTGGAGTCATCTCCTAAACAAACTACTGGCACTCAAACCCTCAAATGAAGGTCTATTAGGAAACCCAAAACAATACCCAGACTGAATGCTGTCATTTACTAACCTGGTATTTACTGGATCAATGGCTAAGTCCTCTCCCTAAACAGAAGGGCACACAGACTTGTAATGGCGCATGCTTCACTGGCGCACAAAGGGTCTCTGGCTTTTAACAGCAGCATCCTCATACCTTAGAAGAATTTAGGGTTTTTTATGTTTTTATTGGTGCATTGCAATTATGCATCATACTGAAGTATAAAGTGATAGGAATATACATGCACACAACACCTGGTACAGCTTTCTCTAGATCCCACCTCCCTCCCTCCTCTTCTTGTAAACATCATTAAGACTGGTATCGGTAATTTCATATATGTGCATAGCATTATTTAAACTTTAAAATTAGTTTAAATAATGAATAGCATTATTTGCCTTATTTACCTCTCTATCCCCATGCCTTATTCCTCTAAGCCCCTCCATCTCTCCACTGAAGCCTCTGCTCCTTCACCTAAGGTCTCTTTTTTCCCCAGTGTCTATCTAGCTTCCACATATGGGAGAAAACATACAACTATTTGCTTTCCAAAACTGCCTTACCATGCTTAATATAATATTTTTGAGTTCTGTCTATTTTTCTGAAAATGACATAATCTTGTTCATATTTATTGCTGAGTAAAATTCTACTGTTGTATATACTACAGTTTTGTGATCCATTCATCCGTCGATGGACACCTAGGCTGGTACCATAACTTGGCTATTGGGAATTGTACTGTTATAAACATGGATATGCATGTGTCTTTTTTTTTTTTTAACTTCATTTCCTTTGGAAAAATTCCCAGGAGAGGTATCACTGGTTCATATGCTGGTTCCATTTCCAGTCTTCTGAGAAACCTCCACAGTGATCTTCATAGCAGCTGCACTATTTTGCATCCCTACCAACAGTGTACAGAAGTTCCTATTTCCCCACATCCTTGTCAGCATTTATTATTGTATGTTATCCTGAGGATTGTCCTTCTAACTGGAGTTACATTAAATCTCAGTGTAGCTTTGATTTGCATTTCCCTGGTTACTGAGTTTTTAGATCACACGGTATGATTCAGTCAGCGGTATTTCAATACACACGACTTAGAGGAAGGAACATGTATTTGCTCACAGTTCTGGAGATTTTAGGGGTTTAGTTCATACTGGGTTGAGTATAATTGGGGAGCTCAAGTCATGGTAGTGAGAGGCAGAGACAGAGAGAGAACAGAGCTCTGCTCTCACATCATGGAGCCCAGAAACAAGAAAAAGCAAAGGGAGGAAGAACCATATATAATCCCAAGGCCACACCCCAGGAGTCCCTCCTCAACCCAGCCCCACCTCCAACATGGCTGCCTCACTTCTGTGACAGCTAGAGGATACTTTAAATTCAAACCACAACATGGTAGTTCTCTTTAATTTTTTTGAGGAAATTCCACAATACTTGCTCTGATGATATTACCAGTTTATATTTTCACCAATAATGTACAAAGCTTCCTTTCTCTTCATACCCTTGCCAATATGTGTTTATCTCTTCTCTTTTTTTATTATAGCCATTCTGACAGGTGTGAGGTGATATCTCATTTTGGCTTTGATTTGTATTTCCCTGATGTCTAATAATGTTGAGCAGCATAATTATGTATAACTCTTGGTCATTTTTATATCTTCATTGAATATGTCTGTTCAGGGTGTTCTGTCCATTTTAGTCAGGTTTTTTTTAAACCCCTTATCAGATATAGATTAAAAAAATATTTTCTTAAGTCTATGAGCTGCCTTTTCATTTTGTTGATTGCTTACTTATGTTGTACAGAAAATTTTTAGTTGGATGTAGTCACATTTATTTCTTTTCTTTTCTTTTTTTTTAATGGGTCTGGGAATGGAACCCAGGGCATTTGCCCCCCAAGCTACACCCCCTGCCCTATTTTTTATTCTTTATTTTGAACCCGGGTCTCACTGTGTTGCAGAGGGCCTCACTAAGTAGCTGAGGCTGGCCGCAAACCGCGATCTTCCAGTCTCAGCCTCCCAAGTGCTGGGATTGCAAGTGTGCACCACCATGCCTGGCTGAGTCCCACTTATTTCTGCATTTGCCATATGAGCTTTTGGTATGACAGCAAAAAATCTTTAATAATTCGTGAGAGAAGATTCATGCCAAACCTCAAGGCTCCAGAGAACACACTACTGAGTGTCCAACCTTACTTCCGCTTCCTCATCACTAGCAGATATGGTTGGAGTTTTTTAAATTATTTTTATTTTTGGTTGGAGTTTTTAGAACAACCATAATATTTGCTAATTAGTTTCTAATTTTAAAAAAATGCATTCATGTTGTAGATGCAACCTGAATTCTAGCTGAGAATGCTTTGATTTAGAGATAATTAGCTTACATTTTTCTCCTGTGTCTAAAGAAATTCCAGTGCCATTCTCTAGGTTTCTGAACATTTTCAGGGGCAGCATACATTTTCGAAGTCGCTTCTGCCTGGTGTTTGCTGCTTTTGCTGATTTATCAGAAAAAGAGAGGTTCTCATGTATGTTTTGGGGTTTTTTTTGTTTTTTTTTTACTTCCCATGTCTAGCCTCTTTCTTCTTTTGCATAAAGCCAAATAGGAAATTTACCTTATCACTTAGTTCACTTTCTGTTGCTACATGCAAATACCTGAGTCTCAGTACTTTATACAGAAAAAAAGGTATATCTGGCTCACAGTCTGGAGGACCAAGAGCATGGGACCAGAGCGTGCTCTGCTCCCCTCTGCTCTGGTGATCCTTTTGGTTACATCACAACGTGGTGAGCGTACCTGCAGGAAGGAGAGCTCACATGGCGAGACAGGAAGGAAGGAAAGACACCAAAAAAGCCAAACTTATAACAACTCATTCTTTCAAGAACTAACTCACTTAGTGAGGCCAGCATTAATCCCTCCCGAGATGGTACCCCATGACCTAATTATTTTCCAATAGGCACATCCTTTTAAAGGTTCTACCACCTCCCAGCACCATCCTGGAAAGAAAGATTCCAACACATGAAACTGTGGGGAAGTATATTCAAACCTTATGCAATCCCTGTCGCATTTCCTTTTCCCTAATTTCAACGAAAATTTACAGAGAGCATTTGTGTATGTTATAGACTTCATCATATATTCAGAAAGTAGAAGGAGTTCATTTTAGAGCAAAGCAAACAATAGTTAAAAATACAGATGAGGCCTGAATGCTTTTTCTTCCAAAGTCCTAGTCTCCTAGCTCCTGCTACGATGGCCAGCTGCTTTCTCCACCAATGGACATTGGCCCCCTTTCTTATATGATAGGGTGTATCATGGCTTACCAGATGTCCCAGCTTCCTTCTCTGAAGTGCCTCCCCTACTGGAGAATGAAATATCCTCCTCCCGTCAAACTCAGGGGTGGCTATGTGACTGGCCTTGGTAAACTGCACGAGACTGCAAGTAACACAGACCTCATCTGAGCCAAACTTTGCAGAGAAGGGAGTGGGTCATCTATTCTTCCTCCTCACCCCAGTTGCCTTTAAGATTCCAGAGAGAAGCAGCTCTGGGAGCCTAGGTTCAGAATACAGACTGCAGAGAGCTTATGTGCTAAGAATAATTCTACTAAGATGTCTGGGTATTCTTTTAGATGTCCTTTATATGATTATATCATTTGTGATTAAAGACATTTTCTCCCTTCCATTTTAATTTTTTTGTTTTCTTCCTTCAGTGACTATTTGGAATTTCCAGGACACTGTTAAATAACAGTGATTGTATCAGGAGCTCTAATACAGTCCCAGTATCAGGGGAGATATCCATTAAGTATATTGTCTATGGTAGGCTTCTTATAGATAAACTTTTATCAGGTAAGGGAAGTTCTCTTTAGTTTCTAGTTCTCTAAGTGTGCTCTCTAAATTTGACCTCTAAACATATCAAATGTGCCTTTTCTTCACATATAGAAATAATCATATTAGCCGGGCGTGGTGGCGCACGCTTGTAATCCCCGCGCTTGGGAGGCTGAGACAGGAGGATCGCACAGGTTCGAAGCCAGCCTCAGCTACTTAGTGAGGCTCTCAGCAACTTAGTGAGACCCTGTTTCCAAATAAAATATAAAAAATAGGTCTGGGAGTATAGCCCGGAGGTAGAAAGCCCCTGGGTTCCACCTCTAGTACCACCAAAAAAAAAGAAAAAAAGAAATGATCATATTGTGTTTTCTTTATTTTATTGAAACATTCAATTATAATAATTTTAATATAAAATTCACCACACATGACTGGAGTTTAAAAAGCATTCTTTTTATATGTCATTGGATATGAATTTTTCTGTTTTACTTAGGATATTGGTTTATATTTCATCTTTCTCTCAGTGTCTTTCTCAGGTTTTCTATCACATTTTCCTGGCTTCATTTTAAAAAAAAATTGAGATTCTTTGGAACTGGGCTTGGAATTTTCTTTCTCTAGGTCTTTCACATCTTTTGGGTAAGTTTTAGTGAATTGTATTTTCTAGGAATTTTTAAGTGTATTATAAGAAATTCTTCAAATAACCTTTCATAATTTAAAAAACATCCGTAAGGCCGGGCGTGGTGGCGCACGCTTGTAATCCTCGCGCTTGGGAGACAGAAACAGGAGGATCGAGCAGGTTTGAAGCCAGACTCGCTGGCTTAAGAGACCCTGTTTCCAAATTTTAAAAATATATAAAAATAGGTCTGGGAATGTAGCCCGGAGGTAGAAGGGCTTCCAGGAACCCAGTACCACCATGTGGTACTTGTCTTTGTGGGTCTGACTTGTTTCACTTAACATAGTAATCTTCAGTTCCATACATTTTGTTATAAATGATTCTACTCCTTTTATGGACATAGTTTTATTCTTTTCAAGGCTGAGTAGTGTTCCGTTCCGTAAATACAGTATATTTCCTTTAGCTATTCACTCACTGAAGAGCCTCTCTGTTGATTCCATATTTTGGCTATTGTGAATAGCGCTCCAATAAACACGGGAGTATCTCTTCCTGTATAAAAATGTCATCTCTTTTGAGTATATTACCAGTAATGGAGCTGCTGGTTCATATGAGAGTTCTCTTTTTAGTCTTTTTGAAATTATCACACTGTTTTCCAAAATGGCTGTATTAATTTACATTGCCACTCATGATTTTTGAGTTCCCTTTGCTCTCCGTCTTCACCAGCATTTGCTATTTCTTGTTTTTTTTTTTTACGACATTGGGATGAAAGCACATTATAGTTTGATTTGAATTTTACTGGCAATTATAGACTCTGAACATTTGTTCCTTTGACCGATGTGAATTCATTGGTCACTATGTGTGTCCTCTTCTGAGTAGTGTCTGTCTAGTTCCATAGGCCAGTTTTTAAATTGGATTGTTGGTTAGTAGGTATTCAGCTTCTTTAGTTCCTTATAGAGTCTGGATGTCAATCTCTTATTGACTGTACCACTTGCAAATATTTTCTCTCATCGTGTAGGTTGTCTCTTCATCCTGTTGTTACATTTGCTGTGAAAAGCTCCTTAATTTGATGTAACCCCATTTTTCTATTTTTACTTTTTATTGCTCATGCTTTGGGGATTCTAGAAAAAAAATGATTGCCTATATTATGTCTTGAACTATTTCCTCTCTATTTTCCTGTAGCAATTCTAGAAAAAACACATCTCTCTCTGTTGGGAGGTGGTACTAGGGATTGAATCCAGGGGAGTTCTACCTCCAGCCCTATTTTTATTTAATTAATTAATTATTTTTGTGGTACTAGTGATGGAACCCAGAGATGTAACTCCAGGCTATACCCCCACCTCTATTTTACTTTTTAGTTTTAAACGGGAATCTCTCTAGTTTGCTAAGGGCCTCATTAAGTAGTTGAGACTGGCCTTGAACTGGTGATCCACCTGTCTCAGCTTTCCAAATACTAGGATTATAGGCATGCCCCACCATGCTTGGAGTATTTTTTATTTATTTATTTATGCAGGAGGAGGAGGAGGAGGAGGAAGAGGAGGAAGAGGAGGAGGAGGAGGAGAAGGGATTGAACTCAGGGACTTTCTACCACTGAGCTATACTCCCAGCCCTATTTTATTTTTTATTTTGAAACAGAGTCATGCTAAGTGGATGAAAGCTTCCTACTTGTTGAGGTTGTCCTTGAACCTGCCATCCTCCTGTCTCAACCTTCCCAGTACTGGTATTACCAACTTATTTTTTATTGTGAAACAGGGCCTTGCTAATTGCTAAGGATCTCAGTTGCTAAGGCTAGCCTCAAACCTGTAATCCTCCTGTCTCATCTTCCCAGGTACTGGGATTACAGGCATATACCACCACACCTGGTTCCCCCCTCTCTTATAAATTTTGTTGGCAGCCATTCCACCACCACAGTTCCAGGAGAAAGGGAGAGAAAATGCCTCCTACAGAAATATATGCTATAGGGGATTCTTCAAGAGAGAGCAAGAGTATATTATTCAATTTTTCATTACTATAACAATGTACCCATGGCAGGTGATTTATTATTTAAAAAGGTTTATTTAGTTCAGTGTTTGGGATATTCAAGGGCATGATGCTGGCATCAGCTCAGATCAAGCAAGGGCGTTTTTGGCTGTGCCATATTGTGGCAGATGTGAATGCTGGGAGCTCAGAATCACATCACCATCAGAGTAGAAAGGTTGTTCAGAGCCAGGTTGGGACTTTTATAACTATCTTCTCCCAAGAACCAAATAGGATCCAATGAGAAATCCCTTAATTCTTTTCTAGGGCATTCCCTCAACTGAACTTCCACTATGCCCCACCTAGTAGAAACTAAAACTCTCACTCCTAATCTCCAAGAAAACTAGGAGAAGAGTAGAAAGAGGCAACCAGAGGCAGGGGAGCAGGTGGGCAGATGGATATGTTCCGACTCTCTCCACCAAAGTAAGGAAATTACATGTATTTACCCAAATATTTTCCCAGCTCTTAGGAGGCAAGGGCAGTGTCTAGTGATTCCTGCCTTCCCCCCACTAAAAGATCCCAGAAAGTAGCTGATGGCCAATTTATTATTAGCTAAATAATATGTTATTTATTATTAGCTAAATGGCTAATGCTTTAAGGGGGTGGAAGGAATTGCTGCTTTGTGGCGAAGGGATGTTATAGCTACGGATTATAAGGCACCAGGGAACAATATTTAGGGAGAGGAGTGTCCCTCAGCGGGAAGATACTTCACTTGGAGAATGTTTCACCCAGTTCTTTCCTACGCAAACCATTATGGAGTATGAACCGCATCTTCAGGAATACCCCAGCTCCTTTCTTAGGGTAGGGAGGGAGATGATTTAAATTTAAATGATGACTCGGGATGAATGGGCAAAGCTGCAAAGCTTTCTGAGAGGACCTATGAGGGAAAGGGACCCATGGTGTCCCGCAGCCGTGGCCCCAGCCAGTGCCCAAGGCTCACAGTGGGGTTGGGAGCCTCCTGTGCCAGGTGCCACCCGCACACGGGACCTGGTGGCCCTGGCTGACAGCAAGTGAAAGGACAGTCTAGTCTACCTACCCACCCCTGTTTTGGAGATAGGAACCCCAAATCCCAGGGAAGTGCAGGGTTGAATGCATTAATGCAATACATTCCCAGCAGATAAATAGCTAGAGTGACTACTCTTCCTGAAATGACAGCCTCTCTCTCTCTCATTACCCCAGGCACGAAGTCAGCAGAACCTGGTGGTGGCTCATGCCGAAATCACAGTTCTTGAGAGACTGAGAAAGGAGGATCACAGGTTGGAGAAGCACAAGAATCATCTGAGGGTCTAGACCTTGTACTGATCTTGACTCATTGCCTGTACTAGGGATTAGGGAGAACAAAATCTGAGAGGGGAGAGGGAATGAGAGAGAGAGAGAGAGAGAGAGAGAGAGAGAGAGAGAGAGAGAGAGAGAGAGAATATGAAATCAAAAGCTCATTCTACAAGCCTTTCTGAGTATCTACCCTGTGCCTGAGACACCAGTATGGTCCCTGTCCCCAGGAGGCCACCATGTGGTGGGAGAGGTAGGCTCGTCTATACTTGCCATTGGTTTGAGTGTCTCCTCCAAGTGTTTTTATGTTGAAATTTAATCTCCATTGTGAGGATTAAGAGGGTGCATATTGCCAGGCATGGTGGTAGCGCACACCAGTAGTCCCAGTATTTGGGAGGCTGAGACAGGAGGATCGGCAGTTTAGAGAGATGCTCAACAACTTAAGCCAAACCTTGTTTCAAAAATAATAATAATAATAATAAGCAAGGTATGTTGGCTAAGGCCTGTAATATTAGTTCTTGAGAGGCTGAGATAGGAGGATCACAGGTTAGAGGCTAGCCTTAGCAATTAAGCAAGATCCTCTGTAACTTTGTGAGGTCCTGTTTCATAATAAAAATAATAAACCAGGGCCAGGATGTAGCTCAGAGTAGAAGCCCCTTGGTTCAATCCCCAGTACAAGAGAAAGAGAAAGAGAAAGAGAGAGAGAGAGAGAGAGAGAGAGAGAGAGAGAGAGAGAGAGAGAGAGAGAGAGCGCCAGCCCACTGGTGAGCCTTTAAGAGGGTTAGATGGGCTCATCTGGGTGGTGCCTCATGATTGAATCCTGGTGGCTTTATAAGTAGAGAAGACAGGGGAAAAAACAAACAAACAAACAAACAAACAAACAAACAACAACAACAACCATAGACACATTCCCTGTCTCTCATCCTGGAATGCGCTGCACCGCCCAGGCCTATGCCAGCAGATCGGCTGTTGCCAGATGTAGCCCCTCAACTTTGGACTTCTGGAACTAAGAGCCCAAATAAACCTCTGTTCTGTATAAAGCGACCTACTGTGTGGTATTTGATTATTAGCAACAGAGAATGGACCATGAGATAGGTATTAAGTGACATGGACTTCTGAGGAGCCACGGGAGGCAGGCAATGAGGAGATATCATTAGCTGAGCCTGGGGGCTTAGGGGGTCAGAGGGCAACTCCTGGGCCAGACTTGGAGACTGAGTTCATCAGAAGAGATAAAAGTGTGCTTCAGAAAGAGAAGTGGAATGATTTCTGTGTCCTTTTCTCTCTTTCCTTTCCCCTTCCTCTTTTTTCACACCTTTCTGTCTCCCTCTTTCTCCATCTGAAGCACAGAGAAATGAGCATTCCCACCTCCAGATCAGACTTTCTGAAGCAGTGGTCTAATTGGGTCCTGGGAGACTGGGCAAATGGCTTTCTGTTTCCTTGGTGGATTCTTGCAAATGGAATTCGTGATTACTGCTCATGCGCAGCCTGAATATGCACTTCATCTTCCTCCCCGCATGCCTGGTGCTGACTCCAGGGCTGCTGAGCCCAGCGTGGGCCCCTGGGACTCGGATCCATCTGGATACAGGACTGTAGGCTTGGGGCCTTAACTGAATGCCTCTCGGATTCCTCACCACAACTTATGAAAAGAGGTGACATCATAGTCCCCATTCATGGATGAGAAAACGGAGGCCAAGCATCAGCTTGCATACCCAAGGTCACATTGCTGGTAAGTGGCAGAGTCAGGACGTGATGAGGGTCTCGGTGATGTAATGCCTCTTCTAGGGGCAGAAGAGTGAGGACGGAGTGCAGTATGCAGCCTGCTTGCCTAATCCCGGAACATGACAGAGAAAAGCAGCAAGACAGCCTTGGCCTTAGATCTTCTTCTCGGGAGGGATCCAGGAGGATGACTTAGGAGAACAAAGAGTGCGGCCTCCCCATCCCATGTCCACTACACCACAATAGGTCCCTGGGCTTACTGGGGGCAAGCCAGGTCTGTCTGGGTTAATGAATGACTCCTTTCCCTTGACTGGGCCTTTTGTAGGGCATATTAATTCTCCAAGGAGAGGCCAGCGATGTCAGACACTAGGGACTGAATTGTGTCCCCCCACCAAAGATCCTAAAGTCCTAACCTGCATGACCTGTGGGTGTGACCTGCTCTAGGCCTTGAGTCTGCTATGGTTTGAACGTCCTCCCCCACAAATTCATGTTGCACACTGGAACCTACCATGCAAGAGGATGGCATTTAGGTCCCATGCTGTTCCAGTGACAATTAGCATCAAGAGATTAGGTTCATGATGGCCCATTCATTTTCTCTTCTCATCATCAGTATCTGGTACAAGACTACAAATTGTAATCCCTTGGACTCCAAGTGAATACATATTGAACTGTTTTGACAGCTCGGAAATTTTGTTGCAGATTCTTGATGACTTCCCAAGTCAAGATCAATTTGCAGTCTTGTTTGTTCAGCTGATTAGGTCCCATCCAGTTTTCTTGAGCCAGAATTTCAGAGCCTCTGACAGCTTCCATCTGTATCACAGAAGAAGTGGAGGTGGGGATGGTCCCAGCAAGGCTGGGTTTAAGGTCTGGCCTCTAGCACCTTTGAACCTTCTGTGGGACTTTAGATTTTTGTACAAGGAACAAACAATGAGATCTCTACTTTATAAAAAAAATTCTACATGTCAATATTGACAATATTGAGAAATCTCTAAAAAGGCAGGCTTTGCGGAAATTGTTTGAAAAGTCAAGACCCAGTGATCAGGCTTTGCCTGCTGGGCTCTCACCACATTACCTGTGCTCTTTGCCACCCTCCCAGCTTGCCTTCCAAGTTTCCTCTGTGGCTCACCAAGCCCAGACCCTGGTATCTTCACCATGAATCCAGTTCTCTGATGGCCCCCAAGTCTATCCTTCACCTTCTCCCCACTGACAGACTCAATCAGAAGCCCACCTCTCTCCAGGCAGAACCTTGCCTTCCTGCCATCGTTGAACCAGAGCCTCACTCTCTGCTTCAGTTTACTGACTGGCCTCCTGCGCCGTGGAAGAACTACTTCAGAGCACAGTCACCTGTCTTCTTGATCAGGACCATCCTCCGGTCAAAGAAGGGGTCCCTTCATCTGGGATCCACACATAATTCTCCCCCCTCTGGCCTTGCGTGGCTTCACCCTCTTCCAAATCAGGGACCTGCAGGGCTAAGAGACTGCACCCACCTAAAGTACATGCCTCTGCTCTCTCAACCTGAAAACCCTGAGACTCAGAAGCCTGGATTTCCCTATCTGAACAGCTTGAAGCTCTCTCTCTCTTTCTCAGGCCTGCCAGACTTTTCCCCAGGCTCATTCTCTTTAGGTTTGTGTATACTTCTAGGCCCAGTGGTGGCTAAGGAGCAGACGTCTGTGGGGGATGCAGCCAAAGCTCAGAGATGTGTGTGGGCTACTTAACCACACACGTGCTCTCAAGCACCTCCATAGTGTGGAGAGGAGCCATGGACAGGAAGAGGAGGCTGGTGTGTAAGGCCAGCTCTCAATGTGACATGCTTACACGTCACACATGTGTTTTAGTGTAGCTCTCCAAAAAGTCTAAGAAATTCCCATGTGAACTTGGCCTTCCATATCTATTGAAGGACTGTCAGGATGGGGAACACATCCTCTGTGGCGCTCTGTTAGCTGAGTTTATAACTTTTGACTATTTTAGTACAGGGTGAGTAGCCACTCTCCCTTTGCACTCTTGCTCTGGGATTCAAATACATTCGGTGTAAACTGCTCCTGGTTCCTGAAGACACATCCCCTCCTGTCATGACCACACACATCACATGATGGGAATATACTGTCATCTATGCCATAACCGGGCGAGGCCGTTGTGTCCCATGCCTGTGTGTGGCTTCCAGAGAGGATGTTAAAGATGCTGCTGGCCTGTTCACTCCATGACCCAGTCTCTGTTCAGGTTCCAAACTCAGTTTAGGTGTCTAGAGGGCAGGCCTCTGCACTAATCTGAGATGAGTGAGCAGGCCAGCTGGCTAGTTGTCGCTTATCATCAGTCTAAACTGACATGCTGCCCCTCACCACTGTCTCAGTCTCCTGGCCTTCACATGCTGGGTGGCAAGGACACGTGTTGCCTTTCAGGTGTGGGTGGGGCTGGGGAGACAGGAGCTTCCTTCTGAAGCCATTGCCACGGCAGGATGCTGCTTCTGCAATAAACTGCCACCCACATCCATACACATACGTGTAGTTAGACCATTCCCTCACGCATTTAGGAATCAAGCCCAGAGACCCAAAAATGAATAAGACACCGTCCTGGCCCCTAATGAATTCACAGCTTAGTGGGTGGCATATGTGTAAAACCATTACCTCCCACTGCAACAAGCGCTGTGATAAAAGTTTGTTTGAGATGCAGAAGAAACTTGTGAAAGAGGTGACAGGCTGACGATAAAATTTAAGGTGTACATGTTCCATATAATAATGGATATTAGGTAGGATACTCTGGGTTGCTGGAAATAGAAACCTTGCACCTGCTTAAGCCAAGTGTTAAACATTAACACTTCAGTGTTAGCCAAGGATATAGGTTATCATGCAAATCAAAGGTGTCATGAGTCATGGGCCATTCTTCCTTATACATTCTTTTTGTTGGCATACCTGCCTCTCATCACTGCCCAGCTTTCTTTTTCCAAACTCATTAAGAAAACTTGATCCCTAGTAATAGTGTAATAGTTCCAGAATACACTAGGTTGAGAAGAGCCTGATATATATTTCTCTTTTCCTTTTTTTTTTTATGTTGGGGATTGAACCTAACAGTGTTCCGAGCTATGCTTCTAACCTTTTTTATTTTTTTATTTTGAAACAGGGTCTCAATAAGTTCCTGAATGCCTTGCTAAATTGCCAAGGCTGGCCTTAAGCCTGTGATCCTCCTGTCTCAGTCTCCCAAGGACTAGGATTGCAGGCATATACCACCGTGACTGGCTCAACTTGACATTTCCATCTCGAATGATGTCAGGAAGGACTTTGACTCATCGTGAATCAGGTATAGCTTGAGATGAGCAGCCAGGATATGAAGACATATTGTAGAAGCATGACTCTTTTTATATAAACATTAAAGATAGAGGAGAGCAAAATTCTGCCACCCCTTAGGAGGTCTATTTCCAGAAAGAAGATAATAAAAAGTAGGTGAATCAAACAGTAAACAATCACTACATTCCACCCCTAGACCAGCCAACATATGGACACACATGGGTGTTCACATGTGTGTACGTACAACTACATCCTTTTCTTCCATGCATCTATTCTGACCTCTGCACAATGATATTCTCCAAATTTCTTTACCCAATTGGGAGAAAATCTAAGGTCACAACTGGCTATGTGTTCCAACACGGTATCAGAAAAACCTTTCATTTCTAACCTTGCAGTCTCTGAAGAATACCCATTTCTTCTACTCTCTTTCTTGGAAAGAATGAAAGGATCAGAGCGAAATCATCAGAATTCCCAGATTTCTTTGACTTCTTCTGATTGGCATGACTCCCAATTTTCTGAACAGGACACTACAGTTAGCTTTCAGCTTTAACGTTTGCTTGACACAGAGGATGCAGTTGCATATTTGAGTGCTGAAGTTTGGCAAAGTATGTAATTATGTGACCTTCAGCTAACTCGGATTTCTGTTGATAGCTGTAAAAGGGTCTTGCTTGACATAATTCCATATTTTTTATGCTATTCTCTTCTCTTATCAGTGTTCAGGATGGCTGTCTTGGACTGGAGCTTGTCTCTCTGATCCAGAAAAGCTACAAGAAGTAAATGAAATGTGCTACATTCTTATAATATTACCACTGAGTCAAGTGCCAAGAAAATATCAGCAACAGTTTTTCTAATTATGCCACTAAAGATGGCCAAGGATGACCATCTTTCCAGACAGGGATATATAAATGAGCAATTTCTTTCTCCTCTTCTTGCCTTATCAGACTCATTTTTCCTGACATCCTGGTAGTGGAAAACATCTACTCCTAACAGTAGCTTCTTCATTTGTTAGGTTTCCTTTGGCCAATAATAAAAAAAAAAATGGCTCATGAATAACTCAAATTAGAAAGGGCCTCTTTGAATATAGGCAACTAGGTAATGACATGGAGTCCAAGGAATAAATGAACAAGAATTGATACGCCTGGACCAGGGTGGACCCAGGAATCTTGGCTAGGGACATTCACAAGCTCCAAGATGGCTCAAGTGATGGCCTTCAAGTGCTGTCTCTAAGTTTGATTTAAATTCCTGGTTAGAGATGATCCCACAGCTCAGCTTGCATCTCAGCCCTACCTGGTAGCCAGGGAAGCAGAATCTCATAGCATTCTTAGCCGAGAGGGTCTCCGGTATGTGTCAGGTATAGCCCCTGGGGGATGAACCAGGCATCACCCTAAGAAGTCTATGTAGGCTTGAGTTAGACAGGCTTCCTATGGCTCTATTTTATTTATCTCACAAATCTTTATCAGAAATTGCTTGACTTTCCTCTCACTTTTATAACTATAACATACAAAGAATACAGGAATAATTCACTCTATCACTCAAAGGACTTCCAAACTGATCCCTGGTTTCTTTTAAACTTAAGCTTCTTGGCTTATGTACTTGATCCATATATCTATAGGGGATTTTTGTTTGCTTGCTTGCTCTGTTTTTTTGTTTTGTTTTGTTTTGTTGTTATTGTTAATACTTGAGATTAAACCCAGAGCCTCTCTACCCCCAAGGTACACTCCCAGCCATTTTAAATTTTTTTTTTTTAATTTGGAAACAGGATCTCATTAAGTTGCTGAGGCTTTACCCTGTGACTCTCCTGTCTCAGCCTCTCAAGGACTGAGATTACAGGCACTACCATGCCTGGTTACAGGGTATTTTGGGTTAATTTTTGCAAGAAATATATTTGAGTAGTGTAACATACAGCCATGTTTTATCTATGAAGTCATACATTAAAAATTAGTGTATTTATAAGCTTTTAAATCCAAAAAAATAAGCTATAAAATTTCAATTATTTTTTGGAATTTAACTTTGTAAAAGTAAAGCCTGAGCCAGCTGAGTTTTCTCTTTGTAGGAAGCACTTATTATGTCGGGTTAGTACTTTGACTTTTTTCATAGTCTTGTGTTTTATTTATTTATTTAGAAAGAAATAAAACTCAGATAACATTAGGATTCCCTTCTAAGACACCACCAAAAGTAAAGTACCTATATAAAGAAGACGTAGTCAAGCCAGGCATAGTGGCACGTACACACCTGTAATCTCAGTACTTGTGAGGCTGAGACAGGAGGATTGAGGTTTGCAGCCAGACTCAGCTATTTAGTGAGGCCCTCCACAACTTAGTGAAACCTTGTTTCAAAACAGAGAATAAAATATAGGGCTGGGAATGTTGCAAGAAGGTAGAAGCCCCTGGGTTCAATCCCCAGTACTGCAAAAATAAATAAATAAATAATAAATAAATAAATAAATAAATAAATAAATAAATAAATAAAATGACAGGTCAAGGAGTTTCATCTGACAACTTCCATTTGCCCATTGAGCCATGTGTAAAAACATGTGTGAGCAGTTTTGGGGGGAAAGAAGGCAAGTGGAAGATTCCGGTGTCGGGGCTCTCCTTCCTCTGCCTCTGGGTTGATCCTCTTGGTGGCCATCATGGCGTAAGCAGGAGCCATGGTGCCCTCTCTTTGATCAGAAAGAGCTGTCCTCTCTGACCTCTGCAGCTGTGGTGACCTTGGCCTTTGTGGCTTTAAGCTCCAGGGCAGAGCCTGGCCAGGGCAGAGTTCCAAAGCATAAGAGCGTCTTCCCTTGACCTCGCCAGAGGTATGTATCTGCTTCAACAACTACAATTCAGAGAGATTTTTGTTGTGATGCTTTTACTCAAAAGGCAGGGAAATATTAGGACATGGAAGACAGTTTTTGAATGCTTTTTATAGCCATTTATATCCCACTCAAGACAATGGTCGTGCACCCTCAGCAACCATGTGTCCCAATTTCAGCCCTCTGTTAAAGGGAGGCAGTCTCCACACATCTAAGGAGATCTGGATCCCAGGCCAGTCACCCTTAGGTCACCTCACTTCAGGACAAGGGGTATCACAGGGAGGGGTGGGACCTGCTAAGTCCGGCCCAGCCCGGCCGGCCCATTCTGCCCTGGGGGTGGGGGGTGAGGGATTGGAGATGAGTCCCAAGTACTTGAAAAGATTCCCTTTGGGAAAGAGTTGAGCTTCTCGGATAGAACCTGGAGACTCATCTGAGGATCAGTTAAAAAGGGAATGAAATACATACATTTATTTATTTATTTATTATTTATTTATTTATTTATGCTGGGGATTGAACCCAGGGGTGTTCTACTTCCAAAGCTACACCCCGAGTCCTTTTTAAAAATCTTTATTTTGAAACAGGGTCTCGCTAAGTTGCTGAGGCTCAAACCTGCGATCCTCCTGTCTCAGCCTCCCAAGTAACTAGAATCACAGGTGTGTGCCACCATGCCCAGCAAAGGTATGGCATTTTAAAAGATATTAAAGAAAGTGCTAGAAAACTGCATCAGAGAGAGGCAGCCCAAGCCTTATGAGGCAGTATGAGGCTGAGACTCTAGGGGACAAATCAGAGGAGACAGTATAATTGATGTGTATACAGTAGGCTAGAGGGATAAATGGGGCTACAAAATTTTCAGAAGTCAGCCCTGGTAATTTGCTGGTAATTGGTATATGGGTAGAGGTGGAGTGGCTGAAAAGAGGGTGGAGGGAGTGGCACGCACAGCTCTTTGGAGGTAGAAGCCATGACTGAAATTACGCGTTCCCAAGGGAACCCTATGCCTGGGATGACGGCAGCCCCAGGTGGACGCAGCCCCAGGCCCGGCTGGTTGACATCCGCTGTGGCCACAAATACTTTTCCTACCCCAGCTCCACTGATGCTACAGCCGCGATCACTCCCCTGGATTCCGGCATATGGTTCGTTATTATCTTTAATGTCCCTGCTGTTGTGAATTTTCTTCTTTTCATCTTTTTTTATGAGTATTTTAATGGGAAACTGGGGGGGGGTACATCGGGCTCGATCTGAAGGTGGCTGATTTTAAGGAACACTCCCTGGCGGTGGTGCATCCTGTTGGACAGAGCAGGGACCCTCCGTATCTCACAGCAGCCCACCAAGATGGGGGCAGGGGGGAATGCTCCCAGCTTATGGGCTCGAAACCTGAGTGGCTGCCAGGAAAACACAGTGAGGATCGAATTCTAACCTGCTGAGGGCACAGAGAGGGCAAGTGATTTATTTGTTCTAAGTTGTACCACTAGTGAGAAAGAATAAACGGGTACAGTTTCGTGGGAATGAAGCTGTGCAAATTTGTAGTCTCCCACACACAAGAGGGCACACGATTGGCTTAATGTTGAGTTTCTGCCAATTTGAAATTAATTGTGTATGTGTGTGTGCGTGCGCGCGCATGCACAATACTGGGGGATGAACTGAGGTCCATTCTATCTTTGAACCCTACCACTATCTTATTTATTTATTTATTTATTTATTTATTTATTTATTTTGTGATACTGGGGATGAAACCCAGGGGTATTCTACCTCTGAGCTATACCCTCAGCCCTATTTTTTTTTTTGGAAATCGGGTCTCTCTCACTCAGTTGCAAAGGGCCTAAGTAGCTGAGGCTGTCCTTGAACTGTGAGCCTCCTGTCTCAGCCTCCCAAATGCTGGGGTTACAAGCATGCACCACCACACCCAGCTTATTTTTTATTTTGAAATTGAATCTCACTGTTATCGTATGCCAGCCCCAAACCTGGGATCCTCCGGTCTTAACTTCCCAAGTACTAGGGTTACAGGTATGCACCATCATGCCTGGCTCAGAATAATTTTTTATCTAGGGCCCCCAATTTTTTATCTTCCCTTGGGTCCTACAAATTGTGTAGCCAATCCTCTGTATGATATCTTACATATCAGAAAATATTTGATTAATATTTTCTTGATTATGTCTACATGTTTGTACATACTTAAACCCTTATGTAGATCCATTCACAGGTATAGATGTGTGTGGGTTTTTTTGGGGTGGGGGAGATTTCCTTGCTAAGGCCTCCCAAGATCCAAAAAAAAAAAAAGAGAAGAGAATGCCCTCCTGGCTGACTCACAAGCGCTCTGTCACCATCCAGGTGGGTTCTGGTGACCTTTCTGCCAGAGAGTGGTATTTCACAAACATATCAATTATTTTAAAACTGATTAGAGCCTAAATGCTAAAGAATGATACAATAAAGAGTTTATCCCAAGCCGGGCATGGTGGGCACACTTGTAATCCCAGTACTTGGGAGGCTGAGACTGGAAGATCGTAGTTCGCAGACAGCCTCAGCTACTTAGTGAGACCCTGTTTCAAAATAAAGAATAAAAAATAGAGCAGGGGATGTAGCTCGGAGGTTGAATGCCCCTGGGTTCCATTCCAGACCCGAAAAAAAAAAAAAAAGTTTATCCTAATTAGTAGATGCTTTTTTCTTCTGTTTCCTTTCTACTCTGTGTCCAGATATAAAAATAATTTGTACGTACTTGCAAGAACATAGAAACTACATTATGTACCCTTCTAGTTTGGGGTTCTCCCCTAGATATCAAAGATAAATATTCTTCCACTCTACAATAATATTTTATGGTATTTATTTATTTATTTTGTGGTACTGGAGATTGAACCCAGGGACCTTCTACCTCTGAGTTACACCCTCATCCTATTTTTTATTTTTTATTTTTGAAATAGGCTTTCACTAAAGTTGCATAGCTGAGGCTGGCCACAAACCTGCAATCCTCCT
The DNA here is from genome assembly GCF_963383645.1 of Muscardinus avellanarius. Classification (NCBI taxonomy): domain Eukaryota; kingdom Metazoa; phylum Chordata; class Mammalia; order Rodentia; family Gliridae; genus Muscardinus; species Muscardinus avellanarius. The sequence continues at coordinate 143,300,104 of NC_137788.1, read as the reverse complement.
GTCTCAGCCTCACAAGTACTGGGATTACAAGTGTGCACCACCATACCCAGCTAGACTTTAATGACAACATCCTCTCCCACGAAGATGCTCTTACAGTATTAAATTTAAACTTCTCCTCTCATGGACATTTATTTTCATTTATTATTTTAACAAACTTTAAAGTGTTGACCCTATGCCAAGCCTGAGAGAGACTGTGTTGAGGACAAAAAGATAAGGCATGACCCTGGCTACCGTAATTCTTTAATAGAAATTAGAAGTTAGTAAGCATCTTTATTTTTACGTTTTGTTTTGTTTTCTTATTAAGGAGAAATGTCTAAAACAAAGATCACTGGGTCAAAAAATGTCAAGTATTTTAATGGCTTTAATCATATATTGTCAAATTGCTTTTCAATTCATAGTCCTTCTATGCACAATTGTACTCATTTTTCTTAAACCTTGCCCAAATCAAGTATTATCATAAAAAACTCTTCCTAGTTTAACAGAAAAAAAAATACGTGTTTGAATTTCCAGGCAGCTCTTGTAAATCCCTGCCCCCAAGTCCCAGTAATTGCTTATCTTACTCCTGACACTTGACTTTATCTGCATATAGCTTCTTCCTCCCACCCCTTCGCAATGGGCTTAGGAGACATGTCCTTACTTGTTTTTCAAGGAAATATTGTATGACCTAGTAAACTTTCTACTAGTGTGTAAAACCATTCTCTTAAATAAGAATCCTTTTTCTTACCCTAAAAATTATATCTTTCCAAGATACTAGTTCCTCTAAACAGAATCTGCTTCTATAAGCATCTTCAACCATTCAGCTATTCAGCTATCAAAACTCTCACACTGGGACAAGCCCCTACTGCATGCAGATCCTTGTGGAGACCAGAAGCAAGCAACGCTCTGTTCCAGTTTCTTTGGGTTAGATCACAGGTTCCTCCAGTGCTGTCTTAGCCCTGCCTATTCTCCAGGGTGGTAGTGATAGAAACTGAGTCAATCCTATCCCCCACTCCTGAACAGATGGTCCAATTTTTCCTCTGAGATTTCTAAAATTTTAGCTAGGTGATGAGAAGCCCCTTTTCTTCTGTCACAGTGAGTCTGTGGAGATGTGAATGTGGAGCTTTCCAGGTGCCAGATTCTACCCCTTTTCCTGCTTCCAAGCCCATAAACCAGCAGGAGAGGAAGAAGCAGAGGGGAAGGGTCGGGAAAATGGTTCCTGACAATACTCAGTTATCCATCCATCCATCCCCAGTCTCTTTCCCACATTTTTAACTATATAAGTAAAAATTTTTAAAAGAAATTTTGTGGGTTTTTTATTTCTTTGTTTGCGTGTTCTACTCTTCTTAATTTGCCTCTAAGACTTGATATTTACAGCCTTCCTCCTGTATCATCATGGATTCAATTACCTGTTCTCAACAACAGTCTGAAAAAATTTAATAGAAAATTTCAGAACTAATTCATGTTTTAAGTTGTGCATGGCTCTGAGTGATGGAATATTATGTTATTCATTTGGGCACAAATCATCCCTTTGTCCCATGGATCCATGCTATATATGCTATCTGCCCGTTAGTAAATTGGGGGTTTTTATGTACGGAGCTGAATAGTTGCTGACCCAAAAGTTAAGGCAACAAAGGAGACAGGCATTTGAAAGTCAGAGATGGCAAGCTATTTTATCCCATTTTGGTCACCATGGGCCCATGGGAGGGACATTTGTAAGCCCAAGTATAGTCAGTGCTTCCAGCAAAAGTAGCCTTTAATAAATATTCTGTTTTATAGCTATACAATAATTTATTTAGCCTCTCTCTTCTTTTTGGACATTTAGGGGTTTGATTTCTATTTTTATGTTATAAATAACCCTAAGATCATCTTTCTTATTACTTTCTAAAAATAAAATGACTGGGTCACAGTATATAAAAATTTAAAGCTTTTCTATACATAATGTTGAATTGCTTGGTAGAATTATCTAGCATGTAGAAGCGTGTCCATCTCTCTCAACTCTTACCAGTATTTTATTCAGTTTCAGCGTTAAAAAAAAAAAAACTTTGATGCGCCAGGCGTGGTGGCGCACGCTTGTAATCCCTGCGCTTGGGAGGCGGAGACAGGAGGATCACAGGTTCTCAGCCAGCCTCAGAAACGTCCTGATGTTCTTTGCAACTTAGTGAGAGCCTGTTTCAGAATAAAGAATAAAATAGAGCTGGGGTGTAGCTCAGAGGTAGAATACCCTAAGGTTCAATCTTTAGTACCACAAAAAAATTTAAAAAAATTAGCCGGGCGTGGTGGCGCACGCTTGTAATCCCTGTGCTTGGGAGGCGGAGACAGGAGGATCATGCAGGTTCGAAGCCAGCCGCGCTGGCGTAAGAAATCCTGTTTCCAATAAAAAAAATATATAAAATAGGTCTGGGAGTGTAGACCGGAGAAGAGTTTCCAGGAACCCCAGTACCAAAAAAAAAAAAAAAAAAAAAAACCTTTGATAACTGAGCATTTTGAAATGAAGTCTTATTGTTTTGGTTTATATTATTTAATTTTGGACTTAAAATGTGGAAATTGAAAGATGGGAAATTTTGAGGTACCCTAAAGGGGGAGAGAGAGAGAGAGAGAGAGAAAGAGAGAGAGAGAGAGAGAGAGAGGCATCTGAGTTGTCCTCCTAGTGAACAGACATTAGCTGTATAAATTGCTTTTTACCTTCATTTGCCAATCTCCAGAAAATTTGGGTTTTTTCTAGAGAAAAAAAGCAGGGTTCTGTGACATCTTAGTGCCCATACATGTGCTTTTACTTCCTCATAAAAAAAATGCAAAAGGGAAATTTTTAAAAGCCTGTGCCTACAAATACAGAAGAACAGATACCAGCAATGAAATTCTCAAAGCTAAAAAGCAGATATAACCAGAATAACTGGTTTAGTTCTTTTATGTTCCAGCAGAAGACTAGCGGTTTATTTTCTGAAGACCATAGAAGAATAGGTAAAATTGAAAGCAATGGCCATGATGGAAACAGAGATGCTAAATGCAGCAGTGACTTTCACTCAGCCCCAATGTGCTGTCAACCTGGCCTTATCCTCCAGTCAGGTGCTAAAGGATCCTTCTCAAGGGCTATGACCAACTAACCAAAATCACATAAAGATACTGGGCAGTAAGGTTGTCCCATGGAACAAAGTAGCTAGTTTATTATAAGGTGAAACCCATCCCAGCCAAGTGCTATATCCCCAGCCCTATTTTTTATTCTTTCAATTTTGTTGTTTTGATCTATAGGCATGCACAATTAGGGAAAAAAAAGAACAGAGATAAAAGGGAAAAAGAGTTCAAAATAAAGAAAAGTGGTACTAGGAGAGAGGAATTGTGAGTATCAGGCAGTCACAACCTAGAGAGATGTCTCAATGGCCTCCCTTTCTGCCTAGGTCCGTGTTCTTTTATTTTCTTAATACTTTTATTGGTTTACTGTCATTATACCTCATAATGAGGTTCAAAGCCCCTCAAGCATACATGCACACAGGGATTGGTATGTTTCCCTTTAGAGACCACTCTGTTCTACCCCACCCTCCCCCCATACATGTTAGTGAGGTTGGTAGTGATACTTTAACATATGGGCATAGCAATATTCGAAACGTTTCCTTCATCAGTTCTTCTTCCCTTCCCTCCTCCCTTCCCCATCCCTTTCCACTATTCTATTGGTCTCCATCCTCATTTACTGAAGTCTCTTTTGTGTTTTATTATCTCTCTAGTTTCCACATATGGGAGAAAACATTCAACCCTTGTCTTTCCTTGGCTGATCTCACTTAGCATAATATTTTCTAGTTCCATCTACTTTTCTGTAAATGACATAATTTTGTTCTTCTTTGTGGCTGAGAAAATTTCATTGTGCATCTATATCAAATTCTTTGTTATCTGTTCACCTGTTGATGGACACCTAGGTTGTTTCTGTAATTTGGCTATGTTCTTTTTAAATGACTATTTTAGTTGATTCCATCACCTAGAAGTTTTCTGAACAGTATAATTTGGAGATATGATGCTGGGAACCAACCTCAGTGGACAAATCAAATAAAGGCTATGAGAGGTGCTCACCTAGACAGTGAAGCCCAGAAACACCTCTCCTGATATTTTAGAGACACTCAGAAACTTGACCCTCTATGGTGTTATAATCTATTAACTTGACTAAACTCAATTGCATTTCTCAGAATTTGCTTTCTTGTACATTTATGTCTATGGGGTGATGGGAGGTTCTTCAAGAGATCTGGAGGGCACAAGGAAAGCAGAAAGCATTTTGCATTGACATACTTGATGTGCTGTGTATTCGCCCACCAGTATGAAGCAACAGCTAGATGTGCAATTGCTCTTGACCCTCCTTCAGCTTCTCCAACTCCTGGGCCAGTTGTCTGTGTGTTCATCTCTATGACTGAGAGCCGCAGCTTCTGCAGAAATCTACATTATCAAAGTTAGGAACAGTTCTTGTAGGATGCAGCTCAGGCCCTTGAATTCCAGCCTATTAATGGTTTCCCTTTTCTTATCGCCCACCCTATGGGCTTCCTACATGAGCATATGATGTGGAGAGGTTACTTAACTGGCTCCCAATTTTGTTAGGTATGGGTTGAATGTTTGTGCCCCCCCAACTCATGTGTTGAAGCCCTAACTCCCAGTACCCAGTGTAGCTGCATTTGGAAATAGGACCTCTTCAGAAGTAATTTAAGTTAAATGGAATAAGAAAAAAGGGTAAGGCCATAAGATTCTGTGCACTTACAAGAGAAACTAGAAAGCTAGTCCTCCCAGGTGGTGCACCTCTCTCTCTCTCTCTCTCTCTCTCTCTCTCTCTCTCTCTCTCTCTCTCCCCCCCCCTCCCTCCCTCTCTCTGCATACATGCACAGAGAAAACCTGTGAGAACATAGTGGCCATTTACATGCCAGGAAGAGAGCCCTCACCAAAACCAAAATTTATCAGTGCCATAATCATGTACTCTAGAATGGTGAAAAATAAATGATTATTGTTTAATTTTTTTCAATTTGTAGTATTTGGACATGGCAACCCAAGGTAATAGTCTCCCCAATTGTGGAGGCTGATTCCTGGTAGCAAATTTATCTATCTTTTATCATGTATCATTAATCTATTTCTTCATCTACTATGTATGCATCATATATTATGTATATTTTATTCATGTCATCTATGTATCTCTATTTATCAATATATCACATATGTACATATATACATACACATGCATACACACATATATATGCATATGTATATTAACTCCATAATGCTAGTTCAACTTCTCACTGATGTACCTTTTGTGGTAGAAGAAAGCTATGAATGTAAGATCAAAGAAGACTACACTTTTCTGTCCTGAATTCCTAGAAATTTCTACTTTACAGCCTAAGGGAAAATTAGAGACTACGTAATGTGTAAAACTAGAGAATTTAGAAGACCAGAATAATCTAGTAACCTCAAATATAAATGGCTTATTAAGCAGATTAAGCAGTAGGTAAAAAAAAAAAAAGAAGCAGATTGCAATAGCTAGTAGAAAAAAATAATAGGGAGCTGGAAGCTCAATTTAATTTTGAGGGAGAGTTCTGATGAGAAACTAGGTGTGATGATAGGATGGAAACATGATGTCAAATCAGCATAGTTAAGGATAGGTTTGCTCTACCTGCCACCTGGGTCAGCTTTTGGTCACTGTGGAAAAATACCTGGGGAAATCAACTTAGAGTTATTTGGCTCACAGTTTTAGAGGCTTCAGCCCACAGTTGACTGGCTCCTTTGTTTCTGGCCTGTGGCAAGGCAGGACATCATGGCAGAAGATAATGGCAGAAGGGCATGGCAGAGCAAAGCTGCTGCATTCGAGAAGCTTGGGAATAGAAAGAGAGCAAGGAAGGAGCTGGGAACAAGATAGACCCTTCCAGAGCCAACTTCCTCCAACTAGACCTGACTCTTTTATATTTTCTACCATCGCCCATTAATTCCATCAATGCCTGAATCTATCAGTGTCTTAATCTACTGATGAGGTTAGAATCCTCAGGATTCAGTCACTTCTTAAAAGCTCCAGGTCTAAACACCACTGCACCGGGGTCCAGTCTTCCAACACAGGAACTTTGAAGAAATATTCCAGATCCAGAACAGCACCACCATCCCTTTGCACCCTCTTTCTCCCAAGGCAGACATTGCTAATCACCTACTTCCCTTCTAGCCATGCAGTGGAGTGGAGGCCACTTCTCTACCTCCCTGCCTGGCTGGGACAGCCTGAGCAAAGCAGGTTCCGGCAGGCCTAGAGCTGGGTACTAGGGGATGAAACAGCACTTGACATCCAGAAAAACTTGATACCTCATCTCTCAAGTGTCCTGCTTTCCTTTAATGTTCCAATTTCTCTCCTTATGCAAACAATGAAATGCCAAGTTAACACGAAACACCCTCAGCAAAGAGTAATGATAAATTAGAAAATGTAATTTTTAAACCTGTTGCAAGAGCAAAATGATAATACACCTAACAATAGCATTCCCAAAATTAGCAAGAAAACCATTAAATTGTACTGAAAGATACAAAAGGCTATCTGAATGGAGAGATATATAACATTCCATGAATGGTTAGACTCCATACTATGAATTCTTTCCCTATTAATCCATATTTTGAATTAATTCTCAATTAATAATAATTGTTTATCCCTCAATCAGTTATTACATACCAAGCACCCTCAAGAAAGTTTTAATTAATATGCAAAATATTTAAAAACTGACATGTGACATTTAATGTACAACATCAACCATGACCGGTTTGAGAAAGAAGAATGAGAAAAGAAGGATTCGATGTTTTAAAAAGCCATCATAATGAAAGCAATGTGGTATTCATTCTAGAACAGACTAACAGAATAAAATCAGACTCATGTAAAAACAGGAATTCATGCACAAATAAGACACCTTATGCTCCATGCCTTCAGCATTGCTGTGAAAAGCATGACAAATGCCTAGTTCCATCAGGGTGCCCACTGTATTGCAAATCAGAGAATGTAGAGAGGGCTATACAGGTAAGAGAGAGGAGTGAGCCAAGGACACAATCAGACAAGGGCCCAGGGATGTGCTGAGTGGTAGGGCACTTGCTTAGGCTGTTCGAGGTCCTGGATTCAATCCCCAGTAGCACAGAAACAAAAATCGCCCCAGAGAAAGAAAGATTAGCATTCACACCAAGTGCTGAGCACAGTCGTGGGTTTTGTTGGCTCATGACAACAGCTGGAAGGAGACATCTTAAAACCAGCAGGAACAAAATAAGCAGCCTTGGAGAGGCACTGATTCCAGAAGAAGAGCAGAAACATTGAGAAAAGATGGCACGCTCAGAGATATGGCAGCGAAAGGGAAGAAAGAAACAAGAGGAAGAAATCAAAGATCTGAGAGGAAAGATAGAAAAATAACTCGTGTCAACTCCTTTCATCCATCCTCACCACACACACACACACACACACACACACCTATGCCATTAATGAAAGAAGTTCTATTTTCAATACTGACAGAGAAGGCTCACTTGAACTAGGAATCATCTACAAAATGTCTGATTATTTTTAAAAAATCAAACCAACTCCATACAAAACTACTGTTCAAAGAAAAAAAAAGTAAATCATAACATTATAAGAGGGCACATTCATTATAATCCCAGATACTTGGGAGGCTGAGGCAAGAGAAATACATGTTAAAGTCCAACTTAGCAAGACCCTGTCTCCAGATGAGCTGGGGATGTAGCTCAGTGTTATGGCACCTCTGAGTTCAGTCTCTAGGACTGCAACAAAACAAAATAAAACATTATAGCTGGTGAACATTCTTCTCAAAGAACCCAGAAGCCAAATAAAATTGCAATAGAACACAATTTATACTAAAGCAGATATCCTCAGAGTAGCATCAGAAGTTCTAAAAATATTTAGGAATTCAAAGACTAAGAGCAGAAGTGTTCAGAGACTTAAAAACGAGTGGGGCAGAAGGGGGCAGGGAGAGAGGAGCAATGCGATGTGAACACAGGAAAGAAACAGAATAAAGAGACAAAATAACCTCAAAAATTAAGAATAAGTGACAAGATGCATAAGGAAGAATAAAATCAAATGGAATTTTAATAAGAAATATTGAGGACAGGCAGAACAGCCAAGAGAATGAAAGCGAGTTAAAGAAAGAATTCAAAGGCAGTCGGAAATAAAAGGGTCGACATGAAAGTCAAACTATATAGGCGATATAAGACTTGAGTCCATGAAGAAAAGCATGTAATAAAACAAAATTACTATTCAAAGTGATAATCTCAGACAACTTCATGTACATAAGAGAGAACAGATCTGCACCTTGAATGAGGTGCATTATACACTTTGGAAAATTCACCTGGAATAAGCAACACTAAGACACATGTATACTAGTAAAACTATTAGGCTTTCAAGGCAAAGAAAAATGTCCTCAAGGCTTGGAGACAAAAAGATCAAAGCATTTATCAGGATTAAACAAATTAAGCAAGCAAGAGGCTTCTTAAGAGGAACAAATAAAATGAGAGAAGTATTTTTTTTAAAAATCAAAGAAAGGCTAAGTTGAACAAAAACTCTAAATAATGTCAAGTTGTCACTAGACAGACTTGAAAATACAAAAATTCAGTGACTACAGTCCATAGATGTCCTTCTCAAGGAAGTGACACTCAATCAAAAATCTGGGAAACTTTCACCAAAAAGGAAAAGGAAATAAAAAATAAGCTGAAAGCAAGTAGAAGGAATAAAAGTAAATAAATCTATATTTCAAATGAAAAGCATGGACACTTTGGAGGGTAGGGAGTGAAAGTAACCTTTAATACATGCTGACTACATAGCTTCCATTTAAAGAAACAAAATAATTACAAACAAATTCTGATTTATTCTTAGTAGAGGTGTTTTCACAGTAGTATGGCATAGGAATTTTAAAACTGCTTTACACCTGTTTTAGCAGTGAAGAAATGTATAAATGTGTTGATTTTGTAGGAACTTGGGATTGTCAGCAGAAAAGAAAAGAGATAGAGGTTGATGGAAAGATAAAGAAGAATACTTCTGGATTTGTATGGTATATGTCTATTCCCCAGCTCTGTCTGTGGAAAAATTCCAGGAATAATAACCCCCTGTAACAGTGAACACATCCAGAGCCCAGATCATAGTCTTCAAATGTTATTCCTTACAAGAAGGATTTGGGCTCCTTGAAGAAACAACTAACTCAAGGGCTGGGTCAGAGAAAGTACAAGATGAATTTGATACAGCTTGTTGTACCACAGAGTAATGAAATGAATGAATAAATAAATAAAGTGACAGGGTTATGCCCAAAAAACAAAGGAACAAGCTTGTAAGCTATCCCACTGGTCAGATTTGGCATAATGAATAAGGGCAGTGTGTTCCGCCTTCAAAGATATCCAGGTCCTCAGAAACCCATGAATGTTACTTTAGATGGCAAAAGGAATTTTGAAGGTGTGATAAAATTATAGATCTTGGGAGGGGGAGAATGTCCTGAATTATCTGTGGACCCTAAAAGTAGCATCACTTATTTACCCTCCAGTTTACACTTGAGTGAGTCAGAGGGAGTTCAGCTACAGGGAGGAAGAAAGCCACATGACCACGGAAACAAGAGGTACTACTGTTGGCTTTGAGAACTCAGGAAAGGGCCTGGCTGGCTGAAAGTGTGAGATGTGGAGCCCTAGATCCCAGAAAATACAGGGGAACCAGCTGTGTTAGGAGAGCCTCTGCAAGGAGAGCAGCTCTATCCATACCAGGGTTTCAGCCCTGTGAAACTAAGTTTAGACTTCTGACTCTAAGAGAATAAGCACGTGCTCTTTTAAGTTACCAGGTTGCGGTCATTTGTTACAGCAACCAGAGCAAAAGTGTATAGCTATTGATGAATTATAGCTCATAATAAGTTGTAAATAAAATATAAATCAACAAATCCATTCTAATATTAGGTGATAGATTCTGATGGATGAGTTAATGAACAAATATCAGGGAAGAGAGAAGGGGGGTCATTCCTTGCAGCAAAAAGTAGGGAAGGAGTGGTGGTAAATCACCATTCTGTTATCAACATAGTGCAGATTTATTTGGGCGAGAATCGTCAGCAAATATTAAGTCTAGGTGAAGAGTTTGCTGAGTATCAAGACAAATAGTAACCATGCCGTTCAGAAGCAACTTGACCAAGTGGTCAACATTAATATCAGCAACAAAAGCAGCCAGACATTGTTCAGCTCCAGATGTGACATGCTGAGGCAAACCGAGGCTCACTTCTGTAGTACTCTCGGGATACTTTTGGTGATGAGGAAACACCAGACAAAGCCAAATAAGACATGTTATAAAATAACTGACTTCATTTTTTTCCCAAAAATATCAGTGTCATGAAAGATAAGGGAGGTTAAGAAACTATTCAAGTTTAAGGAACTAAAAACTGAACAGTAAATGCTGTATACAATTCTGAACTTGATCATGAATTGGAGAGGAAGAATACTATTAGAAATATAAAATAACTCTAAGTTAAAGAATATTATTGGACAAGTGAGTGACTAGAGTATAAGTGGTACATTAGTTGTAATATAGCCCTAAAGTTAAATTTCCTTAAATTACTATTGGCACCAAAGATACTTAAATAGTAAGGGGTGAGAGGATAGGATGTCTGATACATGGGGGAAAATATTTACATCAAATATTGGGTGTAAAGTTTAGTATTGCTAAAAATCAATGAGAAAAAAGCATTAGAAAAATGATTGCCGGGCGTGGTGGCGCACGCTTGTAATCTCAGCATTTGGGAGGCTGAGACTGGAGGATCGCAGTTCACGGGCAGCCTCAGCTGCTTAGTGAGGCTCTCTGCAACTCAGTGAGACCTGGTTTCAAAATTAAAAAAAATAGGGCAGGGGGTGTAGCTCAGAGGTCAAATGCCCCTGGGTTCCACCCCCAGACCCGCAAAAAAAAAAAAAAGCCTGCAAAAAAAAGAAAGAAAAAGAAAAATGATCATATAATATGCACAGTAAATAACAAAAATACTCACCTATTTGAGTATAAAAGGTACTCAATTTTCTTGTTAACTATAGTTGCCTAGTTCCTTGGCTCTATGAAGATCAGGACCAAGTCAACCAAAAGTCCTTGAGGACAGAGGCAATGGTGTGTTTGATCTGGTGCGAAACATTCCTATCAGTGCTTGGTCCGCAGTAATGGCCTCAATATCACTTACTGATTTGAAGTGTGTCTTTCACAAACTACTTCCACCTACAGCCTCTTCCTCTTAATTTCTGCAGTCCTTTAATGCTTTCTCCCCATTGTCCTTCATCTAATCACGTCTTCACCCACCTGGCCTTGATTGTTTCCTAGGTGCCTGTCCTAGAACTAGCTCTGGGAATAGGACATAATCTTGATTTCCAAGAGGCTTGCGTACGAGCACACAATAGAGAAGGGAAGAGACACATCTCTTGGGGTTGCACTCAGTCTTTGTTACAGATCATATGACACACAGATCTGACCCTGCTATTGCAAGCACTCTGACAACCAGGACTGAAGGCACAGTTGTCAAGCTCCAGTCCAGAGCCTGCCGATCGTACACACCAGTCATCCAATAGATATAAATAAGAGAACGTGGACAATTCCTCAGAATCTACTGGGATCCTATTTGTCTCTGAATTAAATCCACATGCATTCAGCGCGGGTGACAGTTCATTTGAGTTACCCTGGGTTGGCTCGCTGTGTATTTAAGGGAGATCCCTAGCCCAATTGAACAGGAATATGCGCAAACCTCTTCTAAGTTCTCCAGCCACACTGGCAATTCTGCTACTAAAGACGAACAATGGAAGTGCTGAACACAAATCATCTCATCAGTGTTTGAAAATACTTGCAAGTTTCTCTGGTGGTGCTCAGTATCTGTTCTCCAAAAGCAGTATAGCACAGTAAACAAACTTATATGACGTGGCTGAACTTTCAAAAGTTCTTATCATCTTCTTGCTGCGTGCTGTTGGGAGGCACAGGGGGCTTTGCAGTATGAGGAGCGAGGAGTGCTGGTGAGGGCCTCTGTGAGCTTAGGGAGTTTGTGTTCTAAATGACCAGCATCAGAAAGTGAGCTATTAAATTCTTATTTGTAAGGACATGTAAGGACAAAGCCAAATGACAGAAATATGGCCGTGGGGATTCAAAGAATATCAAAACATTGTTATTCGCTTGAGAACAAACTCGTAAACATCTGGTAAGAATATGGATTGAATCTTTAGGAACCAGGGATATCATAGAAATTGTGTGCCAGAGATTCACATTGAGGCTTCGGAGCCACGTGGAGTTCCTCCCAGCGTGCACCGGCACATGCCTGCGCACATTCTGTGGCCTCAGTAAATTCAAGGAGCCAGTTCAGGGCCCTTTAAAAAGGAAACGACTGCAAGCGCCATTAGGAGAGTGATTGATGGGTTCTCACAGCAATTCACGGTGAAGGCCCGGAGAGAAAACACTGCTGTGCCAAATCGCTCAGCTTTCTTTTCTGTCTTTACATTAACCAATTTGTCAGCACAAGGGATGGGGAAAGAACCTAAAGGAAGTCCTAGTGCTGAGGAGGACCTTCCCTGCCTTCCATTTTCCATCTTGTCCCACTTGTAAGTGGGCAGTGTGTCAGGGGGAACAAAGCAGACAGGCCTTGGGGTCAGCAGATGTGGATTTGATTCCCACCTGGTCACTACCTGGCTGGGGATTTGGACACATCTCTCATCCTTTCCTGATTCAGGTTTCCTCGTGTGTAAAAAAGCTTATTCATATCTCAGCTAAGTAACTAACGAGAGAAGGAGCAGAGGCATGATAAAGCTGGAGCAGGCAGACCTCAGCAGGCATTTACTTCTTTTCTTTTTTCTGCCAAGGTTACGCCCTCCCTCTGGGCAGCCTTTACTTTATGGGTCAACCTCCCCTTCAAACCATTAACCTTTCAGTTTGCCCCCTCCATCCCTTGACCTGCACCTTTGCTTCCTAAAAAAGCCTTCCTTGATACTTCCTCTCTCTGTTGCTCACCATCTTCTCTCCCTTTATAATATGAAAACAGTACTCACATTAATATTTACTTCCTCTTCCTCCTCCCTCCTGCTCTGTCCACTGAGATGGGGTTTCTATTTGCCCCACCTCCAGCACTATAGATCACACTCACTCCTGGCTCCTGCAGGGTCCGCGATGCTCAGTTCAGTCCTATTCCCCAAGCATTTCCACACTGCTGGTGCCATAGTCTGCTACCTTTAATAGATGGTAGGGGTGGAGGGGGAGGGGCAGAGGCAGACAGCCTTCCTTCAAGTCCTGGCTCAGCGACTCCCCAGCTCCGTGGCCTTGGCTCATCTAATATGCTCTCTAAGCCTCAATTTCAACACCCATAAAATGCGACTGTGAGAAGCACCTGCCTTTGGGTTGTGTGATGAGGACTCCAGATAAGGCATGTTGAGCATTTCTACGTAACCAGTGCTCAGTCATCATGGCTTCTTATTCCTGACCCTTTGACTCTTTTCCTCCTAAAATCTTGAGCCTCTGGAATCTTCTTGAATCCTTTCCAACCCTCCCACATGGAAGTTCTCCAGGGTTGTGTCCCCATGCTTCAGCTATGTGTTTGAAAATCTTACCACTTCACAAAATCCAATCCTCTCCTCCCAGGTGACCCCACCTCCATCTGCCTGGCCCCAGTGCCTCTCTGCCCAGATCTGGACTGTAGTGGGACTTGTGTATATCTCTGTTTGGACAGGAGCTCTCACAGGTAAAGACCACCATCTTTGTTCTTTGAATAGGGGAGCTAAATGACTAGATTATTCTTTAGTAAAAGTACTCCAAAAGGACGAGAGACAGCAACCCTGACCAGGAGACAGCTTTTTATAGGCAAAGGAAAAGTAAACTATTTTTGAGCACATCTTATTATCTCTAAACACAGTTTTCCAATGTAAGTACCACTGACATCATTTTATTTATTTATTTATTTATTTATTTATTTATTTATTTTTGGGGCATTCTACCTCCAAGCTACATCCACAGCCCAATATTTTATTCTTTATTTATTTGAAACAGGGTCTCCCTGATTTGCAAAGGGCCTCACTAAGTAGCTGAGGCTGTCCTCAAATCACAATCCTCATGTCTCAGCCTCCCAAGTGCTGGGATAAGCGTTCATCACTATGCCCAGCTTGACACCATTTTAAAGCTGAGGGGATGAAGACAAACTCATTACAAACCCCACGCCCAGCCCACTTATTCTCACTTAACCTGGAATTGGACCTATCTTTATTATTAACAAAAAAAGAAACAACTTTTTTCCATGTACTAAGCCTTACCATTTTAATCCTCCCAGTGACCCTAGCAAGGAGTTAGTCCCACTTACCAGATAATAAAATAAAGTTTCAGTGACTTTGATTTCATTCAGCTAATGACATGAGCTACTTTATTTGACAGCTAAGTTCCCTTCCTTTTTTCCCTCTGTACCCACCATGTTTCCCATGCATGCACCTGGACAACCCAGTTCTGAAGAGACTGGTTTCTGGGAATAGATAAGCCAGAGACCATCTTCCCTAGGTGTCCATGCAGAGGTGACTTTCAACCTCAAGCCTCAAGGAGAAAACTAGGCATTCAAATTGTATTATTTTTAGGCCTATTACAAGAATTCATAGCCCTCTATTTCATAATCTAGCAGGGTTTTGTGGTTTAGCGCAATTCTCCACAGATAAGAAAATATAAGTTCAAGGAAATTTTTCTTTGTTTATGAATCAGATATTGCTTTCCTTTTCTCTGAGGAAACAAATCTTTAGTTCCTTAGCAATAATGTAAAGAATCAGCAGTTGGCTTAGTGAGCCCAGTGGTGCATTCTTTTTTTACCCCTTTGTCTTTATACAAATAATCATATATGAGCCAGTTTCCACACATGGTTTTCATAGCATTATGACTGCTAAAATTTTCAAGTGGTACAAACATGTACAGAATCACTATTATAGCGTCAAAATATTTCAATAATGCAAAACGGTAATCACGAAGATCAAATTAACTTTTCTTAGAATTTGTAGAGGAAAAAAGGAGGAAAGATTTTGCTGTAGTATAACATGGATGCTTTGATCAAAATGCTACATATTCCAAATTCCTCCATATTTAACTTTAAATACTCCCTAAGCCATGAATAACTTATTAGAAAATACATTTCATAAGCAAAAGATGCTTTCCACACCACTGGGGGGTTAAGCAAAGCTGCACCCGGAGGTAGATGAGAATCCCTGCTGCCCCCACCCCAACTTCAAGTCCACCTCTTGGAAATTCATATTCATCCCTACACATTTACACATTCATGACTCATCTTTTGATTTCCTCGATTCTTTTTCTGTCTTCAAACTGATGAACACCAGGAAAATAAATTCACTTCCTTTTCCTACATTTTATTTTTTCATGACAAACTGACCCTAGGTGTCCAAGCTAACTCTACATCTGGATTTATAAAATAAAAGTACATCCATTTTCAACTGCCGTCATGTACAATGAGACACGAGAATCCTAATGTCATCTGAGGTGACCAAATTCCTCTTCGGAACCTCTAGCCTACTGGCTTTCAATCTCGAGTGTGCATCAGTAGCATTGAGGGGACTTGTACAAGGCCCACTCCCAGAATATGCTTGGGATTGGGCCTAAGAATTTGAATTTTCAACAAATTGTAGGTGAAGTTGATGCAACTTTCTGAGATGGACAAGCCTTCAGCTACTAGAAGTACTAGTGGCTGATGGCTCCCAGGTAAGTTGCTTCCTGGAAATTGCTCATAGCCAAAGAGTGCTTCCTCCTCCAAAATCATACCCTCTCCTGGAGCAACCTGCTTCTGGGGACATTCTGTAACCAGGCATAACGTGTCAAGACCTCCAGATCCCCTTGAGCTGAGTTGAGGCTTCCACTGCAGCTGCATAGTGGTTCGCCTCTACACCTTGCTCAGCCCCACTACTTTGTTTCTTCATGCTGCAATCCCAGAGCTCCCAATAAACACCCCAAAGCAGAATTTAGTCCCATTGTCTGTTTTCTTGAAAACCCCACCTAACATACTCCTTCAAAACTAAAAGTTGTGTAGACATCAATGTAGAAATGACATCTAGATTTTGTTGTGCTGTGTATATGTGAAGTATAGTAATAGTTGCTGAGCCTTTAACCTGCGATTGGAAAGCATCATAGTAAGGTTCAAAGTGATATAGACTAGTACATGCACACAGCATTTGGAGCGTTTCCCTCCAGATCCTACTCTGTTACCACACCCTTCCTGGACATTAGTGAAATTGGTAGTGATACTTTCATATATGGGCATACAGGATTTGGACTGTTTCTTTGTTGGCTTTTTTTCCTCCTTACCTCCTTCCACCAATCCCTTTCCACTAGTATACTGGTGTTTTTAATAATTTTTCTAAAGTCCCCTTTGTTTCCTATTTTCTCTCTAGTTTCCACATATGAGAGAAAGCATATAACCCTTGATTTCTGAGACTGGCTGATCTCACGTAACATAATAATTTTTAGTTCCATCCATTTTTCTGCCAATGACATAATTTTGTTCTTTATGCCTGAGAAAATTCCATTGTTGTGTCTATACCACATTTTTTATGCACAAAATATACATTCTAAATCAGATCAACCAAATGAATGACAAATTGGATGTGGGGAATCGGGAAAAGAAAGGAAGCAAGAATATCTCTAGTCAGCTGGTGATGCTATTGACCAGGAAGGGAAAGATTAGGAGCAAGTTTAGAGAATGAGAAAGTTTAGAGCAAGTTTAGAGTTCTAGTTATCACAAATTAAATTTGAAGTTTCTATTAGCTATCCTATAGAAATGTCCATTATGTGTTTGGCTATATGTGCTCAAGGCTAGGTTAATCAGCATGTAGATGTTGTTTTAAGCCAAGAAACTATCTAAGGAAACTGTGTAGATAGAATAAAGAGCCCAGGATTAAGCTGGAGCATGAAAGAACTTGAAGGGAGAAAAAGGAGATAGCTAAGAAGAAACCTGCAAGGGAGGAGTAAAACTAAGGTAGAGCTGTCATAAAAGCCAGAAGAAGATGTTGGGGCCAGCTGTGGTGGCTCATGTCTGTAATGGAACTTGTTTGAAGACAAGCCAAAGGAGAAACTATAATATCAGACAAGTTAGACTTCAAGCCCAAGCTTAAAAGAAGTCATTTTTACTGGTAAAAGGAACAGTTTAGCAAGATAAAATAATGAGAGTTAACATTTATGCTCCAAACATAAGTACAGCTACTTTCATAAAACAAACTCTTTGTGACATTAAGCCACACATATATCCCAATTCAATAGTGCTTGGAGACTTCAAGACTCCTCTCACACCTCTAGACCTATCTTCGATACAAAAAGTCAGTAAGATGCCCCAGACCTAAAGAACATCAAATGAACCAATTAGACACATACAAAATATTACACCCAACTACAGCAGAGTCCACATTTTTCTCAGCTTCTCATGAAACCATCTCAAAAATAGATTATATCCTGGGTCACAAAGCAAGCACTAGCAAATTCAAAAATGTGACATACTCTCCTGTGTCTTTTTAAACCACAGTGTAATGAAACTAGAAATCAAATATAAGAATACCCAGGATAACCACATAAACATGTGGAGACTGAACACTGCTAAATGAGAAATGGGTCATAGAAAAAGTAAACAGTGAAATTAAGAAATTCCTAGAAAAATGAAAATAAAGACACAACATATCAAATCCTCTGGGGCACATTTCAGGCAGCATTAAAGAAAAATTCATAGCACTGAGTGCCCACATAAGAAGAACAGAAAATCACCAAATAAATAACCTAATGACATACCTCAAAGCCTTTAAAAAATAGAAACAGTGTAACCCCTAAGCCAGTAGAAGACAAGAAATTATTCAATTCAGAGCAAAAATCAATGAAGTAGAGAATAAAAAAAATACAGAAAATCAACAAAACAAAAAGCTGGTTTCTCAAAAAGTAAAACAAGATAAACCACTAGCTAACCTAATGAGAGAGAGAGAGAGAGAGAGAGAGAGAGAGAGAGAGAGAGAGAGAGAATTAATCCAAATTACTAAAATAAGAATAAGAGATGAAAAAGGAGAGATTACCACTGACAGTGTGGAAATCCAGTGAATTATCAGAAACTACTTTGAAAAACTATACTCCAACAAAACAAAAACCTTAGAAGAAACTGACAATTTTCTAGACACATACAACCTTCCTAAATTGAACCAAGAAGATATTTTAAAAGTTATATTTTTATGTCAAAGATATTGAGGCAGTATTAAAGAGTCTACCACCAAACAAAAGTACAGGGCCAAATGGTTTCCCAAGTGAACTTTTAAAATCTTTATAGAAGAGCTCATTCTAATATTCCTTAATCTATTCCATGGAATAGAAAGAAACACTCCCATGGACTCTCCCAAATGCATTCTACAAAGCCAACATTACATTAATACCAAAACCAAATAAAGAGCTCAAGAAAAGAAAACTATAGGCCTATATTATTGATGAACTTAAACAAAAAACTCCTAAACAAAATACTAGCAACACACATTCAAGACCACATTTAAAAAAAAATCATACACTATGACCAGGTAGGGTTCATCCCAGGGATGCAAGACTGGTTCAATATATGAAAAACAATCCATATAATTTGTCACATAAACAGAATCAAAGACAAAAATCACCTGATCATTTCAATGGATGCTGAAAAAGCATTTAACAAAATCTATCACCCATTTATGCATTTAGGCATGATGACGCTGGTGTGGCTCCGCAAGGCAGGCTGGTTTCTTTTCTGGTCTCTGATCATTCGTCTAGTCTTCTTTTTCTCTGTCCCTTATGTTTACATTTTTTATTTCTCTGCTGATAGTGCTTTCTGGCTATGAAAAGCACTGATTTTGTGGCATTAGAGATCAAGTGTTAGCAGGACTCGTAAATGCTGCTTTTCTCAGTCACCATCTACCCGTAAGTCAGGATTTTTCTTCCCACAGGCTAATTTTCCATCTCTCTATATGTCTTGGTGAGGTGTCACATAATGCCTTTCATGAGATCAATATTTGTGATAACACCATATTATAAATTACTCACATGAAGATTACCTATAAGTAGCAGAGTAGATTCAAAATAAGATTACAAAACAACAATAAAGAATCAGAAATGCACCTAAAAAGGCTCATACAGTATGATTTCATTTAAATAAATTTTATGCTTTTTTGTTTGGAAACAGGGTCTTAAGTTCAAGTGATAATAAGATTTGAAAGGTAATGCTACTTAAAATTTTAAGAATATAGGGCAAAAGAATTCTGTTTCTAGCATCAGCCAACAAGGTTGTTTCTAGGACAATCTTGATCAACCAGCTATGTGAATAAAAAAATAATTATTAAATATCCAATGTTTTTATATTATATTATTTTATTTTTGGTGGTACTGGGATTCCTAGAAGCCCTTCCAGGCTACACTCCCAGACCTATTTTGTATTTATTTTTATTTGGAAACAGGGTCTCTTAAGCCAGTGCTGCTGGCTTCAAATCTGTGTGATTCTCCTGTCTCTGCCTCCCAAGCACGGGGATTACAAGCGTGTGCCACCACACCCGGCATATCTAATATTTTTAAAGTATTTTAATGTCTTTTAAAAATGTGGACTAAGAGAGTTTTTTCAAAAATGTCTTTGAGGTATTTTTTAAAAATCTATCAACATCTCTAAAATATCTTTAAAGATACCTACCAACAGAGAACTTTTTAGGATAAGGTAGGGAGATAGAAAGAACCCAAGAAAGGCAAGCCTAGCATTTCAGATCAATTTTTAAAATCAAAGAAATTTCAGAATCCAAAATGTAATTGACATATGAGAGACTTAGAAGATGAGCAGGACTTCTGGGAATCTCACAAGATAGAAGAAACTAATCCTGAACTTCAGAATTCATCAAGGAGAATGTGCCATGATAATCACTACAAACTCTACTGGGAGCTCCACCAAAGCTGTATTAAGGAAGGTAACTGGTAATGAACCAGCCTTCACAAGGTTTGAAGCCCAGATGTGACTAAAATGAGTCTCCAGTTAATTTAAAGTAATCCTCTCCTGTCCTACCTGCCCGCCAGAAGAATGAGTCAACTGGAGAGAGAAATCATCACCCAGAGGGTACAGTTACCACTACAGCATCTAAGGCCCATATAGGCTACATAGTTAAGAATTCCTTAAAATCCATTAGAGAAAGAGTCAGTAGAGAAACACTAACATGATATCCAGATAGATTTATCAATTATGGATGAAAATAGCCATAGTTTCTATGGTGAGAAAATGAAATAGTAAGATAAAGAATTTCAGGGAAAAATATTCCAGTCTTTGGAAGGCTGACATAGGAGAATCAGGGTTTGAGGCAAGCATCAGAAACACAGAAAGAGCCTTAGTAACATAGCAAGACCCTGTTTAAAAATTAAAGATAAAATAAAAAGGGCTGTTGGTGTAGTTAAGAGGTAGAATGCCATCTGGCTCAATCCCCAGTGCCTTAAACAAAGAGAGAAAATATAGAACAGAAATCAGATAGAAATTATAGGAGAAAAATACACTAAAGCCGGGCATGGAGGTGCATGTTTGTAATTCCTGCGCTTGGGAGGCTGAGACAGGAGGATTGCACAGGTTTGAAGCCAGCCTCAGCTACTTAGTGAAACTCTCAGCAACTTAGTGAGACCCTGTTTCCAAATAAAATATGAAAATATGTCTGGGAGTGTAGCCTGGAGGTAGATAGCCTCTGGGTTCCACCCCCAGTACCACCACCAAAAGAAAAAAGAAAAAAAATAATTAAAGTTAAGAACTAAATATATACATTCAAATTCAGGTGAGATATAACAGAAAGGAGAATAAATAATGTTAAAAAAAACTACCCTTCCCTACCAAAATTATCCTTCCTGACACCTCCCTTGAGTATAGAATTTATTTTTGCACACCATAGACATTGGACTTGGTGTTAAGGTTTAGGTATGGAATGTCCTTCCCAAAAACAAATGTGTTAGTTGGGCCCGTGGTGCATGCCTATAAATCCCAGTACTTGGAAGGCTGATACAGGAGGAGCACAAGTTTGAGGACAGCCTCAGCAAATAGTGAGACTCTCATCAACCTAGCAAGACTCTGTTTTCAAATAAGAAGTAAAATAAGGCTGAGGGTGTAGCTTTGATGTAGAATGCCTCTGAGTTCAATCCTCAGTACCAAAATCAAACAAACTCACACAAAAAAATGTGTTAAAAATCTGGTCTCCTGCCAGGCGTGGTGGCGCACACTTGTAATCCCCGCGCTTGGGAGGCGGAGACAGGTGGATTGTGCAGGTTCAAAGCCAGCCGCGCTGGCTTAAGAGACCCTGTTTCCAAATTAAAAAGTATAAAATGGGTCTGGGAGCATAGCCCGGAGGTAGAAGGGCTTCCAGGAATCCCAGTACCACCACCAAAAAAAAAAAATCTGGTCTCCTGTGCAACAAGATTCAGAGGTGAACATGGTTAAAGGCAGTGAGGCACTGTGGGCATGGCCTTGAGGCCTGTATCTGTCCTTCATTCTTTTTTTTTTTTTTTCTTCTTCTTCTTCTTCTTCTTCTTCTTCTTCTTCTTCTTCTTCTTCTTCTTCTTCTTCTCCTTCTCCTTCTCCTTCTCCTTCTCCTTCTCCTTCTCCTTCTCCTCCTCCTCCTCTTCTTTTCTCTCTCTCTTTTTTTCTCTCCTTCTCCCTCCCTCCCTGCTTCCCCAGTTTCCATGAGCTGTGCAGATATCCTCTGCCACACCCTGCCACCATGATATTCTTGACTTGAATTTGGTTGAACATGGACCAAACACTTGAAACCAAAAGCAAAATAAACCTTTCCCCCTCTAACTTGTTCTTGTTAGGTATTTTGATCACAACAGTGAGAAAGTAAACCAGAATATTTGGCTTGACTTAATCTTGCAATGAAATGTGAAGGCAGAGATTGTGTGTCAAGAACCAGATGTACTTCTGCCATCTTTTTTTTTTCCCCTGTCAAGAGACCAGCATGTTACAGACATGGATTGCTCATTAAACCTGGGTCAAATAATGAAGAAAAGATTAAATTAAGTTGTATCTGACCATAATGAACATGCCACATGGGAAATAAACAAACCATTGTAGTTATAAAGAGCCAAGGTTTGGAGAATGCTTGTTAGGAAGCATACTGCGGCTTAAACTGACAGATACAGAAGACTTCCTAGAGAAAACAATACTGAGGAGAGTCTCAAAGGTAAATTAGTTGAGCAAAAAAAGACAGAGAAAGTCTCTTTATATTCAGAGTACTGAATATACTTTAAGGAAGAGTAGGAGAGATGGGCAGAAGCCAATCTTTGAGCCTTGCACCGTAGGATCAATATGATTAACATTAACATGAATGCACTGTGTGTCTCAAAATAGCTACAAGAGTATGTTGAGTGTTTATCATCAAGAAATGATAAGGTTTAAAGAGATGGATATGCTAAGATCCCTGATTTCATATGGGGACAATTTAAACCCAGATCATAGCAGTATTTATTTCCTTCCTTTTTATTGTGCCCATTGCTGGTTGAAATTATTTTGCTTATTTACTTACTTGAGTGTATCTCATTATTCATTAAAGGGGAAATTCTAAGACAGCAGATTTAAGAATTTCATTCATTCTTGTGTCCACTTATCCAATCAACAAATACTTATTAAACACCCAGTATATACAAGGCATTACTTGTTCTGAGGACACAGCAAGCAACACTATTTCAACCTTGAATATTCTGATTATTCAGTAGTATCACAAGAGACACTCCATGTGTTGACCCAGCTATGTTAAATGTAGACCAGCATCCTGCTTACCCTATGGTCAATATCCTGGAAATGTAGCAAGCATAGACCAGCATCCTGCTTACCCTATGGTCAATATCCTGGAAATGTAGCAAGCATAGACCAGCATCCTGCTTACCCTATGGTCAATATCCTGGAAATGTAGCAAGCATAGACCAGCATCCTGCTTACCCTATGGTCAATATCCTGGAAATGTAGCAAGCATAGACCAGCATCCTGCTTACCCTATGGTCAATATCCTGAAACACTGAGCCCCACTCCAGAAATGTTGCAATTTTGTCAGACAATAACAATGAGCCTCCCACACACACACACACACACACACACTTCAGCTACCTGTGCATGGCTTTTGCCTTTAAAAACACCTTGTAAGTTCAGCTCATTGTTGCAGCTCTGGACTGAATGCCAGACTGTGTCCCTAGCCTGGCTAGTCTGTCTTATCCATAGTTCAAAAAAAAAAAAAAAACAACTGATCTTCCAAGTTCAGTCGGTGCACTCTGTCTATGTTCCTGTGACATTGGCCTTTTGGCACAATATTTTGAGGGCTCATCCAGGATCAGAGGAAGAGCCCCCAGCTTGGAATCAGTTTACCTGGGAGCACTCGGTGACTACCATTCTTTTTTTGGTCTCACCATCAGTTTCCTGAAGTCCAGACAATCTGAGGCTCATTAGAGAACAGACAGATGCACTATTGGTCTCTGAGCTGGTGGAGTTGGAGGACGCTCGGACTCCACCACTGGCCATTGGGCTGTTCACATATAGCCCCTTGTAATTGCAGCTCATTGTCGCAGCTCTGGATTGAGTGCCGGACTGCATCCCCAGCCTGGCTAGTCTGTTTTCTTTTTTGTTGTTGTTTTTTTCCCTGCAGTTAAATAAACTGATCTTCCAAGTTCGGTTGGTGCACTCTTTCTCCATTCCTGTGACATAGGCCTGGGCACAACAGTATCAATTGATGAGATTAATAAACCAAACAATAGGGAAAAGGTTGCATCAGAAAGAAATATGTAGGTTGCATGTACATTGCTAATGGTAAAACTGAAATTTAATAAGAAAGCAACAAAAATGCTAAGTTAGATGGACTGAGACATCTAGATCAAACTGTGTTGGTCCAGGGAAAATGAGCTGGGAGAGGATCCCTTGCTGAAAGTCCTGAAATTATGTGAAAATCATTAAAATGTAGAACTCAACTGTGAGTAACCAGCATGAAAATACCATGTACATTTCTGCTATGAGCAGGGTGACTACTCAGTGACTTATTAGGCATAATATATTATGAGCTTTCCCTGACAAATGAAAGGAAATTGTATTTGCAATTTACCACACTTGCACTGATGATTTCTAACAATCATTTTATTGCAGGATTTAATGAATCTTTCAAGAATTTTCATAAACTGCTATGAGCCAAAGTCAATTTTAAGACACCCAAGACACAATGTTTTCAAGAAGTACCATTCCAAGGGCCAAAATGCAGTACCTGGTTTCTGGCTAGAAACTAAAATATTATCTTTCTGTTTTCAGAAACTAGTTTATTTTTCATATAATGTAGCATTGCTTCTGTGTGAACTCATATGCACTTTGTTCCCTTCCTTTACATGACAAGAAATAATGATGATATAAACAAAATCTGGGTAGAAAAAAATCTCTATAATTCATGCTTATGATGGAGAAAACCAATGGAAGCTATCTCAAATCCTGAATTCTAGAGTGCTAGAAAATGGTATGTACTATTCTAAGAAGTACACTCAATAATGTAAAATAAGTTAACTAACTATTGGATTCTTCTAGTGCTTGGGGTGGGGACTAAATTACTGATAGATTAGAATGTCTTATGTAGCTTATTACATATTGATTTGTCCTTTTAGGGAGAATAAACATTTTTACCTATAAGACATCTTGTATATTTTTCCTCTTTCTTTCTTCCTTTCTTTCTTTCTTCCTTCCTTTCTTTCTTTCTTTCTTTCTTTCTTTCTTTCTTTCTTTCTTTCTTTCTTTCTGATACTGGGAATGGAACTCAGGGGCACTGTACCTCCAAGCTATACTCTTTAAGTCTTTTTATTTTTGAAACAGGGTCTCACTGACTTGCAAAGGGCCTCACCAAGTAGCTGAGGCTTTCTGAGAACTTCAGTCCTTCTGGTCTCCGCCTCCCAAATACTGGGATTGTGAGCAGGTACCACCATGCCCGGCATGTTATTTTTTTAATTCACTTTTTCTGAGAACTTGGGTGAAATTTATGTCAACTTCGTTCAGCTACATGCCAACTTTGAATTTGTGGGTCTGAATTAACATTTTATTGCAAAACTAAAGAGTGTTCTTAGGCCTGCCATTGTATAGTTACCTTTACATTCTCCAAGATCTTGTCAAAGATTTTTTCTGTGTTTATATGTCAAAATTTTTATTGGTTTTCGCAATGTGCTCCGACTCAGACTTAAAGTAATCACTTTTCTTTGATGACTCAAGCAGAGAAACCAGTGACATTTGTGAATGGGAAAAATTTGTGAAGGGGAAAAAGGAGCTGGACATATTCTTTCTTTACCACCTGCATGATGTGATTTCATGCTCCATGGTATGATTTCTGTAGCTAAAGCTATTGCCCGAATCAGCTACTATCTGTTTGTTTCAGAGCTGAAAAAATACCTTAAAATCTCTGGGATGAAAAAATATGTCTATTTCTATTGTTCTTATGCAAGAAAAGGTGACTAGATCAACAGAGCAAGGTAAGAAGCCCAGAAAATCATACAAATATTTGATATATTTGCATCAAAGCAGAAAGATGACCTTTCTAATAAATGGTACTGATAAATAGGTAACCAAGTGGGGAAAACCACATATCTCAAAATCTTACCTTAAATCAAGTACAAATATAAATCCCAGAAAGAGTGCAGATCTAGATAGAAAATATAAAACAATAAAGCGTCTAGAGTAAAACATAGAGCATCTTCATGAACTTGGAGTATGTAAGATTTCTTAAACAGTACCACATTGCCAACCAGGATGAAAAAAATTATTAATCTCTATGTTAAAATCAAGAACTCCCAGACATCGGTAAGACACCATTGAGACAGAAAAAATATACAGCTCACAGGCTAGAAAATAATATTTTCAATGTATATCTGACAAAGAACTCATTTCCATAATACATAAAGAATTTCTACAATTCAATAAGAAGGAGACACAAAACCCAATAGGAAACTGGATAGAAACACAACGAAGCACTTCAAAAAATAAGATATCTAAATGGCTGATGGGTCTACTGGAAGATGGCAAATTCTATTAGTCATCAGGTAAATGCTTACTTAAAACATGATGAGATACCACTACATACCCAATAGAACAGCTAAAATGAAATATACACCAACTATTGAGTAGATGTGGAGAAAATGGAACTCCAAATATACTATTGGTAAGAGTGTATACTGGTTGCACTCAGGTTTAAAAGTCATGTTTGGGCAATATCTGCTAAAGCAGAGCACATCTCATGACACAACGGTGTTACTCCTATGTGCATGCGTTACAGAAAAGACGTGTATAAGAATATTCGCGGCCCCACAGTGGAAACTAGCCAAATGTTCATTCAATGACAGATTGGAAAAACGGTCTTACATTTACAAGGAGTTAGTGAAATGAGAGAGACCTCAACCACACAACAGCATGGGCATCTTCCATAAACATTAAGTGATAAAAGATAGAGAGTGAGACATACTGCTTGATTAAATTTATATAAAGCTCAGCAACAGGTAAAGCTGTTTCCTTGGAAGACAGGACAATGTTTTTCCTTTGCAGGGTTTTAGCTGGAGGGTGCCTGCAGGAGGCTTCTGGCCCGATCACATGTTCTGATGTTTATTCGGGTGATAATCACAAGGCATTGCTCAGTTTGTGAAATACCTCAAAGCTGGACACTTCAAATGGGTGCATAAACCTAAACATTTGTAATTTATGCATAGAATAAAACCCCACTGCAAGATATTTTGTATTATTCAGTTTATTTTTTATTATATTTGAAGAGGCAGATTTTACATGATAACTTCAAACTGACCATTGTACATTAACCAAATATTACACAAGCCATTTGAAAAAAGATCTAAAAATGTGCTTAGTTATTGGTATTATATAACATTTATCAAGCACCAAGAGTGTGCTGAAAGCTGTACAGAACAAACATAGAAAAGACACAGTCCCTGCCTTCAAGGGTACCCATTTCTGTAGGGTCTTGCACATATAACTTCATATTACATTTCACACTCTTTTGTTCATAAGGCATAAATAAGAAAATTTGTTGCATTTCTCACTGTTGCTTAATAAATATCTAATACCCTTTTCCCCGGGTATACCAACACTTACTCATCTCTGCCTTTAATACAATTTCCCATAGTACAATATACAGTATATATTGATTTGATAATTCACATGATTGACCATAATATTCTTGCAGGTTGGTTATAATATGAAGCATGTTGAATTTCAACATTCACAAATTTTAATACCACTTAACAGAATCTTTTACTGTTGGCAGAGGTGGTTTTTGTTTTGCTTTGTTTAAAAACAACAAAGAAATGAAGTGCTACTGTAAACAAAAACCACACTGCCTTGATTCCAATAAGGGTATTAGAACTATGGCACAGATATTCATAACAGTGATTTTAGCACATCTATTAAACTAGCCTTGCAGATTTCAATCACATAGCTGCATGCCCTAAAATACTAACAGTTTGTGATCAACTAGTAATGGACGGTGTGAGTATAACTGGCTTTATTATATTTGCAATTTAAACAAGGAGTGCTGATATAAAATGTCCAAAATATGTGAGTTGGGATTTTTTTTTTCCTTTCCTGCAAGGCTATGTTCAAAACAAATTCAAGTGAAAGAAAGGATGGAATGCCTCTGAATTTAATTATTGGCTAAAGACATTTTTTTTTTTTTTTTTGGTGGTACTGGGGTTCCTGGAAGCCCTTCCATCTCCGGGGCTACACTCCCAGACCTATTTTTACATTTTTATTTGGAAACAGGGTCTCCTAAGCCAGCGCGCACGGCTGGCTTCGAACCTGCGCGATCCTCCTGTCTCTGCCTCCCAAGCGCGGGGATTACAAGCGTGCGCCACCACGCCCGGCGCGGCTAAAGACATTTGATTTCAAAATAATCCCTTCAATAATAGTATCTGGTTGTTTATTATTTTAGGAGGTAAAAAAAATGAAGTGAATTTTGATCATGCAGTGATTTTAGACTCTGGTACAAGAAATTGTACTTTATGTAGGAATATCATGGAGTATCGTGGAAGATGGCACCCAGTACAGAAGACAGGCCAGTCTACCTGTCACTGGTGTCCCTGGGCAGGGATCGAGGGGCAGGGTGTCATTGCAGCAGGAAATGAGGGGCACATATTAGAGGGATGAGGAGATATTTCCCTCTCAGCTATAGTCTGTCTTGTTCTGTTCCACAAAGTGAAGGATCAGAGGAGCTAGGGGAATGGTTTAGGGCCCTGAAAAAGAAGACTAAACAAACTCGGGGTCATGGAGAAAGAATCCATCTGTAAATCTTGCTTTCTATAGATCCCAGAACACCAACCAATTAGCTTCAAGTCATAGCAAAGGCCTATCACTTCAACACCAGACTTGGTATGAGGTTGAGGATGAACCCTCTCCAGAGAAAACCACCTTCTCTTTGGCCTTCATTTTTTGATTTTTTTTTGGGGGGGGGCTATCATCCAGGTCTGGATATTTCCATTATGTAATGATGATGTTGAGTTGAATTTTAAATTCACACAAGACTTGGAGCAAGTCTGAATTTATCTCCCCAGAAATGAAAAAGGTAGAAGAAAATTTTATAGCTTTCTTCTACTCCCATGATTACAGCCGCACTCTCCCTACGTAGCAAGGCACATGGCCCAGGTAGGGCCCATCAGGAACAGATTCACCCAGCAAGGTCAGTGGCAAAAGCACTTTGGTCCAGCCTCCTTGATCCAACCTATCAAATGGATGAGTGAAGTTAGAATTGATAAGATATTTGTCCTGTCCTTGGTGAGCACATCTCCAATCTTGTGAAAATCATAGAGAAGAAATGAGCAACCCACTATCTAGTGCTCTGGCAGCTTAATCTGTGATAAAGGGCAGAATGTTCTGATTTATTAGGATGTGGTACAGAATCTTATTGGTTGAAGAGGAAGAGGTGGGACAGCAACTCCCAAGAGTGTAATCTATGTCCTTGTTGGAGGGAAAGAAACAACCTTAGTTAAAGTGCCCAATTCAAAACAGAGCACCAAAAGACTAAAATTCTGACAGTAGGCCATAATATATAGAATTATTTTCATTTCAATTATAAATCCTCCAGACTAAGGGACTGAAAATCCACACATAAACGTGACAATAGAAATAAATAACATGAAGACCTCTAAAAATAAAGGTTCACTACAGATGAAAGCACACATCTGTTAACATCACAAAATGCACCGACTACCCCTTAATGGGGAACAATAGAATTAGACACAACAAGCTAAGTATTATGTGGAATGGTTTAGGATGAATGCTGGATTCCTATTGCTTTAAAAATTGAGATGCTTCCCGAAACCACTTGCAATAATTTATCATACCATCCAAAGTGATCATTCTTACCACCAAAATTTATGTATATCCCACCATAATCAAAAGCATGTAAGATTGCTAGTTTTTGTCAGTCTTTTTTTTTTCTTAACCTGTAACAAGACTTTAGAAGCAAATGTTAAGAAAAATTCTTTCTGTCCAATTACTGTCAAAACACCATTCAGCAGGTGGAAAATTGAGATCAAATTTTGGTGAAACCACAACAGCCTCTGGCACTAGAAAAGCCTTCTTTCGAGTTACTCAACAGAGAAGACGATAAACAAAATGTATGCATTTAGATAGACATGTAGATAGATAAATGGGTAAATAGATACTATTTTTTGCACAGCTGACAAATATTACAAACTCTGGAGGAGTCCTCGGTATCTTTGTTGAATTATTGAACAAGTTTTCAAAATCTTTTTAAAGCCACTGGATATGGCTGATCCTCATGGTGCATGGAAACCATGGTTTACAGTTAGAATATCAAAGCTCTGCCATTGTCTTTACTCTTCAAGGCACAAGGACAAGTTCCAAACTCTTCAGATCAGAGAATCTGGTACCACCAGGAGATAGGAAATCAAGAAGTAAAGTCATTCACCAAAGCAAGAACAAGAGATCCTTTGGGGTAGCCATGATTTTCAAATACTGCCCAGACACCACCAGCAAGCAAATACTCCCTCACACCACTGGTTGGAGATGGGAAGCTCTCCTAGCCTAAATTACCTTGGCCCATTACCCAGGAAGAGCTTGCTTCACGCTGCGAGGGTTTGACAGTCCTTCCCACCTTGGGCACAAGGAAGAAGGTCCAGGATGTTCCCATGCAGATCTACAATGGCGCAGACTCTGTCATGAGGATCATAGAAGGGCAAGAACAAAAGTCGGTAGCCCTTGATAAAAGTCAGCAGAGAAGGAAAGATCCTTCAGGACACACACACACTGTCACATCACCGGCAAGGGTCTCTGAGCCTTAAGGAAAGTAGAGCCCACATTTTTCTTCTCATTTTGCTATCATCTATAGCTTCTCCCAAAGAGTCATGTATTAAATATTCTCTATATAACTTATTCCCCACAGTAGAACATCATCAAAATGGAAAAAAAATCCAATTAATCTTCCTTTTCTTCTTTTGCTTGGAATATTCGTCATGGATTTACTGAAAGTCCATTACATTCTTTTGGTAAGAAAAGATATTGCACTTCTAAAACTGCATCAATGAAATTAAGTCATAGCGAATAGTTAGGTAGATTTCTCTCTACAATCTACACTCTCCGAAGACCACCTTCGGCATGTGCAGAAAAGTCTTTATGACTTCGTTTCCAATTCAACAAACTGTTGCTGCACTGCTGCGAGCTCTTAAGAGACAGAGGAAGACATGGGTGGTCCTTGGCTGCAGGCCATGCTGTATCCACAGGCTCACGATTTCATTGTGCAGATGGGTACAACAATGACGAGAATGACCGTGCATGCGGCCGCGGTGATCAGAGCAGCTATCTTGCAGACCTTGGCTCGTCTGAATTCCGCTTCTTTCCGTTTTAGTAACGAATCGTAGCCTGGAGTATAAATATCTTCCATCCAGTATTCTAAGTTGTTTGGATTTAAAGATTCTTGAGTCTAAAAGTGAAGAGAAGATGTTAGCAATATAACAAATATTCTACGCCAGGTCAAAGACATTCTGACAGCTGTCACTGGTGAGGCTCTTAGGATTTCTCTGCAGCTGGTAGCTAGCAATGACTGTATCGAAGGACACCACCACCCCCACCAGCCCTTGTAGGGCTACCAAGGACCTATCCTCCAGGAAGAGATCAGATTGAAGCATGACTATCATATTACGCCAAGGCATTTTTCGTTTCTCAGAAAACCTTCTACTGAAAATCAAAGGCACTTTCAAGATAGGCAGTTCAAGGAAAACATAAAATACTTCTGTTTCAAACATATTTCTGAGCCGTTCAGGCCACTACTCAAAGTCAAGGTTTACAGACCCGTTGCAGACCATCCCAAACTCAAGAGAGACTGCCCCCACTGAAATGGCTCCTCATCTCTCTGAGATTAATGAACAATCTGCAGGAGAAACATCATATTTTACCTATATTGCCCATGAATCCCACTCCATACTGAAGGTTATAATCTATTTCCACGAGAAAGGCAGTGTTCCCATTTTATGGCAAGCATTTAATAATGTGTCACATAAAAGCAACAACACATCGCAAGTCCAAGTGAAGTTTCCACCTAAATCTTTGAGACACACATGCAAAATTCATCTTAAAGATTTTTTTTCCTGGATTGTTTAATGTTCATAAATACAGGCACATTAAAAGTCACACACACAGAGTATGAAAAAACCCTTTGACACTTAAAAAAACCACCTTGTTTTTGGTGGAATACTGATGATTCTAATGCATGCTAGTAATTTTCTGTCTGCCCTTCCCTGTCTATTTTTCATTCTTTTGTACCTTGCTCTGTCCTCCAAGTAGACAGATCCACATTGATGCCTTATGGGGGCCCCCTGCCCTGTAGCTCCCAAGGGGTTTGAGTCAGGAGTTACAGGAAGAGTGAAAGTCCCTCCCCATCCATCCCATTATCCCCTGGAACATGCCTGCTTCCTACTCAGTGTTGGCAACTGGCTCCTGTGCACCTCGGGCTTCATCACTGTGCTGTGGCCACCAAGCTTCTAGCACCAAGCTCCAGAGACTCTAGCCCACCAGCCCAGACCCGACTCACCAACTGTATTCATACAGCCCTTGAACTCAGAATGGATTTTCTATTTTCAAATCATTGAAAAAAAAAATCAAAAGAATAATAATATTCCGTGACAAGTGAAAACTATATGAAATGCAAATCTCAGTGTCCCAAAATATAGTTCTAGCAGCACACAGCCAGGCTCATTCATTTGCAAATTGTCTGTAGCTGATTTGAGCCACAGTGGCAGAGTTGAGCAACTGTGACAAGAGACAGTAGGCCCAGGAGGCCTCCAGTAATTACTTTCTGCCCCTATTCTAGTACATGCTGTACAACACTGAAGGATGGAAAGAAAATAGGATCTAGTCCCCCAGTTACTGAGACATAATGTTTAAACAATGTTGTTGTATATATATATATATATATATATATATATATATATATATATATATATACATATGTAAAATCTAGGGGTGTTCTACCTCTGAGCTAGACCCCCAGCCCTTCTTTTTTATATTTCATTTTTGAAACAGAAGAAATAGGATTGTGTTGAGTTGCTGAGGTGCTCCCTAAGCTGCTGAGCTTGGCCTCAAACCGTCGGCCTCAAACCGTCTGTCTCAGCCTCTTAAGTACTGGAATTACAAGCATGTGCCACCATGCCTGGCTCTGCTATTGAATTTTTCAAGTTATATGGAGGGGTGGAAGGCAATGCTGGACACCCAGGACACTCAGAATGGAAACCAGGTCACTGCATGTGGGGAAAATCCTTCAAATACAGGTTTTCTGTCCAGTCCAGCTCTTTGCAAGAGACTCCTGGGTCTGTGTTCTTTTCTGGGGTCCAGGAGTCTTTTTTTTTTTTAACTGTCCCGAGCTGCTCTGTAACTGCCAGCTCTGGCTGCCATAATGTGTGAGCCACTGTCCCCTATAAACATACACACACACACACACACACACACACACACACACACACAACACACACACACACACACTCTAGCCTCTCTGGGGACCCTTGGAAAGAGTCTATTCTACTTGGTATGAAAGCCTTCCAGTCGTTGAATAGACACTCAAGAGAGAAGAAATAGAGTCAATATGGGCTAATTTTGATGCAAGACTGGTCTGCCATGGTGTGTGAGGTGTCCACAAAGACTGGGTGCAGGTGTAAGGCTGTGCCCACAGCCCACCCTTCCCTGACCCCTTGAAGACAAGCTCTGGACTTTATGGTGGACACATCCTGCTCCTCAACCATTATTCCCAGGGCTGGTCCACAAGGTAAACCATGTATACAGGACACATCCTTGTTTCCTCGGGCTCACAGAGAAGGAAACTGACTTCCCTTCATTGCTATCCATAATGGATTATTGCACAGGGATCTGGCTATGAAATAAACCATTTTTAATTAGTTTTTTCAATAACTGTAAGCTGTAATGGCACTAAATATCACAGAGGCAGTACTGAGGTTCCCAGGGACACGGGGGAAGGTCCTCAGTCATTAATTAGGTGATTTTATCTTTGGACAATGAGAGACTCAGAGAAGATTGTGCAGTGTCTAGAGCTGACTAAGACAGTCCTCGTGTCTCTGCAAGGAGATGAAAACCAATAACACAACGCCTCTGGCCTTCACCAGCCTCCTGGTGCTCACTCTGCTTTGCCAAGGCCCTCGCGGCCTCACTGAGCCTCCCCGGCATGGCAACTGGCTGCTCTACCCTCTGCACTGTCAAGTGATGTCACCTAAAGCTCTGCAACCCAAATATCTGTTTCTATTTTTCATATAATATTGTCTTTACGCTTATAAACACTGGCATATCAAAATCGCATTTATCAGTCGAGAACAAATCTCTCAGCTCTATCTCTCTGTATTTTAAAAAGATGTTTCTCAGTGTCATTCAATCTGAGTTGCTCAAGGTCATGACCATGGCGCTGGTGAAATATCGGTCATTCTGCCAGTTGAGCCAATCGTCCTTTGTGACTGGTGGCTTGTGGTAGCCTAAGACCCACAGATCAAGGCGGAGCACCCCGGGAAAAGCTGCACAGGGACCCACCTGCAAGAGAATAAATACTGGTCTAGTCTACTTGCCAGAAGGAAGATGACAGCAGGAGGTAGTGACCCAAAGGGACAAGGGCCATGCAGTACACAGGGGGTCATCACATGCACGAAGGAAGAGGGGTGAGGAGGTAGCTCTCGCTACCACAAACCTGTCTCGGAACCAGGCCAGAGCTTTCCTTTCCCATAATCTCTGTCATCTAGAGTCCCAGAGACATGAATGTCATTGCAAGCATTTAGTAACATGAAGCTCCAGTAAACTCTTATCAGCAGAAACGTGAAATGGTATAAAAGTAAAAGGAGAGAAAGAACGTGAGACTTATTGTTGGATGGTCCAGTGAGAGGTTAGATTCGTCGGACCCGGGGCAAGTTCTTGCACGGCCTGCACCTGTTTCCTCGTTTGTAAACTGGAGATAGTCATAAAAATTCCTGCCTGTGGGCCATTGTGCCTGGGACTGAGAGACTGCTGTGCACAGCATCCTGCAAAGCTGATTGATCCCAGCATCCTTTATCCTCCACGCTGGACCTCCCGAATGCCTCTTTTTTTTCAGCATCAAATGAATCCCAGGGTTTTTAAGAGTATTATTTTCAGTTTAATAGTGACTGTGCCAGGTCACACGGTGGGGAAGTGCTGGATGAGAACCCAGCACTGCTGGACTGTGGTCTTCTGTGTGGTCTTCTGAGCATCGCTCCACCCCTCCATCCTTTGGCAGAAGGCATTTTCAGGAAAGCCCTACCGCAGTGACCCCTACAGGCAGCTCTCACCAACTGCTTCGCGCGCATGGCCATTGTATGGTGAGTCTTGGGTGTGACTGGTGCCCTGGATGCTATGGCCTCGCTGCTCCTTGAGCTAAGCCCACAGACAGGAATGGGGTGCTTCCTTTGCTTCATGGTGATGTGGAGACACAGATAGACGGGTGTGAATGGAACCAGGAGGAGCTGCTCACCCAAATAAAAGTGTGATAGAAACCCAGCCCTGCCTGTGAGTGACCGAAATAAACAAATAAGTCAACATGCCCTCTGGCCCCAGCGGCATTCACAGAGCTTCCGAGGACGGCTCTTACCTGGGGCTGCTCCACATGGAAGCACAGTCCATAGCTTGGCTCCCACAAATATGCTTATCCCACGTGCTACATATGGAAGGAGAGATCAGCTTGTATTTTATTAAACAGTTTGGCTCAGGTCTTGGGAGTAAAGATTAGAATCTGCACTTGGTCTCAAAGGCAGGGTTATCAAATCAGATAGCCGACAAATTAATAAATAAAGCAAGCATCCCCACGGGTCAATGCTCGCAAACAAGTAAGCAAAGAGACTATCCCATTGTCTTAAACAAAGATATCTCCTCTGCTGTCTGACTTATTCAAGTTCACAATTGCATGGGGTGGGGGGACCCAGGGAGTCGTAGGGTGAGGGAGTGGGCAGGTCTAAGCCATCTGTGCCCAGTCCTGCATCTGCAAGGGCACAGCGGGGCTCCCCTCCCCCAACCCCTCCCCAGCCCAGGGAGAGTGAGAGGCTCACCTGCAGATCCAGGGCCGCCAGCTTGCCCTTATCACCTGCATTCCGCGCATACTCCTCGATGGTCCAGGAAGGCTGGCCCCGCCTCACCTCAGACATCTCTGTGGGCCGCATGTCTGTGTACAGGGGATTGTTCTTCACGTGGGCCTTGAGGGAGGCGGGGTAGGGGTGAGGGATGAACACCTGCTCCACCAGGAAGCCATCTTTGGGCTGCTTGGGCAGCCGGTGCTGCGGGGGGATGTCGTACTGCCTGTCTGCCTGCAGAGGGGCACAGAAAAGTCCAGAAAGGTGGCACTGATGCCCTTGGGTCTCAGTGCAATTGGAGAGCCAGCAGCTTCTTAGCACTGGGACCTGTAGACATCCAGGGAGCAACATACAGTTTCTCATGAACAAACTGAGAGTGTACCTACCTGTATTGGGGGAACTTTTCTATGAAAAGCTTCTTATGTTAATAGTACTAACATGGGCTAATATTTCCATACCAGGCTCTTCAATCAGATCCTTATTCCATCAGTACCTTTAGGAATGCCCATTACACAGACAGGACAATGGGACCCAGAAAGGTCCAATTGCTTGCCCCAGGGGAGGCAGCTGGTATTGGTTGGGGCAGGGATTCAAAACTGACCACCTGGTTCCAAAGGGTCCTTTTTGACTACTGCATATTAATGCCTTATCTTTCTTTTACCATTTTTTTTTTTTTGGTGGTACTAGGGTCCCTGGAAGCCCTTCTACCTCCAGGCTACACTCCCAGACCTATTTTATACTTTTTTATTTTTGGAAACAGGGTCTCTTAAATCAGTGCAGCTGGCTTTGAACCTGTGCAATCCTCCTGTCTCCGCCTCCCAGGTGCGGGGATTATAAGCATGCGCCACCACGCCTGGCTTCTTTTATACCATTTTAGATGTGGAATAGATGAGTAAAGGATACAGGTCCTTCCTTCAAGGAGTTTTCTGAGAACTTTCATGTGATGCTGCCTCTAAGGAATGGAGAAGCCAGGCAAAAAAAACCACGGGTGGGCAGCTCTGTAGGCCCTGGCAGCAGGTGGGCCCTTTCAGGGCATCTGCATGGCATGCAGGATGAAGGGCTGGTCTGGGCAGCTGTGTGGAGGTGGAAAGGTGCCTGACAGCTTGTTCTCCTCTCTCATTCCTTGAGATAGAGGAGATTCTGCTCCCTGTGGATGGGACCTTCCAATACTTTTCTTTTTCTTTCTTTTCTTTCTCTCTCTCTCTTTTTTTTTTTTTTTTTTTTTTGGTACTAGGGGTTGAACTCAGGGACATTCTACCTCTGAGCCATATCCCCAGTCCTTTTTATTTTTTTTTTAAACAAGGTCTCACTAAGTTGCTGAGGGCCTTGCTAAGTTGCTGAAGTTGGCCTTGAAACGGTAATCTTCCTGTCTCCGCTTCTCAAATATTGGGGTTACAGATGTGTGCCATGTGCCCAGCTCTGATACTTTCTACTTCTACCTTCAAACCACACAGATGTCACCCCTTCCAAGTGAGCATTCCCTGAGAGACTGGGACTGTGTCCACCTATGTGACCTCACAGGACAACGTATCAACCTCTCAGCCAGCATCCATCACACCGAACCATAATTGGCTGCTTGCCCATCCATCTCTTCCACTGGGATGTGAATTCCCTGAAGGCAGGCACTCGTCTTGTCTGCCTTTTAATTCTGACTCCAACAAAATAATGTGACTGAATAGAAGACACTGCATCACTATCTGTCAGTGACATGGAAACCAAAGTTGTAAAGCTGGGTACTTGAAACAGAGAGACAAGGAGGCTGTGCATGTGAGTAAGAGATAGAGAAAAATAAAACAAGGTTAATGGAGCACCAGTGTGTATACACAAGTAAGAGAAGGAGAATGAGCGTGGCTCTCATAAGAGTAACACATTGGACGTGATATGTGAGCATGTACTGAGCAAACATGTGTGTGTGTATTGCCCATGAACACAGGAACCAGAAACATGTGCCCGTCTAACCAGCAACCCGACTCATCAGCTCCTGTCTACATACAGCCTAACACATAGCGCTTAGCTATTACGAACCATCAAGGCTGTGGACACAATGATAATAATTACGATGGCCGCCATGGCAGTCGTAACTATAGTTAATCAGGGCTGACTATGTGCCCACCACTTTCCTCAGTGATAAATGTGCATTGTGCATTTCATCTTCTAATTAACACCCTGAGGTTATAACTATAAATATCTACATTAGTAAATGGCAGAACAAGGATTTGTTCCTGTTCTCACTTCTATACCCATATTCATAGCAGCACAACTCATAATAGCCAAATTATGGAACCAACCTAGGTGTCCATCAGCAGATGCATGGATTACAAAATGATGGAAACTTCACATGATGGAATTCTACTCAGCAGTAAAGAAGAATAAAATTATGTCATTTGCAAGAAAGTGGAAGGACCTCGACAACATTAAGTGAATTACAGAAAGTGAAGTGTCATATGTTTTCTCTAATATGT
Source organism: Muscardinus avellanarius (assembly GCF_963383645.1). Lineage (NCBI taxonomy): Eukaryota > Metazoa > Chordata > Mammalia > Rodentia > Gliridae > Muscardinus > Muscardinus avellanarius. The sequence continues at coordinate 143,262,091 of NC_137788.1, read as the reverse complement.
GCAAGCTAGTGAGTAATTGAGATATAAGAGGGACCCAGATAATGGAGGAGAAACCACAGTGGAGTCAGGGGAATGGTCTAAGAGAAGGAGAGGGGAACGACTGAGGTTCATTAATGGAAACACTGCCATCAACTACGTGTACATATGTGAATATACCAACAGCAATCTCAGTGCTCAGTATTGGAAGGGGGGAAATGGGGAGATGAGAGGGCGGGTAGCCCAAGTGCTGAGTGCATTGTGTCACTATCCACATGACTTACATTAAGATGTGAGACTGTAATGCACCAATAAAAGCATATTAAAAAAGTAAAAATTAAAAAGTAAATGTAAATATTTGTGTCCACTACAACTGAACAAAGAGAACTAGAGATCAGTGACCAGTAATAATCTAGGGAAGTTTCCAGAGACTATGAACTAAAATGTCATGAGGGGACACAGAGGAGAAGGATCAGACATTCCTAATAAAGGAGTCGCCAGATTCTTTTTGACTATTTGATGATAGAACAAAGCCTGGCTCAATTAAGTATTTACTAGATGGAAGGTCATAGATGGCATTTTTCTATGAAAAACAGGTAGACGCATCAAGGCCTCAGGATGTTAACAGAGCCTTCTGGTTAGGAAGGAGTACATGAAATCCATAAGGCTTTAACGGCATGGTGAAGATGTTTGAAACTTTTTGATGCAGCAAAAATGCAAAACACTAAGCTCATGAGGAAATCCTGGGACACACAACAACACAGGAGAACAAAAAAACAACCAAAGGAGCTGGGTGTGGTGGCACACACTTGTAATCCCTGCGCTTGGGAGGCTGAGACAGGAGGATCGCACAGGTTCCAAGCCAGCCTCAGCTACTCAGTGAGGCTCTCAGCAACTTAGTGAGACCCTGTTTCCAAATAAACTATAAACTATAAAATAGGTCTGGGAGTATAGCCCAGAGGTAGAAAAGCCCCTGGGTTCTTCCCCAAATACCACCAAAAAAAAAAAGAAGAAGACATCATATTAAGAGTTGCATCAAGTACAGTTTAAATGTATACTATTTATTTTCAATAAAAAATAAAGAAAGAATAAAAAAAAGAGTTGCTATTGAGCAAGGCATGGTGGCACAGGCTTGTAACCCCAGCTCTTGGGAGACTGAGACAAGAGGATCATGGGTTGTGGCCAGCCTCAGCTTTTATAAAGCCTTCTGTAACTTAGTGAGACCTTGTTTCAAACTAAAGAATAAAAAATAAGGCTGGGGGTGTGACTCTGAGGTAGAATACCCCTGACTTCCACCCCAGTACCTCCCCCCCCAAAAAAGAGTTGCTACTTTTGTATGAGGAACAAAGAACCAGGTTCACCTTCTTTACATGCTAAATATCTACTTACCTTCTAATGAAAAAACCTCATGCCTTCCAAAAAGTACATCACACAGGCACCAAAGACTGTGAAAGGGATTTTGCAGCAAGTGTGCTCTTTCTCCTGTTTGCCTGGCATGGAGCCTGCTGCTTGAGAAAGGACAGGAAGCTATCCTGCATGGCTGGCCGTGACACCTGCTGGCCAGCCCTAACACTCCCCTGACATTGAAAATCTATTTTCACATCACCTGTCCAACACCCCAACCTCCTTGCCTCCCATAGGCAGTATGGCAGCAGGTGCCCCACGCAGCTCACTGACACCTCCGTGGAACAGCCCGCCTACCTCGCCCTCTCCGTTCTAATGGACAAAGCCTGCCAAATCTGGAGGGGTAACCAGCACCTGGGCGAGGCCTCCTCCCTTGCCTTGGGGAATGTTCCTAGCTGTGAAACACACCAAAGCTATGGGAAAGCTAGTGCCAAAGATGGAAACTTAAACTTCAGTTACCTCTTTAGATTTTCGATGCCAGTCCTTACTATCTGCTGGGCCCGCCTCCTTTATCTCCTCCTCCCCGAGGCCCATGCGGTTGGTATAGGTAATGGTGCGCCAGTCTCGGGGCGAGTTGGAGATGCTGGCGATTTTGGACTCTGTGGCGCTGTTCTCCTCGGTCAGGGACCTGGAAGATGGCCTGGTGAAGAGGCTTTTCTTCAAAGCCTTGACCCGCAAGCTTTCACTGTTGCTTCCACTGGCGTCAGAGCAGCACCAGTCGGCGGTAGTGCTGTTTTCCAGCTTGGGTCCGTGGGTGCCATTGTGTGCACAGAACACCCGGGGAGAGGCGCTGTCATCGGAAGGAGCCTCGCTGGTCAAGGAGGTCAGATCTTTCTCCGGCTGCTGCATCTTCTGATCCAGTTTATTCAGTTTGCCCAGAACCTGGGATATTTCCTCCCGCACCCCGGACAGCGACTCCAGCTTCCGTTCAATCTCCCCAATCCTCAGCACCAGTTTGCACACGCTCGTTTTCAACTCTTCTTCCGAGTGGTGGTTTTCGGATCGGTGTCCCTTGTCTCCCTTGCTGCTGGGGACCCCGTTGGCGATTTTGGTGAGGTTGTGCTCTGGTGAACTGTCGCAGTCTGACTTATGAAGCTGAGACAAGGACCCGGTGCTGTTGTAGCAGGATGACTGGATCACCCCCGTGGAACCACTGATGCTCATGTCATCCAGAAACCGGAAGATGTCACTGATGTCATCGCTGACGATCTCCGAGTCGTCGTCCGAGTGCTTCATAGCATGCCTGTCGCAGTACTTGCCCTGACCGGAGGTGCTTGGATCTTTGCATTTTTTGGGTTCCAGGGCGTGCTGCTCAGTCTGGGTGCCCACACTGCTGGTGTCTGAACTGTGCTGCCCACTGGTGCAGCTGATGCTCTTGTCTTTAAACTTCTTGACTGGCTCGTGGTCGACGGGAGAGGCAATCTCTTTAGATTTGAGCGCGTTTGGTTTCGCTGCATAGCCCACGCCAAGAATGGGCTGCTGATCCTTGGGCACCAGATAAGCTGGGCGCCTTTCTGGGGCGGAGAAATTGGGGCTCTGGCTACTGGAATTTGGATAGCGTATTTTCTCCTCAGAGGGATGCCTGTTGATAAAGGACCGTTCAAAGTCAGGGACTTCCTCCGTGTTTAAGCTCCAGCTCTTGGCCGGCCACGGGGTCTGCTTACTGGGCCTCCCTGGACAGCGCCTGGCGTCCTGAGTCCCCATCACTGGAGTAGGTCCAAAATAGGTAGAGGCTTGAAGATCATCCAAGCTTTCGTGCTTTACCCGCCTTTTGTCAGGAACAGGGGAATACATGGGATTCAGGTATTGGCTGTGGTAGGGCATCTCAAAGCTGTGGTTAAAGAAGGGTGGCTTGTGAGCTTCCTTTCGACTGTGGGGCTCCCTATGATCACCCTCGGCTTTGTTGGGGGGACCGACCAAAGTGGGGGACACAGTCATGAGGTTGTGAAAATCCTCCTTGAAGATGTTCCTTTTCTGCACACAGGACTGAACCACAAAGGGTTCATCATTGGAGATAAAGGTCTCTTTGATGCCCTGGCTGATGGGCAGGGAGTCCTGATCCGATATCGACTCGTTCTCGATGTTCATGGGGAAATAGGTCCTCTGCATCTCGCAGGGCTGAGGGCTGGCCACAGAGTACGGAGCCAGGGCCTGTAGCCTGTCCAAAGAAGCAGCCCGGGTTTTTGCCTCTTTGCTGACACCCAAAAGGAAGTTGGGCTCAGAGGCAGGGACAAACTGTGGGCAGTCCTTGCAGTCCATCTTCCGGCATTTGGATGACTGCCTGGTGGGGTAGCCCCGGCTGAAGGGCCTCTCACTCAGCTCGCAGTTGAGGGGCTCACACTCAGCCGCGTTGCAGGTCTCTGTGTCCGACCTGCAGGATTCGAAAGATGCTTCCTTCTTGCGCACCTTGGGGCGGCCAGAAGGCAGCTTCTCCTTGGCGGCGCCCCCATTCATCTGGATCAGGTTGAAAATCGTCACGATGTCGGCTGCCACCATGATTTTCTTCGACTGCTGGTTATTCACGGTGCATTTCATCTTGTCTTTGAATAACGTGGCTGGAAAATTAGGATCAAGACAAGCCGTGTAGAAGAGCACGCTTCTCAGTTTGGCAAGCTGTGACAGATCGAACCGGGCACACAGTGATTTGCACAGGTCCTGATAGGAAACAGTGTTTTGCTTGCTGTCCAGTTCCTCTAAGATCTTCACCAAGAAGAGGGAAGTCTCCTGACTGGCCTCCATGATTTAGGAGTGCGAAAGTTCACCAAGTACACTGAGACGTGGGGTCGGTTCTACAGTGACGACTCTTGAAAAAGAGAAAGAGAGAAATAGGATTACAAACACCGGTGGACTTTTAAGTCCAGCTTGTTATGAAGCACTGGAAAAAAAATCACAACAAAAAACATTTTAATGATGAAAAACATATCAAGGACTTTAAAAATATTCATACCATTCAATTTATTATTCACTTTCGAGGAATCTACCCTAAGAAAATAAACGGTGACAAGAATTATGCATCAAGATGTTTGCGAAAATGGCATTTACAACGATGTCCTAAATATCCAAGTAATGGAAAATGTAGAAATCGACAGGTTCTGATGTACAACCAAATTTCGCAAGCACTACAATTACATTAATATATGCTGAAATGCTACTCATCAGTAAGAAAGAACAAACTGCTAATATCTGCCACAACAGGGGTGAGTCATGGGTGAAAGCCAGAGTCAAAAGGCTACATACTATTTGCAGGAAAACAGAAGGACCTGAAGAACATTATGTTAAAGTGAGAATAGCCAATTACAAAAAGTGAAGGGTCATCTGTTTTTTTAATATGTACAGGATAGGGGGCATGTAGCTTTTGGGTTTTTTTGGTGGTACTGGGATTCCTGGAAACCCTTCTAGTTCCGGGCTACACTCCCAGGAGAAACCTCAGGGGAGCCAGGGAGAGGATATAAGGGTAAGAGTGGAGGAAGACTTAGGTTCATTAATAGAAATACTACCATAGACGATGTGTAGTACATGCACCAATCTCAATCTGGGTACTCTGTATTGGGAGAGGAAATAGAGAGGGGGCACCAAGAGCATGTGTATGCATGTTATTGTCAACATGATTTACATTATGATGTGAGACTTTAATGCACCAATAAAAGCACACAAAAAAGGCTACATACGCTGGGCATGGTGCTGCACACTTGTAATCCCCGCGCTTGGGAGGCAGAGACAGGAGGATCGCGCAGGTTCGAAGCCAGCCGCGCACGCTGGTTTAGGAGACCCTGTTTCCAAAAAAGAAACAGTATGAAATAGGTCTGGGAGTGTATCCCGGAAGTAGAAGGGTTTCCAGGAATCCCAGTACCACCAAAAACAAACAAACAAAAAAAGGGCTACATACTGTATTGTGTTACATGACCCCATTGTAATGATGCTCTAGAAAACAGAACAGTGGCTGCCAGGGGTTAGCTTTGAGGGGCTGACCTCCAAGGGGCACAGATAAATTTTCCAAAATGGTGGACCTGTTCTCCATTTTGAGGATGGTGGTCATTACATGACTGCATGCCTTTGTCAGAACTCATGAGATGATACATGAAAAAGTGTGAATTTTACTAGATGTAAATGATACCTTAATTTAAAAATGACATAAAAATTTTTACAACAAAAGAAAACCCATGACACAATATTACGTAGAAAATATGAAGATAAATCCGTATATTGTAAGCTTTTAATGATATAAAATTACATATTCTTGGGGAAAAGAAATAAAGTGTTAATTAGCAGTTAAATTTAGACTTTAAGTCTGGACTTTTTCTGAATTAGTAATCTCTTTCCCCTAATATCTTATTATGCAAATTTGCAAACAGAAAAGCTGAAATATTTTATAATGAACATTCACTTACCCACCATCTGGATTCCACCATTAACATTTTACTGTATTTGCTTGGTCATATATCTACCCATCTACCCATCATCAAACCATCTTATGCTTGGGATGCACTTCCAAGTAAATTGCAGACATCTGTATACTTCCCCCTAAATACTTTGTCACACATATCATTAGCCCAAGTTCGGTACTTGTTTACAGTTTTCCTTTTCCTACCAAATGCCATACAACGAAGAACACAAATATCAAGTGTGCATTGGCTGAGGTTTTATAAATATGCATGTCTGTATATCAACCAACATCCCTAGAAAGAAGACCTAGAAGGTTCCTACTGCCCAAAAAGTTTACTCATGCCGTTTTCCTGTTCAACCACTGTTCTTTTTTATAGGTGATTTTCATTTTTGGTTATAAATTCCCATCTTTTCTAAAATGAGCACACATTAGTTTGCAATTATCAAATAATAACCAACCTACTTTGAAACAGAATGGAAAAGCAACATTCACTGAAGTGGGATGGTAAAATTAAAAACACCAAACCAAATATCTAACAAAATTTTCTAAGAGAAGGTGAAGTTCCTCATTCATAAGCATGAACACAGTTTCTGAGATTCACAAGGACATATCAAATTACATAATGTGTTCACTTCCCTGATCACGGGCTGCTTAGAAAAGGTGTTTTGATAACTGGCTTAATGATTTTAAAGTTGACTCTGTCCACAAAGATTTAGTTTCCTAGGGAAACAGTGCATACACTTCATACTGAATTTTAGAAGCTTGAAGCATGGGCTCTCTCTCCTCTCTCCATCCTAAGGGCAACCATTCCTAACCAGCTGGCTGTTACAAACAACTTGATTTCTCCTGTGAAAGTCTGGAGGAATACACAGAGACCCATGGTTTGGATCCCTACCAGGCTCTGTTCCTAACGGGGAGAAGTCCCTGGGAAACCCACTTCTCCCACGCAGTGTCATGCCCTGCCCCCACCTTTGGAGAAAGCATTCTGTGTCAGGATGTTCTGGCTGCTGAAGGTGGGAACAACCTGTCACGCTGGTGCTTCAAATAACTAAATGAGTGTAGGTATCATAACAGAGGACAAATGATTGTAATCTAGGTAATAGTAACTGCTACATATACAGATCATATTTTATGGTTTGAGAGGCATAAAAAGGCTTTCATAGACATTTCATAGTATGAAATGTCTATAACCACCTTAAGAAACCTTTTCCATTTTACCATTACTCTCTGACAGACCAAAAAAAAAAAAAATAGGCATGGAGAACTTAAGGGTCTGGCAGCACCTGGTAGCAACAAGATCCCAAGCCAGGGCTGCTCTCTAACGCCATGCCGTACCCCACCATGTGTGCACTTCTCAGAAAAGCCCACAACATTGCTGGGGGGGTGGAGGGGGCAATCTCAACTTTCATTCCCCTTTGCATGGATAAAGAATTATTAAAAATCCCTGATCAAAGAAATTATTTAGAAAACCAAAGTGTAGTGTCTGCTAGAGTGAAAAAACGGTACTACCAGCACTGTGGTTGGGCTGAGTCATTTTCTATCAGAAGTAACGTTGGGATCCATAGATGAAGGCAGGTGCAAGGACACAAGAGCTGCACAGGTGCAGATGATGACAACCAGCCATCGGAGAAACCCCACACAGATTTGCTACAATACACCGGGATAGCCAGAGGGGAATAAGAGCGAAGGCAGAATGCACTAGAAAGGAAGCTTCCAGGCTCTCCAGCGGAGTGATGGGGCCAGTATGCAGCAGGTGGCCACTGGAGGGCCGCCTCATTTGACCACACAAACACCTCTGCAGAGTAGACCCAGCTTACAGAAGAGGACAATGAGGGGCTGAGATAGGAGTAACTGGATCATCCAGAGGGGTGACCAGAGTTGCCCGGGATCCAATACCGGGTCAGGAGCACCGAGGTCTTCTGATGTTATAAGGAAAAGTGTCCACCACCAAGCACAATTTCTACCTGTTTGCACATGTTCGGTTTCTTTAAAGACTTTTAGTTTCCCACTGTAGAAAACTCTATCCTCTCTCATGTGATTCCAGAGACCTTCATTAGACCTAGGAGCTATTGCTTCTGGGTGACACACTACCGCAGAAGGAAAATAACAAGTTCACTGTGGAACTCATTATTCAGCTCTTTATTAAACAGGAATAGAATTCATGAACTGATCCCATGAGGAAGTTTTGAGGGCCAGAGGTTAAAATTATCTACTCAGAATAAATGTGGGTGTCCTCTCAGCCTGGCTTCCCCCCTCATGTGGCACCCAGCCTGTGCCCCTCCCTCATGTGTCCTTGAAGGCTCTGTAGACATTAGGCTCTACAGAACCCTTTTACTCAGCACCTGGAATCTGTACAGCACAGTTCTAGGCATAATTGAGAAAAAGTAAGGCTGCTGTCCTCATGATGCTCATAGACTCAGAGAAGGAAGCCATCTGAGGGTCAGGGCTGAATGGGGCCCAAGCAAAACCCAGACTGAATACTTTGCTTTATGGATAAGAAACTGGGCCCAGAGAGCGGCATGGCTTTTCAAAGGCACACATGGAGTTAGGGGCAGAGCTGGCCCCAGCACTCCGTTCGCCTGACACCTCGCCTGTTTTTACAGGTGTCTGTGGAAAATGCCAATGTTGACTGTCAAGTGCCAGAGGAGCTTGAACAAGGGGCCAGAACCTCACCTAGGAGAGGGGGAGATGGATTCCAACCATGGGGAAGGCCAGCTTTGCCGAGTGCCGCATGCAGTGGTCTCAAAGACTGAAGAAGAGGTGGGAGGTTGAGCCCCTTGGGAGACAGAAAGGGCCAAACGTGCAGGCAAACAGGGCAGGGTCTGGGCGTTTGTTCAGGATGGAGACAGGAAGATAGAGTTGATCACAGAGGTGGGATTTAGATGGGGTGTGCTAGGGTTTGAATGTACTCCTCCCAGAATTCACATGTTGCCCATGTGAATGAGGTGATGAGACCATCAGCGCTCCTCACTTGTGAGTGGTGGGCAGATTCTCCCTTAGAGAAGAGGATCCAGCCTGGTGCCATGGCACACGCCTGTATCTTAGCACTTGGGAGGCTGAGACAGGAGGATCGCAGGTTTGAGATCAACCTCAGTAACTTAGCAAAACCCTCAGCAACTTAGTGAGACTCTGTTAAAATAAATAAATAAAAATGGTGGGGAGAGGCTGGAGGTATAGCTTGGAGGTGGAAAGTAAAGAAAGGGAAAGAAAGGAAAGGAAAGGAAAGGAAAGGAAAGGAAAGGAAAGGAAAGGAAAGGAAAGGGGGAAGGAGGACTCACACAGCACTAGGCTTGCTTGCTCTTTCACCTCTTGTGATGTGAGGGTGCCAAGGGAAAGTCCTCAGTGAACATCTCTGAGGAAAGAGCCCAGATCATGGAATCCCTGGGTTCCAGAACTGTGATAAATAAACTTCCATTCTTTATAAATTTCCCATCCTCAAGAATACTAACAATAGCAAATACAGGCCAAGATGTGGGAAAATAAGAACTTTTATGCACTGTTAGTGGGACTAAAAATTGGTGCAACCATTATGGCACTAAGTATAGAAGTCCCTCAAAAACCTAGAAATGGAACCACCAGGTGATCCATCTATACCACTTCTTGGTATCTTTCTAAAATAACTAAAATTAGAATATTAAATATTTTAGTGATACAATAACCCATATTTACAGCAGCACCATTCAAAATAGCCAAGTAATGGAACCAACCTAGGTGTCCATTAATAGATGAATGGATAAAGAAAAAAAGTACTACATATACAATATATACTCACCCATAAAGAACAAAATCGTGTCATTTGCAGGAAACTGAATGAAACTAGAGACCATTGTGCTAAGTGAGATCAGCCAGAAAGTTAAGAGTTATATGTTTTCTCGCATATGAGAAAATAAGAAACATAAAGGACTTTAAATAATGCAGAGACAGACCAATATAACATAGGAAGGGAACTGAAGGAGAGAGCTGGGAAAGAGATAAAAGAGGACTGAGGAAGGACACAGTTCAAATAATACTATGTAAATATATGAAGCTATCACTACCAATTTCACTAACACGTATGGGAAGGGAGGGGGAGTGGGTGGGGTGCAGATAGAAATGCACTGAGATGTGTGCATGTATGTTTTTATCATATCAGATTTCACTCTGATGTATAATTAGTACATTGCACTCATAAAAATATTTTAAAAGAACAAATCTATTCCTAGCAGAAAAAAAATAATTACCAAGTCTCAGGTTTTCTTCTATTATAGCAATACAAACAGACTGGGACTGAATGCTGAACTCTGGGTGAAGAGTTCAGCAGGCAATAGGATCCTGAAGAGGTGTCAGGCTAGTGGAGAGGTGCTAAAGAGGGCATCTTGGCTTCGGATGAGCACCCCAACCTACTGTAGATACTGACTAACACCCACCTTCTCTTCCCTGCTTCAAGATCTCTGCACATTCCCAGCCAAGGGGAGAAACTCAGCTCGGCTAACTCCTAATCCATGGACACTTCCACTACACAGTGGTCTGTAGCTTTGAGAAGAGCAGGAGCCAGATGCCTGATTATTTTTCCCACTATCTTATAGCACTTTATTTCTGATGCCACACTCCAGCCATGATAAATGTGGTTGCTATCTAGTATACATGACTAAAATGAATGTCTACCCTTTCACAACCTTGAGTGTTTTTAACTGCTCAAACTGTTGACATTTGATGTTAATCAAAACAGCAGAAGAGAGAAATGATTTAGAGATAAAATTTGTAGGATTACTGTTAGAATCTCTGGACAACAGATGAACTCTCTGATTCATGATTACCCATTCCCTTAAAGGTCTAATCTTGCTCTCTGCTGCTAACAACGCAGAAATCTGATGAGAGTGAATAATGCAAATTTTGGGACTTCCGGGAAAATGACAACTGAGAAAAGCAGTGTTTACGAGTCCTGCTAACACTCGATCTCTATTGCCACAAAATAAATGCTTTCCATAGCCAGAAAACACTATCAGCAGAGAAATTAAAAATGTAAACACAAGGGACAGAGAAAAAGAAGACTAGAGAACAACCAGAGACCAGAAAGAAACCAGCCCACATTGTGGGGCTGTATTGGTGCCATCATACCTCACAAAACCAGGCTCCAGAGAGGAAAGGTAAACAAGGAGCTGAAGTGAGCAGCTGTGGATCATTCGGGTGTAATTCAGCAGTTCTTTCAGTGCAAAGAAAGTCCAAAACTCCCAGTGGCCAAGCTCATCATGTCTTCCAGGGACTCAGAATGGAGCTCAAAACCAGAAAAGAAACACGCCAGCCTCATGGCCGAGGGCATGGCAGTGGCACCATATTGCCAGCAGTGTCAGCGAGTTCACCACACCTGCAACCGCTCCAGATCAGCGCACACAATAACTGTAAGTGAAATTGTAGCTCCTACAGGAGAAATCCCAGCACTGCACAGCTTTGATAATCTCTCTGGATCTGAGATTTTGCAGTCCAGTCCGGTGAAGGAGTAGTGGTGGCAAAGATACCATACCTTAGTCGCAGCTCCCCATGGGAAAATGCCCAGCCCGGCACTCCCATGGTCTCACACAGCCTGAATTAACTCCCTGGGTCTGAGACTTTATGATACAACCCAGGAAAGGAGTAGTGGCAGCTGAGATTACAACAAACTCAAGATCCAGAGCACCCTAAGTGAAGTCGTGGTGACCTGGGGAAGAACCCAGAGAAGGCACAAACTTCTGAAATCATGGGAAAGAGGAACAACAATAGAGCAATGAACACCCACAACCCCATAATATCAGAACCTGATAACACAGAAATTCAGAGATCTCCAGAAGATCAAATCAGGAATATAATTGTAGAAATAATACAGGACTCTCAGCATAGTTTTGATTTGCATCTCCCTGATGGCTAGTGATGTTGAACATCTTTTCATGTATCTATTGTCCATTTGTATCTCTTCTTTTCTTTTGTGAAGTGCTATTCTAACCCCAATCAGAGTGGCAAACATAAAGAAATCAAACAACAACAATTGCTGGCAAGGATGTGGGGAAAGAGGAACTCTTTTACACTGTTGGTGGGAGTGCAGAATAGTTCAGCCACTATGGAGATCAGTATGGAGATTCCTTAGAAAACTGGGTCTAAATCCACCATTTGACCCAGCTGTACTACTCCTGGGTATCTTTCCAAAGGGCTTGAAATCATAGAACTACATTAACATATGTATACCCATGTTCATAGCAGCACAGTTTGTAACAGCCAAAATATGGAACCAACCTAGATCTCCATCAACAGATGAATGGATTGCAAAATTATGGGAAATACACACAATGGAATTCTATTCAGCTATAAAGAAGAATAAAATAATAGCATTTGCAAGAAAATGGAGGGAACTGGAGAACATTATGTTAAGTGAGATTAGTCAAGCACAGAAAAAGAAGGAACATATGTTTTCTCTAATATGCCCAAGCTAGGGAGTAGTGGTAATACCAGAGGGACTCCAGATGATGGAGGGGAAATCCTTCCTTGAATGGAAGGATAGGAGAGAAAGAAATCTGAGGTTGTTCAATGGAGGAGCTATATACAAATATGTGTAATAGTATAAATATAACATGGTTAACCTGGACACTCTTTATTGGGAGGGAGAAGGGAAATGGGGGGAAGGGCACGAAGCACAATCTAAATGTACACCATTTTCAATATGTTCCACTTATAAATTAAAAAAAGAAATAATACAGGACTTTCAAAAAGAATTTAGAGAGAGTCTAAAAGAAATAAAGGATGCAATCATTGAAGTAAAGGCATCAATTCAAACTATAAACAATTGATTAGACCACATGGAGAATACAATCTCGCTCCTAGAAGATGATCACTCCAAAAACGAATGCATAATTTATAACTTAGAAAAAAATCAGATAGCAGGAATCTGACATTGAAGAAATATGGGCCCATTTTAAGAGAGCTAACCTAAGAATAATCAGAATAGAGGAGGGAAAAGAAGGTGAAACCAAAGGGATCAATAATCTCTTCAAAGAAATAATAGAAAATTTTCCAAACATAGAGCAAGAGGTTGATACACAGGTCCAGGAAACTTATAGAACTCCCTTTAGACAGGATCAGAGAAGAGGTTCCCTATGCCACATAATTGTCAAAATGACCAATGTAGAAGCCAAGCAGAGGATCTTAAAGGCAACAAAAACAAAAGGCCAAGTGACATTCAGAGGCAAATGAATTAGAATCACTCCAGACTTCCCAAACCAGGTCATGAATGCCAGAAGGGCTTGGATTAACATATTACAAACTTCGAAAGAAAACAACTTCTAAGCCGGGTGTGGTGGCGCATTCTTGTAATCCCAACATTTGGGAGGCTGAGACCAGAGGATCGCAGTTCGTGGACATCCTCAGCTACTTAGTGAGGCCCTCTGTAACTTAGTAAGACTCCATTTCCAAATAAAGAATAAAAAATAGAGCAGGGGGTGTAGTTCGGAGGTCAAATGCCCCTGGGTTTCATCCCCAGACCCACGAAAAAAAAAGAAAAGAAAAGAAAAGAAAACAACTTCCAGCCAAAAATTTCCTACCCAGCAAAACTATCAAATTAGATGGGGAAATAAGAAGCTTCCATGACAAACAGAAACTGAAGGAATTTATGTCTTCAAAACCAACACTAGAGAAAGTACTCAAAGAGATTAACTACAAAGAAGAAATAGGTAACACACACAAGAACCAGAGAAACAAGATTTTCCATCCAGCAGACAACTAAGCAAAGAAGAATACACAGTATATCAAACAGAAATAAAATCTTAACATGTTAGGAATTAAAAGTTATCTCTCAATAATCACACTGAATGTAAATGGCCTTAATTCCCCAATAAAAGACATAAAGTGGCAAAATGGATTAAAAACCAGAATCTATCCATCGGCTGCTTACAAGAAACACACTTTACAAGTAAAGATAGTAACAAATTCAAGGTAAAGGGCTGGAGCAAGGTAATTCATGTTAAGCAGCCATCCTAACAAATGTGAAGTAGTATTTCACTATAGTTTTTATTTGTATTTCCTTAATGAGTATTTATATTATGATAATGATGAGTGATATTCATGTGTTTATTGGTCATATAAAAATCTTTGTAGATTCATTATCTATTTTAGTCTTTAACCTATTTCTAAATTGTATTGTTTGCTTTTATTGTTGCTAATTTTTAGGATTTCTACTTGGAATATTAATATACCTTTAGATATAGCATTTGGAAATATTTTAATCTGTTCTATCAGTAACTTTTAATTCTGTTTACATTGTCTTTGGATATACAATATTTTTCTATTTTTTATGAAGTTTTGTTTGTTTATTCTTTTGTTGCCTGTGCCTTTGGAATCATATCCAAGAAATCACTGCCAATTTCAACATTGTGAAGTTTTATGACCCTGGTTTCCTTCTAAAAGTTTATAGTCTTAAAATTTACATTTAGGTCTTTTATCTATTTTGAGTTCATATTTGTATATGGTGTTAGGTAATGGCCCAATTTTATTCTTTTTCATGTAGTTATTATTTTTCAACAATATTTAGTGAAAAGATTATTATTTCCTTCACCAAATGTTCTTGGAAACCTTGTCAAAAATAACTTGACCATATATAGAAGGAAAAAAAACCAAACATATCAAAGTTAATCAGGAAACCAAGCATGGGAAGGAGGGAGTGGGAGGGAAGGGCTAGAGATTGGGTAGGGGCTGATTAGGTGATGTGTGCGTGTATATCTCCACAAGTTTTTTTATCCCATTAAGATGTATGACTACAATGCACCAATAAAATTTGATTTAATAAAAAAATACTGCAAATCTTGAACTGGATTAGCAAAACTCAGCCATAAAGTATTCTTATTAAAGCTTTCCCATAAGCTATAATACAATGATCTTTCAACAACCAAAATAAAGTGCAGAGATATAATGTGGCCAAAAGGTTTTCACATTGAGCTCCTGAAAGTGAAGTGTCAAAAAAATCCATCTGGGACATTTATATACTTTCTCGTGTGGTGCTGGCCTGCTTAGTGTTTTGAATTTTGGTTGCTATTTTTTTTCCAGACTGGTGGCTCTGACTGCAATTTAATGAAACTATGGGTTCAGTGAAACTATAAAAGGAAGATATCAATCTAGGAATCTAAAATTTGGGATGAGGAATTTTTACATTCTTGGTGTCACCTCCAATACAACTTCAAATTGAAAGGAAAGCTCTTTCTCTCCCAGAGACAGTCTTTTCCTCCCCAAAATCTGCTAAAGGGGGCATTGAGCAGTTGGGAAGAAGGCTATGCTCCTGTCTGCTATTCATATCCCTGCAGAGCTCTTGATTAAGAAACCAAAAAGTAGCCGGGCATGGTGGTGCATGCTTGTAATCCCAACATTTGAGAGGCTGAGACAGGAGGATCCAGGTTCATGGACAGCCTCAGCTACTACTTAGTGAGGCCCTTTGCAACTCAATGAGACCCTGTTTCAAAATAAAACTAAAAAATAGGGCTGGGGCTGTGTGTGGCTCAGAGATAGAATGCTTGTGGGCTCCACCCCCCTGTATCGAAAAAAAAAAAAAAAAAAGAAGAAGAAGAAGAAAGAAAAGAAACCAAGAAGTTATACTGCAATTTTTCAGACATGACAAAAACATATGATTGGAAAATGTAACAAAAACTCTCACACAAACATCTAGCTGAAAAAATGGCTTTTCATTAACATGCATAACTGAGCTCGCAAAAGAGCAAAATAAATGCCCAGGTGCCAGAATCAGAAAGGGCTAGAAATCACAGAAGTAATCAGAAGAGTTGGTACTGTTGCTGCCCTGGGGTGAGGGTTGCTAAAGTCAAATAGAAGAGTCTCTCCGTCCATGAGAACTAAGAACACAGTTCTGCAAAAAATTGGGACCCTCGAAGGACTGTTATTCACCTCCAAGTGAAATAATGAAATAGGAAAACTATTCGTCCGCACAGGAAACAGGAAATTTGTCAGTAAAGTGAGAAGTTGCCCCCTTAGAAATGGGTAATATCTTAAATACTTTAGGGACCAAATGTTTGTTGCCACAATTGTTCACAAACTCTTGGGCTAAGAGAGTAATGTAAAAATCAGTTTCATGCTAATACTATCTCTGGGTACAAGCAGAAACAGTATAAAACTGCTGTGGAAAACTAGGCATGTAGGAGTCTCTCTGAGGGAAAAAAAAAACCCATACCATAGTTGAATTATAGTTTTAGAAATTACAACACACAAGAGAAATGCTCTATACTGATTAAGAGTCAACAGACACAAAATAGCCGGCAATATTATACTTTTAAGAACTTCAAAAAAGGAAATCACAAACTAAAAGAAAAGGTATAAATACATTTTAAATTTGTAAAGATATAAAAAACAGCAAGTCTGAATAAAAGACACTGAAAAATAGCATACAGATTTGGAAAAGAACTGAATAGTAATTGCAGAGAAAAATCACCAAATACAAAATAAACAAAATACCACCAATTCCCATTCAAGGCCACATCAGAAAGATTGTGCACCATGACTAAGTTGGTTTCATTTCAGGAGTGTAAGGTTGGTTCAACATATGCAAGTCATGTGGCCCATCACATAAACAGAAGAAAGGACAAAACCCACATGATCATCTCAATAGGTACATAGAAGGTATTTGGCAAAAGCTAATACCTGTTCATGCTTTAAAAAAAAACACTGAAGAAATAGAGATAAAAATTAATGAACTGAAATAGTTTTAAGGAAATTTAGCAGAATATAGCACAAAGAAGAGGCCGGAATGGTGGTGCATGCTTGTAATCCCCGCACTTGGGAGGCGTAGACAGGAGGATTGTGCAGGTTCGAAGCCAGCCGCGCTGGCTTAAGAGACCCTGTTTCCAAATAAAAATAGGTCTGGGAGTGTAGCCCGGAGGTAGAAGGGTTTCCAGGAACCCCAGTACAAAAAAAAAAAAAAAAAAGAATACGGCACAAAGTGATATAAAGATAAAACATATAAATTGAAGTGAAGAGACATAAGTATGGAAGAAGTTTCCACAAATGTCATATAAGAATTTCAAGAAAGAAAAAAATAAAATAACAGAAAGATGATGATCAAAATTATAATGTCCAAGAATGTTCCAGAATTTAAAACATGCATCTTCAAGTTCCAGAAGCATTGTAAATACTAAATAAGACATATAAAAATGAATTCACCTTTAGATACCTAAACACATCATGTTAAAACAAAAACAAACAAACAAAAAAAACCTTACCTAAAAATTTTCATTGTAGGGCCGGGCGTGGTGGCGCACGCTTGTAATCCCCGCGCTTGGGAGGCGGAGACAGGAGGATCGCGCAGGTTCGAAGCCAGCCACGCTGGCTTACGAGACCCTGTTTCAAAATTATAAAAAAAAAATAGGTCTGGGAGTGTAGGCCGGAGGTAGAAGGGCTTCCAGGAACCCCAGTACCACCGGAAAAAAAAAATTTTTTTTTCATTGTAAAAACATATTTTCAGTAATAAAAATAAAGAAGTCAACAAAGGAATAAAATATTTAACCTACTGAATAAAAATAAAATATTGTTTATATTTCTTTTACCAAATAAACTGTTTATCAGGAATAAAGACTTACATTTTTAAAAGAGTTTATCTCTAATATTACTCATTGTAAAAGCTATAAATAATCCTCTTCAGAGAGAAAGAAAGTGAATCCTGAGGAAAGAAACTACTAAGCATATAGTTCATTCTAATTATGTAACAACTGTATAAAGCTACTGATGACTAAGTTTGGAGGTAAAATGGGAGATGGAAAATCAGAGTTAACACTTTTTATGAATTACGTTGTATTTTCTGGAGTAGGAAAGAGATGTGGAATAAATTTAGATGATAAATCAAAATATATGTTGGAAAAAATTATTGGCTACCATTAAAAAATGAGAAGAAATTGTAAAACTTAATATAGGACTTCTAAACCAGTGTGGAGAAAACAAAGAAATAAATAAAATCCAGTCAAATAAAAAAGGTAGGAAATGAAAAAAATAAAAGTGAAGATAAAGAAAGACTAATAAAAACAATACATGACAGAAATATTTCCAACTATATCATATCACAATAAATATAAATATCATAAAATTATCAGTTAAAAGACAATGACTACCTGGACTATTAAAAATGCAGCCAAACAATGCCTTTAGGAGATATGCTTAAAATAATATCACAGAAATATAAACGTATAAAAATAAAATAAGATACATCAGTCAAAACCAAATCAGAATATAATATTTGTTATAGGCAGAATGGCATAATAGTTAAGGCTCATAGAATCTGGAGCCAAACTGTCCAAGTTTGTATTCAAACTCTTTCAGCCCCTAGTTCTGAGACTAGAGCAAGTTACTGTTCTCTCTGTGCCTTGTATCTGCTTCATATGATTATTTTATGTAACCCTGCCTGGCATAGAGTACCTACTCTCTACTGTATTGTTAATATAAATAAAAAAGGACTTGAGGGTTTAAGAATATTAGGGATATAAATTATTTTTAAAATGATAAAAGAAGCAATTTACCAGAAAAACGAGACATTCCTGTACATGTGGGGATTCAATAATGTAGCCTTAAAATACATGAAGCAAAAATGCGTTAAAATGCATAGAAAACATACTAAACACACAATCATATTTAGAGATCTTAACATATTTCTCTAAAAATAATGTATCAAGCAAAGAAAAAAGTAGATTTGTAGTAAAATATTAGAACAACATCATTAACAAATTTGATCTATCATGCATTGAGAACTTGAATCCAAGAATAAAGTTCTCTTAAAAAATAAATTGCCTTGTTTTATAGGAAGGTCCTAGGGAACTAATATTTTGCCTGATAGTAATATTGGCCACATTTTGTGATGCAAAAATGCTTCAAAAATATTGATCAATTTACATTCTGTAAAAAATGTTTATAATGCAGCAATGAAATTAACAAAAATATGTTCCCAAGCATCTCTTAGACACATGGATCTAAATAATCTATGAGCTCAAGAAAGAACTCCAAGTAGTGATTAGCACATAATTATAACTAAATGTAGTGAAAATACTATGTATCAAAATTTATGAGGTATAACTAAAGCTGTCCTTACAGGAAGATTAATGACAACAAATATTAGAGTAAAATTTGAAAATCAATGAACTAAGCATTTCCAACTCTAGAATTGGGGGAAATCAACATAGTAAATGGAAAG
The DNA here is from genome assembly GCF_963383645.1 of Muscardinus avellanarius. NCBI lineage: Eukaryota > Metazoa > Chordata > Mammalia > Rodentia > Gliridae > Muscardinus > Muscardinus avellanarius. The sequence continues at coordinate 143,243,156 of NC_137788.1, read as the reverse complement.
AAAACTTAAAGAAACAAATAATAAAAAGTGAAGTAGGAAACAAAGAATTATTACCAACAACAAAACCTAAACTACTTTTTTTGAAATGATAAGTAAAATTAGAAAAACCTTGGCAAGAATGATAAAGAAAAAAAAGAAAGAAAAGAGACGACGGACATGATAAACAAGGACATTAACACTGAAACAGTTAACATTTAAGGATAACTTACTATGTACCACATAGGATTTCAACTAATTTATAAGTATTAACTCATTTACTCTTCTAAAACTCTTATAAAATAGAAACTAACATAATCTCAAGGTCATGGTTGATTTTACTCCAATAGGTAAGGAACTTGCCCAAGGTCACAGAGCTAGTACATGGTAAATTAGAATTAGGCAGCCTAAGTCCAGAGATCACAAGTTGAAAATTGAAAATGGAAAAATGGATAAGCCACAGATTCAGTAGATACTTTATTGAAAATTTAGTAACACCAAATATTAGTGAAGATAGAAGCAAATTCTTTCATATATTTCTGGGGAGAATTAATCCTGAGAGAACTACTTCAGAAACCAATTTTGGTAATATAAATAAAATGGAAGATAAGCAAATCCTACTGTCTTCCAAATCCACCTCTAGGTATTTCCCTAGATAAAACACTCTCATGGGTCCAGGAGGAACTGAAAAGGTCATTAAAATATCTTAATAGGAAAAGAGTACAGTGGAGAAATATATAAACTTGGTTTTACTCATATAATTGATATTATTTACCAGCTAATATAATATAAATTTATTTATAATAAACTTTAGGACAAACCTCAAAAATGCATAGAATGCATAGAAAAAAGTTACAAATGGATCTATATCACTAATGTAATATAAAAATAAATAAATTACTTAGGGCATATACATTGAAAAGAAAATATAAAAACATATGTCAGTGAAATATACAATGTTTGGAAAAAAGCTTCCAGAAGAGGGAAAGAAAGATATGGTTTAAGGCCCCAAATTAAGATCCATTGTTCTTTGCTACTTTGATATCTGATAGAACCAGCAGATCCCTGAATGGCCAAAACACAAGTTCCCCCTCTGTTCCCACAGATAAGGTTTTCTAGCCAAACCATCCTTCATATCAATGGACCAGACACAATTCCCACTTATCCCTGAGTAGCAGATTTTGGTTTCCTGCCAGCCTTCACAAATATTCAATGCTAATTGCACCTTTTTGCAAAAACCAGGGGGAACATCACCCTTTTGATACTAACAAGGTCTGCTCCCGAGTTCAGCATCATGTGGCTCTGTGTGGCACACTGTTCACACCAAGCTGAGTGTGGGCAATCAATAAACCACTGTCCATCTTATCTGTCCTGTGTCAGGTGTCATGTGGTCAGCCATGCCTGTAACCGTAGGACCAGAATCCTCCATTATCAATGGGATAAACTACAGGTGGTTTTAACCAAAGGCACGGCAGGTGGTACATGAACCATAACTTTACTTTCCTTAAGAAAAAAAAAAAAAAAAACACTGAAGCAAACATGACAAAACATCAACATCTATTTAAACTTACTTGAACATGGACATCTGATAGATCATTTTCTGTAACTGACAATTTTTAGAAATATATATACCAATCAAAAGTAAATTTTAAAAACCAGGAAAACAAGTTTTTACTTATCTGCTTTTACTGAGACCTGTCAAAAATAAAGCCAGTAAAATTATTCATAAGTAAGTTTCCAAAAGGGCGGTAACCACTATGAAAACTAACAACACTGCTTGTTTTGCTATTATTTATGTTTTGCTTTTTTAATTTTTAAATTTATAGAAAAAAGCCTAGCATGTTAGAGGAAACATTAAATGATTCTTTGCCTAAAGTTAACAACTAGGAATTCTAGCCAAAACAGCATTGTTTTGGGATGGTCAGGCATTAAAACCTACTACCAAGTTCCTATAATTAGAATTTGACAGATAGATCAAGGCTTCAGAAAGACAAGAAGGAAACACAGATGCTGGCCAGGACTCAGTACATGATGAAAGTGGCATTTCAAACAAACATGAGAATAAGAGTTGATTCAACAACCATAAATGTGTCAATTTGTTTAACAGTTAAATGTTACTAGAAACCTCAGCCAATTTGTTAAAAAAAAAATAAGTTAGCCCTCACTCCTTGACACATATAAAGGTTGAAATAAAAAAAAGAAAATTTGAGCCAAAATTTAGATAATCTAGAGTTCTAAAAGGATTTTTCTACATCAGATCCCAAAAGTTGAGATCATTAAGAAAAGACCGAACCATTGGGATAAGTAAAAATGACTTATCATGTCAATAAGCATCATAAAATTTGGAAAAGATCTCAAGCAAAAATTCTTGTATCTTATTAAAAGCTCTTAACAATTAATGGGAAAGAATGCACAATTCAAAAGAAAGATGGCCATTTAAAAAAAAAGAAAGGCAAAAATGTATTTCATAATTACAGAAAACAAAGCAAGATAGCAATTTGTTTCATTACTTACTTATTTATAAATTCAATGTATAAATGTAGAAAATCACTAAATACTAAATATAAAGGTAGGTGAGGTTGTCATCTACTTTTATAATTTAGATTGGTATCCCCAAAAGCCCAATATGTTAAAAAGGCTTGGTCCACAGCCTGCAGTACTTTTGGGAGGTGGCACAACCTTCAGAAGGTGGTGCCTAATGAAAGGAAGTTAAGTTATTGGGGACATGCCCTTGAAGGGGATATTGGGACTCTAGCCTCTTCTCTGCCCACCCTCATTTTTCATTCTTGGCTACCATAAAGGGGAATAGTCATGTATTCCTGCCACGATGTAATATGCCACCACAGTCCCAAAGCAATAGGCCCAAGAAAACATGGACAGAAACCGTAAGCTAAAATATACCCTTTTTTCTTATTTTGTCATAGTAACACAAAGTTGGCTAACACATCTACTGTTATTTATAACTGATAGGTATGTTATTTGTTATGGTACTTAGAGCCAATAGTATTGATACTGGTTAGGAAGCAAGTTCATACCACTGTTGGAGAGAAAGAGGAAAAACAGGCATTCCCATGTATTGTTGAGAAAGTATGTATTTGTGTGACTATTATAGAAAACAGACAACAATAAAAATAAAAAATATGTGTATCCTTTAAATGAAGAAAATCTACACTTCTAAATATTTATCTAAAGGAAATAATCAGATCCATGCAAAAATGGTACAAATATATTCTCTTCCAATGTTGCTTAAAAATCAGCAATAATCTTGCATCTGACAACTGACTATATAAAATTATAGTAAATTGATATGATAGAATACCAGGCAGCCATTAATAAATCATGTTATAGAAATATATTTGTTGGCATGCTTAATTTTTAATGATGTATTTGTAATTGAAAAAGTATGCTACTAGCTGATATAAAGTAATAGGATATAAAATTTTTACATACGTATACTTTCTGTATGCTAGAATATTAATAATAATTGTCTCTAGGTACTTTTTTCTTCCTTTTGTTTCAGATCTGAATTCCTTAAATGCTCTAAATACGGGATTTTCTAGAAAACCATAAAGATGAAAGGACTTGCGGGCAATTGAAATTTGGGGAAAGAAATTATCAACTCTTAATCTTTAGTTTTATTATCTATAAAAAAGAAGATCTCAATTCCTCCTTCTGAGATTATTCACAAGGTCAAATTAGACATTTGTGTATACATTCCAAAAAATATTTATTTTTTAGCTCTCATGTCAGGCACTGTTTTAGACAGTGGAAATACAGCAGGGTCTAAGACAGATAACAACAAAACAAAACAAAAAAAAACCCTACCCTCATGAGGTTATGAGAAGACAGATAATAAATGTAATTAAAAAGCCAAATGTGTAATTTATCATATGCCAAAAAGTGCTATGGAAAAGAGGAGGAGATTAGAAAGTATCAGGGCAGGGAGTTCGAATTCCAAATATGATAACCATAAAAGGCCTCAGGGGAAAACACATTTGGTATTTACTTTCCAAAGTAGTAATGGAGCAATTGTCTCCCCACCTGTATGGCAGAGAGGAAGGAGGGATTGGAAAGGCCAACTCCCCAGGTGGAGGGGAGAGCGACTTCAATTGAGGGTGGCCTACTGTTTGTGGCTGGGGCCCAGGCCCCATGGTTGGTTGGCCAATGAAAGTACTTTCTAAAATAAGATGTGCGAAAAATATTATCAATATATTGTATACAATATTTAGCTCTAAATAATTATCCTATTTTTCAAAAGGTCTCCAAAAGTAGCTTCCTAGTGCTCAGAATGTTCCATTTTAGACTGAAATGATTGTACGAGAGTAATGAGCTCCCTCCTCTCCCCCTCCCTCTGCCTGAGTCATCCCCAGCCTCTCCCTTGACCTCTGAGCTCCCAGGAAGAAGTAAAGTCTTGGACCAAATGATGGAAGTTGGAATGGAGAGGTCCTATTTTGGTCCAGGTAAGCCAAAATGGGGCCCAAAAGAATTAAGAATCCCCTGATTTATGTTCACTTTGCAAAGTTTTTCTGACCCCTGTTACCACATAGTCACAGTGATATGCCATTTTTCTATATTTTTATTCAGTTGGTTTTTTTCTTTTGTGTGATCAATCTAGATGCATATTCTAGAACCTGTGAATAGCTACCTTAGAAATAGTTACAGCAGCTTTGTACTTCCAGTGCCTATCCATGTTTTGGAGATAGCAATTAACTTTTATTTTGTTTCTCAAACTGGGGTCCATGGAACCTTTGGGTTCCCAGGGTTCATTTTGAAAGGGCTACCATTTTAGGATTCAGGAAACATTGACTTAAGGAAAAGTTCAACAAAATTCTACAGACACTCACTCTGCTTCCGGAGGCAGTAAGGCAAAGCTGCACCTCTGGGCCTTTAAAAGTCTGTTACAAAGTTAATCACCAAACAAGCATGGGATCCAGGGACGGGGAGGGAATGGGATGGGGAGTGGATGAGGGCTAATTGGATGATGTGTGCTGGTATATCCTCTCAAGTCTTGTATTCCAATGTGAGGTATGATTACAATGCACCAATAAAAATAAATTAAATAAATAAATAAATAATAAAATAAAATATAAAGAGTCAAAAAATAAATAAATCTGATTACAATACCAAAAAAAAAACTAAAAATAAAAAAATAAATAAGTCTGTTGCCCTTTCACACTTAAGTGGCAAATACTGGTCATCTCAGAGATAGCACTGTATTAGTCTCCTATGGCTGCTGTATGAAAATGCCAAGAACACTGTGCTTTATACAAACAGCAATACTATCTTATAGTTTTGGAGATCAGAGGTCCAAAATGGGTTTCAAAAACTGAAGTGACAAAAGGCTTTGTTTCTTCCAGACTTTCTGGGGTACAGTCTCTCCTTATGTTTCCCAGCTCCCAGGGAAGCTCATACTCTTTGGACCTTTCTTCCATCTTCAAAGCCAGGAATCACATCATCTAGACCTCTGCTCTTCTCTAACTCTTCTGCCTCCTCTTTCCTGTGTATAAACTCTTGGAATTACATTGGGTCCACTGAGATAATGCAGCATAATCTCCACATCTCCATGCCCTTCACTTAACCACATCTTTCAAATCTCTTTTGCCATGTAAGGCATCAGAGGACTGAGATGTGGGCTTCTAGGGGGTGCCTCTATTCTGCATGGCACAGGGGCCATTAGCAGAGATCCTGAGCCACCGGCGACCTGCGCACACATCAGGAGAGCAAGCTCATCCTGTCTACTTTCTGTATAGGCGTAACTGGAAGAACAGAAGTCCTTCTCTGGAGGCAAATGCTTTGCCCTTATTGATAAATCAAACCAAAATTATCCAGCCTCTAGTTATAACCCACTATTAAGTGTCAGCAGAGAAATATGATAACTGTTGATATTAATAAGGATTCTCATGCACTCTAATCCTGAAATACTCCAACAATACTGGATCTGTGAAGGAGAAGAAATATGGAGGGCCACATTGTCATGATCAGTGAATTGTTTCCTATTCCTAACTCTCAGGGTTCACATACACCTTGACCTGTGCCTCCCTGGCTCTGATGGCTCCTCAGAAGGAAACAGACACAATTTCCCAAGGCAACCTCCTTCACATCTCTAAGAAGTTGTTCTTCAACCTCCTCATTCTAGACTCCCCCCTTGGGGACATAAAGAGGTTGAATCTCTGCTTAAAGGGCATTTTATCAAAAGATTAGAAGAGGTTTTGACATCTGGTTCCCTTCAGCTGTTCTCATCGGGACTTGGCGGGGGCTCCTTGCATCCTTCCAGTTGTTGAAGAGGTAAAGAGCTGTGTTCTGACTCAGAAAATCAGGTAAAAGACAAGGCCAGTGGTCCAGGCCTGTAATCCCAGTATCTGGAGGAGGCTAAAATAGGAGGATCACAGTTCAAGGCCAGTTTGAAAAGAAAAAGAGAAGGAGACTTCCGGGAAGATGGCGACCGAGAAAAGCGGGGCTTAAGAGCCCCGCTAACAACAAATCTCCATTACCACAAAATCTGCGCCTTTCATAGCCAGAAAACACCATCACCAGAGAAACAAAAAAATCACCAGGCTCCAGAGAGAAAGTGGACTGAGAACAGAGCCACAGAGGAGATAACCGGCCTTGCGCCCGAGGACGCGGCAGACGCGGCAGCAGCGCCATACTGCCGGTGGCACCAGCGAATTCACGGGACGGCTACAGCAAGCCGAGGTGAGCCACTGCGGAACAGCCAGGCGGGATTTCTCCGCGCAGAGAGCATCTAAAGCTCCCAGTGGCCGAGCTCAGCACACGCTGCAGGGATTCAGAAGAAATCAAAATCAAGAAGAAAAACGCCAGCCCCATAGCCGAGGGCGTAGCAGCGGCGCCATATTGCCACCGGCGGCAGCAGCAGAAAATTCACCGAATCCAGTATAGCTACATCTGCGTACTCAAGAACAGTGAGTCAATTTGCGGGCCACAGAGGAGAAATCCAAGTACTGTACTCCCTGGGACTTGACCCAGTGGGGGAGTGGCGGTGGCAGAGATATCACACCCATAGGAGAATGTGCAACCTGGCACCCCCCACAGTCTAAAGCAGCCTCTATCGACTCTCTGGGTCGGAGACTCTGTGATAAAAACCCAGTAAAGGAGTAGTGGGGTCCGAGATACTACTGACTCGAGATCCAGAACACCTTAAGGGAAGTCATAGTGACCCAAGGGAAGAACCCAGAGAAGGCACTAACATCGGAAATCATGGGAAAGAGGAATAATACTGGAGCAATTAATGCCCACAACCCCACAACATCAGAACCCGATAAAACAGAAAATCAGAGATTTCTAGAAGATCAAATCAGGAAAATAACTGTAGAAATAATAGAGGTGCTTCGAAAAGAACTCAGAGAGAGCCAAAAAGAGATAAAGGATGCAATTAATGAAGTAAAGGCCTCAATTCAAAGCACAAACAACCGATTAGAACACATGGAGAACAGAATCTCGCTCTTAGAAGATGAGCAATCCACAAATGAACGCATAGTTTCTAATCTAGAAAAAAATATCCGACAACAGGAATCTGATATTGAAGAAATATGGGCCCATTTTAAGAGAGCTAACCTAAGAATAATTGGAATAGAGGAGGGAAAAGAAAGTGAAACCAAAGGGATCAACAATCTCTTCAAGGAAGTAATAGCAGAAAATTTTCCAGACATAGAGCAAGAGGTTGATACAAAGGTCCAGGAAACTTATAGAACTCCCTTTAGACAGGATCGGAGAAGAGGATCCCCACGCCACATAATTGTCAAAATGACCAATGTGGAAGCCAAGCAGAGAATCTTAAAGGCAACAAAAACAAAGGGCCAAGTGACATTCAGAGGCAAACCAATTAGAATCACTCCAGACTTCCTAAACCAAGTCATGAGAGCCAGAAGGGCTTGGAGTAACATATTCCAAACTCTGAAAGAAAACAACTTCCAGCCAAAAATTTCCTACCCAGCAAAACTTTCTATCAAATTAGATGGGAAAATAAGAAGCTTCCATGACAAACAGAAACTGAAGGAATTTATGTCTTCAAAACCAGCACTAGAGAAAATACTCAAAGAGATTAACTACAAAGAAGAAATAGGTAACACACACCAGAACCAGAGAAACAAGAGTTTCCATCCAACAGACAATTAAGATTGGTTATCTGTGGAGATTCATTATTTATGTTAGTCTTTTACCTATCTCTAAATGGTATTGTTTGCCTTTATTGTTGTTAATTTTTAGGATTTCTAGTTGGAATATTAATATACCTTCAGATATAGCAATTGGAAATATTTTATCCCATTCTATTAGTAACTGTTAACTCTGTTTACATTGTCTTTGGATATACAATTTTTTTTTTATTTTTTAGGGAGTCTGTATGCTCCTCTGTTGCCTGTGCCATTGAAATCATAACCAAGAAATCACTGCCAATTTCAATGTTGTGAGGTTTAATGACCCAGATTTTCTCCTAAAAGTTTATAGTCTTAAGATTTATATTTAGGTCTATTATCTATTTTGAGTTAATATTTGTATATGGGATTAGGTAAGGGTCCAATTTTATTCTTTTCCATGTAATTATTATTTTTTAACAATATTTAGTTAAAAGATTATCATTTCCACCACCAAATGTTCGTGGAAACCTTGTCAAAAATAACTTGACAATATAGGGAAGAATTTAGCTCTAGGCTTTTATTTAACTCCAATGGTTTATATATCTGCCTTTAGAATAGTACTACACTGTTTCAATTATTGTAGCTTTATATGGTTTGAAATCAGAAAATATATATCTTCTAGCTTTGTTCTTTTTCAAGATCGTTTTGGGTACCTAGACTCCATATTCCATATTAGGATAGATTTTTTCTGAAAAATAAATATATAAATATATGATAGTTTCACCTAAAAAATAGAAAAAAATATTCTCTGGTAAGAAAGAAAGCAAAAAGAAATATTGAAATGTTATCTTTAAGTCATCAAAAGCTTGGTATCAGACAAATGAAACTGTTATGTGAGATTATCATTTTTAATTTTAGATAAATTGCCATAATACTAGATGTCAACTTACTAAGCCAAGCATGGGAGGGAGGGATAGGGAGAGAATGGGGTGGGGATTGGGTGGGGGCTGACTGGGAAAAGTGTGCATGTATGTCTACAAAAGTATGTATCCTACTATGATGTATGAATACAGTGCACCAATAAAAAAAAAAAAATTTAAAGATTACCAGAGAGGAGTTGATATATATGAAGGAAAAAAGAGCCCCAGGAATAGTACACAAAAAATAAAATATAGAGGTTTTAAGGCCTTAACTATTTGTTTTTACTAGTTATTAATATTGGGTCAGTACAGCTTTTTTTATCTTTTAACTTAGTCTAAATGTTTGGAGAGTCTGTGGAATTTTTTCCTTCTATGTGCAAGTTTCTATCATTCTCAGCAATTCAGTGTTTTACATCTTATCTTTTCTTGCTGTAACAGTCCAGCCCAGCTATCAGCCAGTTTCTAGCTGGACAAGGTTAGCCTTAGCTGGGGCTTTTGGCTGACATCCTAGAGACAGAAGAAAGGTTTTTATTTTTTTGCCTAAATATAGCTTATTTTTATGAACAATTCAAGCATACCTTATTCTCAGTAGCAATAAATACTATCCTTCTTAGCAATCAAAAAAAAAAAAAAGAAAAAGAAAAAGAGAAAGGAGAAAGAGTGAGGGAAAAAAAAGTAAAAGTCTGGGGTTATAGCTCAGTGTAGAATGGCCCTATGTTCAATCCCTAATATCACAAAAAAGAGAGAGAGAGAGAAAGAGAGAAAGATGGATCAGGTTAAACCTGATCTTCTTTAGGTACTTGTAAAATATGGAGGATAAACATGTCTCAGGCTTTACCTTCAAAGATTCTGACTTGGCTGGTCTGAGGCAAAGCCAGGAAATCTGCATTTGTTAAAAATTTCCAAGAGCCAGGCATGGTAGAACACACTAGTAGTCCCAGTACTTAGGAGGCTGAGATAGAGTTGCAGGTTCAAGGCCAGCCTCAGCATCTTACCAATACCCTCAGTAACTTAACATGACTGCTTCAAAATAAACATTTTTAAAATAAACATTTCTAAAAGGGCTGGGATGTAACTTAGACATAGAATGGCCCTGGATTCAGTCTCCCCACCCCCCTTCCCACATACACACAAAAGATCCCCAAGATTTCTGGTGTGGTCAGTGCATTTGTAGCTGCTTGGAACCTCTGGACTCCACACACCTCAGAGCTGATGACACAGGACTCTTCTTTCATTTCTAATTGCCTCTGAGCTCCTCGGCGCATCTACTTGCACTGAAGTGCAGAAAGAACAAGAGCCCCCTTCCTCGTTCTACACACCATCTTTCAACAAACCATCATTTTGGCGACCACACCATAGTGTTAATGCAGGCCAAGGAGTCTGATCACCAAATTGTCTCCTCTGTACGGTCTCCCCCATTCCTACAGACAGACTTTGGATCATCTAACGTGTTGCTCATTCCCTGCTTCACTTGGTTGTCCACGTGAAACCACAGCCCTGCCCGACCTGTGCCAGGCACTGTGCATACCAGAACTAAATGATGAGGAGACACTGCAGCAGTCTTCCAACGCTCATGGTCCAATGAGAGAGATGGAAAGTGAAGATCCGGCTGGATTCTCCCGACACCCCTGCCTCCAAAGGCAGTGAGACAAAGCTGCACCTCCGGGACCATGAATCCAGCAAATACCCCCATCTAACACACTTCAACAAGTACGTTGGGAACAAGAACAAGAGCCCACAGCCAGCCACCACAGCCTTCGCTACCCACCCACCACGCACCCACTACCTCCCCATGTCCACTACCCACCCCACACCCACATTGACAGAAGACTTTCTATTGCCTTCATCTCAAATGCTCAGGCAGCCCCTACCCTTGTTTCTCAAAGCTGACCTCTCATCTATTTGTCAATTATGTAAGCTGCCAGGGTGTTCCGAAGCCCTTAAATTCCTATTGGCCCTGTTGACCTTTTGCACTTGTTTGTTTGCTCAGCTCCTTGATTAAAGCCTCCTCAAATAATCATCAGACTTGAATTTTTATCAACCTGCATAAAACTTTTCTTTCTCAAACTCCCCAAGGCATATGCTTCTTACTGCACCAGCCACGGGGGATGGAGAATGTTCGCCCAAACACAAGGTAAATGGCAGGAAGAAAGGGCCCAGCCGATGGAAGATGCATTGAGGGAGGCTCTCTCAGATCAGAGGGCAGTGGAGGCCCATGGGCTGACAGTCTTTCCACTGTGGTGTCCTTCCAAGGTGTTTACTTCTAGTACAGTCTGAAAGGAAGCTCTCATTGGTCAAGGGCATGGAAAAGTGCTCAGAGCTCCAGAAAAATCAAACAGTGATCAGGTTCAATAAATCAATGCTCGAGGGATGGTATAGACATATGTATATATACAGTCCATTCAGAAGGTAGTTCTCTAACTTGTATTAAAAAAGAGTACACTAGGAATGCCCTAGGTATATGACACTGTCCATTCAATCCATTCCACTAACTCCCCTAATCTCAATAACCATGCTCGTGAAGTAGTTTGGTCCCCCCACCCTGGCTTTTATTGAACATCTACCCCTGATCGGTGAACACATTTATCAGATTCACATCTTCCCACTAAACTACTGAACCAGAATTTTATAGCTTATACCACAGGCTTTTGGTTATCATGTGCCCTTCTCTAAAAGACTGACCTCTCCAACTAGCCAAAATGATAAGCACATGTCTTGGTGTGGTATTCACACCCTGGTCCCAATCCCATGAAATCCTGTCTCAGCAACCAACCACTGGCCTTCCTGGACAACACTGCTGTCCTGATACGCTCTGATCAAAAGCCAGCGTCAGCCTAAGTTCTTTACACATTGTATCAGTCTTGATAGGTGCAGTTATGCTGCAACAACAAACAATTCCCAGATTTCAGTGGCTTAATCCACCAATAACTTCTTTTTTGGCACTGAAGATTAAACCCAGAGGCACTCAACCTCCAAACCTCAAAGCTATTCTCCCAGCCCTTTTTATTTTTTTCTTTAAAATATTTGTTTATTTATTTATTTATTTATTTATTGGTGGTACTGGGGTTCTTGGAAGCCCTTCTACCTCCGGGCTACACTCCAAGACCTATTTTTACATTTTTTTTTTTTGAAACAAGGTCTCCTAAGCCAGCACGCGTGGCTGGCTTCGAACCTGCATGATCCTCCTGTCTCTGCCTCCCAAGCGCGGGGATTACAAACATGCACCACCACGCCCAGCTCTTTAAAATTTTAAAAACACAGTCTCTCTAAAAGTGCTGGCCTCAAATCCTCCTGTCTCAGCCTCCCGGCTCCTGGGATTATAGGTATATGCCACCAGTGATTTCTTTATTATCCATGCTACATATTCAAAGTGGGCCAGCCGAAGCTCTCACCATGTCAGCTTCAATCCCAGGCTCAGGTTGAGGGGACAGCCACCTCCTGGAGTTTTAACTATCATTGAGGTAGAGGCAGCTGATTGTGGCGAGGCATCTGATGACTCTTAAAATTCCCATGCACTTTTCTCTACCTAAAATGTTATTTGTTCACACCTATGTGCAAATGAGCAGAAAAATGCAATCCTACTATATGCCCAGAAGGAGAAAGAGCCAAAATCCTCATGCAATATGAATAAGCATAATACATCTATTACTGACTCCACTTGGAGCAACCCACTCCCAGTGGTAACTTTAACTATTTCAAAAATTTTCATCTGATGATCCAGAAATCTGTCTGTGCCAAGCAGTGTTCTAGGCACTTGAGATAAAGCAATAATTTTTTAAAAAGTGAAAGCTCCTGCCCTCCTAAGACTCACACCATATTAGAGCCATCTTTCAGTCCTTGTTCAGACAAAATATGTTTACTCCCTCTAGATTTCTTAATCCACTCAGCAAGCATTTCCTAAGCACCTACTTACATGCAGGCACTAACTTAGGCTCCGTAGATCCAAGACTGAAAAATGTACGATCCTCCTAGAACTCGCACTGTGGTTTTGCAAACCATCAAGGAGGACCTGTTACATGTCAAAGGCACATGACACATTCATAACACAGAACTAGGTAACCATGACATTTTACTTGAAAACACTCCAAAGAGAGTGTGCCTTCCAATGATTCTCAAACTGTCCTCTGAGGAGCCCTGCAGGGGTTTCCAAAGGATGCTTTACATATCACAGTGGAAACTTGCTCTTTTAACCAGTTTCATATATTTAACTTTTATATGATATATATTTCTTTTAAAGACCTATCTTCTAAAACAGAGAAGGAAAAAAAGAAAGGGAGGATTCAATAATATAGTCTGATACTCCCTTACTAGCTGTAAAGAAGTTAAGTATCTTACCAAGGTGGTAAGTTAAAAGCATACCTGAAACAGGAGTCTACCTCTGCCTGCCTTGAACTCAGTAGCCCTCTTCTTATTATTTTCTTTCCTTTCCTTTCCTTTTCCTTCTAATTTACACTGAGTCTGCAGAGTAAACTCCAAAAAACCAACTTTGAGTGTAAGTGGGAAAAACTAATCAGCGGGCATTAGCAACATATTCACAGAGGAATCTAGAATCATTTTCCCAGCCAGTTTGAAAACACACATCAGCACTTGGCCAGAGCAGCCAGCAGGGCCTTCCCCCTCCTTTTCCTGGTCATCAAATCCCTACCCAGCAGGCACAGAGCCAGAGCTGCAACTCCCTGCTTTCTGCTCCACATTTGTCAAGATTTGAGAAAGGGCTCATTTGGGGAAACCGGAGTGAGAAAATGCCTAGCCCAGTTCTGTTTGCTCTGAACGAGACAGGAGAGATCATCTCCCAGGGGCACGATGCTTCGGAGGGAATATGGGAGAGTTATTAAACACAAAGCCTTTGAGAAGCTGGAAAGGCACATCAATTTGGCCTCTAAGATTGGCCAGGCCAGAGTGGAGGAGAGAGAGGAAACATTATATATCTAAAATTCAGAAGGAGCATAGCACCGACAAAGAAACCTTCGTCTCTCTTCTGAGTGTTAAGTGCTGTACAACACGTCCTCATTAAATTCATCAGAAATGCAAATAAACTGGTCTACTCCCCCTCCCCAGGCAAATGACATTTATTTTCACACGCTCCCAGACCCAAACAATCTCTCAGATGCACACAATAAAAATCAGACTTTATTTGCCAGACATTTGAAGCTTTCCCTCTAGGCTCCAGTAACCTAAGAAAATCTCTATATGCTCCTTGAGCCACTCTTTCTTGGGCTCTATTCTCCTCCTCTGATACATAAGAAAGCCCGTTAAAAGGGGTTGTACAGATCCCGGCAACCTCTTCTCTCTAATCCACTTCTCTTATTGCAACAATCTCTGAAATATTGTTCTCAGGCTTTCAATGACACCCCCCACCCAAGGAACTTATTCCAAAAGGCATCCTGTGGCCACAGCAGGAGGCTGGCTCCTCCCCGCTGGGAAGGCTCCAGAGATGCTAGTGGCCACCGAAATGGGACAGATGGGCCATTTACTGATCCTGCCCATCAGGACGAGGTGGTGGTGGCAGCTTATTTGCTGGAGGAGGGGTACATAACTGAGCACAGGGTCTGCCACCAAACTCCTCCTAAAAACTCTTCATTTGCCATGCATAAAATTACAGCAGAGCTCAGCAATGAAGCTTCCAATCACAGCCACAAAGACAGTTCGAAGGGCCCCACCACTTTCCAATTAAATTGCCCCATCCACCAGAGAAATCCGTGTAGAGTTTATCAAACAAACCAATACCGTTTGTAGCGCGTCCTCCCCTTAGGTCTTTGCCAGAAGGCGCTGAATTCAACCCCCTTCCCTAGCCTGTACCCACCATTTCACAGGGCCCCCACCTCCCAGCAAAATGACGCTAGACGGAGCGCGGTAGCAGAGCGCTGCTCTAAGGCCTCCGAAAGCTCCCTGCACCCTGCAGAGGGGACGAGTGATTACTTCGGTCGCCCGGAAGAGTACTCGGTTGAGAAAGGATGTCGGCGGAGCAGGGAGGGCGCGGGCGCTGCATCTGCTGGAATTAGGATGTGAATGAGTGCGCACGCCCGACCGCCAGGCCTGGCTTCGGTGTTTTCTGGCAGGTGAAGTTGAACACCCTTCTCTCTTCGGGAGCAACGACTCTCCCCTTCCACGTCAAAGGGACTGGGAGTCTCAATTTAAGACTCGGAGGCTCGGGTCAGTCCTTCTGGGGTTTGCGCAGTTTTCCATCGCGCCTCCGCTAAGTCAGGCTTTTTGCACCCATAGCTCACCCGTTTAACCCTCGAAACGCCGCTTTCTAAGGCTAATTCTCTACCAGGAAAACTTGCTCTGAACTGCATTCTCTTGTGCCGTCGTTTCTCTTCCCGAATCCCTCATCGCTCCACCAGGTGTGGTCAAGCTGAGACCCCCCACCCCACCCCCGACACACAGACACGCCTTTCCCACTACAGCCCGGGGTGCAGAGGGAAGGGTCCCCGGGCCGCAGCGCTCCGAGGCCGCGGGAGCCTGGAAGGCGCACCTGCCGCCCAGCCCGGGACTGCATGCACCCCGCGCGCAGGAGCCCGAGCGGCGAGCACGCCCGCCGCACACCTCGCACACGCACAAGTGCGCTCCAGTGCCCTCCGGTCCCCGGCTCGCCGAAGTTACCTGCGTGGCGGCCCCCGCGCCGGGCCCGCGCGGTCTCCCCGCTTCGGGCGGTGGTGTGCACGGCCTCCCGCGCCCGCCGCGCCTCCCGCAGACGGGTCTCGGGCAGCCCGGGCTCCGCGCGCCGGGGGCGGCACCCGGGGCTGGGCGGCCTCAGCCTCTGCAGCCTGGGTCGGGGGCTGCGCTCACCTGCGCGGCCCCGGGGCTAGGATCGGCCACGGCGGCCCAGGTGGACGCTCGGGCTGCTCCGGGGCAGCGGGCAGCCAGCGCTGGCTCGCATTGCGCTCCGGCTCCAAGCAGCCCCAGACGCGGCCTCAACCCCCGGAGCAGCCCCAGCCGTGGCCTTTGTGTCTCGGCCGGCGCCGCCACGTCACGGGCTCGGAGGCTGCCAGCCGCCCGGGCCGGGAACCCGGCGGCGCAGAGCCGGGCTGGGCTAGTCCATCGCCGCCCGCCCGGGCGCGCAGGCTGGCAGGGCGCGCCGGCTGCAACTGCGCGCTCCCCGGGGACGGAGGGGGCGGGCCCGGGGAGGGGCGGCGGGCGCGCCGGGGGGCGCCGGGCCAGGGGCTGCAGAGGGGCTGCCCGGGGGTGGGTGCACCGGCCGCCGAAGCCCGGGAAGGCGGCGCCCGCGGGTCCCCGGTCCAGGCTGCAGCGCTGGGGGGCGGGGACCCGTGCGCTGGAGGGAGCCGGGCGCCCAAAGCCACCCTGCGCTTCTCCTCACTTCCCAACGCTGAAGGTGACTGCGGCCCCCAGTGGCGGAGCCCGGCGAAAGGCGTCCTCGGCTCCCCTTTCCCGGGTGCACTCGGCTCGCCCTTCCGGGGCCTCTAACTGCAGTGCTTTGGAAGGCCAGGGCAACGTGGTCACTTCGTTCATTGATTTTTCCCTCTTGGCCAGAGTCTGCTTAATTGGGACCCAGATTGGAGAGATGGGCGGTCACGTGACCGCTTCCTACACACACACACACACACACACACACACACACACACACACTACAACAAAATTCGGATGGATTTCTAAAAGTCCAGTTGGGTACATTGATCGGGACTGCAGGCCTTTCGGAAGTCACCCTGTGCGCTGCAATGGGACTGAAACGCGGCGGCTGCCTCTGGTTCCCCCGGCTGTCCATACAGCTCCCGTCCCTGCCGCTGGGGACGCTCACCTTAGCAGCACTTTGGGTGCTCTAGACAAGAACAGTACACACACACACACACACACACACACACACACACACACACCATTTCAGACCCTTGCAATCTCATTTCAAAAGGAAAGCAAACCCCCTGCCGAGCCAAGGAACGGAGTAAAGGAGGTGCACACCTCAGCAGGACCAAGCTGTTCCCCCTGCTGTAGGTGGCTTTTCTAGGAGAGAAGCCAAAAAGCCAGTTCCGGGCTCCTGTGGTCTTGAGCGGTGACCTGGGGAGAGGCCAATCTCCATATCAGCCTCCCTGCTTGCTCTGCCTGGATGTGTGTGGACAAGGCTCTGAAAGCCAACCTGCTAATAAAGGAGTCTTTTAAATAAAGCCTCATCCCGGTAATGAGTGTTGACAACTAGATTTTCCCCAGCCCCCCTCCCCTCTCTCTCCTCAAGTTTAAAAATCCATTCACCTGTATTTCTTTAGTTGTGCGCCAAGTGTGAACCCATGCTTGGAACAAGAGATTTAAAATAGGGGTAAAGTTTGTTTGATCCACTATACCCAGGGATTCTAAATTTGTAAACAGTACTGGCTCTTGGTCCCCATATTGGCTCTGGCAAAGGGAGGCCGGAGCTCAGAAAATAAAGGTGGGCCAAGGGTGGTGACCCAAGTTTGTAATCCTTTTACTTGGGAGGCTGAGACAGGAGGATCATAGGTTTGTGGCCAGCCTCAGCTACTTAGTGAGGCCCTTTGCAACCAACTTAGTGAGACTCTGTTCCAAAATAAAGAATAAAAAATAGAGCTGGGGGTGTAGCTTGGAGGTAGAATTCCCTAGTTCTGAAAAAAAAAAAAAAAGAGTAAAGGGGGACCCAGAGTAAGAAAGAAGACTTTGGTTGACAACTAAAGAGGTAAGACTCTGCAGGGACCTCATTGCCCTGATGGTCCATCGGGCAGGTTATTTGAGACCTGCCCAAATATTTCTCCCCAAACCCATAGTAAATAGGACCCATATGGACCAGGAGGGCAGGGATGGTGGGGCACAGCTTTCTGGCACTAAGCTTTACACTCACTTGTTCTTTCTCTCTTTTCTTCAGAAAATACCACCACAGACACCAAGTTTTAGGAGAAAAAGCTATCGCTTCCTAAAGCCAGAATGGGTAAAAATCTGCTTTTCAAGGGAGACTTAGTTCAACTGAGGTAGACCACAGGTGTTTTTGTTTTGTTTTTCCTTCAAAGCCCTTTTGGGGCAAATAACTTTATAAATTTAAAACAGCCTAATAGGAACAGGAAAGGTCTCTGATCCTCGGGTGACTCGGTTCTAGCCAGAATGTGGCTAGTGGTGCTTACATGTACAAAAGATTTGAAGGGTTGCCCCTTTAGTAGCCTGGCTACTGATTTATCCAAATTCACCCCCAGGAGCCCCCCTTTAAGCCTTGGGAAATATCCCTCTCACTTTGCTGGACAACTAGGCCCTCCCCGAGAGGTTGTGGTTTGGATAAGTAACCCTGAAAGGCTCATGCATTAGACTTGGTCCCCAGGTAGACGCTCAAGGGAGGCCAATCCTTGAGGAGGTGGGGCCTAAGAGAGAGGTCCTGAGTTCAGTGGGGGCGGGTCCTCAGAAGGGACTGTGGGGCCCTGGTTTCCCTTTTCTTTCCTGGCCAGGAGGTGAGCAGTTTTCTCTGCCCTGCACTCCCATCAATACCACCCAGAGACCCAAGGCAATGAGTCCGTGTGAACTAGAACTCGAAATTCCAAACTGTGAACCAAAATAACCCTCACCTCTTACAAGTTTATTATCACAGGTGTTGGATTAGCATGGTGGAGAGCAGACTCGCACGTGCAGGTGTGTACCACCTCGGCCAGGGGTTCTCCCTGGTCTATCACTCTCTGCCAAGAGGCTGGAATTCTGACTTCTATCTTTCTGCACCTGGAGTGGCCATCTTTATACACATTTCATCTTGCCTACCTGGGGAGAAATGAAGGCCATTCGTTCATCTGCACCATTAATCATAATAAAAAATTTATCTATGAACCTAAGCCATTAAGTTTGGGGGAGGATGCAAATTCCTAACACTATAGTACAGGTTGTGTAATTTTTTTTTTTTTTTTTGGTGTGAGGAATAGAAGGCTACAGAATGGGATGGGAGATGGGCACCAGACCACAAAGGGAGGAAGGGATCCAGCAGCTGGAAACCATCTAGCCTCTACTTTTCCCTCTATTTCTAGAGGTATCCTGTCCAGACCCCTATATTTCACTTCATAAGATTATTAGTAAAGATATGAAAACCCATCATGATGCCAGAGAAACGGCATTGGATTTTGAATCCCAAAACCTGGTTTTAGACATCTATTAAACAACGTAAACTACCTATGTGATCTTGGACAAATGATTTTATGTACCTCTTTTTGAACCCCTAACACTTGAAATGTAAGCTCTTACTTCCACGTAAGACTTGAACTGATACATATGGATGGTTTCCATCATGCAAATCTGGGGTTGGTATTTAGCCCTCATAAATCTTTGAAGCCAGTTTCCTACTCAGTGAAATTTGAATCAACAGCCAAAAGATATGCATCAGTAATTAAACTCTTTATATGAATTTCTCTGAGACTAAAACCCCCCCTCTCTAAGTCCTTCTTCACTCAGCTCTATCAAAGCCTCTTTCTCTCCAATATCCCCGAAATTCTCTCTAAATACATAATTACATCTTTCTTCGTATTTTCTTTACCCTTTCTTCATTATGTAGATCTAGACATAGTATTTTCTCTCTTTAGAAGAAGGAAGGGAATGGGGAAACTGAGCAAAGTCAAAATTCTCCTTAGTGTTGAGGATGGGAAAAGGCTGTGACCTGTGTATTAACTATGAGTTAATAGTTAAACCTTAAATCTCCTTGGGGTACATTTCAGATATACTGAAGTGTTAAAAAAAAAAAAGACACTGACTATAGTATCATTAGTCAAAGCTGTGGTCTCCACCCACCTGTAGAGTGTTTAGGCAGAACTGGGGTCATTTCTCAACCTCTCCCCAGCTTCATTTTTTCTCAACTGTGGGTGTGGAATAAGAGGCTTCATACATTTGTTGGGAAGATTGAATAAATAAGCCTTATAATAGACATTTAGCAAATGTTTATGATTCTTAAGTTGGCAAAGGGAAGAAAGGAAGAAATGGAGGAAGGAAAGGGAAGAGAAGGGACAGGAAAGACAGAGAGAGGGAGAGAGAGAAAAGAAGAAGAAGAAGAAGAAGAAGAAGAAGAAGAAGAAGAAGAAGAAGAAGAAGAAGAAGAAGGAGGAGGAGGAGGAGGAGGAGGAGGAGGAGGAGGAGGAGGAGGAGGAGGAGGAGGAGGAGGAGGAGAAGGAGGAGGAGAGATATGAAAAAAATAAAACAAGTACTTGCATTCGAGACATCCAAGCAAAAGTTTGACTGTACCAATGAACAAGGGATTGGGCACAGGAAAATTTGTGTGCTCCTCTGGCTGGAAGAGTGAGCTGTAATTTCCTTTTGAATGCCTGAGGAGAGATGTTGCTTTGCTAGCTAACAAAATGTCAAGCAGCACAACCAAAAGAAAAAACATCCTGCCTTTGGCATGGGCCCCCACTGGCAGTGCTTAGCAGCTTGCCCTGGCTCTGCCCCAAACAGCCCAAGAGACCTGCATCCTGGTTGCTCCTCTGTACTCCAGAGTTATCACCTGCCAGTGCGACACTCACTAAGCCTCTCCCTGGCTTTCTACATCCCCATCCTATTAGACCTCACTTGCCTTGCCTCACACCTAAGGACTTAAAAGGATATACATCAAGTAGAAATAAATCTTGGGGATTAAGACATTGGTTTCAAACATTAGAAGAATAGCTTTCTGTCCTGTACTTCCCAAGGAAAGGTTTTTTATATAATCCCTGTTCCCAGAAGAAGTTCATCACCGGCAGGAACTTAAGTACAGCAAAAGGCTTAGGAGACACAAATATGGGGCAGGATGGAGAACAGAGTGGTTCCCCAGCCCTAACTCCTTGGCCACAAGCTAGGTGACTAGAGCCTGGTATAAGGAGATTGTTATAAGAAGATGCAAGTGGGATCCAGAAGGAATTATAAATTTCTGTGCTGCACTGAGCATTAAGGATAGATCCCAAACTAGAACTGACCTCTGAATGCAGCTCAGTGATGGCAATTGGATTTTTCTCAAATTTCCTGAAATACTGCTGAGACTAGAGCTCAGAGACCCTCCATACTTTCCAGGAGCTTCCCTGAGTCTGGTGGGAGAGCAGGGGCCATGGTCTAGCAGTGCCCGTGACCACCTCCAAGTTGATTAATCTGTGCACCACTGGGTTCTACTCTCCTTTGCCAATGAACTTCCCAAGCAGGGGCTACTGCATTAGTGTGTTTTGAAGGTGCAGAGGATATTTGTTGCTGTTGATATTTTTGGCTGCCCAGTTTCCGAATCCTCTTCTCATTTTTGGAGGAAGCTGCCATTGTGAAATGTTGGTGCCCCTTCCTCTGTACCTTGGCAGCAGAGGCGTGGGCAGGTGGCCTAAGCTTGGCCAACCCACTGTTCTTGCCTGAGGCTAGAAACCTAAGCCAGTCACAATGTAAGAGAATCCAGTGACAGTTTTAAAATTGTTCTACCCCTGGGGGTAGTGGCATGTAACATATCCTGGGCCCAGCAGTGAAGGCAACAGAAGCTAAAGGGGCCTTTCCCATGGCATGACCTTGCTATCACTCCAGCCAGACTCCCCATCAAGCCCAGTGTCCTTTAGCTGCTAAGCATTTGGCAAGCCATTCTCTGAGCTTAACCACTGATTCATTCAGCTCCTATTTTCTTCCAATAAATTCCTTTCTTGCCCAAGTAGATCAGAGCTGGGAACTATCATGCCTAGAAAACCCTCCATTCCAGAAAAGCTGGGTTGAGACTGAACTCAGAGTGGCCAGCCATGTTGGAGCAGAACTCACTGGGGCACAGAGACTTCCTGCTGCCTCTGTCTTCTCTGTAGATACAGGACTATGCTGGACAACACATGACCTACAGTGCGGTGCACTGAGCAAGGAGGCAGGAGGCTTGGGTTCCAGCCTCAGCCCTCTCATTTCTGGCTACACTGCCTCAGGAGGGTGAAGCACTTTCTGGGGTTCTGAGTCCTCATCTGTGGCACAAGGAAGTTACACAGAGTGTCCTCTGGAGGCCTCTGCTGCTCTGATGTTCCCAGATTCTAGGAGATGTGAGGGAGAGTTCCCAGACATCCTGGCTGCCAGCTTGCACCTCCAAACGAGCAAGTCTACTTGGGTGAAGGAATGATAAGAATGAAGGATAAGAATGAAGGATAAGAATGAAGGAATGATAAGAGAAGGAGGCAGTAGGCAAGCAAAGGATCTTTGTCCATGACTTGAGGTATTTAGTTTCATCATGTGAAATGAGGGATAAGTGAGATTTGCTGTTCAGGTACCAGGGTGAGTGGGTAATCAGCAAGTTTCAGGCATTGTGGTTTGGGGGACACGGTTCATGCTTACTGACTATTGATTTGCAGTGTTCAAATGGGATAGTCATATGCTCTGCTAAAAAAATAAAATCACGGTTCCTCCTAATGGAGGCTATAATTCACAATAATACTAATAACATCTTGTCACCTGAGTTGAAAGATGAAAGTTGAAACTTGAGTCCCCGAGAGAAGTATCTAGAACCTTCCTTCTGTTTATTCAGAATAGCACTCGTGCATCTAAGAATATCTACGTGAATTAAAAAGCAAAAGGATGAAGTTTTATGGACTTTTTTTTTAACGGGTCTGGAGATGGAACCCAGGGGCATTTGACCTCCGAGCTATACCCCCTGCCCTATTTTTTTATTCTTTACTTTGAAACAGGGTCTTACTAAGTTGCAGAGGGCCTCACTGAGTAGCTGAGGCTGTCCACAACCCGCGATCCTCCAGTCTCAGCCTCCCAAATGCTGGGATTACCAGCGTGCACCACCATGCCCGGCAAATTGATGTTTCATGCCCGGCAAATTGATGTTTCTTTTTTTTCTTTTTTCTTTTCTTTTTTTGGTGGCACTGGGGTTCCTGGAAACCCTTCTACCTCCAGCATACACTTACAGACCTATTTTATGTTTTTTTTTTTTAATTTGGAAACAGGGTCTCTTAAGCCAGCGAGGCTGGCTTCAAAGCTGTGCGATCCTCCTCTCTCCGCCTCCTAAGCGTGGGGATTACAAGAGTGTGCCACCACACCCAGCGATGTTCTGTGGACTTTTGATCACTGATATATACCAAAGAGGAAAACAGTACCTGAAACATACTCAGAGCTCAGTAGATATTTGCTAAATGATGTCCATGTAATAACTACTTACCATGAAACTCAGCCATTTCTAATTCTTTAGAACAGCCAACGCAAGCCTGACATGTAAGAAATGTTCAGCTTGGGTTTGTGGACACACCTCTGTATTTCCAGGCATTTTATCTGGGCAGTTCCCAGCCCACACTTGCCATGAGCTTCAGAGGATCCTGGAGATGGGGTGGAGGGTTAGTTGGTTGGTTGGTTTTCTTTTCATCATTTGACAATAAAAGAAAAAGCCACACACTTCACCAAGGTCATTTGGAGAGAGGATTCTCAATGCTGATCTAACATTTTCTCCACTAGCCTGAACTTCAAGAAGAAACTGGCTCTCAATTCAGCATACCTAAATAATATTGCCTGCAAAGGAGAGATCAATGAAGGGAAACTCAATAGAGAGGAGTACTTAAGAAAAGTCCATTTATGCTGTGCATGGATTGCTGGTGTGTCCGGTGCTGTTTTGTGATCAGATAAAGCCTGGCCTCTCAGTCAGAGTCAGGTAACAACCTCATTCTGAGATTCCCATGATTTCCCCTGAGTTATCTGGATCCCTGAGATAAACAAAAATATTTTTAGGGTTGGCACAAATGGGCATGCCTCCAGGTTTCTACTTAAGTAGCCATCTCCTTTATCATATCAGGGATGTTTGGCTGCTGAACAACCGGAATCATCCAGAACCATCTACCAGCTAAGCAGAAGAAAGTTCTATCAGCCCTAGTCCACAGGGTGGCATGTATATTTTCGCTCCAAGATCACTCTGAGTAGCACAGTGTCCCAGGCCCACTATTAGATGAACACCAAACATCACCAAAACTAACAATGGTTTAGAACATAGCATATGCCAGGCATCTGGCTTGGCATTTATCTTACTTAATCCTTACAAAGCCCTCTAAGGTAGGTGATGCCTTTATTCCCATGTTATTGATGAGGCAGATGGACATTGAGACAGTGAGAGGTTTAGTTACTTCCTTAAGATTACAGAGTTCATAAAAGCTGGAGAAGGGACTTGAACCCAGGAAAACCTATGTTTCAAGTCTTTATACCATGCTGTGGTGAGTGGCACATAAAGCCTCTGCCTCCTGAAGTCTCACCGTCCACTGGCAAAGACAGAAGCCAAGAGAGCCCTTATAGTTGCCAAGGTTGGTCTTGGATTTGCAGTCCTACTTTCTCAGCCTTCCAAGTACTGGGATTATAGGCTTGCATCACTGCACCCAGCCTCATTCTCAAAGTTTATTTTGAGATATACATCGATTCATTGTGCAGTTGTCTTATTCTTTTTATGTTTGCACGATATTTCATTGTACAGATCACCAAAATTTATTGAATGACTCTCCATAAATGGATATATAATAGGTCATTTCCAAATTTCTGCTATTATGTTGATGCAACTAATATGCTTGTTCGCATTATTTCACACAGTATTTAATTGGTGAGTAAATACAGGATAAATCCTTAAAAGCAGAACTGCTGAGTCAAAAGGCATATAAAATTTTAATTTATTGATGTTGAGATTTACCCTTCATTGAGGATAAACCAATACATACTCCCCACCAATTGGAACCTCAGTTTTGCAATGATTTTATTTCCTCTTCTTCCTGGTGTTCTACCAGCTTCCTCTGTTGTTTGACTACATTTCCCTTCACCTTGCGTTTCTGCGCTTTGACTTTTAGTGATATACAAGAAGCTGCATCATTGCATGTTGTGAAATCATAGCAGATACTTGCCATGGTTTTGTCATAATATTGTTCCAGTGAATGTTCTTCATTTGCCATTTGTTTGTTTGTTTGTTTGTTTGTTTTCTTTTTTATTTTCTGTTCCATATATGTCTTCCTTGTCTTAGCATAGTTTATGTACTGGCTCCTTGCTTGTTATTCATTTCTGAGTGAAATTTGTCTTTGAATGTCTGAAGACTTTAACTAGGAAGGGACGTGTTTTAGTCAGCATTCCGACTGCTGTGACTCAAAAATACATGACCACCACAACTACTTAGGGTAAGTGAGATATTTGCTCATACTTCTGGAGATTTCAAGGATTTCAGTCCATGTGAGACTAGGTGAAGTCTTTTCCATCTGGAAAAGACTTATAATTTCTGTTACTTCTGTTACTTGAGGGGAAGGGAAGAATATTTACATGGGGTCGCCCCACCTACGGGAACCTAGCCAATCAGGTTGTCAGTTACCTTCCAGGGAACTCCTGAGCTTTTACCATCTCCTGACCAAGAGCAATCTCTGTGCCATCCCCACCGTTCTGTGCCAGGTTTTGTCCACTGTGCCCTAAGCCGTATTTCTTCCCTCTGATATTAAAAATGTCAGTAACTTCCTGTCATCTTTCAGAAACCCTCCACAGACTCAGGAAGGAGACACTCCCCACTGTGACTGACAGGGTGGCTACCTTAAAAATATATATATATAAATATATATATATTATATTTTATATAAAATGTTTTCTATCATTGCTATGTCGATGGGCAGGGTGGGAGTAGGTAATGTTAATGCTACTGCAACAATCCTCATGGCAGCATTTTTAAAAAATAGTTTAAATCTAAAAACATCTTATTTAAATAATATCTGTATATGGCTTTGCTATATGACTGTAGACAACCATCTCACTTCTTTGATTGCTTTTTTCACCTGTAAAATGAAAGAGTTAGGCAAGATGAACTTTAAAATTTTTTTCCTAGTCTGAAATTCCACATTTCTTCTTTAAATGCTGCTGGTTTGACCAACACAGTGGACTTCTGACTCCTGTATTCCAATAAACAGCCCCACGCCTTCCCATCCTTTATCAACAAGGAGAACCACATGATTAATTCCACTCCTTTCCAGTCCCTGCATTTGCACTTGGCATTACAGTAAAACCTCATTAACTTGGATGACATTAATTTAGAGTGTATGATAATTCTGTGGCGGGACCAAAGTTTATCTTTGTCCAATACATTGTGACTTCATGGGCAGCGCAGATAAACCATGTCGACAGCACTGACAAGTCGGTGTTCAAACTGCTTCAGAAGCATCTGTTTTTCAAGCTCCTGCAAGCATTTTTTAATTTTTTTTATTTTTTTCAGCATATACCTTTGTACATATCAGGGGCCAGCTTTTTTGTTTGGGGGTGGTGATGGTAGTACTGGGAATTGAACCCAGTGCCATTCTACCTGAAAGCTACATCTCCAGGTTTTTTTATTATTATTTTGAAACAGTCTCACTAAGTTGCTGAGACTGGCCTTGAACCTGCAACCCTCCTGTCTCAGTCTCCCAAGTACTGGGAATACAGTCATATGCCACCATACCCAGCTTTTTTACCAGAGACCAGCTTTTCACCCAGAGCATCAAGCCAAATAGCCTGCTGGTCAGGACTCTGGTCTGTTTAAAACCTGGCTTCTTGCCTTTCGAACCTGCAGTGCACTTCCTCTATACTTTCAGCATGGAAAAAAAAATTACACTATGCAGAAGAGTGAGTAACCCACAGTGCAGGGGGATAAAACAGAGAACTCCAGTCTTGCAGCAGCAGAAGAGAATTTCTGATCACATTTGCTGCAGTCTGATACAAAGGACCCAGGGAGCTGATGGAAGACACAGGGAACTGGCCGTGGAGGGATCTCTAATTAATGAAGGTGAAGCTCTTCCAGGTGGCATTTACCACCCAGACTCAGACATTAACAATTCATTTCAGCAGTAAACCTTGAAATTTTCAAGGAGAAGCTTGTCTTCAGGATCCATGCATTTTTGCAGGTACCACAGTTGATTTCTAAGCCCACCCTAGTGGAGAAACATTGTGCTGATTAAAAACGATTATTAACTGTCGTTAATAAGACTCACCCTATGGTGATGCCTGAACGTAGCTGCATATTAATAGAGAGGTGCTTAAGTTAATAGTTTCTTAAACTGCAGATTCTATATTCTTGTGATTTTTTTTTTTTGTGGTACTTGGGATGGAGCCCACAGGCATTCCCCCTCTGAACTACACCCTCAGCCCTCCAGCTCCCTCAGGGGTGCACGAGACACCACCAGCTCGCTCAAAGCTACCCATGCCACAAATGTGATGCTTAGCAGTATTTGCCAACAGGAAAACTTTAGGGTCTCTGGGAAAGTGGAGGTGTTCCAAATTCCCTAGGGAAAGGGCTTAGGGTCAACTAGTATTTCAGGCCACTTCTGTGTCCAGACAGGTTGGGGAAGTGGGATCACATTGGACATTACTTGCCTCTCTTACTGTGTAAAGATTTGGGTAGATGTTCTGAAAGCCTGGGCATTCTTATGATCTGAGAAGAAAGAACCACAAAGTCCCTATTATCTCCCTGCCATTCATGCAAACTATTCTACTGAGTTAGAAATTTGGGGCAGTCAAGGCTATATTGTTATATTTATTCCCACTCTTCCCAATTTCTGTTATAACTTCCTTTAGTATCTCAAGTTATTTCTGTAATGGGGTTCTCCCTCGTGACTGTACTCGCCTTGAAGATCAAACTCCACAAGATGTTTGGGGATCTCTATGGCAACATCCAGAGGAAGCGAGGGATCGCATCTGAGTGTATCACCATCACTAATGAAGTGATTCTCTCCTGGTGGACGAGGCTTATGACCCCTGGAAAGAGATCACAGCACTGGCAAGTGGGAATTTCTCATAATAGGCAGCTGGTCCTGGCCAGCCTGTATTCTGGGCCAAAAAAAGTCTGTTCCATCACAAATCAGTCCCTCCTTCCCATATGTGTCAGGCAAGAAAGTGGCCAGATGTTTGAAATTTCAATAGCAACTGCCAATTCTGGGGAAAAAATGAGAATTATGCCTACACAAGTTTTTTACCCCATTATGATGTATAAGTACAATGCACCAATAAAAAATTAATAAAAAAGAATAATTTATAAAAAGGTAGAATAGGAAGCCAGTTTTCCAAAAGGCTGTTCACAATGATGTCCACAACAGCTTCAGCTACAATAGAAAAACAAAACAAAACAAAAAAAAATCCCTAATGTTAAGGAACAAAATTTATAAGTATGATACATTCATTTAGATAGTGTATTCTTTAGCCATTAAAATAAAACCCATATCAAAAAGAAACAAGAGCGTCTCAGAGGTTTCTAAAACTAGGTCCAGTGTGTAAAGTTTTCACTACTACTGTTGATTTCGAGTTGTGACCTCACAAGAATTCAGCCTCCCTTGGTGGAAAGATAATAAGTAATTAAATTCATCCTGAAATCAAAATAACAAATATAACCAAGAAATTGCTAATAACTCGATTTTTTATTTTAAAAAAGCCTAAGTTGAGTATCTACAGGCTCCTTCAGACAGGAGAGCATATTAAGAAGTTACATTGATTGTTTCCTTAACAAAATGAAACAGTCTGATTAAGCCACTGACTTGTGGCCCCCCAACTTCAATCTTGTTAACGCAGGAAACACAATCCCAAGAGACCTACCTTCCCATAGGTGCCTGTGAGCCTCAGGGGCACCTATCCTCATTCCAGACAACTCATGACTCCTCACATGCATCCTGTACTTCCCTGGCTCTGTCCTGTTTTTCATGACTCCTCCCCTTCCCCCTGGAGGCCTGTTGTGTGTGTCCCCATGTGAGGTCCATCCTCATCCTCATGGGACTTCTCACCTGTGAGGACCCAAGAAGTAAGACACAAGTTTCAGTCGAGGCTCGTGTTTAGATAGCACCAGGTGAATGGCTGAGGTTTCCTATGTCAGGATGGGGACCATTCAACTGATGCTATCTAAACACGAGCCTCAGCTGAAACTTGTGTCTTACCTCTTGTGAACTTGTTGAAAAGCTCTATGTTTTATCATGATTATATGTAGTCAAGCTCCAAATCCCTATGGGACCCCAGGGCGCTGGCTTCTACCCGTCTTGGAGCACTGAGTGTGTTCTGCATCAAGATATAATGGTTTCTATTCCCCTATCTCATTTCAATCTCGTTGGCTCTTAGGTGTCTCAGACCCACAATGCCTCCAATAGGAGGCATATAGTAGGTCCTCAGTAGGTATTTATGAGATTGAGATGATGGACCCAAAGAGGCCACGCTCTGCCTCCAACCATGCTGGGATCTCCCTTTCTGCAGCTGCGCCCTCCTCATTCTCACCCGTACATCTTAAACCCCCGTCCAATCTACTATGATCCATATCGAGCCATTAAAACTCAGCTCAAAGTAATTCCTCTGTAATGCCTCCCATTTGCTTCTTATCTACAGTCTTTTGTAATCATACTTTGAGCCCTGATTACATCACATCACACGTCTTGGAACATCATCACTTTTCTTATTGTTTCCTGGTTTGTTTCATAGAAATGTCTGAGCACTTATTATATGCTGGACTGATGGTAGTAGGTCAAAGGCATGCACAAGAGTCAAAGGCTGCTCCCAGGGCTCAGATTTGGTTCAAAGGGATCTCAACATATACATATGCAGACACACACTTGTAGGTATATGTGTGCTCATGAGAGTTCTTTGCATACAGTCATAGAATCTACCTTAAATTTAAAAAAATTATTGGATGGCTGTGAGGGTGCTTTCAGGAGAGAAAGGAAGGCAGGGGAGCCCAGTATGGAGCATTTGAATGTACAGCAGTAACAGATGCAGGGACTTCAACTTTTCTGGACCTTTTGCTTCTCCGCTGATACTTCATAGTCAGAGAAGGTGTGTACATATGGCTTTGTGTGCCCTCTCTATCAACAAAGGTGGAGAAAGATCTAATTAAATAACATTCCTACACAGTACCAACAAGAAAGAGGTAAATTTTAGCTGCCATTTTCAAAGGATGGTAGAATGGGTGTTGAACAGCCATATATAATGTCTATCACAGTGATATGCTAAAAAATTAATACCAGGAAGTTAAAGCAGCCTGACATGTCCAGCTCCATAATCAAATCAGACCTGCCACTCAGTAAAGTAATGAGAAAGCTGATGGTATGCCTTCCCTACCCCTGGAGGATGCTGGATGCTGGGATAGATATCAACCAAGGCACGCATGCATATACACGCGCACGCACACACACACACACACACACACACACACACACGTGTGTGTGTATCCCATAAAATATATAATATATATACATCATAATATATATTAAACAGATCCCAGTGAGACTGCAAAGCTCCTAGAACAAGAACAGGAACTGTTTGAAATCCATTGCTATGCTCATTCCCATATCACACCAATATCTAGCACCTAATCTCTAGCACCTAATCTCTGCTCAATGAACACACCCTCAGCAGAACTGAATTGGGACCAGGCAAGGCTTCCTTATCTGGATAGCAGCTTCCCCTTGTCAGATTAATCTGTGTCTATTTTGAGAAGGTGATTTCTCCAGGCAAGACATTCACTGAGGGAATCAAGACAGGCTCTTGACCGAAGCTTTTTTTCCCCCGTTTTTTATTATTTTAATTCTACCTCCGAGCTCACCACCAGCCCTATTTTTTATTCTTTATTTTGAAACAGGCTCTCACTAAGTATCTGAGCCCAGCTGTGAACCTGAAATCCTCCTGTCTCACCTTCCCAAGTACTGGGATTACAAGCGTGTGCCACTATGCCTGACGATCAAAGCTGGAAGAGAAATCCCTCCATTGGGTTCTGCAGAGAATCTGACATGTATCATACTCCTCAATGGGTCAACAATAGGGTGAATCACCAAGCTCTAAGGAGAGCTGCCAAGTTGCAGAATGATTGACTTGCTGGTGCTTTGGGGGGAGCATGGGTCCACAGCTATAGCTCTCCTAATTAATTGTTCAAAAGATTTTAAATAGTGAAACTTGGAACCACAATCAGCACACCATAAAGCCTTCTATTAGCTTGCTTTATTTTATTGGTCACTTTGCTTGTTTGTGGAAGAATTTACCTTTAATTGGGGCCTAAAGTATCCTCCCCTAGCCAAAAATGTCACCACTTACCCTTGGGAATCATAAAGTGCACTCACAGACTTCATGCTTTGTCCCCAGCTGGTTGTGTGGCCCCAGGTAAGTGACCCAACCTCTCTGCAACTGTTTCTTTCCATGGGCCTTACATGATTAAACAAAATATTAGCCTTGGGATGCTACAAATCCCTTAGCCATTGCTAAGTGTAACCTGCATGTCTCTTACCCTCAGATTTCGAATTAGGGAGACAAATACAAAGAGGGTACTTTGAGGTAAGGGGTCAAAGAAGCACATAAGATGTTGTTGTATAAGAGTGATATTGCTGTCGCTCTATCCTCATTTAAGAAGCAGGACATGTTTATGGAGATTTATTATGATAGACTTGGGAAATTATAATTTATATTGAATGTCTTGTAAATCATTGCTTCTGAGATGTTGCTGTCAACTTTCATAATTTTATTTCTTCTTTATACTAGGTAGAGTCATAATATATATAGAGAGGATTCATGTGAATGTATAATATATAATGTAAATACAAATAGGATAACATAACTATCTCATATTTTCCCAAATCCAAAAGCTTCAACACATATGGGAAACCTTCAAGCAACATTTTATAGGTCCCAAATAGCAGGCATTTCCTGTGAAATTAAGTTAGTGATGTAATTTATTATATTAACTAAACCAATTTCCATTTGATTGCAATAAAAATCCTGCCTGTCATCCTTGTTATAAAATTGTTCCTTGGCTGGACACATCTCAGTTGCCCCTGCAAGTGCTCTGACCAATTAAGGAAACACAATTCCGTGACAGCGCCACCATCTCCTTACAGGGCCAGTAATAAGGATGGATGCGTTATTCTGACCAACAGAATTGGGCCTTTTACTCTCATTAGTGGCTGAATTAGAATGGAATGCTATGTTTGCATTTTACTTAGTTTGCTATGGAACTATAATATTTAAAGTCTTTTTTATTAAACCAGGAGGGTATCCAGGCATAGTAGCACATGCCTGTAATCCCAGTGCTGGGAAGGATGAGACAGGACATTCAAAGCAGCTTCAGCAACCTAGTGAGACCCCCCCAGGAACTTAGTGAGACCCTGTTTCAATTAATTTATAAAAATATTTTTTAAAGGACTGGGTGTGTAGCTCAGAGGTAAAATGCTTCAGAGTTCAATTCCCAGTACCAAAACAAACAAACAAAAAAACTTAAGAGCGGTAATAAAAGGAACATTGGCAGATAGTCTAAGCATATAGAACCGTGGGCTAGAAACACAATAGTATCTTTTGTCTCTGGAAGAAAAATATATAAACCTGTGAAGGCTACAGAAACTTCATTTTAAGCATTTCTTTGTTTAATAAATAGGTGGCATATGTATCTGTATAAAATTCACTGGGTATAAACAGTAGAAAATGAACAGTGAAAAGTACCAATCCAACTGAATATAGCTTTTGCCCAGATTCAGCATATAATGCCCTAAAAGATGTCCCCAGGTAATTAATTTACCTCTATAGGGCCAACTAAGGTCACCAACTTTGTGTATACGCTGTGGCTTATTAAGGAAAGCTGGGCTCAGCACAGCAAAATGATTCATCTGCACTAACACGCAGCCAGCTAAGACTGGTAGTTCAGCTATAGCCAAACTAAAATCTTGGCCTCTGCCCTATAATATATTTTTAAACCATGGTACATATCTATCAGCAGACCCTAGGCAAACTAAAGACATTCTTTTCTTGCAATACAAACCAAAACTTTCTAATGAAAGCAGGAGACTGAGGAAAACTTTCAAGGTGATTTATTTGGCTCAATGCCCAAAGTGCCCAGAATATTAGTTTTGAAAGAAATGGATAAGAGTCTGTTCCAACAATATCAGTTTACACATGAAAAAAACTAGAGTTAGACTGGGAATCACCTTCCAGCAAATTAAAGTCAAGCAGACCCATTTGCATGAGCTCTGCACAGTGTTTCTGACTTTGCAAACACAGTCTGGATTCTTCTGACCCTAGCAAGCAATCGTTACCTCATGGTTCCCCTGGTTGTATCTGGGGCACAATGGTTGAGTTATAATGGAAATGCAGGAACACATTGATTTCCTATAATGGTTTTATCTATAGAAACTTGTGAGGACATCCCTTGGCTGGAAGACTTGGCATTGAATATCCGAAAACCTTGAGCTAGAAAAGGATGCTCCCAAAGGTGCCTCCTGACTGAGCAAATGAGCCTCTGCTTCTCAGAAACATCTTTCTCTGCACTCACAAACCGTAATCCTTTGCCCTGTCCTTTCACAGGATGTCTCCTGTTGGAAATGGGTTGCTAGGCATTAAAGGCTCCTTTTTGCCTTTTCTGTAAAGCAAGTTATAAGCTTTGGAACAAAACAATCACAGATTCAAGTTTTTGAGAGAGGGTATGTGCTTGAATTAGCAGGGAAATCTATGTTGAATCAAATTTCCTCTTATCTCTCTAATTTGCATTGTATTAGGACAATGTAATTACAGAGATCAAATGGGAGATCATCCGCAAGATGAAAATGCAAATACAGAGAAGCGGTGTACCCTCCTTCCCTGCCCCAGGAAAGATGATATGTCTCTGAATGCAACATGTCTCTACCCTTCTTCTTTGAGTCTCACAACAACCTCCGAGAGGCAATAATTTTCACCAATTCCATTTTAAAGGTGAGAAAAATCAAAGCCCAGGGAGGTCAACGGATTTATGTCAAGCTAGATAACAAAGATGTACAATCCTGGAGGTAGACCCGGGGTTTCTGGCATCCAGAGACAAATCTCCATGAGTTCTCCTGCCCCCTCTCTATCTCCTTGGTTCAGTCCTTTCCCCCACCCGCTCACTGATATTTAGGCATCCCTGAAGCTCCTCTCTGAAGCTCACTTCTCTTTCCCTCCATCAAATGATGTTGTCAAGTCCCCCTTATAGTTTCAAAGACCACCTCTGTACCTTGTTGTTCCTACTACTTTGGGGGTCAGTGCTGTAAGCTCAAAACTGCTCCTCTGCATCTGAGTCATGGACTCTGTGGATCTCTAAAAAGCACCTGGGTGACTCATGCTTCCAACAGGAGGAGCTAGGGCCAGCAGAAGCAGGAGACCAGAAGGCCCAGCCTTCAGAATAGGACCTGAAGAGCAGGCCTGCATTAGGAGGGTCTCTGTGGAGTGACGTGAACAGAGAGGAATTTATCACACAAACATTCTTACTGCACTGCGGATGAAAGGTTTTCCCCTGCTGTGGGCTGGAGGGACATGCTGTTGAGAAGCAGAGAATGATGCCTCCCATTTGTACAGCACTTTGCCATTTGCCAGTTGATTTCACACCCACTGTCTTACTTGGTCTTTGCAGTACCTTCGCAGTCAGAAGAGCAGGAGCTAGTATAGTACTCTAAGTGACTTTCCTAGGATCTCCCAGTGATAAAGGACAGTGCTGGGAAGCTAGACAAAGCCAGTCTGGCCCTCTCCCAGAGCATGTCTCTCTTCCTTGGCCACCTAATTCCTCTCTTCTTTGATAAGTTTTATCAGACAAATAGTATAAATCCTTAATGAACCCCAAGCTCCAGGACAAAGCAGGGTTCAGCAAAAACGTTTCTGTTTAGAGCCAGATAACAAATAGTTTAGGCGCTGCAGACCACACAGTCTCTATTACAGGTATTTCACTCTGTTGTTTTAGGGGGAAAATAGTTGCAGATAACACATAAGCAAGGATGTACTCCAATAAAACTTTATTTAGAAAAACAAATGACTCAGATTTGTCCCAGGGGTTCTAATTGGTCAACTCCTAGTGGAAAGCCTGGCAAATCGGTTCTTGTTGTCCCCAGGATCTGTTTTTTCTCACTGCCTTTAGACCAACAACCTGGGTCAGGCTTCAGCATGACTATAACAGGACTTAGGGTCCCTACTCTGGGCAGCAATAATCCACATACTCAAAAAATGTTAAGACTCAGGTATTATGTGCTAAATGCCCTGTATCTTGAGGGTTGGGAACGTAGGCAGGGAAATATGATAGGCAGAGTAGAATGCTAAATTGGAGGTAGAGGAGGGCCTGCTGACATGAAGACACTTTCCTGCGACTCAGGGTTTAGTATCTCACTATGATCACATGGGGCCAGTTGAACTCTATGCTGGGACAGCTTATCGAAGCTCTGACACAACACTAGCTTTCAGTAAATGAAGTCAAGATACTGGATCTACGTGGGCATCATATAGAAGGACGGTTAGGGGATCCAGGGAGGTGAAAATGTAAGAAGGAATCATTGTGTGAGGCCAAGAAAGCTCACCACATAACAACATCCCTGGAAAGGCAATGGAAGATGCTCTTTCACTAAGTTAATAGCAATTCACTGAGGCATGAGCACTTTCGAGGAGCTTGATGGCTCCTGACTTCTATTGGTCTAGACTGACATGAGGAGAAGCTGCTATGGAACCAGCTAATCTAGTAAATCATGGTGATAAAATCCCAACAAAGGAAGGATCACATGGTCAGAAGAAAGTTCAATATGTTAACATAACAGGAAGAAACTAGCAGCTAACAAAGGCGGCTTTAGAGATTGATGGTGGTAGCCATTAGGCTACAGTGTTCCTATGGGGTGACATGAATGGGTTAGAGTGTTATCTGAGTTCCAACAACACCCCCCCACACACACACACACAAATAGAGATTTGATGAGCAGAGACCAATGCCAGCTTCTGCGACAAAACATTACTGTTTCTCCTACAACTTCCAGAACCAATCCAGGTTACAAACCCAGAGCCTATTGCTCCCCATGAGGAATCAACATTCTCCCTATCCTTTCACAAAGAAATCTGTGGCTATGTACCAGAGAAACTGTGTGTGGGGACTCTTAAATACAACATCCAAGCTAACACCAAGGCTAGCAGACCCAACATGCCATTGTGGTTTCTCCTCCCCAGTTAGAGTGAGGATATAGGAGGTTAGATGGAGTTCTGCACCAAGTTCTCCTACATAGGACTACTGTAACCAGAGCCGTACCCTCTAGTTATTCTTTTGATTGCCATATATACAGTTATCCTCAATAGCATTCATTCCCTGACTTCTAGAAGAACTATGCAAGTGGGAAATACAAGTGGGAGCCCCAGCAGCAGCCTCTTAAACGAACCAAATAGAAAATTAGGCCATACTCCACCTTCTGTATGGAATGGCATACACATCACAACAACCTCTGAGAGGCAATAATTTTCACCAATTCCATTTTAAAGGTGAGAAAAATCAAAGTCAACTAATTTATGTCAAGCTAGACAACAAAGATGTACAATCCTGGAGAAAGACTTGTGGTTTCTGGCATCCAGAGACAAATCTCCATGAGTTCTCCTTCCCCGCTCTTTATCTCCTTGGTTCAGTCCTTTCCCCCACCCGCTCACTGATATTTAGGCATCCCTGAAGCTCCTCTCTGAAGCTCACTTCTCTTTCCCTCCATCAAATGATGTTGTCAAGTCCCCCTTATAGTTTCAAAGACCACCTCTGTACCTTGTTGTTCCTACTACTTTGGGGGTCAGTGCTGTAAGCTCAAAACTGCTCCTCTGCATCTGAGTCATGGACTCTGTGGATCTCTAAAAAGCACCTGGGTGACTCATGCTTCCAACAGGAGGAGCTAGGGCCAGCAGAAGCAGGAGACCAGAAGGCCCAGCCCTCTGAACAGGGCCTGAAGAGCAGGCCTGCACTAGGAGGGTCTCTATGGAGTGACGTGAGCAGAGAGAGGTTTATCACACATTCTTACTGCACCCTCAAAGATTTAAAGATGGTAAGCGTGGTGATCTTTTTATTATTTAATTTATATATATAGTTTCTGCAAAAGATAGATAGATGTAGTGGGTGATAGTGGACTATTATAAACTAAGCCAAATGATAGTCCCAACTGTAGTTGCTATGCTGGACATGATATCTTTACTGGAAGAAACAAACACAGCCTCAGGCACTAGAGATATGGCTATTTATCTGGGCAAATAAGTTCTTTTCAAACCCACCAGTAATGTGTATAAAAAGCATCTCACCTTTACATGAAAGGACAGGAATACACATTTACTGCCTTGCTATGTTAATGCTCTTGGTGTGTTTCAACAGAGCTCTGGGGAGCTTGCTTATCTTAGCATTCATAAAACATCACACTCATCCACTATATGGATGACAGCATACTAACTGGACCTGATGAGCAGTGTTATGGTCAGATATAGAATGTCCCCTCAAGAGCACAGTATTGAAACAGCTAAGTCATGAGGGTTGTGATCTCATAAATATATAATAGAAAACAAATCCATCACAATGGATTTATCTGGGTGGTGATCTGGGCAAGTAGGGTATAGCTAGAGTACGTAGGTCCCTGGGAGTGTGGCTTGGAGATTATATATGGTCCCTGATCCCCTAGCTTGTTCTCTATGCCTTCCTGATGACATGCCCTGAACTTGGAAGACCCAGCCTCATACAGACAAAACTCTGAGATCTCCAAAACAATGTGAACAAATGAATCTTCTTCCCTCTAAGTTTTGTAGTCATTCTTTTTGGATATAGCAGTAAGAATGTTGATCAAGAGAGAAGTTAGTACCAAGAAGTGGGCTCACTGCCACTGCTATAGCTAAGTCTGACCATGTGTTTTGTGAATCTTTGGAACTGGTTTGTGAGAACAATATGGAAGATCCAGAATGTGGCTAGAAAGGCAGATGGTAGAGACTGTGCTCAGAAGATTTTGGAGGGCAAAGAGGACTCCGTAGAAAAATATAGTAGAGGCCACATGAATTACATTTTGACAAATAATTTATTGGCATTTTCCCCATGTCCTAAAACTTTGTGATGAATTTAAAGATAATGGACTGAGCCAGGCACAGTAGTGCACACTTGTAATCCCAGCATTTGGGAGGCTGACACAGGAAGATCGCAGTTTAAGGACAGCCTCAGTTACTTAGTGACATCCTTTGCAACACAACAAGACACTGTTTTCAAAGAATAAAAAATAGGGCTGGAAGTGTAGCTTGGAAGTAGAATGCCCCTAAGTTCCATCTCTAGTACTGCAATAAAATAAAATAAAGATAATGGACTGATCAAATTGGCAGAGGAAATCTCAAAACAGCAAAATACACAAACTTCATTATGGATATTGATGTCTATATTTAGCCAATTGTACACCAAATTTTGGGAACAGAAAGCAAAGCAGAAAGGCTGTATAGACATGTAGTTTAGCCAGAAAGACAATTGTAAAGCTGGAGCCCAAAGAGATGGTCTTGTGAAAGAAAGTATGATGGCTGAAGTGAGGTCAAATATTTTGCATAGGAACAAAGAAAGTAATGTGGTCAGGGAAGTTCAAGACCAAGTATAGGACCAATGTAAAGAGGACCTGACAGCAAAAGCCAGGATTGAGAGAAGTCCAGTGGCAAATATTAAAAAGGGTATGGCTGCCCTTGCAGCACCAGGCCCCAGAGAGGAGGGGTACTCAGAACGGAGCTCAGAGCCACAGAGGAGATATGCCAGCCTCACGCCCAAGGACACGGCAGCAGTGCCTTACTGCCGGCGGCAGCAGCGAGTTCACCGGACGGCTCCAGACCAACGCACTCAACAGCCCACCAGGCTCCAGAGAGGAGCAGGGGACAGCGAGCTGAGGTGAGCCCGCTGCAGAACAGCCAGGCGGAATTCGGCAGATTTTTCAGCGCAGGGAGCATCTAAAGCTCTCAGGAGCTGGGCTCAGCACACCCTGCAGGGACTCAGAGCGGAGCTCAAAGCCAGAGAAGAAATACGCCAGCCTCACGGCCAAGGGCATGGCAGCAGTGCCATATTGCCACCAGAGGCAGCAGCAGCAAATTCACGGAGTCCACTACAGCTCCACCAGCGCATTCAACAACAGTGGGTCAAATTGTGGCCCCTAGAGGATAAATCCCAGTACTGCAATCCCAGGGACTTGACCCAGTGGGGGAGTGGCGGTAGCAGAGATATCACACCATAGGAGAATGCCCAACCTGGCACCCCCCCACCATGGTCTAAAGCAGCCTCGATTGACTCTCTGGGTCTGAGACTCTGCAATACAACCCAGTAAAGGAGTAGTGGGGACTGAGATACCACAGACTCGAGATCCACAGCACCTTAAGTGAAGTCGTAGTGACCCAAGGGAAGAACCCAGAGAAGGCACAAACTCCAGAAACCATGGGAAAGAGGAATAACAATGGAGCAATGAATGCCCACAACCCCACAACATCAGAATCTGATAAAACAGAAATTCAGAGATTTCTAGAAGATCAAATCAGGAAAATAACTGTAGAAATAATAGAGGTGTTTCAAAAACAATTCAGAGAGAGCCAAAAAGAGATAAAGGATGCAATAAATGAAGTAAAGGCTAAAATTCAAAGTACAAACAACCAATTAGACCACATGGAGAATAGAATCTCCCTCTTAGAAGATGATCACTTCAAAAATGAACGCATAGTTTCTAATTTAGAAAAAAAAAAAAATCCGACAGCAGGAATCTGACATTGAAGAAATATGGGCCCATTTTAAGAGAACTAACCTAAGAATAATTGGAATAGACAAGGGAAAAGAAAGTGAAACCAAAGGGATCAATAATCTCTTCAAGGAAGTAATAGCAGAAAATTTTCCAAACATAGAGCAAGAGGTCGATACACAGGTCCAGGAAACTTATAGAACTCCCTTTAGAGAGGATCAGAGAAGAGGATCTCCATGCCACATAATTGTCAAAATGACCAATGTGGAAGCCAAGCAGAGAATCTTAAAGGCAACAAAAACAAAGGGCCAAGTGACATTCAGAGGCAAACCAATTAGAATCACTCCAGACTTCCCAAACCAAGTCATGAGAGCCAGAAGGGCTTGGAGTAACATATTCCAAACTCTGAAAGAAAACAACTTCCAGCCAAAAATTTCCTACCCAGCAAAACTTTCTATCAAATTAGATGGGAAAATAAGAAGCTTCCATGACAAACAAACTGAAGGAATTTATGTCTTCAAAACCAGCACTTGAGAAAATACTCAAAGAGATTAACTACAAAGAAGAAATAGGTAACACACACAAGAACCAGAGAAACAAGAGTTTCCATCCAACAGACAACTAAGATTGATTATCTTGGAGATTCATTATTTATGTTAGTCTTTTACCTATCTCTATATTGTATTGTTTGCTTTTATTGTTGCTAATTTTTAGGATTTCTAATTGGAATATTAATATACTTTCAGATATAGCATTTGGAAATATTTTATCCCACTCTATCAGTAACTTTTAACTCTGTTTACATTGTCTTTGGATATACATTTTTTTTTTAGGGAGTTTGTTTACCCTTCTGTTGCCTGTGCCTTTGAAATTATATCCAAGAAATAACTGCCAATTTTAATATTGTGAGGTTTTATGACCCAGATTTTCTTCTAAAAGTTTATAGTCTTAAGATTTATATTTAGGTCTTTTATCTATTTTGAGTTAATATTTGTATATGGTGTTAGGTAAGGGTCCAATTTTATTCTTTTTCATGTAATTATTATTTTTCAACAATATTTAGTCAAAAGATTATTATTTCCTCCACCAAATGTTCGTGGAAACCTTGTCAAAAATAACTTGACAAGCCGGGCGTGGTGGTGCACACTTGTAATCCCCGCGCTTGGGAAGCGGAGACAGGAGGATCGCGCTGGTTCGGAGCCAGCCTCGCTGGCTTAAGAGTCCCTGTTTCCACATAAAAAAGTTAAAAAATAGGTCTGGAAGTGTAGCCCATGGGAGTGTATCCTGGAAGTAGAAGGGCTTCCAGGAACCCCAGTACCACATAATAATAATAATAATAATAATAATAATAATAATAACAACAACAACAACAACAACAACTTGAAAATATATGGAAGAATTTATCTCTAGGCTTTTATTTAACTCCAATGGTTTATATATCTGCCTTTATAACAGTACTACACTGTTTCAATTATTGTAGCTTTATATGGTTTAAAATCAGAAAATATACATCTTCTAGCTTTGTTCTTTTCGAGATTGTTTTGTGTATCTAGAGTCCATATTCCATATTAGGATAGATTTTTTCTGAAAAATAAATAAATAAATGTATGACAGTTTCACCTAAAAAAAACAAAAAATATATTCTCTGGTAAGAAATAAAGCAAAAAGAAATACTGAAATGTTATCTTAAAGTCATCAAAAGCTTGGTATCAGACAAATGAAACTGTTATGTGAGATTATCATTGTTAATTTTGGATAAATTGCTATAATATTAGATGTCAACCACTAAGCCAAGCATGGGAAGGAGGGATGGGGAGGGAACGGGTGGGGATCAGGTGGGGGCTGACTGGGCGATGTGTGCATGTATGTCTACAAAAGTATTTTTTATCCCATTATGATGTATGAATACAGTGCACCAATAAAAAATAAATAAATAAATAAATAAGAAAAGAAAAAAGTTATGGCTACCTTCCCTGCTGGCGTTCAATTTGGGAGCTCATGTAATGCTGACTTTGCTGAAGAAGGTCGGGGGAGATCATGGAGTCTTTCCCCAGATATCAAAAGAAGGCCTGGGAAGCCAGGTTATGTGTGATAGGGTCGGAATCCCTGAAAACATGCCCAAATAGGACAATTTGTGAAGTTGTTAGGGTGAAACCAAGGTTGCAAGAAAAACTCTCATAATTTAGAAATGCCAGAAATGTGAAATAACCTCGAAGAAAGACCACAACCTGCCAGTCATGGAGCTACACTGGAAGAGCCAGTTTGCCACCCATTGCAGTCAACCAGGCTTCAGGAATGGGGCTCCCAAGGCCCCTCGGAGATGGCATGTCACCACCATCTCATTTGGCCCTGGATGCCAGAATTAGAGCTGAAGGATCAAATGCTTGTCCTGCTGGATTTTAATAGTTTGGGCCTCATTCCTTCTTTCTATGGTCCTGTCTTTCCCCTTTGGGATGCAAATGTTTTACTCTGTGGCATTGTACATTAGATGCATATAACTTGCTTTTTGTTTTCTTTTTCTTTTTCACA
Source organism: Muscardinus avellanarius (assembly GCF_963383645.1). NCBI lineage: Eukaryota > Metazoa > Chordata > Mammalia > Rodentia > Gliridae > Muscardinus > Muscardinus avellanarius. The sequence continues at coordinate 143,201,321 of NC_137788.1, read as the reverse complement.
GCCAAAAGTTTATCTTGAGTTTCAAAGGAGACTTTGGACTTTGAGACTTTTGAATTATGCTGGAAGTATTAAAATGTTGGGAACTCTTAGAGATTAAATTAATGCATTTTGCATTTGTGTGTGTGTGTGTGTGTGTGTGTGTGTGTGTGTGTTATTAGGGGTGGAACCCAGGGGCTTTCCTACCTCCGGGCTATACTCCCAGACTTTTTTTATATTTTATTTGCAAACAGGGTCTCATTAAATTGCTGAGAGCCTCACTAAGTAGCTGAGGCTGTCTTCGAACCTGTGTGATCCTCCTGTCTCAGCCTCCCAAGTGTGGGATTACAAGCGTGCTCGACAACACCCGGTGTCAACTTTGATATTTTAACTTGTAGCTGATGGCTAGCTTTTCTCCTCAGGGATCCTGGTGCTTGGGCAGTTGCCTATGAGTAAAGAAGCTGCAAAAAGAGGGATATATGTTTCAAATGGTCCCCATGGTATGAGCTTCCTCTCACCAACACAACCTAACTACCACAGCAGCTGCATAACTGCTCTGTCCCTGGCAGGCTTGTGCTGAGCCCTTGATATGACACCAGCCATGAAGAAGATGACCAGCCAAATAGTAGCAGGATGATTACAATGGCCCCCTCCACTTTAAAGGGCACAGTGACTCATTCTTACTGGAATTATCACCTAATCCATATTGGCAGTTGGATTACCTACCTACTGAAGCCTCTTCCAGCTCCTAATGCAAGGATTTACAACTGCCTGGCATAGAGTCTTGAACAATATTACTTCAGACCAAGGGAAACATTTTATGACAAATGAGGTGCACGTGTATGGAAAATACCAGCCAGGAAAACAATGGAATTTTTTGATAGTTTTAGCATAAGTGCCAAACTGGGGAAAATATCTGTAGAGTTGGGGCTCTTTCCTCTAGGATACAATATATCTCCAATAAACCCATGCCTTACCTGCTGCCGTGACCCTACTATCCAGAATGTGCATTTGTTCAGGAACAAAGAGGCAGAGGAGCAGTAACCTCTCCCATCTCTGATGACTTTCTTGGAAAATGTGCGCTTCTTGCCTCCATAAATCTAAATTAAGCTGAATCATAGTTTGTGATCATCAGTGTTATGGTTGGGATACAGAATGTCCCCTGGAAAAGATCAGCAATGCAAAAATGTTCAGAGGTGATATAATCGAATCATGAGGGTTCTAACCTCATCTGTAGATAAATACGCTGGTGGATTTATAATTTGATGGATTTGTTGGATGATAATGTAAGCAGGCAAGCTATGATAGGAGGAGGGAGGTCACTGGGGGTGTGACCTTGGGGTCGATGTGTTTCTGATTCTCTCCCTCCTTCTCTCTGCTTCTAGCCTCCATAAAGTGGGAGCGGCATCTCTCCATGTTTCTGTTTATGCCTTGGAGTCAGCCCTATGTTCTAAAAGCTCAGAAACCAGGAGCCCAATTTAAATAAGTCTTTCTTCCTATATGTTGTGGTCACCAGGTACTTAGATCACAGTGCTGATAATGCTGACTGAAGTACCCAGCAAGGAAGAGCTGGGAATGCAGTAAGGTTCCACTAAACTGGAAACTATAACTACCACCTGGTGATTTGGGGCTTCTCATGCCAGTAAGCTAGCAGGCAAAGAAAGGAATTAACAAAGAGAACTGTCCTTGATTGTCACTAGAAACTCAGGGTCCAAATATATAGTGAGATTAAAGAAGGATATACACAGACACCAGGGACACTCACAGATATTCTTTGTATGTTTTCACCCAGGAATAATGGTAAAAAAAAAAGCAACTGTAACAACTTCCAGCCTATGTAGTAAGGGAAATAAGAGCCCAGAACCCCCTTGGGATGAAGTCTAGATCACCCCAGCAGCCATGCAACCAAGACCAGCCAAACTTCTGGATCAGGGCTTCCAGAACACCAGGCAGTGATCTAGGTTGTAACGATGTGAAGGTGAACAAGACAGTCAACATCTCTGTCTTCACAGCTCCTACATTTTAGTAGGGGAGATGGACAAGAGATAACTAAGATGGACAAGAGATAACTAAAGACAGTCATAGGTGAAGCAATTACAAATTATCAAAGAATCCAGAAAGAAAATAAACAGGTGCTATAACAAACAATAACAGAAATGACTTACTTAAGTATGGTGGCAAGGGGTTGCCTCTTCGTGGAAGTGGTATTGAAGCTGAGACTTCAAGGAAGGAAAGAACCAGGGCTGTGGGGAGTGGAAATAGAACAAAGGACATAAGACTGGAAAGAGAGTAACAGAGAGAAAGGAGACTGCTTTGGCTGGAGCATGGTAAGAAAGTCCGGAGAGAAAGGCAGGAGCCCTGCCCGGGCTTGAGGCAGCTTAGGTGAGTAGGCTGTATTCCTGAGCAGTCATGGCTGTTGGGGGTGGAGGTTGAAGGAAGTAATTCTTGACTTGGTATGTCTTCTAAATCACCCTAGTTGCCAGAGAGGCACCATGAGCTGTAGATGGAGTTTAAAGAGTGTGGGAAGCCCTGCACCCATGGTAGCACATCCCAGCCTATCTGGCTTGGATCCCCATCCCTATTTTCAGCTGTCACTGCAGATAAGAGCAGGATTACATTTGACAATTCTCACAGATGCAATTTTTACTTAGCATTTTCAGAGCCCATTTAGGTTGGCATTTGAGTAATGAATACCAGGAGTGTTCTGCCCACTCTGGAGAGGCAGGTCAGAGACCTTTCTAAAATGCAAAGCCGATTGTGTCTCTCTTTTGCTTAAAACCCTTCATTACGTGCTGGATAAAGGACGCATTGCCTGGGATGGATTTCAAGTCCCTTCCACATGTGGACTCTGCCGTCACCACTCCCTACCTGAACTCCCCAACCTTCCAACTCCTCATTCTAGGGAACCCATTATGTGGTTCCAAGTGCCTCAAATTCTCCTCTCTTTTACCCTCTTTTTTTTTTGTCTTTCTGAACTCATGCAAACATAAGGTGTGCTGCCGGTCCCAGAATTTTTCTAGTCTTGACAATGGAAGTCCCAGGTTGGAAACCCTTGACTCTGGACATACCAGTTCAGTCAGTTTGATGGCTTACTGCATGTGTCTACCTGATGGGCCACAGGGAGCCCATATATTTGGTTAAATATTATTTGGGGTGTTTGTTAGAGAGTTTTTTAAATGGGATTCACATTTATATTGATACACTGAATAAAATAGATTGCCCTCTTTTGTGCAAGCAGCCAATCCATTTGTGATAGTTAGGTTTAATGTTGTTGTTGTTGTTGTTGTTCTTGTTGTTATTCATTATCATCATTGCATTGTAATCATGTTATGATGAAATTCATGGTGATAGAGTTATACACGCACAAAGCACTAGCTGAGCCCTACCCCAGTCCCCACCCTACTCCCTCTTCCCTGCCCAACTTTCCATGGACAGCAATAAGATTGGCATTGATAAGTTTATTGGTAACTCAACTGGGCCAATGGAGGCTGCTGTCTTTTAAACACTATTTCTCTTCCTTGGTGTCTATGAGGATGTTCTCTGAATATATTAGCATTTGGATTGACAGATTAATTAATGCAAATGGCCCTCCTCCATGTGGGTGGGTACCACCCCATTTAAAAAAAAAAACTGGTAACTGATCCCAGGGGTATTCTATCTCTGAGCTAGACCCCAACCCTTTTTCTATTCTTTATTTTGAAACAGGGCCTTACTAAATTGCTGAGGTTGCACTAAGTTCTTGAGGCTGGCCTTGAACCTGTGATCCTCCTGCCTCAGCCTCCAAAGTACTGGGATTGCAGGTGTGTTTCACCACTCCTAGCTTTGTCCCATCTTTTGAAGAGCAGAATGAAATAGAAAGGCAGGGAGAGGCTGATTTGTACTTTGCTGACTGTTTGAACTAGAACCTCAATCTTCCCCTGTCCTTGGGGCTTCTAGTTTCCAAGCTTTCATCCTTGAACTGGAATCTATAACTAAGGACTCTGACTCTCAGGCTTTCAGACTACAACACTGGCTTTCCTGGGTCTGCAGCTTGCAGGCAGCAGGTCGTAGGACTTCTCAGTCTCCATAATTACATGAGTCAAAACCTTATAATAAGGTGCAAGAGCAAATCATTTGGTCCTGTTTCTCAGGAGAATTTTGACTAATACACAATTGAATGTTGCATAAAATGAAAAGGTGACCTTTTCTCTTCCTGCTTGACTGCCTTCTAACTGAGCATTGGTGCTTTCCTGCCTTCAGACTCAAAGTGCAACATCACTCTGTCTGGGTCTTAAGCCTCTTGCCTTCAAAGCCCACATCATTGGCTCTCCTGGTTCTCAGGCCTTTATACCTGCACTGGGACTAAATCCTCATCTGGGTCTCCAGCTTGACCGGTCACCTTGCATACTTGGGACTTGCCTGCGTCCAAATTGTTATAATCATGGAGGCAATTCCTCATAATAAAAACATCTATATATAGATAAATAGATCTTTAGATCTATAGACATTGATCTATAGCTCTATGTATCTATTGAAATGTATATGTAATATAGATATTACATAGATATACATATAGATCAAGAGTAAAATCTATATAGATAGATTTATATGCATGTAAAAATAGATAAAACTTTACATGTATATGCACATATATGTACAGTTCATGCAGTTGACCCTTGAACAACATGGGGATTAGGGGCACTGATCTCTCTGTACAGTCCAAAATCCATATTTAACTTCTGACTTCCACAAATTTACCCAATAGCCAGCTGTTACCCAGAGTGCTTGAACATTAAGGAAAACAGTTGATTCACACATATTTTATATGGTGTGTGTATTATATGCAGCGAAAGATATATGAGAACAATCAGAAATCACTTTCCACTACAATATACAATAAACTGAAGATGCAGAGACAATTAGCCACACACTGTGAACACTCTGCAGAACTTGGTCATGTAAGCAGAGATGAAAATTCTAAAAGAGAAGAAATAACACTAAAGATAAAAAAATATACAAATAAAGAATGTCTTTGATGAACTCATGAGTAGACTGGACCTCTCTCGACTTAGAGATTCATGGAAAGAACCTCTAAGCTTGAGGATTTCTGGGCAGAAAGCTCCAAAGCTGAAAATAAAAGATAAAAGAAAAAGGGAAGGAAGGAAGGAAGGAAGGAAGGAAGGAAGGAAGGAAGGAAGGAAGGAAGGAAGGAGATTCAAACTGTGGAACAACCACAAAAGGTGCAACATATGCATAATGAGCGTGCCTAAAGGAGAAGAAAGAAAAAAGGCAACAAAAGAAACATTTAAGGCCAAAATAATAGAATTTTTCCCCAATTTTCAGACACCACACTACAGATTCATTAATCTCAGAGAACACAAAAAAGGATAAGTGCAAAAAACAAAACTCTATATTTGGACACATCATATTCAGATCGCAAAAAATCAAAGATTAAAAAATCTTGAAAGAAGTCAGAGAGGGGAGAACATATCTTGCCTATAAAGAAGCAAAGATAAGACTTATATCCTACCTCAACTCGGATACTGTGTGAACAGGAGAGAGTACAATGATATATTTAACTGTTGAGAGGAAAAAAAAAAACATACCAGCCTAAAATTATGTGCCCTACAAAATTATCCTTCAAAAGTAAAAAAGAAGCTGGGTGTAGTGGTGCAGGCCTGTAATCCCATACTTGGGAGGCTGAGACAGGAGGATCACAGATTCAAGGACAGCCTCAGCAACCTAGTGAGGCTCTCTTTAAAAACAAAAACATAATAAGAGCTGGGGGAAGCTGGGCATGGCCGGGCATGCCTATAATGTGATGGTGCAGTCCTGTAATCCCAGTTCTGGAGGCTGACAGAGGATGATCCTAGGTTGGAGGCCAGCCTTGGCAACTTAGTGAGGCCCTAGGCAACTTAGCAAGACTGTTTCAAAAAATTAAATAATAGAGCTTGGAGTAGAGGTCAGAGGTAGAACATCCCTGAATTCAATCCCTAGTGCTAAATATATACACTCACTGGGGCTGTAGCTCACAGGTAAAATGCACTAAATAAATAAATAAATAAATAAATAAATAAATAAATAAATAAATAGTAAAAGAGAAATACTTTCTCATGCAAGCAAAAATTGAATTTGTTTCCAGAAGACCTGCCTTGAAAGAAATGATAAAAGAAGTTCTTCAGAGAGAAGGAAAATAGGACCTGTCAGAAACTTGGATCTACATAAAGAAGGTAAGAGCAAAGAGAATAAAGAAATGAGGACAAGACCAAAACATCCATTTTTATTATTCTTAATTGATCTAATAAAGATTGTTTGAATAATATAAGCAAGCATGTATTTGGTTATGTATATTTCTACACTATATATGCACATGAAACAAATGACAGCCATGATGAAAGTCTTGGGAGGGAGGAATTAGGACTATTTTAAGACACTTGTGCTGTTCAGGAAGCCGTATATTATTTTTTGAGAATGTGCTTGAATTCATTGTAAATGTACATTGCAATCTATAGGACAATCATACATACACACATAATGTTTAAAAGAAGTGTGATTGGAGGCTGAGACTGGAGGATCACAGGTTCGTGGCCAGCCTCAGCTACTTAGTGAGGCCCTCCACAATTTAGTGAGACCCTGTTTCAAAAATAAAGAATAAAAGCTAGGGCTATAGCTGGGAGGTAGATTGCCCCTGGGCTCAATCCCCACAGAACAATAGGCACATCGCGTTTACAACATATTTACTCATAATTTACAATCGTAATTTGGAATCAGCCAAGGATATCAGCTAAGACGCCCTTCAATAAGTAAAAATTACAACAGATAAGCTTGTGGTGTGTCCAGAAAATGGGTTATTCAGGGCTAAAAATAAATGAGCCACAAGCCATGAAAAGACATGAAGGAACCTTAAACTACTCTGACTAAATGCAAGGAGCCAATCTGAAAAGGCTATGTACTGCATGAATCCAAACATAGAACATTCTAGAAAAGGAAAGCTTTGGAAATAGCAAAGGAATCCATGGCTGCCAGGGATTGGAGGGGGAGGAGAGGTGAATGGGCAGAGCACAAGATGTTTGAGATGAGGAACTTATTCTGCATGGTGCACATGATAGACACGTCATTATACATTTGTCAAAATTCATAGAACACACAACACCAGGAGAGGATTCTGACGTAGCTCTGGCCTTTGGGTGATAATGATGTGTTCATGTACATCCATCATTGTAAAACAGCCCCACTCTGGCGCAGAAGGTTGCTGGTGAAGGGGGCCGTTTGTGGGGCTGTGAGGAGAGGACATATATGGGAGCTCTGTATTCCCCACTCAATTTTGCTATAGACCAAGAACTGCTTTATCTAAAAAATAAAGTTTAAGACTATACTCTCAATTCTGGTACAAAATGGCTTCTGACTAGAACTCCCAATGCTGCCTCTCCTGACTCTTATTAGTAAGGCAAATGTGAAAATGCTTATGTATATTGACTGACTAAGAATTTGATTCAAGAATCTGAAAGAAAAAAAAAAAACCTGAAGCAAAATGCAAAGCAGATGAACTAAGCAGAAAAAAAAAATGTATCTAGGTCCACTCAAGGCATACCTTGTTTACCTACCTTTCATGAAAAAAGAAACACCAATGATCAAAGACAGGCCTTCATTTTTATCTCTGTTTTCATCTATCTCATCTCAGATTCCTGGGGCCGGCCAGTGGTTGGGCATCCAATTCTCTGTTCTCTCTTGCTCCTCCACAAGGAGAGAAAGAGGCTGTTCTGACCTGTTTGCCATTTCTCTACTTCCAGGTGAAAACTCAAAAACAACTGAGCAGAAGGAAGGAGGGTGGGCAGGTCAGTGTGCACACGATATGTTCTGAAAAGCATGGCTCTCGAAAGAAAAAAGGTTTTCCTTCCCAAGAAATTAAGAATAGATTGCCTCTGGAAAATAGGAACGGAAAGTTCTAGGGAGACAGGAGAATTAGATGAAAAGATAAAATGATAAAGACACAAGAAAAATAAATAGAAAGATGAGTGAAAAATAAATGAGAGTTGAGGAGTGCTAAGCAGTAAATGGAAAACACACTGGGGTGGTTTTATTATATTTGTTTCATTTTGGTTTATGTATATGGTATTAGGAATGGAACCCAGGAGCATTCTGCCTCTGAGCTACACCTCCAGCCCTATTTTATTTTTTATTTTGAAACAGGATCTCACTAAGTTGCTGAGGGCCTCACTAAGTTGCTGAGGCTGTCCTCGAACCTGTGATCCTCCTGTCTCAGCCCCCCAAGTACTGTAATTACAGGTATGTACCATAGTGCTCAGCTCGGTGATTTTAAAACACAACCAGAAATGCTTTGGTACATTTGGTATATTTCCCTTCAGGAGTTGCAGTCTGGGGCTGAGGGTAAGGTTTGCTGGTAGAGTATTTGCTAAACTAATCCCTAGCATTAAAAAAAAAGCAGAAAAAGAAAAAAGAAAGTAAAAGATTTAGTCTGTGTTCTCATCTATTAAAACTGAATGAATGCTTTACCCAGAGCTGTTTAACATAAACATAATGCAAGTCACATATGTAATTTTAATGTTCCTAACAGCCACATTGAATTCTTTTTAAAAGGCAGCTAAAATTGATGTTACTTAACTAAATTCATGCAAAATATTATTTCAACACATAATAAATATTTTAAAATAACATCTTTATGTCTTTCTGAATACTAAGTTTTCAAAACCTAGAGTATATTTTATACCTATGGTATATCTCAATTTGGACTGGCCACAGCTCAGTGCTCACAGCCCCGAGCGAACAGTGTCAACCATTTTAAACAGTGCAGGTTTTGACAGAGTGTGGCAGAATAAATGCTATAAATGCTATGTGATTTCCAAAGATAGGTCATTAGTGGCAGTAAAGCTTGTGAAGGACACTGTCACTTAGAGCCCTGAGAGGTAATGTAAGAAATTCAACTACCCTGAGGTTACCACATTTGAGGAAGCCCAAGACACGTGGAGAGGTATCACATACGTGTTTTGATTGACATTTTTTTTTTTTTTTGGTGGTACTGGGGTTCCTGGAAGCCCTTCTATGTCCGGGCTACACTCCCAGACCTATTTTTACATTGTATTTGGAAACAGGGTCTCCTAAGCCAGCAAGGCTGGCTCCGAACCAGCGCAATCGTCCTGTCTCTGCCTCCCAAGCGCGGGGATTACAAGCGTGCGCCACCACGCCCGGCTTTGATTGACATTTCTACTCAGCATGGCCACTAGTCATCCCTGCCAGGTACCAGACATGTGAGTAAAGATTCTTATACCCAGTCATTCAGGCTACCCTCAGCCATTCAAGGTTTTCTGGCCACGGCCCCAGACACAGTGGCTCCATGACAAGTCATTCCCCAGGTGTCCTTTGTAAACTCCTGACTCAGAATCTTCAAGCATAGTAAAATGGTCATTGTTTTTCCAAAACTTAATTTTGGGTTTGGGTTTTTTTTTTTTTACACGGCCCTAGATATCTATCATACACAAATAAAAGTTACTGCCTCATAAAAAGGAGTTAAAGAGTAGATATAATGGAACAAGAAATAAAGTAATTGTTGTGGAAGGAAAATTAGAATCTGTTTTAAATTTCGGAGGAAAAGAAAAATCAAATGAAGCATAAAAAGTGGCCAGACCTTGAATTAGTCAGCTTTCTGTTACCATAACAAAATAGCTGAGATAATCAACTTATAAAGAGGTAATGTTTGTTTTGCATTGTGGTTTGAGAGGTTTCCGTGCACAGTCAGGTGGACATGTTGCTTTGGGTCCCATAGCAGGCAGTAGTACATCATGGCAGGAGTGCATGGTGAAACAAAGCCATTCACCTCATGGTTGAGATGGAAAAGAGCAAAGGAGGGGCTAGGGTCCCACATGCCCCTTCATGGGAAAACTTCAATGACTATAAAACCACGCCCACACCAGGCCCCATCTCCTAGAGCTTTCCTTCCTTCCAGTAGCATTAAGCTGGGGACCAAGCCTTTAACACATTGACCATTGTGGGACATTTAAGATCCAAACCATAGCGGCCATGGGGGTCAGAAGGTAAAGAGATCGTTTGTTTTTGTCTCATTGAGGAGTTGCCTGAATCAACACAATATTAAAGGAAACATTAGAAGAAATATCCCAAGCATTTAGACTGACCAAGGCTTATCCACAATTGAGCCAGAAGAAAACTAAGTGATATATTCAAAGCAACACTGTAAGTGGAGCCGCTGTCCCCACAGGAGGACACCCAGCACAGCACCCCCAGGGATTCATGCAGCCACAATAAACTCCCTGGGTCTGAGACTTTGCAGTTTAACTCAGAGAAGGTGGAGATGGAGTCTGCTGTTGGATATAGCAGAGGCTCAGACAGACTCAGACTCTGCATCAATGAAAAGTGTGTGGGGAGATCTATACTTAACACTAGTAGGACCCAACTAGTAGGATTTCTGGGATCATCACAGACTGCCCAATAATGGTGAATGGGGAGAAGTCAGACCATACCAGCCCTATCTGTGGAGAATAGTGACTCTTACATAGAGTTTGGTCTCAGAGGCATTTGCCACCTATAGAGACAGGAAGAGATCGAGACTCCATCTCTGTGGAAAGTGTGGAGGGTGACATGTGCTTAACACTAGATCCAGCCCCAATGATACTGGCCATCATCATAGACTAAGGAAGACTCAGAGAACTAGGCTTGCAGCAGGAAAGGTGCTGGTGGTACTTGGTGTCTGCACAGAGAGAGTCTGCAGAGGCCCAGTTTGCTGCATATTCATTTATTTGTAGAGTTGCATTAATTTATTGTTGGTGTTGCTTTGGTTTTTTAGTGTGTGTGTGTGTGTGTGTGTGTGTGTGTGTGTGTCTGTTTGTTTCCCCTCTTTCCAAACCCTCTCCCTTGTACATACCTACTCTCTGCTATTTATTTTCTCTCTTCTCTCTTCCTTTTCTTGTATTAAATCCACTTTATATCACTATACAAGAAACTCTACATTGGTTACTAAATACTACAACAGATTCACTTTCTCTAATCTCTAATATATACTACCTAGCCAAACTCATATTCTCATTCTATTCAGTCCTATCTGAAGCTTTACCCTATTCATGCATTTACAACTTCACTTCCCTCCTCACTCAACCTTCACTGTTAAATACAATACAGCTTGCCCTTGGATATACCAGCTGACACCTAGAGACTGAGAGAAACCTATCAAATGCATCAGACACAAACTTCTGAAGTCATGAAAAAGAGGAATAACAAGAAAGCAATGAGCTCCCACAACACCACAATAACAGAACCTGACAACACAGAATTACAGAGATCTCCAGAAGGCCAAACCAGGAATGTTAACTGTAGAAATAATACAGGACTTCCCAAAAGAATTTAGAGAGAGTCTGAAGGAAATAAAGGATGCAATAATCAAAGTAAAGGCATCAATTCAAACTAAAAACAATAGATTAGACCACATGGAGAAAAGAATTTCACGCCTAGAAGATGATCACTCCAAAAACGAATACATGGTATATAATTTAGAAAAATTATTATTTTCTACCCAGCAAAACTATCTCTCAAATTAGACAGAGAAATAAAAATCTCCCACAGCAAACAGAAAGTGAAGAAATTTATGTCTTCCAAACCAGCACTAGAGAAGAAACTCATATGGATTAACGGCAAAGAAGACATAAGTAATACATGCCACAACCAGAGAAACAGAATCTCCATTCAGCAAACAACAACAAAGAAGAACAAACACTACCTCTTACAGAAGTTAAATCTCAATATGTTAGGAATTAAAAATCATCTCTTAATAATCACACTGAACATAAATGACCTCAACTCCCCAATAAAAAGACATAAAGTGGCAAAATGGATTAAAAACTAGAATCCATCTATCTGCTGTCTGCAAAAAATCACACCTTACAAGTAAAGATAGTAAAAAAAAAAAACTTAAGGTAAAGGGCTGGAGTAAGGTAATCCATGCCAACAGAACTCAAAGACAAGCAGGAGTAGCATCTAGGATATCAGACAAGTTAGTTTTCAAGCCCAATCTTATTAGAAGAGACAAAGCAGGTCATTTTTTTACTGGTAAAAGGAAGAATCCAGCAAGAGGAAATAAAAATAGTCAACACTTATGTCCCAAAGATAGGTGCAGCTACTTTCATAAAACAAATTCTTTGTGACATTAAGTCACACATAAATCTCAATACAATAATACTGGAAGACTCCAATACTCCTCTCAAACCATTAGACCAATCTTCTAGACAAAAGGTCAGTGAAGATGGCTCAGACCTAAAGAACACCATCAACCAAATTGACCTATTTGACACATATAGAATATTCCACCCAACTACAGCAAAGTTCACATTTTTCTCAGCTGCTCATGGAACCATCTTTAAAATAGATCACATCCTGGACCACAAAGTGAGCACTAGCAATTCAAAAAATGTGACATACTTCCCTGTGTCTTTTCAGACCATAATGGAATGAAACTAAAAATCAACTATAAGAAGACCCAGAGAAACCACATAAACATTTGGAGACTGAACGCCACACTGCAGAATAAAGAATGGGTCAGAGAAGAAGTAAGGGGTGAAATAAAGAAATTTCTAAAAACAAATGAAAATAGAGATCCAACATAACAAAACCTCTGGGACACTTTGATGGCAGTATTGAGAGGAAAATCCATACCATTGAGTGCCCACATTAAAGAGCAGAAAATCACCAAATAAATAACCTAATGACATACCTCAAAGCCCTTAAAAGCAGGAAATATCTAACTTCAAAGCCAGTAGAAGACAGGAGAGTATTAAAATCAGAGCAGAAATCAACAAAGTAGAGAATTTTAAAAATAATTCAGAGAATCAATAAAACCAAAAGCTGGTTTCTTGAAAAAAATAACAAGATAGATAAACCACTAGCCAACTTAACCAAGAAAAGAGAGAATCAACCCAAATTACAAAGATAAGAGATGAAAAAGGAGATATTACTACTGACAGTGTAGAAATCTAAAGGACTATCAGGAACTACTTTGAAAAACTATACTCCATTAAAATGGAAATTCTGAAGGAAATTGACAACTTTCTAGATAAATACAACCTGCCTAAACTGAGTAAAAAGGATAAAGAAACTTTAAGTCAATCAATAGCAATCAAAGAGATTAAAACCGCAATAAAGAATCTATCATAAAAGAAAAGCCCAGGACTGGATGGTTTCCCAAATGAATTTTATAAAATCTGTATAGAAGAGCTAATTCTGATACTTTTCAATCTATTTCATGAAACAGAAAGTAATGGGACTCTCTCAAATACATTCTATGAAGCCAACATCACGTTAATATCAAAACCAAATAACAACAGCTCAAGAAAGGAAAACTACAGGTCTATATCTTTGATGAACTTGGATGCAAAACTGCTAAACAAAATACTAGCAACACACATTCAAAACCACAAAAAATGATACATAATCCCAGTGAAGCAAGGCTGGTTCAACATATGAAAATCAACCTATGTAATTTATCACATAAACAGAACCAAAGACAAAAATCACATCATCATTTCAATAGATGCTGGAAACGTATTTGACAAAATCCAACATCCATTTATGCTAAAAGCACTGTAGAGAATCCGAATAGAAGAAATATGCCTCAACATCATAAAGGCAGTACAATAGGCTCCCCAGTCAACATCATATTAAATGGGGAAAAACTGTAAGAATGTCCCCTAAAAACAGAAACAAGACAATAATGTCCATTATTATCACTTCTTTTTAATGTAGTACTTGAGACTACATTTGAGGAAATCAAAGGAATACAAATAGAAAAAGAATAATTCAAACTTTCACTATTTGCAGATGACATGATACTATACTTAGAAGACCCAACAAACTCAACCAAAAGGCTTATATAACTGATCAACAAATTCAACAAAGTGTCTGGATACAAAATCAATATTAAAAACTGGAAGCTTTTCTGTATACTAACCATAAATCCACTGAAAAAGAAATCCAGAAAACACTTTCACACAGGATTTCCCACAAAAAAATAAAATACTTAGGAATAAACTTAACCAAGGAGGTAAAAGACCTCTACAAAGAAAATTATAAAACACTGAAAAAAGAAATCAAAGAAGGCCTTAGGAGTTAGAAAGATCTTCCATGTTCATGGATAGGCAGAATAAATATCATCAAAATGGCTATACTTCCAAAAGTGATCTACAGATTCAACACAATACCCATTAAATTACCAAGATCACTCCTCACAAACATAGAAAAATCAGTCATTAAATTCATTTGGAGCAACAAAAGAATCAAAACCAAACTATCAAACTAATGCATGCATATCTATGTTCAAGCTGCACAATTCACAATTGCTAAACTATAGGACCAGCCAAGATGTCCATCAACAGATGAATGAATTGTAAAACTATAGGATATAGCTTGAAAGTCTGTAATAATATAGTTTCTTATACTACGTTTGGCAACATTTTATATAGTAAAATTATAAAAAGTATGCATAAAATAATACTTGAATTCATGGCAGTACTTACATTTGACAAAGAAAAGAGCATACTTTTGGCAAGTACTGGAACACAGAGGGTCTCAACTTCTCTGGAATGTTTGATTTCTTTAAACAAAGCTCAATCAAATAAGATATTCTATTAAAATTTGATATAAAAATTAGGTGGTAGACACAGAGGTATTCATCTGTATTCTTAGCTGCATGCTTGAAATATTACCAATAAAATGAATATGGCAATAGAAAAGATACAAGACCTTTTCTATATTTGTAGCCCTATCTTTGTGACCAGAGGAGGCTGAACTGAATGGAGCCTGTAATGAGGGAGATTAAATCCTCCTACTGATATTTCACTAGAATAATGAAAAATCAGACTTGCATGAGAACCTGTGGATCTATGAATTGCTGCTCCATTGGGTATTATGGTGCACACATGGAATCCCAGTTACTTGGGAGGCTGAGATGGGAAGATCTGAGGTTTAAGGTTAGCCTCAGTAACCTAGCAAAAAATCAGCAACTTAGAAAAACCCTGTCTCAAATTTTTTTTAAACAAAGGACTGGGAGTGTAGCTCAGAGATAGAAAAAAAGGTCCTTGGGTTCAATAACCAGCAAAAAAATAAATAAATAAAATAAGGCAAGGAAGGGAGGGAGAAAGGGGAAAAGAAAGAGAGAGAGGGAGGGAGGGAGGGAAAATAAAGATAAAAACTGTTAATTCAGTAACAATTAGACTTGGAAAAGCAAAATCTGTTTGCAAACTTCCCTCCCACTGTGTATTTTGGGGGAAATTTGGACTGCCAACAGAAGTATGAGTCAGTCTCTCAGCCTTCTTAGCCAGAGATGTACCAAAGCCAAGAGAAACATGTCACAGAAAACACATGGGCATGGCAGGCATGGGGCAGGAGCAGGCATTCCATAAAGACTCATAGTGCTGGCTTTCTGGCAGTCTGGGAAAAAAGAAACTCCTTTAAAGTATTACATTTTCAGTGAGCTTGTTAGCGATGATGCAACCTTGTTAATACATTACAGGATCATCATTTGGTATTAAATGTGATCTGATGTACTCTATAGCTCCCATCCACATTCCAAACCAACACATATTCATGTTCTAACACTCCTTATCCCTCTCCTGGCCATTCAGACCCCTCTCTGGCACTCAGCACTTCAACAGCACAAATACACTGTTTCTTTGTTTGTCTTGTGGGTTTTTTGCTGTTGTTTTGGTAGTGGGGATTGAACCCAGGGATGTTCTACTTCTAAGCTACACCTCAGCTGCTTTTATTTTGAAGTGAGGTCTCACTAAGTTGCTGAGGGTCTGTTGAGGGCCACTCCCTACATTTCTAGTATTATGATTGGGCTCCCAAAATGTTCAAAAGTACTACAAATAAATTATTAGAGTAAATAAGAAAGATTGGCAAAATTGTCAGGAAACAAAATCAATTTTGCTTCTCTATGCCAGTGAGAAATAGAAAATAAAAATTTTAAAGCTGGGCATGGTGGGCCACACTTGTAATCCCAGCATTCGGGAGGCTGAGACAGGAGGATCTGGGTTTTCAGCCAGCCTCAGCTACTTAGTGAGGCCCTCTGCAACTTAGTGAGACCCTGCTTCCAAAAAGAGAATAAAAAATAGGGCTGGGGGTGTAGCTTAAAGGTAGAATGCCCCTGGGTTCCATCCCCGGTACCGCAAAAAAAAAATTATGTACTACTTATTTTAATATAGTTTTTAAAATCCATTTATTGGTGTATTGTAATTGTGCATCATAGCGAGGTTCAGAGTGACAGAAACAGGCCTGCACACAGCATTCATTGTGGGTTTCCCTCTGGGTCCCTTCCTGCTCCCACCCACAAAGGTGATATTTACATTAATACAAATAACTTCATGTATGAACTAAGGCTTATTTGAATAGTTTCCATCATCGGATCTCCCTTTTCTCCTCCTCACTTCCCTTCCTTAGTGCCCCTCCCTTATTCAACTAGTGTGTTTCCTCATTTATATAAAATCCTCTTTTCTCCATAACTTCTACTTATGAATGAAAACCTTTGGCCCTTCACTTTCTATGATTGGCTAAGCTTACTTAGCATAATATTCTCAAACTCCATCCATTTTCCTGAAAATGACAGGACTGTGTTCTTCAATATGGCTGAGTAAAACTCCATTGTGTGTGTGTGTGTGTGTACACTCCCTAGTGGCCACACTAATTTGCCATCCAACCAGTAGTGTATAAGTGTTCCTATTTCCCCACATTCTCATCGGCATTTCTTAGTGTTTGTGTTCTTGATGATTGCCATTCTAAGTAGAGTTAGATGGAATCTCAGATTGTTTTGATTTGCATTTCCCTGATAATGATGTTGAACATTTTTTCATGTATTTATTGGCCATTTGTATTTCTTCTTTT
Source organism: Muscardinus avellanarius (assembly GCF_963383645.1). Lineage (NCBI taxonomy): Eukaryota > Metazoa > Chordata > Mammalia > Rodentia > Gliridae > Muscardinus > Muscardinus avellanarius. The sequence goes on along the minus strand of NC_137788.1, from coordinate 143,184,473 downwards.
GAGAAGTATCTATTCAGATCCATTGCCCATTTTATTAGGTTCTTTGTTTTTAGTATTGAATTAAAAATTATTTATATATTCTAGATATTAATCCTCTATCAGAGGAGTAGCTGGAGAAGATCTTTCATTCTGCAGGCTCCCTTTAGACTCTTGATAGTTTCTTTTGCTGAACAGAAGCTTTTTAATCTGATTCCATTCCATTTACTGATACTCATTTTTCTTTCCTGAGCTTTGAGAGGTCTTGTTGAGGAAGTCTCTACCAGGCCTATACGTTGTAGAGTTGGTCCTTTTTTCTTCTAGCAACTACAAGGTCTCTGGTCTAATTTTTAGATTTTTATTCATCTTGAGTTGACCCTTGTGAAGGATGAGAGGTTGGGGTTTACTTCGATTTTTCTACATATGGTTAACCAGTTTCCCCAGCACCATTTGTTGAAAAGGCCATCTTTTCTCCAGTGTGTGTTTTTGATCCCTTTGTCAAAGATCAAGTGGCGGTAGGTGTGAGGGTTTGTTTCTGTATTTTCGATTCTGTTCCACTGATCTTTGTGTCTATTTTTGTGCCAGTACCATGTACTTTTTTTTTTTTTTACTGTGATGCCTCCAGTGTGTTTCTTGTTACTAAGAATTGCATTGACTATTCTGGGTCTTTTTGTTTTTTTATATGAATTTTAGAACTTTTTTTCTATTTCTATCAAGAATGATGTTGGTATTTTAATAGAAATTGCACTGAATCTGAATATCACTTTTGATGATATTTATTCTACCTGTTCAAACGTGGGAAGTCTTTCCATCTTCTAAGGTCATCTTCAGATTCTTTCTCTAGTGTTCTGTAGTTTTCATTGTACAGATCTTATCTTCAAAATACTTTTATTGTTGTACTATCAATACATTATTGTGAGGTTCAAGGTGATACAAACATACAGCAGGCAGTTGCTGTTTCCCTCTAGATCCTTCTCTACTCCTCCCACCGCTCCCCATATAGGTTAGTGAGATTGGTAGTGATACCTTCATATATGGACATAACATTATTTGAACTTCATCAGGTCTCCTGTCCCCTTCGCCTCTTCCTTCCTCCAGCCCCCCTCCACCTTTCTACTGGTCTCTCTCATTTATCTGGTCTTTTTTTTTTTTTTTTTTTTTGGTGGTACTGGGGTTCCTGGAAGCCCTTCTACCTCTGGGCTACACTCCCAGACCTATTTTATATTTTTATTTGGAAACAGGGTCTCTTAAGCCAGTGAGGCTGGCTTCGAACCAGCACAATCCTCCTGTCTCTGCCTCCCAGGCGCGGGGATTACAAGCGTGCGCCACCACGCCCAGCTATCTGAAATCTTTTGTTTCCCATTTTCTGACTTCCACGTATGAGATAGAACATAGGATCCTTGACTTTCTGAGACTGACTGATTCCACTTAACATTATATTCTCTAGTTCCATCCAATTTCCTGCAAACGACATAATTTTGTTCTTCTTTATGGCTGAATAAAGTTCCACTGTGTATATATGCCACATATTCTTTATCCATTTACCTGTTGATGGATAACTAGGTTGGTTTCATAATTTGACTAATGTGAACTGTCCTGCTATAAGTGTAGTTATACATGAGTCACTATAGTATTCACTCTGCACAAGAGTCAACTCGAGATGGCTCAAAGTCCTAGAAATTAGACCAAAAATTTGCAGTTACTAGAAGAAAACACAAGACCAACTCTCCAACAGATAGGCACTAATAGAGACTCCTTCATGAAAATCTCCTAAAACCAAGAAATAATAGAAAGAAACAATAAATGGGATGGCATTAAATTACAAAGATTCAGAATAGCAAAGGAAACAATCAAGAATCTGAAGAGAGGCCGGTCATGGTGGTGCATGCTTGTGATCCCAGCATTCGGGAGGCTGAGACTGGAGGATGGCAGTTCGCGGACAGCCTCAGCTACTTACTGAGCCCCTCTGCAACTCAGTTAGACCTGGTTTTAAAATAAATAATAAAAAATAGGGCAGGGGGTGTAGCTCAGAGGTTGAATGTACCTGGGTTCCACCCCCAGGCCCGCAAAAAAAAAAAGAATCTGAAGAGAGAGCATACAGAATGAGGTGAAAAATAAATCTTTGTCAGCTACTCCTTTGATAGAGGTCTAATGTGTTGAATATACAAAGAACTTAAAAAATTTAACACTAAAAAATAATAATCCAATAAAAAATACACCATAGAACAGAACAGAAACTTCTCAAAAGAAATATAAACAGCCAACAAGTGTTGGCTATTTATGAAAAAATGTTAAACATCATTAGCAAGTAGGTTGTATAATTCTGAGGAGTTCTGATCCAAATCAGCTTTTTCTGTTTCTCTTCCTTCCTTCCTTTCTTTTTTCTTTTTTTTTTTTTTTTCATGTGTGTGGGTAGGGATACACTCAGGATTGAACCAAGGGCATTCTACCTCTGAGCTACGGTTTTATTTTGAAACAGGGTCTCACTAAGTTGCTGAGGCAGGTCTCAAACCTGTGATCCTCCTGTCTCAGCCTCCCATGTACCAGATTTACAGGCATGCATCCCATGCCCAATTGCTAATCCCAGAGAGAAAGTGTACAGTACAATCCTTGTAGGAAAGGACAATTGGAGCTTGCAGTTCACCTCCCGAATCCTTCCATCACAGCAGTCTTTGGCTGTCACTCATAACCTTCCTTTAATGCTTTGTCCCAGGTATTAGCACACACTCTCTAATTCTCAGAAAGCCATGCCCACTGTGTACGTATAGGAGGCCAACAAGTCATTGGAACAGATACATTCCAGATGCTGATCACACTGGAACACTTCAGTGGTTTGTGGTGGTCTTGGTTTTGTGAAGCACCAGTGCACATGGAGAGAAACAAAGCCTCATGGATGCCCTAGCAGTTGCTTTGGCCAACAGGAAGAAGAAAGATAATCTTTTGGTAGGAACATGGGTTCAAGATGCCATGAGATATAATATTAAAATAAAACCTCCCTGGCCTCATGTCTTAGCATTCTTGTTGCTATAATCCAAAGACTTGCCCACATAAATTAGAAGAAAGGAAGATTTATTTGCTTAGTTTCTTTGGAGAGTTTGGGGTTCAGTCCATGTGAGATCAAGGACTAATAAGGATCTCAAAGCCTGACTGTGGGAAACAGGAGAGAGCGAAGCTCTCCTCTCACATCAAGGAGGCTGGAAGCAAGAGAGAGGACACGCGAGAGGAGGAAGGACCACATGTGGTCCCCAAGGTGCAGCCCCCAGGGACTCACCTTCTCCACCCACACCCTACCCACCCAGGCCACCACTCAGGGATATCCATTACAGTGGATTAGCCACTGCTGATTACAACTCTCAGGACTTCACTCTATCAACTGTAAATATTAATAAATGAGCTCTTTAGGGGACATTCCATATCTAAAAACACTACCCTCTAAACAGATAATATGACCAAAACTCCAGGATTCGGGGTGGCAGGCAGGTTAGGTGGCTGCAAAGCCACTAGCAATGCTGGTAGAAGCTCAGAGTATAGGAAGGTTTCAGATGAGAGATTTGGGAGCCAGAGAGAATCAGCTTTGAAACTAAAAAAGCTGAGTACACAGAGGAACAATGGAAAGCAGACGCTAGTGTCTGGCAGCCGGGAAAGCGCGGCGGTCCCCCAGGGGGCAGGTGCTGCTGTTAGGAAGCAGACATCACAGGCAAGAAGCCCCTCTCCCCTCAACATCCTCCACTCTGTATATCTGGCCTGCTGTTGCTGTGGGCCTGGCCCCCATGGATCCTGCGCTGTGGCCTTCATGTCCCTTTCCTTGGCAGGTGTGACCTTCAGGGTGTATTGTCAAGGGGTTTTGATGATCTTTATGTCAGTATCTACAGTGCACAAAACCAGGAAGGGAGGAGACTCCTTCCTGCAAAGCCCAGAAAAAAATCTAAGCTCTGGCCCTAGGAGGAGGTGTTGAAAATGGAAGCAGCTACCTTTGTAGTTTCTGCTAAGTGTGCATCTCCCAAGCTGTGCAGAAAACGAGACTGAGAGACATTCACCGTAACTTCTGTGCATTGTGGGCTTTTCTCCATTTGGTCCCTGGGGTTTGCATGCACTTTGCCTTGGCTCAGGCCCATCTACTCCAGGCTGTTAGATTAGAATTACCAAGGTTTCTTCTCCACCTGAAGGCTCTCAACAACCAGGGTGGTCCTGCCCCCTAGTGGTACAAATCAGACTTCATGCGAATCTAACCCAATGGGATCAGATCTGTACAAAGATTTTGCAAGGACTTTGCTGAATTGTGCATTGACCCCTGCAAGGTGCCAAACAAAGGGACAACTTGAAATACTAGCTGGGCATGGTGAAGCACACTTACAATCCCAGTACTTGAGAGGCTGAGACAGGAGGATCCAGGTTTGTGGCTGCCTCAGCTAGTTAGTGAGGCCCTCCGCAACTTAGTAAGATCCTGTTTCATAATAAAGAATAAAAAATCGGGCTGGGGCCGGGCGTGGTGGCGCACGCTTGTAATCCCCGCGCTTGGGAGGCGGAGACAGGAGGATCGCGCAGGTTCGAAGCCAGCCGTGCTGGCGTAAGAGACCCTGTTTCAAAAATATAAAATAGGTCTGGGAGTGTAGCCCGGAGGAAGAAGGGCTTCCAGGAACCCCAGTACCACCAAAAAAAAAAAAAAAAAAAAAAAAAAATCGGGCTGGGGGTGTAGCATGGAGGTAGAATGCCCCTGGGTTCAATCCCCAACACTACAAAAATAAAAATAAAATAAAAAAATACTGTTTGGGGGAGCAATTTCTTCATGACCAATCAAAGCACTATGGGCTTATCTGCAGCTTTATCTCTGTCTGCAGGGTGGTTTCTGTTCTGATGTGGGGTACATTTATTGTAAAGTAAGGTAGTATGTGCAAAGAGTTTCATCTCTTCCATCACCCAAGTATTGCTGAATCAAGCATCACTCTTGAGAGACAGTCCCCTGAGAAGAGAAAAAAAGCACCCAGAAAATCCACCCGGCCTGAGTATTTAGAAGTAAGCCATTATTTGTAGACCTATTTATTCCCAAGAACAATGGAGTGGAGCTGATTCTTTTAAGCATGATTAGAATGTTTTCTGAACTACTGGAATTCTCCAGTGTACACCCACTGGCTCCTGCAGACAATTTGTGATCTTTTAGATGTGGAGTGTGTCATTGAATAAGGTAATTAAAGTCTATTTTGATAGTCATATCATGAAGTGTTTATTTCAATTAGATTCTGCCACCAGCTTGTTCTGTTAGGTAGTTAGATTACAGATGAGCAGGACAGGGGAAAATATGGAAAGTGAGGATCCGGCCAGCCTTTCTGAGAAGAGCTAGGGACATTGCTCTGCCCCCAATCGGAGACCTACAGCCTTTACATTGCAGCTGTAAACACCGGCAGAAAATTCCAACATGGCGAATTTAGCACAGTTACACTAAGCTGTGGCATGAATCCCTGAAGTTTCTGCCCCAAATTACTATGCACAAGGAGAGCAGGATGTCTAGGCAAGGAAAGAACTCACCACATGGCAGATTTGCTCTTTTTCCACTCCTGGTCCAACCAGCTCTGTGACCTTCCTGGTGAACTCACCCAATAAACCCTTTATGCTCCCCCAAATAAAATCTTTCTTTTGAGGTGACAAGAATGGAGGAAAACTTGCTACCCTGCAATAGTTTCATTTCATAGAATGCTTACAGTTTTCTATCTCAGTTTAACAAAAAACAGAGTTATAAGCTAGTTATCAAATCAATTCTTTTTTTTTTTTTTTCGGGTTTGGGGATGGAACCCAGGGGCATTTGACCTCCGAGCTACACCCACTGCACTATTTTTTATTCTTTATTTTGAAACCGGGTCTTTGCAGAGGTCTCACTAAGTAGCTGAGGCTGTCTGCAAACCGCTATCCTCCGGTCTCAGCCTCCCGAATGCTGGGATTACAAGCGTGCGCCACCACCACGCCCGGCTAAATCAATTCATTTTTAATCTTTCATTTAAGTATATAGGACAAGTTTGATCCTGGTATCTAATGTAATTAATCATTTCTGGGTTTTATAGGTGATTCTTATTTGCTCTTTTAAAAGAAGTCACCAAAGCCGGGTGTGGTGGCACACACTTGTAACCCCAGCATTTGGGAGGCTGAGACAGGAGGATGGCGGTTCGCAGACAGCCTCAGCTACTTAGTGAGGCCCTTTGCAACTCAGTGAGACCCTGTTTCAAAATAAAGAATGAAAAATCGGGCTGGGGGTGTAACTTGGAGGTAGAATGACTCTGGGTTTAATCTCCAAAATATCTTCAAAAATATTTTGAAGTTATGGTTGATGTCTGTGTGTGATACCTGGGATTGAACCCAGTGAGGTTCTTTATTTTGAAACAGGGTTTCCCAGGCTGTCCTTGAACTTGTGATCCATTCTCCTGTCATAGCCTCCCAAGTACAAGTGTGTGCCATGCTACACAGAGAGGTTTGGGGTGGTATTAACTCAATATGCCAACAGATCAGTGAGACGACCAACAGTTAATGCTCTTCTAGGAGCATTGATGAAAGAAAGAGTTGGGGCCAGGACAAAGGGCAGGCGGCTTTTGATGTATTTGAATGTATCAGATAACAACTGCAGTAGACCTTCTGTTCTATGTGCTGTACTCTGTTAAGTGGCCTGACAAACTGACACTTCCTGAAAAATTACCTCCATCACCTCCATACAAGGACCTGACTAGCAATGGATTATACTAGGGTGGAAAAGAGTGGAGTGGTACTGCAGATGTTACTGTTAGCCTCAAATTTACAAGGTTTTTTTTTTTTTTTTTTTTGGTGGTACTGGGGGTGGAACCCAGAGACATTCTACCTCCAGGCTATACTCCCAGACATATTTTATATTTTATTTGGAAACAGGGTCTCACTAAGTTGCTGAGAGCCTCACGAAGTAGCTGAGGCTGGCTTTGAACCTGTGTGATCCTCCTGTCTCAGCTTCCCAAGCTTGGGGGTTACAAGCATGCGCCACCATGCCCAGCTTACAAGATCTATTGACATTGTACAACCCATGAAATTTGATATACAAAATGACAATACTTGTTTTCAGTGGCCTCCTCTCTGCTAATCTGAGTTATCCAAGAGTACCAAAAGATACCAAACAGAGATCCTGACCTTCATAGGATGATCTATAGAAATTAAAGAGTGCTTAATTTTTTTTGTAAAAGTAATATACCAGTATTGGGAAGAGGCTTCAAAATGTATTAATGTACCAGTATTGAGAAAGATTTTCAATTTTTTAAATATATCTTTTTTAGTAGAAGAAGTCAGGAGCTTCAAAGAAAGGGCTGCAGGATTCCAGGCACCAAGGGTGATTAGTAAGACAACAGAGATAGTCCCAGGGACTTTTTCATTATAAAGATAAGATTTCCCAAGGAAGTGGGAGGATACCATAAACCTTCAGGAGATCCCAGACTTCAATAATCATGGAAGGACACCATAGACTTCAGGAGATACCAGAATCCAATGATCAAATAACACATTTTGGGGGTGTAACAAAAGGCTTGGGGTCTGTACCAGAAACAGGACAGACCTACAGGAAGGAATCCCTCACATCAAAAGGGCTGGCCCTAGGGGGGGAGGATCTGGTTGGGTCAGAAGGCTGGTTATGAAATACTCTGTATCCAGGAATTATTGGTGACTTAATTCAGGCCACCCCCTCATGCTATCCCTGGGTAGCATGGGGCTTTAACTGTCTTCTGTATTTCTATCTTTGCACTAATAAACTCATTTAACTCTTCAGCAAGAGTCCGGACTATTGCATATCTATGAGTAGTCTGGACAAGAACCCGCGGTTTTATGGGAATAGTCTTCGGGAGCCTAACATAGGTCCCCGGGGACAGTTCTCCCAAACCATAACAGTTCAAACCGTCACAAGTAAGTTTTGAGATTGTGAGTTTCCTAACTTGAAAGTGATACAAGGAGGAGTTATCCTAGAAAGACGTGTGACTGGGTTAAACAACCCAACTCCAACTAAGGCTTCCATATTTCTACTTTTGACTTTGAATATAGGGTGAGAGGAAAACAAGCCTGACCACCTTCCTTCTCTGAATGGCTTCTGATGCCACTCAAAAGCACACCAAGAAGCTCTCCTGATGACATCACCACTGACGACCCCATGCAGTCTACCCTGTCTTCTCAACCAGCACATAGGCCCTAGTATTATCCAAGAAGCAAGCTGTATAGATTTAGGGAGCTTGGGCTGTTATTGAGACAGAATGTCACTGAAAAAGCATGGAACACCATGCTACTTGATGGCATGGGACCATAGCCCCTCCTCTCCTCCTGGGTGAAGTCTAGCATTGGAGAATTGGACCCGGTATGACAAATATTAAAATATTAAACTGGCATTTTCTGTGCTCCTAAAATTGGCCTTTTGATCCTTTGGGATGAGACACTTTTTCAGGACTATTTGGAACTCTGAAGGTCATAAAAACACTGACAGGCTAGCATGTGGAAGCATAGGATTAGCAGTGTACAGTCGACTCTGCTGTGGAGACTTAAAAAGGAGAAAAGAGACCTTCTTGTATCTGCCTGGTTTCTCTGATCAGCGACAAGGACAATGAGAAGGGCTAACCATTGAAGAAAGTGCCCTCTCCAGGAACAAAGTCTTTGGTCTGTATAAACATCTCCTAGACTGTGTTTCTGGGGGTCCAGAATCCAGTGGGCAATTTGACCCAAAACAGTTGGTCCATTTGCCCTGGTCTATTTGCAAATCAGCCCAAACAAGGAAACCCTTATAATTAGCCATGTTTCATCCAGAAATATCACTAAATTCCTAACTCTCTATTAATTGGACAGATAACTGAGTAGACATACAGCAGAGAGAGATTGGGATGGAGAGAATGCATTTGCGATTTCATCTATTTCTATATTGGTTTTATTAAATTTTCCATGTGGGATTTTCAGTTGAATCCAAGCTAACCTTTAAGTAATTTCTAATAGCCCAAACAGACCCTGAAAAATCATCTCACTTTAGTAAGGGTTTCGCACCAACTCTAGCCCATGAAGCCCAAAGCGACAGCAGCTCAGAGGCTGCCTGCCCTTGTGTTTTATGTGGAGTATGTCCTCACACCAGTGCTTTATCTTCTGTTCATTTGCAGAAGTGAAAGGGACAGGTGATTAACTGCTGCGGGGAGGCATGGGGAAGTCTTTGGAAGATAGGCTTGCTCACATTAAACCATATTTATGACCTTTTACAGTTGAAGACAATTGAACAGCCAAAGAAAATAACCCAAGAGGGAAACCAAAGAGATTTAACATGCCTTGACAGAACATTCTTGACAAAGTTCCCAGATCACTGTAATCTTGTTTTAAAATGTAGCTTTTTCTGTCCCTTACCAAAAAGTTTCTATGAGTAAAAGAGAAAACCATCCCAGAGTTGGTCTTATCTCAAGATTCGTGGTGTTTACAAAACAATGACTCATTGGATGGCAAGAGAATAACTAGTACAAGCGTGTTTGCAGGTGTAACAATAAAAGAGAATCTGCTAAAGTCAGACACATAAAGGCTCCATTCTCTTTTATCTCTGTTTGATTGGCCTAAGGCTAGTGTGAGCTGAACCTGGAAGAATCCCATATAAATAAAGAAATCAGTGGATAGAAAGCTGGGCATGATGAGAGAAGGTGAGACACAAAGATTGCAAGTTCAAGACCAGCCTCAGCAAAGGAGTGAGACTCAGCAACCAAGCAAGACCTGTTACAAAACAAAAAATAGAAAGGGCTGGAGGTGTATCTCAGAGGTAGAATGACCCTGGGTTCAATCCCCAGTACAAGGAGGGAGGGGAGGGAGGAGGGAGAAAGGGGGGGAGGAGTAAGGGAGAGAGAAAAATGGAGGAGAAAAGAAAAGGAAAAGAAAAGAAAAGTGGATAGATGCTTTAAGTTGATTGAACAAATGAACTGAAAGCTCATTTTGCATAGCCTGGAATTTGATGTGAGAAAACTGAGCCTTATTCTAAGCATAGTTGGAGTGCTGATAAGAAAGGGCAGTGGAGGCCCTGCTCTTACTGCACCAACCCACAGGGTGCAAGGAGTCTGCACCTTGAGGAAGTGGCAGAAGGCTAAGATCAGCAGGTGGTACTCCTGCCAGAGTCTAAGCTCTGAGCTGCTGCTGCTGCTGCTGCTGCTGCTGCTGCTGCTGCTGCAACTTCCCTGCCTGAGTAGATCCCTGGAATCCTGCACTAGCCAGTAGCTGCTATCATCACTGGCTGAAGGTGACTTCAGATGCAGGAGAGAAAAATAAGGAGGAGGGAGGAGGGAGAAGGAAAAGGAGGAAAAGGAGGAAGAGGAGGAGGCGGAGGGGGAGGAGGAGGAGGAGGAGGAGGAGGAGGAGGAGGAGGAGGAGGAGGAGGAGGAGGAGGAGGAAGAGGAGGAGGATCTCTTCCTTCTGAGAAAGAGCAGAGCATAGCAGCTCCTTCTAGCCAGGAGCTGACCTGGCACAGCTGGCTCTTGTTGAAAATAAACCATTTTACAGAATGTACACATCAGACAAAGCCACTCAGGACCAGCAATGGAGCAAGACAAAAACTAGATCACAGCATGATCATGTGTATATACAGACAAACCAACAGCACTGATCAAACCACACACATCACCAAAAACACCCCCATTCTGGCTGATAAGACTGGCCGCTGCACTTTTATTGATTATGTTTTGGAACTCACCTAGTCTTCCTCCTTCTATATTTGATTAGGATATTCAATTGTGACTCACACATATAATCCCAGTGCATGCTTGGGAAACTGAGGCAGGAGCATTGCAGGATTGAGGCCAGTGTGCAGTAACTTAAGAGAGACCCTCTTGCAGTATAAAAAATAAAAAGGTCTGGAGACCTAGCTCAAAGGAAGGCCCTCCCCAGGTTCAATTCCCAGTAACACACACACACACACACACACACACACACTCTCTCTCTCTCTCTCTCTCTCTCTCTCTCTCTCTCTCTCTCTCTCCATATATATATATATACCTGATCACAGCAGTGACAGATGCTACAATCATAGCATTACTCTCTATTTGGCAGCATCTAATATCTCTTCCTAAAACTTCCCCAAAACCATCTAACACGAACTCAAGCCCTAAATGGGTTTCTTCTAACACTTTCCTCCACAGGCATCCCAAAGCTGGTACAGTATGCAAGCCCCTCTCTGTAGCAAGTGATAAAAGCCCACCTGTCCCTGGTGTCTTTTGGATGCAGGACGTGGACACTTCCAGTCATAGGTCTGTAAATGTGATCCCAAAAAAGAGTGCATCTGGTCTAGTCTGCCCAATTGAACAAGCACTGAACAAAGGCCAATGTTAAAAAGTTATTGCTATGTCACCACCAGATTACAAAAGGGAGGGTACTAAATGTACATGGTGATTTATTAAACATTCCTATAAGATGCCTGGATTGTCCTCTTATTTCCTCTCTGCTTGCCTTAGTTCCTCTTCTTTTCATCTCTTTATTCTTTATCTTTTACCTGAGTACAGGAATAATTTCCATCTCCCTAATTCAGCTTTCTAGAGTATGTAGTCAACCATTTACCAGCTCTGTTGTGGTTCCTACATAATATTGGACTTCTTTTTTATATACTTTTATTGGTGCATTGAAATTATACATCACAGTGGGATTCAAAGTGATACATTCATACACACACATTACTTGGTGCATCTCCCCTCCAACCTCCCCCATGCCCTCTTCCTCCTCTTTAGTGATATCAATAGTTATGTCTTCATATATGGACAGAACATTATTTGAACTGGTCCCTTCCTCAAACCTCCTTTGTCCCTCCCCACCTCCCACCTCCAATCCTCTTGCACTGTTCCACAAGTCCCTTTCTGTTTATCTGAAGTCCCTTCTGTTTCCTATTTTCCCTCTAGCTTCTGCCTACGAAAGAAAACATATAACTCTTGACTTTCTGAGACTGGCTGATTACACTTAGAACAATATTCTCTAGTTCCATCCATTTTTCTGCAAGTGAGGGAGTTTTATTCATTCTTTTATTTTCTTTTTCTTTTTTCTTTTCTTTTTTCTTTTTCTTTTTTTTTTGATTGAAGATAGAACGCAAGAGTATTCTACCTCCAAGCTATACCTACAGCCCTTTTTATTATTTATTTATTTATTTATTTATTTATTTATTTGCAGTACTGAAAATAGAATACAGGGGCATTCTACCTCTGAGCTACACCCTCAGCCCTATTTTGTATTTTTGGGTTTTTTTAAACAGGGTCTCACTAAGTTTTAGAGGGCCTCACTAAGCAGCTGAAGCTGTCCTCAAACCATGATCCTCCTGTCTCAGCCTCCCAAATGCTGGGATTACAAGAGTGTACCACCACACCCGGCTTTTTATTTTTTATTTTGAAGTAGAGTCTCACTAAGTTGCTGGGTGTCTCACCAAGTTGCTGAGGCTGGCCTTGAACCTGTGATCCACCTGTCTTAGCTTCTCAAATACTAGTATGTATTTCCAGGTGTGCACCATCATGCCTGGCTTATTTTTCTTTAGGGCTGAGTAAAACTCCATCGTGTGTGTATACCGCATTTTCTTTATTCATTCATCTTTTGATGGACATTGAGGTTGGTGCCATAATTTGGCAATACTGCATACATGCATACCCATATTTATAGCAGCATAATTCATAATATTGGACTTTTTTGGGAAATAGATGAGATGCATTTGGTTAAAAATACTTCAAGTTCTCTTACCCAGAAAGAAGACTAGGAAGCTGTATGTTACAATTCTGAATGACTAATTTAGTCTCTAGCATCTTGGGTCAGATGAAAATGGATCCTGGACTGCGGTCAGCTGCACTTCAACCACATGGACATGGAGTGGGAAAAGATGGTTCCCAAGAACAGTTAGGGGCGCTGTGAGTAAACTAGAGAAAAGATTGGAGCAGGAAAAACCCATGATGCTTCCACAGTACCCAGCATCTGCTGCTATGTACATACCTATGTTGGACAAAACCTGGGGTTTCCTGAGTTCGTTCTTTCTTTCTTTCTTTCTTTCTTTCTTTCTTTCTTTCTTTCTTCTTTTTAATTTTCTTATTTATTTTAATTTTTTGCTGTACTGGGGATGGAACCCATAGGCATTCGACCTCCAAGCTATACTCCCAGCCCTATTTTTATTCTTTATTTTGAAACAGGGTCTCACTGAGTTGCAGAGGGCCTCACTAAGTTGCTGAGGCTGTCCGCGAACCGCTGTCCTCCTGTGTCAGCCTCCTGAATCCTGGGATGACAAGCGTGCGCCACCACGCCCGGCTCCTGAGCTCTTTCTAAATGCTGCTACTGATGCTGGAGAAAGCCCCTCCCATGCCAATATTCTGCTTGTCATCGTCACCCATGTCAGCGCTGACCCAGGCCTACCCTGGTCATTTACACAATCTAAAATCCATGATGTGATCCCTGCCCCTCTCCTATAACAGGGGGAAGCAGGACCTGACATGGGGTTTGACATATATTTTTCTTTCAGATATTTAATATTTGAGTGGATAAATCAGAGTAGGGTAAGAAACTCCAGGAAAATCCTGGAATGTTGAGGACCAATGAGAGCGATTTTTTTCTCCCTAGATGACAACATTAAAATTCCCTCTTGGCATTTCAGCATAGGCTAGTTGGAACCAGGAGCCTGTACTAAATGATCTACACAGGAACATGACATCTGGAAGCCTTTATTTTTGTCCACTTAACACACAGAGAAACGACAGCCATAATAACATTTGATCATTACCAAAATATTAATGCTAAGAGCCTTCCTATGTATTTCTCTAGGGCCACGGGCTACCGAAGGGATGTAAAACGAGGCAAAGCACTCACGCACTAGGCTGTTCCGAATGTTGTGGGTGCCTAGAGCTGTTTGGGGATGGATCAAATCCACCAGAAGATCACTTACTCATGAGGAGAGGTGAGTGAGGCCAGCCACCCCGTCACTAAGAATGGGCATAAGGGACAGATGTTTTGGGGAAAACACAGAAGCAGAGAGTTGGAATAATGAGGAGCCCCTGACCTTTCCTCATCCACAAGCCAGGGCACATTTGGCTAGACCATGACTCTGCCAGATAGCTCATTTCCAGACAAGCTGAGGAAGGTTCCTGGGATCATCAGTAGACAATTATGCCTGCTTCTCCACAACTTACACCGCACAGATGCATCTCCGACTTCTCCTTAGCAGAACAATTAAATAATCCATTCATCGTGGGAGTGCAAGTACGTCTCAATGGAGATCACTTTGTGCTTTTTGAAAACAATGACGCAGCCATCGTTATTCACAGCAACTGACTTGGAAGTTTCTATCTGCTGAGTTTTAAATCAGCCACTGGGAGATTGATGAAAGTAAAACACAAAAAGAAATTGCACCATCATGTGTAGCCATACATACACAAAGGGATGCTGGACTGCAAGAGGCGTGATCGACCCTATGTCTTCCTCAGAGTCAGCCAATAGGACATTACCCATCATCTTGGAGAAGTAGATTTGCAAAGCAAGCCCCCCGCTTGAATGGAAATGCGCCTTCCATTCAAGCAGCTACCACCATGAGATCGGCTTTGGGATCTGAATGACCAGGCCGCCCAAAGATGTGGATGATAGGAAGGTGCTTAGAACACAGAAGTCAAAGGTGCTTTTGTCTTGTGTGAAAACTGCAGAAAATCGAGAATTTTCCTTTAGAAGTATTGTTTTGCTGCCAAGTTGTAAACTATCTTGTTGGTGTTTTAGTACATATTATACATTATGGGATAGGATGAAGTTGTTTGTAATTTACTGGACATTTGTATTTCCTCTGTGAATAATTTTTCTCTCCTTTGCTGCCAGTTTTTTTCACTAGCAATGGTTGTGTGTGTGTGTGTGTGTGTGTGTGCGTGCGTGTGCGTGTGGTATAGAGGATTGTACCCAAGGGCACTCTATCTTCAAGCTACACCCTCTACCCTATATTATTTCTATTTTGAAACAGTATCTCTCAAGGTTTCTGAGAGTCTCACTACTTTAAAGAAGTTAATTGTAAGCATTCCTTACAATAGTCATTAACTATCCCTTGCAATACAGTTTGCAAGGACTTTTTCATGTTTGCTTATTGTCATTTTTAATATGATATACAGATGTTTTAAAAATTCTTAGCTCTATGAATTGAATCATTTTGCTTATTATTTCTACCTTATTTTATGATTAGGGGGCCCTTTTCAAAAGTCGTGCAAATAATTATCAAGATTTTCTTCTAGTATTTTATAGATCTTTTAAAACATTTAAGTATATCTACAATTTATGTTATTATGTAGTATAAAAATGAAACTAATTTTTGATAGCTGCCTGATGATCCTTAATTTATTTTTTAACTTTTTCTATCCTTTCTATCCAACATAATCTTTTCTTATTTAATCATATTCTTCTATATACCTGGATCTGATTCTCAATTTCATAAATTTTATTGGACAGTCTGCACCTGATAACACAATATTCATACTATAACTTTAAAATGCTATATTATTTGGGAGCACACATCCCTCATTTTTCCCAAAATATATTCATCTATTCATATGTAAAAATAAATATTCTATATGACTTTGAATAATTTGATTAAGCTCCCTTAATTGGCTTCAATTTATTTAAGTTATAGTTCATGACCTCAGCAAAGTTTTTTTTTTTTTTCTTTGTGGTACTGGGGATGGAACCCTTCTACCTCCGGGCTACACTCCCAGACCTATTTTATATTTTTTTATTTGGAAACAGGGTCTCTTAAGCCAGCGAGGCTGGCCTCGATCCTGCACGATCCTCCTGTCTCTGCCTCCCAAGCATGGGGATTACAAGTGTGCACCACCACACCCGGCGTTTGTATTTCTTTTTATAAACCCTAAATGGTTTTGTTACCATCCCTTGGTAGTCATTGGTCCTAGACAAATAAATAGGAAGGCTTTTAATAAGTATTAATATTTTGGTAATGATCAAATGTTATTATGGCTGTCGTTTCTCTGTGTGTTGGGTAAGGAGGAGAACAGGCCAGTCTGTCTCCCCCGAGGAGTGCCCTACTCTGATCGTGCACCATGAACAAATTCCTCTCGAGGGCCTGCTGTCTGTGCTCATGTGGAAGCTGAGCCCTTAGAATGGTGTTGCATCTCTCAAGGATTTCAGTACAGAATTTTCAAAGAGGACAGCTGGAGATGTTGACTCACAGGACCAAGGAGCCTTGAGGGTGACAGCATCCAGTGACTTTAGAAATTGTGGAGACCAACACATGCATTTCCCAGAAGGAGACGCTGAGCACAGAAGAGGGAAGTGACTTTGGCAACACTTTGCATTTATTAAGAAATACAGTGTGAATATATGTTGTTGTTATGTCATTGTCAACATGATCTATATTATGATGTAAGACTATAATACACACACACACACACACACACACACACACACACACACACGACCAACAACCTCAGCAGAGAGCCAACAGAATGGGAGAAATTTTTTGCCAACTATTCCTCTGATAGAAGACTAATATCTAGAATATACAGAGAAATCAAGAAAATCAGCACTAAGAAAACAGCCCAATCAAAAAGTGGACAAGTGAACTAAATAGACACTTCACAAAAGAAAAAATTCAAATGGACAATAAGTGTATGAAAAAATGCTCAACATCATTAGCAATCAGAGAGATACAAATCAAAACTACCCTGAGATTTCACCTAACTCCAATTAGAATAGCAATCATTAAAAACACAAGCAACAACAAATGCTGGTGAGGATATGAAGAAGTAGAAACTCTAATACATTGTTGGTGGAATTGCAAATTAGTGCAACCACTTGGAAAACAGTATGGAGGATCCTTAGAAGAGTGGGAACAAATCTACCAGATGATCCAGCAATACCACGTCTGGGTATCTACCCAAAAGAATGGAAACCAACCTACCAAACTAATGCATGTGTATCTATGTTCATAGCCACACAATTCACAATTGCCCAACTATGGAATCAGTCAAGATCTCCAACAACAGATGAATGGATTACAAAACTACTGGATATGTACACAATTGGATTTTACTCAGACATAAAAAGGAACAAAATTATGTCATTTGTGGGGAAATGAATGGAACTGGAAAACGTTATGTTAAGTGAAATTAGTCAATCACAAAAAATAAAAAATCAGTTGCTCTCCCTAATATACAGAAGCTAGAGAAAAATGGGGCATAGGAAGAACTCTAGACAAAGAAGGAAAAAACAGAGAGAGAGAGAGAGAGAGAGAGAGAGAGAGAGAGAGAGAGAGATGGAGAGAGAGAGAGAAATGGAGAGAGAGAGAGAGATGGAGAGAGAGAGAGAGAGAGAAATGGAGAGAGAGAGAGAGAGAGAGATTTTCTATTAGTTCTCTGGGTGCAAAGTCTCCAGCTGTTGGCTTCCTGCTACAACTGGAGTCCCAGAGCACGCTGTGTACATTTGTTGTTCATTTGTTCTTTCATCCTTTCACTAAATAGACTTTGAGTACTAATTATGTGTCAACACTGTTCTAAGCTCTGGGAGACATAAATTACATGCAAAACCCTGCCTTGCTGTTAAATGAATGAGACGGGTTCTTCTAAGGGCAAGGATACTTGGGCTGGAGACATTTTAAACTCTTTAAAGTAAACTCTGTTTCTTCCCTGGTCTAAAAAAATTCCTGTTAAATTACCACATCCTTGTGGGAAAACATCCATGACCCCATATTGATACTGAGTCTAGAGGCAGTTTTCTTCCTGTGCCTGCTGCTAGCCAGGACATGGACTGAGAGAGAAGCAAACAGATCATCAGAATGTCCCAGTAAATCCAGTTTCCTTAGCTAATGAGGAAAAGCCCGATGAGAGGACTATGACTTCACTAAGATCTCTGGCATTCCGTTTATGATAATGATGTTTATCTGGGCCAAGCCATCCAAAATTAAACCTCTCTGTTAAAACTTTAAGCAAATTGCAGTTTCTCAAACAGTCAGTCCATTAAATGGGCATGATGCCGCCTGGAATGCTACAGGTGAAAAAGACTCTGAGAAGGAGAGGACAAGCCACAGAAGGAGGGTAAAGGCTGCTCCTCAACGCAGGAATCATCAATGGCTCACACCTGCTAGGATATTCACCCACAGCCCAAGCCTTGCCCAGGCCCAAGGGCAGAACTAGAACCGCTGTCCCTCTCAAATGTGTCATCTCTGTGTTTTCAAAGCCAGGGGTGGATGCTTAGAGTAGTCAGAGTGTGTAGAAAACCAGTTATGGTAAATATCTGGCTTGAAATTACAGAACTGTCAGCATGAGAGCCCTGTGTTTGAGGCAAACTGGTTTTCTTTTTTTTTTTTATTAATTTATTTTTTATTGGTGCAATGTATTCATACATTATAGTGGTATAAAGAAAATACTTTTGTAGACATACATGCACATATCGCCCAGTTAGCCCCTACCCGATCCCCACCCCATTCCCTCCCCATCCCTCCTTCCCATGCTTGGCTTAGTGGTTGACATCTAGTATTATAGCAATTTATACAATATTAACATTGATAGTCTCACATAACAGTTTCATTTGTCTGGTACCAGACTCTTGATGCCTTAAAGATAACATTTCAATATTTCTTTTTGCTTTCTTTCTTACCAGAGACTATTTTTTTCTTTTTTTTTTTTTTTAGGTAAAACTATCATACATTTATTTATTTATTTTTCAGAAAAAATCTATCCTGATATGGAATATGGACACTAGATACCCAAAACAATCTCAAAGAAGAACAAAGCTAGAAGATGTATATTTTCTGATTTCAAACCATATAAAGCTACAATAATTGAAACAGTGTAGTACTGTTCTAAAGGCAGATATATAAACCATTGGAGCTAAATAAAAGCCTAGAGATAAATTCTTCCATACATTGTCAAGTTATTTTTGACAAGGCAAACTGGTTTTCTGAGGCTCTGAAAACATTGTCCCTGGCCACACCCTCAGCAACTAAGTCCTACTTCCAATATGACTGCCTTATCTATGGCATGAGGTCTAGGAGACATTTTAAATACAAACTATAATAGAGACCCAGGGTATAAAAGACTTGCTCTTAGCAAAGGCTAAGAACCTGTCAGAGGCTCTGGAGCCCATGGGAGTCCATAAACCTGGGGGCTTTTGTTAGGGTCTGGGGGCAAAGAGTTGGGTGGTACCAAAATAAGAATTTTCTACTCTTGCCTGCCAAGCCAACCCTACACCCAGGATCTGTCTAGCTGGGGTTACTGGACTTGGGTGTTCTATATTCCAACCACTTTTTCCCAATTGCCTTCAGAGAACAGCCAAATCCATAACCCCCATTCCTAGAACTGGGTGGCAATAATCCTGGGAACTTTAAATCAGGCAAATGAAGAGTTTAATATATTTCTCCCATCTTAGGAGATCTGAGCCTCAATTCTTGAAATTCCAACAAATGCATCCCAGATTTTTATGGAAAGTCTTTTTCCTGCAATTATTAATATTTTTTTATTTCAGTCTGTATAGGAAAAATGAAGGGATCCACCCACAATCCATTGCATGCAACTGCTGGCTTTGTAATCTAAAACGTATCTCATAATTGCCTAGACAAGGGTCTCACCGGATGCTGAAGTCACTCGGCCCTCCTTGAAAGTCAGTAACTACATAACAGGAAAAGGCGAATGACAGTGTATGAATTAAGGACAGGCCAAACTGAAGAGTGGTACCACTGAGCCTCACTGAAGGGAGTGTGTCCTTTCTTCTCTAGATTTTCTTTATTATATAACAATATATATTTGTTTTTCAAAAAGTAGAAAATACAGATAAGCAAAAATCTATGTAAAACCTATAAATCATGCTTGCTCTGCCATCCAGAAAGAAACTGGATGATTTTATGGTGATTATCTTTCTGAAGTGTGTGTGTGTGTGTGTGTGTGTGTGTGTGTGTGTGTACCCCAATGGGATTGTATTGCAGATAATATTTATAACCTTTTGGGAGGCTCTTAGGAAAGGCTCTCAGGAAAGCATTTTCCTCATAAACTTCCTGCACATTTAAAATGTGGTTATATATATATATATGTAATTTTCCCTCTAATGGTAAAATACATAATTTTGTTGCCATAGTCATTGGGACTTTTTTTCATTAAATTTTCCAACCAGCTATCATTGGTTTGTAAGAAAATAATGAAAATATTTTCAACCAGCTTTCTTAACTGTACTCTTGTTAGTTCTAATAGATTTTTAATTAATTATCTTGGGCTTTCCCCTTTGGAAATAGTCTTACCTACCAATAAAGATTATTTTGTATTTTAATATCTTTTTTATATACTGTGGAGCGAACCCAGGGATTTTTTCTACCTCAGAAATATATCCCCAGTCCTTTTATTTTTATTTTGAAACTGGGGCTCACTAAGTTGCTGACACTGGCCTCCAGCCTAGGATCCCCCTGTCTTAGTCTCCCAAGTACTGGGACTACAGGCCTGTGCCACCGTGCCCAGCTTATTCTGTGTCTTTTAAAGTTATTGCTTTTATTTTATTTTTCTCACAGGCTTAAGATCAGAAAGAACCCCAATTTTTAAGAGGACTGTAGTGCATTAGTAAATGTCTTAAGCCTTCCCCAGCTCTGCTGCATCTGAAATCTTTGACCCACAGTTATGTGCCACAGACCATTAACTCTGGCCACTTGACCTGCCTACCCCATCACTGGGCTCTCCCGAATGCACCAGGGAAGGTCAGCATTTGAATGAATCATGCTTCAGTCCCTGGTAAGCATTCAAGCCTGTGAGCCCACTCTCACAAGCTCATGGCCATTTTTTTTAAAGACAAACTGTGCAGCCAATCCTGTGGGTCTAATGAGGCTGTCACTATGACTTGAGAAACAGCTTACACTGAGGAATACTTAAGACGTTTACAAAATATAAAACAGAAGATTTTTCTCTTTCTTTCCTTTTCTTCCTATGGTATGTCTTTGTCACACTCAGTGTACCCTCTCTCTTCCGTCTGCCTCACTAACGGCAGCCCCGGTGATCTCCTGACAACCTGCACCCATGTGTTCCCTGCTGAAAACATGCCAAAGGATGGAGCCCAAGCCCCTTGGTAAGGTGATCTCTTCGTGTTCTCCTAAGACTCAGAGCCGGCCCTTGCCTCAGCTCCATCATTACTGATCATCACATTTCTCTCCCCATTTCTCCTCCTCCATGGCCCAACCCTGCCCCCAAGCCCTTGCTTCACTGAGCACTCAAGGCCAAGTGAGACATCTGCACCTTCCCTCACTCATCCCAGGAGGCCCCTCCTCTAGCAAGCCTTCTCCGATCCCCTCACTCCAATGACCACACCCTGCCTTGAGCCAGAGCCTTTATCATACACTTGATAAGTAGGTAGGTATGGATATATCAATAATGAATAGACATAGGAATAAATGGTTTATTTTTCTTTTTGATGTTTTCCTGGCCAGCAGTCTGGCTTATTGAAAACTGAATGAATGAATGAACGAATGAATGAATGAATGATATCACTTTCAAGTTATATCATAATCAAGATGAATGTGCTTAATTTTTTTTTTTTTTTTTTTTTTTTTTTTGGTGGTACTGGGGTTCCTGGAAGCCCTTCTACCTCCGGGCTACACTCCCAGACCTATTTTTACATTTTCATTTTTGGAAACAGGGTCTCCTAAGCCAGCGCGCGCGGCTGGCTTTGAACCTGCGTGATCCTCCTGTCTCCGCCTCCCAAGAGCGGGGATTACAAGCGTGCGCCACCACGCCCGGCGCGAATGTGCTTAATTTTTTAAAAAACTGGAAAAATCGCTTGGGAGGCTGAGACAGGAGGATTGCGCAGGTTCAAAGCCAGCCTCGCCGGCTTAAGAGACCCTGTTTCCAAATTTAAAAAAAAACATATAAAATAGGTCTGGGAGTGTAGCCCGGAGGTAGAAGGGTTTCCAGGAACCCCAGTACCACCAAAATAAATAATTAATTAATTAAAAAATAAAAACTGGAAAAATAACTTGTTTCCATTCAAGAGTCAGCTAAATACAGTTACAGTTAACATTCACTGACTGATTACCACCTGTCCAGGGTTTTAGTCATCTTTCGTTGAATAAGAAATTATGTCCAACATTAGCAGTTCACAGAAACAAATATTTATCATCACTGTTCCCATGAGTTAGGAATTCAAGAGAGGTCCAGCTGGGTGGTTCAGGCTCAGCCTCCCTCCTAAAGGCCATTATGAATGTGGGCTAAGCGGGTTAAACTGGATGGCTCTCGGTAGGAATTCAGTCCCATGACACACCACAACACTCGAACAGCCCTGGAGCTCCCTCACCCTGACTTCCTCTAGGCACACACTTCTGCTGTCCCTGAGTGGACACCATGATTTGCCACCACCCGATGCTTGAGGGACAGTTGGGTTTTATTGATGCTTCTCTGCTGTCCTCTTGTGGCTATTTCTCATATTGCTGCAGCTCAAGAAAAAGATGGAATTCACCAATTATTTACAGAAAAAGCTAACCATGGTAGGAAACGCAATACTTAGAACAGTGTGTACTAGGATCAGTGGCAGAGACACATCCAAGCAATTTTTCTTTGGATGGTTGAGTCTTACAAGAGGTAAGACATTCACCCCCAGGATTGTACTGAATTATGTGGTAGTGCATGGTATGTCCCAGAGCTAAACAGAGGTCTAATTCTATTCCCTACATATCACTTTTAGAACCACTGTCACTATTGTACTATCACTACCACTACCACCACATCAGCACCATCACCACTTATATCACCATTGCAAATACCACCATCACCACCATCACTTTCACCCCCACCACTTTAAACACCATCAACACCAACCACCATCACTATCATCACCACCTATCACTGTCACTACCACAGTCATCACCACCACTGCCTATTCTACCACCATCATCACTGCCAGCATTGGAACCATTGCCAATATCATCAGGACCATCACCATCCATACCACTACCACCATCACCATCACCACCACAACTACCACCATCCTCACCACAACTGCCACCATCACCACCACCATCATCATCACCACCACCACCATCACCACCACCACCACCACCATCATCATCACCACCACCACCATCACCACCAACATCACCATCACCACCACCACCACCACCACCATCACCACCATCATCCTCACCACCACCACCACCACCATCACCACCATCATCCTCACCACCACCACCACCACCATCATCATCATCACCACCACTATCACCATCACCACCACCACCAATATCACTACCATCACCACCACCAACATCACCACCATCACCACCACCACCATCACCATCATCACCACTCTACTGTGACCACCCCCTCCCATCATCACCACCATTCACTAGCAGCAGCACCACCACCCTTACTGCCATTCTCAGTCATGACCACTCACCATCAGGACCCCTGCCAATGCTACCTAGAATCTGAAGCTGTCAGACAATGTGGATTTTTGAGATGGAAGTTAATAGAATCAAGAGCAAATGGAATAAGCCCCGATGTTTATAATAAGGTTTTCACTTTGCTAAGAACTTTCGCAAACATTTCATTATTGAAACTGCAACAGCTCTAGTAGGTGAGGCAAGTGGTAGCACCACCATTTTATTTACTTTACCTTTTATCTTTTTTACATAGGAAAGTATGAAGGGTAACAGAACAAACATGCACATCTCTGCCACTAACAACTAAAGAACTAATAAATGCCAATATTTTCTCATGCATACTTCAGATTTTTTAAGGAGAAAAAAGAACACTCCACAGATAAATTGGAAGTTCCTTTTATACCCTCCCCATTTCCATTTCTCATGCTCCATTTCCCCAAAGTAATACATTTTATAACTTTATACTAACATTTCTATAATTTTATTATAATTTCTATTTTACTATATATATTTATGGTATATTTATATAACATTAATATGCATGCACACAC
Source organism: Muscardinus avellanarius (assembly GCF_963383645.1). Taxonomy (NCBI): domain Eukaryota; kingdom Metazoa; phylum Chordata; class Mammalia; order Rodentia; family Gliridae; genus Muscardinus; species Muscardinus avellanarius. The sequence goes on along the minus strand of NC_137788.1, from coordinate 143,160,614 downwards.
ATTTTTCTCATAAGCTATACAGAATACTATTTTCTCTGTGTTTTCAGTAAGATATAAGTGGTTTCACACTGGAACATTTTGCAATTTTTTTTCAATCTACAATATGTTTTCAATATCATTTCATGGTGCTGTAAAGGGAGCTATTCCATTTATTTCCAACTGCAATAAAGTATTCCCACATATAAGTATACTACACTTTGTTTATCCATTTCCCTGTTGATGGGTATTTGGGTTGTATTCAAAGATTCATCCCCATACACAGAGCTGCAGTGAACATAAGTACACATATCCCTTAATATTACATCTAATATTAAACGAGGAAACTGAGGTTCAGCAGGAAGAGACCATGTGGTTTGCCCATCCTCACACACCTCCCAGATGACATGTCCCTGCGGGTACTGAGATTACTATCTCACTAAAGAGATAAGAAAAAAGGTAACTAATATAAAGCATGAAATACCCCATCTTGATAAAATGGTGGTTCTGGGTGGCATACATTTGAATTTTTAATGTAGTGTAAGTTGAGATAGCTGGGTGGCATTTATCCAGTACCATCTGTCATGGGCTGAACTCTGTGTCTACCGAAATTCTTATGTGGAGTGAAAACCTTGAAAGGACACAGGGAAAAGATGGCAATATAGAAGCCGAAGACAGAAGCAGCAAAAGAAAGTAACCCTGCCAACACCTTGATCTCAGACTTCAGGCTGTGTTGTGAGAAAATGGCTATGTGTTGTCTTAGCAACCCAGACGGTTTGGTATTTTGTTATGGCAGCCTGAGCAAATTACTGTAGCTTGCAAGAGAGAATGGCCAAAGGGGATAGAGACACTGGATTTCCTTCAGTCAAGACAAGGACCTGAGCAGTAGTGAGACAGCTCTTCAGAATTCACCAAGGTCCAGCCAGATCTATTGAGCTTTCAACTCCTCTTACTCTAACAACAGACACACGAGCAACTTCTGATCATGATTATTTCACCTTGATACTTGGAATTTGGGTGTGGTAAGAGTCCTAGGCATCTCTGGTACTGGAAATGTTTATGCCTCTCAACTTTGTAAATCAATGAATTCTGGTGGGTGGACTTGTCAGGATGCGATTCACTTAGAGTAAAAGTATTATCTCAGTTGTGTATTTTAGTGGATGAAATGTCTGTTCAACACCTTCCCTTTTTATAATGTCTTCATGCTTTCCCGGGCTTGCTAGAGCTTTCAAGGGTGCCCTATCACCCGAATTCTTTCAGATTTAGAATGTCTTCCTGTTTCCTTTAGACTTTGAACCACAAGTTCTTAGGTCTACATTAGGTTGAGGTCCTTGTAAACACTACTTCGCAGCCTTCTTCCAGTAAATGTCATGCAAAGGTATAAGATCACATGATTTTCTTTCTCTGCTAGATTATTTGCTTTTTGTCTTTTCTGTTGTTTTTGTTGATCATTTCTTCACTTTTCCCTGAAGTCCAGCAACTTCACCAGGATGTGTCTGTACTAATGATTCTGCTTCCATTTTCCCTACAATGCAAGGTGCCCTTTTAAATGGAAGACTTAGGTCTTCATTTTCATTAAAGCTTTCTTTCATATGTCTTTGAAGTTGCTTCAGGAACACCCGTTATCTGCAGGATGGATCTCCTTTGTGGTACCCATCTCTCAGGCTATCCTTAAGAGTGTTCAGCCCTTTGTTCTTTTCCCATCTTCTTCTGGGCCATTGTCTCACCTCTCCTTAGTGTTCCTGCCTATGATTTCAGTGGTGCCTCCTCGTTAAGGCATTTTCAAATTGACTATCATTTCTGTAATATTTTTCCACATATTTCCTGAGATTTGACAACGCCTTTTCATTTCTTTTGTTGTATTATAACCTACTCTATAATTCTTTATGACCCTTTTCTGAGTCTCGTTGCCTTTTTTCTCACTTTCTTTCCAAAATAATTAAATTCAAAATACTATAGTGATTCATATGTATCCATGTTTATGGCAGCACAATTCACAATAGCCAAATTATGGAAGCAACCTAACTGTCAAGAGCTGAGTGAATAGATATGCACACAATTAAATTTTGCTCAGTCATAAAAGAGAACAACATTATTCCATTTGCAAGACAATGAATGGAACCAGAGGACATAATGCTAAGTCAGAGATCAGCCAGACTCAGAAAGTCAAGGGTCAAGTTTTTTTCTCATATAAGGAAGCTAGAGAGGAAATAGGAAACAATAGGCGACCTCGGATAATTGAGGAGAGAGACCAATAGAATGAAGGGGGCTTATCTGCTCTCTCAGTCTCTCCATCATTTCCCGTCATATCAGTGTATCCTGTTTCTATTTAGTGTCATGGTTACCTTGCACTCTATTGTGTTGGATGCTATGATTATTGTATCTGTTTGATATTTTCCTGGAGAGTCAATTTTCATCCTTTTCTTGTCAACGCTTAATATGTTTTTAAGTGTGTCCCTGTAAGAAAATACGCTATTGGATTTTATGACTTTATCTGATTCGGATTCGAGAGTCTTTGGATTTTAAATGGTTTCACCTATCACAATCATTCCTTTGTTAGAAATGCACATAACATACATCTAACAAATGTACATGCATGTGTTTTGTTTCCTATCTTCAGTTACTCTTCTGACTTTTCAGCTTCTTTTCTGTTTTGCTTTGGATGGATTTTCTTTTACTAACTTCAAAATTATCTTTTCCAATTTTGTTCCTATGGTTATTGTTCTAAATATTAACTTACTTCAGTTAATATCTCAAACTCATCAAGATCAGTATCTCTTCCTAAATGAGATGAGAACTTTAGGCACCCAACCTATAAGTAAACTTTGTTAATCTTGTTCAGCATAATGGTTTTTAATTGCTATATGTGAATCTTTTTTCCCCCCTTCTGGTTCTAAATTTCTTTTGGACAGCAATAAACATCAAGACATTTAGTAACTCTTGCTTCTCATCTGTCTTCACCAGTCTTCTAGCTTTATTTCTCTTATTCCTTGCTGTTACCCTGAAAAGATTTCTAGTGGGCTTTCAAATCCACAATTTGACAAAACAAATTTCTAAAACCAGGGGTTATTTTATTTTGGCCCTTTCTAATATAAAAATATTCTTTATATTCTTTTCCTGCCCACCATTCTGCTATTGTGAAGTCCTGTCTTCAGTCTGACTCTTTCTCTCCGGAGGCATCTGGAATTTGGAATTTTTCTCTTTGTCTTTGGTATTCTTACATGTCATCATAACGTAATCTTGTGGGGTGGTTTAACTTGTGGATTCTCAATCCTGTTTGCCATTCTGTGAGCCTTTTTGCTCTGAGATCTTTTATACCTTCTTAACTCTGAGAAATGTTTTGCTTTTTTATCCTGCCTACACACACACACACACACACACACACACACACACACACACACACAGAGGTTACCTTCCATCCATCCCACGACACTTCATCTTTCCCTTCCCGCTCTTGGCTTTTCTTGTTCCCATTTTCCCGTCTCTCCTGCTGCCGTCTGGGACAGTTCTTCAAGGAGTCCGTGCTGTCTTTGTCTCCTTTGGGCAGCTTTCACTTCTATTTTTGTTTCCTATGTTAACATTTCCACTTGATTCTTGTAACTTCCTGTTATAGCAAAAGATTATTAAGTCTTCTCTTTGACCATATTTATTGTGTTGTTTAAAAACTGTCATCCACGTGTCTCCACAATTCTGCTTCAAATGGCACATGGTGTTCACTTCACTGTTTTCTTCTAGGGCATCCTCTAGGGTCTAGTCCTTGTGGTCTGTAAGTTCATGGCTCCCTGGGGTCTGGTAGTGGGTCTTGAGAAGGGCTAAAGGCCAGTTTCTGATTGGTGTCTCTCCAGAAAGTTTAAGGAAAGAGAAGGGAGGAAGCCCCTAAGTCTTGGGACAGAGAATCACTATGAATAACGCTCATTTGGTAATATTTGACAAATTTGTTCAAAGCTCACTTCAGATTCTTAGAAAGAACAGTTTTGGAATAATAAGTGCTCTTAGCTGTTTTTGGTTTGGGTACTGGGGAATTGAGCCCAGGGATATTCTGCCTATTATTATTATTGTTGTTGTTATTATTATTATTATTAATTATTATTTTGGTGGTACTGGGGTTCCTGGAAGCCCTTGTACCCTTGTACCTCCGGGCTACACTCCCAGACCTATTTTTTACATTTTCATTTTGGAAACAGGGTCTCCTAAGCCAGCGCGCGCGGCTGGCTTCCAACCTGCGCGATCCTCCTGTCTCTGCCTCCCAAGCGCGGGGATTACAAGCGTGCGCCACCACGCCCGGCTGTTTTTTATTTTCAAACAGGGTCTCACTAAGTTGCTGAGGCCAGCCTGGAATCTGTGATTCGCCTATCTAAGCCTCCCAAGTATTGGTTTTTTGTTTGTTTGTTTGTTTGTTTGTTTTTAGTTTTGAAACAGGGCCTTGCTAATTTACTGAGGGTCTTGCTAAGACTGGCCTCAAAATTTGGGTCCTTGTCTCAGTTCCCAAAATATTCAGCTAACAGGTGTGTGCACCACCATGCCCAGTAGTGTTCTTATGTTTTTAAACATCCCCCTCCCTAGGTGTTAAGAACGGGAGACAAGGAAGAAATGCCCCAGGTGGCTGGCCAGCTTGTTACTGTTAACTGTCCTGTTTTCATACCTGAGCGCGTCCATCTCTGTGCTCTAAGATCACCCAGCCCCTCCCCAGAGTTGCCCTCCCCAGGGGTAGCTATCCATTTGTATTTATAATTTTTTTGTTACCATCCTTCTTAAGAGTAGTAACCTGCTTGGGCCGCTGTGACAGGACACTGCAGACAGGGCTACAGAGGTTTACTTCTTATCCTTCGAGAAGGCTGGAAGCTTGAGCCTGAGGCACTCATGGTTCTGTGTCTGGTCAGGTCCCCCTTCCTGGTTCATGGGACACTGTTGTGGACTGTTGTGGACTCCCATGGCAGAAGGGGCAAGGGTCCTCTTAGGCCTTTTTTACGAGGGCACTGATCTCACACATGAAGGCTCCACCCTTGTGACCTAATCACCTCCCAAAAGTCCCGCCTTTTGGTAGGTAGGATTTCAACATGGGAACTGGGGAGGGCAGGACATACGTCATCTGTGGCACCAATCTTTCCTTCTTCCCTCCCTCCTTTCTGCCTATTTTTAAGTGGAGGAGAGTTTAATAAGGGACTTCCCACAAAGACTGGGTGTGGTTAAGAGAAGCACCCAATGAAAGATTAAAACCAATTAAATCCCAATATTTAAATTCATTCCTGTGAATATTTCAATAAAATTGGCACAGGTGCATTAAAACAGTTTGGAAATCATAACCTAAAGTTTATATATATACACACACTTTTATAACATAATTAGATTCTTATATAGTCTTATAATTATATATTATTGTATACAATTACATATTATATAATTATATTACATGTTAGATACCATATTTAAGTCTATATAGGAGTTTCACATCTGGAATGATGGGACAAAATGAATTAAGGTAAAGCCCTAACACTAGGGATAGCTGAAATCTGTTCCTACCCCAGGTCTAAAGAGGCTGTGGATGAGCCTTTATGGAGCCAGAAAGAAAACGGAACAGATGGTTTTGTTAATTAAATTGGAAATCAATGCTGCTCCCCAGGTGGTGTGACAGTGACCATTCAACAGCCCCTTTTGAATTTGTAGAGACAAAACCAAAAAACAAACAAACAAACAAAATAAAAAACCCTGCATTCCTAGACACATCTTCCTGGCCATCTGATTCTGCACTTTGTATTACATTTCCAACCTAGTGTTTTCTCCACATAGCCTGGTTTAATCTCTTTCAGCCCGATTGAGCCTGTTTCACAACTCGTACGGATATGTCCTATGAATCCTCTTTTGAGCCATTATGACATCTGGGTCCCCCATTGATTAATGGGCAAAATAATATTCATAGCATGTGTTCATTTGATACCTGTAGGAGGCTTATGATTTTACCCTTTTTTGAGAATTATCTTTTAAGAAAGCAAATGTCCCCATCCCCTTGGGATTTTCCTGTCTGTGGAGGGTGTCTGAGAGGTATTAAGCTCTTTCATACCCCACATAGTCATTTGACTACCAGATGGTTGCATCACAGGCAGCCAGAATTGGTTTTCTGTGTCTGGAGCCAGCATCACATACCAACTCCCAGTCTTTGGAATCACACCCAGCTTGCCCACCCAGACTCCTAATAGTTTTAGGGGAGATTTCTTCACAGAAGAAGCTCCACGAAGCCAGACAGTAAAATTCCAGTACTTAGGAGGCAGAGATAGGAGGATTTCAGGTTCAAGGCTAGCCTCAGAAACTTAGCAAGGCCCTGTTTCAAAATTAAAAGGGCTTGGGGGTATATAGCTTGGAGGTAGAATGCCTCTAGGTTCAGTCCCAAGTACCCTTCCCCCCCAAAAAAGAAATCTCCACTGTCTTGAAATCTATAGTATGGAGCAACCCATACTCCATTAGATATCTTTTTCTTTTTTATCAAGTCCTCCCCCCCCACTTAATAATCCTGTACCTCAGTAGGATTCAGACATCCTCTCTCGCTTTTCCCAGGATTCTCATTCACTTAGGCAAGTTAACAGATGTCTCCAAACGTCACCTGTCAGAGGCATCCAGGCCTTACATTCAAAGAAGTTTTACTGGGGAAAAGATGAATCCTAATTCTGCTCAATGATACATAAACCCTGCCCGGTTAGATTACCACGTGTTCATTTTGCAGAAGAGGAAAGGAAGGTTTCCGAGTTCAGTGCCTTGCCCAAGAAGACACAATCAACATATGGCATATGGTAGACTCAAACTCCAATCCAGAAGTGTCAGGCCCAAGCCAGGACTTCATACTCAGAGACCAGCTGACACCCTTTTCCCACCGCGGTGCCCAGACTCAAAGGGAGAAAGAGGCTCCCGGGAGACCTGGCGATGCCCAAAGAGGCATCTTCTATTTCTTTTCCTTGAATATTCTCTAAGAGAACTCGAGGAACTAGAAAGCCTCATACATTTTTAAACTGGCAACTAAGACTTTTCAACTTGAGTTTAAAGAGTTAATTTCTGGCACATTTTAAGCACTTTTTTCAGTTGCATCCCCATTTTAATGGATTCAAATAGTTGAAATTACTTGATACTCATCATCATTCACAAACATATGCTCTGAAACTTCCATTTTTCTTTTCCCTTCTTAAATCCGTATTTCCAGTTCACCTCTCCTACAGAACTGCATAGTTTTGTTTGAAATTCCTCAGTCTCTGATTGTATTTCTCTACCAGAAATCTTTAACTTTAAAACTTGCTTCATATGCTGGAACTGAAGAGCTGTTAAGTGCTAATAAAAACTTACTTTGGATTAGCTAATTATTATAATTACTAGTAGCACATAACTGACTGAAATGCATTTGATAAATAGTAAACGTAAGTAAATTTTTATTATAAACTCTATCTCCTACCTCAGTGAATAGGGCTAGGTTTCCCTAGTCTGTTTTTTGTGTTTGTTTGTTTGTTTGTTTTTTGGTGGTACTGGGGTTCCTGGAAACCCTTCGGGCCACACTCCCAGACCTATTTTATATATATATATTTGGAAACAGGGTCTCTTAAGCCAGCGAGGCTGGCTTCGAACCAGCACGATCCTCCTGTCTCCGCCTCCCAAGCGTGGGGATTACAAGTGTGCGCCACCATGCCCGGCCCTAGTCTATGTTTTCAAGAACAAATGATTGTGAGGTTTTATGAACACAACAAGGAACGCCAGAAATTTTTTTTGCTTTTTATTTCCAGTTTGGTAGTATCTTGTTTTCATATAAAAAGGGGATCGTGGTTTGGGTTATTTGAACGATGTCCTTCCATTCTTTGAGGTCCTTCCTATTGACTGGTAAACACTATATTCATGTTGGTGAGGGAAGAAAAGCACTGGTGAAGAGCAGGCAGCTAGGCAGCCTCTTAGTAGATTCACGCTTGATGTTAATCTAGGTAGTGACTACACAGGGATTTGTGCAGTTTTTATTAGCCACAGTTCCACCTCCTAGGAGACAGTTAATCGGGACCACACCTAGTCACCATTTGGGTCCTTCTTGCATGGCCAACACCATCACTTCCCTGGGATGGGCCCCCTTTCTTCCTTAGACATAGCTCATAAATAATCATACACACACTCAGTATCCCTAAGTAGGAGACAAGAAAGAAAAGCCATCAAGCACATAGGAAAGAGCAGCAGTAGCTACCTTTCAGTCCTGCTGAGTCGGTGAGGCTTATGAAGTACCCTTTCTAAAGGGTTCAATTTGTTCCCTTCCTTACAATGCATTATTGACACCTGCCAGACAGCTCAGGATTTCAGATGTTTGGGTGGAAATCTTGGTCTGTTCACTTTAGTTGGACGTTAAAGCTTCCCTCCAGACCTACTACTCTGACACTCATCAGGTGCATTAATTTCTTCCTAATGGGAAGGCGGCTGGAGCAGGTGAGATGGCGACACCTTGATTACAGTGTCACTGATGAGGCGACAGCGGGAAACGACCAAGCAGGCTGAGCAGGCTACACAGGAGCAGGCTAGGAAGGCTGTGCAAACATCTGGCTGAGGAGTCCTCACAGAGGAAGCAGCGTTTGCAAAGACACTGTGCAGCCTGGTGAGTGACAGGAACAGCAAGATGTCCTCCTTCCCCGTTTCCATTCACTGGAAGAAGAGTGATTTGCTGGCCTTTCTACACATCTCTGTACCCAGCACCCCACCATACAGCTCCAGGCCACCCCTGGCTCTCTCGTGCTCTCTTCATAAACACACCCATGCTCCCCATTAAGCCGTGAGCTCCTTTAGGATAACGAAATGAAGACACACCTCTGCAGAGTGCTCACACCTAGTTTTTATTAGCCCCAGTTCCACTTCCAAGAAGACACACAGCTAACCAAGGGCACCAAGTCACCATGGAGGTTCCTTCTGTATGGTGACACCACTGCTTACCTGGGCGGGGCCTGGTTTCTCCAGGGACAGATTAACCCATGGGACCAGAACCGAGCACTCATGTCCTCTCCATATGAGAAAGGAGACACAAGCCAAATGATCCACGTGTCACAGAGCAACGGCTGAGCCCCAAGCTACCCTGGAGGCCCAGGCACTTGGGGCTCCCCTAAGAACCAGGCAACTGGACGGCTCCCTGCCTGGCCCACTATAGTGGCCAATCCCTAGCCTGACTGCAAGCATTTCAGGGTTTAGTGTCACACATATAATGCAATCGGACGCCTTTGGGTCACTGGGCTCTGTGAGCTCCAGCTCTTGGGCACAAGAGTCAGGTGTGTGCATGGAAACAAAAGTGCTGGGCTCTCCACACAGTACTGCCTCCACCCTGGTTACATGGCTTACTGGAAGGAAGGAGCCATGACCTAGGAGAGCTGCTCCACCCTGGGGTGCAAGGGGCCCTGTGCAGGACGCCTCAGCTAGGAATGCACTGCCCTGTTGGCCGGTCGTTTTTCTGTGAAGAAGCTTTTGAGCAACAGCACCTGGCTGAAGCTGACCACAAACAGAGCAATCGTCTCGCCGACAGACCAATAAGATACTCGGCTGTTCAGGTCTTCTGCCCGGGCTCGGTCCTGGGCCTCGCGGAGCCGGTAATGTGTCTGCGAATCAATCACCATCTTCAGCGCCTCGTGAATGGTCACACAGGCCGACTCCATCTGGGCAGGGAGACAAGAGCGTCATTCTTCTAACCCGGAGATAGACCGAGTGGAATCCAGCACACAGCCAGCACTGTCACCAACATCCTAGGTCACATCTGCTAAATGCCAACGAGGCATGTGTGTGGAGGGTTTAACGTGGCTCCAGTCGCCCCTTGGATTAAGCCTAACTGGGGCCCAGAGAGGGTGAGTCACCTGCCCAGTCGCACAGTTAGTATGCGGCAGTCAGGATTCAATTCGACTGAGTCCCAAGCACGTGCAAGCTGTGTCCGGCACTCTCTCATTTCTCTCAGTGCCCCGAGAGGCATGATACTTTATCCCCACTGTGAAGGAGGGCTGAGTGATTGCATACCCCATTTACTGATGAGGGAACTGAGGCTCTAAGAAGCTACATAAAACACCCAAGGTCATTAACTAAAAAACTACAGTGAGAAGTAGACCGCAGTTGTGTTAGACTCTGCATCTAGTGCTCATTCTTTGTTTGTTTGTTTGTTTTTTGCAGTACCAGGGATAAAACCCAGGAGCATTCTATCTCCAAGCTATACCCCCAGCCCTATTTTTTATTCTTTATTCTGAAACAGGGTCTCACTGAGTTCCAAAGGGCCTCACTGAGTAGCTGAGGCTACCCGAGAACCGCGATCCTTCTGTCTCAGCCTCCCAAATGCTGGGATTACAAGCGTGCGCCACCACGGCCTGGCTTCGTGCTCATTCTTTTATGTAACTGATGCCTACAGTTTTATGAATAAACACAAACACACAAGACCATACACTTTTCATGTACATAAACACATGCACACAAACACACAAAGACACTGACATGCATATACGTATACACACATGCTCATACACTACCTCACAACCTGCTCCCATATTCTGTGTGGTAACAGAACTCTGAAAATGTCCCCGACTACCACCTCAAGATTCCTTGCTCTGCTCCCAGGAACTTGTGATTTGATGAGCCGACTGACCTCAAGATGGGGAAAAGCTGGGCGTGGTGGCGCACGCTTGTAATCCCAGCATCTGGGAGGCTGAGACAGGAGGATTGTGGTTTGTGGACAGCCTCAGCTACTTAGTGAGGCCCTTTGCAACTCAGTGAGACCCTGTTTCAAAATAAAGAATTAAAAAAAAAAAAAAAAGGCTGGGAATGTAGCTCAGAGGTAGAATGCCCCTGGGTTCGATCCCCGGTACTGCAAAAATAAGAAGAGATGGGGATGATTATCCAGTGTCCTGAGCCACTCACACAAGCCCGTAAAGAGGAAGCTTTCTCCAGCTGGTTAGCAACCAGCTGCAAAGACCAGAAGACAAGCTCAAGCAGCCCAAAGAAAAGCAGCTGGCAACTCTCTCAGACAGCAGCCTCGCTGCTGTGCTCTAAATACCTGACAGTACAACCAAGATGGAGAAAGACTAGTGTGGGGTTACAGTCTGGAGACTCTAGTCCATGTTAGGGCAGGTCAAGTCTGTGGAGAGATGAACGAAGGACTATCCTGGGAAACGGGGCTGCACTCTGTCAACCTGTGTCAAAGATGACTTAAGACATTGCATTTCCAGGGCTCCCCGGGTACCTCCCAGGCTGCATCTATGACTGTGACACAGGGAGACAGGGTGAGTCAAATCAGTCCCATGTTTACATCACCCTGAAGATCCCTGAAAAATCACAAGCACTAAGGCTGGAGGAATTTAGGATACCTGTACAATGAGGCTACAAAATTTTCAAATAACTCTTACTTTTAGCATTTAAACCCCTACTGATTTGCGGCCTGTAATCCCAGGGCTTGGGAGGCTGAGACAGGAGGATCACAGGTTGAAGGCCAGCCTCCACAAACTTTGCAAGGCCCTCACAACTTAAGGAAACACTGTTTCAACATAAAAAGAGCTGGGGGTGTAGCTCAGAGGTAGAATGTCCCTGAGTTCCATTCCCAGTTCCCTCCCAAAAAAAAGAATATACTTCCACTAGTTCATTCATTCAAACGAAGGGGTATGTAGAATTATGGTAATTCTCGGGAGAAAGCTGCTAAAGAAAAAAAGAAAAAAAGAAAAAAAAAGTGGGTTAAAAACCAAGACCACCTTCTTAATTCCAAGCCAGAAGAAATGAAGGAGAACCCAACGTGGGAGATGGTATGCCCGGCTCCGACGCACAGGCAGGACGTCACCAAGCGGAGATGGGAGGGCATTCCTGGAGAAAAGCACACGCAGGGCTCAGCCAGGGATCAGGGCTTGACATTCTGGTGGTGGCGATGTGTGGAGAAGAAGTTGAAAGTCACAGGAAAGGGCCAAGATTTTATCACATGGCTCCATCAGCAGGTGAATGTGGCATGAGGATCCCACATAAGAGGGTCTGCCTCTACTAGCTGTGATACAGGAAGGGGTTTGTGGGAACCAGTCAGCAAAACACTTGGGCTGCTATAATTTTATTGTGTCAAGAAAAGATGAGGCCTCAATAAAGTGACTATGTCAGGGAAGAGCGGGTTTGGGGGACACTGAAGGTGCTGAAATCAGAGGATTTAGTAACAAAGTAAAACATTCTTGAAATCAGTAGGAGGGACAAATACACACGTTTGTGTATTATGGATGTGTTTTTATCATGGTCATCAGTTTAGTGTAATATATATATATGTATATGTATACGTATATGTATATGTATGCTCATACATACACCAATGTTTTATTTATATATATCCATACAGATTGTTTTCTTCTTGGTACTGGGAATTGAAACCAGGAACATTCTACCTCTGAGCTACAGCCTCAGCCTTAAAAAATATATATATATATTTTGAAACAGGGTCTCAATACGTTGCTGGGACTGGCCTCGAACCTGCAATTCTCCTGTCTCAAATATTGGGATTACAGACATGTACCACCATGCCTGGCTCACAGAGACTTTGTGTTTAGCCGCTAAGAAAGGGCTGGATTGGTTTTCCAGGCTAGAAATCCGGTCTCCAAGTTTATCTCTCACAAGCATATTTAGAAACTCAAAAGTGCACACTGACCTCACTCTATTTTCATTGCTGCACTGCCTCTCAATACTGCTCCTACGTAAGACTCATACTACACTAATGCTGCACTGAAGTCCAAGCCTCGAGAAGACAAAGTTTTAGAGTACAACCCATATCCATCTTTAGGACCTGGCACAAGCCCTACACAAGACCCCAAAGCAATACATCACCCAAATCACAAATACTTGGAAGTATCCCCTTCCCATAAAATACATCTTTCTCCATCTGCTGGGATCTTTCATTTATGCTAATCTAAAAGAAACCCCTTCAGTTACTACAAAATTTCAGGTAGGCAATCCCTCCTGCCTGTTCTGGGGGAACAGGAGGCAGCAGCAGTGCCTGGCTAAAAGTGAATCCATGCCAAGCAAAATAAAAATGGACTGTGGAAAAGGCTCTAAGTCCCACTCCATAAATGTCACCTGCTCTTCTCTCCATCTGGGAAGCCCTTCCTCCTCCTGTGATGGACAAACTCCCAGGCAGCCTGTACATGTTAACTTTTATGCTATAGCTCTCCCAAGAAGCCTTCCTACCCTTCTTGGAAAAATTAATGGAGCCCTCCTGAGACCCCTGATTGAATGCTGACTCAATCACACCTGTGACCAAGGCACCCTGGGCCTAACTGGGCTGAAGTCTACCAGAGGCCAAAAAGAGCCCTTGGAGGCAGACAGAACTCCTCTCCTGGTCCAAGGCAGAGGAGTCAGCACTACAGAGGTAGAAAGAAATGCCTCTGCTCAGGCAAAGAAGAAGTTCTGAGAGGCTAATGCACTCCCTGCGATGGAATCGAACTCTAACACCCAGGGTCCAGGAAAGAACTGCCCGATAGACCTAGCTCATTAAGGCTTTCCTCTACCAGTCTGTTTTTTGTTGGCCTAAGAGGAAAGTGCTTTATCTTAGACTTACAAAATCTTCCCAACGAAGGCTGTTTCATCAGCGGCCAACATAACTCTCAGTCAAGATCTTACACACAATATGCGCCTTCAGCCGGATCTTCTAAAGGGAGTCACGTTGCCTAATTCAAACCCAGTGGTGTCCAGTGGAACTTCTACGTGGCCATTAGTCACCTGTGACTACTGAGTACTGCGTGTTGCTATAATGCAAATGAGGAAGTAAATTTTCTATTTGATTCTAATTAGTTGAAGTAGTCAGTTGTAGCCAGTAGCCAGTATGGACAATAGAGTTCTAACCACCAACTGCTCAGGGAAGGGGAGAGATTGGGCAAACCACCATATTTCATCAGTGTGGCCAAAGCCACAGAGGAAGCAAGTACTTGGCCACTTTGGAGGGCAACTCAGAAGGTAACCTGGCCTCCCCAGAGACTCAAGACACTCTGGTTTTGGTTCTAGAACAAGTGCCGTCATAGATGCTCATTCCTGTCTTACAGGTTTCTCTAGGCCCAGCAAGTCATATGACAAATATTTGGTAAGCTCCTTTCAGTGCCACACCTCATGCACTGGGGCACCAAGGACACAGAGACAAGTATCAGAGTCCTGGCCCCCAGGAAGCCCCCAGCCTGCATATGGGAGGGATTGAGGAGCTTGAATAGCAAGAGGGAAGTCTGATGGAACAGGCTGCTGATAATTAACCCTGAGTCATGGGGAACAGAGATGACTATTCTGTCTTCTCTTCCACACTGCAAAGCTGTTACTAAAAGTTGACTCCCTCCCCAGCTGTACTTAGACCCCCTTTCATCTCATTTGTCCCACAACTGGTGTTCACCACTAGGCTATGAGTACAAGTGATATGTGTGACTACTGGGGCAGGGCTTTTAACACGCTGGTGGCTCTTTCTCATTCTCTCCTTCTTTGTGGCTAGTATAATGGTTTCAATTTAGAATGTCCCCTTACCCCTCACAAAAACAAGGTAGCATTGTTGGCAGAAGGGCTTGGTTGCTAAGGTGGGGTCCCTGGGGTGTGATGTTGGGGATTATATGATTCTTCCTTCCCCTGCTCACTCTCTGATACAATGTGAGAGTACGATGTCTCTGCTTCTCTTTCTCTCTCTCTTTCTCTCTTTCCACTTCCTATCATCATGCCCTGAGCTCCACAGACCCAGCCTCACATGGACTGAACCTTGAAATTTCCAAAAACTGTGAGCAAATAAATCTACCTTCCTCTAAGTTGTGTGGTCGGTTGTTTGGGATTACAGTAGTGAGAATGTTGCCTAAGACAGAAATTGGTAACAGGAGTGGGGCTGCTGCTGTATCTGAATCTGACCATTTGTTTTGTGAGAGTCTCTGGAACTAGTTTGTGAGAGGAAGCTGGAAAGACTATGGCTAGAAAGCTGGAAAGTAGAGACTGTGTTCAGGAGATTTCAGAGGGCAAAGAGGACTCCACAGAAACAGAGTGGAGGCCACACAAGTTACATTCTGGTAAAGAAGTTATCAGCAATTTGCCCATGTTTTGAAACTTTGCATGAGGCCAAATTTAATGATGATAGACTGATTAAACTGGCAGGGTTTTTGTTTTGACAACTCAAAACAGCAAAGAGTCAATACTGCATTGTGGATATTGAGGTCTGTGTTCAGCAAATTGTACACCAAATTTGGGGAACAGAAATTAGAGAGAGACTTTATAGATTTGCAATTTGGCCAGAAAGGCATATGTGAAATTGGGGTCCAGAGAGATGAAGTTGTAGAAGAAAGATGAATGAAAGGAAAGAGAAAGCTACAGTGGTGGAGGTGGGCCCAGCTGCTTTAATGATAGAGGGGCGGGCCCAGGGGCAGAGATTAAAGAGCTTAAGATTTTTGTGCCTGTGGTTGAACTAAAAGCACATGCTGGCTTTGACGGAAAAAAAAGGGATCATGGAGTCTTCCTCCCAGATTTCAAAGGAAGACCTGGGAAGACAGGCAACATGTGGCAGGATCAGAATCCCTGCAAGCAGGCTCAAATGGGGCAATTTGCGAAACTATGAGAGTACAGCCAAGGTTTCAAGAAAAACCTCTGGAGATTTAGAGATGGCAGAAATGGAAATGCAGGATTTAATACTTGCCTTGGTGGATTTCAATACTGCTTTGGTCCCATTTTATCTGCAGTGTCCCTCTTTCTTCCTTTTGGAATGCAAATGTTTAATCTGTGTTATCATAAACTGGGTGTATGTAACCTGCTTTTTTTACTTTTATACAGGCTCAAAGCCAAAAGTCTGAGACTAGACTTTGGGACTTTTGAGTGATGCTAAAACTGTTAAGATTATGGAACTCTTGGAGATGGAACAAATCCATTTTGCACTATGAGAAGGCCATAAAGTCTACGGGGTCAGGGGTGAAGTATGATGGTTTGGACCTAGAATGTCCCACTACCCTCATGGAAACAAGGCAGCAATGTTGGAAGCGGGGCTGGGTTGCTAAGGAAGGGTCCCTCGAGGGTGTGGCTTGGAGATTACAGTTTCAAAATGTGAGAGTGGAGCCTATATTCCTCTCCCTTTCTCTTCTTCCCACTGCCATGTCCTGGGCTCCACAGTTCTGTCCTCACATGGACTGAGCTTGGAATCTCCAAAAACTGTGAGCAAATAAATCTGCCTTCCTCTGAGTTGAACGGTCAGTTGTTTGGAATTACAGCAGTGACAATGTTGATCAAGACAGCAAGAGAGGACTCTGAAGCCCTAGAGAAGGCAGAAAGAAAGAGCCTGGATTCCTGAATCTCACCATAGGAAAGCTCCCCAATGGCCTTCCCTAGATTATCATGAGTGAGAATAAACTTATCATGAGTGAGAATAACACTGTGGTGTTAAGCCATTAACGTCTGGAGTTTATTTGTTAGGGTAACTTGCATTACCTTTGCTAATAAGATCATGCAAAGTAGGAGTTGGTCTTTAGGATGTATGCATACACAGTAAGGCACATGCCAAGTACTACATGAAAGAGAGACTGAGTCAGAATGAAGTAGAAATGGGAATATCAGATTCTGCAAGGATATGGTTAAAGAACAGGAAGAAAAAAAAAAAAAAAAACAAGAGTGTCCTTTAGGACTGGGTAGAGACTTTGCCCTTTAGCCATGACAGGGATCAAAGAAAAATATATGCTGGGGAGATCCCATTGACCTGTCACTGTTAATGTCCACTCACCTGGGTGAGAGCTGTGACCTTGTTTCCCATGTCTGGGAGAATGGGGGGCTCGTCACCCACTTGGAAGTCAAAGTAGACAGTCTTGTGAGAGAAGGTAGAAAACTCATTACTGAAGCAAAACTGATAAACTCCCTTGACCTCCGCTCGGTATGTGAAGCTGTCGTACTGTTTCTTGGTTTCCCTGTAGATGATGTTCCCCACGGGGTCCTCCACATAGCAGTCAACATCATAGTGACCTCCAGTGATAACCTGACAACCAGAAAAAGCCTGCTGTTATCAGATGGTCAACCAACACTTACACTCTATTAACATTCCTGTTGTTTAACCCTTCACAATTTTCCGAGGCAGATGCTGTGACACTTCCCGTTAAGAGTAAGTAGAGCCAGACGTGGTGGCACATGCTTGTAGTCCCAGCATTCAGTAGGCTGAGATGGGAGGATCATGGTTCACAGCCAGCCTAGCTACTCAGTGAGGCCCTTTGCAACTCAGAGAGACCCTGTTTCAAAATAAACACTAAAAAATAGGGCTGGGGATGTAGCTCAAAGTTAGAATGCCCCTGGGTTCCATCCCCAGCACCGAAAAAAGAAAAGGAAAAGAAAAAGTAGATTGGCCACAGTCACTCAGCTGGAAGGTGCCAGGGCTAATATTTGAAGCCATGCCTGCCTGACTCCAAAGGCTTTGTTCTGCACTAAAATGAGCCTCATTCTCCCCATTATAGAAAAGAGAAAACTGAGGCTCCAAAGTTAAGTAAATTGCTAAGGTTACGTAACAAAGTGGTAGAGCTGAGATTTGACCTACAGGCTGTTGGCTCCAACTCCCAAAATGCTTAAGCAAGGCACTATTCTGCAGCATTGGTGCACACTCTCCAGGAAAACTGCCCCTCACAGGACGGAGCTCACAAAGCTTCTGGAAGTCAGGGGAAAGATTTAGGGAGGGGTGCCCAAGAGATTGTCCCAAGGCAATTAGAGGCCACCACTTCTTTTTTATTTTTATTTTCTTGTTTTGGTGGTACTGGGGTTCCTGGAAACCCTTCTACCTCTGGGCTACACTCCCAGACCGATTTTATATTTTTATTTGAAAACAGGGTCTCTTAAGCCAGCAAGGCTGGCTTCAAACCTGCATGATCCTCCTGTCTCCGCCTCCCAAGCACGGGGATTACAAGCGTGCGCCACCACGCTCGACTTAGCCACCACTTCTTTATCTGTCTTCAATCCTTAACTCAAGATATGGGGCAAGTGACTTCTTTAGCTGTGTGACTCCAGGCAAGCTACCCTCTGACACTGTCTTCATCTGAGGAAAGAAGATAACAGTAGTACCAACTTCATAACGTTGTGATGATGATACCATGAAGTTTCATATCTAAAATGCTTAGCACAGGCTGGGAATGTAGCTCAGTGGCAGAGCACTTGCCTAGCATGGAGAAGGCCTTGGGTTCAATCCCCCAGCACTGCAAAATATAAAACAAAATAAAGTGCTTAGCACAGTGTCTGACACAGAGTTCAACAAGTGCCAGCTGATTACAGGGTGACCCTCAGATTGCACACTTGCCCTCTGGGGGTGATGGTGGAGAAGTGGGATCTAACTTTGAGCCACTCTGGGGCAAGAATAGATGGAGCACATGTTCCACCTACTGCTTTTCCATTCCAGTTAGAGCCAGGAGTTCCCAAGTGCTATCCTTGCCTAGCTGAAGGACCTACTAAGTTTTAAGTGTTATTACTGATTGCATGAAAAGAGAAGGCAAATACAGACTGAAGCACTGATAGAATCAGTGAGCATAAGAGGTGGGAGAGACCTCAGGGATCAGTTCAAATTCTCCTTCCACACAAGGAAAGTAAAATTGGCAGAGGACGAGGACAAAATCACACAGTAGTCAATTGCTGTGACGAAGGTTCCTCAAAGGACACAGTTAACAGCCTCCATCTGCTTCCAAATGTAAAATGTCCTTTTGCCCATATAAAAGTTACCAGACTTCCAGGCGTGGTGGTGCACGCTTGTAATCCCCCTGCTTGAGAGGCGGAGACAGGAGGATCGCGCAGGTTCGAAGCCAGCCAGCCGCGCTGGCTTAAGAGACCCTGTTTCCAAATAAAAGTATAAAAATAGGTCTGGGAGTGTAAACCGGAGGTAGAAGGGTTTCCAGGAACCCCAGTACCACCAAAAAAAAAAAAAAAAAAAAAAGTTACCAGACTTCTTCAGCAAGCTTGTGTAACAAAGTGAGCATCCTGCTGGGGGTGTTTAAACCCAGGATAGAAGCCCATTGGAAGGGGATCCTGCCCTAGGCAGTGACAAGCTAACCTCCCATTATCATGTTTTTGTTGTTGTTTTGTTACCGTACTTTGCTAACACAAACACATGCGAAGGTCGAAAAATCAGTGGCTCTATCACACATAAACTGTCCCCCAGCACAAGCCCCCTTCGGTGCCTCCAATGAGAGGGGGCCACTCAAAAGGCTCTCCTCCTTCTGGATGGCCTGCCAGCCTGTGCCCACTCAGCTCTCCAACCCCGGATCTGCTCACCAAACCCTGGGGGCAGATCCCTCCCCAAAGACCTCATCCGGGCAACAGAAGCTGGCTTTTCTGAGCCATATGGCAAGAGCCGAGTCTTGCAGCCACGTCACTGTGCTTGGGAACATGGCCAGGGCTCAACAGCAGCGCTGAGCCCTCCTTTCAAAGCGCTCCTTCTCACTTCTTTCTTGCCCATCCCGGCTCCAACTTTAAACATTGGCCAGGGGTCCGGAGGAGCGGGGTACAACTTTCCACTTCTTTCATTTGCCATTTTTTCAGTACCTGCAGGGATCAGGCAGCCCCAAAGAAGCAGACAGAGAGCCAGCGTCCAGCTGATCGGTATTACCATTCGTTAGAGTCTAAGGGACCTGAGGAGGCCGTTCCGCCCCAGGACCGCACCTGCTTCTCCATCCTAAGCACGCAACTGTGGCACCTGCCAACTCGGTGCCCCGCGGGTGGAGCGGGGGTCTCTGACTGATCCAAACGTTCCTTCTCAGGGGAAGTCAACGGGTCCCTGGTGATTCCCACCCCTTGCAGCCTCTTCGACTAATTCCCGCCAGGCCAGTCCCGGGTGCACCAGGACCCCGAAAGCCGCGGAAGCGGGAGGAGGAGGGGGCGCAGCCGGGCGCCGGCCTCACCTGGTAATCCAGGGAGAACTTCACGCCCTGCTCCACCTCCTCGTGGAAGCACTGCTTGGCGTTGTCGGGCAGCTCGAAGGTGAGCTCGGCGCCCCGCGGCCGCTCGGCCCGCAGCAGCACCAGCAGCAGCAGTAGCGGCAAGGAGGCGGAGCGCGGGGCCGCGCTGCCCATGGCGCTCGCGGCCTGGTCCTTCGGCTCGCGGCTTGGGCGCTGCGGCTGCAGGGACCTGGGAGGCTGCGCCGGGATAGACGTGGCGCCGGCTGTGCATGGCGCTTCCGGGCGGGCGGGCCGGCGCGGGGGGGGGGGGGGGCGCCAGTGCGCGTGCGCGCGCCCAGTGTGTTTGCCCCCCTCCCCCACTGCGCATGCGTGCGACCTGTGGCCTTGCCCCTCCCGCCCTCCTATGCGGTGCGCATGCGCGCCGGCTGAACCCAGAGGGGTGTGCCGCGGTCCTAGCGGAGCGAGCTGGGCGCTGCTCCCCAGCTGGGTCCCCTCCGAGACTCCTGAGCCCCTGCCGCTGAGCACAGAGGCTTTCGCTCCACCTGAGTCCGGCTTTTTACTATCACTTTCCTCCCACTTCTCTGGAGAAATCAGCCTTCCTGTCTAGAAGTCAGTGTGCCCAGACCTAACATACCCCGTGGTTGTGAGGATGAATGAGGATAAAGGAATCGGTGCGTTGAGGGCCCCGTTACCATCTTTCTTCATCCCCTTCCCAGGGTGGCAGTGTTGGAGGGGTGGCGGGTAGGAGCGGGGAGAGAAATAAAAACCCATCGTTACACCTGCGCTGGCGAAAACACAGGCATGCTCACACACCACGGTCTTATGGAATATAAAGAAGATCTCAAGAGTCTCCAGGTGTGTTTTAATTCCTAGGGGGCAAAACTGTCGCTCTCCCCCCTTTTGACTTCTCAAAGGCAAAGAAAGAAATGAATGGATTTATTAATTTGTGACCATTCATCTAAGAAGATGTTTGTGTAATTATAACTATAGGGGTCTATCCAGTTTTATACCCTCTGTTATCCCACTAAACAAGGGGAATAGCACATTGTGGCATTGCTGCTCAATAAAGAATTTTTTAAGAGAGTATTATTAGATGTGTATATCTTGATTTCAGCAAATGATTTTACTGCCCACAGATACTTCCAGATGGATAAAACTTGGCACATTCGGTCCTGGATTAAGGAAGAACCTAATGTACATCAAAGTAATCTGTGGGCCATGAAATAACACTTACATATAATATAGTTAATAATACGCACTAGACTTGGAAGAGGTGTTTAGTGGTGCACCTTGAGTTTTCTTCTCTGTCTCCTTCCAATTTAACATTATTTTTAGGGAACTGATAGAAAAAATGGAAGTAATAATCACCTGATTACATCAAGTGGAGAAACAAAAAAACAAATATAAGACCAAGATTACCTTGACTAGCTAGGCTTAGACTAACAAAACGAAATTCATCCAGGTTAAATATCAAGCCCTGTACTTAAGTTCCAAGCAAACACCTGCCCAAGTTCAGGTGAGGGGAGCCCAAGTTTCCCAGCAGCTAGAGTCAGAGCAAGCAAAATTATAGCAGCAAGCTGGATGTGAGTCAAGGAGCATGGCTGAAATTAAGAAAAAGGAGCCCTGTCTTAGGCCGGGTGAACAAAAGGACAACATTGTATTGGCACCTGTTGATGGATGGTGTTTTTACCATAACAGACAATGACCAGATAGCATCTGTCATACTATTTTAGGAAAAGACATTAATTAAAAACATAGGAAAAAATAGAGGAAGGTAATTAGAAGGATACAAGATGAACTTGTACTTCATCTTCTCAAACAAGATGAAGAAGGTAAAGGAAGAAGAACTCACCCTGGAAAAGTAACGAGTAATGAAGAGAGCCTTTGCTTTTAAAAGTTTGCATTAAAACAATCCTAACAGCTGCCATTTATTTAGCAGTAACAGTGTACCCTTCATGGTGCCTCCTACTTAAACAGTTCACAGACTTTATATTAATTAGTCCTCACTAGCTACCGTGCCAAAACAAAGTATTTTTTTTTAACATTTGACAAGGAAGAAACAGAAGCTCAGGAATTTTAATTAAATAACATTTGGTCTCCATGAGTTTCTGTTGTGTTTCAATGGCTTAAACCAACAATGATTTATAGTCAAGGGCTTAAACCAACAATGGTTTAGAACTTCTCATGGTTTTGTGGGTTACCTGGGTGATGTTTCAGCATCAGTGGCTCTACCTAGGCTCCCAGGCTGGTGCATTTGGCTGGAGGGTCATCTGAGCAGATAGGATCAAGATGCCCCATGTGTGAACATTTGGCAGTAGGTAAAGGTTGTTAACTGGGGTTCCTCGTTTCTCCTCAAAGCATCCTCCCATCTCTAGTAGGAGAGAGTACTTCCCTACATGACAGTCTCAGGGAAGCCTCCCAAGAAGACTGAGGCAAAAACCACAAGGCCCCTGAGATCTGAGTTCCAGAACTTACCAAGCATCACTTTCTCTACTTTCTATGCCCAAAGCAAATCCCAAGGCTGGCCCAGATTCAAGGAGGTGGAGAAATACTCTGCCTCCGGACGAGAGGAGTTCCAAAGTCTTACTGCAAAGGAGGAGCCCACTGAGATGAGTAGAATTTGTGGCTATTAAACAATCTACCGCAGCACCTAAACTCACTCAGTTTGTGGCGAAGCCAGGAACTGAACCCAGATCTATACAGTTCCACAGGTCAGATGCTCCCACCAAACACAAAGCCTCCTCCTCTGAGTTTATGAGCTCTCCATGTTCCCTGTGGGAAAACTTGGCTCTGAACATGAATCTGAGGCTGAGGTGTTTTTCAGCTCAACATAAGAAATATCTTTCTGAAACTAGAGCTTTTCAAGATGATAATGAACAGGGAGGGACATTAAATTTTTCATTTCTGCAAATATTCAAGCAGAAACCGCCAATTAAGATGGTATAGAGATGATTCATGAGCTAGGGGTGAAATGGTGGGTGACCACTAAGTTTCTTTTATGTGTAATAGAAAGTACTAAAAGTAGGAAACCTTGGAAGAAAAACCAAAAATGTTAGCTGTTCACTTCAGTCCTGAGGTAACATCTGCGAACGTCTTTTTAAAATTTTTATATTTTGGTAGTACTGGAGATTAAACCAAGGGCCATCCTACCTCTGAGCTATACCTTTATCCCTATATTTTTATTTTGAAACTGGGTATCACTAAGTTGTAGAGGGCCTCACTAAGTTGCTGAGGCTGGCTGCAAACCTGTGGTGCTCCTGTCTCGGCCTCCCAAGTACTGGGATTACAAGTGTACATCACCATGCCAGTCTGTGAAAGTCTTTTAAAACAATAAATAAAAATAAAATGATTATCTTGATAATTGATTTAAAAAGCTTTTGACAAAATTCCACATCCATTCATGATAAAAATTCTTAGTGAGGGCCGGGCATGGTGGCGTACGCTTGTAATCCCCACGCTTGGGAGGCGGAGACAGGAGGATCGCCTGGTTCGAAGTCAGCCTCGCTGGCTTAAGAGACCCTGTTTTCAAATAAAAATATAAAAAATAGGTCTGGGAATGTAGCTCAGAGGTAGAAGGGTTTCCAGGAACCCCAGTACCACCAAAAAAAAAAAAATTATTAGTGAACCAAGAATAATAGATAACTTCCTCAATGTCATAAAACTATTTATTAAAAACTTGGATCAAATTTCTTGATGAATGATAAACATTGAAATCCTTCCCTTTGAAGTTGTAAATAAAACATAATTACCTGCTGTCACAATTGCTATTCAACATTGTTCCAGAAAATTCTAGGCAAATGAGGCAGTAAAAAGAAATAAAAGAATAGGATATAGTGCTTATCTTAGCCAGGTATGGTGGCACACACCTGTATCCCAGCATTTAGGAGGCTGAGAGAGAAGGACATCAAGTTTGAGGACAGCCTCGGCAACATAGTGCAAGCTTGTTTCCAAACAAAAAATAAAAATGGCTGAGGGTGTAGCTCAAAGGTACAATGCCCCTGGGTTGAATCCATCATAACAAAAATAAAAAATTGCCCTTATCTCTAAGGAGAAGGAAAGGCCAGAGATTTAGAAATGTTTAAGTAGTATACAAGGGTGACTCATGATTTTTTTTTTGTTGTTGTTGAACTGCACACATATGCTCTATTACTTCTCTGTGCACTACTTTATCTCACAATTATAAAAGGTTTAAGACTGAAAAAGTAAATTAGAATGGCATGGGTAGTAGGAGGTGGACTCACCTTTATCTCAGAGCAGAACTTCTGTTGTGTTTTGTTTTCATGTATCATTCGTTTGGGGGTTTTGTTTGTTTGTACCAGGGATTGAACTGGGGTATTAAACCTCAGAGCTACACTCTACTCCTTTATATATTTTTTTATTTTCAAATAGGATCTCACTAAGGCTGGCCTCAAACCTGGGATTCTTCTGTCTCAGCCTCCCAAGTACTGGGATTACAGGTATGTGTCACCATGCCTGACGTAAAGCAGGACTTAATTACTGCTCCATACAACAGGAGCACTCTTCAACATGCTGTTAAAATTTTGAATCAAAATCAATATTTATCCATCCCTCATATACACATTTCATGGTGAAGAAAGAGCACGGTGTCGTTGCTGTGTGGGATGACTAAAGCAAATAGCAAGTTTGCAAACCAGATAGCATTGCCATGGAGCGCTAGGCAACACCAGCCTTTCCCTGAACAAAGCGACCAGAGAAAGGTGCAAATGCTATCCTCCTCAAAACTTGCCACCTTCTCCGGAATAGTGGCTGTCAAGCATTTAAACATCCTTCCCACCAGGGAAGATCACCCTGCCTTCATCACCAAATGAAAAATGGCAGCTATTCTCTCTTTCTGTTTCCTGACCCTGAGGCATGTGAGTGTGTGCCCTAAAACTGGTTTCATCTGAATTTTGAAGGGGGTGGGGAGTTATGGTTTGGGTTTAACTATCCCCCCTAAAGGTTAATGCATTCAAAGCTGACAGGTTGGGTTCCTCCCCGCAGGGGCGGGACCTTAGAAAAAGAGGAGACTCTGCTGGGCAATATCGCGAGACAGGCAATATCGCGAGAGGGGTGGAGTTTCCACCTGTAGCCCCACCCACAAGACGGAAACTTTAAAAGGAATGCCATTTCCTTTCCTGCGCTGGAGGAGCTTGGAGGTCTTCAGGAGCTGTCCAGCTCCTATCCTCGAGAGGACGTATTAAAATTCTTTTTGGCGCACCAGTCTCTCGCACCTTTTTTATTGCGCCAAAAAACTTAACAAAAGCATGTCCCCAATGCAGCAATATTCAGAAGTGAATAAATCTACTGACAGATTAATAATTTGAATGGATTCACTAGATGGTAACTTAGCCAAGCAGAGTATGGCTAAAGGAGATAGCATGGGGGTGTATCTTGAGGACTCTATTCCCAGTTGTGTCCTGACTCTCTATTTCCTGCCACAATTGAGTTGAGTTCAGCTTTCCTCTGTGATGACTGAGCCATAATGTCTGTGTTAGAGTCAGCCAACCGTGAACTATACCTCTGAAACCCTGAGCCGAATAAACTTTTCCTCCTCCGTGTCGTGTTGGATATTGTGGTCATAGCAATGGAAAGGAGGACTAAAACAGAGATGTACAAAGACAAGGGGGTTAGAGGTGTCCGACGGCCATGCAAGTATGTCCTGTGGTTATGAGAGTCCGTGACAAGGGGCAGTGGTGCCAGCCCTGCATCTTTTGCTGCTGGTTCCCAGGGAAGGCTTTTGAGCAGTGAGCTTGGTTACTTACCTTTCTTAATTCCTGCTTTTTCCTTCAGTTGATCTCTGTTCTTCCCTTTCATGTGATAGCATTTGGAATGTTTTAAACTCAAAAAGAACCTGACTGCATATTTTTTAATTTCCCCAAAGTAACCCAAAGCTATTATTTGCCCAAAATGCCAAGAAGAGATAGAAAAGGGAGATTTCACCAAACATCTTTGAAAGCAATGCTTAGAATGATTCTGCCCTTCAGAAGCAGACTAGTCAATAAACTGGTTATTGTGTATTTTAAAAGCCCAGGATCAGAAGGACTCTTTGAAATAGCTGTCCTCAAACTTTTCCTGTTGGTAACACATGTTTATTTTTAAAAATTCATGGCATTTATAAAGGAGTACTGCAAAAATAAAAAAGATTAAACAATATTTAGCCAACAACAGTTAAACATAGTATCAACTGTGCCAGCATTGTTTCAAATCATCCTCAGACCTTCACACTTCCTTTGGTCCCTCTCTGAGAGATTTAGCCCTCTATACTCCCCATGGGCTTTTCTCTGCTCAAGTGGCAACATTCATGTTTGTTCCAGGAAATAAAAAGTGGATATTTGGTACTCATTCCTTGTTACAATTCGACTCTCCTTGAAAGCAGGTCTTCCTTCTCTCTATATACAAACAACCACTTCAGCTCAATATTCAGCCCAAACACATTGTCTTAACAGTATGTTAACTCAGTTATAGAAAAAACACAGTTAGCTAATTGATGATATTTTACCAGCCACCTGTGAAGGATTCATGTATAAATGCTGAAGGAAAACTAGGCTTTGAAATCAGTTGAAATTTTATTCTCTCATCTACAATATCATGAAGTAGGAAGAGAATGGAATTTAGGAGCCCAAAACTTGTGTTTTCTTTGGCATTTTGTTCCTTTTGAGAAGTCAGTGTCAAAAATAGAGGTCGAAGCTGGGCATGGTGGCGCATGCTTGTAATCTCAGCATTCGGGAGGCTGAGACCAGAGAATTGCGGTTCGCGGACAGCCTCAGCTACTTGGTGAGGCCCTCCGCAATTTAGTGAGACCCTGTTTCAAAATACAGAATAAAAGACCCGGAAGGACCCTGTGGGCCGGGCCCCTGGCCCCGACCCTGGGCAGGCGCAGGCGAGGTGCCCCTAGGCGACCCCTCTCTCCACCCTGAAGGACCCTGTGGGCCGGGCCTCTGGCCCCGACCCTGGGCGGAAGGGCAGGCTCAGGTGGGGTGCCCCTAGGCGACTCCCCTCTCCACCCGGAAGGACCCTGTGGGCCGGGCCCCTGGCCCCAACCCTGGGCGGGTGGGCAGGCGAGGGTGGGGCGCCCCTAGGCAAACCCCCTCTCCACCCGGTAGGACCTTGTGGTCCGGGCCCCTGGCCCCGACCCTGGGCGGGTGGGCAGGCGCTGGCAGGGCACCCCTAGGGGACCCCCCCTCTCCACCAGGAAGGACCCTGTGGTCCGGGCCCCTGGCCCCGACCCTGGGCGGGTGGGCAGGCACTGGCGGGGCGCCCCTAGGTGACCCCCTCTCCACCTGGAAGGACCCTGTAAAAAAGGAAAAGAAAAAGAAAAAAAGGAAAATATTGGAGAGGGGTCAAGGAGGTGGTGGATGCCAGGATACTGGAGATGCAGACAAAACTTATCCAAATGAACTGGAATTATTGGAAAAATTTCCCGCTAAGGAAGACTGCTTCTTCTCTACATTGTTAAGAATCTTGGACATCACCTGTAAGGAGAGAGACTTTAGTGGAGACCAAGGAGAAAGGTGGTGCTGAAAGCAGTCTCCGCGTTGGCAGAGGAGACTTGTATTCAGGAGCAGAAATCGGAGCCTACCAACCTTATGTATTTATTTTTTTTGGAGAAGTTACACCAAAGGTTGAATGCTACCGTCACGCATGCTTAGGAAGACTGGACATCATTCAGAGTGGAAAAAGAGCTTGGGAAAGATTTGAAATGGTGGAGGCAGTGGCAATGGCAGTGGCCAGTACTCAGGGGAGGCAGAGATCTGATGCATTACACCTGGAACCTTTGAAGTAATGACCCCAAAGGCAGAATGCTACCACCACCATGCACCCTCGAGAACATGGGACAAATAGTTGGTCGAAGAGGGTGCTTGGATTAGAGCCTGCCGAGGGGTGAGGCTGGCAACGGACACAGCAAAGCCAGGATCGGAGCCTGCCGTGAGGCAAGGCCGGTGCTGGGGCCTCTGAGACCGGGATCAGAGCCTGCCGAGGGATTAGGCTGGTGCCAGGGCCAATGGCCAGCATCGGAGCCTGCCGTGAGGCAAGGCCGTTATTGAGGTCTCTGAGGCCGGGATCAGAGCCTGACGAGGGGTTAGGCTAGTGCTAGGGCCATCAAGGCCGGGATTGAAGCCTGCCGCGAGGCAAGGCCGGTGCTGGGGCCTCCAAGGCTGGTACCAGAGCCTGCCAAGGGGTTAGGCCGGTGCCAGGGCCAACGGCCGGCATTGGAGCCTTCCGTGAGGCAAGGCCACTATTGAGGCCTCTGAAGCCGGGATCGGAGCCTGCCAAGGGGTTAGACCGGTGCTGGGGCCAGCGAGGCCAGGATCGAAGCCTGCCATGAGGCAAGGCCGATGCTGGGGACTCCGAGGCCGGGATCAGAGCCTGCTGAAGGGTTAGGCTGGTGCTGGGGCCACTGGCCAGCATCGGAGCCTTCCGTGAGGCAAGGCCACTATTGAGGCCTCTGAGGCTGGGATCGGAGCCTGCCGAGGGGTTAGGCCGGTGCCGGGGCCAGCGAGGCCAGGATCGGAGCCTGCCATGAGGCAAGGTTGGTGCTGGGGCCTCTGAGGCCAGGATCGGAGCCTGCCGAGGGGTTAGGCCAGTGCTGGGGCCAGCGAGGCCGGGATCGGAGCCTGCAGCAAGGCAAGGCCGGTGCTGGGGCCTCCAAAGCCATGATCAGAGCCTGCTGAGGGGTTAGGCCGGTGCCAGGGCCACTGGCCGGCATCGGAGCCTTCTGTGAGGCAAGGCCACTATTGAGGCCTCTGAGGCCGGGATTGGAGCCTGCCGAGGGGTTAGGCCGGTGCTGGGGCCAGCGAGGCCATCATTGGAGCCTGCCTTGAGGCAAGGCCGCTATTGAGGCCTCCGAGGCTGGGATCGGAGCCTGCCGAGGGGTTAGGCCGGTGCTGGGGCCAGCGAGGCCGGGATCGGAGCCTGCTGCGAGGCAGGGCCGGTGCCGTGGTCTCGGAGGCCGGGATTGGATCCTGCCGAGGGTTTAGGCCAGTGCCGGAGCCAGGGGTCGGCATCGGAGCCTTCCATGAAGCAAGGCCACTACTGAGGCCTCCGAGGCCTGGATCTGAGCCTGCTGAGGGGTTAGGCCAATGCTGGGGCCATCGGCTAACATCGGAGCCTGCCATGAAGAAGGCTGGTGCTGGGGCCTCCGAGGCCGGGATCGGAGCCAACTGAGGGGTTAGGCCAGTGTCGGGGCCAGCAAGATCAGAATCGGGGCCTCCCACGAGGCAAGGCCGCTGCTTGAGCCAGCAAGGTCTGGATCAGTCCACCGGGTAGCCAGGCCACAACTGGGGCCATCAAGAGTGGGATCAATATTTGCAATGCGGCATGCACAGAGAAATATCGCAGAAAATTAAAACCAGATGCTTCCCCTAATCAGCAATAACTAGGAGGAAAGGGGCAACAGGAAGTGGTTGAGAAAGGGCCCTATAGTGAAACAATTAAGGTGGCCAATCAGAGGGTATGGGATAGGGGAGGATGAAGCCTCTTTAAAAAGGAGGAGGTACATAAACATATGTATCAAAGTTAATCACCAAACAAGCATGGGATCTAGGGAGGGGGAGGGAATGGGATGGGGACTGGATGAGGGCTAATTGGATGATGTGTGTTTGTATATCCTCTCAAGTCTTATATTCCAATGTGATGTATGATTACAATGCACCAATAAAAATAAATTTTAAAAAATACAGAATAAAAAATAGGACAGGAGGTGTAGCTCAGAGGTCAAATGCCCCCTGGGTTTCATCTCCAGACCCGCCAAAAAAAAAAAAAAAAAAAAGACACCAAGATTGGGGATGAACAAGTTGATATCCAAAGTTTTCCTATTACAATCATTACCACTTTGAATTACGTCAAAAAAAAAATACAGAAGGAAAGAAAGAAGAAAGGAGAAAAGAAATTTTACATGGTCTATATATTTGTAAAGGTAACATAAGCCATGCCGCAATAAAAGCCAATCCCAGACTTCCGGGAAGATGGCGACGGAGGAAAGCAGCACTTAAAAGTCCCACTAACAATCGAACTCTATTACCACAAAACCAGCGCCTTTCAGAGCCAGAAAACACCACCAGCAAAGAAATAAAAACTGTAAATACAAGGGACAGAGAAAAAGGGCTGGAAAAACAAGACACCAGAAAGAAACTAGCCCGAAGTGCAGCGCCCAATGCAGCACAGAACAGCCGGAGCTGCGGCGCAAAGCGGCCGGAATGGCCAGAATGGCCAGAACCACGGCGCGGAGCAGCCGGAGCAGTCAGAGCGGTGGCGCAAAGCGGCCGGAGCCGCAGCTAGGAGAGGTGTGGCCTACATCTTCCCTAGCAGCACCAGGCTCCAGAGAGGAGGGAAACTCAGAACAAAGCTCAAATCCAGAGAGGAGGTACGCCGGCTTCGCGGCCTATGATGCAGCAGCGCCTTACTGCTGGCAGCAGCGGCGAGTTCACCAGATGGCCCTAGACCACTGCACTCAACCAGCCACCAGGCTCCAGAGAGGAAGGGTGGACAGTGAGCCGAGGTGAGCCGCTGCTGAACAGCCAGGTGGCAGACAGCAGTTTCTTCGGCTCAAGGAGCGTCTAAAGCTTCCAAGGGCCGGGATCAGCACACCCCGCAGGGACTCAGCAGAGCTCAAAACCAGAGAAGAATTATGCCAACCTCATGGCCGAGGATGCGACAGCAGCGCCTTACTGCCAACAGCAGTGGCGAGTTCACCGGATGGCTGAAGACCAACGCACTCAACCAGCCACCAGGCTCCAGAGAGGAGGGGTGGACAACGAGCCAAGGTGAGCAGGTGCTGAACAGCCGGGCAGCAGTCAGCAGTTTTGTCGGTGCAGGGAACATCTAAAGCTCCCAAGGGCCGGGCACAGCACCCCTGGCAGGGACTCAGAGCAGAGCTCAAAACCAATAAAGAAATATGCCACATCACGGCCAAGGGCGTGGCAGTGGTGCCATATTGCCAGTGGCGGCAACAGCGAATCTACTACAGCTCCATCAGCGCACTCAACAACCATGAGTCAAATTGCGGCCCCTAGGGGAGAAATCCCAGTACTACACTCCCAGGGACTTGCGCAGATAGTCTCTTTGGGTCGAAGATTTTAGCAGTGCAACCCAGTGGGGGAGTGGTGGTGGCAGAGATATCATACAATAGTCACAACTCCCCGCTGGAGAAGGCCCAACTTGGCACCCCCCACGGTCTAAGCAGCCTCGATTGACTCCCGGGGTCTGAGACTTTGTGATACAACCCAGTAAAGGAGTAGTGGTATCTTAAGTGAACTCGTAGTGACCCAGGGAAGAACTCAGAGAAGGCACAAACTTCCAAAATCATGGGAAGGGAAATAACAATGGAGCAGTGAATGCCCACAACCCCACAACATCAGAATCTGATAACACAGAAATCCAAAGATCTCTAGAAGATCAAATCAGGAAAATAACTGTAGAAATAACAGAGGACTTTTGAAAAGAATTCAGAGAGAGTCAAAAAGAGATAAAGGATGCAATCATTGAAATAAAGGCCTCAATTCAAAGTATAAACAACAGGTTAGACCACATGGAGAATAGAATCTCGCTTCTTGAAGATGATCATTCCAAAAATGAATGCATAGTTTCTAATTTAGGAAAAAAAACCCAACAGCAGGAATCTGACATTGAAGAAATATGGGCCCATTTTAAGAGAGCTAACCTATGAATAATTGGAATAGAGGAGGGAAAAGAAGGTGAAACCAAAGGGATCAACAATCTCTTCAAGGAAGTAATAGCAGAAAATTTTCTAAACATAGAGCAAGAGGTCGATACACAGGTCCAGGAAACTTATAGAACTCCCTTTAGACAGGATCAGAGAAGAGGATCCCCACACCACATAACTGTCAAAATGACCAATGTGGAAGCCAAGCAGAGAATCTTAAAGGCAACAAAAACAAAGGGCCAAGTGACATTCAGAGGCAAACCAATT
This sequence comes from Muscardinus avellanarius, assembly GCF_963383645.1. Taxonomy (NCBI): domain Eukaryota; kingdom Metazoa; phylum Chordata; class Mammalia; order Rodentia; family Gliridae; genus Muscardinus; species Muscardinus avellanarius. Next base: position 143,128,874 of record NC_137788.1, on the reverse strand, counting down.
AGAATCACTCCAGACTTCCCAAATCAAGTCATGAGTTCCAGAAGGGCTTGGAGTAACATATTCCAAACTCTGAAAGAAAACAACTTCCAGCCAAAAATTTCCTACCCAGAAAAACTATCCAACAAATTAGATGGGGAAATAAGAAGCTTCCATGACAAACAGCAACTGAAGGAATTTATGTCTTCAAAACCAGCGCTAGAGAAAATACTCAAGGAGATTAACTGCAAAGAGGAAATGGGTAATTCACGCCAGAACCAAAGAAACAAGAATTCCCATCCAGCAGACAACTAAGCAAAGAAGAATAAACAGTATCTCAAACAGAAATAAGATCTTAACATGTTGGGAATTAAAAATTATCTCTCTATAATCACACTGAATGTAAATGGCCTCAACTCCCCAATAAAAAGACATAAAGTGGCAAAATGGATTAAAAGCCAGAATCCATCCATCTGCTGCTTACAAGAAACACACCTCACAAGTAAAGATAGGAACAAACTCAAGGTAAAGGGCTGGAGCAAGGTAATCCATGCTAATGGTACTCGAAGACAAGCAGGAGTAGCAACTATGATATCAGACAAGTTACACTTCAAACCCAAACTTATTAGAAGAGACAAAGAAGGTCACATTTTACTGGTAAAAGGAATAGTCCAGCAAGAGGAAATAACAATAATCAACATCTATGCCCCAAACATAGGGGCAGCTACTTTCATAAATCAAACTCTCTGTGACATGAAGCCACACATAAATCCCAACACAATAATACTGGGAGACTTCAACACACCTCTCACAATACTAGACCGATCTTCCAGACAAAGGGTCAGTAAAGATGTCTCAGAACTAAAGAACACCATTAACCAAATGGACCTTTTGGACACATATAGAATATTTCACCCAACTACAGCAGAGTTTACATTTTTCTCAGCTGCTCATGGAACCTTCTCCAAAATAGATCACATCCTGGGACACAAAATGAGCACTAGCAAATTTAAAAAATGTTACATACTTCCCTGTGTCATTTCAGACCATAATGGAATGAAACTAGAAATCAACTATAAGAAGACCCAGAGAAACAACATAAACATGTGGAGACTGAACACCACACTTCTGAATGAAGAATGGGTCATAGAAGATGTAAGAGGTGAAATCAAGAAATTTCTAGAAACAAATGAAAATAAAGAAACAACATATCAAAACCTCTGGGACACTTTGAAGGCAGTATTAAGAGGAAAATTTATAGCACTGAGTGCTCACATAAGAAAAACAGAAAATCTTCAAATAAATAGCCTTACGACACACCTCAAAGCCCTTGAAAAACAGGAACAATTGAACCCCAAAGCCAGCAGAAGACGGGAAATTATTAAAATTAGAGCAGAAATTAACGAAATAGAGAATAAAAAAACAATACAGAAAATCAACAAAACCAAAAGCTGGTTTCTTGAAAAAATTAACAAGATTGATAAACCACTAGCCAACCTAACTAAAAAAAAGAGAGAATCAACCCAAATTATGAAGATAAGGGATGAAAAAGGAGACATTACTACTGACAGCATAGAAATCCAGAGGATTATCAGAAACTTCTTTGAAAAACTATACTCCAACAAAATGGAAAATCTGGAGAAAATCAACAACTTCCTAGATAAATACAACCTTCCTAAACCGAGTCAAGAAGATATAGAACACTCAAACCAACCAATAACAATCAAAGAGATTGAAACAGCAATAAAGAGCTTACCATCAAAGAAAAGCTCAGGACCAGATGGTTTCCCAAGTGAATTCTATAAAACCTTTATAGAAGAGCTAACCCCAATACTACTCAAACTATTTTGGGAAATAGAAAAAACCAGGACTCTCCCAAATACATTCTATGAAGCCAACATCACACCAGTACCCAAACCGAATAAAGACAGTTCAAGGAAGGAAAACTACGGGCCTATATCTCTGATGAACTTGGATGCAAAACTATTAAACAAAATACTAGCAGCACGCATTCAAAACCACATCAAGAAAATCATTCACCATGACCAGGTAGGGTTCATCCCAGGGATGCAAGGCTGGTTCAATATATGAAAATCAATCCATGTAATTCATCATATAAACAGAATCAAAGACAAAAACCACATGATCATCTCAATAGATGCTGAAAAAGCATTTGATAAAATTCAACATCCATTTATGATAAAAACACTGCAGAGAATTGGAATAGAAGGAACATATCTCAACATTATTAAGGCAATCTACAATAAGCCCACTGCCAACATCATATTAAATGGGGAAAAACTTCAAGAATTCCCCCTAAAAACTGGAACGAGACAAGGATGTCCACTATCACCACTTCTCCTCAATATAGTACTAGAGACTCTAGCCAGAGCAATAAGGCAAGAAAAGGAAATCAAAGGAGTACAAATAGGAAAAGAAGAATTTAAGCTTTCACTATTTGCAGATGACATGATACTATATTTAGAAAACCCAACAAACTCAACCAAAAGGCTTATAGAACTGATCAACAAATTCAGCAAAGTATCTGGATACAAAATCAATCTTAAAAAATCAGAAGCTTTCCTGTACACCAACCATAAATCCACTGAAAAAGAAATTCAGAAAACACTTCCACTCAGGATCTCCCACAAGAAAATAAAATACCTAGGAATAAACTTGACCAAGGAGGTAAAAGATCTCTACAAAGAAAATTATAAAACACCGAAAAAAGAAATCAAAGAAGATCTTAGAAGATGGAAAGACCTTCCATGTTCATGGATTGGCAGAATAAATATCATTAAAATGGCCATCCTCCCAAAAGTGATCTACAGATTTAATGCAATGCCCATTAAACTACCAAGATCATTCCTCACAGACATAGAAAAATCAGTCCTTAAATTTATCTGGAATAACAAATAGCCCAGAATAGCCAAGGTAGTTCTCAGCAACAAAAACCACGCAGGAGGAATCACAATACCTGACTTTAAACTATACTACAAAGCCATTGTAATAAAAACAGCATGGTACTGGCAAAAGAACAGATATATAGACCAATGGAGCAGAATAGAAGACCCAGAAACAAGTCCACACACTTTCAGCCAATTGATTTTTGACAAAGGGGCCACAAACATACACTGGAAAAAAAGATAGCCTCTTCAACAAATGGTGTTGGCAAAACTGGTTAACCATATGCAGAAAATTGGATATTAATCTCACTTTTTCACCCTGTACAAAAGTCAACTCATGATGGATCAAAGACTTGGAAATTAAACCAGAGACCTTGAAGCTCCTTGAAGAGGGCATAGGTCCAACACTACAACACATAGGCACAGACAAACATTTCCTCAACAAGACCCCAAAGGCACAACAAATTAAAAGGAGAATCAATACATGGGATTGCATGAAACTGAAGAGCTTCTGTTCAGCAAAGGAAACTATCAAGAACCTCAATCGAGAGCCAACAGAATGGGAGAAGTTTTTGCCTCCTACACCACCGATAGAAGACTAATATCTAGAATATACAGAGAACTCAAGAAACTCAACACTAAGAAAACAAAGCATCCAATAACAAAATGGGCAAATGAACTAAATAGACACTTCACAAAAGAAGAAATTCAAATGGCCAATAAATGCATGAAAAAATGCTCAACATCACTGGCAATCAGAGAGATGCAAATCAAAACTACCCTGAGATTTCACCTAACTCCAACTAGAATGGCAATCATTCAAAACACAAACAACAACAGATGCTGGTGAGGATGTGGAGAAGTGGGAACTCTAAGACATTGTTGGTGGGATTGCAAATTAGTGCAACCACTTTGGAAAACAGTATGGAGAATCCTCAGAAGAATGGGAACAAACCTACCATTTGATCCAGCAGTACCACTATTGGGTATCTACCTAAAAGAAAAGAAACCAAACTACTAAACTAATGCATGTGTATCTATGTTCATAGCTGCACAATTCACCATAGCCAAACTATGGAACCAGCCAAGATGTCCATCAACAGATGAATGGATTACGAAACTGTGAGATATGTACACAATGGAATTTTACTCAGCCATCAAAAAAAAAAAACCTCAGTTACATCATTTTCAGGGAAATGGATGGAACTGGAGGACATTATGCTAAGTGAGATTAGTCAGTCACAAAAAATAAGAAATCAGATGCTTTCCCTAATATGTGAGAGTTAGGGAAAAATGGGTCATAGGAGGAACTCTTGAAAGAGGAAATCCTATAGAGGAGCAAACAAGACAACCTAAAGAAGGAGAAAGGAGGGGGGGGGAGAGGAAAATCTCTAAAACACACAATGTACTTAAACATATCGAAGTTAGTCACTAAGCCAAGCAAAGGAGGGAGGGACGGGGAGGGAATGGGGTGGGAATTGGGTAGGGGTTAAATCAGCGATGAGTACATGTTTGTACACACAAGTTTTTTACCCCAATAAGTTGTATGAATATAATGCACCAATTTAAAAAAAGAAGAAAAAAAAGCCAATCCCCAAATCTTAAGTCCAGCAAGACAAAGTCTATTTTGACGCCATTCTATATGGCTCTCAGGGGTTGAAGGGTAGCGTTCTCCTCCATTGGTTCCAACTACACAGCCAATTCCACCACTTACAATAAACTCTAACCCACCACAAATTGGTAAGGACTTTGGAAAAAAGCCCCACAAAGCCTAAAACCAATTTAAACTTAACCAAAACACAACTTACATGGTTTGTCACTCAGTGACCCTGGCTGAAAGTCATCCCTGCCTCCTAAGGAGGCTCCATCTCCTCAGGCACACTAACAGAGGGAGTGTGAGAGGGTCTCACACCAGCAACTAAACGCTTCGGCTCTGAAGAGATCACCTTTCACTCATTCATTTTCCTTTGTTAATGTGATGACGCTGCCCTATCCCAAGATGAGCAGAAAGATCTGTTTTCTGTGTTTCCAGAAGAAGAGAACTGAATGTTGGTGGGTACTAGTTTCATCTACCACATTACAGTAAAATTAATAATAATAACAATAATGGTAATTGAAACAAAGACTGGCTTGCATCTTCATTAAAATCAGGTTACATTATTTGAACCTAAATTATTTTTTTGTGTGTGGTGCTGGGGGTGGAACCCAGGGATTTTCTACCTCAGGCTCTACTCCCAGACCTATTTATACTTTATTTGGAAACCGGGTCTCACTAAGTTGCTGAGAGCCTCACTAAGTAGCTGAGGCTTGCTTCGAATCTGCGTGATCCTCCTGTCTCAGCCTCCCAAGTGCGGGGATTACAAGTGTGTTCCACCACGCCCGGCCTTGAACCTAAATTCTTTCTGAAAACAACTCAGAGTACAACTATTTACATTTTCTTGTAGAAAGCATCAAATAATGGACCAACAGTAATAATTACCAAGTCAAAACTGAAGGGAAAACAATAATCTAGAAATGGAGGTGTTTCCAAAAGTTACGTTTCTTATTAGGAAATTTGCCAATTCTGTACATTTTGAATTTTTATTTTTACATCTTTCCAGGAAGAGCAAACAAAAGACAGAACCTGAAGAAGTGTGTAAGACTTCATCAAGTCACGCGTCTGCTCCCAGACTGTCCACCACTACTCTCACTGACCACAGTAAAGTCAAACTCTTGACTTTGCAAAAGGAACACATCACTCCTCATCCATCCCAACCCACCTAACACACTCCCACCATCATCTCTGTTTATAGGAAGCTCTGTGGTCACCCTTTGTGCCTAAAAGGCCACAACGGTCATTTTTAACTCCATGACAATGTTGGTGTTTTTCGTATTCACAGGAGGGTCTGGAGACCCTGCCCCACTCACACCCTGCACGAAACCTCTCCTTCCTCTCACAGTCGATGTTTCCTTGCCTTCTCCCTCGAGAAAATCATTCTTGCAGAGGAAACTTAGCAAGGCATTTAGATTAAAAACTGCATACAATAATTAACATACAATCTCTTGCATATATTTTATTTATTTATTTATTTATTTATTTTATTGCTGGTACTGGGGTTCCTGGAAACCCTTCTACCTCTGGGCTACACCCCCAGACCCCATTTTTATACTTTTTTATTTGGAAACAGGGTCTCTTAGGCCAACGCAGCTGACTTCGAACCTGCATGATCCTCCTGTCTCGTCTCCGCCTCCCAAGTGCGGGGATTACAAGCATGCACCACCATGCCCAGCTAATTGCATATATTTAAAGTGTGCCATTAGGCAAGTTTCCACATATGAGGAATTCTGTGAGACTATCAAAAATGACCATACCTACCTCCTCCCCAAATGCTATTATTTCTCTGACCTCCCTTCCATCCCCAAAAACATTCATTGATTTACTTTCTTATTCTACATTACTTAGCATTTTCTAAAATCCTGTATCACCGGGACCATACAATAGCATTCACTTTAGTATGACTTCTTAAACTTAATACGATGATTTCAAGATACTCCCATGTTGTAGTGAATGCCAGCAGTTCATTCCATTTTGCTACTGAGTAAAACTCCATTGTCTGCATATGTATGTGTTTACTCCAGCGTATTAGCCAGGGTTCTCTAGAGTAACAGGACCAATGAATACATCCATGTATGACTACCAATGGGGATGTGTTAAATTGATCTACATGATCAGAAGCTGGGTCATTTCAATGGCCATCAGCATTCGGGAGAACCACAGGAACCAGCAGCTATTCAGCCCAAGGAGCTAGCACCCTGAAACATGAGGGACCAATGATGCAGACCCAGTCTGAGGCTGACACGTGGAAGTTCCCTAGAGAGCTGCTGCTGCTGCTGCTGCTGAGAATCCACATTGCAAGACCGAAGAAGTGGGAGTGAGAGGTGGTGAGCAGTGGTGGTGGTGGCCACGGACTTGCCAGCTTAAAAAGAAGCAGGCTTGCACCTCTGCAACTTAGTGAGACCCTGTTTTAAAATAAAGAATAAAAAATTGCTGGACGTGGTGGCTCACGTTTGTAATCCCAGCATTTGGGAGGCTGAAACAGGAGGATCACCACCATTCACACCCAGCCTCAGCTACTTAGTGAGGCCCTTTGCAACTCAGTGAGACCCTGTTTCAAAATAAAAAATAAAAAAAATAGGGCTGAGGGGTGTAGCTCAGAGGTAGAATGCCCCTGGGTTCCATCCCTGATACCACACACACACACACACACACACAATCTTGTGGATATTTTCACCAGGAACACATTAAAGAAATTATAGTCTTGCTGCATACTAAAAATATTCAGTGATGTGGGAAATATCATATTCACAATCTCAACAAAAAATATAAAATAACTAGTAATAGAATTAAAAAGATATGGATACGCTCTCTATAGTGAAAAATAGACACTTGAATAAGAGGTGAAGAAAATGAAGATTTGAAATTTTTAAAGTAGCATTTTATGTTTTGGGATTGAAAGATTTAATCTATGAAAATGTTACTATCAAAAATAAAGTCAGGTGTGGTGGTGCATGCTTATCGTCCCAGTACTTGGGAGGTAGAAACAGGAGGATTGTGGATTCTTGGCCAGCCTCAGTTACTTTGTGAGGCCCTCTGCAACTTAGTGAGATCCTGTTTCAAAATAAAGAATAAAAAATAGGGCTTAGGGTGCAGCTCAAAGGTAGAATACCCATGGGTTTCATCCCAGTACTGCAAAAACAAACAAACAGTATCATAGAATCTCAACCATAATCTCAGAAAAATTTGAAGAAGTAATCTGTCCAACAAGGTCAGCTGAGAATAGACTTGTCTCATGATTCATGAAAGTGGTTTAAAATCCTATGATAAGTTACTGTGCTGTGATACTCACACAGGAAAAACAAATACAAATGTAACACATTGAAATAGAATGAAATGGAATGAGATGGGCTGGAGGGAGAGGTCAGAAGCAGACTAAAATGTATAAAAATAATCTGGCATATTAAAAGATGACATTTCAAATCAGTAAGTGATTTCAGGATGATTTTTTTTCTTCAATTAATTAAAAATAATTCCAACTAAATTATTCAATTTTTTTCATCCAACAGAGGGTTTGCAGGTGATGTGGGTTCCAGGCATATTTAGATCAGAATTACAGAACCACTTCTCTTCTCTTCTCTTCTCTTCTCTTCTCTTCTCTTCTCTTCTCTTCTCTTCTCGGCTCTGCCCTCTTCAGCAAATTCATTTATCCTTAGACTCCGTTATCTCATTTCCACAAGGTCACCAAACCAAAAACAATTGAGTTTGAGACGTGTTTAGTTTCATCATGACCAGTAAAAGAGAAAGAAAAATCTTTCCTTCAGTTATTAGATGAAGTTCTTTCCTTTAGTCCAATTATGTTGACTTAGGTCATGACCTATCTTGATCTAAGGCATTGACAATGGGAAAGGCATGTGATGATTGGCTATGCTGGATCCCTTACCCAATCACTGCTAAGGAGCATGGTGTTGCCATGATTAATTCAGTCCAATCAGGATTCCCCTCAGAGCAGGTATGGACTCAGCTTCTCTTCAGTCATAAGGATTGCAAGGGCATAGGGTGAGTACATAAATCAAGTCAGGATCACATAGGAAGGAGGAATAAAACAATGGACAGCATACTAGCTACCACTGCAATGAAGAAAGGAATAAATACTTATTACATTATAATGAGATGATTAGACAATTATTTTATATACTTACATATCACCATATGAAAAGTCCTCTCTGCCCTAGCTCTACACTGTCTGTGATTCTGAGTACAACAGCTCAGAGAAGGCAGAGGACTTCAAGGCGGGGGAGGGGGTTCTTCTTTTATCTGGTTGTTTATTTAGATGGGTTCACATTAGTGGAGCCTTAACATCTTTATCCCCTCTTACCATATTATTTTTTGGGGAGTTACTGAAGATTGAACCCAAGGTCATTCTGCATCCAAGGCACACCTCCAGCCTTTTTTATTTTTTTTATTTTGAAGCAGGGTCTTGCTACATTGCTGAGGCTGGCCTAGAACGTGCGATCCTCCTGCCTCAGCCTCACAAGTACTGGGATTACAGGTGTGCACCACCACATCTAGTTCTTTTTGACCCTTTCAGAAATACTAGTGAATGGTTGCTATATATCTTCTATTTACATATGAGAAACACCTAAAAATTTCATGGCATAGATTTTGATACATCTTTGAGACAGGGTATATCTGAAGCACCAACACACACACACACACACACACACACACACACACACACACACAGGAAAAAGCTCGAGCACAACCTGCATGTGTAAGGAACCATTTATTTGATGAAGTTGTAAGAGAACTGACAATGGTTTGTGTTTTGTTTATGATTTTTCAAAGGCTTTAGAAATGTCCAGAAATTAAACCAAAGTTCCAAACTTTTAAGTTTAGTCTCATAATCTGAATTACATTTTAACAAGCCATCCAGAGAATCTTAAGCTGATATTAGATTATTGAAACTGTAGTTTGCAGCAAACTTATATAGTAACTCTTGGAGTCCAGAAAGAAAAGCTAACCTTCTGATCTAGAAATCATCTTTGAATTTAAAATACACTTTTGAAAAAGCAATTTTGTGAGGTTCATAGACATGGACAAAATAGCTTATTTATGCATAAACCATGATAAAGTATTTTTGGCCATTGTGCTAAGGTAGACCAGTCTAACTCAGCTAATGGATCATCAAGAAGTGATAAAGTAGTATCCTGATGACAGTCTAGAGGCGATCAGAGGAAAGGTCCCAACTGACTGATGCAGGCCATGAATGGTGTTAGAGTACCTGTTATCACGCACCGGTGCAATGGCCCGGCCACCCTGAATGAGTAGCTCATCCTGTTTGGGGTTTTGCCTAAGCTAATTACTATGAATATACCACAGTCACTACTTAAGATAAATTAGACTTCCAAATCTTAGCTAAGGGTTTAGAAAAATGCTCCTATGCTGTGTGTTGCTATCTCCAGAGCTAGGCACTACTAGCAGAGGTTAGTTGTAAGTGGCACTAACAACAGCTGGGAAAGTCCTTAGAATGTGCTGTGCAGTGTGCATGGGGGTGTGTGTTCAATGACCTGATGGACACAATGATTGTTGGTATGATTCTTTAATGCATTAGAAATCGTTTATTACATGGTGCAGTAGCCCACGCCTATAGTCCCAGTATGTGGGAAGCTAGGACAGGAAGCTTTCAAGTTCAAGGCCAGCCTCAGCAACTGAGCAAGACCCTGAACAACTTAGACCTTGTTTCAAAAAATTCTTTTTAAAGGGCTGGGGTATGTGGCTTTGGTCCAATTTTCAGTATCAAAAAAAGAGAGAAGGAGAAGGAGACAGAGAAGGAGAAAGAGGAGGAGAGGAGAAGGAGGAGGAGGAAGAGTTGTTTCTCTGCTTGTAATCATGCCTACTTGGTAAGAATTGTTTACAATTAAATGGTTTGGGGTTGTCCACATTAAACCAAATTCATGAGCTATAGATTCTCACCATCTAATGTGCCCCCCCATTTTCTTCCCTTCCTGAAAAACACAAGAGACCATAGGTGCAGGTGTTGACATGCATTTGCCTAGATCCTAAAGGCCATGCCTACAACTGTCTTCATGCTTCCTCGTGTATTTCTACCATGTACCTAGTAACTCTCTAGAGCTGATTGATGGTCACCAGGTGTTGTAGCCTCCAGAACATATCTGAAGCCCTTTCTGGTTGTCACACCTGGCAGCAGGGAGGCAGGGTACAGCTGTCATCTGGTAGCAGAGACCAGAGATGACGCTGAAACTCCTACAATGCCAAGACACACAGTCCCCAAATATCAATAGGTCTGAGGTTTAGAAAGAGCCTGCCCTGAAGTTATCATTAAAAATATCATTTTGTTTTGACTATCATTAACATTTTGTTTGGGATATTTAGATAAATTTCTTGAAAATGCCCTTATAGAAATATTATAAAACGTAAAGTTTATATGGCATTTTTTTTTACTTTACAAATGAGTTTAGGAATTAGGATTTTTAGAATCACTGGAGATCCTCAAGGAGACAGTTGACTACTTCACTGAGAATTTTATTTTATGTAGGGTATCCTTCATTATTTGAGAATTTGAGGCTTCAGGAGTCTCCTGAAATAAATAAAAATTAGTGACCTCTTATCCAGTGGCTTCCACCTAATCTAGGCACAAAAGCAGGCATTTCAAACACCGTGCTACTTAATCCTTACTACAACCTGGTAAGGTAAACACAACAAATCCCATTTTAGGGGCTTAGAGGAGTGAAGCCACTTTCTCAAGTCCACACTGCTAGTAAATGATGACACGAGGGTACAACCCCAAATCTATCGGGCTCACGACCTTTATTCTTTCTTCTATGTGAGGGAATACCGAGCATTTTAACCATAGAAGATACGACTCAGCAGCATGAGAGGAAAAATAAATTGGAAAAACCCAGGAATATCTTTATCTAGTTGAAATAACTTTACACCGAATACGCTAAGCCTCTGCTTCCCTCTTCAGGTTTATTCAAAGTGTCTTAAAAGGGTTGTACAGGTTAATCCTAAAAATCTTCCATCACCAAGAGGGTAAAGAGGGAAATCGGCTTTCCTTGAGATAACTGAAGATGAAATGACAGTTTATAATCCCTAAAATGTTGAGGCTAAAACACAAATGGCCCTCACTGCTTCCAGCCCGAGACCCCTCCGCTTCACTTTCCACCTGCACAGATCCCCCATCACCTATCACTCCGCTGTTGGTAGATTCTGTCAAAATGTCTTAAGAATATCAGGAGATGTTTCTTGTGATTCGAGTCTATCAACTGCGTCTTGTTCCAGTCCGAATTACGGTAGCTAACTTTGTCCTTCACAAGACTTCAATGCAGAGCCTCTATCAGGGAAGGGGTGTGGGGAAAGTGCCACTTCTGGACCGAGATTCCTCTCGGAGGCAACAGCTACCTGAACATGTCAGAATGGGGCCACCAGTATGGAATGGTTGGGGAACACATCTATTAGTGTGTGATGCCGGCTGCTGGAGGTCTGCATGATCTCAGCCATGCCTGACAGTGCCCACAGCACAGTAACAGACAGGCCCACCCAAGTACCAGAACCTTCTGGATGACAGGTTCTGTTTCTATTCCATCAAATAGAACCCAGATACCAGATGTTGTCACTTAGGGGTCGGTTTTGAGCTTTTGCACATTTGGACAAGTGTTACAGTCTCATTTTCTTTTTAGGCACTTTATAGATTACAAATGACATACTCCAAATACCACCTTGTGACTTACACTCACATTTCCTATCTGTCTGACAAAAAGTCACTGGGGTCCACAGCTTAGATCATTGTACTTGTGTCACTTTCCACTCTGTCTGCAAAGGCTTTCTTCCTTTAGGAATTTTTTCTTGTAATTTTAATCTGCAAAACCTAATTATCCTGAGTACTCTTCAAGTAGGCCTATAAAAAAAAACTCAAGGGATTATTTCGGGATTGGAATTCTGAAATGATCCCTAGGCTTGTTTCAGAAGTGGGGCAGCACCCTTTCCCCACATCTTGTGATGTAGCCACACATCAACTTTAAGGAATGAACAGGGTCTAGATTTGGGGCCCTTCTACTAACTATATAGATTTGGAGGGAAGAGGTCTTTACAGGTTCTAGGTCATGATTTCTTCAAAGTCAGATAGTTGCTTCATCTGTTCGATTTGCATAGAATGCCTTCGGAGGAGCTTCTTTTTGCTTCTCAAGTCAATTCTCTTTGGTGAACGTGGAGCAACAGGAGCCATAGATTTTAAGCCACCAGCCAGCGGAGAAGAAGACTTGCTACTAGGTCTAATATCTGGCACAGGCAGGTTCAGATTTACATTTAAAGGTGGAAGAAAGCCAGGCCTGGCATGAGCAATGCGGTCTAGGAGCAGAGTTCCAGAACCTCGTCTTTCTAGAAGATGTGGTGGCCTGCGGCGCACTGAGCTAGGGGACGTGGAGGGTACTGCATCCAGAGACTCTCGGGAGCCATGGAAAAGAGCCAAGTGGGAGCTATTGAGCTTCTTTCTATCTAAGGGCCCTTTGCCTGGCTCCAGGGAAATGGAGCTGGGTGGGTCAGCCCCCGGTTGTAAATCTAAGTCATAGAGGTCATTTTCCATCCGTTTGAGGGATGTTGGCTCTTTGGGAGCAGGAGGCCCTGCAGGACACATGCCACCCTTCTCCTGGTCAACAGAAAGAGCTCCTCTCCTGGCCAGCCATGGGTGAGAAGCCTGACCTTTTTCACAGGCTGCTTTCCAAGGTGCCGGTGTGGAAGAAGCTGGGACTTTGAGAATCTGTTCTGATACTGTGGGAAAGAGGGCTGGATCTTTGCCATCAATGCTGTTGGTTCTAGAGAGAGGTCCCCTTTTAGAGAAGGACACATCACCGATGTTCCTGATGACCTCGTTGTCTGTGCTGGTGCTGTGGGTTTCTTCCTGACGTGCAGCAGCTGCCAGCACAGAAGGTGCGATCAGACCCCAGGGTTCAGACTGGAGCCTCTTCAGTTGGGGCAAACGGGCCCCAGCTTTCCTGGTGGAAAGGTTACTAACTTTCCTGGTGGGCGAGCCAGGCTCATTGAGGACCTTAGAGGTGTTACAACCACTTGGGTGTCCTGTTTGGAGACCAAAGAAGTCATCTTCCTTCTCACTGGGTGGAGAACCCAGGCCTGAAGCCTTCAGTTCAATGTCAGAAGGAGATGCACACAGTGGCGCTGGCTGTCTGTCTTCCACTTTGGGTGAAGGAGGGACATTAAGATATTGTTTGGTGGTTTTGGTGCCTGAAGACGATTTATCTGTCGTTATGATAATCACTTCCTTCCCTTTGGCTTTGCAAGCATCGAGGAGATGTTTCAATGCATCCTTGTCATCTGCGTTTATTGCATAAACCAGAGCTGAAGCCCCAGTGCGGTCCTCAAGGCTGGGATCTGCTCCATTCTCCAGTAACAAGGAGACCACTTCACCCCCAGCTCTTCTGATGCAAGCATGGATGAGGGCAGTCTTGCCAGACTTGTCCTGGATATTGGGGTCTGCCCTATTGTCCAACAGGTACTTCACCATCTTGGATTTACTGATGCTTTGCTGGTCTACGTGTTTGGTGATACAGGCCACCATGAGAGCTGTTTCACCTTTGTCATTGCTTTCATTGATATAGGCTCCCCCTTCCAGGAGGAGTCTGGTGAGTCGGAGCCTCCCCAGCCACACAGCTTTTAAAAGGGAGTTCCCATCCGTCCTCAATTCAGTGTCGTCATCCATCATTTGGCAACCTCTTAGAAGCTCTGCATCACAGGGACCTAGCAAAGGAAGAAGAGGAGAAAACATTAAGTATTCTATTGTTGATCTGTGCGGCATGGTGGTTACAGGGTCACATTCCACCTGATCCCAAGATCTACAGCCTTGGCTAAGTTATCCAACATCTCTGTAATGGGTGGATAGTAGGTACCTGTCTCATAGAGTGGTTGTGAAGATTGCAGACAATGGCGCGTGAAAAGCACTAAACTATACAAAACACAGTTCATATAATGCCTAGCATATGGTAACTAATTTTAAAATGGGAGATAGTGCTGTGTTGACTGCACAATATTTATCACAATTAAGAAATATAAGTTCCTTAAGAAAATATGTGTGCCAGTTGTAGTGTTGCATGTCTGACATCCTAGTACTTGGGAGGCTAAAACAGGAAGATCACAGGATAGACCCCTCAGCAATTTGGTGAGACGCTTTCAAAATAAAAAAAATAATAAGACAGAGAGTAGAAGTGTATTCTGGAGGTAGAACTCCCTTGGATTCAATTCCTAGTGTGAAGGAGGAGGAGCAGGAGGAGGAGGAGAGGAGAGGAGGAGAGGAAGAGGAGGAGAGGAAGAGGAGGAAGAGGAGGAGGAAGAGGAGGAGGAGGAGGAGGAGGAAGAGGAGGAGGAGGAGGAAGAGGAGGAGGAGGAGGAGGAGGAGGAGGAGGAGGAGGAGGAGAAGAAGAAGAAGAAGAAGAAGAAGAAGAAGAAGAAGAAGAAGAAGAAGAAGAAGAAGAAGAAGAAGAAAAGGAGGAGAAGGAGGAGAAGGAGGAGGAGAAGGAGAGGAAGAAAGGAAAGATAGATTTATGTCTGTTTTCTTTATGGCTGTATTCTCAGTGCTTAGTGATGATTCACACATAATGACTAGGTTTCCTCACAAATAATCATCTAATTCTTGTTCTTATTGATGTTCTGAAAAAGAAGGCTAGTAGAAAATACACCAAAATGTTAATCCTTATTCTGGGTATTGGGATTATGGAGGGTTTCACTTTCTTCTTTTTTGCTATATTCTTAAAATAAATACACATTACTATTGTAATGGAAGGAAGGCAGTAATAAGTAGTGAAACAAAATTAATCTTGTCATCACTTTCTGGGCTGCGGTTTCCACTTTTCCAGCAGATGTCAGGATTCTCATTCTCACTCAGAATGGCTCTAAAAATGTCATGCTGTAGCCTTCCTGCTCCAAGAACTGGTGTGGGGCAAAGGATGGAGAAAGGGATTATCTCTTTACTAGCAAATATTAGGAAATACAATTCAAACCAAAGCTTTCTCCACTGAGGTTTGTCAAATCTGCCCTTTCTGTTTTCTTCTCCTCATATTGATTACTGAATCCCTGGACTCAGAACCACCACACCCTGTTGCTTGAGAGGCCTTTCACAAATAAAGCGTGATGGGAAACCATATGTGCCAGCATCTCGGCCAGCACAGCCTCTCTATTTGGCCACCCTGGGTCTCCTGCTTCCAATGAGCACGGCCCGTGTGATTTAACTCTCACCTCCCTGAGCTCCTTCCCCATCTGATCCAGATCATTATTTCTCTTACTGTACTACCCTGAACAATTGGTTCTCAATTCATAGGTTTCTATGAAACTGGAAAGCAAAAGCTTTTCTTGGTTAAGTCAAGAGATGGATATATATCCTTTTGAATACTTTTCTCCATGAATAGAAACTTTCTATGTTTTAAAAAAGACACCAAACCACACTTAAGTATAGAAAGAGGAAGAGGTTTTCTCAGCCGCCCCACCCCTTCTCAAAGCCACTCTCCTTTTTAGAAGTAACAGTTAGCAGGCTAGTCTGTCTCTGCTTCTAGTAATGTTCTCCCTCTTCAAATGTGCTGTTATGATGACTATATCTGAGTCTGATCTTGTTGCAAGTGTGTTTATAAGTTTCTACTGGATTTTTGTAAAAAGTGCCAGCTGAGGACCCTGAATATTATTAAATATATTGATAACAGGTCTCTGTTTCTGTCGCTCCAGATTCTTCTTTGTTTCTCTTTCAGTCTCCTACTGACCTCTCTTTATATCTATACAGTCATCATCATCATCATCTTCCTCATCAATCTTCACCCCTCAGTGTTCAGACACACAGTTACTGTGTTAGGCTCCTTTTGCACTGATAAGCTTCTCAGTCTCCTAGCTCTGGAGATCTAAAGAAGAATTTCCAAGAACTAAGTAAATGAAAGAGAATGACCAATGAGAATGTGCCTCTCTTCATCCCATCAAAAGGGTTCCTTAATCTTCCACCCCACTTACCTCCCTAGAATCATCCCCTGCAATGCCAGTCCTTATTCCTACTATACCTACCTTGAAATCTCTTTCCTCTTTTTTTTTTTTTTTTTTTTTGCAGTACTGGAGATGGAACCCAGAGGCATTCTACCCTCAGCCTTATTTTTTTATTATTCCTTATTTTGAAACAGGCTCTCACTGAGTTGCAAAGGGCCTCACTAAGTAGCTGAGGCTGTCCATGAACCTCACAATCCTCCTGTCTCAGCTTCCCAAATGCTGGGATTACAAGCATGCACCACCACGCCCAGCTACAAATCTCATTATTTTTCAAATGCGACACTTTTTCTCCCTGTCTTGGTATTTACGGTTTATGTTTCTAGCTTTAAGTCCTCTCTGCTTTTATTTTATTTTAATTTTTATTATATATATATATATACATATATATATATATATGTATATATATATATATATATAGTACTGAGTTTTGAACCTAGAGGTATTCTACCTCCAAGCTACACCACCCTAGCCATTTTTGTTTTCATTTTGTTTTAATTTTGAAAAAGGATCTTGCTACATTTCTGAGAGTTTCACTAAGTTACCAAGGCCAGCCTCCAATCTGTGATCCTCCTGTCTCAGATTTCCACGTGGGGATTACAGGCATGCACTGCCATGTCTAGCTGCTGTTCTTTAATTATTCATCATCTTTCAAACTTCAGTTCAAATGTTACTTCCTTTGCAATCAAAAGGAAAATCACTCAAGATCCAAGAGAGTTGAGTAAAATCACAATGACTCATATCCAGACTATATAAAGAGCGCCAACAAATCACTTCCTCCAAAAGAGGATGCACAAATGACCAATAAGCATATAAAAAGGTACTCAGCCTTGTTAGTACTCAAGGAAAAGCCAATTAAAGCTCAACGAGATGCCACTACACCCTCGCCAGAATGGCTAAAATTAGACAGACTGACAAAATCAAGAACGGATGAAGTCGGGAAGCAACAGGGACCTGCTGAGAGTATAAATTGCTACCACTCTGACCCAGTGATTCCGTGCCTAAATTTATACCTGCAATTGACTGTAAAACCTGGCTACAAAATCCTTCCATTCTGGTATGGATGCAAGAACTTGGCCCTGTGACATGATTTGACCAGTAAAATGAGGCAAAAGTCACTTATGTAACTTTTTTTTTTTTTTTTTTTTTTTTTGCGGTTCTGGGGATGGAACCCAGGGGCATTCTCTCTCCAAGCTACACTCCCTGCCCTATTTTTTATTCTTTTTTTTTTTTGAAACAGGGTCTCACTGAGTTGCAAAGGGCCTCACTAAGTAGCTGAGGCTGTCCACGAACTGGGATCCTCCTGCTTCGGCCTCCTGAATGCTGGGATTACAAGTGTGTGCCACCACACCCAGCTACTTGTGTAACTTTTGAGGCAATGCCTCTGTAGACCCTGCAGCTTCCAAGTTTACTCTCTTGGAACACAGTTGCTACGTAAGGAATTATAGGACATCTCACCAGAAAAGGCACAGAAAACATCAGCAGATGACCAGCTGGCTTCCAGAATGTAGGTAAGACCATCCTGGACCATCTAGCCACAGCTGGGCCCCAGATGCCTCCAATGGCCTAAGTGATTCCACAGGGGCCAGAAGAAGAAATATGAATAGAAGGTTATTGTTTCCAGCCACTTGTTTGAGGGTGGTTTGTTCACAGCAATAGATAATTAATAAGTACATGTATTGAAAGACACCGGCAGCATTATTTCTAAAAGATAAAAATCGCAAATAACCCAACATCAAAAAGAAAAAAGAGAGATTATGGTCTGTTCACTCTGGGATACTATAGACTATCTTGCTATTCTCTTTCTTTCTCTCTTACACACATGTTCACACACACACACACACACACACACACACACACACACACATATATATACTCACATACATACATGTACAACATACTGAAAGTAATAACTAGATGCTGCATGCCCTGTGTTTCTTAATGCATTGAAACGGTCTCTACTGGACTATTAATCTTCTTAATCATCTTCCTTTCACAGAACACTGAGCTCTTGCGGTAGGAATGTTATCTTTTCTCTCTTGTCAGCAGAGTGGTAACTGGAAATGAGGAGAGAGGAAAGGAGAAAGAGAGATAGGGAGGGAAGATGGGAAGGAGGATGGATAGATAACTGGGTCATCTTTTATTTGTATGTGTTGCAAACTGCACACCTCGGATCTACCTCAAAATCAAGGGAAGGAGGGAGTGAAAGAAAGAAGAAAAAAGGGAAAGAAATAGGATAGGAGGCTGCTTCTCTCCCTTTTCTTAGAATCAGTGGCCTTGCTCCTAATCAACTCTCCCCCAGCACCTAAGACACAGCATCCAAGTTCTTTCCCATGGCCTGGAATGTCTGGCCACCCACCCACAGACAGAACATTCCGTGAGCTCAGGGAGCTGTTTTATGGGCTGTCTGTCACCATTTTTTTTTCCCACTCTGGGCTTCTCAGCTGAAATTCCTTAAATGATGAAAACGCAAGAGGTCCGTTTGAGGACAGAAGTGGGCCCTTACCTCACCCTTGTAACCCAGATAAAAATGAGCTAATGTTAACTGTGGGCATGCTGCATTCAGCTGACAATTTTCATTTCAAGAACATCTGGTTTAAAATACTGCGGTGCACACGGATGGTGGTAAAATAGCCTTACAAGTTACACCAGGCCCAATTCACACATCATCCCAGATTTGCATAACCACATTTACTCCTCTCCCCAGCCCACCCCACCACCCCACATTGGCCACTTGTCCTCTTTCTTAGCAAGAGACAAATCTATTCCACAGCCTTAGAGTAGGATAACTGATACTGCTGATGGTGGAGACCACACCTGATTTCAGCTCATCAGGACAAACTGCCCCTGTCCTGACTTTCTCCAGTAGCTGCCTGAAAAGACCAGGTCAACTCTATCCAGAAGTATGGAGGAGTTAACCCTTTGTAGAACAGATGTTAGTCAACAGGAAGTAGGAGATGGGGAAAGAGATATATGGTAAACTCTTTTCCCTTTCTTTGCCCAATAGCCTGTTCCAAGATGCAATAGATTATATTACTTCCCCTAGACAGACCAATCCCTGAACCTCTTCTGAAGCTGTGGCTAGCTCAGGTATATATTCCCTTGTATTTGCTCTTCTTCCTTTCTTGCTTGCTTTATTTTTCATTTCTGTTTATTTCTACTGTCCAGGGACTTATAACTTAACAAGGCATTGATATGTATAATTTTGCCTTAGTTTGATTCCAGCTACTTACACGGAACCATGAAAGATCCCTTTCAAGAAGGTTTCTCCTTCTTTTCACAGATGGGGAAACTAAAGCCACACATGACAAAGTGGCTTGCCTGTGGTCATTTGGAGATCAGTGGGTGACTCTAGATTTCTTGCCAGCCCACAGTGACCCCTTTGTTCTGATTTCTATTCTCTCATGGAGTATGCAGCTCTTAGCAGATAGATTTTCTATTTTTTGACCTGCCTGGTGTCCACAGCTGAGTGGAACTCGAAATGAAGGCTAGAAATACCAGTTGTCCCAGGCTGCTCTTAGGAGCCGAAGCATTGGTAACTCTGGAGGTAAGGCTGCGTTTGTGAGCTAGCCCTGCATGCAGAAGGAGAAGAGTGAATAAGCACTGGGAAGCTGAGATGGAAGTTGGAGAGAGATCTCCCCTCTGGCTTCTGAGTTTTGTACATAATATGCCTTTCAATGAATTAGAGTGTTTTTGTTTCTGACAGCTTGAATTCATTTCTGTTACTGATTATCAAGTAACCCCTGACTAAAATATCAGCATCATTTGATCACCTGTCCACCCATTCATCAAACATATATCGACTACTCCATGCAAGGTGTTCAGAGGTATGCAGGAATAACTGCTAAGGTATTTGCAATCTTAGAGATAAGACATATATATTTCATAAAAATTATTATTTACAATATACTTACCATGTTCAAAATCAATATGCTGAATATTTGTTTAATCCTTACAACCATACTATGAGATGGATACTATTTTTTCCCCATTTTATCAAAAATCAAACTGAGTGTCAGGGAGTTGTAAAGTTACCCAAAATTACCCAGGCAGTGTAATGAGGAGCTGGAGTTCAAATCCAGGCAGTCTCCTCTACGTGAAGTAATTGTAATATAATGTAGTAAATCCCAGAATTGAAGACAAATAAATAGACAGCAGAGAGGCCAGGGAGCCATGAGGAAATAGGGATGCTGACTAAGAAAGGATTCATAAGGAGATAAAAATTGAACTGGAAAATTGAGCTTGGGAGGGGAGAAGAATCAATGTTTGCTCAACCAAAAAGGGGAAGGCATTTTGCTTAGGGGTGATTACAAGTTTCAAGACAGGTAGCAAAGCAAAGATGTTTGGAGAACCTCACCCTTAGTGCCAGGCTGTGGAAGGAGAAGGAGGAGTGTGTTGGTGGAACAAACAAATATGAGGAGGTCCAGAGAGATCAAACTCGAGACTCCCTGTAGCCTCCTCCTGCAGGTTGATGTCCATCATGTGGAAGTGGGGGATTAGTAACATGTTATAAGGACGGAAGTGACAAGATCATTGGCCACAGTCTGGAGATGGATTGAGAGACCGGGAGGGCCCCTA
This sequence comes from Muscardinus avellanarius, assembly GCF_963383645.1. NCBI lineage: Eukaryota > Metazoa > Chordata > Mammalia > Rodentia > Gliridae > Muscardinus > Muscardinus avellanarius. The sequence continues at coordinate 143,107,832 of NC_137788.1, read as the reverse complement.
AAAGCCTCTGGGAGATGAAGAAAGTCAGATCCACCACAACAGGGAGGCCAAGGAAGAATCAAGCTGGACAGATGCCTGCAGGGAGAAGGTAATAGGCATCCATTAGATGGAAGGGTCAACCAAAACTGACTTTTTGCTGTTGTCTTAAATACTTTGTGGATCAAAATAGAATAAAACCAATAATCATTTATTTGGTTGATCCATACGAAGTGACTGTTTCTGTAGGTCAGGATGGTTTAAAATTATCAATTTTACATATTTATAGCATTTATCTAAGTATACTTTCAGCGCTATAATTACCCCATAATCCAGTTTCCTGAGGACATGCCAGCCTGTGGTGGGAGAGTTGTAGGAAAGAGATGCAAGAAAACTGATTCTAATTCCTGTCCTGCTACTAGGCACCTGAGTAATTTGGGAAAAGTGTTATTTTGCCCTATAAATAGCATAACCCCAAGGTGGATGTGGTGGAGCACACCTGAAACCCTGGTACTTGGGAAGGTGAAACAGAAGGATTTCAGGTTCAAGGCCAACCTCAATAACTTAGAGGGCCCCTCAAAAACTTAGTGGAAAACCATATTTTTTTTTAAAAGGCTGAGGGGCATAGCTCAGAAGTAGAACACCTCTGGGGTCAATTCCCGGAACCAATTAATTAATTAATTAATTTAAGAAACAAATTCTGCCTGTACTACAGGACTGTTAAAGGGTTCAAATGTTAAGCAATATGTGGACATTGTATGAAACCCTGTAAAAGTCTAAGGTGTGTTACACTGAAGTAAGCTCGTCCAGAATTCCTACCACTGAGCCCTGTCCCATAGTGTGCCTCTAGTGTTCATTACCAATCCAACCCTCTTCCTACTACCTGTTCCCTCTCTGGTCCTCTGTCCACCTGTTGCTGAGGCTGTCCTTGAACCTGCAATTCTTCCATCTCAGCCTCCCAAGTTATTGAGCTCACAGCCGTGGGCTACCACGCCTGGCTCAATAAAATTATTTTAAAAAATAAAAATTAAATAACCCGTGTCAGTGGGGCACAGGGGTACATGCTTATAATTTCAGTACTTGGAGGCTGAGACAGGAGGATAGTAGGTTGGAGTACAACCTCCGCAACTCAGTTAGACCCTGTTTCAAAATAAAAAGTAAAATAAGACTGGGAGTATAACTCAGAAATATAACCCCCTTGGTTCACTTCAATCTCCAGTCTCACACACACACACACACACACACACACACACACACACACACATGCACGCACAATAATCCGAGTAGAGCGTTTAGCACGGGGCCTTGGCACATGGTAACACTTTATAAATAATGTCAGACGTTTGCAGAAGTTTGGATACACCTCCCCAAATCCTAGAGGCTACACTGTTAGGCTGCAGCCTTTCGCGGAAGCTTGGGGGATATCTTTACACTCTGCCTCTTCCTTCTGCATCACGGGGAGCAGAAGCAGATCCCAAACTGGGCTTCCACGTTTGCTTTTGCTATTTGAGAGCCCTTTTTCGCGGAGCTGGGGGCGGTGTTTCGCAGCTGCCTATCGCAGAGTCAGCAGAGGCCAGAGACTGAGAAGCTGGGCGCTCAGCTCTCCCCGCGACTAGGAGAGGCTAAGGGGGGCGGGATCTGTCCAAGGTGCTGAATCCGGGGGCTGCGGCGGGCGAGGCAGCCGGGTGTGTCGGCGTCCATTGTTGGCAGAATCTATGGGCATCTTGGAGAAGGCCGACTGTGGGGACCAGGGAAGCCAGGGTGGTAAGTGCTTCTCCCACCATTTCCCGGAAGTGCTCACATGCAAGCCCCTTACAATTTCGTTCATATTTTCAGGATCAGAACCTCTCACCGCCCACTCCTCACAGATTCCTGCAAAAATATAAGATGCCTCCCTCTTCAGCTCTTGGGGGGGGGGGGGACAAAAACAAAAAACAGACGCTTACCACCCAGCCCCGCTTTGTGACCATTTCCTACAAAAACCCAGGCCCCTACGCACCTTATCCCCACGCGTCAATGCAAAAATAACTTAAATTTTTAAATAGGCTTTCCATTCCCGTCTCCCACAATTTCCTGTGATAAAAACAGGCTCTCCCCTACAAGTCCCCGCCTCTTGCCTGAGGCTAAACAGCTAGACTTACTTCTTGGGAGCTTGAGGTCCCACCTAGGCGACCCTTGGAGACCCCTCTGCAGGCGCTTACCTGATAGGGGCGCTCAGCAAGCCAGGCCACCTGGGCCGAGACCACCGGTGGTGCCATTATCCAAAGCACATTCAGAAGGCGCCCGGCATCTCCGCCCGGGGCCGCAGGCTAGGGTTAGGCAGGACCTGGGGCTACCCCGAGCCTCGCCGTCCTGCAGAGTGACTGTCCCAGAACTTCTTCAAGGCGCAGAAACGGTGCCAGTCCTTGGAAGCGCTTCGTGCTCCTCCAAGTTGCGGTGGGAACAAGGGAGACTTGTTTTTAAAGAGAAAGAAGCCTGAAAGAAACCTGAGAATTGCCCCTCCTACCCCCCCCGGTTCCGAGTGGCTGGTTTGCAGGTCTCAGGCGCAGTCCCAGCCCTCCAGCTCGGTCTTCCCGAGGCTCCGCGGGGAGCACTGTGCGGGGCGGGGGCGGGGGGAGGGCGCGGGGGCGGGGACTGCCCACCTGCGGCTGCCGGAGCCGCGCCCGCCGCCCCGCCCTCACCGGCTCCGAGTGGCCAGCCGGGCTCAGCCTCGCTCAGCCTGCGCCAGCCAGCGCGGGGGCGCAGGGACGGAGCCCGCCCCCGGGGCCCCGAGAAAGGAAGGGGTCGTCCCAAAGGCAGACACTGGAGTCTCAGACCCGAGCAGGGATTCGAACTCTTGCCCTGCCTTCCTCACAAATGCCTGGGGACCCCAGATGGACATCCACGGTGTGGGGACGAGAGGGAGAGAAGAGGGGGCAAGGGTGGTCCTTGAAACTTAGGGGCATTCTGATGGTCAGGGTCGGGGTCCATACATAGGCTTACCTTGGGGTTTCATTCCCAACTCCGTCCTTTCGCCCACCTCCGACCTACCCACAGGTCTGTTTTACAAAATTAATTCATGGCGATTTTACACCATCGAAAGCCCAAGGCGCTATGTTTAAGAAGTGAGGTTTCCTCCGTCCAACCCCAACTGCCCTTTTCCCACTAATCGATTTCCCAGAGATATCCTGAATTTTTTTATCTCTCTATATAGCGATATAAATACATAATTCATATATATACACATATACATTACCTAGATATACATAGCACCCATACACACACACACATATAGATAGATAGATAGATAGATATAGATATATATCGAGATAAATATATATGTATCTTGTATTTGCCTACCAAAAATTGTCCTACATCTAGATCAAGTTTGGTTATTTATATTTTCCTAGAAAAGTGTCCATTTCATTTGCATCTTCAAATGCTGGCATAAAGTTACATATAATAATGTCCTCTTTCCATTTTTTATCTCCTCAGAAATGGTTGTATGCTTTCTTTGCCTTCCTAATATTGCTTATATTTGTTTTCTACCATCCTATGCCTACTTGTTGTAACTAAACTCACTGGAGGATTATTAATTTTGTTGATCTTTTAAAAGTATAAATATTGCGAACTGTAATGTGTCTTTACCACTTACGAGTCTCAGTAGTATCACTTATGGAAAGGTTTTCCACATAGTGGAGGTTATTTGGGGAAAACAACACTGTTTTTATAAAGTTTTCCCCCACAGAGCAGGTTTGCCTAGTCAGATCTGCAAGCCTTATCTTTCATGGCATCTACATTTCCCATTTTGCTTAGGAAAGCTTCCTGCCCAGAATCACAATACTTCTCTACATGTTCTAATAATTTATAGCGGCGTTGTTGTTGTTGTTGTTGTTGTTGTTGTTGTTGTTGTTGTTGTTGTTGATGTTATATAGATTGTCAGTCCATCTGGAAATTTCACTTGTGTGTAACATAAGATAAAGATTTGACAAGAGTAAGAAGCCACCGTCCCCACTAGACTTCTTTAGAATCCACTTTTCTATTCACTGATTCGAAATGTTTTTAAATGTACCACATTAAATTGCCCAAACAAACTCTTTATAGGCAATGTAAGTTCTTTTACACAAAAAGAGTAGAATCATTTATTTTTATCAGGGTGGATTTTTCATTTACATTAATAAGTTGGGTTTTTTTTTTCTTTTTTAGGGGTGGTGAGGTGTTATTTAGCTTTGGGATGAGGTTATGCTAAGAGAATAATTTTGAAACCATTCTGTTTCTTCCCATCCAAAAAATTTAAGTTATTAAATAATTATCTGTTCACTGAAGGTTTACTAGAATACATTCATAAAAGCATCTACACATGATGAATTTTGTAAGAATAGATCTTTGATTTCTTTTTGAAATTTATTAATGACTGTCAGAGCTTTTATTTTCTTACTGTACTTGAGTCAGTTTTGGGTAATTTATGTTTTTCTAGGGAAAAAAAGTCCATTTCATTTGCATTTTCAAATCTACTGTCATGAAATTTAAAAAGTCCTCTCATATTGATCTTTCATCTTCTTTGAATCTGATCTTATATTTTCTTTTTCAAAGTTAATTATGCATTTATATCCGGGCGTGGTGGCGCATGCTTGTAATCCCTATGCTTGGGAGGCAGAGACAGGAGGATCGCGCTGGTTCGAAGCCAGCCCTGCTGGCTTAAGAGACCCTGTTTCCAAAAATAAAAAAGTATATAGGTCTGGAAGTGTAGCCCGGAGGTAGAAGGGCTTCCAGGAACCCCAGTACCACCTAAATAAATAAATAAATAAATAAATAAATAAATAAATAAAAATTTATACCCTCAATATATTTGCTTTGTACTGCAAGAGAGCATAGTGTATTGGCTAATAGCACAGATGCTAGAGCCAAATTGAGTTTTCTTTCCAGCCATGGGATCTCTAATGAGACACTAAACCTCTCTATACCTCAGTTTACCCCTTCACAAAATAGGGTTAATAAAAGCATCCACTTTACAGAACTGGGGTGGAGGCAGCCAAATGAACACATGTGAGGTGCTTAGTTCAGTGTTTTATAGGGAGTAAGCGCTACATATGTGTTAGCTGAATTTGTTTGTCTGATCTAACAGCACTCAAATTAAACTGTTAAAATCTCCCAGGATGCTTGAAATTTTTTTTCAGCAATAAAATTTATTGAGTCTGGACTATGACCTGATCTGCCTTCTTTGATGTAGTAGATAATCTGCTATGAACAAGACTGACATGTTTCCTTATTGGCTGGCTGGCTGGTTGGTTGGTTGGTTATTGTTTTGGTTTGGTTTGGGTTTTTTGCTTTTGCAAAGAAGTCTTCCAAAATTTTTGGTTTGATTGGGTTTGGGTTTTTTGCTTCTGCAAAGGAGCTTCTAGTGTGACCCTGCTTCAAAATAAAATATAAATAAATAAATAAAAACTGCTAGGTGTGTAGCTCGGAGGTAGAATGCCCCTGAGTTCAACTTTGGCACCTCCCTCCCCAAAAAAGAGGGTGTTATAAAGAATATGTGACAGAATTTGAGCATTGGTTGAGAGGATAGGGAGAAGGTTCACAACTTCTAATTCAACACAAGCAGTTGAATTATAAGAGAATCACATCAAATAGAATTCTGACACCAAAAAGAAAAATAGAACATGGTCCTCAGTGCATGGCTCCCCCTGCACTCCAGTCAGTGAATATTTCCCTTTCTTGAGCAGTTTTTATTTTCCGTCAGGTTTCATTTTCCATCAGGTTTTATTTTCCATCAGTTCTCTTCAGGAAGGGAGAGCAAGACAGGCTCAGGATGAACACTGAGATCCATAGGCCAAGGTGCTCGCAAGGATCCTGGAGATTGAGAGGCCAAGTCCTAGAGGGATATGATGCTTTCCTAAGATTGCACAGCAAATCAATACAGCACCAGGCCCCCGGGTCTCCTGAGACCAGAATGTACGATTGGATTTGTTCCAGACTATTGCAAATTTTAAAATAATCTTTACTGGATTTTTATCACAAATACGTTACATATATATTTCAGGAAAATACAGAGAAGACTTACTAAGTCCTTCCGTTTCACAATTTCATTTTTAAAAGTGTCTTTCCGGTATTTTATTACACATCTAAATCAGCCTGCCATCAATGGCCGCAAGTAACAGAAAACCCCATCTTAAACAGAGAGGAGCTTGTTCTCTTTTCTTTTAAAAAGTCTGCTATGAACCCTTAGCCAGAGATCTACTCTTATGGCAAATGTTTAAGTGTACAACACATCTCTAGAGAGGGACTTGTTTTCTTACATGGCAAAAAGTCTGAAGGTGGACACTGGATCTTGATGATGCAAAGGCTCAGAAGCTTAAGGGCAGGCAGCGATGCTCGTGGCCTTGCCTTTGAGCTCACTAAAAGCCTGCTGAAAGCTCCAAGCTTAGTGTTCATATTACAAACCGGAAGAATGGAAGAGTGGGGTTATACCTGAAAAATGTCCTCAGCAGTTCATTTCCCAACAGCAGTTCAAGGAGAAGCAGTTCAAGCTTCTCCTTGAGTTTTTTTTTTTTTTAAGTGGGTCCTATACAAGTGATGGTAGAAATGTGGAAAGCAAGATTGTCACGATAGTATGAGTGCGAGAAACAGTTTCCTTCCTTGGTCTGGCCTAATGGCACCCCAAAGAAAACAGAGTTCTGTTGGCAAGAAAATAAATGAAAAGTGGGCAAGGGGATTATCACATGCTTGTTATTAAAATTTTGCAAAATGAAATATGTATTATTTATAATAAATAAAAATATAATTTACCCAAGTAAAATTAAATAATAGAGCACATGATACTCATCCTCATTTCTTATTTATAATGTTGGCTATTTGGGGTCTCTTTTCTCTTAATTAGACTTGATTGGGGCTTGTCTATTTGGTTGCTTTTCTTTCAAAAATAGAACTTTTACATTTGTTGTAGTATTTTTTTTTTTTTTTTTGGTGGTACTGGGGTTCCTGGAAACTCTTCTACCTCTGGGCTACACTCCCAGAGTATTTAATATTTAATATTTTTATTTGGAAACAGGGTCTCTTAAGCCAGCGAGGATGGCTTTGAACCTGCGCTGTCCTCCTGTCTCCACCTCCCAAGTGCGAGGATTACAAGCGTGCGCCACCACGCCCGGCCTTGTTATAGTATTTCATATATTTAATTCACTTTAACTCATATCTCTACCTATTCCATATTCCTGTTCTCTTTAAATTTGTTTTGTTATGTTTCCCATGTTTTTTAGCTGAATCCATAATTCAGTTTTATGCTTATAATCCCAGTGCTTGGAGGCTAAGACAGGAGAATCGCAGGTTCACAGCCAGCCTCAGCTACTTAGTGAGGCCCTCCGCAACTTAGTGAGCCCCTGTTTCAAAATAAAGAATAAAAAATAGGGCTGGGAGTGTAGCTCAGAGGTAGAATGCCCCTGAATTCAATCTCCAGTATCGCACACACACACACACACACACACACACACACACACACACACACGATTTACTCTAGAATCATCACAGAATGTTATAAAAAAGAAAACATTGGAATTTGGTTAGGATTACAGTGAATTTTTTTACTTGATGCAATACCAATTTGCCCTTAATAAAATCATCTTGCTTGGCAGTATGTTATCTTTTTCATATTGAACTTCCTATTTCTTGCTATACTTATTCCCTGATATTTTAAGCTTTTCTCTAATGAAATTTTATAATTTGTCAATTTACTAGGTACCCTTGATGTTTCAATTGACTCCTTTAGTTTTATAGTTTTCTTGTGGTACTTATTTTACCTCAGTATTGTGTGTATATTTTCGTATTTTATTTCTTATCTAATAACATTATTTAGCATTTTGGAAGTCACACTAAGGAAGAGAGATGATGGTGTAAATATATTCTCCATTTCTGATTTCATTGAAAAACTGGGTTAGACAGTATGATATTACTACCTTGGACTGGAAGACACCCTAACAAATCATTGGTGATGAATTATGACCATGATAAGTGTTCTTCAAGATTCACAAGTGATGTAATGACCGTATGCGTGAACCTAGGTGTTTCCAAAACAGGTGCAACCATCATATCAGTCATTAGAACCTGGTACCACACATCATCTTTGAGTATCCTCAAATAAAAGATTACATTTTTGCCGGGCGCGGTGGTGCATGCTAGTAATCCCCGCGCTTGGGAGGCGGAGACAGGAGGATCATGCAGGTTTGAAGCCAGCCGCGCTGGCTTAAGAGACCCTGTTTCCAAAAATAAAAAAGTATAAAAATAGGTCTGGGAGCATAGCCCAGAGGTAGAAGGGCTTCCAGGAACCCCAGTACCACCAAAAATAAATAAATAAATAAATAAATAAATAAATAAATATAAAATAAATAAATAAAACAAAAAAGATTACATTTTTAACCAAAAAGTATTCTCATTTTTAATTACCACGATACCATTCTATAATCTTCTAATTGTTCGGAATGACTCTGAGCTCTCTACGTCAACTAGAAATGCCTGGTGTTGTTTCTAAGAATTATCAGCTCCAGGCTGGTATTGAACCTCAGTCCTTCTCAAAGTGATTGGTGACCACAAGACTCTAGACCCCAGAGAAGCCCAGTCTGCTCAAGCGTAGCCTCCAAAGCCCAAGTGACACACTTGTCTGCAAGCTTCCCGTGCTCTGCCATCTGAGTCGGATCAGAGATGACTTTCTCCCCGTCACGCCCACACTGTGTTGGTTTGGATGAGAGCCACGGGAGCACAAGAAAGATTTTCTGACAATAACTTCTAGGTTTCTTTTATCTCTTTGAGTCTCTGCTAAAAGGATGGAAACATTTATAAAGATTGCTTGGATTACTCATTCTGGCTCATTCAACCAGTAATGGGAATAAGTCACCTAAAAACTGTTATATTTTGAAGGAACCACCATGAGCACCATCATCGAACGTGGTTTTCCGAGATACAGATTCAATTCACTTTCTTTATTCATTGTATTCACTCGGTGGTTTCAGCCAGCCTACATAATGCAGTGATGTTTTTGTAAGATGGTACCCAGCCAGGACTCATAGGGGTATATGTTGAATACTAACAAGTATCACGAACAGAGATTATGAATTTGCCAACAGCAGTAATTTTTCTTAATCTGCATTAATATTTTCTTCATTGCTCGTTTTCTGCAGTATGGACAATCAATAAGGCAATAAGGCAAGCCCTAATTTATTGCATTTGCTGCTTCTGTGGTATAGATTCCTTTATCATAGATTATTTCAAGTTATCAAAGGAATATCACTGAACGCAGAGTTGGGGAGAGTTGCAAACTATTGTATGGTATTTCTACCATACAGCCACAATAGGCCCATAGCCTCGAAAGCATACATAATGGTGAAATGTGTTAAATCATTAGTAAGGGGTGAATTCTGAGCATTTGTTTCCAGTAGACTTCATTTAATTGTAAGTTGTTATAACAATTTTAAATAATGACTATGTTTTGACAACCGGCTGGCAAAATTCCAGGAAACTTAACTGTCAGTTCTCACAAGCTGTTACAAGCCAGCTCCGAGACGCTCTCATCCAAGCTCTCCCAAATTATGGAAGGGCTGAGCGTGAATGGCCCCTAGCAATGACGTGGTGCCATTCACATTTGGAACCGGTGGAGAAGCCACAGCCTTTGGCTTACAGAAGACTGTGGCTACAACTGTTGACGAGAACAAAGCCCTCATTCTCCCAGCAGCTGGTCCAGTATGATCTACTCTATATCTTTCTGCTCAGTGTATGACACCAATAGGGACGGCATCATGTGGAAGCTTGTTGGGAATGCAGAGTCTCGGACCCCACCCAAGACCTGTTGGATTAGAATAACAAAATCTCCAAGTCCCCAAGTGATTTTTATACACACATTAAAGATTAATTTCTCTTCACTTTCTTTTTTTTTTTTTGGTACTGAAGATTGAACCCAGTGGCAGTCTACATCCCCAGCTGTTTTTTATTTTTTTATTTTGAAATAGGGTCTTGCTAAATTACTGAAGATCTTGCTAAATTGCTGAGGCTGACCTCCAACCTGCAATCTTCCTCCTATCTCAGTCTCCCAAGTGTTAGGATTACAAGCCATCCTGGCTTAAAATTTAAATTTCAAGACAGTAGTTCGGAGGCAGTTTGTGCAGTAAAACCACTGGGGATATTAAAAACATCCTCAGCTGGGCATGGTGATACACACCTGTAATCCCTGTACTTGGGAGGCTGAGACAGGAGAATCGCAGGTTCAAGGACAGCCTCAGCAAGTAGTGCGACTTTCATCAATCTAGCAAGACTCTGTTTCCATATAAGAAATAAAGTCAGGCTGGGGATGTAGCTTGAAGGTGGAATGCCCCTAGGTTTAATCCCCAATGCCACAAAAAATTTAATTAATCAATTAATTAATCAAAACATCCTCATACCTGGATCTCACCCTCAGAAATTGTTTAATTGGGTAGTGCAGACCCCAAGTGTGGCTAGCTATTTATTTACTTATTTATTTATTTTTGTGGTACTGGGGATTGAACCCAAGGGCAGTCTACCTCCCATGCTATACACCTCCAGCCCTATTTTTTATTCTTTATTTTGAAACAGGGTCTCACTAAGTTGCGGAGGGCCTCACCTAAGTAGCTGAGGGTGGCCTCCAACCTGTGGTCCTCCTGTCTCAACCTCCCAAGTAAAGAGATTACAAGCGTGTGCCACCACATCCGGCTTAATTATTTTCTATTTTAAAGATTCCCCAGATGATTTTCCTCTGGAGTCCAGAACAAGGATCTTGGCTGGACTACATTGTCTCCATTGATACCCGAAGCTGCTGCTTCGAATTTCTCCAGAAAAACAAGAGTCAAAGCAGCCTCACCTGGAGGCAGCCCAGTGACCAGAGTCTGGATGGCTGAAAACCATCTGGAACCATCTGAGACCTGGAGGCCCCCACAATGCCCAGGAGCCCCATTTCCTCCTGAGCAGATGGTCATGACCCCTTGGAACTTTAGTACTAGCCATTGTGAACTGTGCTGCTATGAACATGGGTATACATATGTTACTGTAGTTCTCTGATTTCAACCCCTTTGGAAAGATACCCAGTAGCGATATAGCTGGATCGTATGGTGGATCCATTCCTAGTTTTCTAAGGAATCTCCACGCTGATCTCCATAGCAGATGAACTAGTTGGCACTCCCACCAACAGTGCAGAAGAGTTCCTGTTTCCTCACATCCTCACCAGCATTTGTTGTTATTTGACTTCTTTATGCTTGCCACCCTGATTGGGGTTAGATGGGAACTCAGTGTAGTTTTGACTGCCCATCTGGGACAGTGACCGCTCTGGGGTGCCAGTAGAGGTGGCCTCTGACAGTGGTTTTGTGATGCCAAATTCACGCTGCCAGCTCTGTTCTGGCTCTGTCTTCACCCCAAAGAGACCACGTCGAAGGTGTCCCCATAAGTGCAACAATATTGATTGCCATCATCCTCCCTAGCATCTTCTAAAGGCTCCTACAGAAACGGGTTCATCTCTTCAGATTGAACATACTTCATAAAAATATTCAGCAAATATTTCAGCAAAAATAAATGTCCCTAAATAGCCGCTCTCTCCAGTTGCAGTCATGATCACCAGTGTTCCTCCGAAATACCTAAAATAGAGTCCCGGCTTGCAGTTCCCTCTAAGGAGCGTCCTTGTTTAGCTAACCTAGTTAGAAGCTGTGAGCTTGTGCTTTTGGGCCCTGTGAGAGCCTTGTGTTTTTAAAATAATCTTGTCGAAAAACCCTCACTTCTCCCAAAGGAGGTTCAGGATATGCAAATTTCCAGGAACCGGGAGCCAAGAGCTGGTCTGCGGGTGGAGATGCGGCCCTTGTTTGCAGACTCCCAGAGGGAGCCATCTGCTTAGACTTGGACCAGGGGCAGCGTCCGAGCAAAAGGCCCTCTGGAGACCCTCTGGAATGCTTCCCTTGGGCTGTTTCTCTGCTTGTGGTGTTGGCAGGATGGAGTCCACCCCTCAGTAGGTTCTCCAAGGACCCCTGTGTCCCCCAACATCTTTCGAGCAACAGATGTGAAGGACAGGTCCTGCATTTTAGCCCAATTCTTGCTGTGACCTAGGAGGGAAGTGGGCATCCACCCTCACCTGCAGCAGAGAGGGCACACCTGTGGCAACAGGGACCAGTCTTCTTATGGCTGAATTCGGCAGCTGACTAAAGCAGTGGAGTTAAAGTTTATTATCAGTCAGGCATGGTGGCACACACCTGTAATCCCAGTGCTTGGGAAGCTGAGACGGGTGAATCACAAGTTCAAACCCAACCTCAGAAACTTATCAAGACCCTTAGCAAGTGAGTGGGACCCTGTTTCTAAATAAAATCTAGAAAAGGGCTGGGGAGTAGCTCATAGGTAGAATATTCCTGGGTTAAATCCCCAGTACCAAAAAAAGAAAAAGAAAAAAGAAAGAAAATCTGTTGTCAAAAACCAATAGTGGCAGAGGTGTCCAACTCACCCTAATCTGCCAGGGACTTTGAGAGTTTAAGCATTGCAGAGCCCAGGGTCGCAAGAATCCTCTCAGTCCAGGAAATCCAGAAAACTGGATTTGTGCTACTGGTGGTAACACAAAGCTACCTCTCTTAAGACCTGGAATAGCAGCCATCAGCTGAGTTATCATGGTGACATTTTATAAAATTAAAAGACAAAACAAATATTCCATGTCCATGAGTCAGATGAGTACAATTATTATTACTACCATTATTATTATCATTATCATTACACTCATCATTATTATTATCAATCTTGTCATACTGGGGATTGAGCCCAGGGTCATTCTACCTCTGAACTATACCCCCCACCACCACATTTTAAAGCAGTGTCCTGCTAAGTTGCAGAGAGTCTCTCTAAATTGCTGAAGCTAGCTTTGAACCTGCAATCCTCCTTACAAGCACTGGAATTACAGGCATGGACCACTGTGCCCTATTAACCAAATTTCACTGGGGGAGGGAGTTTAAGAAGGGTACACCCAGCAGCAGCTTCAGGGCCAAATCAGAGCTAAGGCAAGGGACCCTTCCCAAGGAGGCATCTGCTACGGGTACCAGGGAACCGAGGCAAGCTCAGAACAGAGCAGGCCGGGGTGAGAGTCAGGTGGACGTCCGAGGGAAAGAAGCTGAGCAACCGCCATGGGCTGACCGTGGCCGCAACAGCACAGACTCACTTTCCTGGCCTAGCTGGCTGAGCGTGGATGAGTCAGGCTGCTACCGACTCCTGCACAGAGACACTAAAAGACGAAGAGGAAGGAACTGTTAAAGCACATTCTTCTTTGTTACAGAATCAATGCACTTCTAATGGGGAAAATGGGCAAAGTATAGAAAAATACAAAGATTAAAAATGTCATAGAAAAACATCACCCCCAACAAGCCGGTTTTTAAATTGATGTATAATCCTTTTTCCCCTAAAACAAACAAACAAACAAAAAATTCATGTGGTCCAGTCCCAAATACTTATGTTTAGGGGAAGAAAACCACTCTCCAAAAGTAATCAAAAGCAACTGAGATTTTTCACTGGATATTTTCAAAGGAGCAAAGGGAATCTCATTTATGATGTACAGAAATATTTACAAATCCCATCCCTATCCTCTTGAGACCCCTCAGACCTACAGATCCCCCGTGCTCCTAACCCCTCCCTCCCAACTACCACCCCAAACACCGCCATAAACCTCAGTACCCAGGTGTTTCTCTCACAGCTTAGTTAGTGCAAAGAGATGGAGGATATGAAAGAAAGGAAAGCACATGGTATATTTAGCAGTAATGAATACCTTTAACTATTTATTATTAATATTCTTAGTGTGGGGATCAGATCTCACCAGGCTAAAATTGAGGTGACAATCGTGCTGTCTCCTTTCAGAGGCTGCAAAGAAGCGCTTTTCTCTCCTTTCTCAGCGTCTACTGGCTACCTGCATTCTTTAGTTCCTTACTCAGACACTTCCTTAACTCTCTCTTGCCTTCCTCTTTTTGAGACCCTGTAATTACAATCAGGGCTCCAGGATATCCCAAGATAATCTCCCCATATCATGGTCCTTAACTTTTTAATATCTGCAAAGCCCCTTCTGCCATGTTAGGTAACATATGCACAGGTTTCAGGGATGAGCCTGTAGACATTTTCTTAGTCTGTTTTCTGTTGCTGTAACAAGAAACCTGAGACCAGGTAATTTATAAAGAATGGAAGTTCATCGGACTCACAGTTCTAAAGCTGGAAAGCCCCAAAGCATGGTGTAGGCATCTGCTGAAGGGAGTGCCTTCTTGCTGTCTCACAAAGTGGCAGAGGGGACCACCTGGTGCAACAGCAAATATGCTAGTTCAGCTAGCTCCTCTTCCTCTTGGTAAAGCCACTAATCCCATCCTGAGGGACCCATCCTTTCGATTTCATCTGATCCTCATTTCCTCCCAAGGTCCCACAGGCTGCTAACATATGACTATAAGCTCAGAATGGCGGGAATGTCTCTTGCTTTGTTCAGAGCTATACTTGGTACTTAGGACAAATGTAAGAACAGTAAGAGTAACCTATAGCATGCTGCCTCTTGGTGGTATAAGACAGATGGATATTTGAATGAATTAATGAATAAAATAACATGCCACAAAAGATAGCATTACTAATTAAAATTCCAAGGAGACAACATATTTTACTATTATATGTTTGCAAATGCAGAATCCAAATGATGTATGGCACTCCCATAGACTTGTGTTAGGGATACAGAATGGCACAGACCCAATTCAGAAGAATTTGACAATATCTAGCCAAAATACACAGGTAATTGCCATTTGACCCAGCAAACCCACGTCTAAGAATCTGGCAAAATGATACATTGGCAAAAGGGATAGAAGACACCTGCAGAGGCTACCTGCCGTGCGGGGCTTGCAGTAGCAAAATGGAAACTGGAACCAACACAAATGTCCATCAACAGGGGACCGGCAGAATAAGGTGTGGTACGGCTGTGCAATGGAGGTCTATGCAGTCCTACAACAAATAAGAATGACCAGCAATTCCATTCCTAAGAATCTGGCCCAAAGAAATAAAAACACATGCCCTTATGTGCATAGCAGCGTTAATTGGTAATAACTCCAAACTGAAAGCAATCCAGTTGTCCATCAATGGGTGAATGGATGTGCAAAATATGGGATAGTCATTCAGTGGGGTGTGATTAGCCCATTTAAATTAACAAAGTACCAATACATGCCACAGCATGAATGGAACGCAAATAAAATTACAGTCAATGAAAAATATCAGGAATAATATGTTCTATGACTGCATGAAATGTCTTGAAAAGGCAACTTCGTAAAGCAAAACACAGACCAGTAGTCACCTGGGTGTGGGGTTGGGCGTGAGGATTGGCAGTCAATGGACACAAGGGAACTTTTTTTTTTTTTTTTTTGGCAGTACTGGGGATGGAACCCAAGGGCATTTTACCTCTGAGCTACACCCACAGCCCCAGTTTTTATTCTTTATTTTGAAACAGGGTCTCACTGAGTTGCAAAGGGCCTCACTGAGTAGCTGAGGCTGCCCACTAACCATGATCTGCCTACCTTAGACTCCCAAATGCTGGGATTTCAAGCGTGTGCCACCATGCCCGGCAACAAGGGAACTTTTTTGGGGGGGGATAGAAATGTTGTAAAACTGGTCTGACTGTAGCAATGGCTGAACAATGATAGAAATTTACTAAAATCATTGAATTATGCATTTTCAATTGGGTAGACTTATGGTCTGGAAATTATACCTCAATAAAACTATAAAACAAAAAAAGGATTTAGCAAAATTTAAATGTTCAGCCATGAAATGATTCTATGGTCTGAACACACTTGAATGTGTCCCCTAAGGTTTCCAGTGTCAAGTAAAGTATTAAAATGCTGGAAAATTAATCCAACCATGATGTCTAAAGGGGAAGTCTTTGGGGGATAATTAGGATTAGAGAGTCATGAGGGTGGAACCCACAAGATTGAATACTATCAGCTTTATAAGAGAAAGACCATACACACATGCACACACACACACACACACACACACACACACACGCATGTACATACATACACACACACATACTCACACACACACACTGTCTCTTACCATGGGATTTCCTACTGGTGTAGGAATCTGCCAACCTGATGGCCATCACAGATGTTTCCTGGGACCTTCAGAACCACATGCCAAAATAAACCTCTTTTCTTTCTTTCTTTCTCTCTTTCTTTCTTTCTCTCTTTCTTCTATAAAAGAAAATGCAGAAATTTATCGAGTATGCCTTAGGGATGAAGAGAAAAGTCTTACGCTTTGTACTGTAACAAGAGTCAAATGGTCTTGAATTTTCATCTCTCCCTACAAGTTTTCCAAGCTTCCACTATACCGTAGCCTCCCTCCCATTTTTTTTTTCTCATCCCCAAATTGAAAACCTCCAAACTGGGGGCAGTGGTGCACATCTGAATCCCTAGTACTTTGGAGGCTGAGACAGGAGGATTGCAGACTGGAGACTGTAGATCTCTTTTCTTTACAACTCATCCAGTCTATAGTATGGTGTTATTGGCAATAGAAAATGAGCTAATGCAAGTGATCTTGTATTAGTACCAAGTTTTTTTTAAAAAAAAAAGCAAGGTGGAAAACTATGTATTGAGTGATATGCCTTTTCCATAAGGGAGAAGGTATTTTAAAAAGAAACAGTAAAAATAGAAATCCAAAATTGACAACATAAGTTTCTATAAGGAGAGGGATCCTTCAGAATTGGAGCGATACAAAACAGAGCAAGCTTGCTCTGGATTCTGGAAGGCAGATTTCTTTTGTATTTTACTTTTGAATTCAAACCATTAAAATGTTTCTTGTAATTGAAAATATAAAAATCAAAACCAGGTGCAGTGGCTCACGCATGTAATCCCAGTACTTGGGAGGCTGAGACAGGAGGATGCAGGTTCACGGCCAGCCTCAGCTGCTTAATGAGGCCCTGCTTCAAAGCAAACAATAAAAATAGGGGTGGAGTGTACCCTGGACGCGGACAACCCCTGGGTTCAATCCTCAGGACTGCAATAAATAATTATTTAAATAAATAAATCTTTCAGGTTCCTCAACTGGAAACAAACTGTGTATCAACTTTGTTACACAACTGTAAGAGTTATTTCCAGTAGGACTTTGAAACACATTATCTTGACTGTGCCTCTCCAACGAAACTGATGTTAAAAGCATCCTCGCAGGGCAGTCAGTGCATCCTGACTCGGAGCCCAGGCTAAGTGGCGAGGAGGGCCAGGACTGCATCGGCCACCCAGGGCGGGTGTCATCAGCGGCCGTATCTCGGTGCTTGAGTATAGCAGAAGCACAATAAAGGGTGAGAGAATAAAGGGACAGCAGGTTGGCAATTCGCTGTCAAACGGTTCAAAAAAAGAGAAAAAAAGTCTCTTTGAGCTATTCTTGTCATTTTTTTTTTCTGTAAACTAAAAATTATTTCAAAGTAGGAGACAAGACCATGAAAGAATGGATGAGGCACCAATTTATTTTTCTGCAAATTATTAAATAAAGAGAAAGGGTCTGATACTTATCCCACTTGTTCTTCCTATAGTTTTCATCTCAAATATTTCCTAAATGCCCGTGTGTGAAAGTCCTAGTCTAGTGTGGTGCTAGTCAGAGGTGGTGAAAGTTCTGAGAAATGGGGCTTATGAACATCTTCAGGTTCCTGGGGGCATGCCCCACAAAATGTAGAGGGACCCCAGGTTCTTCCTCTGTCTCTTTTTCACCACCTGCCCATGGTACAGCCATGCTCTACCACATACTGCTACATTGATATTGGCTCAAAGCCAAGGAGACCAACTGAGCGAACCTTTCCTCTCTACTAGTTCATTATCTCAGGCATCTTGTTCTAGTGACAGAAACAGCTAAAATAGCAACAAAATAGCTAATTGGATGATGTTTTTTGACAGAATAGTCCAGCTGATGCTGACAAAAGCAAAGGATTGAGGAAGAAAAGGTGCTCAGCAATCCTGGGTCTATGCTGCACGCATCCACAGATGCTAGGACTTCTAGAAGGGTTGATGGAACTGTTTGGCAACAGTTGAATCAGGGGTCAGTCTGAACATGATCAAAAGCAAGGCAACCAGACATTAGAAACATGTAATAAGAAATACTCTTAGCTGGGCATGGTGGCGCATGCTTGTCATCCCAGTATTTCGGAGGCTGAGACTGGAGAATCACGGTTCGTGGACAGCCTCAGCTACTACTTAGTGAGGCCCTTTGCAACTCAGTGAGACCTTGTTTCAAAATAAAGAATAAAGCCGGGCGTGGTGGTGCACACTTGTAATCCCCACGCTTGGGAGGCGGAGATAGGAGGATAGCACAGGTTAGAAGCCAGCCTCACTGGCTTAAGAGACCCTGTTTCTAAATATATATAAAATAGGTCTGGGAGTGTAGCCCGGAGATAGAAGGGTTTCCAGGAACCCTAGTACCACCAAAATAAAGAATAAAAAATGTAGTTCAGAGGTAGAATGCCCCTGGGTTTCATCCCCAGTAACATACACACACAAAGAAAGAAATACTCTACCTATCACCTACCTATTCCTGCCAAAATAGAATCTGAACCCAAATCTAACCCAGTGCCTAGAACTTCCAGAGCAGGGGGGATTTCAAGGGGTGATTTTGTCCCCTGGTGAACATTTGCAATGTCTGGAGTCCTGTGGGGTGGTCACAACTTGTGGAGGGGAATGTGCTACTGGAACTCTGATGCAAAGACCACAGTGGTGCCACTAAAGCCCCTGTGCACAGGAGAACCCCCCAGAGTAAAGAATTGTCCAGTCTAAAATATCAGCAGTGCAGGTGTGGTGGCGCACACTTGTAATCCCCGCACCTAGGAGGCAGAGACAAGAGGATTGCACAGGTTCCAAGCCAGCCGCCCTGGCTTAAGAGACCCTGTTTCCAAATAAAATATAAAATAGGTCTGGGAGTGTAGCCCAGAGGCAGAAGGGCTTCCAGGAACCCCAGTACTACCAAAGATGATAATAACAATAACAACAACAACAACAACAACAACAACAACAACAACAATAATAATAATAATATATCAACAGCACAGGGGTGGCAGACACTGTTCTAGATCCAGATGCCTGTTTATAAAATATATGGGAGCCGGGCGTGGTGGCGCACACTTGTAATCCCCGCGCTTGGCAGGCAGAGACAGGAGGATCACGCAGGTTCAAAGCCAGCTGCACGCGCTGGCTTAGGAGACCCTGTTTCCAAATAAAAAATGTAAAAATAGGTCTGGGAGTGTAGCCCGGAGGTAGAAGGGCTTCCAGGAACCCCAGTACCACCAAAAAAAAAAAAAAAAAAATTAAAATATATGGGAGGCACACACAAAAAGTTAAATGACAGTGGGACGAGGCATCAGCCAAATCCAGAATACTTGAAATTGTATGGCAGAAATCATCTGCTTTCCTCCACAAATAAATGGATGAAATGGAGAAAGGAGGGAACGCTAGAATTGATCCCTCAGAGACAGAAAATAAGCTCAAGGTGTGGTCATCATTTGGATCCTGGCGCAAGCTAAACAACTGTACAAGACATTTTTTTGAGACAGTAGGAGATACTCAGACACACGTTGACTATTATTAGATAATGTTAAGGACGTGTTAATTGGGTCAGATGCAGTAGTAGTACTGAGGTTATTTTAAGTCTTTATTGGAGATGCATATTAATTATTTGCAGGTGAATGATACGAAACTTTTAAGCTTTGCTTAAAAACAGTATTTTTCAAAATGCAGGTCCTAGACCCCTGGGAGGAATACCCAAGATTCTTCCCAGGGATCTGCAGAGTGGAAATTATTTTTATAACAATATAAAAAAGTCCCTTGCCCTTTTGATGCTTTGACATTTGTGCTGATGGTACAAAAGTGGCAGTAAGTAAAACCGCCCGAGCCCTACACACCTTAGCAGAAATCAAGGCAGTGGTGTGGGATTGTCCTGGGAGATGGTTTGTTCTCCACAGCCATTTATTCAGAGTAAAAGGGGGGGGGGAAATAAAACTTTTAAAGGCCAACTCCACTTCAGAATGTACTGCATGAGACAATAAAATTTATACATTTTGTTAAACCCTGATCTTTTGAATATACATCTCTTTGTTTTCTGTTTAATTTTGAAACAGAGTCTTACTAAGTTGCTGAGGCTGACCTCAGACTTGCAATCCTCCTGTTTCAGCCTTTTAAGTGCCAGGATTGCCAAAGTGTTTCAAGCACATTTGTTTTACTATTTCATCTGATAAAATGGAAGCACACATCATGAACATGTGTTGAGCACCAAGGAATTATTGTTGTCTACACTAAAAGCACTTGGGGAATTATTTGAGTTTTGAGCTGAACCAGCTGCTTTTTCCATGGATATAAGACCCTGTTTCAAAATAAACAATAAAAAATAGGGCAGAGGGTGTAGCTTGGAGGTCGAATGCTCCTGGGTTCCATCCCCAGACCCGCAATAAAAATAACAAAGTAAAATAAAATAACCAGTAAATTATGGTCAATTCAGACAGGAATATGGGAGACACTGTCCCAAAACATCAACAAAACAAAGTGTCATTTCAAAGTAAAATGGTGGATAAAATTTGTCCACTGGTCAGGGAATTTGAGCTTTCAAATGAAAATCAGAATTTGAGAAAAATGAGTACCTGCCGACTTTCTAGAATGTAAGGAGGTTCTGATGACATGGATGTAATTTTGTTTATATTGTACCATGAAGTATATCAACACTTGAAATTTCTGACTTAGCCATATGACCAGACCACAATAAACACCAGCTTGGGTGAAACATAGATTCCAAGTGCAAGAGGTGTAGATCAAAGGTAGAATGTTAGTGGGTTCAAACCCTAATACCGAAAAAAGGATAAGGAGGAGGAAGAGGAGGAAGAGGAGGAGGAGGAGGAGGAAGAGGAGGAGGAAGAGGAGGATGAGGAGGAAGAGGAGGAGGAGGAAGAGGAGGAGGAGGAGGAGAAGGAAGAGGAGGAGGAGGAGAAGGAAGAGGAGGAGGAGGAGGAGAAGGAAGAGGAGGAAATTGAAATATGCCTTCATTTTTTAACTCCATGTGTGAGGCCAGGTTTTCTTTAAGTATTTCAAATAATAAATTATAACTAAATGAATAAATTATAGCTAATTAATGTCCACTTTGGACATTAAGAATACAACTATCTTCCACTTAACTAGAAATTGAAGAGATTTGTAAAAATGTAAAACAAGCTTACTCTTCTTGCTAGTTTTTTTTTGTTTTGAAAAATAAATTTTTCATTAAAATATGTTGTTTATATGAACATGTAATGGATGTGTTGAGAAAATATTTTAAAGTTTTTTTCAGTTTTATTATCTACTATAAATATACAAATTTAACTTTCATAAACTAAAGCTCTTCAGGGTCCTCAATATTTTTAGAAGTGTGAAAGAATGCTGAGACCAAAAAATGTTTAATATGCTTTGATGGGTGCATTATAGTCTCACATCATAATGTAAATTATGTGAGACCAAAATATCTCAGAAATGCTTTAAAATAATTCAGAAACAAAATGAGCAAACAAAAAAACATGTTGTATGATGGGAAAGAAGAAGACAGGCCCGGCTAGACTGAATTGAAGTTGGGTGATGGCTGCCTGAGGATCAGTTGGACTACTCTCTCTGTTCTTAGTACATTTTGAATTTCTATAACAAACTCAAGATTGTATTTCCTTCCCTCAGATGTTGCTAATGCATCTGTACATGCCTTCCTGTGACTCCAGGACCAGAGTTAAGAAAATCCTCTGTGCACTTTGTCAAGCCCCTGTGATCTAAGAGTGTCTTAGGAAAGTGACTTCAGTGCAGCAAGAAAAGTGTCAGGTCACAGCCCTCACCTAGGCTCGAGGCTAAGGCAATTGCCCCAGGAGAAACATTTGGGAAATGGGGAGGTCTGAGGTCCCTTCTCTGCATCCCTAGAAACATGAGCCACATTGTTGAATGTGGTATGTCTTACTGGAGCTGTCCAGTGGGTGCATGGATCTGGAGCTCAGGGAAGTGGTATGAATTAGAAACAGGTTTTGGGACTGTCCACTTCATTGACAAAACAATGAAGAATATGTGTGTGTGATGGGTCATCATCCCGGAACACAAAGGGGACAAGGAGAGAGGCTTGAGAAAAAGCACACTCTAGAGAGAAACTCGGGCATGACGGCACACTCATAATCCCAGTACTTGGGAGCCTGAGACAGGAGGATCTCGGGTTCCCAGACAGTCTCAGCTACTTAGTGAGGCTCTCCGAAACTTAGACCATTTCAAAATAAAGAATAAAAAAGGGCTGAGGTGCAGCTTGGAGGTAGTATGCCCCTGGTTCCACCCCCAGTACCAAATAAGAGAAAGTGGGGACGGAGGGAGGGAGGGAGGGAGGGAGGGAGGGAGGGAGGGAGAGAGAGAGAGAGAGAGAGAGAGAGAGAGAGAGAGAGAGAGAGAGAGAGAGGAAGAAGAGAGAGAAGAGAGGAAACTGCTGCAGGAGACCAGTAAGGAATTGGCAGAGGGCATGGGAAAGGAGCCCAGGAGGCAGGAGAGTGTGTGGTCAGAATGTCAAGGAAAAGAGAGAGCAGCAGTGTGTCCGATGCAAGAGTCTAAGTGAGAGTAAGGATGGCCAGCACCTGGTGAACTGCTCCCTCCGGGAGGACGGACTTGGTCCTGGGAGGTCAGTGGTAGGTTTGTCCCAAGCAGTTTGGTGGTGCAGCAACCAGACCAAAGAGCACAGGAGGTGCCGATGGCTGGTACAGACAGCTCCTAGGAAGTTGGGCTGACAGAGGAGGATGAGCACCGCATTGAGGAGCATGTGTTATTTATTTGCTTAAAACAAGAGAGACTTGAGTTTGGTTTGGTTTGGTTTGTTTCTGTTTTGTTTTGCTTTGTTGGTGGTACTGGGAATTGAACCCAGGGGCATTCTAACTTCAAGCTATACCCTCAGTTCTATTTATCATTATTATTATTATTATTATTATTATTATTATTATTTTGGTGGTACTGGGGATGGAACCCTTCTACCTCTGGGCTACGCACCCAGACCTATTTTATATTTTTATTTGGAAACAGGGTCTCTTAAGCCAGCACGGCTGGCTTCGAACCTGTGCAATCCTCCTGTCTCTGCCTCCCAAGCGTGGGGATTACAAGCCTGAGCCACCACGTCTGGCTTCATTATTTATTTTGAAACAGGGTCCCACTAAGTTGCGGAGGGCCTCACTAAGTTGCCAAGCCTGTCCTCAAACTCACGATTCTCCTATCTTAGCCTCCCAAATACTGGGATCACAGGCATGCACCACCTTGCCCAGCTATTTATTTTTTTATTGGTGCATTGTAGTGATACATTTTAATGGGATAAAATGCCCAGCTATTTTAAATGAACATTTTAATATTTATTGGTTGGTAGAAAGAAACCAATACATAGAAGTCAAAAGGATAGCAAAGACGGTGGAAAATCAAAGGGAGGAGAGGATGAGGAAGCAGACTACAAGGAACAGAAATGACCCACAAAGAGCTGCAAATTCAGGCAACAAGGAGATGTTATTTTTTTCACAAACCAATTTGGCTTTTTACAGATAAAAAAATATGGCACAGATGGGTTAAGACCAAGACCACACAGGCAGCAAATTACAGAGCCAGGATTAGAACCCAGGCAGCTTAATGACAGTCTGACTTCTCACCCACAATGTGATTTTTTTCCCCTAAAAATATATACGTATTACATCAGTATACATTTCTATAAATAAATGCATACACATACATATAAATGCAGATAATTCACATCTATATTCATGAAGAAAAAGCCAGTTACCAAAATATGAAGAGTGGTTATCTTTGGGATTCTAGCTGGTTTTCATTTTCTTTGCGCTTTTTCCATATGTTTTAAATTTCCTACAAAGGGCCGATGCTTTGTGTTGTAATAAAAAAAAAACAGTTATTTTTTAAAGCCGGGGAAGGAGATTGAGATGGCGGCATAGCTCAGATTCTCATTGTTCAAGTCTTGGCTTGAAAAAAATCTCGTGGCCAAGTGATAGCGGAGCATAAACGGATGACTGTGCCTTCCAGCAGCGCCGTAGGACCCACAGGACATCTCCTTAGTTTGCTCAGAAGTTGGACCTCCTGCTTAGCACCTGCCAAAGCCAGGGGCACTTTTCCCTGGTGATGACTGTCACCTGTCTCTAGCAAAACTGCTCTATCTGGGGACCATGACACAGGATCTTAGCCTCCTGGATAGAAAAATCCCACCATGTTTTCTCCATGGCCTCTCTGAAAAGAAATCAGGAAGTCTTCATCCCTTCTGGACATGCATCCAGTCAACTGGAAGGGTACGCCCCTGGCTCTTTGCACACCCAGGACCGGGTCAGAGGCTTCCTCCCGGCCTCCACAGG
This sequence comes from Muscardinus avellanarius, assembly GCF_963383645.1. NCBI lineage: Eukaryota > Metazoa > Chordata > Mammalia > Rodentia > Gliridae > Muscardinus > Muscardinus avellanarius. Next base: position 143,083,513 of record NC_137788.1, on the reverse strand, counting down.
TGCAGATCCCTGTGTGGGCTTCCTGGTGAGCTGGTTCTCAGGACATCCACAGGAGGTTGCTCCAGAGTGTACCACCCCAGGGACCCACTCTGGGGAACCATTTCTTCCCCCTCGTGGAAATTTCTCCTTGGAAAGACATTGTAACCATGGAGACAGGTGTGATGTCTGCCTGGTGACAGGCATTCTGCAGCCCGCCCTCCCTGCAGCAGTCCTCTTTGGAATGACCAGGGCAAAGGCTGTGTCGTACTGCTGTTCCCTCTCCCCACTGGTCCCTGAGCAGCCATGACCTTTTTTTTTTTTTAAACCTGTCAAGTTTGGCATGAGTAACATATAGTTACTAGATTCTGTAAACTCCTATGGCTGCTCAAGAGAGCCAGGCATGGTGGAACATGCCCATGATCCCAGTACTTGAGAGGCTGAGACAGGGGGATCACAGGTGTGAGGCCAGCCACAGCAACTTAACAAAACCCTGTTTCATAATTAAAAATAAAAGAAGAACTGGGGGATTAAACCCATGGATCTTCAATCCTCAGTACCACAAATATAATTAGTTAATTAACTAAACATCTTCAAAGATAATTCACAGGCCAAAAAAAAATGGAAAGGAAGAAATGTTTGGTCGTTCTCAGAGACAAGAACTGGGCAATCCACAGGGACATGTGATGGACTTGTGGACCACAGGGCATGGACAGTGACCGCAGGAGGTGGTTTAGGTCCAAGGCCAGGTCTAAGGAAAAGAAAGTTCGGAGTGGGGAGGAGCAGGGATGAGAAGCAGACACTGACCATCCAGGGGAGAGGCGTGCAGGACATGGGTGGGTGGGGGGTAGGCGCAAAAAGCCAAACTAGGAAGCATCACAACCCTCCTGTGGGGCCTTTGTTCACATCTGGACTCTAAGAGGTTTCCATGAGAATCTGCCCAGAGAGTGACACTCCATCTCTGGCGATGGCTGCCGTCTTTTACCTCCAAAGATTCACATGTCTACACATCCACCAGCACTCATGTGCCCAATGCCCGGCTCCCAGTTCTCGAGGATACTGGATGGGGGAAGGGCTCCTGCCCTCAAGCTGCAGCCACTCTCCTCTGCCTGACTGGTGTCTCTCCTCCATCTAGAAACATCCTTCAACCCCACTGACTCCTCTCCTCCCCTCCAAGGGCCAAGCCGAGAGGAAGGAACCAGAGCTTCGGAGGCAGCCCTGGCAAAGTGCACGTCTCATCTCAGCCGCCCACGAGGCAGGTGGTCTTGAGCCCCTGTCTGTCTCCTCTGGACCTCAGCATCCTCCTTGTGAAGGGCAGATCATGTTAAATAAGAGGTGCTCCAGAGGCCTGGGCGCCTCGCTCATCCTGGATGCTCTTCCTGGGGGCCATACTCACTCTCACCACCAGAGACAGCCTTCCTCTCTTCTGCTCTGCATCGCCCTGTGTTCATTCATTCCTTCATTCAACAAATATGAACTAAAGTCTTCGTGTCCTCCGGTCTGGTGCTGGGCACTGGGTCACAAAGTGGAAATGCACACAGCCCCTGCGCTCCAGGTGAGAAAGGCAAGGCAGGGCTGTCACTGCCAAGTAACCCGAGTTGGGGAGCTCCTGCACGTGCATCAGCACCCCCTTGCCTGGGGGAGGTGGGCACAAAAGGCTTTTCTGCAAGGGGAGTGATTCATAAAATGTGGAAACCTAAGCAAATGTGTGTAATGCCCGCGAGGACATCGGCGATGTGTAAAACAAGGTAAATGGCCGGGCGTGGTGGCGCACGCTTGTAATCCCTGCACTTGGGAGGTGGAGACAGGAGGATCGTGAAGGTTCGAAGCCAGCCTCGCTGGCTTAAGAGACCCCGTTTCCAAATAAAATATAAAATAGTTCTGGGAGTGTAGCCCGGAGGTAGAAGGGTTCCATCCCCAGTATGACCAAAAAAAAAAAAAAAGTAAATGACACTGTCTCTGTTTCCACACTTTAGAGACATCCGTGAAATGCTAACAGGGGGCAGAGGTGGGGAAGGGTAGAAGGGGTGGGATTCCCATGGATGAAGATGGTGACAACAGAAGCTAATATTGAGACATGCCAGGGGCTTTCCTGTTTCCCCAGGATCCTCATGAAGGGAGTAACTTTTTGGGATTTTTTTGTTGTTTTTTTTTTTTTTTTTTTTTTTATTGAGACCCTTACTTTGCAAACGAGGGAGCAGCGTGAGCGGTCCTTGTTCTGTCTGTCAGTCGATGACCTCGACCGGGTGCACAGGGGACTTAGCAAGAAGAGCAGGCGGCCTGCATCTTGACTGCTGTCAGAGGCCACCTGGTCCCCATGGTTCTCACGCTACCATGGCGACAGTCAGTTAAAAATAGTTTAGTCACAGGTTGAGGAATCAAGGCACAATGGCACTGGGAAAGCTCCTGGCTCTCCGGAAGGATGAACCGCAGGAGCTGGGGGCTTCTCATAAAGGGAGCGCACCACCACATCCTCAGAAGGGTGTGGCGGGTCTTCCTATGGAGGTAGACGCAGCTGCTAGGTCAACTAGACACGGCCGCTGGGGAGGCGGAAGCAAGCATAAGGAGTCAGGACGACGCAGCATCCTCCTCCCCGGCTCCCTCTCTGTCCAAGGAGTCCCTCAACCTTGTTGCTTTGGCCCTTCACCTCTAAAGAGAGCTTCTCACAAGTGCATACATGTAATTCTAGCACTTGGGAGTCTGAGGCAGGAGGATGGCAGGTTGGAGGCTGGCCTCAGCAACTTAGTGAGGACTTTAACAACTTAGCAAGGCCCTGCTTCAAAATAAAAAATAAAAAGGACTGAGAGTGTAAGTAGAATGTCCCTAGTTTCAATTCCCAGTACAAAACAGAAGAGCATCAGTCTTTTGTGTCCAGACCTCAACCCCAATCCCCCCCCAGCTAACGCAGAGCCTGACTTCTAGTGGGTACACAGTACATGCTTGTCAAATAAATAAATAAGGAAGTGAAAATTACTGTTTTAATTCCTCGCTTTGAAATGTATTTTAATATTTCGGACTCATGCACTAGCAAGCCACGATATGTTTTTGTTGACGAGACTCATACTCAGCATGTCTGGACTGGATCGATAGGACCAAACACTGGTTAGCTGCACAGCAAAGCAAATTTTACTTTTTGCATAAAGGCTCTGCCACCAATCCTGGTAAGCAAGCACACGGAATGGGAAGCCCGACCAGTCTGTATCCCTAACGCAGATTTCTGCGCGCTAACCCTATCGGCAGGAGCTCGGCTTCACAGTTTTAGGTTATTGTCTAATTCGTCTAGCGTGAGCATGAGCACCAGGGAAAGGGTAGACGTGTACAGTTTTCAGGAAATAGAAACTTACAAGCCAGACATGGTAGCACATGCTTGTAATCCCAGCATTTTGGAGGCTGAGACCGGAGGATCACAGTACAAGGACAGCCTCAGCTTCTTAGTGAGGCCCTCTGCAACTCAGTGAGACCCTGTTTCAAAATAAAGAATAAAAAAATAGGGCTGGGGTATATCTTGAAGGTAGAATGCCCCTGGGTTCCATACCCAGTACGAAAGGAAGGAAGGAAGGAAGGAAGGAAGGAAGAGCCGGGCATGGTGGTGCATGCTTGTAGTCCCAGCATTTGGGAGGCTGAGACAGGAGGATCGCAGTTCAAGGACAGCCTCAGCTACTTAGTGAGGCCCTGTGCAACTCAGTGAGACCCTGTTTCAAAATAAAGAATAAAAAATAGGGGAGGGGGTGTAGCTCAGAGGTCAAATGCCCCTGGGTTCCATCCCCAGACTCACAAAAAAAAAAAAAAAGAAAGAAACAAAGAAACAAACAGGAACAACTTAGACAAGGTTACAGAGTGGTGGTTTTACAAAATGGAGTTACTTTACGTTAATCTTTGCATAGAGAATATCTAATTATATTCTCAAAGGTAGCTCCCCACCCTCATTAGGCTAAAATTCAGAAGGCAACTTGTCCTAAACCACACAGCATCTGTCTTCTGAGTATCATGTAGGCCCTTATTACCAGACTTTTTGTATCTAGATATAGAAATTGACCTCATACCCAGAATGATGTTAAGACACTTCTGCTCAGAAAGATCATTGTTTTAAAGAGATGTTCAGGTACAGTGTTTGGATGCCTGCAGGAAGATGAGGGCTACACGTTGGCAGCACGGATGATTCCAGAATCCTGGGAGAGGAGTGTGAGCCTTTCGCCTCCCCTGTCTGCGCCACAGGACAGGTTATTTGCATAATGATCCCAGTGCATACATTAGCTCCTGGCTCTTCACAATGCCGAGAGGCCAATGGGTGTTATTACTGTGATTTTATCTAGAACTGGGTCACAAGAAAGGACAGAGTTTCCAAATAGTTTCCCAAAGATCAGACTCTGCACCTGCACATTGAAGACATTAGTGAGAGCCCCTGAACTGCTAGAACTAGTTGGACTGTCAGCTCTTCCTTTCAGAGAATACATTTCAAAGCAAGGGGTTAAAACAGTAATTTTCATTTTCTTATTATCACTCGAAAAATATAAGTATGTACTGAATACCCACTAAAGGTCTGCTAGGGAAGGGGGTTGGGGAGTGAATGGACAGAAACCGACTCCGATGGGCCCTCTTCCTCCCAAAAAATCTTACCTCACCCCTTTGTGGAGCCTCTGCCATCTTCAATCACATCCTCCATCACCAGCGTGCAGTTCCAATCACCAGGCCTTGGACTTGGAAGGTGAACGACACCCAACTATGTATCTGCAGCCCATGTTTTCCGCTAAGTTTCAGACATATATCCATCCCTCTGCCTAGGGATGTCTCCACGTGGTGGTCTCGAGCCTCAAACAACACATCCAAAGTCAAGCACAGCCTCTCCTACTGAAGCCATTCACCTCCTTACATTTGTCTTTTGGTCACAAACCCTGTCACATAACCAGAACCCAAGTGAGTCACCTCTTCCAGCCACACCTCCTCGATTGATTGGCCAACCACTGAGTCCTGTCCACGTCCCCTGTGAAATGGAGGCCTCCTTTCCATCACTGCACAGCCTCACCTGCATAATTTGGGCAGTTGCTAGAATGATCTTCCACCTCTGACCCTGGCCTCTATGCCCGTCCCAATCCATTCTCCACAACTACATCTGTGGAACTTCCTGGTCCAGCCGTGGCGTTTCTCCGCAGAACACCTCTTTTTTGAAGTCCCTGAGGCTCTGAGACAGAATGCATGGTATGGTCTGGGGCCCTCTGACCATTGCTCACCCCTCCAGTCGCACTGCATCCCTTCCTTGCATGGAGTTATACCCTACGTGCCCTCCGTATTATTACTTGTAGCAAGCCCCAAATACATGGTGCTCCTTCTCACTACAGCCAAAGCCTGTTGAAGGTTGAAGAATACAGTGTATTTAAAATATAAAGAAGCACCAGGCGTGGTGGCACACGCTTGTAATCCCCGCGCTTGGGAGGCAGAGACAGGAGGATCGCGCAGGTTCGAAGCCAGCCACGCACGCTGGCTTAGGAGACCCTGTTTCCAAATAAAAAATGTAAAAATAGGTCTGGGAGTGTAGCCCGGAGGTAGAAGGGCTTCCAGGAACCCCAGTACCACCAAAAAAATAAAAATTAAAAAAAAATAAAATATAAAGAAGCACCAGGCATGGTGGCGCACGCTTGTAATCCCTGCGCTTGGGAGGCAGAGACAGGAGGATCGCGCAGGTTCGAAGCCAGCCACGCACGCTGGCTTAGGAGACCCTGTTTCCAAATAAAAAATGTAAAAATAGGTCTGGGAGTGTAGCCCGGAGGTAGAAGGGCTCCCAGGAACCCCAGTACCACCAAAAAAATAAAAATTAAAAAAAATAAAATATAAAGAAGCACCAGGCATGGTGGCGCACGCTTGTAATCCCCGCGCTTGGGAGGCAGAGACAGGAGTCGCACAGGTTCGAAGCCAACGTGCTGGCTTAAGAGACCCTGTTTCCAAATAAAAATATAAAATAGGTCTTGGAGTGTAGCCCAGAGATAGAAGGTTTTCCAGGAACCCCAGTACCACCGAAAAATAAAAAAATAAAATATAAAGAAGTCCCCACATAGGATTTTAAAAACAGTGCCTTATTTTAAATGTGTGTGACTAACCCACTAATGCCAATTTGAAAGAAAAACATCTCAATGCAAAGTAATTGAAGTGATTGAAAGACAAAGGGTTGGTTATTTATACAATAATTCACACTGCCTTTCTAGCCTAAGGTCTAAGTAGAATGACCATACATCCTGATTTGCATAGGATTGAGGGGGTCCCAGGAAATGGGATTTTGATGGTAAAATCAGGAAAGTCCTGGACAAACCAGGACAAGCTGGTCACTCTAAATATAAAGCAGTAGTTGATAGTGTATGAGGACCTTCCTCCAAAGCTCTCCAGGTACCTCTCTGCTCTGGCTGGATAGGATGTATAGATAAAAGGCCACATTTGAAGCAGGTAATAAAAGAAAAGCCCAGGCCCTCCACACCTGTTGCCTGTCCCTTTCCTGAACCATGTCAGAAGCCATTTCTTTTTTTTCTTCCTGGCTCAGCTCTTCTGGGTTCAGCTCACCCCACTACTGTCTGCTGAGAGCTCCCTGGCGTTCTTCAGCTCCCTGGCATTCTTCCTATCAGGGGTCACCTGACCTCATGATTTTCTGCTTGTGTGTCAGTTTCTTCCTCTAAGAGATGAGCACCTGAAGGCCAGGCTGACCCACAGACACTCGGTGGGCCATTTGTACAGCCCACCCTTCAGTTCCACCTGAACTGTTGGGGATGGACAAGATGGTAGACCCAGACAACTAAGGAGGTTTCCTTGGCACTGCCTCTAGGCCAGGCACAAAAGGTAGAGAGATGGCTTGAGCCTAGCCCCAGTCTCAAGAAGCTCAGCCTCACTTGAAGAGATTAGGAAGGTGTCCAGAGAGAGAACGAAGAGAGCCCAAGTTCCATCATCAGGGAGATTGGAAATGAAAGGAAAGCGTATATTCACACACACAGGCATCAAAGGGCAGAGCACTCAGGAGGCCCTTTCCCAATCTCATCAATGTATCAGACCCCCCCTTTCTGTCTCCAGGGAGTAAGAGTAGGGGCAGGCGGGGGAAGGGGGGCAGCCTTCTGGGAGGAAGGAGACCTTGGCTTCCTGCCCCCAGAGGCAACAGACGCTGGGTCCCATGTGGGTCCACTTGTGGGTCTTTGTGGCCACTGGTGCACCAGACTCCAGCCTGGCTCCCTCTGTTGCTCTGATCTTCCTGCACATGCACAGGTGCACAGGTGCACAGGTGCAGGAGGGAGGCCCTGCTCCATCTGTACACACTCTCCATGGGAACCCAGTAGTGGAATATAATTCAATTGTTGGCTCCAAACAGAGCATATGCTTCCCTGCTACCTTCCCAGTGGCCATAGTAATCACAGGCTGTGACTTTCTCTCCCCAGAAAAATAAAGGACAGAGCGTCTGGTTTGTCACAAGGGTCCTTTAGTCTCCTTGATAAGCAAGGTTCAGGACCATAGGACACAGAACTGGCTTTGAATCTCTGGACATATACCAGCCTTGAGATGTTTCTAGGTATGATGTCATCTCCAAACTTCTTTCCCATCATCAAGATAAAAGGGATGTTAGTGATAGCATCACAAGATACCATGGGGCTTATTGAAAATGTATAGGCAGCACGTCATAAGTGCTTAATAAACAGGCTCTTCCCTGTGTTATCTTGTCACTCCAGATAAACACCACCACCCCTAGTTCTGAGCTGGACCCACCTAAGTTCTCTGCCTGAATCTACACAATGGATGCCCAATGGACAACAGCATCCTGGCTAGGCTGCTAGGTCCTAGGATGTAATGATATTTTAGATATAGTTTGTATGGCCCCATAATTCTACAGGATTGAGGATGTTGCTCTCCTTCTGTCTCCTTCCAAACTGGAATAGGGATGGGGCAGAGCCTATAGATGGGGCTCTCAGAACCTCTACTTGAGTGGCCCAGGGCACACAGAGACAGTTGAAACCAGACAGGTCCCTCCTTGGCTTCATACTTTAAGCCTTTACAGGACAGTCAAGCATATGTTGCTGTAATCTATTTCTGCACATCCCATGAATTTCAACTCTAGCTCTGCCACCAAACACTGGGCATGACCCAAGAAAGTCCTTTCACCTCTTAGAGCTTAATTTTTTCTCATCTCCAAATGGGATAACGTGACCTCCTTTGAGGGAAGGGCCTTTATATGTATTCATAGGTATAAGCTATTCTTTGTAAGCTGCAAAGATATGAAGATTCATGCACTTAGAAGGAGTGGTGATTATGGAAGCCATCATCAAAGGCACGTGTGTTGCTGTGGGAAACTAGGCGCTGGACCATTTTCTCATCTTTCCACAGGTTGCTGGAATCACAACTTCTAATTAATGCACAGTGATATGGCTTGACCCAGTTTCTCAAATTAGAATGTTTTAACTATAACTGATGAAAAAGGTGAAATTCTTGATAAACCTCCTTCCCTTGGGCTTCAAGCTTACTTTAGAGCTAATGGGTAAATGTATGCATTGAAAAAATACATGCATACATACAGACATACATACATACAAATATATTTGCTTTTATATAGATGTATTTATATATGCACTTATTCAGCAAATCTTGATTGAGTGCTACTTTGTACCATGTGCCATGCTTAACATTTTATCTGACTTCTGCTGAAACTGCACATGGATTCTATGTGGTAGGTAGATATGGTTACTATGATGTACAAATAAGGAAACTAAAGCTCTTAGGGGAAGGGATACTGCATTGGGGGCACATACACAGCAAGGGGCAAAAAGACAAACCCTTTTCCTTGACCCAAGCATCTGTTCTTTCATGATACCATATGATTTCTCCAGGCCTCGAGGAGAGGAACCAGGGTTATGTCTGAGAAGGTGCGATTTAATGCTTGCTAAGCAAGTCAGGATGGATGACAGGTTGTGATTTTTATGTGCCCTGTGTCTCCTTCAACCATCCAACCTTCCCTGGAACCCAGTGGCTCATCCTTCTCCCTGCTCCAAGTAGGGCCCTGGGATATACTTACTCTTTCTTTTCTTGCCAGAATCATCAGTTCTATAGCTTTAGGCCACTAACTTATCCTTAATCCTGTTTCTTCCATGCTCTCCTTTTCTCCATCCCAGGCCTGTTTATGCCTGTACTGGCCCTATGGCCCCATCCTCTAAAATGGGCAGCCACATCTTTACTGCACACAGCCTGGTAGGCAGCTGCTGGCCCAGGAAATGGAGTCCAACAGATCGAGGCTCTTCTGATTGCTCACCATTTGTCTTTGAAGAAAGTGATTGGATTTCTCTAAGCCTCAGTTTTCATATTTAAGCTGAGAGTAACAGCTGTCTCCCAGCATCATTGTAAGCACTGAGATAAGGTGCCGCAAACACCTGCTGCATACATTAGGCAGTTCACAATTTGTTATCTTTAAATATTTAATTTTGGTGAGTAGAATAAGATGTAAGTCTAATTCCCTTCCCAAATTCAACCCCAATAGATAATATCCAACATAATATTATTTATTATTTATTATTATTATTATTATTATTATTATTATTATTATTATTATTTCCTTTCCATGTTTCTTAGTGGTGTTTGGCTCAACATACATTACAGTCTTTCCTGAATTTAACCCAATTCTTGGTCTTCTTCAGTATGAACTACATACAGTTTTCTCTTTGTATCTGCATTCCAACTGTTTTTATTCCTGTTGCTTCAAATAGGATTTTATAGCATGCAGGGAAATCCCCCAGTCCCTACTCTCCCCACTCCCCAGCCCCTACCCTCCGCCAGAACTGCTTCTTATCCTTGGCCATTTATTCTTCAGCCATACTACTTAGTCTAGTTTTAAGAGAGGTTTGGGAGCTTCAGGTCAGGATTTGCTCACCTACACAGAGGATGTAAGTGCTGGAACGTTCGGAAACTTTTGTCTAAATTCCATGAGCCTTGAAATCTTAAGCACTCAGATGTGTACACACACACACACACACACACACTCACACACACACACACACACACACACACACACACCTACTTATCCCTTCCCCACTAATAAGAAGAAGACAAGGCTGAGACCGGAGGATCGTGGTTTACGGACAGCCTCAGCTACTTAGTGAGGCCCTGTTTCAAAATAAAGAATAAAAAATAGGGCAGGGGGTGTAGCTTAGAGGTAGAATGCCCCTGGGTTCCATCACCAGACCCACAAAAAAAAAAAGAAGAAGACATTGAAGAATGACAGTTCCCTCCCAGGTGTTCATCCATTCAAAATCTTGTGGAACAAAGCTAGAAATTCATTTAGCAGGCAGAAAATTCAAAGGGGACTCCAAGAACTCTCAAACCCATAGTGCTTTGCCAGTCTCCCGTTATTCTAAACCCTAAGATGTTTCACTAATCTAGCAGTTCTCAAAGTGAAGTCCCCCAACCAACAGCTTCAACAGCTCTTGGGAACTTTCTAGGAATGCAGATTCTCAGGCCTTGCTCCAGGCCTACTGAATCAGAGCCCCTGGGTGTGGAGATCAGTGTCCTAAGCTTTAGCAAACTTCCTATTTGAGAATCACTGGACTACACAAGCAGAAGTTTACTCGGAGGCTACCAAGGGTTTCAAAACGCCGGTCACCTGGTGGTCGGCAGTGCAGTCACTTGGAAGGATGCAGCATGTACAACAGGAACCACAAAATGACCTGCTGCAACTGGACCATGTGTGATCTACAAATTGGCAGGAAGCAGATTAATACCCTTAAGATTCTATTGTTCCTGTTCACCATGACCATGCAATACTCTATTTATTCTGGTCTCCTTTTGAAATCAAAAACACTACAGCTTTCTCAACCTGGGTCACAAACATCCTACACTGAGTTTATCCCAAGGTAGCTGATACATTCTGTAATGGTGAATGGAATCGCTTCAGCTGCAGACGCCTACCATGGACGCCTGGTGTTCATCCAGTATCCTGAACATTCTTTCTTAATCGGCCACTTTTCTAACTCTTTAATTCTTGTCACTGGGGAGGGGGGCATTGAGGTTTGAGCCCAGGAGAATTCTACCTCTGAGCTGTACCCCTAGCCCTTTTATTAAATTTCAAAACAGGGTCAAAAGTTATGTTATATGCATGCACCAGTGTGTCAAGATCAAAATCACAATTCTATATAATTACTAGGACACAACTACAAAAGAAGAAACTAAAACTGAAATTCTTACTCTTACCAATTATTTTCTATTCGTTTCTCCCTTTGTTCTTTGTAAAGGGTTTCTGGGTTTTGTTGTTGTTGTTTGTTTGTTTCTTTTATTTATTTATGTGGGCACTTTTTTATGGTACTGGGGATGGAACCCAGGGGTATTCTACCTCCAAGCTACACCCCCAGCCTGATTTTTTGTTCTTTATTTTGAAACAGGGTCTCACTGAGTTGCAATGAGCCATTAAGTAGTAGCTGAGGCTATCTGAGAACGGAGATCCTCCTGTCTCAGCCTCCCAAATGCTGGGATTACAAGCATGCGCCACCACGCCCGGCTTTGCTTTTTTACTTAGGATTTAAAGACTTAATACGTCTATTTATTTGTTGGAAATTTTGCCTTTACTCTTTCATTTTGCCTTAGACTTTTATTTGTGTTAATATCATAATTTGTTATTTTGCTTTTGGTTTTCTGATATGAATTTATCACCCCTTTGTAGATGAGTTTTTATAAACAGTTTCTTTCTGGGTTTTGACTCAGCTGATACACACTGTTCAAACTGCCAATTAAACACAGAGAAAGTGGCCAGAGATGAAAAACAAAAAGGGATTGGTCTACTCCTAGTGAATATAATTTATCTGTGGGGAGAAATACAAGAACTTTACATCTAGAGAAGCTCCCCATACACACACAGCACTGTTGAAATCGGTGGTTGGCTAATTCTCTGTTGTGGTGTGTTGTCTGTCCTGTGCATGGCAAAAGGTTTCTCAGTATTCAGAGCCTATACCCACCAGATGCCAGTTGTGACAACCAAGGATGTCTGTAGACACTGCCCAATGTCTTATGAGGGGCAAAGTCCCCCCCTTTGAGCATCAATCTTCTAGGAGGGACATTTCACACCTTTCTCCTGGGCTACTCCTGGCCTGTCCCCATCTCCTTCCACCAAAGGTTTCAGAGTGAGATGTGCAGCAGATAGTCTGCCTGGCAGCAGTGGAGAAAGTTTCTGCTCTGACTTCTAGAAACTTCCATGTCTGATGATACCTTCCAAATCTCTGGTGGGAGATTTTGTAACCCTTCATTTATTTGAATGCAACCCGATGATCCCTTGCTCTTTGCGGAGGGGGCGGTTTTGTGTTCCTCTGAGTGTGGCCATCTTCCCACAGCTGTCTGCTCCTGCAGTTCCAGTTATGAGTTCTCTTCACTGAGTATCTCTGACACAGACTTCAGGTTACAGGAAGCATGTAATTAAATCTGTAGTCAACTCTCATCAGACAGCATTAAATGGAGGAACCTGGAACAAGGAACAGTGTTCTCTAAAGAGAAAAATATTTTACATGAATATTTTGGTATTTGGTAATGTGCTGGAGTTCATAGAGGGGTGTAGGAGGTGCTGAATAGAAATCCAATTTGTAGTGATTATTTCCAAATTAAGATTAGCACAGAAACCTTTCGAGAGTGGGAGGTAGAGTCTGCTGTTCCAGAGAAGAGGATATAAAGGTGTAGGTGGGGAGAGTGAGAAAAATGGAACATAAATGTTCTTCTGATGGGAATGGGGAAAAAGCCGGCAAGTCTCCTGAAAGCTGAGAGCTAAGGAACCATTTAGGGGGCTATCCACCAGCCCAGAGACCACCAGCAGCGGCCATTCCTTAATCCTGACCTGTCGGCGCCCTTAAGCGCAGCTGATAGCTTACAGATTGCAGTTTTCACATGGTTAGCATTTAAAGAAAAATGAGTGAATGCATGTGAAAGCCTAATAAAGGGATTTATGGTGGGATCCTACATAAATGATTTAGATATGCTATATAAGTTGCACTGAACTCTCATTATATTCCGTAAATATGGATAGAGTAGCTGTTTTGGGTTTCAAATAAAATTTATGATGTAAAGATAATTGGTCCACATTCTGTGCCATTGAGAGGTTCACACAGTACTGCAGAAGGTGGAAGGAAAACCCTAATTATAAGCACACAGCAAAGGCATCATGGTAGATCTGATGGCTGTCCAGTGGAGGGATACCCACTTCTGTTTGGGAGACAGTGAGGAGAGAGAAGTCAAAGAAAGCTTGCTGGAGGAATTAAAACTGAGCTGCAGCTGAGTGGGTGAGTCACAGTTATCCTGGCAAAGGGGTAAAGGCATTCCTGGCAGAGGAGTCCACTTGAGTCTTGAGGCAGCTTGGTGGGTGCAGAAAAGACAGAAGTAGTTTGTTATCACTGAGGCATTGGGTTTATGATTGGTAGTCATCATAAGGGCGTGTGTGTGTGTGTGTGTGTGTGTGTGTGTGTGTGTGTGTGTGTTACTGAGGATGGAACCTAGAGGCATTCTACCTCTGAGATGCATCCCCAGCCCAATTTTATTTTTTACTTAAAGCAGGGTCTCACTAAGTTGAGGAAGGCCTTACTAAGTTTGAGGCTGGTGGCAAATCTGCAAAACTCCTGTTTCAGCCTCCCAAGGCCTTGTGCTCTTTTACAAATCCTGGTATTTCATTATGTTAGTGATGGGAACCCACTAACCAAACCCACTTTTCTGAGTCATTTTCTTCCATGGCTTCCAGAATTGAGGGTACTTTCCTGATTTTCTTCCCCAGTGGTTGGTCCAACTCAGTCTTCATATGTGGATCCTTTTCCTCTTCTACTTTCTACATATTAGCATATCCGAGGAGTCTGCCTTTGGCCTTTTCCTCTTCTCTCTGTACATACATTCCATGGTGTTCCATACCATCTGTCTACTGGTGAATCCAAAATGTGCATCCATAGCTTCATACCCCTACCTCCCACACCTAGGCACATTTATTCAATTGCCGACTTCCCATCTCTAGTATTGATATAGCTTAGATCTGGGAATGTCCCACAGACTCCTGTGTTGAAGCCTCGGTACCCAGTGCAGCAAGGCTCAGAGGTAGCGCTCTTGGGACCGAGAGGGCTCTGACATTATCAATGGGTTAACCCATCGCTGATGACATTTTTGAGAGGTAGAGGTAACTGTAGTTGATTACTGGTCAGAGGTAGTAGGTTACCAGGGCATGCCCTGGAAAGGTATTTCTTCTCCCTAGCCCTTTCCCCTCTCACTCTCTCCTTCTGGATTGCCATGGGCAGAGCATCTTTTCTCTGCCACAGCCTTCTGCCTTTCCTGAGGCCCAAAGCAATGGAGCCAACAGACCATGGACTAGAACCTCTAAAACTTGAGCCGGAGTGAAACTTTCCTCCTTTAACTTGTTTTTCTCAAGTATTTTGTCACATCAACAAAGAGCTAACACAGTATTTGTATCAGAATTAATGTTCAGTCTCATGTAACAAAGATCCAAAATAACAGTGGTTTTAAAAGTAGAGAATCTTGAAAATAAGATACATGCAGCTGATAAATGTTATCTAGAAGCTCCCAAATACCCCCCTCTTTTTTATCTTTTTATTCAAACAAATTTAGAGCATAACCACATTATCCTCTTGGCCCAAGATGGAACCCCATTCATTCACCATGACAAAGTTCCAAACATCTGGATAAAAGAAAAGACGATGAAGGAGCAGTGGCAAGCCACGTTCCTCAAGCATCAGACGTGGAGACAGATATTTTGCATGCAGGAATTTTATTAGGATGTATACTTGAGGGAACTCTGTGGGCAAATGAAGAAAGTGGGGATTAGACAGAGGGGCTAGAAATTCCAAGGTAGCAATATTGAAGTTAAGCCACAATAAAGTATTTGAAGAAGCAGGACCAGGGATGAGGCTTTTAGAATTGTCCAGGCAGGAAATATGTGGATCTAATAATGGAATATTATTAGAACCTGACATTTTCTTCAACAGGAAAGCAAGCACTTGGCATCCAATTAGTGTCTCTGGGTACATCAGGAGGCATACTGTAGGTTAGGAAAGACATTTGTTAAGCTTTCTCTGCACTCATAGAAGCAAAACTATTATAGGACCATTCCAAAAATAACTGAGCCAAACTGGTGAGCTGCGGTTCAGCTATACGTCAGCTCGATCAGCAGAGACACAGAATATTGTCACTCCAAGAAGATAGACAGGTAGACTCTGCATCTGTCCCAGAGTTCTCACCCCAGCCTTTGATCTCTTTTTATTTTTCTGTCCCAGATCATTTACCACCCTCCACCAGAAACTCAAGATATTTGCATTTAGAGTTGACATCTGCTCTGGTCTCTTCAATCTCATAGAACAAGAAGCTTATACAACACATTTTTTTTATTTTCTATTTATTTATTTATTTATTTTATTGGTGCACTGTATTCATACATCATAGTAGGATACATACTTTTGTAGACATACATGCACACTTTTCCCAGTCAGCCCCCACCCAATCCCCACCCCATTCTCTCCCTATCTCTCCCTCCCATGCTTGGCTTAGTAGTTGACGTCTAGTATTATGGCAATTTATCCAAAATTAAAAATGATAATCTCACATAACAGTTTCATTTGTCTGATACCAAGCTTTTGATGACTTAAAGATAACATTTCAATATTTCTTTTTGCTTTCTTTCTTACCAGAGAATATTTTTTTTCTATTTTTTAGGTGAAACTATCATATATTTATATATTTATTTTTCAGAAAAAAATCTATCCTAATATGGAATATGGACTCTAGGTACCCAAAACGATCTTGAAAAAGAACAAAGCTAGAAGATATATATTTTCTGATTTCAAACCATATAAAGCTACAATAATTGAAACAGTGTACTAATGTTCTAAAGGCAGATATATAAACATTGGAGTTAAATAAAAGCCTAGAGCTAAATTCTTCCCTATATTGTCAAGTTATTTTTGACAAGGTTTCCACGAACATTTGGTGGTGGAAATATTAATCTTTTAACTAAATATTGTTAAAAATAATAATTACATGGAAAAGAATAAAATTGGACCATTACCTAATCCCATATACAAATATTAACTCAAAATAGATAATAGACCTAAATATAAATCTTAAGACTATAAACTTTTAGGAGAAAATCTGGGTCATTAAACTTCACAACATTGAAATTGGCAGTGATTTCTTGGTTATGATTTCAATGGCACAGGCAACAGAGGAGTATACAAACTCCCTAAAAAATAAAAAAAAATATTGTATATCCAAAGACAATGTAAACAGAGTTAACAGTTACTAATAGAATGGGATAAAATATTTCCAATTGCTATATCTGAAGGTATATTAATATTCCAACTAGAAATCCTAAAAATTAACAACAATAAAGGCAAACAATACCCTTTAGAGATAGGTAAAAGACTAACATAAATATTGAATCTCCACAGATAACCAATCTTAGTTGTCTGTTGGATGGAAAATCTTGTTTCTCTAGTTCTGGAGTGTGTTACCTATTTCTTCTTTGTAGTTAATCTCTTTGAGTATTTTCTCTAGTGCTGGTTTTGAAGACATAAATTCCTTCAGTTTCTGTTTGTCATGGAAGCTTCTTATTTCTCCATCTAATTTGATAGAAAGTTTTGCTGGGTAGGAAATTTTTGGCTGGAAGTTGTTTTCTTTCAGAGTTTGGAATATGTTACTCCAAGCCCTTCTGGCTCTCATAACTTGGTTTGGGAAGTCTGGAGTGATTCTAATTGGTTTGCCTCTGAATGTCACTTGGCCCTTTGCTTTTGTTGCCTTTAAGATTCTCTGCTTGGCTTCCACATTGGTCATTTTAACAATTATGTGGTGTGGGGATCCTCTTCTCTGATCCTGTCTAAAGGGAGTTCTATAAGTTTCCTGGACCTGTGTATCGACTTCTTGCTCTATGTCTGGAAAATTTTCTGCTATTACTTCTTTGAAGAGATTGTTGATCCCTTTGGTTTCACTTTCTTTTCCCTCCTCTATTCCAATTATTCTTAGGTTAGCTCTCTTAAAATGGGCCCATATTTCTTCAATATCAGATTCCTGCTGTCGGATATTTTTTTCTAGATTAGAAACTATGCGTTCATTTTTGGATTGCTCATCTTCTAAGAGCGAGATTCTGTTCTCCATGTGTTCTAATCGGTTGTTTGTGCTTTGAATTGAGGCCTTTACTTCATTAATTGCATCCTTTATCTCTTTTTGGCTCTCTCTGAGTTCTTTTCGAAGCACCTCTATTATTTCTACAGTTATTTTCCTGATTTGATCTTCTAGAAATCTCTGATTTTCAGTTTTATTGGGTTCTGATGTTGTGGGGTTGTGGGCATTTATTGCTCCAGTATTATTCCTCTTTCCCATGATTTCGGATGTTTGTGCCTTCTCTGGGTTCTTCCCTTGGGTCACTATGACTTCACTTAAGGTGTTCTGGATCTTGAGTCAGTAGTATCTCAGACCCCACTACTCCTTTACTGGGTTTTATCACAGAGTCTCCGACCCAGAGAGTCAATAGAGGCTGCTTTAGACTGTGGGGGGTGCCAGGTTGCACGTTCTCCTATGGTGTGATATCTCTGCCACCGCCCCTCCCCCACTGGGTCAAGACCCAGGGAGTACAGTACTAGGATTTCTCCTCTGTGGCCCGCAATTTGACTCACTTTTCTTGAGTACGCAGATGTAGCTGTACTGGCCTCGCTGAATTCGGTGCTGCTGCTGCCGGTGGCAATATGGCGCCACTGCTATGCCCTCGGCTGTGGGGCTGGTGTTTTTCTTCTTGGTTTTGATTTCCACTCTGAATCCCTGCAGCGTGTGCTGAGCTCGGCCACTGGGAGCTTTAGATGCTCTCTGCGTGGAGAAATCCCGCCTGGCTGTTCCGCAGTGGCTCACCTCAGCGTGCTGTAGCCATCCCGTGAATTCGCCGGTGCCGCCGGCAGTATGACGCTGCTGCCACGTCTGCCGCGTCCTCGGGCGTGAGGCCGGTGTATCTCCTCCATGGCTCCGTTCTCAGTCCGCTTTCTCTCTGGAGCCTGGTGAGTCTTTGTTTCACTGGTGATGGTGTTTTCTGGCCATGAAAGGCGCTGATTTTGTGGTAATGGAGATTTGTTGTTAGCGGGGCTCTTAAGCCCCGCTTTTCTCGGTCGCCATCTTCCCGGAAGTCTATACCACACATTTTTGTCATGCCTGACCGTGCCTGTCATACCCACTAACCCAGATAACAAGTTCAGTAAATGCCAAATGGAATTGAAAGTATCTTGCAAGTGAGATCACAAATCAATTATCAGCAATAGTAATAATAACAACAATAACAGAAAACATTTATTGTGGCCCCTCCTTTAAACCAGGCATACTGCCAAGGGATGTACATGTATGATATTATTTAATTCTTTCCCAAACACGGTGAAGTATGATTGTCCCCATTTGAGACAGAAAGAAACTTTGGTGCAGAGTTAAATAACACTCAAGCCCTCCTTGCAAGGGGTAGTTCATCTGTTAAAAAAAAAAAAGAAAAGAAAGAAAAACAGATAGAAGGTGGGCATGGTGGTACATTCCTATGATCCCAGTACTTGGGAGGCTGAGACAGGAAGATTGCAGGTTCAAGACCAGCCTTAGCAACTTAGGGAGACTCTCAGAAACCTAGCATGACACTGTTTTGAAAAAATAAAAAAAGCCGGGCGTGGTGGCACACGCTTGTAATCCCTGCACTTGGGAGGCAGAGACAGGAGGATCGCGCAGGTTCGAAGCCAGCCGCGCGTGCTGGCTTAGGAGACCCTGTTTCCAAATAAAACTGTAAAAATGGGTCTGGGAGTGTAGCCCAGAGGTAGAAGGGCTTCCAGGAACCCCAGTACCACCAAAACTAAAAACTAAAAAATAAATAAAAATAAAATAAAAAGGGCTTGGGGTGCAGCTGGGAGGAAGAATGCCCCTGGGTTCCATCCCTAATAGCAAAAAATATTTTTAATCTTTAAAAGTACCTAAATTGAGGCCATTACTAAGACCCAGCAAACGTGACACCAATTCTTGCATGATCCCAGAGCTATCTGTGACCTTAATGTCTACGAGGCACTTTCAGAAGAGTTAGGAACCAGCACATGTTCACCAAGAATGAGCAAGCTAAATCAACCTCATTTCTTTTCCAAGTATTCATTTTGCCCCAGCATCCTTGAAAACACCCTGCATCAATGGCCATGTATTCCAAATCCTGCCCCCCCCGCCTCCAACCCTGCCGCACAACCTCCAGCCATATGCTCCTCTGGGAGTTTCACACATCCCTTTTACGTAGGCATTTATTTCTAAGGCATCAAAGGTGTCATCACAGCTTCTCTGTCATCCCTCCTCCACAGCTGTTGCCCTCTTCCTGCAAAGTCCCCATCGTCATCCCTCAGCACCAGGTGGAATGCACCTGACCCTAAAATTATGAGACCCAGCTGCCTCCAGCCACAGGCAGAGCAGCATCAACTGAAGCCCCAGAGTCAGAACAGCCTCATCCCAGCTGCCTTGGCTTCTCAACTTGTCCGCCCCAAGGACAGGTTTGCTCACACAGGCTGGGACAAGGAGCCAGAGTCCCACCCCTGCTGGCTGACACGTGCCTTGGCCACTATATCCCTATCCCACCTCCCTTAGATGTGAAAGGGTACTGCAGAGGGACGGCCATAGGTATAAACATGGATATAAAGGGCTTCTTCAGTTTTATAGCAATAAAGCAAGTAATCCATTTTAAAAGATTTAAATTTTAAAAGATTTAAAAGATTTTATCCATAGATAAAAGATTTAAATAGACAGTTCTCAGAAAAAGACATACCCAACATTACTAACCACCAGAGAAATGCCAATCAGAGCCACAATGACACATTACCCCATTGTTAGGATAGCCAGTATTTAAAAAGAATTAAAATGATTATTAATGATATGTTTTGTAGGGAATGTAGAGAAATTGGTTCCCTTGTCTATTGTTGGTAAAAGTGGGAAGGAGTGCAGCCACTATGGTAAATAAAAAAATTTTAACTCCATATTGTTCAGCAATCTTACTTCTATTTAATCAAAAGAATTAAAAACAGGATCTCAAGAAGATATCTGTACTCTCATGTTCACTGCAGAATTATTTACAATTAGCCAAGAGGTGGGAACAACCTCAGTGCCCACTGATGGATGAATGGGCACTCATCTTGGTATACACACACACACACACACACACACACACACACACACACATATGTATGTATTATTCAGTCTTAAGAGAAGGAAGCCCTGCCATATGTACTAATATAGATAAACCTGGAAGACACTGTGCTAAGTGAAAGAGGCCAGTCCCAGAAGGACAAAATCTGCATGACTCTACTTATGTGAGATATCTAAAGTAGTAGGCCGATAGATGCAGAGAGCAGAATGGAAGTTGCCAGGGGCCAGGCAACAGGGAAATGGGGAGTTGTATAATGGGTACAGAGTTTCAGTTGCACAAAATGAAAAATTCTAGAAATCTACTGTAGAACATTGTGCTGATAGTAACTATACTGTATACTTAAAAAATACAGGATGACAGGCATGTTAGGTAGTGCACATCTGTAATTTCAGTACTTGGGAGGCTGAGACAGGAGAATTATAGGTTCAAGGACAGCCTCAGCAAGTAGCGAGACTCTCATCAACCTAGCAAGACCTTGTTTCAAAATAAAAATAAAATAGGGCTTGGGTGCAAGTTGAAGGTAGAATGCCTTTGTGTTCAATCCCCAGTAACACACACATACACACACACACACACACGTGTGTGTGTGTGTGTGTGTGTGTGTGTGTGTGTGTAGATTCAGTGTTATTTTCACCATTTTTAAATGTAAACTAATTCTTAATTAGCTGTACATATCATTGTTCTTAACCACAACACTTTTAGACTTGTTTTAATTTTTTTTAATTAAGAAAAAAAAAAGCAGGAGAAGAAGAGTGTATAATCCAGAGCTGGTTTCGCTTGCTCTTTAAAATTCATCTTGACCTGGATGGCAGCTACATGGGCATATAGGTGTATAAGAATTTAGGTTTTGCCGGGCGTGGTGGCGCACACTTGTAATCCCCGCGCTTGGGAGGCAGAGACAGGAGGATCGCGCAGGTTCGAAGCCAGCCACACACGCTGGCTTAGGAGACCCTGTTTCCAAATAAAAATGTAAAAATAGGTCTGGGAGTGTAGCCCGGAGGTAGAAGGGCTTCCAGGAACCCCAGTACCACCAAAAAAAAAAAATTAGGTTTATATAGACATATAAAT
Source organism: Muscardinus avellanarius (assembly GCF_963383645.1). Classification (NCBI taxonomy): domain Eukaryota; kingdom Metazoa; phylum Chordata; class Mammalia; order Rodentia; family Gliridae; genus Muscardinus; species Muscardinus avellanarius. Next base: position 143,062,311 of record NC_137788.1, on the reverse strand, counting down.
TTGTTAATGTATATAAGATCATTGCATTTAATCTATGTATAAATGTTGTACTTCAATATAAAAAGGTCAATTAAAGGGTTAAAAGTAGCCCAATGCTTGGAGAGCCTTCACTGGCCAGCTGAAGAGTTTAGACAGTCTCCTGGGATCAAAGAGGTCATGAAATAGTCCGAGCCAGGGAAAGGTCCCAGTGAGAGACGTGCTATCTCTGAAACCTCAAATTATTTGGCTACTTTATTTTTCATCTCTGTAACAAACTACCTGAGGAAACCAACATTAAAAAAAATGAAAGACTTATTTTGACTCAGAGTTTCAGAGTTTCAGTCCATGGTGGCTGACTCCATTGCTTCTAGGATGATGGTGAGGCAGAACATCATGGTAGAAGGGAGAGAGGGAGCAAAGCTGCTCACCTTGTGGCAGCCAGGACACAGAGAGAGAGGTAAGGAATAAGACGTAGTCCCCAAGGGAGCCCAAGGACTCATTCCCTTCAACCAGGCCTCGCCTCCTACAGCTTCTGCCCAGTTCTGATAGTTCTCCCAGCTCTGAATCCTTCCATGGCTTATCTCATTGACTACTGGGCTCTGTACCAGCAGCGCTCGGGGCCACACATTGAAAAAATACTCTTGAGACTTTATGTTTGGTCTCGAAGAGGGGAGAGGGGAGAAGGCAAGAGAGCCAACTCCCTGAACAAAACTCAGCTCTTCCTTTTATTTCACCTTTACAAGATCAGGATCGGGTCGTCGAGTTCTTGTCTGTCTCTAACTATAGACATGAAGCCTCATGTTAGGCATGTTTTAGAAGGTGAGTTCTGTCTGGCAGTTTTGCAAGGACATCAGAGATGCTGCCTTCAGCTTTCTCATGTGTGGCCTTCTGTTCTTCAGCAAAGCAAGCCAAAACAAGTACAGAACAGGGTGAAGTGGCTTCCATAGCAGAGAGGCATGAGATGACTGCCTTCAGTTCCCTCAAGAAAGGCAGCCTTCTGCCAAATCCAGCAAGAAGCTCCTTGGTCCTTTAGCCAATAGACTTAGAACCCTTTCCTGCAATGAATGAAGTCAGCACCCTCATATTCCAACCACTTTCCCAAAGCCCTACCTCTGAACATTGCTGTGTTGGGGACCATGCCTTCAATATGTGAGCCTTTGGTGGACATTCCAGATGAAAACCATAACATTGCCCTTATATGTGGGATGAGTGCACTCCTTCACTTTCCCACCACCCTGAGCTCCGTGGGGGTGGGGGGTTATCATGGTAACCACTTAGCACCCAGTGTAGTTCCTGGTACCCAATCACTTACAGGAAATCAACAGAAAAGGCAGGCTGATGCTGAAGGCCAGCCAGTGTTGAGAGGGCACCTGCTGCAGGCAGAGTTATAAAATGGAGGCCAGAGGTGCTACTGGGATACATAAATATTCCCAGACTTTTCTCCTCAAAAGGAAAGGCCTTCTGTCTGAATGGCTTCCCTTAGAAGCTCTGGTTGATAGGGTTTTGTTGTTCTTTTTGAGGGGAGTGCCAGGAATTGAACCCAGGAGCATTCTACCTCTGAACTATACCCCCAGAATTTTTATTTTTTATTTCTAAATAGGGTCTTGCTAAGTTGCTGAGGCTGGCCTTGACCTGTGAGCCTCCTATCCCGGCCTTCCAGGTACTGGGATCATAGGCATGGGCCACCATGCCCATCTCTGGCCAATAGCTTTTAGTGTCAAGTTTCACCCACAGATACTCTAATATTGGATATAGCTTGCCAATTCTAGTTCAAACATTTTCCAAAAGGAGATTAATGAAGATACCACTTTGGGGGTTAAAATAGTCTCTCATTGCCATGGCAACCCTGCAGGTCACTGAAAAGAAGGCGCTTAGGACTGGCAGGTATCCTGCAGTTCCTAGGGCAGGCAGGAATGAAGGGGGAAGTGTGCCAGAAAGAAGAACAGTCAGGGAGGTAGGACTCTTTATCAGGAAGGATGCCAACATGCCCCAGCCTCCTAACAAGACACAGACCGGAAGTGGTAAAAAAAGGCAGGCATTCACAGGAAATAACCAAACTCTTGGGTTCAGTTATGTTTGTGGAAGGAGTCAAGAAAGACATTCTTTGTGCAGAGATGAATCAGGAGGCTCCTGAGCAGGCCCCTGCATCTGGACAGTGCAGAACATCTGAACCCACAACCGCAAAAGAACAGGAAACTAGAATATATACTCTCTCCAGTTTGTGCACCATCCCAGAGGGGGCTGAAGGATGGAAGAGAAAAGAAGTGATAGAGAAAGGAAGGGATGATGAAGGGTCTGATCATAACCAAGACAGCCTCCTCTGTTCAAGGCCCCCAGGCAAATGCATAGAAGTCCGAGGCCAGACTGGCTCCCAGCTCCTTAAGACCTCAAGATAGTCACCAGCCTGGGAAGAAAGCCAAAGACAGATTTTGAACCCACCTCAGGGGCAAAAGCTTTCCTGAGATACTTCAGGATCATTCACCACCCTCCTCCAATTCAGGATCTTTCCTCCATCACCATGACAACCCATACTTCACAATAATGGGCAGGACTCTTTATCAGGAAGGATGCACAAAGCAAACCTGCAAAGATAATGGTCCCCCACTTCAGAAGGATTTCTGTTAGGATCTCCCAGACTATCAGGAGAGCTGTTGAGACCCCTGGCCATGGGCAATAAGAACCAAAGGTGCCCAAGTCTGACAAAAGGGACTCTGTTAGAGCACAGATGCCTGTCCAGAGAGCACATAGATAAGGTGAATTCCAGTATTCTGTAGCCCCTAATAGCACAGATGAGGAGGCTGAAGAATTCCAATTCTAACTGTGCCTAATCACAAAAGGAAGCTATAGAACACCGAATGATGAAAAACTGACATGCAGAATGGAAGCTACCAAAGAATGAGAAAAGCACAATCCCGTGATACAGAGAGCAGAGGCATGCAAGCCAGGCTGTTCAGCACGTATGTAGTAGCCACTTCACTAGTTAGCCTTGAACTGAGCAACCAGTACAGTTCTCCCAAGTGCTGTGAGTACATCCCAACACCCAATGCCCCTGCTCCTATCAAAGCTTCTGCTACAGAGCAAGCTTGCTGTAAAGTGGGGGCTAGGACCATGGACAGCAGCCTGGAGGCTGCATATTGGACTTCTCCAGAGGTTGCCTGTGAATGGCATTCTAGAGTTAAGCTTCACCACTGGGCATACAAAGAGAAGAGAAGTGGCTAGTCTGCTAAGCCTGGTCCCAGAGGGTATCTGAGTATCCTTAGGCAGAATGTCTTGGGGTGAGGGTACAGACACAGGGGAAGCCAAGCACATTCAGCACAGTTGGTTCTACAGGTCAACGGGAAGACAAACTAACCCCTCGGGAGAGAAGAGATGATAGTCTGGTGCAGGTTCAGGCCTAGCCCAGTGAAGGCAGAGAAACCAAAAAAAGCCAGAATTTGAGGAATTCGGGACTTTGGCTAAAGGTTTTTAGAAATTACATAGCTCAACAAGTTCTTTACATGGGGAAGCAAAGACCCTGAGATCACACAGAAAGTCCGTTCTGATACTAGAATAGACCAAAAGCCCCAGGCTCAGATGGAGAGTGGCTTTCAACACACCCATGAGGTCCTCATACAGCTTGGAACTAGGAAAATTTGCTATCTCATAATGAGCAACAGAAGTAAAGCCTACCCCTGCCTGTCAGGGCCTTGGAGTGTTCAAACAGCACTCTATTACCCTATGAGGACAGGAGTCCTTAGTTGCTATGTTAAATTTTAAAATGTGGATATAAAGCAAGAGACACAACATCTTCCTTCCCTGCCCACTCTCCATTAGAAAACAGTTTCTCCTCTAATAACTTTTGGGCAAATATCTCAAGATTGGTGGGGTTTTTTTTTTGTTTTTGTTTTGGTACTGGGGTTCCTGGAAGCCCTTCTACCTCCGGGCTACACTCCCAGACCTATTTTATATTTTTATTTGGAAACAGGGTCTCTTAAGACAGTGCAGCTGGCTTCGACCCTGTGCGATCCTCTTTTCTCCACCTCCCAAGCGCAGGGATTACAAGTATGCACCACCACGCCCGGCAAGATTGGTATTTTAAAGAATAATGGAAGGGGCAAGCATGGTGCTATATGCCTATAAACCCAGTACTTAGGAAGTCGAGACAGGGAGGGTTGCAGGTTTGAAGAAAGCATCTGCAACTTAATGAGATCCTGTTTCAAAATAAGGACTGGGGGTGTAGCTCAGAGGTAGAATGTCTCCCCTCAGTTCAATCCCCAGTAGTAAAAGAAAAAAGAAAGAAAAGATTAGTGGAAGGAGATGGAGATGGAGAAATGGAGGTGGGAAGAAGGGGAGGGTAAAAAGGAGACATGAGGAAGAAAACAGATCAAGTAATGTTATATTTATATATGAAGGTATCACCACCAATCTCACTAACATGTATAAAAAGGGAGGAGGGGCAGTGGGGTGAGATCCGGAAGGAACATACTAGATATGTGTGCAGATATGTATGGCTTAGATTTAGAATGTCCTTCCTGATCAAGTTGTGCGATCAGGTTTTTTTGGATTAAGACAGTGAACATGTTGACCAAGACAATATATAAATGTATCACTTTGAATCTCACTGTGTTTCATAATTACAGTGCACCAGTAAAATTATTTTAAGGGGTCCTGAACTATTAGTGTAATGGTGACACTCCATGCACAGTCCAGCCCTGTTCATACACCTAGACCCAGTAGCAGGGCAACGGGTAAGTTACAAAGCTTAGTTCAGAGATACCGGCAATATGGAGGGGAAAAAATCTAGATTCGAGAGCTCTGAGTGACATTCTCACACCTTCGCACCTGGCCGCACAGGTGTTCTGGAACAAGAGGTTGCTTAGTCAGGGTTTTCCTCTTGCTCTGAAAGTATAGCTAACACCCACTGTTGAGAACAAAAGGTGGTGATTACCCCACACTCCTAGTCCAGGCCACCGCCAGCACTAGGGTCAGTTTCCTAGCAACAGGGTCAGCTTAGAGATGCCAGTGCGGACTCTTGGCCCTACTCCCATCCCTAGACAGAGGGGGTCACAGAGTGGGAATAGGCACTGTCCAGTGAATGACACATTTGTGAAGAGAGGGAATTTCAGTTTGCTTTTCCCACTCTACATGGGATATGAGCTATTTCTCTACCCCAAGGAAGAAGAAGGAGGACCAGAGAACATGTAGATTTATAGGGGTGCTTTCAAAATGAAAAGACTGGATTTGGCTCCCTGGTAGACATCTGCTTGGTCTCCTATACTTTCAAGTATGTCTATGTGACCTGTGCTTGGAGGAGCTGTCTGAGAAGAAGGGATGTCATGGGAGAGACATCCCATGTAACTTGCTAGAGAAACAGGAGGTCAGGTCATTCCCTCTGACCACCAGTCTCCAAGAGGGTGGAAAATGATTTCTATCTGGTTATAGTTGGTGGCTTGGCAGTGCCGGCCAGGCTAAAATACCACTGCAACCAAGACATAAGAAAGCAGATGTCTTCCTGCTTCTCCTCCCACATCCACTCCCAGGGGATGCTCTGGCATCAGTGGACAGTGAAAGAGACCGTACCTCACCCCACAGCCCCAGTGGCCAGGATGCATCCCAAGCCCTTAGCACTCACAGTCTCACCTGCTAGGAGGAAAGAGGAGAAGACATTTAAGTAGGTGTGAATTCAAGCTGGGCATGGTTGTACATGCCTCCAATCCTAGTACCTGGGTGGCTGAAACAGGAGGGTCACAGGTTCGATGCCAGCCTTAGCAACCTAGTGAAACCCTGTCTGAAAAATAAAAAAATGAAACAGAAATAGAACACCCCCAGGTTCAATCCCCAGAATGAAAGAGTGGATGAATGAATTGATTGATTAATTAATTAATAGCTGAGAACAACATTTTAAATGACCAGGACCAAGTTCTCTGTTAGGGCAAGTGACTCACTTTTCCACAAGTAGCCTGTACTATCACTAAAGGAACTTATATGAGGGGAAGAGTGTGCCAACAATTGGGGAAATTACTGGGGAAAGAAAGAAAAGAGAATTCCATTTCACCTGCATATTCTATTGCCTCTGCTTAACAAACCAGTCATGCTAATATAAACTACTTGGCTCAGAAGCTTTCTAAACCTGGAGGAGGGCAAGTGAGGCTCACACTCAGAGACCACAGACATGGCCAGAGATGGGGCTGCATGGCAGAGGAATGAGAGGTCCTGCTGCTAAGGCCAGCTGCTTAACAAACACAGGAGAAGGATATGTCAGGCTGGGGGCTTAAACTTGAGCCCAGACAACAGGAGAAGAACTGGTTGCCTGAAGACGTTCGGGCATTCTCATGTGGAAGTTTATCCCCCATGGCTTAATTGATCACCTGCTCTGTGCCTCCGCGACTGGGCTCCACAGTGTGGGACCTGTGGGAAGATCTGGAGACAGGGGTCACCCACACACCATGAAGCCTTAGTCCTGCCACCAGTTTGTGGGCTTTTCTCTCCTACAGTAGATACCACACCAGGTGGCCACCAGCTGCTCATAAGACTTCTCCCACCCCAACCTCTGACTCTCAATAGCAAAGAGGACTCTTGATCATTTTTCTCTCCCAGCATCCAGTAAGGGCCAGATCATAATAGCTTCTCAATGAATGTTTCTCAAGTGAATAGCTAGATGAATAATGGGATGGATGGGCGGACAAATGGCTGAATGAATGAATGAATGAATGGTTGACTGCATGAATAAATCCTCAGAAAACAAGCAAAATTTCTCCCTATTGTATTCTGCTAAACAACGGTGATCAGGCTTTAGACTGAATCCTCAGAGGATAGGAGATGTTTTTGCTATGAAATATCAGTGATCTGTGGTTTCTAACTGAGCTAATAATGATGGGCCTGTCTATAGTCAACTATGCTTTCCAGAATCATCACAAAAACAAAGCTTCAAATGTCCACCCTCTAGTGTCCAATTGCTAGACTGCACCTCTGCTTCTCATTAGTTGGAAACATTAGTCTTCAAGAAAGCTTGGGCAGGGTTTTTTTTAACTAGGAGCACAAGGGATTTGACTTGGAATCATTCCACTTGTCCATCTGTGGAGAAAAAGACATTGTCTTCACAGTCCTATGTCTCCAGAGCAGAGCATCTTGTGGCATCCCTGGTATTTTTAGAGTAACTATCCTACCCAAATATATGTGTTTGCAAAATAGAACTTTGATTATTTTCAAAAATATTATGTAAGACGGGTGTAGTGGTGCATGCCTGTAATCCCAGTATTTGGGAGGCTAAGACAGAAGGATCACAGGTTCACAGCCAGCCTTCGCTATTTAGCGAGGCCCTCTGCAACTTAGTGAGACCTTGTTTCAAAATAAAGAATAAAAATATTGGGCTGGGGGTGTCACTCAAAGGTAGAATGCCCCCGGGTTCAATCTCCAGTCTTGGAAAAAAATCACAATATAGAAAATTGTCTGGATTTGAAATTTATTCATAATATACAAAGACATTATAAACCCCCAAAGGGGGAGGAAATTTTGATTTTTAAAGCATGATTTCAAATAATGAATAATATTCTTAATTTTGTATCAGTTACTTGGGTGAGAAATTTTCTAGTCATTATTTATTTAGCCTAAATAGTTTGATCAACAATTTCATGTAGCCATTTCAGGTACCAAACCTGATATTTTTAAAATAATAGATGCCAATTCGAGTTTTACATAAAAATTTAAAATACTTTCTCTATAAGGTTTATATAAATTTAATCCCTAGCATTTTCCCAGTATTTTATATTATTTTCTAATCCTAATTATATGCTACATGTATAATACATTTTCTCAACTCACCCCATAAATGTCCAAAAGTCTTCTCCAGCTTTCCCCATGTGCAAAGCAAATGTTATTTTCTCTACGTGCCATGATTTGAAAGCATGTTGTAAAGGGCTTGGATAGAAGGTCCAACTCAGAACCTCTATTCCAACTCAGAACTTCTAAGATTTTTGTTTAAAAAAAGTGTGAAATTCTGGCATGATTGTATTTTAATAACTTAGAGTTCATTTTAAATAAATAGATTTATATAGGTATATAGATGCCAGATGATAAACAGATAAATTAGATAGATGATAAACTGATAAATAGAGTGAGTCAGAGGTGAGAGTCTAGAAAAGTTTCAAAACTTGACTGCCACGATTAATGTGCATCAGGTTATATTCTCCAAGGGTGACTATAATAATTTCTTGCCTCCCACATGATCTCCTTACACTGTGATTTTGGTTTTCCTCCCATAACAAAGTGGAGTCTGTGTCTCCTTTCCTTAAGTCTAGATTTGTGGATTTAATAAAAGATGTGTCATGTGACTTCCAAAACTAGGCTATAGAATGCAATACATTTTCAGTGCGGCATAGTGATCCCAGTACTGGGAAGCTGAGACAGGAGGCTTACAGGGTCAATGCTAGCCTCAACAAGTTAGGGAGAGTCTCAGAAACTTGGTGAGACCCTGTTTCAAAGTAAAAATCAAAATAAAGTAAGGCTAGGGGTATAGCTCAGAGGAAGGAAGTATGAAAGGAAAGAACGGAGGTGGAAGGAGAGAAGGAAGGACATTTTTCTTCCTGGTACTCCTGGCATGCTGGTTCTTAAAACTGTGCCACCATTCTTTGAGGAAGCCCAGGAAGCCCTGTGCCAAGATTACATGTGAATATTTCAGCTTTGGGCCCAAATCAGCACCCAGCTGATGACAAGCACAACCTTGCCAACCATCTGAGTGAGACATCTTGGAAGGTTTCTTAGTCCCAAGCTAAGCCACCCTAACTGACACCACATAGACTAGAGTTCAGCTGTCCCATGGAGCCCTCCTAAACTGCAGCTTGTGAACAAAGTAAATGACTGTTGTCCTTCAAGCCAGGAAATGTCACAGTGATTATTCAGAAATAGAGAGCTAGAACAACAGAGAAACAAATTAAGTCAGAAGAGGATAAATTAGCAATGCTTATTAGAAGTTTCCAAAAATATACATGCCCTTAAACCCAAATATTCCACTTTGGGTCATTTAATCCTAAGGAACAAATTAAAGATGTGAACTAAGATTTTTACTATATAAGAATTCTTCGAAATAGCAAAAAGTTGAAAAGAACCAGTTTCAGCCACCATTCTCACTGTTGTGACCCAAAATACCTGACTGCCACAACTTAGAGGAAGGAAAATTTATTTGCTCACAGTTCTGGAGATTTCAGAGGTTTCAGTCCATGTTAGGCCAGGTGATGTCTGTGAAGTTCAGGGCATGGCTGTGTGAAGCAGAGAGAGCACAGAGTGACTCCACTCGTACATCATGTAGGCCTGAAGCAGAGAGAGAGAGAGAGAGAGAGAGAGAGAGAGAGAGAGAGAGAGAGAGAGAGAGAGAGAGAGAGGAAGAAGAAGAAGAAGGAGGAGGAGGAGGAGGAGGAAGAGGAAGACGAGGACAAGGAGGAGGAGGAGGAGGAGGACGAGGAGGAGGGGGGTCACATGTATATGTATTCCCTGATGCCACATCCCCAAGCACCCCTTCCCAGCAATTGGCTCTGCCTCCAACAGGTCTGCCTTGCCCAAGATGTGAGGTCTGGGGGGCATTTTAAGTCCAAACCATAACACAGCCTAAATTTTCAATAGAGAGGTGGGTAATTCAGTTGTATATCTAATTCTGTTGGTCTCAAACTTGATCATTACAATCACCTGGGGATTTTCTAAAGAAAAATTAATCTCTCCTCTGGATCCCTTATTGATGAATATTAAAGCTGTTTCTAGTTTGGAGTTCTTAAAAATAATTTAATATATTAGACTTTTATTCTTTGGTACTGATGTTTTATTCTCATACACTAATAGAAGTGAGTTAGATATATCAAAGGCATATATAATTTTAATTGTAATAGATAACTTCCACAAAACATATAGTATTTACATTCCTTTTAGTAATATAGGACTCCCAATTTCTCAACCCTTTTAACAAGCCTGGGTGTAACTGACTTCTTAGATTTTTTTCAATGTGATGTAAAAACATTGATTTTATCTTAATCTGCATTTCTCTGGTCACTAGTGTATGCAAGCAAATGTTTCTTCTTCTTCTTCCTTTTTTTTTTTTCAGTACTGGGGATGGCACCCAGGGGCATTCTACCTTTGAGCTATACCCCCAGCTCTATTTTCAATTTATTTATATTTTTTGTGATACTGGGGATGGAACCCAGGGGCATTCTACCTCCAAGCTACACTCCCAGCTCTATTTTTTATTCTTTTTATTTTGAAGCAGGGTCTCACTGAGTTTCAAAGGCCTCACTAAGTAGTAGCTAAGGCTTTCCTCGAACTGCAATCCTCCTATCTCAGCCTCCCAAATGCTAGGATTACAAGCGTGCACCACCACACCTGGCTTTATTCTTTATTTTAAAACAGGGTCTCAATGAGTTGCAAAGGACCTCATTAAGTAGCTGAGACTGTCCATGAACCTCGATCCTCCTATCTCAGCCTCTCAAATGCTGAGATTACAAGCATGCACCACCACTCCTAGCTCCTTATGTTTCTTCTTATAGGAATTTTCTTTTTATACTATTTATCCATTTTTCCCCCTTCTGAGAAAGTCAGTCAGATAACTTATCAATTTGTAGGAGTTGTTTATTAGGGATACTATGCTTGGTCGGTCAGATAAGTTTTAGATATTTTCTCTCCGGGTGATGTTGACCAACACAACAGCCACCAACCACCTATGGCTACAAATATCTAAACTAACTTTAGTTAAATAAAATTTGAAATCTGAAAGGTTGAAAATAGAGTTACGGAGTTTAGGAGGAAGGTAAAAACACCAACCGGGTTATCAGAGACCGCTGCTTTATTTGGCTCCAACCCCAGTACCCTCCGGGAAGTCAGCCGGCCGTGGGGGAAGGGACCAATGGGCCACGCGTCTGGAGAGTTGCGCTTAGTCCTGATCAGCCAGCTGAGTCACGTGGGGGATCAGAGGTACCGAAGTTTTACAGGCATGCCGATTCTCTCGCGACATCTGTAGTCTCGCGATGTTAGGAGTCTCGAGGCACCTGGAGTCTCGCGATATCTCCACTTCTGGCTTCCGGGGTTCCGCCTCCTGTTCCCTCTGCGAGATCACGTGGGGGAGGGACCCAACTTATCAAAATCCATTTTTTTAGTCAGACAAGCTTCACTTCAAGTACCCAGTAGCTACAAATGACTGGTGGACGTTATACTTGACAGCGTGGAGCAGAACATTTCCATCACCGTGGAAAGTTTTACTGACACTCACTCTTCCATTTGTCCCCCTTTATTTATGTTACCTTTGGGCATATTAACTTGAATTTTTATATAATTAAATTTAACAATCATTTCTTTATATGTATATATATTTTTCCTATATATTTTCTAAATATATCTTTCTTAAGCAAGCCAAACCTTTGCCAAGGTTATATTTTTAAAGCGTCTAGTCTTACTTCTAATGCTTATACATTTTTGTTTCATCTTTAATCTGTAAAGAATTTTCATTTACTCGTGAAAAGACTTTGCATCTAGCCTTGTTTTCTTCCATGCATGTGTATTTTTTTAAGTAGCCCACTTCCTTATTTGTGTAGTTTGTTTTTAACGTTCTGATGTGCGATGCCTGTAGTCACACTGATTTTTTTTTAATGAGTCATGTTTTGTTCTCATGTTAGACAGTTGATCAGTGAACATTCACTTGTATTTTAATCTAGGTATTCAGCAACAATGTTCCTTCCTCAAAAGTGGGGAAACTGTGTCCTGGGAATGGTAAGTACGCAGCTCAAGGTATAAGGACAAGACTGAGGCCATGAAATGCATCTGAGAACAGCCAACTTGCAGAACAAGGATCTCACAGTGTCCACAACACCATATCTGCCTCCTGCACATCTGCTAAGCCGCTCTTCTACCACCAGTGCCTGAGCTCAGCTGCAGACACACAGAGATGATCTGGTGTCAACCCAGAGCCCCAGTGTCCCTGGTCACCACTACCATTCTCACACATGCATAACCTGCTCCCTGGCTGGTGCCCAGACACACTCTGAGACCACCCCTGGGCTCAGCCCCTGGATACCAGAAGTGTGATGCTACACCATGGCTCATTCATGTGGAAGAGCCAGCAAAGAGGCCTCCCTTGGAAAGAGGACTGGCCCATAACTTGTGAGGCCCAGTTAAAAATGAAAGTGCCAGTTTCCTTATTAAAATGTGTTGTTGTTGTTGTTGAGTTTCAAGATGGTGATAACGAAGTGTAACCAAGTGCAAGACCCTCCAAAGTATGGGGCTTTGAACCTCCGAGGGGTCATAGGCCCAGGGAACTGGGTCCCCACTAGAGCTGCTCCCACATTCAAATTGAGGCACCTTGTTCCCCTGGCACCAGAGCCTGGAGCCTGAACAGCAGGGTTTGGGAGTGTCCCATCCTCCCTTCACTCCCCCAGGCCCAGACCATGCCTCAGTGTAGAGGCTCAGCCTTAATTCCCCTATTTAGAAAAGTCAGCTCCATAGAAACCCCAGGCTCTGAGTCATACATAGCCTAGCGGTGGACAGTAGTGGACAGAGCCCCTTGGGCTCCTACAGAAGAAGCAAGAAGCTGACTCAGGACCACAGGAAGGGAAGGCCTCATGCTCTGGAACCAGGCAGCCATGAGGTCATATTCCAGTTCACCTCGTACTGCTTCCAGGCAGTAATCCCTTCTAGAAATAAGTTGTTATAGGGCAGAGGCCATCTCTTCCTCGATTCTTGCTTTTCTAAGAGAAAAAATTCAAATGCAAATCACAAATAGCATAAATTTTTGTTTGGTTGTTTTATGTATTTATGTATTTATTTGTTTATTTATTTTTGTAGTACTGAGGATAGAACCCAGGTACATCTGAACTACACCCCCAGTCCTATTTTCTAGTTTTTAGTTTGAAACAGGTGCTCACCAAGTTGCTGAGGGCCCTGTTAAGTTGCCGAGGCTGGTTTCAAACCTTTGATCTTCCAAGTCCTGGGATTACAGGAGCACACGAGGTCTAGCTAGGGAAGTGAGGGCATGCATAAAAGAAAGTCATGATAAAGGTGTTACATTCAGAGACAAGCTCCAAAAAGGGTTACTTCCCTGGAGTGGAAAATGGCATAGATAGAAGAAAGTGGTCAGATTCCAGAAACAGGATCTGGAACTGGCCGCTTCCTACAGAAACTGAAAGAAACTGAGATTTTTTCAGCCTGAAAACTTTCCCCCTTGTGTTTGGGAAGGCCACTCTCTCTTTTCACACCCTAGCAGAGGAAACTCCCACAGGTGTCTAAGTGAAACCCTGGGATGGAGTTGGTAGGGTTCGTCGGTCTAGAGGGCAATTGCCTCTAGGCAGAGAAACTTAATCTCTTCTGCTGTGAGCTGCCAGACCTGCTCCTCAGTTCCATTCCTTTCCTGGCCTGTGCATCTATAACCTAACTACGCAATAGTTAACTACCTGTGGGACCCTGTGGTCCTCCTGTACTTCAGGAGCTGCCGTGTGGGTCAAATGAAATGAGCCCCCAGCACCTGGCACAGAGCAAAGACAAATGAACAGCCACTGTTAAGAAGAGGCAGTGTAGCCACAGGGCCAGAGCACGGGCTTCCCAAACAACCCATCCTGCCACCTGCCAGCCCTGCGGCCAAGGTCCCCAACATCTCCCTGCCTCCACTTCCAGGGAGGCGGCGAAAGCTGATCCTTCTAGCACATTCCTCCTGTGTCCTTTTAAGAATTAAGCATGTTAACGTTTACAGCTCGACTCAGGACACTGCCTGGCACATAACAAGAGCCATAGGAGTATTTGTGTTTTGATTAGGGGTTATAGATGAAAGCCGCCTGAGTACGTGGGGTTTGGAATTAGGAGAGTTAGGTTGGAGGTCTTTCTCTGTCTCTTCCACCAAAGAGTCTCTCCCCCGCCCCCACTTTGGTACCAGGGTTTGAATCCAGGGGCATTCTACCTCTGAGCTATACTCCTAGCCCGGAAACAAGGCCTCACTAAAAGTGGCTAAGGGCCTCTCTAAAAGTTGCTGAAGCTGTCCTCAAACCTACGATCCTTCTGTCTCAGCCTCCCAAGTGCTGAGATTCCAGGTATGTGCCCAGCGACCAAGGAGTCTTAAGCAACCATACATGTCTCTTCTCTGAGCTGCAGTCTCCCTGTGCACTTCCCGGACAGAATGGTTGGTGTCTTCGATTGTTGGCAGGATCAAATGCTCTCCTGGTGCCAAAGTGCTGATAAGCCAGATGCCAGTGCTGGCTGTTGTCATGGTGATTGTCTTTTTGCTCATCAGAATCCCTGGCCTTGTGGGGCCCTGGGCAGAGCACAGACCACATTCCTTCCTTTGGTGATGTTTGCTGCCCACACTGCTCAGGGCTGGGTATATGGAGGTAAGTCAGCACCTCTGCCCTCCAAAAGCTCACAGCCTCCTACTGTGGCAGACAAATAAACACATGAATGATGCCAGAGGACAGCTGTGTTCCAGAGGCCATTGTGCCTTCACTGCCAGTGGGATCTCGGCCAGGGACATACCTCTCTGAGCCCTGGTTTCCTCACCTATAAAGTGGCTACAGACTGGACTCAACAAAATAACGTGCAAACGCTCCACGCATTGGAAAGTAACAGATGTTGCCTCTGGTGTGTTCTCTTCTAGCCAGGCATCTCAATGATGACAGAAGTGGGAGGAACCCTGCACTCCAACCCAAGCCAAGGGAGTTCACCCAGAGGTTGCCCTGGGGTGGAGGACCAGGGTCTGGGCTGCTTGGATCTCTATCCAGAATGAAGGCGATTTCCTGGACCTGGATTTGCTGTGCCTTGTTCTCTTTATAAGCGTTTGATGCTTCCTCCATCCATAAAGATGAAGACATTCTTCTGCAGGGATTTAATATCAGGGCTGCTTGCCTGGCCCCTGAGGGAGCCCTCCCTGGTTTCCTCGTCCTTTTGAATCTAACCCAGTACAGTTTTATTCTCTCCAGACAAGCCTGCATTCCCCTTAATGCCCCTGGAATTGCTTGCTCACACCAAAATCCGCTGCCTCAGGGGTTTCCAGGCAGAAGTAAGCCTTCTTTTCATGAGCAGTCAGGCAATAGCCTGGAGCAGGAAGGGGGGGCGCCTGCATGCCCGGCTGGGCCTCTGCAGATCGCGGGTCACCCCAGGCCTCCCCTCTCGCTGACCCTATGCAATGACTCCTGGGGGTGGCACCCAGGCCAGGGAGGAGCTGTGCAGTGACAAGAAAGGGCATTTACATCTACATCTGAGCCCATGGCCTGTGACTGAGGAGCCCTAAGGATGTGAGGTCCCTTGCTGGGAGATACCATGGTATCACTGGTTTAGAGCCTGGGTAAAGAAGATGAACACATTTTGAGGTGGAGGACCAGATGTAGACATGTCTACAGAAAGCCATCTGCTCCTCCTTCTGGAGCTGGAATTCATAAGCCGGCATCTCTAATAGGCTGTAAGGGGTGGACATGTCTGCATGTGTCTATTCTTTAGGGGCTTCTATTCAGCAAACATTGATTTGGGGACCACCTTGTGCTGGGCATTAGGCCAGGGGCTTGGAATTCCAGAATGAATACAAGTCATCTGGGCCCACCCAGCTCTGCCAGCTCCTGCGGGGCTCTGGGTAGGAGCTCAGACCCCAACCCTGGAAAGTGGCTCCGGCCAACCCTTGCACTCACCAGCCACGTGTTCTCAGGTGTGTGACCGCTTCCAGAAGGCCATTCTGCAGCATGTGTGCAGGCCTAAACCCGCCTCCCAGGACCATTCATTCAGGAGGTGGACTGATGCTGTGTAGGGGAGAAGGTCGCTGTCTCTGGTGGGGTGCTACAGCTATAAACTGAGGACAGCCCCCACATATCCCCAAGGTCCATTCTGGGAAGCAAGTGCAGAGGCCACACACTTTGCCTTCGGGTTCCCACAGTCCAGGGCTCAAGCCTGGACTCTGTCATCCATTGTGTGACCTGGGACATGTCATTTCTTTTCTTTGGACCCCAATGCACCCAACTATAAACTGGGGATGACGATGGTAGTACCTAGCTCAGATGGATGTGCGATAATTAATCAAGCTGATCAAAGGTTTTCAAAAAGGGTTTTGCACAGGGGTGTTCCTGGCAAGCCCTAAATAAATGAAAACTTTCCTTTAAACCATTAATAATCCTTGTAATCCAAAGAGCAATGTAAAATTTGTTCTTATGTTTCTTTATGTATGTGTTTGGACCAATCAAAAAGTTGGCAACGTGCACTGCACCGAGTTATGAGGAACTAGGATAATAAAACCTTTGGAGAGCCAGCCGCAGGCATGCCGCTTCTGACATGCCTTTCTGTGGTTGTTTTGAACAGTACCTTGCCAGGTGACTACCAGTCTTTCCAGCGTCATAGGCTACGAGGGACTCTCACGTCCCCTTTATACACCTGCACCGTCCAGCCACTGCTATTGGAGGGAGGAGGTGCGGCCCCTGGGCTGTGAATCTTGCTCATCTGAGCCGCCTCTGCCTGCCCACCCCATGAACCCAAAGCTCAGAGGCTGAGTCTCTCTTGGCAATTTGCAACCTCATGAAAGTGCTCAGGAGCCCCGGCCACCTCCAAGAGCAGAAAGGGCTCTGTGGGATATATGCTCCACTCACTGTCTCCAAGTTCTGGTTTACACAAAGGGAAACTGAGGCGTAATAAAGGTTAAAGGTCATCTCTGGAGTTGAGGACTCAGCCAGGGATAGAAACTGGGCACTTTAACTTCTGGATCATCAGCTACCATTACAGTTGTACCGTGGAGTCCTGGTACAGGACTCCTGCATCAGAATCACCTGGCAGAGCGACAGTGCCCAGGCCACACCTGGACCAATTAGACCAGAATCTCTGAGGACGAAGGACATGGGCATCTGTATCAGAGAGCCAAACTTGTACACTGCTGCAGTTGAGCAAGGAGACCCCGTGTGAATCTGTCCTTTTGCGTTATTTTAAACCCTGCTTTTGTCCTGCCAAATTCCAGGAATTCTGATGTAACGGGATAGACATCAGGTCATCGGGATCATTTAAAACTGCCAAGTGACTCCAACAAGCAGCAGAGGCAAAGAAGCATTGGCTTAAAGTATCATCTTGAGCCAGGCATGGTGGCCATACTTGTTATCCCAGCATTTGGGAAGCTGAGACAGGAAGATTGCCCTTCACAGACAGCTACTTAGTGAGGTCCTTTGCAAGTCAGTGAAACTCTGTTTCAAAAAAAAAGAATAAAAAAATAGGGCTGGGGGTGTAGCTCAGAGATAGAATGCCCCTGGGTTTGATCCTCAGTTAGAAAGAAAAAGAAAGAAGAAAGAAAGAAAGAAAGAAAGAAAGAAAGAAAGAAAGAAAGAAAGAAAGAAAGAAGGAGAGAAGGAAGGAAGGAAGGAAGGAAGGAAGGAAGGAAGGAAGGAAGGAAGGAAGGAAGGAAGGGAGAGCCTCTTACTATAAAGCCTTTTACCCCTTTTTTTCCCTGGTACTAGAGGTTGAACCTAGGGGCATTCTACATCTCATCCCCACACCCAATCCTTTTTATATTTTTGTTTTGAAACAGTAGCTCACTAAATTGCTGAAGCTGGCCTTGAACCTGTGAGTCTCTGCTCCCAGGGTCCCAAGTAATGGGATTACAGGAGCATGCCACTGTGTCAAGCTCTGTATTTACTCTTTAAGGAAAATAATGAGACTTAATTGTACATTTTACCTTTTTGGTTGAGATGCAGTCCATTGCATGTTAATCTGCATTCATATTTCTGGAAAGAGTCCTGTTCATAGCACAGAAGTTTGCCCTGTGGTGTTGTGCTTTTGCACACAAGTGTAGTTTGACTTGCGTAGATTCCACTCCATGGCTTCCATTTGCCAGTTCAACAGAAATTTATTGAATTTTATTTTATATAAGTAACGATGCGCTATAAAGGATCAATCTAAATCGACGACATGATCAACAACCACCTTTAATATAGTAGGAAGAATATAAGTTTAGTTAGGACCATGAAATGTTCTCTTAACATACGCTCCTATGAACTGAAAAAGACAAAAACATTTAGTGAATATCTGCATTTTCTGAAGAAAGCGTTTGGGATAGACTTCCACTCAAATCAGACAGAAACCGCGACTCTGTTGTTTTAAAGAATACCTAAAATTCCAGAGCTTTGTAGTGCTTTAATTTACCTACCGGCCATTTTGGAGAAGCCTCAGAAATAAGTATTCTTCCATCCCAAACTTGCAACTGCTGCTTTCTTTGGGGAAGCCCTCAACCCAGCCCCAGATAGCACATTTTGAATACTCAAAGTCAATACCTTGCTCAGTATAAAACACAAAGGCTGCTCCTAGAATCCTCGGGCGGGGAGCAGAGGCTTGAGCCCCGATGCCCAATGCCCAAGAAGCCTCCTCCTCCACTTCTGCACGGTCCTCAAGCATCCAGCACAGGAGCAACCAGGTTTTCCCAATACAGGTGCAGGTGCCCCGCTGGGCTTCCGAAGGCTGTGTCAATCACCCACCCTTATCAGTTCTCCGTCCAACACTTAGAGTCACAAAGCTGGGCTGGAAAAGTGATAAGGGGATGTGACTGGCTGATGAAGAGGTTTTGGTGGAGCTTTGCTGGACCAAATGGAAAAGCGACATTTGAGGTCCCGTCCGCTGGATCCTCTAGGCAGCTCCTCCCCCACCCCCTGCCATTCCCTGCTCTTCTGCTCTGTGCTGGCTCTGCCCAGCCTCTCCCTCAGACACCTGGAGAGATGCTTCTGCAGAAATGGAGCCCCACAGCCCTGGACAGCTATGGAAAGTGATTGATTCTTCGAAATTAAAAAAAAATAATAATTAGAAGTAAACATTATTTTACATTTTTAAATTATTAAATTAATCAAAGCAAGTGAAGTCTTTACCCAGTGGCTTCTGCAGGTCCGAGATCGAGAGTCCAATAGGTCCTGTTCTTCCTCGGGTCTGCTGCTAAGCCCACACCCACATGCCATTCATAAAGTCCCTGCAGCAAGTCTCCTCCTCCAGCCAGGATTGGTCCTCCAGAGGGGCTGGCCCCAGGCCAGGGCCCAGCAGCCACAGATCTGCTGCAGCTGGTTGTGTCTGTGGTGCTAAGTGGCCTTGATAGGATTAGACCAGGGTGGAGTTGGGGTCTGATGGTGAGTGAGTTCTCATGGATCCAAGCCCCATGCCCTATCATGTCAGGTTCTTCCTCTTGACTGTTTGACCTTCTAGGCTGATTCATACACAGAATCTTTGAAAACAGAAAACTATTGACATGGCTTCCATTGTAGAGGCCTTAATATGATTCTCTATATTGGAATGAAGTCAAAGAATAACCATTCAAGCCAGGTGCGGCAGTGCACACTTGTAACCCCTGTACTTGGGAGGCTGAGACAGGGAGATCACAGGTTCGAGGCCAGCCTCAGCAGGGGGAGACTCTCATCAAATTAGCAAGACCCTATTTCAAAATAAATAAAAATAATTAAGCTGGGTGTGGTGGCGCACGTTTGTAATCCCAGCATTTGGGAGGCTGAGACCAGAGGACCGTGATTCGCGGACAGCCTCAGCTACTTAGTGAGGCCCTCTGCAACTCAGTGAGACCCTGTTTCAAAATAAAGAATAAAAAATAGGGCAGGGAGTGTAGCTTGGAGGTCAAATTACCCTGGATTCCATCCTCAACCCCGCAAAAACAAATAATAATAATAATAATAATAATTATTATTATTATTATTATTATTATTATTATTATTAAAAAGGGCTGGAGGTATATCATGGAGGTAGAATGCCCCTGAGCTCAAGACCCAGTATCAAAGAAGAAAAATCAATTTCAGGAATGAACTCCTATCCAGTAGTGCATTGTGAGAAGACCATCGATTGCGGGTCCCATCTTCTTGTCATTTTCTAATTATATAGACTTACAATTAATTGAATCTCTTTGAGCCTTGGTTTTGTAACCTATAAAGCAGAGAAAATAAATACATCCCTTAAATCATCCCTAGGCTGCTTAAAACACCTAATATAATGTGAATGCTATTTAGATAAGTAAAGGAAAAACAAGAAAAAAAGCTGTACAAATACAAATTTTCCCAATTTTTTTCCCCCTGTGGTGCTAGGGATTGAACCCAGATCCTCGCTCAACATGCTAGGCTATAGGATAAGCCATATCCCCAGAACTTCCCCAAGTATTTTCAATCCGCCACAGGTTGAATCCACAAGTGTAGACCCTGTGGAGGTGGAGAGCTGACTGCACCACCCGACCCCCGAAGTTTTGTGAGCGTTCAGTGAGAAAACAGAGGGAACTAGCTAAGTTCACACCCCAGGCCACCTACGCCCTGGTTTTAATCTTATAGGTTTTAGCAGGTCTCTTGAGCTCTCCAAAACTCAGTTTCTTAATATGGGGGTTATAATAACCACCTCGAAGTGTTGCCCTGAAGATTAAAATACACAGTATCAGGTTAAGAGCCCATCTGTGTAGTAAAACTGGCCTGGATTTAAATCCTTACTGGCTCTGTGTGAGTTACTAGAATACAGTCATCTCACTTTTGATATCTGCAAAATGCCCATGACAGCAGGACCTCACAGTGAAGGTTGTGGAGATGAGTGACCCAAAGCCCTCAGCATAGAAAACTTAACAGAAGGGTAACTGATGCTAACAGGACAATGCCACCAAGAACAGTGACCCTGACACAGGAGGTCCCCATTGATGGCTACCATTCAACATTCCATGAGTATTCCAAAAGGTGTGTTGCTTGTGCCTCGTGGATGGCTCCCCAGGGTGGGACTGGCAAGTCCTGTGAACGAGCCCCCTCTCATGCCTGTGAGAGGGTCACCAATTACACAAGCAGCTCCTTAACCAAGACCAAGAGATTACACAGCTCTTAATCAGATCTATGGGGCTACACATCTCTCTCCCTCTGACTCTTGAAGGTGGAAAGTCAAGGGTCCAGGGTCCAGGATTCAGGATCCAGAGAGAGACCTGGAATCAGGGCCTCTGGGCCAGTGAAGCCCATCCCAGGACACAGGATTAAAAGCTCTAATGCACCAGGCATTCAGTCGATTGAGAGGAGAGGAGAAAGAGCCCCGCCTGTAAATTGGTGGTCTGAACCTAGTTCAGAGTCCTGAGGCCAGCCTCGGGGCACTTGTACAGTGACCATATCTGTGGTCCAACCCCCTTGTTCTACAGATGGGAAACGGAACCTGTGTTGAAATCAGGCCAGGGCCTGAAGGATACAGCAGTCTATTTCTGCCCCTTGCTCAGAGTATGCTCTTGATGCAGACTAGAAGGTAGGCGTGTTCAGAGAGAAGGAGAGCAGCCTCTGAACAGGGGACGGGGAGCTGGTACCCAACTGGCCCCTGGACTGCAGGGCCCCGTCATCATCTCCCAGGGGCCCACACTGTGCAAGATAGACAACAGGCAAGGCTTCATGTCTTCCTCTGTGAACGCAACTGTCCTATTTCTGGACTCTGATGATGCCCATTTTTACAACGCTGGCCTTCATCCCTAAATACCAACAGAAGCTTGGGAACTGTTGGGTACTCTGGATGTTCAATCCTAGAGCACGTCTATAAAGCCAACTCTACACCAGGTTAATACAGAGGGAATGTTTGATGGGTAGAAGGAGCCAGGTTTCAAAGGCCCCTTCCCCATCGAATTGCTTTCCTAGTACAAATGATGTTCACATTTAGGTGTCTAAATCAAGTAAACACTCAATATGTATATTTCTTATAAGCATTCTATCAAATTCACTTACATGGGCTTTTTTCATTCAATTTAATTCATCCAGCAGACATTGAAAGGCCCTCTAATTGCCAAGGGCTGTAGCCAACGTTAGGCAGAGCAATGAATGTGGGCTTTGCACTTGTGAACGTGAGACGGTCATGGCTGATACAGACCTGCATGCCACAGAGCAGAGAAGGGAGCCACACTCCCTCTGGAGGAGACTGAGAGCCACTGGTGACCTTGCCCCGGAGCAGAGGGAAGAGAATGTAGGACAGAAAACAAGGAGTGGTGAGGGAGAGCCAGCTTCGGGACAATGAGCAGCCCAGTGAGAGGGTGGGTGGCCACAAGGATGGAGTGTACACCAGCACCAGCCACGACACCCCGCACGTCAGGTGAATTAATTTTGCTTCTACCTGGTAAGGAACGGAAATTTCTAGGGCTCCGAGAAAAGTCACATCTGAAACAGGAAGCTAAGGAGAGAAGGTTTAGGAAGAGACTGGTACTCGAGAAACCAGTTGGACAGTTGCTCTCAGCACAGGTGAGAATTTGAATTAAAGCTGTTTGTGGGGAAATTGTGGCCTTTTCTTTAATTTCAAGTGTGTATGTGTGTGTGTGTGTGTGTGTGTGTGTGTGTGTGTGTGTGTGTGTGTGAGAGAGAGAGAGAGAGAGAGACAGAGAAAGAGAGAGAGAGAGAGAGAGAGAGAGAGAGAGAGAGAGACTCTGAATTACACCCCAGCCCTATTTTATTTATTTATTCATTTATTTTTATTTATTTATTTTTATTTATTTATTGGTTGTACTGGGGTTCCTGGAAGCCCTTCTACCTCCGGGCTACACTCCCAGACCTATTTTACATTTTTAATTGGAAACAGGGTCTCTTAAGCCAGCAAGGCTGGCTTCAAACCTGTGCGATCCACCTGTCTCTATCTCCCAAGCGCGGGGATTACAAGCGTGCACCACCACACCCAGCTTTATTTTCTTTTCTTTAAACGTCTCAAGGTCTCACTAGTTTGTTGAGGGCTTTGCTAAATTGCTAAAGTTGGCCTAAAACCTGTGATCCTCCTGCCTCAGCCTTCCAAGTATTGAGATTACGGGCACGCACCACCACATCTGGCCTTAATACATTCTCCAAATAACTATTTATACGTAAGTAACCGAGTGATTATATTGGAGCAATATCTCCATGACACTTGTTGGGCTCAACATGGCACTGTCACCATAATGCAGGGTGTATTGAGGGTGAGCTCAGCCTTTCTTTGGGGACAGCAAAAGTCATAGAAAACCTTCAAGGAAGCCGGGCGCGGTGGCGCACACTAGTACTTGAGAGGCCGAGACAGGAGGATCACAGGTTCAAGGTCTCTGGGTTCAATTATCAGTACCAAAAGAAAGGAAAGGAAAAAAGATTTGACCTCCAAACCTCCACCAGCTGTCAAGGAGACTGGTTTGAAGGCAAAAACAGAATAATTGCCAAGGTTTAGCCAGGCCTTGCCCATCTTTCTTTTTCTTTTCTTTTATGATATGTAGGATTGAACCCAGGCACATTCTGTCTCTGAGCTACATTCCCTGCCTTTTTTTTTCTTTTTTTCTTTTGAAACAAGATCTTGCTAAGTCGCTGCCGCTGGCCTCAAACCTGCAATCCTTCTGTCTCAGCCTCCCAAGCCCTGGCCATCATTTTTAGGTTTCCCAAAAGTCACCCTAAGGCTCCTCCCAGTGGCTTCTCTAACTCTTCTGGCCTCGACTGATGGTGTGGGTCATGGAATCCCACCCTCCAGTTCTCGGCTGGGCGCTCTGTCATATCGGCTTTTCATCTCACACAATCCTTTCCTGCCGACTGACTGGTTCTGCTACAGCCTGCCTGCCTGCCTGCTTGTAAGTTCCTTCTGGCCAGGGCTGTGGGTGACCTCAGCCAGCCAAATCCCCACCCCGGCACAGACCTACTTGCTCCAACTGGGGGCTATCAGACTGTAGATGGGACAGAATCAGGACAGGCAGAGGGAAAGACGGCGACAGAGCACCAATCACCTCTCCCCTGCAGCAGGTGCTGCTGCCTGGCCCCAGCTATGCTCAGGGACGACAACCGGCCATCTGTCTCCTCGCTGGTCTCCATCCGGCTGGGCTCACTTCGCCCAGTTTAATGAGCTCAGGAATGTGCTCGGTTGAGATGCCCAGTGTTTGGTTTGGCATCTTTGAGCCGAAACGTGCCCCAGGCTCTGATCACCCACCTGCAGGATTGTGCAGTTCAGCCCTCAGAGAGCACCCGCAGAGAGGAAGCTCAGAGCCCAAGGGTCATACGTGGAGAAGTGTAATAGACACCGGCCAGGCCTGGCCCGCAGAGAGGCTGTGGACCTGGACTGGAAGCACGTTTCTTTGAAATCCATTTGGACTCCCCCTCAGCCTGCTTCACCATGGCAATCTCAGTGTTGGAGGCGGGAGGTCAAGGCAAAACGACTCCCCTCCTAAAAGCCACTTGGTCCTGAGGGTCCTGGACAGATCTGCTGCCCTCTGAAGCCCACGTGCCAATAGGACATTTTGTTTGGAAGGCTCTGTCAGAGCTGAGCCAGAGATCTCAGGCTGGGGCCAGTCGTCACTAACTCTGATAGGAGAGATAACAGAGGCCTGGAAATGGGGCCTGGATTTCTCAACCCAATTCAGCATCTGGTTACAATTTTGTCCTAACTCAAGGCATAAGAAAAAAATATTCTTTTATATTGGGATGGTTATAGAAAATCTGGGTTGTAAGCAGAAAGTAGAAAAGAGGTGAGAGCTAGGGAAGCTACCTGTGTCCTGCTGGAGGCCAGCGCAGGGAACATTTGAGCCAGACCTTGGGGTGAGGGCAGGTGCGGCTGGAGAGGTGTACAGGCACACAGGAAGGCAGGCCCTCTCCTAAAACCAGGGGCCAAGAAGGATGGGAACCAGCCCGTACCTCACACACCTCTTTGTCCTTTGTTTACGCTCTGTCTCCCCCACTAGGACAGAAACTCTAGGAGTTTTGTCTGTTTTGTTCACTGCTGTTTTCAGAGCAGAAGCTACAGATGGTGGGTGTTTAATGAACATTTGGTAAATAAATGGATTAGCAAGGAAATAATTTACTCATGGTGTGTGTGTGGGGGTGCAGCTTAGGAATTTAAGTTTTGGTCAATACTGGTCCTGGTTCTAATACTCTTAAAATTTAAAAACAAACCCAAAAGTTTCCTTTTTCTTTCATGACACATCACCAGGGCCCCTTCCCAACACAAACCAGTTATCCTGGGGAAACTTGATTCTGCCCTCTGCTCCTGACATCCTCTGACCTTTGGGATTTTCATCTTGGCGTTAACCTTTCCCACCCTTGATCTTCAAATCCAGATCACTTGCAAGATTCTTAATGCAGATTAGACAGAACCAATCCGGAAGCGTAGCCTCTCCCACCAGAGAAAATAGCCCCACGGGACAGAGCAAGGTAGTTCCTGCGAGATTAGATCAGGTTTGAATGTAAGGTCTGTGCCTGGCTCTCCCAAAAGAAGAAAGAGAATCAAATAGGTAGATGCTGCTTTTCTGAAACCTCCATTCACAAGAAACCACACCCCTGCCACCATACTGGACACTCTCAGCAAGCTTCCACATCCATTTCTAAGCTGGGTGTTTCTGATTCACAGGGAACATCCATAGCCAGGTTCTATAAAGTCCTACACCTCCCCGCCTTCTCTGGGTTCCCATGGCCCCCAGCCTGCTGCTGAGTCTCAGGTCTCCATATACCCCAGCCCTCTCTTCCCTTTCCCATACGTGTCCATATCTTTTTGTGAAGCTGAGGCCCAAGCCACATCAGGTGAGCCAATAAAACCCTAACACTCCCTCAACTTCCTTCCTCTTTCCTCTATGCCTTTGTCCTTGGTGTTTCTCTACATTGGAAGTGCCTGCTCTCGCCAGTCCACCAACTAGCCCAGGAGCATGTGTTACCAACTGCTTTCCTGGATCCTGACAGTCAGCAGGAAGACCCTCTGCTCTGTTCTTCCCTGCAGAACTTCTCTCCTGGTCCTTATTTCCCTGCCTCCTGCTCTAGTTATTTTGACTCCATCTTTCCTTGAAGGACAGGGACCATCCCCATCCCCTTGAGGGATCCTAAATGTTGTGTGCCTTATGTTTCAGTCAGCATCCCTACTGCAATGATCCAAAGTACCTGACAGCCACATCTGAGAAGGAAGATTGATTTGCTCACAGTTCTAGAGGTTTCAGTCCATATTAGGCTGGGTCATGTCTGTGGAGCAAAGGGCATGATGATGGGAAACAGGGAAGGAGGGAGGGAGGGAGGGAGGGAGGGAGGGAGGGAGGGAGGGAGAGAGAGAGAGAGAGAGAGAGAGAGAGAGAGAGAGAGAGAGAGAGAGAGAGAAGGAAACCTATAAACATATTTATAGTCCCCAAGGCCACACCCCCAATGACTTCCTCCAGTCAGAGCCTACCTGCCTACTCTATTACCCAATAAATACATTAATCCACCACCGAATTTATCCACTGATGAAATTAGAATGCTCCTGATTCAATTGTTTCACCTCCAAACATTTTTTTACATTGTGTCTATACAAGCACTCTTCCAAGAAACATTCTATATCCAAGCCATAACTGTCTGCCATAGTGGATGTTCACAAATTACTTATCAAAGTGAGAGGTGTTGGACCCATTTCTTTGTACTCTCTGCAAATGGTGTGGGAAGAATGAAGATGAAAACTAATGACTCCTTGGCTAATTTACTATAATTGAGAGCGCATTAGTGGGAAAAGAATCAAGTCTTCATTTACACAATGTGTAACCATTTAACTTTAACCATTAAGCCATTTGATGCTGTCACTCAAATCTGGCAAAGAGAAAGCACCCTTCCTTCTACCTTTTTCTACCCTCCACCCCTACTCTGGTGAACGTCATATGGGTTCACAGAGGTTCCCTATGGTGTGTATGAACACAGGCACCTGGCTGAAACCTATGCTGATCCACCTGTTCCTAAGATGCACCAGTGAAGATCCCGCCTTCCCTCTGACAATGTGGGTGAACATCACTACATCTCTGTAGTCATGACCATCCAGTGCAAGAGGCCCTCTCCTGCCGCAGAGAGGCACAGGCACCCCTCACCAAGCTGTCCAGCATGATTCCTGGCCACTTTCTTCATCTTAAGAATTCTCTCCCTATGTAAGTGTATGATGAGAAAATGGTTGGCAAAGCTAATTTTTGAATGAGCTGAAATATGAGAAGCTGGAGCTAGACTGAATACCTCCTTGTATTCTAAACGAAGATGGGAATTTGACTATAAGGTAGCTACCAGATTGGCATAATGCGGACTAAGCTAAAAGAAAGGTGGCTAAGGCGTGCTGTCTAAAATCAATATTGACCACCAGATACTGACACGTGGAAATCTTGAAAAACAGAGGCAGCTGTCAGCCGTGGATAATTATTTCCATCCCGAACAAGTCACTGCATATAATGGGTGTGGCCATGTCCTAGCTGGGATGATATATAGTGAACAACAGAGTGCCCAGGGAGGGGGATTGAAACCTGGGATGGGGAGCTCTATCCTTGAAGATCCTTTAAAAAAAAATTACAGTTTCACTAAGTAGTTCCTAGCCTAACTGTTGACAATTACAATGTAACTGTACAATGTAATCCTTTACAATATATTCCTATTGTCTTAACCATAAATGTTATGTACAAGTAGTTGCAGCCAGAGTATAGTGGTTAGAAGCAAATATTTATGGCTAAAACACCGTGAAGGCTCATTTGATTCAGATGGATGGATGGATGGATGGATGGATGGATGGATGGATGCCATTGGGGTACCTAAAGGAGTACTAGATAAATTTTAGATTAGAAACCAGATTGCTGCAAGACTTGTATCTGTGTTAATTTGATGGTCAACAGTTAATAAAAACTTAGAGTGGATTAATTCTATTACAATCAGCATAGGTTTGTTAACTATAGTAGGGATACGATACAAGGAAAAGCTGAAAAACAGATTTGCTTCAGATATCATCCTATCTGAAAAGAGTGGTATACATGTCATGATTGGAAAATGATGTGCTTTTATTCCCAATAATATGGCCCCAGATGGAACCATAGACAAAACTTTGGAAAAATTAGCAACCCTAGCAAATGAACTCGCTGAAAAGTAAGGAATAGATGACCCCTTCGCTGATCTAGGTAACTGAGGCTGGCCATGAGTCTGGGAATCTCCTGTCTCAGCCTTCCAAGTACTGGGATTACAAGCGTGCACCACTACCTCCGGCAAGGTGTGGATTTTCTCCAGGTGTCTAAGTGAAACCCCTGGGGGTTGGGGTGGCTCTGAAGCAGCAACTGAGGAACCTTATGTCTTCTCTTGAGGTCTGGTGGGATCCTCTATTCCTTTCCCCTGCTCATTTCTAATCTACCTAACAATAAGACTTTCAGAAAAGACTTTTAGGAAGTAACTTGAACCTGACCACGACTTTTAAGACCATTTTTTTTCCTTCTGGTAAAACTGCCTCAATCGATCCTTGGATAATGTAAGCACCAAGTCAGTATCAAGGTACTACCAGTGCCTCAGAGAAGAGGCCTTCACCAGCCAGGTGTGAGCCAGCAGCCCTCCTGCCTCCCCCCAGCTTCCTGGTTACCACGCAGACATGTGATGAGCTCTGACCAGTGGTCTGTGGGAGGGAGTGACGTAAGCACCCGCGAGTGATCAGCTCCGACCAATGGGCCATGGGAGGGAGTGACATAGCACCCAGCCCTAACCTGGAGGAGCTTGGAGCCTTGCTTGTGAGTCTACCTGGACTCCCCTCCCCTGCCCTTAAACTTTTAATTTGTTTTCCTCAGCTTCTTTTAGGGAAGGGAGGCAGTGCACCCCCTTGCCACAAGGTGCACTGATTACTTTCTTTGCTACCAGGTATATTGATTATTGTGCTGCCTTGATGCAGTACTTTGTTTTATTACTGCTTAATTCATCGACCTGTTTACCAGACCTTAGGAGATCCAGACGCCTGAGCAAAGTTGGCTTGGCAGGACATTTGTCTGCAGGTTCAAGGCTGGTCACCCTGGGCCAACTGTCAAAAGGCTGGCCTCAGTTCACAGACAGTTCTGACAGGTGAGCAGAGGCACCTCTCTGAGGTCTCCCGTGGGGAGGGGAC
Organism: Muscardinus avellanarius; assembly: GCF_963383645.1. Classification (NCBI taxonomy): domain Eukaryota; kingdom Metazoa; phylum Chordata; class Mammalia; order Rodentia; family Gliridae; genus Muscardinus; species Muscardinus avellanarius. The sequence goes on along the minus strand of NC_137788.1, from coordinate 143,033,586 downwards.
GCGCTGCCCGGGACCAGTCTGTTCCAACCAAGACTCCAGCATGGCTGCTAATGCTCCCGGTCAACTCTAGATGCCAAGATCCTCCCTGGAATGGTGACAGGACTTTTTCTTGTCATTTCATATGCTTCTGTGACCTTGATTGCTTTCATAGAGTTTTCTTGTGTCTTAATTTTTCTCTATTAAATTGTTATTAAACTGTCTTATCCTTTTGCTCTCATGAGAATGGTTTCATTTTTGCCCATGAACTCGACCCTCTAAACAAAACCAGGAGCCCGATGTGACCCTTTTGGCTGTCTCTTCCCTGCTATGGCCATCAAAGAAACCAAGAGCTAAAGATGGCTCCACCGTCCAATGACCAAGCCTTTATTCACTTGTTCCCTACCAGCCCTTAATGAACAGACAGACAAGGGGACTGAAAAATGAACCTTCATTGAGAAAGCCTCTAGGATCCTGGGAGAATTGCCCAGCCAATCCTAACACCCCCAGTCACCCAGATGTTAGCCTGCAGTGCTGCAGCTAAAATCACCCGGGAGCCTTTTCCAAATACCAATTCCCAGGCCAGCCCTTGGAGAGCTTCTGATTTTATTGCTGGAGTGTGATACAGGCATTGTCTCAAAGCTTTCCCCGGGGTGATTGTTCTGCACAGCCCCATTTGCAAACACCACTGCTCTAAGGTGAGAAGCTATGTGTTGCATAAGGTAGCATTGTCCACAGTTCACTTCACCTGTGAGTCAGCAGCTGCCCCACACACTTGGGTCTCTCCCTGTAGCAAGCAGCACACCTACAGTTTACATTGTATTCATACCATCCTGAGCTCCCAGGGAGCTGCTCATTCTGGAGAAGCCCCTTGCATGTGTTTATGAATCTGAGAATCAGAGGAAAGTAACCACCTTTGCCTAGTATTACAGGTGCCTCTATAAATAGGTTAGTCAGGGCTGGAGCGAGAAACTCAACCCAGAATGCTCAGTGCTCTACACACTGAACACTCAAAACCAAGACCCTTGTGGTGGTTGGAGGCACAACGACCTTGCCCTTGGGTTCTGATGTCATTGTCTTGCTGGGGCAGGACAGAAGCTGTGGTGTGAGGTACAGTTTCCATTGAAGAGAGTGATCTTTTCTGCTGTCATCGTCAGCCTGAGACGAGGTGTCAGGCATGGAGCTTGGATTCCAGAGGGCCCAGACAGACTCACGATTGCTCTCAAGGCGGGCTTGCAGGCCCAAGCACACGGGGCAGGTGAGCGCTGGGTGGGGGAACCCTCGTGTGAAATGGCAATTTTCAGTTATGAGTCAAGTCTCATTAACATTTACAAACTGGCTTCTGTGCCATTTGGAGAAATTAAGGGCCCTGGTCATGCTTGTGATAGTACGTAACCTCTCCTGTTCTCCCTTCCCGGCCTGCACGGTGGCAGGACCCTCCAGAGATCAGTGGACCCACAGACTCACGGGGAGGAACAGAGGCCACCACGCATGTAGAGACCCCAGACGACCCATCGCTCCATCCCTGGGAACCCCCTGCAAAATAAGGAAGGAAACATCCAAAGCAAGCTTATAAATCTGGCCGACTAGAACTCAAAGCTGTGGTTGCTGGAGGCAATGTCCGAATGTGACTCCTCTGTCTCCCATGATGTGATAAAGGTGGCATCTCACCCGAAAGGACCAGGGTAGGAGAATTCAGAAGCAGTGGGACCCGCCCCAGGGCAGAGGGCTGATCGTCAAGGTCACCGTGTCAAAGTAGCCTGTGGCTCTGCTAGGGGGTGTCGTGGAGTTCCTTGACAGGCCAGAAGTTGCTTTAGTGCAGGGGTTTTGTGGCACTGGCGGGGTCAGAAAGGGGTGCGGAGGAGCATGGTGAGAGCCAAATGGGATGAAGTGGAACCCTGGATAGGAGCCGGGGGAGGCAGGAATGAGGCCATTAAGAGCCAGGCAAGGGCCCAGGGCCCAGCCAAATTCAGGGAAGATTCTATTTCCAGAGAACCAACCAGGATACAAAGGTGAGTCTGTTCTAGCAGAGCTCAGAGCTGCTGGGTGCTGGGCAACAGAATAACCCAGACGAGCCCCTGCCTGCTGGTGTTCATCCGTGGACCTGAGGGGCTTCTCCTCAGCACCGCTGGGCAGCTAGACAGACATGAGCAGGTCAGACCGAGGGGACATTAGGCAGACCCTCATGAATGGAAATATGGCACTCCCCACCATGCTGTGGCCAGAGGACTGCAGAAGCATCAGGAGGCTGAACTCGATAGACACATGCGCAACCCCTGGGGTTTCACTTAGCAGGAAAAGTAGGTAAGAAGCTTCCAATACGGGGAGAGTAGCACAGATCCACCAAGCTTGGCACCCATGCCGCTTCCTCTCCAAATGCGAGTACAGGACGGGGAGAATATAGCTCGCCACAGGCCGCTGTCCACTGCAAGGAGCGACTCATTCCTGAATCCTCTGGAAAGTAACCCCGTTACCACAGCCCTCTCTTATCCTGTACCTCCACTTACCAAAACAAACCTCTCACATCCCCATTCATGCTCCCTGTTAGAAATAGCAAGAAGCCGGGCATGGTGGCTCACACTTGTAATCCCCGCGCTTGGGAGGGGGAGACAGGAGGATGGCGCTGGTTCGAAGCCAGCCCCGCTGGCTTAAGAGACCCTGTTTCCAAAAATAAAAAAGTATAAAATAGGTCTGGGAGTGTAGCCCAGAGGTAGAAGGGCTTCCAGGAACCCCAGTACCACCAAAAAAAAAAAAAAGAAAGAAAGAAAGAAAAAAAAAGAAATAGCAAGAAAAGGCAAGAATTGGGGAAGAGATGATGCCCTTATACCCTTCGTTTCTAGAAGGGCCCATCACCCTGTAACAGTATGAAGGCTCTCTGGGGATATATGTCCTGCCATATATCCTCTCAAGGATATATGGATGGAGCCTCAGAAAGGAAGGCTGGATGCAGCTCCTCGACCAGTGGGTGCCACGGAGGAGGCGGTGGGTATGGATTAATCAGACCTGGCAGATCCACCGTGACTAAGCAGGAAGTGGCCTTTCCAGCCCACAGCGCTGTCTATCTCTGACCATTCTCCTTACCCAGCCCCACAGTCTTAACCCAGCTCACTCCACCTGACACACCGCATGCTGATCTTGGGCATAGAGACCTGAGACTTTAGATAGCCCAGCAGCTCTGCAATACTCAGCATGTAACTGCTACTTTCCCCTCCTGGGCCACAGCAGACATTACCAAACAACCCAGCAGCCTTGCCCACCACACCTGCACGAGGCCTTGGGCTCCTTCTCACCACAACAATCCAGGCAGCGGCCACCTGCCATCCAAGAACAAGGTGGTATCAACTGGGTCCAGCAGAGGTCAGTGAACCACAACCCCTGAAGCCACGCCCAGGCCAAGCAGGAAGCGCCCACCCATGTGGGCAGGGTCTACGCAGATGGCACACTGCAGATGCAAAGTTGAGTCCTGTGGCAGAGGCTGTGTGGCCAGCTTGAAAGTATCTGTTAGGTGGCCATTCACAGAGATTTCCTGACCCCACTCAGAGGCAATGAATGCTCAAATTTGTTTCAAGTTCCAGAATAATAAAAGTGTCATTAAATGCATAGAGTACTGATGATACCCGACTCACAATGGTTCAACTGACAGGTTTTTTTACTTTACACAGGCACACCTATGCACCGTTCTACTTTCCACTTTCAGTACAGTATTCTATAAATGGCATGAGATATTCCGCACTTTATTATAAAATAGGCTTTGTGTGAGATCATTTCAGGCTAGTTTAACTGTCCTGAGCATGTTTAAGATAGGCTGGGCCAAGATGTGATTTTCGGTAGGTCCTAGGATGTAACCCCATGGTAAATTGAGGAACATCTGTATATGAACCTATCTGTGTGCAGTGGCGCATGCCTGTAATTCCAGTCCTTGGGATGCTGAGACAGGAGGATCACAAGCTTGAGGCCAGTGCATGCTAATTTAGCAAGACCCTGTTTCAAAAATGAAAAAATAAAAAGAGCTAGGGGTATAGCCCAGAGGTAGAATGATCCTGGATTCAATCCCCAGTACAAGAGAAAGGGGAGGGGGAGAAGAAGGGACCTAGTTATCATGAGAGTCGAATGCTGAATAACTCCAAGGTGTTACTCTCTCTAGTTAACACGGCCATTTGGCCTGAAAGTTTGCTTAACTCTCCCTGGACTCAGAATCTGCACCACCAGGCCTGTTCTCTGGTCTTGAGTCTTTAAGTTTGCAGGGAAGCTCGCCCTACACTGGCTTATTGTACAAGGACCCCCAGGGAAGGGGTCGCCAGAACCTTCCAGCTGTGCTATCTCCTCCCTGTTCAACACAGGATGGAGAGAGATCTCTGGGCTTCATCTTCTTTATTATCCCATGCCATCCTTCTAATTAGGAAGTGGTTGCCCAGGTGACTCAGTCCTGTCACCTCAGCCCCTGGCTCTCCGAGGTCATTACCAGGGCTCCTTGAAGAGTCATTTAACATCAGACACATTAATGTAGCCTGCTGCTGCTTTTTATAATCACTGCCCATTCTTAGCAGTAGCTTTAAAGCCACCTCCCCCTACAGAAAGCATTATCTGTACAAAGCATATGACTAACCCCTCCCCAGGCTTTAAACAGCTATGCCCTCATACTTCTGAAGTGAAAAATCACCTGCCCTGTAACTCAACCACATAAGAACCCCTCTGTGCTCCCTTCAACAAGAGCCTGTCGGGAGCCAGGTGTGGTAGTGCACGCTTGTAATCCCCGCTCTTGGGAGGCTGAGACAGGAGGATTGCATAGGTTCAAAGCTAGCCTCAGCTACTTAGTGAGGCTCTCGGCAATTTAGTAAGACCCTGTTTCCAAATAAAGTATAAAATAGGTCTGGGAGTATAGCCTGGAGGTAGAAAGCCCCTGAGTTCCACCTCTAGTATGAAGAAGAAGAAGAAGAAGAAGAAGAAGAAGAAGAAGAAGGAGGAGGAGGAGGAGGAGGAGGAGGAGGAGGAGGAGGAGGAGGAGGAGGAGATGGAGGAGGCTGGTAAATATCAATCCTTGTCTGTACGACCAAGAGATGGGGTTAGGAATCAGGGTTCATCCTTCTTCCTGCTTCACAGACATGTGGTGCCAACTTTTATGAAGAGGCCGCAGCTGCTCTAATTGTTTCAACAGAGAAGTAGCTCACACCTCACAGCGAGGCGAGGGAGGCATGACCAGGCTGGAAGGCAAGGTCCGCACGGGTCTTGGAATTCTCCACCCAAAGGAGCATCGCCCATCTCCCTGGTCATCCACGTGGGGACAGTTGAAGCCACATCCAGAACAGCTCAAAGGTGAGACCCACAAATTCAGGCTCTATCTCAGCAAGTTCCTGGAGTGGAGTGGTACGTGAATCATACACTCAGTTTTGGAAAATTGATCTTTAACATCTACAAGACAGTTAATAACTGTTTCCATATAAACTGGCTCACCCCCAAGACAACTGGAGATGTTAGTCCCAAACCATATGCTCTATCACAGTGAATGAGAATTTTGAGGGCACCATTTTCAAACACAGCCAGCCATCTGTCCCGTTGTGATGGTTCCCTGTGCTTTTCTCAGGTGGCTTCCAGAGTCTGAGTTCTCCCCAGGAGCTGAGGATAATACCACTGCAAAACTCCTAGCTGCTCCTCCTGACCTGCCTCTGACCTCACGTAGCTCACCCAAGGTAACACGGTACAAGTGAGACCAAGATTCTAAAACCATGGCAGCTACAGGGTTATTAACAAGACAGGTGAGTGAGGGGAAAGGGAGGTGAGTGAGGGGACTCAGTTGGAAGCCAAGTGAAGATTCCAAGAAAGAAAGGGACCTTCCTGAAGAGAGATCTTTATGGACCCAAATCCTTTCCTTTATTTAAGAGGGTTACTAGATTGGTTCACCTAGATTTAAGGGAGGTATATAATATGACAGCCGTATGAACATGTTAAAGCAATGTACAATTATACATTCCAGGTCAGGTGGAAACCAACTCAACAACTCTAAACAGAGACTATTGAGTCAAGGCATTTGACACCTGGGAGGATGTAACACCCACTAATTAGCCTCCACCATGACTTGGCCATGGATGTGGAAGTCACACTCATCTTTTGCAGATGCCCGGAGGTTGGGCATGGGTTATGTCCGGATCCACAAAGCTCTTACCTCTGTGGAGCATAACATTTGTGGTATAGTGCACAAGCTTTGAGCTGCATCTATCTGGGAGGAATTCCAAGCCCCAACCTCTGCTAGCTAGTTATCTCCAAAATAGCTTGGGCTCTGAGTGTGAGTGCTATCACCGAAATGAGTCTCTCCCTCCTTAAACCAATGGCAGAAATGGAAGGGAATTCTATCTGTAAAGTGCTCAGAGAAGAGCTAGTAGTATTCAGCTCTGAGGCTGGGGCATTGGGTAACTATCATTTTAGCAGTCAGGATCTCTTTGAGAACAGATAGCACACTCAAATTAAGATAATTCAAGAATGGATTATTTGCAAAGGGACCATTTGCAAAGGTGGGGTCAAAGTCTGAAGAACCCCAAATACAGTACTGTAACCCAGGGTAGAAACAGTGGAGCTGTTCCCTGGTCACAACGTTTGTTGAATGGTGGAAGGGGGGAATGAGGAGAGCTTGCTTTAGACAGGAATGCCACGCACTCATGGGACCTCAGTTCCCTCAGGCCCCAGGTACAAAGGAAAAAATAATATTCAAAAGCTTGATAGTTTCCCACACGTTTAGGACACCCCAAGTGCAGAAGGGTGGGGAGGGTGAAGCGATTGGGTGGTGGCAGCCAGGCTCCCTTCAGGGAGCACAGAGGCTGGGAGCAGGGAGAGGGTAGGCTCTCAGGCAGGTGGGGCCCCCAAAGCTGTGGGTCTGAAGGTCCTGCAGGGAGGAAGTATGGACTTCCAAGTGGGTGGACCCCAAGCCCAGCCTGGGCAGAGCCTGGGAGTGTCAGAGTCAGATCCTCAGTCAACCAGAAGCAATAAATCTGAACAGCAGAGTCAATGAGCAATTTGAGGCTGTTGTTTGGCAGGAAGGACAGTCCAGGATCTGGGTGAGCCCCCAAACTCCACATGCTCCAGCCCAGGTCTCAGCCAGGCATGAGGGCCTCCTGCAGTCCTGAGAGCCACATGGAAACCCCCTCCCCATAAGTCCTCAGAGCCCCTTAAGCACAGGTTGCAAGACATGACTAAATAGCTCAGCACAGCTGAGGTACCATAGAAGAAATAAAATATTAGGCAGAAAGGAGACAAACTGGGAAGGAAAGGAAAATATAGTTTTAAATTCTAGAAAGTATATCATCTCTAGCCTCATCCTATAGGGTGTGTTGTGCCTCAATGAGCCGCACCTTTAATCGCAATGGCTCCTCTCCCTACCCAAGATTCCTGAGATGCTTAGTAAACAAAGGGTCCATGAGGAGGACAAAGGTTGGACAGCAGCCACCCATCACCCTTGGATGCCCCGGGACCTGAAGATTAAGAGGAAGCCTAGACCTCCACTGGGAAACCCTACCCACTTCCTCATGGGGGTTCTACACAAGAACTGAAAAAGCTGCAAAGATTCTCTCGCTCAGATGTTCTCCACCTCTTAAGATGGCCTTTCCCCCTCGAATCCCTCATTTTCCTAAATAAAACCTCTGCCAGCAATACCACTCCTGGGTATCTTTCCAAAGGGGGTGAAATCAGAGAACTACAGTAACATATACATACCCATGTTCATAGCAGCACAATTCATAATAGCCAAAATATGGAACCAACCTAGGTGTCCATCAACAGATGAAGAGATTACAAAATTATGGGAAATACGCACAATGGAATTCTATTCAGCAATAAAGAACAAAATCATGTCATTCACAAGAAAATGGAAAGACCTGGAGAACATTATGTTAACCAAGATCCCCCCAAGCACAGAAAGAAAAGGGACATATATTTTCTCTAATATGCTCAAGCTAGGGAGTATTAGGGATACCGGAGGGACTCCAGACAGTGGAGGGGAAACCTCAGCGAAGCCAGGAAGGAAGAAGGCTGTGGCTCATTCATGGAAAAGCTACCTGCAACTACGTGATGTGAATACAACATTGTTAACCAAGACACTCAATATCGAGGAGGGGGAATGGAGAAGCAGGGGAGAGCGCACCAAGTGCTATGTGCATATATGCCTTTGACGACATGATCCACAGTGTGATGTGAGACTACAGTGCACCGATTTAAAATAAAAACTCAGTCTTTTTCTCTGATCTTGTGTGCTGAAATTCTTTCCTGCCACGTAAGCCAAGAACCCTACAGAATATCATGTTTTCCCGAGACACCGCCACCCCCGAGTTTTCTGATTTGGGGCAAGTCACATCACATTTTGGAACCTTAAAGTCTTCCATCACGGGACTCATCCTACTTCTCAGGGCTACTGTAAGGAATGAGAAAACGATTCCATCTGTTATTAATACCTCCCCTTCTTCCTCTTGCCTCCTTGAAGCTCTGCAGCATTGTGGACTGGGGCGCCGGTGGGGAATAGTTGTGAAAGCCCTCAGGGTCTAGGGAGGGACCGAGCAAGCCTAGGACAACTGGGCCTACACCCTGGCCTAATGATAGAACTCCCATGGGGCAAGAAAGCCAGACAACACCCTTGGCCGGCAGAGCCTGGGCGCTGGGGAACGAGCCCCATCTTAGGTGGGGGCTTTTGCTTTTCATTTCCTTTGATTCCCTTAGCGTTTCTTCACATCACTGGCAACTGTGATGCATTTGCCCAGGGTGAATGCTCTGAGCTCTTTGAGTATAAGAATGTCCCAAGGAGACCCCTAGAGTTCCAGCACCTTGGATGCCCTCATGGCATCTAGACCAGGGCTGCTAAAAAGGGCTGAATAGAAGACCATTTTAAGAAGGCATATATAAAGTGCTAGCCTCAGCTCGGCACATGGGCTCACAACTGTAATTCCAGTACTTGAGAGGCTGAGACAGGAGGATCACAGGCTAAGGCCAGCCTCGGCAACTTAGTGAGGCCTTAGTGGGTGGTGGCTGGGTGGCACCAGAGCTTGACCTTCCTAGGGGTCCCTTGCTAACTATGTATCTCAGGTGGAAAGAAGGGCCATTATGATAAAAGTGGGGGCCTATTGAGGATTTTGCCTAAGAAAGACCCTGAAGGGTGAAGGTTAGGATATGAAGTCTCTAGATTTTAACACTATAATTTTTCTTTCCATTTGTCTCCCTTTTGCCCATTTTATTTTTTCCTATTCTACTTCTCCCTCACACTGCTGACTTTGGAGCTGAGATCCAGAAGGGAAAAGGCCTTTGGCCTAAATCACACAAGAGTTATGGCAGAACTAAGGGGAATCTTTCCCACCATATTTCTTAGTGACTCCCTAGGCCTGTGATGCTTCTTCCAGGACAGGGACATGAGGAATAAGAGAAGATGCCCAACAGCAGAGTCTCCAGGTGAAACGCCATTCTGGCCAGGAGGCTGGGTCCTCTGTGTTACAGCGTCACCTTTGCTGAAGCTGGGGAAACAGCAGGGCTTTTTCCCGGGTGCCAGAGCCCCTCTGGCCACTAGGTGGCGCTGGTGCCATGTGTTACCTGAACACAGCCGGAAAACACCCTTAAAAACGAGGGTGCGCTAACCCCCACCCTTCCTGGTTATAGATGGAGAAAGCCAGGGGCGCCTGCGTTGTCCTGGACAATTGTCTTCCTTCTTTGTGCATCCTCCCTTGTCCAGCCCCAGGCCAAGCATATGGACTAGAACAATGTTCCTTGGGTTTAGTGGGGTCCTGGTGAGCCGGTCCTCAGGCCTCCAGAGGGAGGAAGCCACCAGCCCCGTTCTCACCGGCAACACAACACGATGCGGGGCTTCAGTGTAAGATCTCATTCAGAGGGTTCTTGGACTAAAAAGTGTGGAATTCCGGAGCCTGGGTGTCTGCAGAGGGTACCAGCTCTCCAGCTCTACTCCAGGTGCTGGCGGCTTCAAAGGCCTAGAAGATTCCAAACTGATAAAGGCATGTGGTCCACAGAGTCCCGGAGGACAGAACGGTGACTGCGGCCAGCCTGGGCGCGCCTGTTAACTCAGCAGCCCCTGTAGCGCGGCCGGCTTCGGTGGAGGGGTCCCTTCCGTTGTTTATCCTGCTTTCCCCAGTGATCGTCGCTGGGTGGAAGGACCGTCCCCCTGTTTTACAGATGAGGAAACTGAGGCTCAGGAGATCTGTGTAAGAAAGAAAAAGGAGCCAGATGTCTTCAGGGGTGAAACTACTTTGGTGTCCCGATCTCTCCAGGAGAAACCTAGATAAAAGGCAGAAAAACGGAGGGTGTCCCAGAGCGCCCAGCCCCACACCGCCCCCTGAGGGTCAGCGTGCCCAGACCTTTGGATACATCTCTCCATCCCTCTTCCCTGCCTCCTTCCCACCGTGGGCTCCCTGGCATGCCCAACATTGCTGCAGACACCTGTCAGCCTCCTGCAGACTGGGACTCCAAGAGGCCCAAAGCCTGCATCCCTCCCCCACTGACCACACCCACAGCCCACACTAAGAGCCAAGAACTAAAATTCCCTGGGAATACACACATTTTAACCTAAAATCAGATCTGAGTCCCAGAGCAAATGGGTACCCAATCTTTTCTAGAGAGCAAGAAGAGAAAGTAAAATTATAGGAAGGTCCCTGGAAGACAAAGGGGTCCCTTGCAGGGAAGAAGTGTGTGCTGGACAGATGCTCTGAGCTCCAGGGACGTGTTCATACTCTCATGCTCCTTCAGACACTCACAGTCTTTTTTTTGGAGGGGGGTGGCGGGGAGTACATGTGGTGCCTTGCCTAGGCGTGGAAAAGGAGGAACTGTACATCATGTGTGGGGGAAAATCAGATAGCACAGAAGAAATATGTAGACAGGAGAGAAAGAGGGAAGGGAAGAGGGACTGTAGCTTTAAGTCTAAAAATTCCATGATCCCCCTCCCCTTTACTCTAGAGGCCTGTTTCCCTTTACGCCTGAATTCTTAAAAGAGCCAGTAAATCTTAGGGCACTGGAAGTCCAGTTAACTTATGCCTATATATTTTGTTAGTTTCCAGAATGTATTTTTAGACTAATCGAAAGAAGTCTAGAAAAAAGGCATTGTTCAAAGCCCAGTGCTATGAGGACAGCCCAAGTGATGGCACCTGTCCATCAAGAAGATAATGTCGGCCTGAAGATTGAGAAGAACCGACCCCACCGCCATCCGTGCTCCATCAAAGGCAGCGAGCTCTGTGGGCTGGCACCGCCCCTCTCCTGCTCACCATTTCCAACCTTTCCTATCAAAGGAGAGCGGTGCACACCCACAGATGTCTCACTCTGGAGATGGCCTGCATTCTCCCTTGAGTGTGTATTCCTTGGTTTTTGTTTTGTTTTGTTTGTGGTGCTGGGGGTGGAATCCAGGACCATTCTACCTCCAAGCTACAGCCTCAGCCCTCTTTTTTATTCTTTATTTGGAAACAGGATGTCACTAAGTTGCAGAAGGCGTCACTAAGTAGCTGAGGCTGGCTGGAAACCTCCAATCCTCCTGTTTCAGCCTCCCAAGCCTCCCAAGGATTACAAGTGTGCGCCACCACACCCGGCTGTATTTCTTGCTTTCTTAAACCAACCTATCTGTTCTTTGCCAGCCCATCTCGGCACTATGGCCATAGAGATTGTACCGGAGGCAGTCTATCTTTGAATTACACCCCTAGCCCTTTTTTGTGTGTGTGGTACTGGGGTTCCTGGACGCCCTTCTACCTCCGGGCTATACTCCCAGACCTATTTTTATATTTTTATTTGGAAACAGGGTCTCTTAAGCCAGCATGGCTGGCTTCAAACCAGCGCGATCCTCCTGTCTCCACCTCCCAAGCGCGGGGATTACAAGCGTGCGCCACCACGCCCGGCTACCCCTAGACCTTTTTATTTAGTTATTTTAATTTTTGAAACAGGGTCTTGCTAAGTTGCTGAGCCTGTGATCCCCGTGCCTCCTGAAGACTGGATGACAGGTGTGGGCCTCCATGCTCAGTGGACTCTTGTATTCTTCAGTGTCTGCCGGGGCAGGTCCAGTGCCGGTGTCACTGGAGAGAGCCTAATGTCAGTTCAACACAACCTGATGTGAGGGGACTTTGCCAGCACTGACTTGTGTCCTGTGGGAACCCGGAGCAGAGGGTACTGTGCCCCAGGGGCAGGGCTCAGCTTCAAATCAGAAAAGATAATCTGAGTCAGTTCCAGTTTTCATGAGACTTGAGGCTTATACCGGGTGTGTGTGTGTGTGTGTGTGTGTGTTAGTAGGGATGGCACCACAGGGCATTCTAGCTCCAAGCTACACCCCTAGCCCTAGCCCTATTTTATTTTTATTTTGAAACAGGGTCTTGCTAGGCTAATGAGAGGCTCACTACATTGCTAAAAGGTGTCCTCAAACCCGTGATCCTCCTGTTTCAAGTCTCCCAAGTACTAGGATTAAAGGCATGTGCCACCATACCTGGCTTGATTAAATTATCAAAATCTAATACTGATTCTTCCGGGCGCAGTGGTGCACGCTTGTAATCCCGCGCTTGGGAGGTAGAGACAGGAGGATCGCGCTGGTTCAAAGCTAGCCCCACTGGCTTAAGAAACCCTGTTTCCAAAAATTAAAAAAGTATAAAATAGGTCAGGGAATGTAGCCTGGAGGTAGAAGGGCTTCCAGGAACCCCAGTACCAGCAAAAAAAAAAAAAAAAAAAAAAAGAAAGAAAAAAAAATCTAATACTGATTTAGAACAAAAAGTCACACCAAATCATGATTTTTGTAAAGCTGAAAAATATTAACAACTTTACAAATATCAGAAAAAGAACATTATTTTCACTCATATGCTTTGAGTTGCCTCTAAAACACTTTTTTCCTATATTATTGTCTATTTGATCTTTAAATAACCTCTGCATGTGACAATAAGTTTGTCATGTCCTCTTTTCTGATCAGGAGGACGTAAAAATACATCAATCATTTCTCCAGCAAGATCAAGAAAATAAATTACTGTTGATAATTCCACAATTTATAATTTATAAAGTCAAGTGAACTGAAACACTGTTGTCAACATGTATCAAGGATCTTCTACATGTGAACTACAAGACTTCAAAGTATTTCAAGTCTTCTTCTGCAAGGATTTATTTTGAATTCTCTTTAAATTGATAGCACCCATGAGCCACTTTGTTACTAATATACTTGGTATAGCAGTTGGGCACAATGGCACACACCTGTAAAATGATACTTGGGAGGCTGAGAGAGGAGGATCATAGGTTTGGGGCCAGCCTCAATAACTAATCAAGATCTTTTTTCAAAATAAAAAGGGACTTGGTGGGAGGTACCTTAGAGGTAGAAGAGAAGGCCCCTGGATTCAACCCCAAATACCAAAAAAGAAAAAAATATATAACCAATGATAAGCCCCACTAATAAGCTAAGAAGAAGCTGGAGAGAGATTCTCAGGGCTAGATAGCAAAAGGCCAGTGTTCCCAGCTGAGGGCGTGACAGTACCACTGGATCAAGTTCCCAGATTGTAGGGACCGCTCTCCTTCCCCTCTACCTGCCTGGGTTTCTGAGGTTTTATTCCCCTGTCTTATTTTTTCTTATTTGTAACTAAAGACTTTTTTTTTTTAAGTTCTGATCAGCTAAGAAGGAAGTAGGACTTGAAGGATAACAGGATCGTAGGAGTGCAGAGAGTCACACTGGGCCCCACGTGACCAGCACTCTCTCCTTAGGCACCGTGCACCTGCCTCGCTCTGGCAGCCTTGGGGTGGAGAGCCGCTTCAAGACAGGAGGCAGAGGAGGCGCTTGCCAACGCGAGCCACAGGGCGGAGGCTTCATGGTTCCCCCCATGCGTCGGCCACCTTGGCCTCATTTCGATTGAAGACCTCGCATCACTGAGAGGCGGCCGGGCAGTTACTAGTGCTTGGATTTCACAGCTGAGGGAACCGAGGCCCGTGGGGGCCTGGATGACTCACCATGAACAGGTCAAGAAGGCCCCGCCACCGCCCGTGAGTCATCCTTCCGGCCGGCAAGGACAGTCGGCCTATCAGCTGTCATAGGACCACCCGCCTCGGGAGCCATGGCAAAGGTGATCCGAGCTGCCGGCCCACGGAGGGCCCGCGGAGCCGCTGTCCTCCCCACCCACCGCCACCCACCTCCCACCAGCATTCCCAGACCTGCAGGTAGCAGGGCTGAGTTCTGTAGGCGACCTCGGTCTACAGAAAATGGCCTGACCTGTAGTCCTCTGCTGAATTCCAGCGGTCCTCACCAGCCACAACCCGCTTTGGCCACACGAGGGGTAAAACAGTGCTCCACATGGGTGTGTGTGGTGCACGCCTGTAACCCTGGTGCTTGGGAGGCTGAGACCAAAGGATTGCAGGTTGAGACACACACACACACAAAAAAAAACCCTCCAGAAAAGCTCTATGACACATGGACTCTAAGCACAGGCTCAGCTGACCGGGGACCCGCCCCAGAAGTGTCCATCCCTCCGCAATGAGAAGGCTTTGAAAGAAAAAAATCATTGCCAAATCTCTTCCTGATGACCCTTAGGGCTACTGTGGAGGCGCATCCCAGCTTCTGGGTCTGAGATGGGAACGGATCAGACCACAGGGTGGATGGGGTCAAAGATGGCCCTGAATGGGACGGTCTCATCTGAGGCCCAAGATCTACTGGGGTCCCTGTGTGGAGGCCCAGCGGCCCTGAGCTCTGCCCACACACACGAAGAGGGCATGAGCTCTCAAGTTGTGGCTCTCTTTGGATTATTGACATCTCTGCTTCTCACATTGTAATGTGCACACAAGTCACCCGGGGATCTGAGAGGGAAGGTCACTGAGACTCAACCCTTGAAGGCATTCTCCCTCTGACCTACACCCACAGCCCTGTTTTATGTTCTCATTTTGAGGGTCTCACTAAGTTGCTAAGATGTTAAAGTTGGTCTCAAACCTACAATCCTCCTGTCTCAGCCTCCCAAGTACTGGAATGACAGGTACGCTCAAGGTGCCCAGCTCCCTGAAGGTCTTTTTATTTATTTATTATTTTTTTATTTATTTTATTTTATTTTATTTTATTTTATTTGGTGGTACTGGGGTTCCTGGAAGCCCTTCTACCTCCGGGCTACACTCCCACGGGCTACACTCCCAGACCTATTTTATATTTTTTATTTGGAAACAGGGTCTCTTAAGCCAGCGCGGCTGGCTCCGAACCAGCGCGATCCTCCTGTCTCCGACTCCCAAGCGCTGGGATTACAAGCGTGCGCCACCACGCCCGGCTCCTGAAGGTCTTTTTAAAAGAGACTCTAAGTCAAGGCAGCTGGAGGGTCTGCATCTCTACAAGCCCTTAGGTGGTGCCATCGCTGTCTGGGCCACAGATGCTCTTGGGTCTCCAGGCTTTACATGGCTCTGAGTCCTTTTGTTTCCTTCCAAAGTCATGTAAATAGAGGGGAGGGCGGGCGGAGGGGCAGGACAGACAGACGACATCATAGCCAGGGCATCAGTGACAGCAGCCATCGGGGTCTCTCTTCTCTTTAGAGAGTCTCCCATCCCAGAATCCAAAGGCAGCCCCCAAAACAGCTTGATCTTTATAGCATATAGGGTGTTATACAGAGTATAGAACCCTCACTGAGAGGTCTGTAAAGTGCTGCCGCCTATTAATTACTCAATAAATGCTCATTGTCATGAACAATAGTATAGTCTAGTATGATTCAAGATCAGAAGTGATCCCAAAGGTCAATCTGCAATAAAATGGTTCTCCAGCTACTGGAACCCAAGGTTCACTGCACCCCAAAACCCCCTTTCCCACTAAGATGAGTCACCAATTGGCAAATGATGGAAGATGGTCTTTAGAGACACCAGAAGCCTCCTAGTTCCAATCCTCCCCTGTCACCCAGACAGTAACCCTTGGTAAGCCTGGCAAGCAAGCCTGGATTTAAGCATTTGTGTCAGAGCATGTTCATTATACTTTTACACAGAGGAGACTGCATTAGTTTCCTGCAGTTGCTATAACAAAGCACCACAGACCAAGCAGCTTAAAACAAGAGAAACAGGTCCACTCCCGTCTGGAGGACACACATCTGAAACGGAGATGCTGACAGGGCCATGCTTCTCTGCAGGGTCTAGGGAGAGTCCTTCCTCCAGGATGTGGCAGCTCCCAGCATTCCCTGGCTCCCAGAGCATGACTCCAGTCTCTGTCTCTGTCTTCACATACACTATTCTCTATATGTCCTGCCATCCTTCCTTATCTTACAAAGATATCTGTCCTTGGTTTTATATTTATTTTACATATGGTACTGAGGATTGAACCCAGGGGCATTTTACCCCGGAGCTGCACCCCAAGCCCTATTTTATTCTCCATTTTGAAACAGGGCCTCACAAGTTGCTGAGGGCCTCACTAACTTGTGGAGGGCTTCATAAATTGCTGAGGCTGGCCTCAAACCTGCAAGCTTCCTCTCTCAGCCTCCCAAATACTGGATTACAAGTGGGGACCACCATGCCCGGCTTCATTGGTTCTAATGTCCACCCTAAAGTAAAGATGAACTTATTTCAAGATCTCTAATGAACTCATCTGCAAAATCCATATTTCCCAATCAGGTCACTGAAGTTCTGAGGTTCTAGGGGGTACATGAGTTTGGGGAGGAGATACTATTCGACCCATTATATAGATGGTCCTCAAAATTGGATGGCACCATTTTTCCACTTAATCACCA
Source organism: Muscardinus avellanarius (assembly GCF_963383645.1). NCBI lineage: Eukaryota > Metazoa > Chordata > Mammalia > Rodentia > Gliridae > Muscardinus > Muscardinus avellanarius. The sequence goes on along the minus strand of NC_137788.1, from coordinate 143,016,955 downwards.
TAAATGTCCTAGTACAGTGCATACATATGGAGTGTGCAAGATGGTGGGCATTTGGGGGGGGGATCATGCCCTCCCCCCCATGGCCTGGAGGGTCATGCCTGGAGGAAGGTGTCCTGGGCTCCATGAGTCTGGAAGGTGTGACTTGCAAACAACACCAGCCACTGGAGACATCCAGCCTGGAGAGACAAAATACAATGCTAGACAGCAAATATAGGAAATTGCCTGCAGTGTGTGGAGATGCAGGATGGGGAGGACACCGCGGATGCTCTAAAGCAGAGTCTAAAGGGAGGCTGTACTTAGCTCCATCCAGAGAAGCTTCCAAAGATGTGGCCTCCTCTTTCCACCTGCCCCTAGAGTTGGCTGCTCCCTGAGGCTCTACCCTCAGCCCTGTCTCTCACCCCGTTCCCTCCGCAGAAGTCCACAGCAGCCACTGGGTGTTCTGAAAGCACAGGTGGGGTTCATCAGCCAGAGACGTGGCTGCGACACCTAGTCGCTCTCCCTCGCCCGCTCCCCTTTCCTGAGCTCCAGACATGATATCCACCATCGACAGGAGACCTCTCCCCACCCCTCACACAAGACCTGAAGACACAGCTCCTCCACTTTCTTATCTTACTATCATTTCCTCTCACATCCCACAGGACAGAGTTTCTCGACTTCAACACTAGTGAGCTAAGTAATTCCTGAGTAAGTGTGTGCGTGAGTGTGTGTGTGTGTGTGTGTGTGTGTGTGCACGTAAAGGGAAGCTGTACGGAGCACATTTTTTAAAAAGGGATCTACTTAGAGCTGGGCGTGGTGGCGCACGCTTATCCCCACGCTTGGGAGGCTGAGAGGGGGATCACATAGGTTCAAAGCCAGCCTCGGCTACTGAGTGGGGCTCTCAGCAACTTAGTGAGACCCTGTTTCCAAATAAAGTATAAAATAGGTCTGAGAGTGTAGCCTGGAGGTAGAAAGCCCCTGGGCTCCACCCCCAGTACCACAACCAAAAAAAATTTAATAAAGGGATCTACTTAGTAGAGCCCCTCCTTAGCATAATGCCAAGGCTTTACTCCCAAAGCACACCTAGGCACACAGCACCACACCGGAGCATGATGTGCAGTGCCCACCTGTAACTCGAAGCACACTCAGACATGGCACAACATGCCCTGGTATCATGGGCAACATGCACACACAGGCACCGGGCATGACAGGCAACGTGTAGGTGCCCAGACATAACCAGAATGCACCTTGGCAACCGGCACAAGCCCCCACAGCCTGAGGGCTGTAACTGTCAGCACCAAACACCTGCAGATTCCTCTGCCTTGGGGCCCTGCATTCTGACTATCAAAAGGAATCTTAATGCTGACTCGGGCCCTGGTTGCTGCCAGGTGTTCCTCCCTGCCGGTTCTGGCTGAGGCTACCTGTCCATCCTCTCAGGAAGCACTCACTGGCTAAGGTCGGCCTGGAGACCCAGACCCAAGATGCCAACTCAGCCTCCTGGGCTTCCTGAGAAAGGGCCTGCCTGACCTGCCTCTCCAGGGGGCTAATCCCATTGTCTCTCTCATAGAACTCTCCACTCTAAAATATCACAAGTTATGTAAAGCCTGTGGTGTATTAACAAATAAAGAACCTGTCTTGGTCCGGACTGCAATAAGTGATCTTGAAATGACTAAGACCATGTTTTGGTTTCCACAATCTAAGTCTGTTCAGAACAGGGGCTGTCCTGTGACCTATGGGATGTCTACCCATAGTTCTACTGTGAACTATGGGATGTTTACCCATAGTTCAACTCTATTACAAACCTCTACTCACAAGATGCCAATAGCAGTTCCCAACCTCCCGATTTGTGATAATCAAAGTGTCTCCAGATGTGGCCAAATGTCTCCTGGGAGGCAAAATCCCCCATGGTTGAGAAACACTCCAGAGAGAAACCTCCAGGCAACTGACTTGAAATCTAAGCACTAGCCTAAACTTTCCCTCCAACTAATGGTCCTGCCTATTCTACCTAGGATTTCTTTCTTACCCCTCTCAAATCTAAACCAACTTCTAGAGCTCCTATGTTGGGGTTCCTAGACTATCAGAACAGTCTTCTAATTATTCCCCGACTTACTGCCTCTGCCACAGTCAGTCTTGTTAGCATCAGATTCATCAAATCCACTTTCTGTACTGCCCTGAATCCTCTTTCTAAAGCAAATGCCTGGCCACGTTGCTTCCCTTCTAAAACCCTGAGTGGCTTCCTGTCTCCCCAGGTAGTGTACATCAGGTCTACGCACAACTTCCCGAGGTGAGGGCAACGTTTGATATCTGCACTGTGCAATATGATGGCCACTAGCCAGGTGTGGTTGCTAAGCATTTGACATGTGCTCAGCGCGACTGAAGAACTGACTTCTTCGTTGCATTTAATTTTCTAGACTGTGCGGGTCTATATGCTTGGCCTACGCATCCTTACACGGTCTCCTTCAGCACTGGTTCTCAACTTGGTGTTAGAATCAACTGGGATTCTTAAAAAAAAAAAAAAAAGAAATCCCAGTACCCAGTCACTCAGAATCAACAGAGGTTGGGCACAGTGGTAGCATTTTAAAAGCTCCTTGGATGATTCTCTTGGGCTCATAAGACTGAAAAGCATTGTCCTAAGTCAGCCTACCTCCTGGCCACTGGCCTTCAAGGTTCCCAGCACACACCCCGCCAGCTCCAGACAATCCCTCATGATGCTGTTTGCACGCTCCCCAACAGAAGGCCATCCACACCCCGGGCCCAATTCACAGTCCATCCTTCTGCCTGAAATGCTCTTGTTCACCCCATTTGGTTTGACACACAAAACTGAGGGCCAGAGGCCTGGCTGGTGGGATCACGAAGCAGCTTGTAGTGTCACAGAAGAAGAGGTGCTTCAGCGAAGGTCAGGAGTTCCCAGTGAGGAGACAGGGGAATACACCTCAGGTCTGGTGAGATCCTTGGCTTACATGACAAAAAAGAATCTACACACACACACACACACACACACACACACACACACACCAGTCATAAACATAGACAGAGATTTCTTTGGGAGAGCAAGAAGCACATTGGAGACCAGGGGCCATCTCCAGAGTGAGAGACACATTTAAGGGTTCACGGCCCTTCTTTTATAGAGTTTCACAAGGGGTAGGCAGGAAGAGGGATATGAGGAAGACATCAGTCCAGTGGTCACAAGATGGTCTAGGGTGTTTGGGCTGTCGTGTGGGTCCTGATGGGGCCTTCACAGTCTGATCAGTAGGTTTCTCTTTGGTTAAGCTACTCGGGGACACTAACAGTGCTCAAGAGGGTTGCTCTTGTGTTTAAACTCTTCACAGGTGCGAAGGCCAGCAGTACCCAAGGATCGCTCTTTTGTGTGATCTCTGCCTTCTTGTCAAAAAATGTCTCTCCTTGCTTCAATATTTCTAGGTTGGATAATTAAAAGTTTATGGTCTTTTGTGAGCGGATCTACGGATGGTGTCCTGCCACCTTTCAGGATCATTTGTGAGGTCTCCGTTGTCTGACCAGTAGAGAGATGCCTCTTTGAGGACAGTCAGCCACAGTGCTCAGGGTAATTAGTCAAGACGTGCAAGTTCCTCTGAAACTTGGGACTAGCAGGCCTGGCTGAGGAGTGAGGCTCTGGGGGATGTTGCCGCAGGCTTCCATGTTACAGTGGCATTCTCCTCGTTCTCCCTTTCCATCTCCTTGCTACCTGTTTATTTCTTCTATTCTGCCTCAATAGGATGAGGGAAAGGGGCAGGCGTGGATAGGGAGCATCCCTGGCCTGGGAGGGGCTGAGTCTTCTGGAAGGAAAGGGTGAGGAGTATTTGCCTGCCCAGACAGGGCAAGGACCCCTCAGGCAGCCGTCACCAGAGTCACATGTGCCGAGGAGTCAAGGGACCAGGTGACTGGGCTTGCCCAGTCCCTCCCTGCATTGGTTACTTGTTTCAGAAGTAGATCTTAGTTCTACTTTACTGGGCAAACTCTAACCCTCAGCCTTTTCGTCCACAAAATAGGGATAGCATATAACATCTACTTTTTAGGGTAGATGAGTTGATCTAAGCTGGGCATGGTGGTGCATGCCTGTGATCTCATTACTTGGGAGGCTGAGACAGGAGTGTCACGGGTTCGAGGACAGTGTACGGTAACTTAAGCAAGACTTTTTTTTTTTTTTTTGGTGGTACTGGGGTTCCTGGAAGCCCTTCTACCTCCGGGCTACACTCCCAGACCTATTTTATATTTTTATTTGGAAACAGGGTCTCTTAAGCCGCATGCTGGCTTCGAACCTGCACGATCCTCCTGTCTCCGCCTCCCAAGCGCGGGGATTACAAGCGTGCGCCACCACGCCCGGCATTTTTTTAAATAGAAAATGAAAATGGCTGGGGGTATAGAGTCCTCCTGGATTCAATCCTCAGGGCCAAAAACAAATGGTGGTGGGGGTATAGCTAATAATAGAAGACCCTGGGTTCAATCTCTAGTACCACCAAAAACAAACAAAGAGCTGATATACATAAAGAATATATAACTACACCTGACACATAATAGACTATAAATGTTACTATCGTTTATAATATTAGGGACAGAATTTAGACCCCATAATAAGTTGTTTACGTAGATAACATATCAGTGTTGCAGTGGCCCGTATGTTATGCGTGCCTAACACTTTACATACATGACCTCATTTAAGTCTCCCAGAGATGACGATGTCTTATGGGTACCATTATCATCCCCAATTTAGAGATGGAAGCGTTAGATCTCAGGGTGGCTGGTGACTCGATCCCAGGTCACACGGCTAGTGATAGTGCCAGAATTCAAACTGGCTCCAAAGCCCAAGTCCCTCTCACCTATGTTACTACACTGACTCCCAACACTGTCAATTAACACTCACTCTCCCCATTGTCTAGACAAGCGCGCGGGCTCAAAGACACAGCCCGGAAGAGGTAGGGAGCAGTTCAGAATCAAGGCTCACTCCCACACTTACTCCCACACCAGTGCTTTTCTACCCAAGACCGGTAGTCCCTCGCACCTCCACAAATCTAGTGCAAGTTGTTTACAAAGAAAAGGAGCCTTTTGGAGCACAGCCCTACCAAAGGAAACAAGGCTCCTCCTCTGACAGCCATCTGTTGCCATGGTCTCTGTGTGCTCTTAGCAATTAATTACCACTATTAATTTCCTCTATTACCCGGCTCACTGCATTTCTTTTTCTCATGCCCATTGCCGGCTCTGAAGCCAGGCTATAGTTTTGCAAAAGGGTCACCAATCCAAGCTGGTTTCAGAGAAAACAGCCCAGGGCCAGGGACCAGGACCGCTCGGTGAGTTCAAATGCCTGCAGCTCTCGGCAGCCAAGGCTGGGAAAGACCGGATGAAGATTCTCCAGCAAGCTGGGTGTGTTGGTGTGTGCCTAGAATCCTAGGATTCTGCCCTTGAACCCTCAATCCTCCTCTCTCAGCCTCCCCAGTATTAAAGTTACAGGCCTGTCCTTGAGGCGGCCTTCTCGAGGAAACGGGCCCACATGACCAATTTATTTTCCTTCCATGTATGATTACCAAAGACAGGCCTATTCCACCAAACTGCAAACAGGAAGCATGGAGATACCGCTGTGCAGGAAGAGTCTGGACAGGGCTCCCCCATCTCATCTGTGAACCGAGGAGGAAAATAATGAGCCGAGCTCAGCTCCACAGGGAGATTGACGCTGCAGTTTAGCCACTAGGTGGAGGCCCCCAGGTTAGCCCAGTTTAAGCCAAGAAACACAATGCAGGTGTGGCTTCCCTGGAAAAGTGATTTAACGCTTGTCTTTTTAAATCTTGAAGAATGTATCTGCAACTCCAAAGCAACCCCTGTTGTTTACTTTGAAAACTACTTTTAAGCCTAAAATGCACAGAAGAGTACTCATTCAAACTGGAATTAGGCATCTTTGCGAATCCCGCTTCCTCTAGTCTATAAAAGGGAATGTTTATTCAACCCACCCAGAAGGCACAACTCTGGACTTCCCGGTAGAAGGCGTCCTCCCAGACCTCTGTGTTTAAATAAACACATGCTGACACGTGCGACCGATAAATATGGTCAAAAACATCCTAAGTCTCTTCTTTTTGTAGGAAAGAGCAATAAGTATGCTAAATAAGAAAGAAATAGGGAATGTAAAAAATATATAAACATGGAGAAAGGGCGCCCGACCAGCCGACTGTCTCTAGAGTGACTCTCAGCCCGCAGTTGGGGGTCAGTGGGCTGCGAGGGCCGCAGAGAATGGCTGACATGCAGTCCAGCCACTGACCCTGGCACACAGGAGAAGGCAGGCAGGAAATGTCAGGGGCACGTCCGGAAACGCCGGCGCCGCCTCCGGGGAGCTCCAGGAAGTGCTCGCAATTGAGCTGACAGGCCCATTAGTTGCCAGCTCTGGGCACCTCTTACCAGGGCCCAGCCCACCGCCAGCCAGGAGGAAGATTAGCCAGATCTCAGGATCCCGCAAAGTGTAGCAGGAGCATCCGACCTCTGCTGACACTCTTAATAAATACCAGTTCGGGGGTGGCGGGCAGTATTACCATTTAATCCCCCCCCCAAACGCCCCTGTACCATAGCTATTACTGACCCCACTTACACGGAGGGGAAACTGAGGCTCCGGGTAAAGTCAGAGCCCAAGATCACACTATGCCCCCCAGTGGTTTGAAGGTTCGGCAAGATATCTTACTCGCCGTGCCCTTCCACGAGGAAGGTAATTTCCTTACTTGACAGATGAGGAAACCGAGGTCCCAGGGGTCAGGATCCACGCCAGCCCTGGAAAGGCCTCTTCCGCCCTCTGCCGGCCGGCGAGGGGGTGGCGCCGCGGAAATCCGCCGCGAAGGAGAAGTTGCATAACCCGCCTCTTCCCCAACCAGAAGCTGCAAACACCCACTCTCCCCATTCACGAATCTGGGCGATGAGTGGTGGGAGTCGGGGAAGGATGTATTTTTTTTTTAACTTGCCTTTAGTCAGGGAATTTCACAGTATAATTATATAGTGAGGACACCAAATTAGCAGAAAGAAAGAACTGTCGGAGGAAACAGGCACACAGCACCGCTTACATCCCGGAGTCACAGCGGCGCACGGGCTCCTGGGTGAGCCGGGGAGCTCTCCCTCCAGACCCTAAACACACACCACTCTTCAAGTCAGGAAGAGTCCTCAGGGACCATTGCTCCCCACACCCTCACCCTAGGGGAACCGAGGTCCCCAGAGAAGTTCTGTGCTTGATAGGCTCAGGACTGGGGCACTCACACACACACACACACACACACACACACACACACGCACGCACGCACGCACACACGCACGCACACACGCATGCACTCCAGCCCCACCCAAGCCAAGAGACAGAAATAAACCAGGCTGGGGATTCAGGAATCCAAAATAAACACATGTACAGCTCTTTGCATTGTTGCCATGGTTATAGATAACAAGGCTGTGGCAAAGCACAGCAAATTAGTTAATGATGAGCGCGAAACTCCTGACAGTGACACATTCCACACCGACGAGCTTCCGCTGGTCCCCAGTGGCAGGCAGCAGGTTGGTGATGGTGGAGGGGACCTTACTCACCCCTGTCTCCATCCCTCTCCCCCGCTCCCTCCGGCACCAAAAACAATGTGAACGGAGGCTCAGGTGCTCCATGTCCGCCTGGCTTCCCACCAACAGCAGTTGTATTAATTCTCTCCAAGATCCAGGAGGAGGCGGCAGGTGGCCCTAGCAAGGTGGGTGAGCACCTGTGAGAGGGCTAAGAGCCAGGTAAGGCTAAGACTTACGCCTCTGGGGAAGCTTTGCTGGATCTCTGGGTGGATTTTCTCTGTGCTCTCAAGCTCCTGAGTCACCTGTTTCCGGTCCTTACTGCAGCGGTGATTTGAACAATTGCAGGCCTTGTGATCTCATTACTTGGGAAGCTGAGACAGGAGGATGGAGGGTTCGAAGCCAGACCCATCAACTTAATGAGACCCTCAGCAAGAGAACCCTTAGCATGACCCTGCTTCAGAATAAAAAATAAAAGGTCTGGGGTGTAGCTCAGAGGTAGACTGCCCCTGAGTTCAATCCTAATAACAACAACAACAACAACAATAATAATAATAATAATAATGATAATGAAGATGATGATTCAATCATCAGGATGATGATAATAAATAATAATTACTGCAATTATTCCCTTCCTTGTGCTCACTCCTCTTTGCAATGTGACTTTTTTTTTTTTTTGCGGTACCGGGGATGGAACCCAGGGCCATTCTACCTCTGATTTATACCCCCAGCCCTATTTTTTATTCTTTATTTTGAAACAAGGTCTCACTGAGTTGCAAAGGGCATAAGTAGCTGAGGCTGGCCACGAACTATGATCCTCCTGTCTCAGCCTCCCAAATGCTGGGATTACAAGTGTGCACCACCACACCCGGCTGCAACGTGGCTTTGTAGCTCCATCAAGAAGAGTGCACCCCCCCTTTGAGTCCCGGCTGTCTTTTTTTATTTGTTTTGGCCAATGGAATGTGTCACTGTGCCAAGAGTACTCAAGCCCTTTATCTGTGACCCAGAAGTCTTTGGCCAGCATCCCTGAAAGATTCAGAGGCCAATCTGTGAACATGTAAATAAAGTAAAATCAAATCTCAGAAGCCAGGCCTATGGCTTCGGCCGGTAACTTGGAAACCTGAGCCAGGAAGGCCACGAGTTCGAAGCCAACATCAGCAACTTAGTGAGACCCTGTTTTAAAATTTAAAAATGAGCAGGGCATGGTTGTGCAGACCTGTAATTCCAGTACTTGGGAGGCTGAGACAAGAGGATGGAGGGTTCAAGGCCAGCCTCAGCAACTAAGCAGATCCTGTTTCAAAATAAAAATTAAAGAGTTGGGGATAGAGGTAGAAGGTAGAATGCCCTTGGGGCTCAATCCCAAGTACCAAAAAGTGAAAAGGGCTGAGGTGAATTCTGGGTTCAATCCCCAGTAACACACACACACACACACACACACACACACACACACACACACACAAAGTCTCAGAGCTAGGCAAGGTGGCAAATACCTGTAAGAAAATTCACATGTTTGAAAGTGACTCTGCAAAGTGATTTTACTTTTTGCAAAAGGGATCCTGCCACCAGTAAAGTTAGGCGTGCAGGAGCAACATGGCAGAACTTGCTGGGTCTTTTATTTCCAAGGCCAGGCTCCAGTGCTACGCTCCTATTGGTGAGAGCCTGGCTCAGAATCTTACTCCATTGGCTGAAGGGGATGCTTAATATTTCCAGAAATGGTGTCATTACCAAAAAGTATAAGTGCACACACGGTTACCCAAGGGCGGTTTTGCAAAACAGAGCTTAAGTCAAGCCATTCTTTTGATAGAAAGATATAATTATATTCTCACAGTCAGAGACAAAGTGGAGGACACACGTTCAAGGGAGAACAAGAACACGGACCATCTCAAGAGAGAGAGCCCCTGTGGGACCTTGACCGTTCTATTTTATAGGAGACCACCGTGAGGGGTTGGCTTGGGGTGTGTGGCAGGGACTGGGGGTCTGGGCTTGTTTTGAACTCAGGTTCCTGACATCCTATTGGTGGTGCTGGGTGGTTCCTGGGCTTGCCCAAAGGTCAGACATTTTTAGGGATCCTTTTTTTAACCCCAAGGATTCTTAGAAATTTCTAGGAGGAAGATGGTTATGATTATGATTAAAAGTGTGGGCCTACAGAGGATTTTTGCCAATAACGAACAATCCCTATAAGGTGAAAATAAAGACTATGAAGTTTTTAGATTTTAAAACTATGGTTTCCCTTTCCTTCCCAGTTTGTCTCCTTTCTATCTATTATTTTTATTTGTCCGGTCCTACACTAGGATGATGATGCCATGCTAACTTCAAGGGAAGGAGAAAAGAGAGAGGGCAGAAAGGAGGTGTCCCCCTGTGCTATGGGGTCTGAAGAAATTTGGGCAAAACCTCCCAGGGGTGCCAGCCGTTGGCGGGAAGCAGCCGTGGGAGAAGGGACTTCACATAAAGACAGTGACACGCTCAAAGCAGAGCAGCTGAGGCCTTTGCTTAGTTCTGTTCCCTGTAGTAGGAGGGTGGCAAGACCTATTCTCAGAGCCACCATGAAGGCCCAAGGATGTTCTACCTCTGAGCTACAGCCCCAGCCCTTTTCATATTATTATTTTTTTTAATCAGGATCTCAAGTTGCTTATGGTCTCAGCTCCACTCACAGACCTTTTATTTTTCATTTAGAAGCAGGTTTTTGCTAAGTTCCTGAGGGTCTCACTAAGTTGTTGAGGCTGCCCTTGGACCTGCCATCCTCCTGTCTCCGCCTCCCAAGCCACCATGTGTGCCACGGCTGTGCTCTGTTTGTTGTTAGTGGTGGTAGTGGTGGTGGTTTTTTGTGTTTTGTTTTGTTTTTCAGTACTGGGGATGGAACCCAGAGGCATTCTATCTCCAAGCTACATCCCTAGCCCTATTTTTTAATATTTTTATTTTTGAAACAGGGTCTCACTGAGTTGCGAAGGGTCCTGCTAAATAGCTGAGGCTGTCTGCGAACTGCAATCCTCCGGTCTCAGCCTTCTGAATGCTGGGATTACAAGCGAGTGCCACCACACCCGGCTGCTCTGTGCTCTTTAATTGTACTTATCATCCAATCGTTACATAACTTCTGGCTAATTCTGTCTCTTACCGCCAAAAGTTAAGCTTCCTGGCAGCAGGAATTCTTGTATCTTTTGTTCACGAATATATGACCAGCATATTGAACCATGTCTGGCACTCAAAACTTAAAAACTGACAAAAGCATGAATGAATGAATGAATGAATGAATGAATGAAATATTCCCTGATAGGTACCAAAGGATCACTTTCCAATTGTATGAGCCCCAAGTTATAGATAGAATGTGTCCTCCCAAAATTCATATGTTGAAGCTTTAGCCCCTGCTGTATTTGGGGACGGGGCCTTTGGAAATAATTAGGGTTAGATGTGGCAGGGCTCTCATCATAGGGTGGGATTCCATATAAAGAAGAGATCAGCAAGCCTCTCTCTCTCTCTCTCTCTCTCTCTCTCTCTCTCTCTCTCTCTCTCTCTCTCTCCACAGCATTCAGAGGAGAGGCCATCTGAGCAGGTAGAGAGAAAGGAGTCATCAGCAAGCCAAGAGGAAGGTTTTATTCCCCATAAATAAACATAGTTTATTCCCTATAACTCCAAACTTCAACCGGAAGTAGGACCACCTTTCTGGTGGCTGCCACTAGTTCACAAGGAGACTGGAGGTGTCTGGTATATATAAGGTGAGAAAGGAAGACGACATTGTTGGTTGAGCCTCTGATTTCCCATCCACTTAAATTTCCTGTCTTGGAAAAGCCCAAGCGCTCCGGTTGGCTGTGGCCCCGGAAGACATGCAATGACAGGAGAGAGTGGGCTGGCCCTGTGGGCTAATTGGCCCCTGAGTCTGGGGGCAGTGTTCCCTACCTTGTTGCTATGGCAACAGAATCTCAACAGCAAGTGCCCACCTGTCACCTGTCACCACGGTAATGCCAGACTCTGAACGTCTCCAAGCGCGCCTGCCCGGGTGGGGAAGCAGGAGCAGACCTGAAAAGGCCTTGTGTCACCTTAGGACACTGGAGTTGGCAGCTGGGAAGCAAATCCGGGATGCAGATCTGTTGACATTCTCAGCTGAGTGCCTGAGCCCTGGGCTATGTGCACAGAACCCCAAGGTTGCCCTCTTCCCTGGGGCAGGACCACAGTGAACACGAGAAGTACTGTGCCCCCCGATGGGCAAGCACTGGTGGGTGGGAGATTCAGAGGAGATTCAGGGATAAAGGCCCTTCCTGTACCCTCCCCTCCCCCTCACACATCCCCACTGCTGCCAGAAACTTACAACATGCCTTAGACTCATCCACCTCTTGGATCCCATGATCATCTCCAAACCGCTCCCCCTGTCTCTGGCCCATGTGATCCTCCACCGGTGTGCTACTCTGCCCCAGCACTAGTGCCATCCCCAAGGAGACAGGACCGTGCAGGAGGTGTCAGTCCCAAATTGTCAGAGAGAGCAGCATGCTCTGTGGTCACTGGGCTAGGTCCTCAGGGAGCTCTTCTCCCCTCCCCTCCTCAGGCAAGCTAGCCGGCCACCCCACACACACTGCCCCATGGCCACCTTCCTGGACCAGGTCACTTTTCCCTTGGTTTGGACTATTGCAGTAGCCTCCTCAGTTACCCCCTGCTGCTACTCTCCCCTTGCTGTTGCACCCCAAAGTGGCTTGGGCTCTGGGTTTCTCCCCATCTTTCATGACTGTGGCTCTTTGGACCCCACCCAGACCTCTCTCCATCATGGCTCAAATTCAATTCCTTAAAGAAGTCCCAGTGTGCGTGTGTGTGTGTGTGTGTGTGTGTGTGTGTGTGTGTGTGTGTGATCCTTTTGACACTCCCTCTAGTCACCTCATTTCTCCAGCAACTCCACCAGTGCATAGACCCAAATCTCCCTCCTCCTCCAGGCCAAGCCCCACACTTGTTGACACAAGCAGATCCTTAGGAAGCAGGGTACCCAGAGCCAGGTGTTTGCATGTGACAGCTCTGTTCCAGTCAGAGTACCCTCTTATGTTGGTAGCAGTGACAATATATGTGACCACAAGGGATAGAAACCAACACAGAACCTTCCACAGATGTATTATCTCCTATAAGAAACCCGGGGCAGGGCAGTTCTGGGTCCCATCAGTTCAGCAGCTCAACATTATTAGGAACCCAGTTTCTTTCTTTCTTTCTTTTTTTCTTTTGTGGCCTCAGAGGACTCCTCTCCCCTCATGGTCTCCAAATGCCTGCCAGAGTTCTAGGTATCACATGCAGTTCAAAAACAAGTAGCAGAGAAAATAACTTATTATCTCTTGTCTTTCCAGAGCAGGAGAAATATTTCCCAGAATCCTCCTAGTAGTCACAGCTCATTGGCCCAAATTGTGTCCCAGGCCTATTTTTAAGCCAATCACTGGCAAGAGGGCTAGCATCATTATGATTGGCTTAAACTAATAAAGAGTCACACCCTGCTTGGACTAGCACAGGGCCCTATCTACCTGACAGTGGAGGACACAGGGACCCCGTAAGCCAAGGTGAAGAGGGTGTCTGCTGGGGAGACAATCAGTATTCCGGCTTGGTATTCACACTCAACTGGCTCCAACGTGGTAGAGCCAGGTCCCCTCTAAACTCCAAGGTTAGACCAGGTCCTGGATCTGGGAGTGAAGCCAGGAGTGGGGGCAGTGGAAGACAGACCTTGAGGACATGAACACCATGGTCCAACCTAGAAGAGGAATTCAGAAGAGTGTCTATGATGGCTAGAAGAGAAGAGAGGAGACAGGTTCAAGAGAAATCTCAGCAGTAGAGACAGTGTGTCTTGACAAATCCTTGGCTGAGGGGGTGAAACATGTCCCGGGGGTTGCCAGCCAGGGTGACTTTGAGGGTAGAGGCGCCATTGGTGATGGTTGGGCTGCACACAGGCATTCTGGGTAGCTGAAAAGGTACACATGAGAACGTGCTGGGTCCAGGCTCTATGGGGTGTCACTGGATCCTGGGTCCTGGCCTGGTTGTGCCAGGCCGGCTGGGAAAGGTAATGGTGTTCTGTTTTACAGAGGGGGACACTGACATTTGACACATGAGTGTGTGCCCAAGTGAGGAAGCCTGGAACTGGAGCACCATCCAGGCGCCTGAGCCGGGTCAGGTCAACCCAAGCTGCGCTGGGCTGGGCTGGGCTCCACTGGTGCTCTCAGACTCTGCCCAGGAAAGGCAGCTCCATTTTCTGGCCTCAGAAGTTGCCATTTCTTCTTTCTCTGTGGTTCATATCAGAGCCTCTTTCATTGGTCAGTCTCAAAGGGACCAATTTCCTTGTGCTATATTTAACTGATATTTTTGAAGCATAATAATTGGACTTTTTAAATTTTTTTCCCAGAGTGGGGAAGGACTTTCTAAGTATGACTCAAACCCAGAGGCCAAGACAAAGAGAAAGAGAGAATGAGAAAAAGAGAGAGCTAGAGAGAGAGAAAGGAAAAGACTGATAAATTTGACTCGAAGAAATAAACATTGCAAAGACCAAAATGCAATGTAAGAACATTCCAATATTTGTAATTCATATCACTAACATAGAATTAATTATTATAATAAAGAGCTCTGCATATCAATCTAAGGGGAAAAGACCAACAAACAAATAAGAAAGCGGGAAAAGAACATGAACAGAAAGATTTCAGAAAAGAAAATTCATGTTTCTTGAACCTAATAAAATATACTCAAACTTCAATTAAATGCACTGATAAGCCTTTTTTTTTTTCACTCGGTGGTTTGTCAAGAAGCAAAGAGACTGATACTGTTTGATGAGAATAAGAGAAACAGATTCTCATATCTTTTTGGTAGAAGAATGAACTATTTTGAACTTTACAGAAAAGAAGCAACAACACTATTGTAAAGATATATGTTCTATCATCCTGAAATTCCACTTTAAGAAATTTTTCCTGAAGAAATACATCTGTGTCATATTCCAAAGGCACAGACTCATGTTACAATTTGTAACACAAATGATTGGATACTACCCAAAACCCATCAGTTGGAAACTGGTTATTAAATTATGATCCATCTAGCTAGGTGTGGTGGTGCACGCTTGTAATCCCCGCGCTTGGGAGGCTGAGACAGGAGGATCGCGCAGGTTCAAAGCCAGCCTCAGCTACTTAGTGAGGCTCTCAGCAACTTAGTGAGACCCTGTTTCCAAATAAAATATAAAATAGGTCTGGGAGGATAGCCCAGAGGTAGAAAGCCCCTGAGTTCCACTCCCAGTACCACCAGTATATATATTCCATCTATCTAAAACAGAATATATATATATATATTCCATCTATATATATATTATATATATAGATGGAATATATATTCCATCTATATATATTCAAAATATATATATTATATATATAATATATATATATATTCCATCTATCTAAAAAAGAAAGAACTTTGGTGGTACTGATGTACAATAGCCTCCAAGACATATTAACTGAAATACAAGGTGCAAATCAGTATGCATAGCCTAGTGATGGTTAATGCCAAATAAAAACATATATGTAGGAGAATTTTCAAATGGATGGGTAGAATTTCCCTGGAAGAATAAATAAGAAACTAGTAGCACAGGTTGCTGGGGATGGAGACCAAGTATCAGGGAACCAGAAGTAGAGAGATTCTTTCCTATAGACTCTTTTTGGTTCTAAATTCTGGTGCCATAGAAACTTATTATCTATTAACATCTTATAACAAAGTGGAAATGTAAAGTTTCCCTGAAAGGATGGAACCTGTACTTAGCATGCTTTCGAGTATGGGAAATGGATATTGCATGCACTTCCTAGACGAGCTTAAAGGAACACACAGCATCTCACCGTTTCCACCGGCCAGGAGTCCAGACAGGGTTCAGTTTAGTCCTGCACCTTGCAAGGTCATCATCACAGTGCCTGGGTGGCTGCATCCCCATCTCGACCCTTGAGTGGAAATGAGTCCAATCCCAAGTTCACTGAGGCTGTTGGCAGAGCCCATTTTCATGAGGCTGCGTGGCTGAGGGCCCTGACTGTTTGTCGACTGGAGGTCCTTATACTTCCCTGCCACGGGAGTCTCTGACAACCTGCTTCCTTCTTCAAGCCCCAAAGGAGAGTCCCTCTGGTCTCCTACGATGGAGTTTTATGTGACAAAACACTGTCACAGGGGTGACATCCCAACACACTTATGTATTCCATTGGCTAGAAGCAAGTCGCAGGTCTCTCAGTCCCTTAGGGGTTTGGGGGCATCGCACACAAGCATGAACACCGGAAGGTGCAGACTGTAGGGGGACACCTGCAGCCTCCCCCCACACCCTGAGTTGGTTCTCAAAGTAGGAGGACATGCTTATGGTGGAGGCGACAGGCATCCAGGGTCACTGAGACTGGGGAGGACAGGATCCCCAGATACCCACGCTCTTTTTGCCCAATTTCTCTGCAAAGCATTAACTCTGCCCCAAGAGCCCGCTCACTGCTGAAGCTCAGTTTCCCCCAGATCGTGAAGCTAGAACTGCTTTTGGCCTGTGCCCGGGAGGTACCCCAGGCCAAGCCAATTTGGCCGATGCCCCCCCCCCATGTCCTCCTGTCTCCTCTGGCCACTTTCCTCACTCCTGAGGTCTCAAGGCTCAGTCATGAGTCTTCTCCCAGACTCCTTTGCAGTTAAAGCGGTGACGGAAGTCCCTTGGGCAGCTCCAGGGCCACGCTCTTCCTACTAAACTGATGCAAGTTACATGGACTTTCATGTCTCACCAGCATCAGCACCATCACAACTACTCTCTACTGACCCTTCACATGTGCCTGATCCCACCACAATCTTGCTAGTCAAGTCCCCTTTTGACACATGTGTAATCTCACACCCAGAGAATTTCAGAATCGCCCGAGACTACCCAGACAGGGAAAGAAGAAGCAGAATTCATAGCCAAGCCCACGATGCTGAAAGCCCCCATCCCTTTCTCCCTGGCTGCTGGCTGCTGGGCAGTGTGATCATGTGGTCAGCTCTGTAGCGCAGGGACCATGTGGTGACTCACGGGTCTCTGCCTCCTTGCATAGGGTCTGCCGCCCCCGCAGGAAGACAGCCCTTCACCTCCCTCCTCCGACAGCTCTGCAGAGGTGCCTCGGAGTGCTCTGGGCTCAAAGCACAGAACCTCTCTCTCTGCCAAAGCTGAACAGGACCCCTCTCCTTGCCCTCCATGTGGGAAGAGAAGAACTATTACTAGGACACCTTTAGGACTCCCTGTCCCACCATATAAGGCAGAAGCATCAAACCTGAAACTGACAGGCCCTGCAAAGTCATTGGATCCAAACGAGTCCTTCAACACCTAAAAATACTTCCTCTCTACCCCATCCCTCCCCCAGGGCTCTACCAACTCCATACTTAACCAACAATGGTGAGTTCACTGCTACAGCAGGGGCAGCCCATTGCCAAGCAAACCAGGCCTCCTTCCTAAAAAGCTGAATTTAACAGCCCAGCGAATGGCTGGACTTCTTGAGTCAGAACACAGAAAGAAACTTCCAGGTGGAGAATTTCAACTAAATCATTGAAAAAAATCATCACAGATTAAGAAGCTAAGCCTCAGGTCAAATTGGATGACAGCCTGCCTCTGAGGAGTCTTAATGCATTCGTGTTGCTATAACAGAATACCTGAGGATGGGCCATTTATAAACCTAAGAATGTATTGCTGACAGTAGTGGAGGTTGGATGTCCAAAAACAGAGGCCTCTGCCTCTGACCTCTGTTGAGGGCCTGCTTGCTGGTCCTCACGTGGCGGGAGGCAGAAGGGTGAGGGAGAAAATGGTGCGTGAACCTCCTCCTCTGAGGGCCTCTGTCCCATCCATGGGGGGATGAGCCCCAATGGCCTTGTCGGTTCTTAAAGGCCCCACCTCTTAACACCATCACAATGGTCACCGAGGCCAGTGCCTGAGCTTCAGAAGGGACACATTTAAACCAGAGCCACCCCTGTGCCCCGGATGATGCTCAAATTCTCCCGTGCGCCCTTGAAGAGTCATCCAGTCATCAAGGGCTGGGCCCCTCTCCTCCACACCATCTGCTTCTTGCTCCAGACTCCTGCCCAGCACCAAGCTGCTTCCCAAAAGCCCCTCTGCCCCTTCTCCCAGCTAGGAGAGACGACGCTTCCTCTCCCGGAGACCATTTCCCACCATGGTCCTTCACATGCTCTTTGGCATCTTCTGAGTCTCTTCTGCAAAGCCTCTTCCAACCCCTAGAGTTAGTTCCTCTGTCCGTCCAGGTCTCTCAGTGCTTATAACAAGGTAAGTCGCTTCCAGTACTGAGCACCTAGTACTCATACTAGACTGGGCATGTATCCGCTTTAGTTTTGTAGAAAAAATAATAATAATATCCATTTAAGAAAGCGGAGAGGGAAAGACATTTCGAGATGCTGCGTGGACCTGTTCATGTCAGGCCTCTCTTCTTTTTCCACAACTGCAATTCCAGCGTATTGGAATATCTCTTCCCCTTCTAGGCCCCTTCTGAAACTCCGCTAGGCTTTGGGCCTTAACAACAAATGCATTTTATATCAAATCTAGTACTCTCCTCATACAGAAACCTTCCTGAAAACAAAATCTACCCTCTCTGCTTTCAGCACACTATAATCTTATCTTATTTCATTTTCTTTTTAAATACTTTTATTGATGCATTATCCTTATACACCACAGGGAGCTTCAAAGTGATACCAGCATACACGCACACAGAATTTGGTGTGTTTCCCCTCCAGATCTCAGCCCGCTACCCCAACACACACACACACACACACACACACACACACACACACGACTGGTGGTGATACCTTCTTCCTGTATGAACACAGCTTTATTTGAACCGTTTCTAGCATCCCTTCCCCCTTTCACCCGTCTCTAGCTCCTCCCCTTTTCTACTTGTGTCTCTCTCCACTGATCCGAAGCCGCCTTTGTCTCCTGTTTCCTCTCTAGCCTCCACGTACAAGAGAAAACACAGGATCCTTGACTTTCTGAGACTGATCCCACTTAGCACAATGGTTTCTAGTTCCATCCGTTTTCCTGAAAATGCCGTAACTGTGTTCTTCTTCTTGGCTGAGTAGAACTCCGTTACGTGTGTGTACCACACTCAACCACTGACGGACACCTTAGGTTGGTTCCATGATTTGGCTGTCATGAATTGTGCTGCTCTCCTTCCTCTAAAATCTGGAACAAGACAAGGATGCCCAATCCTCTCCTGTTCCATTTTCTTAAGTGCTGGCTATGACTCACTAAACTGATTTCATGACCCACTCACGGGTGTAGATTCCAGCCCTACGACACTGCTTGCGTACGCAGCTGCTGCGTTCACAGGCCTCACCTAGAGGCTGCCATGAAGTCAGAAAGCTGATCTCCAGGGAGCTGGCACTCTGCCTTGGCCCCCTGAGGTAAGTGACCCTTGAAGCCTACCGTCAGGACCCTGGGCCCAACCTTTTTCCTGTGTTATATTCAGATGGCCACAGAAGCTGCTGGAATAAAATCTGAGAACCGACCCTGCCCAAAGCACCGCAGGAGGCATGGCTGCGCTGCCCAGTGGGGATGCGGCACCTGTTCAGAGCCCTGCACTCTCTGCGCTACATTGCCCCAGCCCCCCAGGGCAGCGGTGCCCGCCAGCCAGGCA
Source organism: Muscardinus avellanarius (assembly GCF_963383645.1). Lineage (NCBI taxonomy): Eukaryota > Metazoa > Chordata > Mammalia > Rodentia > Gliridae > Muscardinus > Muscardinus avellanarius. The sequence goes on along the minus strand of NC_137788.1, from coordinate 142,997,861 downwards.
GTGACAAGGTGAGTTCTAGCAACCCTGGATTTCACCTCTGACTAAACCAAGCCTGAGCTCACCAAGAAGTTAGGTTCTAAATTTAGTACCAACCTCTGAGAAACTGGTGCATTCGCCCCACCGCCCGCGGCAAGGCAGACTGTGAGGTCGCGGCTCTATCGCTCCCACTCTGGCGCCCATGACTCATGCAGGGCTTGGGCTTCAGGACCCTCCTCTGCTGTGCACTGGGAGGAGGACTGCTGAGACCTTCAGGGAGTGCTCAGTTCCCGAGGCCTGAGGGTGCCTCTGTGGACCCCAGGTGCCCCACCTTCTTCGGGTTCTCCCAAAAGGAGGCCATTCTATTGCATCTCGTCCTTTTGACAGCAGAGGGTGAAGACTCTTTCCCCAGGTACTGCCCCAAAGCTTTCCTTGCAAGGGCGAGCTCTGAGCATGCACACCGCCCTGAGGGCAGGCTGGACTCCTGATCCTGGTGAGGGAGAATAGAAGAAAGAAAAAAAAATGCAAATAGGCAACATAAAATCTGGGCATGGTGGTGTACCCTGTGCTGTAATCCCAGCACTTGGGAGGTGGAGACAGGAGGATCACAGGTTGGAGATCAGCCCTGGCAATTTAGTGAGACTCTCAACAACCTAGTGAGACCCTGTTTCCAAGCAAAGAATAATATAAGTAAAAAAAGGGCTGGTGGTATAGCTCAGACGTTGAATGCCCCTGGTACACAAGCGCGCGCGCGCACACACACACACACAGCATAAAGGGAGAACAGGAAAATGTCACTTTAATACAGAAGCCTGTGGCATCACTTCCCAAGACCCTTACTCCTCAGCCAGACCTGTTAGTCCCAAGTTTCTGAGGGACTCCACAAGTCTTTAAATAATAACTCTGAGCATTGTTGACTATCCTCTAAGAGGTATCAACTGATGGACAACAGACCACACGAAAGATCCAGAAAGGTGGCAGACACCATACTAGAAATGCACTCGCTTAAAACAAACAAAAACTTGAACTGTTGATTATCCAACCTAGGAACGCTTAAGCAGGAGAGATACCTGTGGCAGAGGACAGAGGTCGCAGGAAAAGGCATCCTCCTGGGGCACTGCTGGCTGTCCTGGAATAGGCCAAGCAAGAGAGAGGCCTGCTGATAAGACAACAAAGACCCCATCAGCCATGCGCCCGCAGGTGTCTCCCTCTGGACAGGGCCATGTTCTCCCTTGTGCGTACACTGCCCACGTTCCTGGGTGAGCCTCTGCGTCTGTCTGGCTCATGGTAAAATTCTTTTGTCATGTCAGCCAAGGCCGCTGCAGGTCCTGAGTCATGGTTCCCTCTAGGGATACCTCCCTAGGAACTCCTCTAGACCCTTCCCCAAGTCAGCCTTGCTCCTGTGACCGTGGGATCATCTCCCTGACCCTCGCCAAGCCCTGTGAGGTGGGCACTATGAAAAGCCCATTTTGGCCAACCGAGGCAATGCAACTGGCTTCAAGAAGAAAGTACTTAAGCCGGGCATGGCGGTGCATGCTTACAATCCAGCATTTGGGAGGCAGAGACAGGAGGATCACAGGTTTGAGGACAGCCTCAGTTGCTTAGTGAGATCCTCTGCAATTTAGTGAGACCCTGTTTCAAAATAAATAATAAAAAAGATAGGGCTGGGGATACAGCTCAGAGGTAGAATGTCCCTGGTTTCTATCCCCAGTACCACAAAAAAAAAAAAAAAAGAAAGGAAAGGAAAAGAAAAGAAAAGAAAAGAAAAGGAAAATACACAATTATCAAGCTATTTGTCCCTCTGCGGGAAGGGGCAGCTGTGCTCCGGATTCAGCACTCGGTTGAGCAGACTCCTAAGCAGCCTGTGTTAATGTGAAGCCAGGAAGCCATGACACCTGTGGCATCATCCAGGGCCCGTGACCGTCCCTGTTGCCACGCACTGACTTCAGCTCTAAGGAGAATGGCTGGGTTGGAGGCTGGGAGACAATGCTGGAGCTACTGCAGTGGCAAACAGAGGAGGCATGCCTGGGCCCTGTCGTCATAGCAACCGCACAGTAAAGCTATGCAGTTGTTAACTCCTGAGAGAAAAGGCAGGACAAAAATTAGTGTCAAGTGAGAGTACAATTTGGACGGCGGGCATTTAACCTCTGTCTCCCCAACACTCCTGTGAGTGCACCCAGAAGGTTCCCAGGGAACCCTGGCTGCCCTCTCTTCCACGCCGCAAACCAGAGCCAAAATAGCTAGAGTGCAGTCACTTGGGGATGGTCCCCAGGACCGCACTTCAAACGACACACTGCACAGGGACCCCCGGGACTCAGTTAAAAATGCATAGTCAGCTGGGCGCAGTGGCGCACGCTTGTAATCCCAGTACTTGGGAGGCTGAGGCAGGGGGACCGCAGGTTCATAGCCAGCCTCAGCAGCTTAGTGAGGTCCTCTGCAACTTAGTGAGAGAAATCCTGTTTCAGAAATAAAGAAGAAAGCCGGGCATGGTGGTGCACGCTTGTAATCCCAGCATTAGGGAGGCTGAAAGCAGAGGATCGAGGTTTGCGTACAGCCTCAACTACTACTAAGTGAGGCCCTCTGTAACTTAGTGAGACCCTGTTTCAAAATAAAGAATAATAGGGCAGGGGGTGTAGCTTGAAGGTCAAATGCCCCTGGGTTCCATCCCCAGACCAAAAGAAAGAAAGAAAGAAAGAACAAAAGAAAGAAAGAAAGAAAGAGGGAGGGAGGGAGGATAGGGTTGCGGGTATAGCTTGGAGGTAGAATGCTCCTAGGTTCTAACCTCAGAACTGCAGAAAGAAGAAAGAAAGAAAGAAAGAAAGAAAGAAAGAAAGAAAGAAAGAAAGAAAGAAAGAAAGAAGGAAAGAAAGCAGGGAGGGAGAGAGGGAGAGAAGGAAGGAAGGAAGGAAGGAAGGAAGGAAGGAAGAAAGAAAGAAAGAAAGAAAGAAAGAAAGAAAGAAAGAAAGAAAGAAAGAAAGAAAGGCATAGTCAACAGAAAGGCAGGCCTGGGGTGGGGGCCAAGAGCCTGCATTTCTGAGAAGCTCCCAGCAGGCGCCAATGCTTCTGATCCACAGACCACAGTTTGAGTAGCAAAACCCTAATCTAGACTGCTAAGCCTTTACAGAAGAAGGAATCAGAGCCGGCATGTCTTCCCTTCTGGTGTACCTTCAGCAATCCTGTGGACCCAGAGGTGTGAAGGGGGAGAGAAGAAGGCGCAATAGATGCTACTGAATGAATGAATGAATGAATGAATGAATGAATGAATGAACGAACGAATATTAGATCCATCACATGTTCATGCTGGTCATCTTTACTGAAAAGTAATGAGCGCTCATGATGACACTAGGAAAGAGCAATGCAGCTGGGTGTGGTGGCTTGTAATCCCAGTACTTGAGAGCTGAGAGAGATAGGAGGATCGCAGGTTCGAGGCCAGCCTCAGCAACCTAACTGAGACCCTCAGAAACTTAGACCCTGTTTTAAAATAAAAGAATTAAATAGGGCTGGGAGGTATAGCTCCGAGGCAGGCAGAATATACCTAAGTTCCATCCCCAGCACCACAAAAATAAGTAAGTAAATAAGTAAATTAGCAAGCGGTGCTTTCTTCCTCCCTGGGCTCCAGTTGCCTTTTAATAGGTTTTGGCTTGTTTTATTTACTTATTTATTTATTTATTTATTTATGGTGGTACTGGGGTTCCTGGAAACCCTTCTACCTCCGGGCTACACTCCCAGACCTATTTTATATATTTTTTTGGAAACAGGATCTCTTAAGCCAGCAGGGCTGGCTTCAAACCAGCGTGATCTTCCTGTCTCCACCTCCCAAGTGTGGGGATTACAAGTGTGTGCCACCACACCCAGCTTGACTTGTTTTATTTTATCCTGCCAGAAATTATGGTTACTGCGTATTATTTTTCCTGGGAAGAATGGGAGCGTAAAATAGGCATTCTTTCTTTTCTTCTTTTCTTTTTTTTTTTTTTTGTGGTACTGGGGATGGAATCCAGGGGCATTCTACCTCCAACCCATACCCCCAGCCCTATTTTTTTTATTCTTTCTTTTGAAACAGGATCTCTCTGAGTTGCAAAGAGCCTAGCTAAGTAGCTGAGGCTGTCTGCGAACCCTGATGCTCCTGTCTCCGCCTCCCAAATGCTGGAATTACAAGGGTGGGCCACCACACCCGGCTCAGGCATTCTTAATGTCTTGTGGTTCATTTCTCTTACTGTCTGTATGGGAAATTGCCATGGTTTGAATGTTTGTGACCTCCCACCCCCGTTATAGTTAGATATAAAATGTCCCCTAAAGCCGCGCGTGGTGGCGCACGCTTGTAATCCCCATGTTTGGGAGGCGGAGACAGGAGGACTGCGCAGCTTTGAAGCCAGTCGTGCTGGCTTAAGAGACCTTGCTTCCAAATAAAAAAAATATAAAATAGGTCTAGGAGTGTAGCCCGGAGGTAGAAGGGTTTCCAGGAACCCCAGTACCACCAAAAAAAATGTCCCCTAAAGAGCTCATTGACTCATGCTTGGAACTGAGGTAGTTGAGTCATGAGGGTTGTAATCCTGGCAGTGGATAAATCCATTTTAATGATTTATCTGGGTGGTGACCCAGGCCAGTAGGGTGTGGCTGGAGATGGGTCCTGGGGGTGCAGCCTTGGGAATTACATAAATGGTTCGTCCTCCCCAATCTCTCTTTTGTGCCTGGCCTCCATGATGTGAGAGCACAACCCATGCGCTCTCCCCCTCCTGCCTCCCACAGCCATCCCCTGAGGTCCGTGGTTCCCGGCCTCATATGGACTGAACCTGAAACCATAGGAAAATAAATTTTCTTTCCACTCAGTTACATGGCCAGATCTTCAGGTGATGGCTGATGTTATAATTACACACTCTCAAAAATTCAGATGTTGAAACCCAGCCCCAGGGCGATGGTACTAAGAGAGGGCTTTTGAGGAGTGGCTGGGTCAGAAGGCAGAGCTCTCATGGGTGGGATGGCATACCTAGAAAGAGGCCCAAAGAGGCCTCTAGCCCTTCCTTCATGTGAGGCGCCATCTCCGAACCAGGACACAGGCCCTGGCCAAGCACCGTACCTCTCACCCCATCCTCCAGGACGGGAGAAATCAGTTCCTGTTGCTGAAAGGCTCCCTAGTCTATGACATCCTGTGACCACAGCCAGGATGGGCCATTCAGTAATGCAAGGCCCTGAGAATAGCTTCAGCTGGGTCCTGCAGATCTGTGTTGTCCAGGAGTGACATGCAATGCAGCTATTTAAATTTGAATCGAAATTCATTAAAATAAGTAAAACTAAATATTTAGTGCCCTAGTCAAATTAGACTGTTTGTTTCTTCTTTCTTCTTCTTTTTTTTTTTTTTTTTTGTGGTACTAGGGATTGAACCCAGGGATATTCTACCTCTGACCTATACCCCCAACCCTATTTTATTCTTTATTTTGAAACAGGGTCTCACTAAGTTGTGGAGGGCCTCACAGGTTGCTGAGGCTGGTCCTGAACCTGCGGCCCTCCTGTCTCAGCCTCCCAAGTACTGGGATCACAATCATGTGTCACCACATCCAGCCAAACTACGCATTTCTGATTGGATCAGTAGCAATATGCAGCCAGGTGTGGTGACATGCACCTGTAATCCCACTACTTGAGAGGCTGAGACAGGAGGATCTCAAGTTTGAGGCCGGCCAAAGCAACTTGGTGAGATCCTGTCTTAAAAGAAAAGATTAAAAAAATGGCCGGGGCAGCCGGGCATGGTGGCGCACGTTTGTAATCCCCGCGCTTGGGAGGCAGAGACAGGAGGATCGCGCAGGTTCGAAGCCAGCCGCGTGCGCTGGCTTAGGAGACCCTGTTTCCAAAATGAAAATGTAAAAAATAGGTCTGGGAGTGTAGCCCGGAGGTACAAGGGTACAAGGGCTTCCAGGAACCCCAGTACCACCAAAAAAAAAAAAAAATGGCCGGGGTATAGCTCAGAGGTAGAGCATTCCCAGGTTCAATCCCCAGTGAAAGAAAAACAGAACAAAAGAAAGAAAGAATGGATGAAAGGAGAAAGGTGAAGGGAGGGAAGAAGAGAGGAAAAAAGAAAAAAGGAAGAGAAAAAGAAAGAGAAAGAAAGAGAAAAAGAAGGAAAGAAAAGGAAAAAGCAGTACATGGCTAGTGGCTACTGTGTTGGACATCACAAACATAGACCTCCTCCTGCCAGGCCCCGACACTCAAGAATATTCTATGTCCATGTACTCAGTTAAACTCCTACAGCTACCAGTGACTGAAACCCAGCTCAGACTCATTTAAGCCCTAAAGGGAAACCATGAGTCCAGTCCCTCCAAAGCGCCGGAGCACAGCTGGCTTCAGCACAACTGGATGTAACGCTTCATTTCTCTCCATCTTTTGATTCTGTTTGTCTTGGCTTCCTCAAATCATATCACCAGGGTTCTCTTTCTCTCCTGGTCCTCTCTCTTTCTGTTTGACTTTTCTCTGCTCAACTTGGCAATGTGTGTCAGAGCAGTTACTACCACCTACAAAGTCAGACCTCCTGAATAAAGAACCATGAACATAAGCAATTTATTACTTACACTCTCTATGCCTCAGCTCCCTGCTGGAAAACCCTACCGCAGAGAGGTGTTATGTAGACTAAATGAGAGAGAGGGGAAAAAAACATACACAGTGCTTGAATCAGTGCCCGACTCCTGGACATTCTCAAAAAACACTAGTCATGCTGGACGCAGTGACACATGCCTGCCATCCCAGTACTTGGGAGCTGAGGTAAGAGAATCATAAGTTGGGTTCAAGACCAGTCTTAGCCACTTCACAAAATTCTCAGCAATTTAGTGAGCACCCTGTTTCAAAATAGAAAATGAAAGGGCAGGTTGTAGCTCAGAGGTAGTGCACACCTGGGTTCAATCCCTAGTAGTGTGTGTGTGTGTGTGTGTGTGTGTGTGTGTGCAGAAAGCTGTTATATTAGCAAGTTCTCTCCATGTGGCAGAGTATTTGGCCACTGGCAGCTACAGGCTCAGATCATTCAGATTTAGCATTCTCAGCTAAAAAAAAAAAAAAAAGACCATCTTCTCCTTGAGCTGAAAAAAATCTCAGCTAGGATTCTTTTTAGAGTCAATCATTATAGTTAAATTTTTAAATTTTGAAACAGGATTTCACAGGTTACTCTTGACCATCCAGGGGCCTGGGCCACGTGCCCCAGCTCTTGTCCACAGTAAGATTAGTCATGACGATTAACAAACACGTCAAGACAACAAACTTTTAGCCGGGTAAGGCAGTGCACGCCTGTAATCTCAGTATTTGGGAGGCTAAGACGAGGATCGCTGGTTTGAAGCCAGCCTCAGCAAGTTACAGAGATCCTGTTTCAAAGAAAAATAAAGATGGCTGAGGTTGTAGCTCAGAGGTGGAAAACGATGGAAACATTTTCTAAGCCCTTCTTTCACAATCGCATGCAGCCAAAGAAAACCACCCATTCTCCAAAAGTTCAATGGGGAATAAAGATTTCCTTTTTGCATGATATGAGATGGCTGATGGGCACAAGCATAATTCTATCGCCAGACATTTCTGCCATTTTAATTCAGAGTTAGCTAGTACTCTGAAAAAAAAAAAAAAAGCCAAGTGCCATGGCACACACCTGTAATCTTCCAAGTGTTCTCCTGAGACAGGAAGATTGCAGGTTTGTGGCCAGCTGCAGCAAACTCGTGAGGCCCTCCACAACTTGGTGAAACCTTGTTTTCCAATAAAAATAAGATAGAGCTGAGGGTGTAGCTCGGCAGTAGAATGCCTCTGGGTTCAAACTTCAGTACCACACACCAAATAATTAAATAAATAAATAAATAAATAAATATCAATGTATTAAACTTTGAAGGGCATGCTAAAACTGGAATTGAAATTTCATATCTATAAGAGACCAGTTTCCCTCCTCACCTTTACCCACATAAGGATATCCACATAGAATAAATAAACAAGTTCACAAGTACCTACATTAACTATTCTTCTGTTGGCTGATCTGTCCTGATGTGACAGAGGCATCCAGCAGCTCTCTGGCCCCTTCAGTTAACTCATACCACTGTAATGATGAGGATTCTCAGCGGTAAGCAACAGAAATGGAATCTAACTGATTAAGCAGGAAAGGAATTTATTAGTAGCCAGCATGGTGGCACACACCTGTGATCCCAGAACTTGGGAGGCTGAAACAGGAGGATCACAGCCTCCAAAGTATTAGTTCACGGCCAGCCTCAGCAACTTACTGAGGCCCTGTTTCAAAATAAAAAAGTAGCCGGGTGTGGTGGTGCACGCTTGTAATCTCAGCTTGGGAGGCTGAGACAGGAGGATCGCGCGGGTTCGAAGTCAGCCTCAGCTACTTAGTGAGGCTCTCAGCAACTTAGTGAGACCCTGTTTCCAAATAAAATATAAAAAAGGTCTGGGAGTATAGCCCGGAGATAGAAAGCCTCTGGGTTCCACCCCCAGTACCACTAAATAAATAAATAATAAAATAAAAAAGTAAAATGGCAAAGGCTCAGAGGTAGAATGCTCCCTGGGTTGAACTCCCAGTACCACACACATACACACAGTAATTCATGAAAGGAGAGTACATTGCAGTCTGAACTATTGGGCAGCTGAAGCTTAAGTATACTATTTCTTGATCAATGTCCAAAATCCCACTGCAGGACTGCCCTGCCCACCACTGTCTCCCTGGTTCTGCTCCCCGTCTGCAGACCCCAGCTCTGCCGGCCTCAGTAATACCTGTGTCCACAGCAAGACTCTACTCAGAGCCTCCTCCTCCTGTAGGGGGCCTGAGTAGTAGAAATGAGGTCGTATACTTCCAGGCAAGCTGGAGAAATACATGTTCAAAGTTCTCCCAGAGGAAGAAGATGGGACTTAAAAGGCTGGAAATTCTCTATATGAAGCAATGTGGCCCAAAAGATTCTAAACATCCATGAAATGTGATCAATGCCCATTTTGAACATCCAGCTTGGTTTTTCAGCCTAGAAATCTACATGTTTAGATGATTTAGTTGGATAATTGTCAGCATTACTTTATTTTTTCTTTCTTTCTTTTTTTTTTTTTTTTTTGGTGCTGAGGATTGAACCCAGTGGGGTTGTACCTATTGAATTAGACCCCCAGCCCTTTTATTTTACTACCACTACTACTATTTATTATTATTACTAGTATTATTATTATTATTTGGCAGAACTGGAGATTGAACCCAGGGGCATTCTATACCTGAGCTACACCCCTATTTTTTATTCTTTGTTGTGAAAAGGGTCTTACAAAGGTTCTGAGGCTGGCCATAAAGCTGAGATCCTTCTTTCTCAGCCTCCAAACTACTGGGATTACAGGTATGCACCATTCTACCTGTATCTTTAGAAGTTGTAAACATCATTTCCCAGAAGTCTGTGGACCATCTCTTGGACCGATGCAATTGAGACCAATATCTCTCCACCTTCTTTTCCACGTTCTTATTAAGTTGATCCTAGAAAAACCATTGCTGAATGAACTTCATGATGAACAAATTTGCTTTAGATAGATTCTCTGTTCTCTACAAGGTAATAATGAGACCCCTTTTCCAAGCAGAGAATTATGAGACTTTTCCCAGCCTCCAGTGTACATCTGGTATACCTGGTTAGTTATTCTCAATGTTATGAGTCAGCTGACTTAGGATCTGCCTCTTGTATTTAAATGAGGTCTCTTAATAGCTGCCTTCTTGTGTTTATTTCCCCCTCTGAATATCAGAAGCCACAGTCTAATAACAATCTTGATTCCTATGCCTGTATTGATGAACTCATTTTTCTTTAGCATCTGGACCATTCTAATGCATTCACCAAGAAGGTGTCGGGTGACTTATAAGGCTTTTCTAGGGGCCTCTCTTTGGACACCGGGGTCATCACCAAGGCTGCTGTAAGAGGGAACATCATCTTCTCTCCCATCCCACCCTGAATACCAGCAACCTCCACCGAAAGTACATTAAGTGTGGCTGATAATAGAGAACATTTGTCAACCCTCCTACAGAGCTAGGATTCAATATGAAAGAGCGATGTTATTTGAAAAAGAGTGGGTCTTCATTTGCATTCCAGGATCCCTGGAGGCTCTTCTGGAGCATTCTGATCCATATTTGATATGTAGGTTGAAAGAGAACAGACCGGATTTTGATTGTTCTCCCCCTAGCCCCCACATACAACCTCAGTATCACAGACACAAGCCAAAGATAAACTAAGTAGATTTGATCGTGTATATTGGTGGCCGGGGCCATACAGATCGATTGCTTTACTTGTCTCAGACATCCTTCAAATTAATTTAACGACCCACAAAGTTCATAAAACCAGCAATCTACTGCCTTTTCTTTCCCCTTTCATCTCCTGCTATTTCTTCAGCTATCAATTTCTTGCAAGATTGACTTTCTGCTGTAATGGATGCGGATGCCACTTCTAAAACTGATCCCTTTCCTCCACCCCTGCCCAATGTCCCAGTGTAGCTGGACTACTAGAGATCTGCTTTACAGTCACCAGCAACAACTCACACAGTAGACTTGTTCCATCCAGTGCTTTTCCCCTTCCAAGAAGAGAAGCTCAGGGATGCCTTCTCTATTTCTAGCTCTGTCAGTTGTACTTCTGCCTTTGCGTTGTTAACACTGATAAAACTGACATTCTAGCCTATAACAAAAATTAAACTCTCTCTTTTGTCTATAGGGTGAAACTGTATGCTGAAGCATTTGTGCTATTGTGATTTATGACTCAGCTGTCCACTGAGGAATCAAGGGCTACTTGTCCTTTCTTACATAGTGAGAGCTTTTCCTAAAATTCATAATTATGCTCCCCATCTCTCCCTCACTCTCCCTGGTACTGGGAATTTAACTCAGTGGTGTTCTATCACTGAGCTATACCTCTATCCTTTTTATTTTTTTATTTTGAGACAGAGTCTCACTAAGTTGCTGAGGGCCTTGCCAAGTTGCTGAGGCTGGCCTCCAACCTGAGACCCTCCTGTCTCAGCATCCAAGGTGTGCAAAATTGAAATCAGACTTCAGTTGTCTTCTACAAAACCAGACATTGAAAAAATTTGCAAAAGTGTTGCTTTTCATAAATGTTAACATTTAATGTTAACATTAAATTTTCTCCAAACTTTAAAGTCATTGTTCTATTGTTCTGCAGACAGGAAAGCCACTGGTAATCTGAACTTCTTTTTTTAACTTCGGGAAGCATAATGGGAGATGAACCCAAGGGCATACTACCTCTGAGATATACCCTTAGCCCTTTATTTTTAATTTCAAAATAGGATCTTGCCAAGTTAATGAAAGTCTTGCTAAATTGCTGAAACTGGCCTCAAATCTGCAATCTTTCTGCCTCAGCCTCTCAAATACTGGGATTACAGGTATGCACCACCATACCCAGCTACCTACGCTTTATTCTTAAAATGACCAGAGCTATCTCTGAAGCCTCTTAGGCTCTTGATGGACTGACGTTCTTACAGTAATGTAGCTATATGACAGTCTTCTTCATTCCTTATTTCCTTTTTATTTATTTGTGTGTGTGTGTGTGTGTGTGTGTGTGTGTGTGTGCGCGCACGTGTATTATTGGATGTATTGTTGGAGGTTTAACCCAAGAGTGTTCTACCTCCAACCTACACTCCCAGCCCTATTTTAATTTTTAGATTTTTCAAACAGGGCCTCACTAGATTTCTGAGGTCCTCCCTAAGTTGCTAAGGCTAACCTTGAACCTGCAATCTCCTCTCAGCCTTCCAAGTCCTGGGCTTACAGGCTTGTGCAATCATGCCCAGCTTGTTCCCTCTTAATTAAAAAAAAAATGTGCCCCTCACAGAAAAATAATACTATGTTTTTACATAATTTCTTTCCACCTGCTTTCTAAGTGTCTGAAATTCCAATTAGTCAGACAGTGACCGTCCTTATGTGACTCTTAACTTTTCTCTCTCTCATATTTTCCATATCTACTTTGTCTTTTTTATTCAACTTCCTAATGTATTTTTTTTTTTATCATCCAGCTCTTCCTTTGAACTTGGCGATGCCATTCGGAGAGGTACGGAGGCCAGAGAGGGCGCCCCGCTTTGCAAGATTAGAAGCACAAAAGTCTCTTTTGAAGCATTGAGAAAACAGTGCTAAACATCACGGAAAGAAAGCCGCACGCCAGGGTCTGCGCCGCCCTTGTTGAGGGACTACTGTGCACCAAGCACTGTTTGGTGATGAGGGCCCAGGAGTGAACCAGCAGCCGCTCTGTAACCACGTAAGCAAGCCAGGAGGGACTGGAGCAAGGGAGGAGAGAAGCAGGGAAGGAGGGGAGGGAGGGCAGGAGAGAAGGAAGAAAGAGAAAGAAAAATAGGAACTGTGCAAAAAATTAGCACAGGGTGCCTGAACGGCAAGTAGGTGTGGGTTAATTCAGGTTGCATGTTTAAGAAAGGTCTCTCTGCGTTCATGGAAGATAACAAGAAAGGAACCTCTCCTGCGGCCCCATCTCCCAGACACACGTGGGAGATGGCTGAGGGAGGTCTGCCGATCCTTTGAGGTGGGTGCTGTCACCATTCCACAGATGAAGTACAAGCGTGCCGGCCAGGCAGGGGGCAGTGGCACACACCTGTTATCCCAGTAAGATAGGCTGAGACAGGAGGAGCACAGGTTCACAGCCAGCCTCAGCAACTTAGTGAGGTTCTCAACTACCTAGTGATACCCTGTTTCCACATAAAAGATAAATAGGGCTGGGGATGTAGCTAGAAGGTAGAATCCCCTTGGGTTCAATCCTTGGCCCCACAAGGGGGGGGGGAGCGAAGAAGAAGGTAGTAGAAGCTTTCAGAGGTGGGGATGAGCAGAAGGTTGCAGATCACTGGGGTTGGACGCTAGCAGGGGACAGCGGGAATCCAGGGTCTTGCAGTCTCTCGTATCTTAGCCACATGGTGGGCAACTTCGCTCCACCAGGCACTCCTGCTGAACCCTGACTGACATACTCTGCTACTAAAGATTGGCCCACTGCTCCTTCTAGCCTCCAGAGCTAGCTCTGCATCTGCAATCAGCACAAAAAAGCAGAAACAATTCTGGGACAATTACAGAGTTTTCTGTCAAGGCTTAACCTTGGTTATTTCTCAGACAGAAGCAGTTGGTGGTTATAGGTAATTGTGTGTGTGTGTGTGTTACCAGGGATTGTACACGGTGCATTCTACCTCTAAGATACAACCCCAGCCCTTTGTTTTTTAGCCTTAGTTTTTATTTTGAACCAGGGTCTCACTAAGTTGCTGAGCCTAACTTCAAACCTATGATCCTCCTGTCTCAGCTTCCCCAGTTCAGGGATTCCAGGATGCAGTCTCTTTATCCCTCAGTAATTTCCAGTGCATCTTTTCCAATGCTTTTCACAAAACCTCATTATGAGAGCCTGTAGCAGTGCTGTTTCAAAATGTTTGGTTCTGGTAGGTGTTGGGGAATTGTGATTAAGACAAAATCTCTTTCCAGCCCAGAAAACTTCTCACAAAGGTGGAAAAAGAGAAAGAAAGCAGTTTTATTATTGAATATGTGTTAAACCAGAAGATAATTCACATCTTGGGCAATTCTCTAAGAGATGGCAAAGATAGGGAGAAATGTCCCCTTTCATAGAGGCAAGCCGGCGTGCCCATTACACATGTGTTCCCAACAATAACTAGCCCTCAAGCACAAAGACTGATGGCACCACTTGTCATACAAAGTCCATCTTAAATGCACCGGATAGTTGGAGTGATCCCTGTGTGGCCAACGGGCTCTGCCCAAAAGCAAAATAAACTTCTCCTACTTTTAGGACTGGAGGTAGTGTTCTTGCCTGGAGGCTCCTGCCCTCCATGGAAACCTGGAAACAGGCCCACCATGTTCTTGAATGATCACATTTTAAGTGATGGTTCCCACGTCCTTAAGAAAGGCTTTCTTGAAGCCACAAGCCTGTCACCCCTGCACTTGGGCGGGCCGAGACAGGAGGGTAGTAGGTTAGAGATCAGACTCACAATGTAACAAGGCCCTATTTCAAAAAAATTTTTTTAAATACCCTAAAAATTGCTGAGGGTTTAGCTTAGAGGTAGAATGCCCCTGGGCTCAATCCAAAGAAAGGAAAGAGAGACAGGCAGACAGACAGACAGACAGACAGACCGACCGACTCTTGGGTGCGTGGGTTACAATGCTGGCATCCTTTATAAAAGGTAGACAAGCACTTCAGGGCTGAAGGTATAGCTCAGTGGTAAAGCACTTGCCTAGCATGCCTAGCGTCTTCAAAGGAAGGGGAAACCGCTTTCCTTATTTTCAACAGGGAGAATCAAGTCTCTTTTTATTCTTATTGATGTTTGCTCTTTCCTGGGCATGAAGAAGCTATTGGCAAAACTTTATATTTAAATGGTCCTTTTTAAAAAAAATGTGAAATGCTTTTAAGGGCGGTGGGAGGTAAAATTTCTTGGAGACTAAGGCTTGACGGAAAATAAAGTCGCCGCTCTCGATGATGTAAAGTCACTTTATGCAAAATGAATTGCACATTTTGAAGCAGCTTCAAAAGTCAGCAGTTGTGCAATCAACAGCAGTTGTCATGGCAGCAAAAGTTAGCGTTATTCTAATCCACTTGGTGCCACGTTGGCTGGAGCTGCTGCAGGGGGCAGAAAGCCATGTTCTTTGTGTGGAGTTTCCAGTTTTGCACCGTATCACAGGCAGGAACAGGCTGAGCACACTCTGTAAAAAAAAAAAAAAAAAAAAAAAAAAAAAAAAAAAAAAAAAAAACAGGGTGCCAAATGGGACACAGACACAACACTCAGTCTCCGCAGCCGTGAGTCCAAAATCAGAGAAACCCAGAAAATTAGAAGCACTTGGGCCCTTGCTTTCCATCCAGTCCTCACTGAGAACTGAGATGCGGCTGGGAGGGACAAGAACACGGCCACTGCGCGCCCTAGAGAAGTCCCTGGTCTCTCGTTCATCTCCGACCCCTCCAAATTGCACCCCTAAGAATCTCTCCTGCACATCACTGCTAAAAGGTACCATCTCTTCCTCGATTCTTGTTTCTTCTAAATAGCCTCTTGCACTCAAATCCTGGTTCCTGGGCTGCCGGGGACGCGGCCACTCATCAGCTCCATGTGTGTGCTGCAGCCTGGAGCTGGGCGGCCCAATCCTGCCAGTGTCTTGACACTTCAGCTAAGCCTTCTGCAGGGGCGGCCACTGCTGTCGGAGGCTGGCTGCCTCCAGCTGCTGAGGCGTGTGAGAAGACCAGTGGAATTTGTTGCTGTGCACCACCTTTAGACCTCCTCTTTCTACAAAATAGCTCCCTCCTGCTGGATTTTAGGGAAGGAGAAAGAAAAGAAAAGAAAAGAAAAGAAAAGAAAAGAAAAGAAAAGAAAAGAAAAGAAAAACATCATGAAACCAAAAGTAACTTGGCAAGTTACTTTGAAGTGGAGTGAGGTGTAAGCCCACTTGGGGGAAGAACAGTCCACTCAGACTTGCCTTTTTTTTTTGGGGGGGGGGGTGGGTACTGGGGGCATTCTACCTCCAAGCTACACTCCTACTTCTATTTTTTTTTTTTTGGAGTGCTGGGGGTGGAACCCAGGGGCATCCTACCTCCAAGCTACACTCCCAGCCCTATTTTTTACTCTTTATTTTGAAACAGGGTCTCACTGAGTTGCAAAAGGCCTCACTAAGTAGCTGAGGCTGTCCATGAACCGCGATCCTCCTGTCTCAGCCTCCCAAATGCTGGGATTACAAGCGTGCACCACCACGCCCGGCTCCACTCAACCTTTTATTCCCTAACATTAAAGCCACTAACTACGCCATCCAACTCTGGCTGGGGTGTGGCTTTTAGAGTCTAATCTGATTGGCTAGTTTTCACAGATTTTACAAAAGGAGAAGCAGGGAAGCAGCACATCTGGCAGTGGAACATAAAGACACCTGCACAAAAGTTACAAGATATATACCTATGCCACAGTTACAAAATGGAAGCCTGCCAGTTACTGAGCGATGCTGTTAACTTTGAAAGAAAAGATTGCTTTACATTCCATCTTTTTTATTATTTTAGACGAATTCTGTTCACATGAGCTGACTTTAACTATTTGGATTTTCAAATAGAAAAAGGTTCCTATGGCAGAGGAGAAGAGGCTGTTTAGTAACGGCTGTCTCTATAAAGCATTGGAATAATCCTCATATGTAAGGGATTACACAGAATTCTACCAAAATCATCACTCTGGTAACAATTATGAGGGATGTCAGGACAGATGTCATTATTCCCTTCCAGTTACCGAACCATTGTCACATTAGATTAGTGAAGGGATTATCTATTCCTGAATTTTCAGCGGGTTCGTTTGCTAGGGCTGTTAATGTTTGTACAGCAAATTTATTTTTCCATGTCATCTGGCTCGTAGCATCTAATTGTTAGGTTACCTATTCTACAGCATCTTCAGTATAGCTGACAAATCTCTATTGAAGATATTATAAACAAGTGATTTGTTCTGCATTTTATAAACAAGAACACAGCATACAATTTAACATATTTACTAATAACATCCTGTCTGTTAGTATTTGTTCATTATAAGGGTTATCCACAACTATCTGTCTTTTGTGTTTGCAGATTTGACAGACCGTCTGTAAATCAAGTACCTTGTTTCTCCTGTATGTGACCGGTGGTCCTGGACCTGCAAAACTTCAAGAGGAACAAGTGTTTATAAAGACAAGTTTTGGACATCAGTGCCATATTATTTCTTCTGTGAGCCTAAAAGCAGAAGTACCATTATAAATTATAAGGTAAAATATAAGGAAGAGCCAAAGCCAGAAGGTATCTACTGAAATCATCTGGAGTGTGTGTGTGTGTGTGTGTGTGTGTGTGTGTGTGTGTGTGTATGTGTGTGTGTTGGTGGTGGTGGTACTGGGGGTGGAACCCAGAGGCTTTCTACCTCCGAGCTATATTCCCAGACCTATTTTATATTTTATTTGGAAACAGGGTCTCACTAAGTTGCTGAGAGCCTCACTAAGTAGGTGAGGCTGGCTTCGAACCTGTGCGATCCTCCTGTCTCAGCCTCCCAAGCGCTTCTCCATCACTGGCCATCTTTCTCATGGGATTTTCAGTCACTTCTTAGCACTAGGCAGACGGGTACAAATCCTTGGCTAGGTTAACAAGGACGACCATTAAGCTGCTGAAGACACCAACAAACCACAGTTTAGAACTCCACACTTATTTCATGCTTAGACACGTCTCCTTTACAGTCACACGCCTCCAGAAAGCCTTGCCTGCCAAGGAAATACTTGGCCCCTCCTGTGGAGTTTCTTAACTTGGTTCCTGCATGCAGTCTTCTGGCCAGCTGGTATTTGCTTAGGCCTTTCCCTGTGTCACCAAGAGACTTTTACCACCAGGTCTCAGCTAGTGAGGGACTCGCCAAGTTGCCCCCAGCACTCAGGAGCTACCGTGAAGAGGCAGTAGGATGCCCCCTGAATGGTGCAGATCCTGGACATGCTCCCAAACAGATTTAAGAGAAGCTGAAAAAAAAAAAATTCATGACCCCAGTACTGAAAAAAAAAAAAAATCTCATGAAATCAAAGGTAATTCAGCAAGGCTAAAAAATTTACTTCTGCACGAAAGGGCGCAAGCTCACTGGGCGGCAGCTGCTCAGCCTTTTATTCCCTAACACGAAGGCCACTACATCTTTCCCCATTGGCTGGAGTATGGCTCTTATGATCCAATCCGGTTGGTTAGTTTTCACTGGGTAGATTTTACAAAAGGAGAAACATGAAACCATTGCAACCCAGAGTGGGACATGCAGACACGTGTTCAAAAGTTACAAAATGGATGCCTAAGCTCCCTGTGCAAAACAGAAGCCTGCCAGTTTCTATGTGATCTCGTAGCTTCCATAGAAGAGACTGCTTTGCATTCTTACTATATCGGGCCAATTCTGTGTCCAAGATGGGAGTGTTAGCTGAGACGTCATAGCTAGGGGAAGTAAAACCCATATCCAGAGCAGTGAAAAATCTTAAAAAATCAAATCTGTGATTTGATGTGTGATGCCCCTTTAGAAAAGGAGGGATCGATCTGCCATTAAGTGGCTTACAGTTTTCTCAGGCAAAATGCATCTGCCAGCACTCAATGGCAATCTCAACTTTGTTCTTGATCTTTTACAGGTCTTAATAGACCCGTGGTATTACTAACTTGCCATCTGTGCTGTAAATATGTCCCCAGTTTTATTTTACCTGTAGGTTTTTGTATGATGGCTTTATAGATATACCGAAAATAATAATTCAGTATATTTATGAGACACACTGTATTATTTTCATCAATTTATACACTGTAGAAAGATTCAATAACCTAATGAACAGCCAGGCTCCATAGCACATGCCTATAATCCCTGTACTTGGGAGGCTGAAACAGGATTATGGCAGGTTCAAGGTCAGCCTCAGCAATTTAATAAGTCTGGGTCAGCTAAACCTTCAGAAATTTAGTAAGACCCTATTTCAGGATAAAAAATAAAAATGGTGGAAGTGTAGATCAAAAGTGGAATGCCCTGGAGTTCAATCCCAGTACCAAAACAACAACAACAACAACAACAACAACAATAATAATAATAATAATAATAATAATAACAACATATTCAGTACTTGAAAACTTATTGTTTTGTGATGAGAATGCTATAAACCTATTCTATTAGCAATTTTGAAATATATATGACGTTGCCAGTTGTAGTCACCATGTAGTGTGTGGATGAGTAGTTTGAGTTCCATATATATTTTAGATGTTTTCTCCCAGCCCATAGCCGCCTTGTCATGCTTAACATCTCCTCTGCTCTGCAGCAGCTCTTTAGTTTATTACAACCCACTTGTCTATTTTTGCCTTTGTTGCCTGTGCTTGGGGAGTCCTATCTAAGAAATGACTACCCAGACCTGTGCTGTAGAGCACCTGGCTATGTTTTCTTCTAGTAGCTTTATAGTCCTCACTCTAATAGTTAAGTCTTTTATCCATTTTTGGTTTGCTTTTGTACACAGTGTGAGATAAAGGCCCAGATTTATTTTCCTAAATGTGGATATCCAGCTTCCCCAGCACGATTTGTTGAAGAGACTGTCCTTTCTTTATTGTGTGTTCTTGGCACTTTTGTTCAAAAGCAATTAATGAAAAATACTTGTGTTTATTTCTGGCTTTTTAAACTATTGTGTTGGTTGCTGCATCTGTTTTTATGCCAGTGCCATACTGTTTTGATTGCCATTGCTTTATAATACGTGTTGAAGTCAGGAAGTGCGACGCCTCCAGCTATGTTCTCAAAGTTGTGTGTGCTTAAAATTGCTTCGACTATCCAAGGTCTTTTCTAATTCCATATAAATTTTTGGATTTTTCTATTTCCATGAGAGAATGACCTTGAAATTTTGATAGAAATTATATTGAATCTGAAGATGGCTTTGAGTGGTAGGGACATTTTAACAATATTTATTCTTCAATACATAAACAACAGGTATCTTTTAATTTATCCCTATGTTCTTTGATGTCGTCTGTCATCAATACTTTATAGATTTCAGTGTAGAGATCTTTATGTGTTTGTTAAATTTACTCCTAAATATTTATTGGTTTTGATGCTATTGTAAGTGGAATTGTTCTTTTGATTTCTTTTTCAGATAGTTCATTGTTAGAGTATAAAAGTGTTACTTATTTTTATATGTTGATTTTGTAAACTGTACCTTTACTAAGTTTTTTTTATCATTTTTAACTTTTTTGGTGGAATCTTTAAAGTTTTCTGTATTTACATTATGTCATCAACAAATTGTTGATGTCCACCCCTTCCTTTACTATATGGGTGACTTTCGTTTCTTCTTCTTACTTTCCTTGCTCTAGCTAGGACTTCTAATACTGTCTAGACTAAGAGTTGAGAAGGTGGGCATCCTTGTCTTGACCTTGACCTTAAAGGAAAAGCTTTCAGCTTTTCAACACTTTGTATGACGTTAGCCACATGCTTTCCATAAATGGCCTTCTATTTGTTTTTATCATGATAAGATGTCGAATTTTGTTAATGCTTTTTTATGTCTAAGGATCGTGTGATTTGTGAGCTTCATTTTGTGGCTGTGGTGCATCATGTTCATTAATTTATTTATGTTAAACTCTCCTGGTATCCCTGGGACAAATCTCACTTAATCATGATGGATGATCTTTCTAATGTGCTGTGTTCAGTTCACTAGTGTTTTGTTGAAGATTTTTTTTGTAGGTACTTTTGTTTATTAACATCTACATAAATATAGGCGCAAAAAATTTAAATATCAACTCAATATTTCCCCTGTGGTTTTTATTTATTTATTTATTTATTTATTGTGCTATGGATTAAACCTAGAGGAATTCTACCTCTGAGCTATTCCTTCAGCTCTTTTTATTTCTTATTTAGAAACAGGGTCTCAACAAGTTTATGAGGCTGGCTTTGAACCTGCCATTCTCCAGTCTCAGTCTTCCAAGTACTGGGCTTACAGGCACACACCACCACTCCTGGATCCCAGTAATTTTTCTTTTTTTTTTTTGCAAGAAAATTTTTATTTTTAAATTATTTTTAAATTTATTTTTATTGGTGCATTGTAATCATACATCACATTGGAATACAAGACCTGAGAGGATATACAAGCACACATCATCCAATTAGCCCTCACCCAGTCCCCATCCCATTCCCTCCTCCTCCCTCGATCCCATGCTTGTTTGGTGATTAACTTTGATATATTTGTTTATGTACCTCCTGCTTTTTAAAGAGGCTCCATCCTCCCCTATTCCATACCCTCTGATTGGGCACCTTAATTGCTTCCCTATAGGGCCCTTTCTATATCTTGACCACTTCCTGTTGCCCCTTTCCTCCTAGTTATTGCTGATTAGGGGAAGCATCTGGTTTTAATTTTCTGCGATATTTCTCTATGCATGCCACGTTGCAAATACCGATCCCACTCTTGACGGCCCCAGTTGTGGCCTGGCTACCCGGTGGACTGATCCAGACCTCGCTGGCTCCAGCAGCGGCCTTGCCTCACGACAGGCTCCAATACCAGCTTTGCTGTGTCTGTCGCCGGCCTCACCCCTCAGCAGGCTCTAATCCAAGCACCCTCTTCGCCCAACCATTTGTCCCACGTTCTCGAGGGTGCATGGTGGTAGCATTCTGCCTCTGGGGTCATTACTTCAAAGGTTTCAGGTGTAATGCATCAGATCTCTGCCTCCCCTGAGTACTGGCCACTGCCATTGCCACTGCCCCCACCATTTCAAATCTTTCCCAAGCTCTTTTTTCACTCTGAATGTTGTCCAGTCTTCCTAAGCATGCACAACAGTAGCATTCAACCTTTGGTGTAATTTCTCCAAAAAAAAAAATAAGGTTGGTAGGCTCCGATTTCTGCTTCTCCTGAATACAAGTCTCCACCGCCAACGCGGAGACCACTTTCAGCACCGCCTTTCTCCTTGGTCTCCACTAAAGTCTCTCTCCTTACAGGTGATGTCCAAGATTCTTAACAATGTAGAGAAGAAGCAGTCCTCCTTAGCGGGGAATTTTTCCAATAATTCCAGGTCATTTGGATAAGTTTTGTCTGCAGATGGATGATCTTTCTAATGTGCTGTGAATTCAGTTCACTAGTGTTTTGTTGAGGATTTTTTTGTAGGTACTTTTGTTTATTAACATCTACATAAATATAGGCGCAAAAAAATTTAAATATCAACTCAATATTTCCCCTGTGGTTTTCATTTATTTATGTATGTATTTATTTATTTATTTATTTATTTATTTATTTATTGTGCTATGGATTAAACCTAGAGGAATTCTACCTCTGAGCTATTCCTTCAGCTCTTTTTATTTCTTATTTAGAAACAGGGTCTCAACAAGTTTATGAGGCTGGCTTTGAACCTGCCATTCTCCAGTCTCAGTCTTCCAAGTACTGGGATTACAGGCATACACCACCACTCCTGGATCCCAGTTGTTTTTCTTTTTCTTTTTCTTTTTCTTTTTTTTTGCAAGAAAATTTTTATTTTATTTTTTTATTTTTTTTATTTTTATTGGTGCATTATATTCATACATCATATTGGGGTAAAAAACTTGTGTGTACAGACATGCACACATCACTGATTTAACCCCTACCCAATTCCCACCCCATTCCCTCCCCTTCCCTCCCTCCCTTACATCTATGTTCTTCAGCGGTATTAGCCTGTAGTGTTGTTGTTGTTGTTGTTGTTGTTGTTGTTGTTGTTTCTTGTAGTATACTTGTCTGGCTCTGGTGTTAAGATAATGCTGGCCTCACCAAATGTGTTTATAAGTGTTCTCTCTTCAACTTTCTGGAAGACTTGAGAGAGATTGATATTGATTCTTTAAATGTTTGGTAGAATTCAGTAGTAAAGCTGAATGCTTATAATCCCAGGATTTGGGAGGCTGAGACACGAGAATCACAGTTGTCAAACAGACTCAGCTACTTAGTGAGGCCTTTTGAAACTCAGTGAGACCCTGTTTCAAAGTAAAGAATAAAAACAGGGCTGGGGTGTAGCTTGTAGGTAGAATGATCCTGGGTTCTATCCCCAGTACCATAAATAATAATAATAATAATAATAATAATAATAATAATAATATAATTTAGCAGTGAAGCCATCAGGTCCTGGGACTTTCTCAGAAGACTTTTTATTACAGGTTTAACCTACTTACTTGGTATTGGTCTGATCAATACCAATTGGTCTGTTTCTTCATGATTCGCATATTTCTAGAAACTCATCCATTTCTCCCGAGTTGTTCAGTTTGCTGGTGGATAGTTGTTCATGGTGGTCTCTGATGAGCCTGTGTATTTCAGTGGAATCCGTTGTAATGGCTCCTTTTTCTGATTTTGTTCTTTTGAGTCTTACCTCTTTTTTCTCTTAGTCTAGTTAAGGGCTTTGTCTATTTTGTTTATCTTTTCCAAAAAATCAACTTTAGTTTTGTGGATCTTTTCCATTGCTTTCATAGTCTCGCTATTGTTTATTTCTCCTTGGCTTTATTATTTTCTTCTTTCTATTAGATTTAGGCTTATTTTGTTCTTCTTTTTCTAGTTCTTTGACATGTTTGCTTGTTTATTTGAGAGCTTCTTTTGTGAGGTACCTGTTTATTGCCATAAACTTCCCTCTCAGGGCTCCTTTTGCCTCATCCCATAGTTTGGGTGTGTTTGTTTCCATGTTTGTCTCAGACATTTTTAAATTTCCCTTGTACTTTCTCCTTAAACCCACTGCCTGTTGAGGAGCATGGTGTTAATTTCCACATATCTGTTTTCAAAAATTCCTCCTGTGGAACTGGGCATGGTGGCGCACGCTTGTAATCCCTGCTCTTGAGAGGCGGAGACAGGAGGATCGTGCAGGTTCGCTGCCAGCCACGCTGGCTTAAGAGACCCTGTTTCAAAAAAAAAAAAAATCCTTCTGTGATTGATTTTTTTTTTTTTTTTTTTTTGGTGGTACTGGGGTTCCTGGAAGCCCTTCTACCTCCGGGCTACTCTCCCAGACCTATTTTATATTTTTAATTTGGAAACAGGGTCTCTTAAGCCAGCGCGGCTGGCTTCGAACCTGCGCGATCCTCCTGTCTCCGCCTCCTAAGCACGGGGATTACAAGCGTGCACCACCACACCCGGCTGATTTCTACTTTTGTATTGTTGTGGTCAGAAAAGATATTTGGTATTGAATGAATTTTCCTAAATTTATTAAGAGTTTTTTTGTGCCCTACCTTATGGTATATCCCCAACAATGTTCTGTGTGTATTCTTTGTCAGTAGATGAAATGTTCTTTTGTTTGAGTTCCTTGTTTCCTTATGAATTTTTAGTCTGGACGATCTGTCCACTGTTAAAGTATGGAATATACTCTTGTATAAACTTTGGAAGATTTTACTGTATGTATCTGTTTTAAACAAGTACTACAGACTTGATTGTGTGTGTGTGTGTGTGTGTGTGTGTGTGTGTGTGTGTGTGTGTGTTATGTGGGATGGAACCCAGGGACATTCTACCTCCAAGCTACACCCCCAGCCCTATTTTTTATTCTTTATTTTGAAACAGGGTCTCACTGAGTTGCAGAGGGCCTCACTAAGTAGCTGAGACTGTCCACAAACCACTATCCTCCTGTCTCAGCCTCCCAAATGCTAGGTTTACAAGTGTGTGCCACCACACCCAGCCAGACTTGATTTTTAACATGCTCTTTTATTCCTTATAGAGTATGTATTGATAAATTAGGAAACAACTAGGAAGAGTAAGAAGCAATGGGATTTAGCATACTACTAATAACAACAATTAAGAATACATACCCAAAGCAACAGCACACACTTACCAGAAGACATATGAACAAAACAATACGCACTGACTACATTAGAAATTCCTCCTGGGGGAGAGACAGCAAAGATAGGAAGGATGGGATTAAAAGGGAATTTTTAAAGACTGTTTTATAATTTCTCTTCCTGTTATGCTTAAGTTTAAAATTGAAATTTTCCCCCTTCTAAACGAGGAGAAAAGCCTCCCACCTACAGTATTCTAGGGAGAGAAATGAATATTCACCGTCTAACTTTTGAAATTAACAGCTATTTTCAGTTTCATATTTGCTTTTAAAAATACTTTTATGAGTGCATTGTGATTACACATCGTAGTGAGGTTCAAAGTGATACGAACATACACACACATACTTAGTATGTTTCCCCTCAGATCCCACCCTGTGCCCCCCTTTCCTTCCGCACACATACTAGCGCGACCGGTAGTGATGCCTTTCTTTAGACGTGGACATGGCATTCTTTGAACTGCTCCCTTCATCAGTTCTTTTAAAAGTTTTCCCTCCCCACCTCTATCTCCCAATTCCCTTCCACTCTCCTACTGGTATTTCTTCTCAGTTATCTAAAGACCGTTTTATTTCCTTTTTTCTCTCTAGCTTCCATATATTTGAGAAAATATTCAACATTCAACCTTTGAATTTTTTGAGACTGGCTGATCTCACTTAACATAATATTTTCTAGTTCCATCCATTTTCTTACAAGTGACATGATTTTGTTCTTCTTTCTGGCTGAGTACAAGTCTGTTGTGTATATATGCCACATTTTTGTCTGTTGACGGACACCTAAATTGATTCCATAATTTGGCTGGTGTGAATTGTGCGGCTATAAACATAGGTATGCATGTCTCACTGCAGTATTCTGACTAATTCTTTTGGAAAGACACTGAGGAGTGATATCATTGGATCATATACTGAGTGGTTCCATTTCTAGTCTCTTAAGGAACCTCCACTCTGATCTTCGTAGTAGTTGTACCAATTTTCAATCCCACCTACAATATATCAATGCATCATATCTCATTTGAAATTGACATTTATTTTGTGACTCAAGAAGAAAAGGTGGCGGAGATAAATAATATATCTAGGGAATTTATTCTGTAAAATCGGGGAAATAAATTAAGTTTTATTAATAAAATTTGAAGTAGGTACATTCGTCACTTTGGGGGCTTTACTTACCCAGTGATCTTAATTTGAAAGAGAGAAATTTTAATTATTGACTTTATTTTAATGGGAATTCAATTATTTTTCTCTATAGTGTGGGTATGCATATACCACTGGATGTAAAACCTCTCAGATGTGACATTCTCATTCAGTAATGATTTTTGAACACAGAGAGCCATGGAGCCCACTGACAAATCCTGAGTGATGATTAGCCTCTATGATTGTTCCCTGTTGTCCTCTGGTTCTGGGATCTTAACCCTATTTTTTTATTCTTTATTTTGAAACAGGGTCTCACCAAGTTGCAGAGGGCCTCACCAAGTAGCTGAGGCTGCTTGTGAGCCGCGATCCTCCTGTCTCCACCTCCCAGGTACTGGGATTACAAGCATGCACCACCACAGCTGGCACATCTGGGTCCTTCTGAGCTGATCCTAGATGAGATTTTTGGTAGCACCAGCATTCAAACATTGAGCCCCTTGGCAAGATAGGATTTCCAGCTCAGGTGGATTGGGAAGGAGCCGTTAGAGGAACAATCACTCAAGGCTCCTTGTGGCCTTCCTGGTCCTTACAGAGTCGGGCATTCCATTCTTGATTTGGGATGAGAAATTAGAAACTCCAAAGTGAGACATGGAACACACCACATTCCTTGATAACATTTTCAGTGGTGTTGGTGGATGGCACCAGCAAAGATGTCTCTAGAAGGCACATAGGACCCTCCAGCAGGGAAATGACCTCCCAGAGAAGAGATATGCACCTCTCTGCACCACTTTCCAGAACCAGAGAGGGGTGCTCATTGTCCTGCTGGGTGTCCGATGTTGGGGGAAGTACTCCTCACACTTACAGAGGAGAGAAGGGTAGTGTCAGCAAACTTAGGGTGCAACAGCTGCAAGATGCCAATGGCAGGTAGGCATGCAAGGCCAGGAGTGATATTGCAGTTGTCCATCACTAGCAAACTTAGTGCCTTGAGCCGGGCAGGGTGGCACACGCCTGTGATCACAGCTACTCGGGAGGCTGGGACAGGAGGATCATAGGTTCAAGGCCAGCCTGGACAACTCAGTGAGACCTTGTTTCAGAATTAAAAATAAAAAGGACTGGGGCTGTAGCTCAGAGGTAGAGTGCCACCTGGGCTCAATCTCCAATACCACAAAAACAAACAAACATTCTATTTGCTCAAGATTCTGAGCATCCAGAATGCAGACAGGGCCCAGCTAGGTGATTCTTCTGTTCATATACTGTTCCTCCATCGCATTCAGCTGAGGAAGGGTCCAGTTGGAAGGTCCAGAAAGCTTCAATCACAAGTCTGGTGCTCAGCACTCCTCCCTGTGACTGGCCACAGCAGTGTGTCTGTCTGTCTGTCTGTCTGTCTGTCTGTCTCTCTCTCTCTCTCTCTCTCTCTCTCCCTCCCTCCCTCCCTCTCCTTCTCCCTTTCCCTCTTCCCCTCTCTCTCCAATGTGATGGTCTGGACTTAAAACAAGAGAGGTGGGGCTGGGCGTGGTGGCGCACGCTTGTAATCCCCGCGCTTGGGAGGCAGAAGCAGGAGGATCGCACAGGTTCAAAGCCAGCCTCAGCTACTTAGTGAGGCTCTCAGCAACTTAGTGAGACCCTGTTTCCAAATAAAATACAAAATAGGTCTGGGACTATGGCCCGGAGGAAGAAAGCCCCTGGGTTTCACCCCCAGTACCACAAAATAAGTAAGTAAGTAAGTAAGTAAATAAATAAATAAATAAATAAGGACTTCCGGGAAGATGGCGACCGAGAAAAGCGGGGCTTAAGAGCCCCGCTAACAACCAATCTCCATTACCACAAAATCAGCGCCTTTCATAGCCAGAAAACACCATCACCAGAGAAACAAAAAAATCACCAGGCTCCAGAGAGAAAGCGGACTGAGAACAGAGCGCAGAGCCACAGAGGAGATAACCGGCCTCACGCCCGAGGACGCGGCAGCAGTGCCATACTGCCGGCGGCAGCGGCAAATTCACCGGACGGCTACAGCAAGCAGAGGTGAGCCGCTGCGGAATACCCAGGTGGGATTTCTCGCCGCAGGTAAAATCTAAAGCTCCCAGTGGCTGAGCTCAGCACACGCCACAGGGATTCAGAGTGGAAATCAAAACCAAGAAGAAATACGCCAGCCCCATAGCCGAGGGCGTAGCAGCGGCGCCATATTGCCACCGGCGGCAGCAGCAGAAAATTCACCGAATCCAGTACAGCTCCATCTGCGTACTCAAGAACAGTGAGTCAAATTGCGGGCCACAGAGGAGAAATCCCAGTACTGTACTCCCTGGGACTTGACCCAATGGGGGAGGGGCGGTGGCAGAGATATCACACCATAGGAGAACGTGCAACCTGGCACCCCCCACAGTCTAAAGCAGCCTCTATCGACTCTCTGGGTCGGAGACTCTGTGATACAACCCAGTAAAGGAGTAGTGGGGTCTGAGATACTACAGACTCAAGATCCAGAACACCTTAAGTGAAGTCATAGTGACCCAAGGGAAGAACCCAGAGAAGGCACAAACTTCCGAAATCATGGGAAAGAGGAATAATACTGGAGCAATGAATGCCCACAACCCCACAACATCAGAACCCGATAAAACAGAAAATCAGAGATTTCTAGAAGATCAAATCAGGAAAATAACTGTAGAAATAATAGAGGTGCTTCGAAAAGAACTCAGAGAGAGCCAAAAAGAGATAAAGGATGCAATTAATGAAGTAAAGGCCTCAATTCAAAGCACAAACAACCGATTAGACCACATGGAGAACATAATCTCGCTCTTAGAAGATGATCATTCCAAAAATGAACGCATAGTTTCTAATCTAGGAAAAAATATCCGACAGCAGGAATCTGACATTGAAGAAATATGGGCCCATTTTAAGAGAGCTAACCTAAGAATAATTGGAATAGAGGAGGGAAAAGAAAGTGAAACCAAAGGGATCAACAATCTCTTCAAGGAAGTAATAGCAGAAAATTTTCCAAACATAGAGCAAGAGGTTGATACACAGTTCCAGGAAACTTATAGAACTCCCTTTAGACAGGATTGGAGAAGAGGATCCTCACGCCACATAATTGTCAAAATGACCAATGTGGAAGCCAAGCAGAGAATCTTAAAGGCAACAAAAACAAAGGACCAAGTGACATTCAGAGGCAAGCCAATTAGAATCACTCCAGACTTCCCAAACCAAGTCATGAGAGCCAGAAGGGCTTGGAGTAACATATTCCAAACTCTGAAAGAAAACAACTTCCAGCCAAAAATTTCCTACCCAGCAAAACTTTCTATCAAATTAGATGGAGAAATAAGAAGCTTCCATGACAAACAGAAACTGAAGGAATTTTTGTCTTCAAAACCAGCACTAGAGAAAATACTCAAAGAGATTAACTACAAAGAAGAAATAGGTAACACACACCAGAACCAGAGAAATAAGATTTTCCATCCAACAGACAACTAAGATTGGTTATCTGTGGAGATTCATTATTTATGTTAGTCTTTTACCTATCTCTAAATTGTATTGTTTGCTTTTATTGTTGCTATTTTTAGGATTTCTAGTTGGAATATTAATATACCTTCAGATATAGCATTTGGAAATATTTTATCCCATTCTATCAGTAACTTTTAACTCTGTTTACATTGTCATTGGATATACAAGTCATCAAAAGCTTGGTATCAGACAAATGAAACTGTTATGTGAGATTATCATTTTTAATTTTGGATAAATTGCTATAATACTAGATGTCAACCACTAAGCCAAGCATGGGAGGGAGGGATGGGGAGAGAATGGGGTGGGGATTGGGTGGGGGCTGACTGGGTGATGTGTGCATGTATGTCTACAAAAGTTTGTATCCCACTATGATGTATGAATACAGTGCACCAATAAAAAAATAAATAAAAAATAAAAAAATAAAAAAAAAATAATGTAGCTACTCTACAGCTTCTGAGCCCAAACCTTAAAAAGTGCACAGCTTTCACCACGACCTTTGTTCTGTCGCTGCTCTCAGGATTTCCTACAATTGCATATATTTTTAAGTAGAGCATACTGGGCCCAAGAAGCCACAGATGACAAATCCAAGCCTGGTACTTCAAAGAAAGGCAATTCCCATTGTCCTTCTGCTCCAGCCTCCATGTAAAAAGCCCTGCCTTCCTGAGGGAGAGACTATGCACCCACAGGGAAGTCCAGCTGTCCCTGGCTGTCCCAGACACCCTGGCTGAAGGGAGTGGCACACGGGGTTTTTGAGAAGTCCAGGTGGAGAGGTCAAGAGGACAGTGAGCCACGGGAAACCCCCTGGATTTCTTGGAATGAGAGCCAGGGCCTTTCCTTGGGGCTAGGACAGAGCTGAGCTGTACCGTCCAATGAGTGCACACCGGAAATGACAGGTATGTGTAGGTGCACACACATGCAAGTGGGTGTATGGGCTGAAGTTTGAAACAGGCCAATGTAGCCTCCCGGGTCCTCACAGCCTCTTCCCACAGACAGGCCTCGGCCAAAACCACCCACCTCCCAGCTCAGTGGAGACCACAAGTCCTGGGGCCCCAGAGCAGTGGCTGAACCCCACCTAGCCAGCCCCTAAGGGGCACTTGGGGCCCCTGATGGCCCAGCCTTTCTCAGATGCCCTCTGTAACCACCCCAGTGAGCAGCCTCTGCTGAAGCTGGCCTCCCAGCCTCCACACCCCACCCGTCTCCCTCTGCTGCACCCCTCCCTGGTCTTGCCCTTGATCCTCGCCCTTGCCCGCCCCCAGTCGTGGTTCTCCTAAGGCTTCCCTTGCGCCCCAAGATTGGTGCTGCTTATCCTCACACACACCCCATTCAAAGGTCTAGAAGCCAGGTCCTGATCCTCTGGAGCTCAGTATCCTCTCCTCCATCATTTGGCAATCTGGACCAAAAAGGACCAGATTATGCCCAGCATCTAGCCTACTGGCTGGTACATACTAGATGACTAATAAACGCTCCCTTCCAAGACCCTCATTCCTCCTAGGCAGGATTTCCAAAGGGTTGAGCAGACTCTAACATGGCTCAGGGTAACAACAGTGGACAACAGGAAATCCTTCTGCTGGGACGGTCCAGCGTTAGAGGCCTTTCCACTCAAGGTACCATGTACAGCTGCTCAGGCCGTTTACTGTACAAGACATCCAGCCAAGGGGGCAAGAGAAGGCTGAGGTTCAGCCAACTCTCCCTTTGCCAAGCCTTTTGCCCTTGCACCAGGCTGCATCTACCCACTGGGGCACCTTTTTCTAATTCATAGGAAAGTCCCATGCAGGCTGGCTGCAGTTCCTGTGCACATGTGGCAGAACCCTCACTTATTACAGGCCCAAGCCCCAAGGGCACCAAAGAATTCTTGTCTAAGTGTTAGTCCTGATGCAAAGAAAAAAGTCCTTTGCCACAGCTGTGTGGCACTTATTCACGCTATTCTATCTCCTGGAAAGTGCACAAAGGTAATATGACCAGACCCCAGTGCACACATGCTTACCTTAAATCATGAGAGTAAGTGTGATTCTTACTTTTGTCTGTGAGCATCAACCACATGGTCCAACACAGAAAGGGCCCATGGGGCTTGATAACGTCAGACAAAAGTTAGCGCACAGAGATACCCAGCTTGGGGATAATATGACCACTGCCTTACAGTTCAGCCATGAACTTCCAAGTGGCCCAAGTTCTAAGAGACCCTTGGGCCATTACATAACTCATTCAGTCAACCCCATGGCTCACGTTACCAGGCACAGAGCTCACAGCATGTCTGGTAGAAGTGACCCAGACAGCTGGGGGTGGTGGCGCACGCTTGTAATCCCCACGCTTGGGAGGTGGAGACAGGAGGATCGCGCAGGTTCGAAGCCAGCCGCGCGCACTGGCTTTAGGAGACCCTGTTTCCAAATAAAAATATAAAAATAGGTCTGGGAGTGTAGCCCGGAGGTAGAAGGGCTTCCAGGAACCCCAGTACCACCAAAAAAAAAAAAAAAAAAGTGACCCAGACATTAGGATCCGGCTCCTAAGCCTCAGTTTCTCTACCTACAGAATAGCACCACATCTCCCCCTGGGGCTGCAGGAGAATCAAAGGGAAGATGCCTATTAAGTGGTACAGTGTGCAGCTGTGCTGGGTCCCTCACGCCAGCAGCCTCGCTCTCACAGACACACACTCCGTGCTGGTCCTTATCAACGCTCTTCCTGAAGCTTCCACGGCCTGTCGACTCCTCACCCTGCAAACAGGCTGGGAGGCCCTGGGTTTCCTGCGTGCCCTTTGCAGAGGTCTGAGGCTCTGCCTAAGCTCAGCGCCCCTGTCCTTTTTGCCCAATTCCAGCTTGACAGCGTGTTGCAATTATCTGTTTGATGCTGTCGGCAACCAAAATAGAAACCCTGTCTCCAGCAACCCTGGATACAGCTTGTCACTGTCTTTGGAAGACAAACTTGCTGATGGGCTCACTTCAAAGTCTTTCTAGTAAAGGGAGGAGCCGCAGAAGCTAAAGAGCGAATCCCTTCATCCACATGGGTGGCAGAAGGTGACATTTCGATCACCCCGTGCATGCTAATAGTGTACTCCAGCTAACTTTGCTCAAAGTACTGAAAGCCCCTGTGTGTCAAGCTCTGACCTGGGGCTCCACGTCTGACACCATTAATGCTCATGACCACTCAGCAAAGCAGAGATTCCTGTGCCCATTTTAGAGATGAGAAAACTAAGACTTTAAAAAGGGCAGTTTATTTGTGCCAGAAAACTCTGCTACACAGTACTAGGGCTGGGTTTGAGCTCAACTGTCCTGCTGCTCACTCCAAACTCGGTCAGCTCAGAGACATCTTCCATCCCTGGCTCTGATCTTGGTCTCAGCTGGTCTTGGCTCTGCTATCAGGTTCCCAGCAGTCCCCACCTGTGAGCTCCTGAGTTAAGATGTAGGATCCTGGTAGGCACCACAGGTGCTTGACTTCTTTATCCATTGTTATTCAATAGGTTAAATGGTCCCGAGGGGCCTGGCATGGTGGCACACACCTGTAATCACCATACTTGGGAGGTGGAGATAGGAAGATCACAGGTTTGAGATCAGCCTCAGCAACCTAGCAAGGCCCTCAGCAACCTAGTAAGACCCTGTTTCAAAATAAAACCATTTTTTTAATGGCTGAGGATGTAGCTCAGAAGTAGAGTTCCCCTGGTTCCACTTCATGTAACAAAAATAAAGTAAAATAAAATAAAATAAAATCAGACCCAGGGAAGGCTGTGCCAAGTGTCACCCAGGCCCTGTGTCCCACCCACTGGGCCTATGCTTGATGTCTGCTTCTCAATCTGACCTCTGCCCTGCTGAACAATCTAGAAGAGCTTGGAACCCACAAGCTGGAGCCCACTTAGGCCTCCTGCTGGTCTCTGCAGGCCCAACCTCCAGCCCTTGGACCTCCTGGTTGCCCACCCACCAGCCTGGGCTCCAGCACTCTCAGGACCCTTGGGGCCCTGGGGTTCAGGCCACCTTCCCACCCTGATTATAATCCTGGACTCACAGTAACCGGTTCTGAATATCCTGCCTCTGTAGCTCTTTCTCTCTGCTAGTACCCAGCACCAGCGCTCAGGTAGAAAGGCAGGAACCACCGCTGACCGAGTGCTCTACAAGACGCAAATGCACAGAGGCTGTGGATGGTGAAGGGCGTGTCCACCCACAGGCCCACCTGACATACAGAGGAGACTGTGCCCCAAAAAGGACGAGGCACACAGATGCTCTCCAGCAAAGGGAGTCCACCCGGTTGTGATTAGTATGGAGAATGGTTTCCAGAAGGCACTGCTATAAAAAATATTGGGCTGAGCTGGACATGGTGGCACACACCTATAATCCCAGAACTTGGGAGGCTGAGATAGGAGGATCACAGGTTTGAGGTTAGCCTCAGCAACTTAGCAAAACCCTCAGCTACTTATTGAAATCTTGTTTCAAAATAAAACATAAAAAGGGCTGAGAGTAGGGCTGGGATGTAGCTCAGTGGCAAAGCGCTGGCCTGGCAAGTGCACTGCCCTGGGTTCGATCCCCAGTCCAAAAAAAAGACCAAAAAAAAAAAAAAAATGTTGGGCTGGGTTCTTAGGCTAGTTCGGTCGCCATATAGGTTCCTACCGCTAGAAGAAGTCCCTTCCTTGGGCAGACCCAGCTCTGTGCCAGGGCAAAACCTCAGGAAGCCAAACGATGCTAAATGTGAGACCCACTTGCCTCTCAGCTCAGTACCATTGCGCAGCAAAGCACCTAAATGACTGTACATGATAGCCGTGCGTGTGTAACACGAAAATTATTTGCTTAAGGGTCGGCTTCTTCCACTGTGTTTGGGATCTTTGAGCATGAGAAGCCTTTTTCATTAATCCCTGCATCTGCCTCTGTCCTGGCAGGGCCTGGCCCAGGGGCGCCCATCAAAACCTGTTGAATAAACGCAAGAATGACTGAGTCTCTTTCTGGGACGTTGTCGTTTCCTTTGCCTGTATTCACCGAAGCAAATCTTACCTATATACAATTCAACTTCCCTGCACCTCGGTGCATCCCCTGCAACGTGGGAGTGCGGGCCTGCTGGCCGCCCTCCTCACAGGAGCGCTGAGGGCCTTAGCGGTCCTTCTCTCATCTCCTTGGAGAAAGATGCAAGCGGTTAGCAGGCTTTGCCGCTGAGATCCCCGCTGTTCTCCCAGACGCCCGTGGCTGCGCTCCTCCCTGCTTCGGCGAAGCTGGCTGGCTGGAGTTATTCTGGGCATTTCTTCAAGTGTCACTGGTAACTTAGAACTCATCAGTGACAAGCTGGCAGATTCGCTTACAGAATGCAGCTCCTGAAAGCAACTAATGATACCATGAGAGATGGGAGACAAGAACAGCAGTATTTGGTCTTCAGTTTAAGGTATAAATATCTGAAAATGAGAAATTCCTTGGAGCCAGCCTCCCCAATGGAACATTTACTGTTTGGTTATATAAAGAGCCACAGAGGTGAAGGTTTCAGGGCAGGGCCACAGCAAGGCCAAGCGGGGGGCCTGGGCCCCAGCTTGGGTGGCTCCTGAGAGGACCCCAGTGATATACCTATTGGGGTCACAAACAGTATGGCCCAGCTTGCCAGGAAGTGCCAAATGGCAAGCATCCCTCCATCCAGCCAGCCATCACTCTACTAAGTAAGTGCACAGTGCCGGCATGGGGGAGGGGTTAAGGTTAACATGGCAGCACTGCCCAGTGGACCAAGTGGGCATTGCTGCAGACTCAGCTGGGAGAGAAATCTGTAGAAAGCAAGGTGAGAAGGGCCCAGTCTTCTCTGCAGAGAACCAGGAACACTCTGCTTCCTGAAGTCTGTCCTAGGGGAGAGATGGCAAACTTTGATTTTCTCAAGTCGAAGCTCCGTGGACAGAGAGCTGACCAGTCTTGGATGGGCAGGGGAGGCTCGCTTTCCCACAGGCAGAGGATGTGGTGCCGTACTACCTAGCACAGTACTGCTCACAGCCAGGGGCAGTTCCCAGTCTACAAAGTTTACTGATTTCTGTGCTGTGAATATTTCCGCCATGGCCAATTTCAAACTACCAACTGTATGCCCCTGAGCAGGAAGTCAGGAAGAGGGGTCCAGTGTCAACTCTCCTGACCCAGCACCAGCCGACTCCAGCACACCAGGTCAGAGACCTAGACCACTTTCTTGTTAGCAGCTCAGGAAGCAGCAGGACCTTGGACAGGGACCGAAATCCACGCCTTAACCCTGTGAGCTGCTGCAGATGGTCTCTGAACCTGGTGTGGCAAGGAGACGGAGAGCCCCGCTTCCTTGGAATGAACATTTGGACTTAAGCAGGGGTTTCCAGCGGTGACCATATGGGCTTTGCTCAAGTTTCCAGACGATATAAACCATCCTGGCCCACCCCAAGGAGGAGGGGCTCCGGGCAGCGATTCAACCACAGCAACTGGAAGCTTGCAGCCAGACTCAATCAGATTTACAAAAATAAAACCCTGGGAGGGTTCTTGCACACGACTGCTGGAATGCAGACTCATACTGCTACAGAGAGATGGCTGGTTCTGCCGATTTTAGGGCATCAGCCCTCAGGTTTCTCTGCCCAGGAGAGAGAATGAAACAAAAGTATTCTGGTAACCATTATGCCCAAGAGAAGGAAAAGCAACAGAGTAAAGAAGACTGCTATCTGTGCACACCTGTAATCCCAGTACTTGGGAGACTGAGACAGAAGGGTTGAAGGTTCAATGTCGGCCTCAGCAACTTAGCAGGACCTTCAGAAACTTTGTGAGACCCTGTTTCAAAAATAAAACTAAAAAGTTAAGTGGGACTGGCATGTAGCTCAGAGGGTCAATCCCTAATACCAGAAGAAGAAGAAGAAGAAGAAGAAGAAGAAGAAGAAGAAGAAGAAGAAGGAGGAGGAGGAGGAGGAGGAGGAGGAGGAGGAGGAGGAGGAGGAGGAGGAGAAAGCCACTGCTTCAGTCAGCTTTGCATCACTGTGACTAAAACACCTGTCAGAAATGGATTTTAGGGAAGATGCAAATAAAAACTCTTAAAATTGAAAGTAACTTGGCAAGGCAATTTACTTCTGCAGAAGGGCGTGCAACCAACATAAAGTCTGGTAAGCAGCCCGACTATACAAAGCCATCTTCAAATTGAATAACATTCCTATCAAAATTTCAAGGTCATTTTTTTTGGTAGAAATGGGAAAATTTCAAAAAATCATATGGAACCAGAAAAGACCTTGAATAGCCAAAGCAGTTTTGACCAACATGGCTGCCTCCAGTGCATGAGGTCCAGAGGACATTTTAAACCCAAACTCTAACAGCCACGCATTGATACAGCCTCACCTTTGCAAAAAGCTTTCTCGTGCAAGGCATCCTGCCGTCTTCCTCATGCTCCTGACAGACTTAATAGGGTCCCATTTTGCAGATTTGGACACCATGAGTCAGAGAAGCCCCAGACCCTATGGTCCTTCAATGCAATGGCCAGCGCTTTCCTTCCTGTCTTCTACCTCTGACTCCGTGTTTATCCCCTATAGAGTGGCCCACTCAACCTGGGTTGCCAGAACTTTCCCCATTTTACAACAGAAAGTCCTGCATCTCAGGAAATCTCTCAAGCCCAGGCCAACCAAGATGGTTTGTCCAGGACTGATCTTAAGATGGAAAGGCCTGTGTCCCGTGAAGTCCTTGATTTGGACAAACAGGAACAGTTGGTGGCCCTGATCTCCCATCCTACTAGAGCCAAACAGAGTGCTGTGAGCTCAGGAGAGGGAGAGGATGAGACAGAACCCAGGAGGGCACCACCGAGTCCCAGCCATGTGGATCCCAAGAGGGGGGCACCCAGTCTCTGCCATGTGGAAATCTATCTCAGGAAGTGAAGATGAAGCCTGACTCGAGCTCCTGTATTGGTACCTCTGCCTGCTATCCATCCAATCAATTTCTGTCCTACTAATCTGTATAATGATGCCATTCGGGGCTCAGACCCAGAGCTTTGCTCTCTGAGCTTCACCAGTGAATAAACCCATTGCTTCCTGATCTGGCCTCTGGGTCTTGTATCTCTGTGGACCTGACTCTCCTGCAGCAAGGAGGTACTTGGGCCAGAGTAGCTGCAGTGAGGGAAGGGATTCTGGCACAAGTCCCCGCCGGCTGGGCTGCCAAGGCTGGATTCACATGGGGAGCCAGGAGAGGGTGCAGAGTAGGGAGAAGGACACTTTTCCAGCAGAAATGAAAGCAATGTAAACAGAGCAGGGGTTCCTGAGGCATTATGGGATTAGCCACTGACTTGGGACATCTAGGGATGAAGGTCCACTTCACCTTTACTTCAGGAAGCAACAAGGCCTCGGTACTAGAGGGCATTTTAAGAGGCAGGGACAGTGTCACAGGAACAGCTGGTCCTCTCACCAACATTAATTCTCTCCTTCTTCCTCAGTTATAGGAACTTACTTTGGACAACAATAGCTACAACCAGGAAAATGTTTCCAGCATCTCTTTCCCCATGGCCAATAAGGTCAAGCAGAGGTTGCTGGATAAGCTTCCAGAAAGCTCCTTTTAAGAAGTAGATAGGGCATGGTGGTGCACACTTGTAATCCCAGTCCTTAGGAGGCTGAGACAGGAGGATCGCAGGTTTGTGGCCCAGCCTCGGCAACTTAGTGAGGCCCTCTACAGCTTACTGAGAAACTGTTTCCAAATAAGAAATATAATCAGGCTGGTGGTGTAGCTCAGAGGTAGAATGCCCCTGGGTTCAATCCCCATGACAGATAGATTAGATAGATGATATATAAATAGATGATTGATAGATAGATAGTAGACAGATAGTAGATAGATAGATAGATAGATAGATGGATGAAATGACTCTTTCTGTTTTTTCTTCTTGCCTGAGACTTACATGTGATGGCTAGAATGCCAGCCACCATCAGGAGACCTTAAAGGTGAAAAGAGCAAGATAATAAGTTTGGAGTTGAAAGATAAAAGAGGGGACTTCCGGGAAGATGGCGACGGAGCAAAACGGGGCTTACGAGCCCCGCTAAAAACCAATCTCTATTACCACAAAATCAGCGCCTTTCATAGCCAGAATACACCATCAGCAGAGAAACAAAAAATGTAATTTTAAGGGACAGAGAAAGAGGGCTGGAAAAACGAGACACCAGAAACCAGACCACAGTGCTGCAGCCGGAGCCACGGCGTGAAGCGGCGGGCACCATTTTGCCTGGCAGCACCAGGCTCCAGAGAGGAAGGGAACTCATAACGGAGCCCAGAAACCAGAGAGGAGAAACGCCGGCCTCACACCCGAGAACGTGGCAGCAGCGCCTTACTGCTGGTGGCAGCAGTGAGTTCACCGGACGGCACCAGACCAACTCACTCAACAGCCCACCAAACTCCAGAGAGGAGTGGTGGACAGCGAGCTGAGCTGAGCCGCTGCGGAACAGCCGGGTGGGATTCGGCAGATTTCTCAGCTCACGGAGCATCTAAAGCTCCCAGGGGCTGGGCTCAGCGCACCCTGCAGGGACTCAGAGTGGAGTTCAAAAACAGAAAAGAAATACGCCAGCCTCACGGCCGAGGGCGTGGCAGCAGCGCCATATTGCTACCGGCAGCAGCAGCAGCAAATTCACCGAGTCCACGACAGCTCCATCTGCGCACTCAACAGTGAGTCAAATTGCAGCCCCTAGAGGAGAAATCCCAGTACTGTACTCCCAGGGACTTGACCCAGTGGGGGAGTGGTGGTGGCAGAGATATTACACCATAGGAGAACGCCCAACCTGGCACCCCCATGGTCTAAAGCAGCCTCTATCGACTCCCTGGGTCTGAGACTCTGTGATACAACCCAGTAAAGGAGTAGTGGGGACTGAGATACCACAGACTCAAGATCCACAGCACCTTAAGTGAAGTTGTAGTGACCTAGGGAAGAACCAGAAAAGGCACAAACTTCCGAAATCATGGGAAAGAGGAATAACAATGGAGCAATGAATGCCCACAACCCCACAACATCAGAACCTGATAAAACAGAAATGCAGAGATTTCTAGAAGATCAAATCAGGAAAATAACTGTAGAAATAATAGAGGTGCTTTGAAAAGAATTCAGAGAGAGCCAAAGAGAGATAAAGAATGCAATTAATGAAGTAAAGACCTCAATTCAAAGTACAAACAACCGATTAGACCACATGGAGAAAAGAATCTTGCTCCTAGAAGATGATCATTCAAAAAATGAACGCATAGTTTATAATCTAGAAAAAAATATCCGACAGCAGGAATCTGACATTGAAGAAATATGGGTCCATTTTAAGAGAGCTAACCTAAGAATAATTGGAATAGAGGAGAGAAAAGAAGGTGAAACCAAAGGGATTAACAATCTTTTAAAGGAAATAATAGCAGAAAATTTTCCAAACATAGAGCAAGAGGTTGATACACAGGTCCAGGAAACTTATAGAAACCCTGTTAGAGAGGATCAGAGA
Organism: Muscardinus avellanarius; assembly: GCF_963383645.1. Taxonomy (NCBI): domain Eukaryota; kingdom Metazoa; phylum Chordata; class Mammalia; order Rodentia; family Gliridae; genus Muscardinus; species Muscardinus avellanarius. The sequence continues at coordinate 142,958,684 of NC_137788.1, read as the reverse complement.
AGAGGATCCCCACGCCACATAATTGTCAAAATGACCAATGTGGAAGCCAAGCAGAGAATCTTAAAGGCAACAAAAACAAAGGGCCAAGTGACATTCAGAGGCAAACCAATTAGAATCACTCCAGACTTCCCAAACCAAGTCATGAGAGCCAGAGGGGCTTGGAGTAACATATTCCAAACTCTGAAAGAAAACAACTTCCAGCCAAAAATTTCCTACCCAGCAAAACTTTCTATCAAATTAGATGGGGAAATAAGAAGCTTCCACGACAAACAGAAACTGAAGGAATTTATGTCTTCAAAACCAGCGCTAGAGAAAATACTCAAAGAGATTAACTACAAAGAAGAAATAGGTAACACACACCAGAACCAGAGAAATAAGATTTTCCATCCAACAGACAACTAAGATTGGTTATCTGTGGAGATTCATTATTTATGTTAGTCTTTTACCTATCTCTAAATTGTATTGTTTGCTTTTATTGTTGCTATTTTTAGGATTTCTAGTTGGAATATTAATATACCTTCAGATATAGCATTTGGAAATATTTTATCCCATTCTATCAGTAACTTTTAACTTTGTTTACATTGTCATTGGATATACAATTTTTTTTTATTTTTTAGGGAGTTTATATACTCTTCTGTTGCCTGTGCCATTGAAATCATATCCAAGAAATCACTGCCAATTTCAATGTTGTGAGGTTTTATGACCCAGATTTTCTTCTAAAAGTTTATAGTATTAAGATTTATATTTAGGTCTTTTATCTATTTTGAGTTAATATTTGTATATGTGTTAGGTAAGGGTCCAATTTTATTATTTTTCATGTAATTATTATTTTTCAACAATATTTAGTTAAAAGATTATTATTTCCTCCACCAAATGTTCGTGGAAACCTTGTCAAAAATAACTTGACAATATATGGAAGAATTTATCTCTAAGCTTTTATTTAACTCCAATAGTTTATATATCTGCTTTTAGAACAGTACTATACTGTTTCAATTATTGTAGCTTTATATGGTTTGAAATCAGAAAATATACATCTTCTAGCTTTGTTCTTCTTCGAGATTGTTTTGGGTATCTAGAGTCCATATTCCATATCAGGATAGATTTTTTTCTGAAAAATAAATAAATAAATATATGATAGCTTCACCTAAAAACAAAAAGAAAAGAAAAAATATTCTCTGGTAAGAAAGCAAAAAGAAATATTGAACTGTTATCTTTTAGTCATCAAAAGCTTGGTATCAGACAAATGAAACTGTTTTGTGAGATTATCATCGTTAGTAATGGATAAATTGCTATAAAACTAGATGTCAACTACTAAGCCAAGCATGGGAAGGAGGGATGGGGAGGGAACGGGGTGGGGATCGGGTAGGGGCTAACTGGGCGATGTGTGCATGTATGTCTACAAAAGTATTTTCTTTATACCATTATGATGTATGAATACATTGCACCAATAAAAATAAATAAATAAATAAATAAATAAATAAATAAATAAATAGGAAAAAAAAAAAAAAGAAAGATAAAAGAGGCTGGGTGCCTTGTAACCACAGAGTGGCCGTAACCGTTTTGGGCCATCTACTTCCAGACTTCCAGACTTCTTTTCATAATAAAGTATTCTATCTCCCCATACGTATTTAGGTCACTGCAGTGAATTTGGTGTTGCTGGCCAAATATAATCCTAGACAAGAACCAGTTTAAGCAAAGGCACTGTGGCAAGAATGCACCAGGTTTGGGGATTGTTGGTTCCTCCTCCAGGGCTCAGACAGGTCTCTTGAGATTTCAATTTTCTTTAAGATCTTTTCTCAGCCTTCATTTATAAGCCTCTTCTGGGGGCTTACAGTGGTGTGTAGGAGAGTCCAGACCCAGGGTCTCATCCTTCTTTTACCCCTGGGTATGTCAGTCTGCCTCCTAGCCTTTTACCCAATCAGTCAATTTCATTAATGACCACAGGGAATGAGTGCACAGAAAAAGAAAATAATAATATTGGCTTCTGAATTACAAAATAGATTTTGGAACTCATGGCAAACATAAGCAAAGCTTTTGGAATTTTTAAAGTCTGAGTACTGTAATGGCTGTGGAATTTTAGAATCAGTAACAACAAGATCAAAAAGACCCTACAAGTTTCCAAAGAGAAAAACAGATAAAAAGCCAAAGAGAGGGAAGAGCCTGCATGATTTCTGCGGCAAGTTACTGGAACACAGTGGAGCCCTGACCCCAAGACCCCATGGAAGATACTGCCTCCAACCTAAATGCCTATTTCCAGGCTAATTCTCAGTCAAGAAGGAGAGCAGATTAAAGACGCATTCAGACCTCCACAGACTCGGATTTTCTCTCTTTCCCACACTCCTTTAGATAGCAGGTGTAAAACAAGAAGGAGAAAGGCACTGGAGCCAAAAAGCAGGACCCTGTTATGGTTCACATATAGAATGTGTCCCAGAGAAGTTCTGTGTTGGCAATGAGGAAATGCTCACAGGTGAAATGGTTGAGTCCGGGTTCTAACCTCATCAGTGGGTTAATAATTTGAATGGGTTTACTGAGTGGTAACTGCAGGCAGGTACGGCATAGCTAAAGGAGGAGGCAGGCCACGAGGTGTGGCCTCGGGGACTGTATCTGTCCCTGGTCCTTTTGATCTTTCTCTCTGCTTCTGGCTGCCCTAAGCAATTTCCCACCACCACCCTCTGCCACCGTGATCGCTCTGCCTTGGAGATGGCCAACCATGGACCGGGCCCCTGAAACCATGCGTGAGCCTCAATCTCAGTTGCTCTTATCGTGTCTGTTGGTCACAGCAACAAAAAAAAAAAAAAAAAAAACTAACAGGATTCAATACTGGAGAGCCACAGAGGGAAGCCTCGGGGAAATGTAAACAGTTGACCTGGAGCATAGAAGAAAATCTGTAGCCATAGGTATCCAATAAAGCAGGTGAATGACAAACGAAGGCATTATTAATGCCTGGACAAAGGGTCAAGCAGGCTGGAGGGCCATAGTGGACTCTGCGAACCTGGAAACACCATTTGCATACTATATGATATGAATGCCAGGTGACAAATTGATGGATATTTTGAGAAACTATGGTGGGCAGGGACCAGAAGTGGGAGGTCTGAGGAAGAGTTAAATGTATGCCCATTGTGGCAATACATGACTCAATAATATTTATCGTTAATAAATGACCCCATATCCAAATAAAAATGTTGCTTATCGATGTGGCAAAAAGAGAGAATCCAGAGAAGCTGAGGGATTGGCTCTGGGGATGGAACTAAAGACGTGAGACTAGGCGAGAAGCTATCTTTTTAGTCATGCCTATGTATCAAATCATGAAGTGTAAATAATGGTTCCTAGAAATTTAATTTAAAAATAACAAATTTTTTTAAACGTGTTACACAGTGGACTTGGACATACCAAGGAGAAGCAACACAATCTCTGCATTTGTCATTGATCATAAAAAAGCTATGTTTATATTTATACAATAAAATGTTAATCAATCATTTAAGCTAAGGTCCTAAAGGTACAAACAATAGATTTAGAAAACATTTGTGATAGAGAGCAAAGCCAAGTTTTTCTAGTACATGTAGATTTTTTTTTTTTTTTTTTTTTTTGGTGGTACTGGGGTTCCTGGAAGCCCTTCTTCCTCTGGGCTACACTCCCAGACCTATTTTATATTTTTGAAACAGGGTCTCTTACGCCAGCGCGGCTGGCTTCGAACCTGCGCGATCCTCCTGTCTCCGCCTCCCAAGCGCGGGGATTACAAGCGTGCGCCACCACGCCCGGCTAGTACATGTAGATTTTTAAGTTTTTATTTTGAAATAATTATAGGCGCATAGGAAGTGGCAAAAAGAGTAGAGAGAGATCCATACGCCCTTCACCCAGTTTTCCCCCATGGCTACATCTTCATAATTATAGTATGAAGCCAAAACCAGGGGACTGACGTTGGCGTAACGTGTGCGCATGGTCGTATGTGTAAATTTATGTAACCGCCACCATGATGAAGATACAGAACAATTTCCCTGCTGCAAAGACTGTTCTCCTGCTATTCCTCAATTCCTAAGCCCTGGCAACCATTAACCTGTTTTTTACCTCAATAGTTTTAACATTTTTAGTTCTATAAATGGAATCATATAGTACTTGGTCTTTTGAAATTGGCTTTTTCTCATACAGCTAAGTGCCCTTGGAATTTATCCAAGTTCTCAAGACATATCAATAGTTTGTTCCTTGTTACTGCTAAGTAATATTCCATGGCATGGCTGTACCACCATTAGTTTTTTCATTACCTCTCAAAGGACATTCTGTTTGTTTCCAGTTGGGGCAATTGCTCTAAAGCTGTCACTGGTATTTCTATACAAGTTTTTGTGTGGGTGTAAGTCTCCATCTCCCTGGGATAAATGCCCACGAGTATGATTTCTGAGACTTTGTGTAAGCACAGGTTTAGTTTAACAAGAAACTGCCAAACTTGCCCTGAGTGGTTTACCATTTTACATTTTCACCAGAAATGTATGAAAGATACAATATTTTATATCCTTGCTAGAATTTAGCATTTTGATTTCTTTTAATTTTAGCTCTCCTAATAGATATAAAGTGAAAATCATCATGGTCTTCATATGCATTTTCCTAATAGCTAGTGAATTTGAATATCTTTTCAGGTGCTTATTTGCTATCCATATGTCCTCTTCAGTGAACTGCTATTTCCTGGTTTTTGCCGTGTGTGTGTGTGTGTGTGTGTGTGTGTGTGTGTGTGTGTGTGTGTTACTGGGGATGGAACCCAGGGGCATTCTAGCTCTGAGCTACACCCCTGTCCTATTTTTATTATTATTATTTTCTTTTTTGTGCTGAAGATGGAATCCAGGGGCCTTCTACCTCTGGGCTACACTCCCAGACCTATTTTATATTTTTATTTTAAAACAGGGTCTCACTAAGTTGCAGAGGGCCTCACTAAGTAGCCAAGGCTGGCTTCGAACATGTCATCTTCCTGTCTCAGCCTCCCAAGTACTGGAATTACAAGTGTGCGCCACCACACCCAGCTGCTTTTGCCCATTTTCTGATTGTGTTGTTTATTGTTTGAGTGTTGAATTTTGAGTAAGATATAGATGATAGAAATATATAAATAAATTATAAATAGACCCATATTCTGAATATGAATCTTTTGTCCGGAGATATTTTCTGACAGGTTTGCAAAATTTTTCTCTCAGACTATAGCTATAGGTCATTTTTAATTTTGATTAAGTCCAATTTACAGATACTTTTTTAATAGATTATACTTTGTTGTCATGTGTACTTTCTCTTGACCAAGCCTGTCTCCTGATTACTTTCTTCTAAAAGCTTTATACTTCACTACTTACACTTATATCTGTGATCCATTTTGAGTTGATATTTCCATGTGGTATGAGGTTTAACTCAAGGCTCATACATTTGTGTGTGGTTATCTGCTTGCTCTGGCATGCTTGTCGAAAAGGCCACCATCCCACTGAACTGCTTTTGTACCTCTCTCAAAAAATTAGTCATATTTGCTTGAATCTATTTTTTGAGCTCTTTCTTCAATGTCTATGTGACTATCCCTCTGCCAGTAACATTCAACCATGTACTGTCTCAAAATGAGAGAGAGTGGCTGAATGTGGTGGTGCGTACCTGTATCCCCAGTACTTGGGAGGCTGAAGCAGAGGCTCGCAGGTTCACAGCTAGCCTCAGCAATGTAAGGGAGGCCCTCCAAAACTTAGTGAGACCCGGTTTCAAAATAAAATATAGGGCTGCCAGTGTAGCTCAGAGGTAGAATGCCCCTTGATTCAAAACCGAATACCCCAACACACACAAAATAACCGAGTACCCCCTCCTCATCTTCTTCCTCTTCTTGTCCTAACTATTCTAGGTCCTTTGTCTTTCTATACAAATTTGGAACTTTGATAGGAATTGCATTAAAACTGCTTATCAACTGGGAAAGAATTGGCATTTTAACCATGTTAAAATTTCCAACCCACACAGTATCACTCCACCTACTTATTTTTCATTTATTTCTTTTTTATGCGTGTGGTGCTGGGGTCAAAACCCAGGGGCATTCCACCCCCAAGCCCAATTTTATTTTTTTATTTCAAAACAAGGACTAAGTTGCAGAGGGCCTAAGTAGCTGAGGCTAGCCAAGAACCTGTGATCCTCCTGTCTCAGCCTCCCAAGTACCGGGATTATAAGCATGCAGCACCATGCCCAACTATTTTTCATTTATTTCATTAACCGCTATAGTTTTAGGTGTGCACAAGTCTTATGTGTATTTTGTTAGACTTATGCCTAAGAATTTCATTTTTTGAGCAACTAACTATAAATGGTATTGCATCTTAATTTTGGTTTCTAGTGTTTATTGCTATTATGGAGAAATACAATTGATTTTTATGTGCTGATCTTGTGTCCTCAGCCTTGCTAGAATGTTTTTCCTCATCAATTCTTTGGGCTTTTTCTACAATAGATTAGCATACCATCCAAAAATAGATACAGTTTTGTTTCTTCCTTTCTGACCTGCATGCCTTTCATTTCCTCCTCTTGCCGTATGAGCTATTAGGATTTCCAGTACTGGGTAGAATTATTTAAAGAAAAATTAACACTGGTTCTATTCAATCTCTGATAGAAGATGGATGAGAGGACACTCTCCAGGGACTTTTATGAAACCAGTAGTGCCCTGATAGCCAAATCAGACAAATACAGCTCATAAAATAGATCCTCAGATCATATCATTCATGAATATAGATTTTAAAAAAATATCCTTGCCGGGCGTAGTGGCACATGCTTGTAATCCCCGCGCTTGAGAGGCGGAGACAGAAGGATCGCGCAGGTTCGAAGCCAGCCGCGCTGGCTTAAGGGACCCTGTTTCCAAACAAAAATATAAAAAATAGGTCTGGGAGTGTAGCTTAGAGGTAAAAGGGCTTCCAGGAACCCCAGTACCACCAAAAAATATATATCCTTAATAGCCGGGCATTGTGGCACATGCCTGTAATACCAGTACTTGGGAGGCTGACATATAGTACTTGGGAGGACCAGACAAGAGGATCAAAAGTTTGAGGACATCCTCAGCAAATAGTGAGACTCTCATCAAACTAGTGAGACCCTGTTTCAAAACAAAGAATAAAAAATAGTGCTGGGGTTGTAGCTCAGAGGTAGAATGCCTCTGAGTTCCATCCCCAGTACCTCAAAAATAAAATAAATAAATAAATAAATAAATAAATAAATAATAAAACCCTATGGTTAATACACATCATCCTTTAAAGGTGAAGAAAGCCTGAACACTTACCCCAAGACTGAGAATAAAACAAAAACAAGTGCTCTCACCACCATTATTCAAGAGACTATATATTTCTACATATTTTTTCCTATTATATAACTCTTGTTCTGGAAGATGGGGGAAAAAAACAGGCAATCAGGAGAGTTAGAAGGCAAAGTGTAATAGGCCCCCTTCTTGGAGGCCCAGTCCACCACTCCTGGGTTGGGCTCTATGGGAAGGAAAATGGCAGGAATTCTTATCTACCGGGAACCATTTAGCAGAAGGAGATGTTTAACATGTGGAACTCAAGATGGTGCATTTCAACCAGGCGTGGTGGTGCACACTTGTAATCCCAACATTTGGGAGGCTGAGAGGGGAGGATCGCAGGCCACAGACAGCCTCAGCTACTTAGTGAGGCCCTTTGCAAGTCAGTGAGACCCTGTTTCAAAATATAAAGCTTTAAAAAAAAAAAAAAGGGCTGGGGATGTAGCTAGGAGGTAGACTGCCTCTGGGTTCCAACCCCAGTACTGAAAAAAAAAAAAATGGCTCATCTCCCAGTTTCTTCCCTCAGCCTGGTGCTAGTGCAGCAGGTCACAGCTGACTTCCTTCCTCACCTACCTAAGCAGTGGTCTAAGGAAGCTTCAGAATTCTCCAACCCCCCATACATAGGATGGAAGAGATGGTAAAGGAGCCAGATGTCTCTAACCCCAACATGGTACCAAAACAGCTGTGAGAGAACCGTACCAGAGAAGACCTGCAAATCAAGGGTGGGGCAGCCACAGCAATGACCTGTGTGTCGGTCATCAAGGTCCAAACAGCCAGAGTGCCTCAGTACATGTTCAAGCGGCCAATGGCAAGACCGCACTGCATCTTCTACAGTCTACACCACCCAGAGTTCAGACACAACACCAAAGACAACCCTTGAATCAACTGAAAACCTGGTCTGATTAGATACACTGCCTCCTCTCAGAATTGGGCTCAAAATAGAAATGAAGCTCAAATATAGGAAACTATAGTGCTTTGACATACAAGTTTATGGCCTGAGTTGGCCTACTGCCTTCATGCGAAGGCATTTGTCCTTTTCCCTGGGAAACTTGAGGGACAATGGCCAATAAAGAAACCCAGAGAGCTCAATGGTGAGACAGAATCCTTTAACCAACTTGGGTACCCGGAAGATCACAATGGAGCCAGGCACAGAGCACACCAATAATCCCAATACTTGGGAGGCTGAGACTGGAGGATTGCAGGTTCAAGACTAACCTCAGCAACTTAGTGAGACCTTGTTTCAAAATAAAAAGTAAAAAGGTCTGGAGGTGTGGCTTGGAGGACCCCACGGTCCCCAGTAACACACACACACACACACACACACACACACACACAGGAAAGATCACAACGGTGGGAAACCCTTACATTCTCAACATAACTAGACATTTAGGAATTGAGTTCCAGGTCCACAAAGCTTGAAGGACCTTGGAACACAAAGCTCCTAACATTTCAACTCACCCACACTCAGAAACACTCAAAATCAGACCCTTATGGCCAAAGCCTTTTCTTTTTCTCCTATCTTTCTTTCTTTCTTTTTTCTTTTTTTCTTTCTTTTTCTTACTGGGGACTAGGCCCAGGGGCATTCTCCCTGCAGGCTGTACTTTCATCACTATTTTTTTTTTTATGGTACTGGGGCTCCTGGAAACCCTTCTACTTCCAGGCTACACTCCCAGACCTTTTTTTTTTTTTTTTTTAATTTGGAAACAGGGGTCTCTTAAGCCAGCATGGCTGGCTTCAAACCTGCGCGATCCTCCTATCTCCGCCTCCCAAACTCGGGGATTACAAGCGTGCGCCACCATGCCCGGCTTATTTTTCTTTTGAAACAGGGTCTTGCTAAGTTGCTGAGAGCCTCACTAACTATCAAAGGCTGGCTTCAAACCTAATCCTCCAATCTCAGCCTCCCAAGTACTGGAATTACAGACATGTGTCATCATGCTGGGCTCCAAGCTTTTTCTTAAAGGACAAGCACTAAATTTCTTACATGGGAACCTCAATAGGATTTAAAGCGTTTGAAGTCAAAGCCTTCTCATCTCCCACCTGGATCTGTGACTGATAAGCCAGTTAAGATCAGGAGGTCGTGAGGCTGGGATAAATATCATCTTACCACAGCTAAGAGAAATTCCCTGGTATAGCCAACCCTCTTCCCTGACAGACAACAGATAGAAACCAGTGACCTAGGGAAAAAAAATACAGGTATAAATCAGGCATGATGACATGCACCTGTAAGTCCCAGTAGATGGGAGGCTGAGACAGGAGGATCACAGATTTGAAACCAGACTCAGCAACTTAGAGCCTATTTCAAAATTTAAAAAAAAAAAATTAAATAAGGGTGGGGGTATAGCCTGGAGGCAGAATGTCCTTGGGTTCCATCTCAAGGAAGGAAGGAAGGAGGAAGAAAGGAAGGAAAGAAGGAAGGAACGGCCAAAAGAGCTCAGATGTGGTTTTGATACGATTTTGGGTTCTACACTGGGGCTCCTACACACTGTGGTCCCTCATATGCCTCTGTCATATTTATAATCAAGGGACATCCTACTGCGAGACTCTGAAATCCCTTCCAGGGATCATCCCACAAGCCACCACACCCACCAGAGGTAGAGAGGGAATTAGAGTGACCTCCAGCAGCACAGACCTCTACCGAGCTCTCAGGTTGCCACGCCTGCGCAGACCTGCCCGGGGTGGCACATGGGCCGCTCCCTGAGTCCCGTTCTCCTCCTGAGCTTTGCTTCTTTCATCTGCCAGTTGGGGTTGGCAGGGAGAGGGGCGTCCAAAGGAGCCTGCAGTTTCATACTTGGGCTCCCAGTTTGACCCACGCACAGCAAATCCAAGGGCAAGGCCATTTGCTTCACTTCCCTTTCAGCCCCATACTGCCCAGGGTTCTTTCAAGCACTAGAACCTCCAACTGGCTTAGGCAAAAAAGAGAGAGAGAGAGAGAGAGAGAGAGAGAGAGAGAGAGAGAGAGAGAGAGAAGTGAGGAGAGGTTCATTGGCTAATATAATTGAAAATAGAATTTAGGCACAACTGGATCCAGTCTTTAAAAAAGACACCAAACTTAGTCTCTCTCCTTCCTCTTATTATTACCATGTTGGTTTCAGTCTTGTTAATAGTGGCAAGCCTGGCTACCAGCAGTACTAGCCTTTTATCCTAAGGAGACAGCATCCCAAGCAGAACAGAGAAGACACATTCCCCAGAGCTTCAGGATGCCCCTGGAATTGAGTTTGGGGGCTCTGATTGGTCTGTCTAGGGTCACATGACCATCCAATTATTCACTGAAATCAGAGGAATGTAGAGCTCTGACTGGTCAGGCCCAGAGCTGGGGCAGGGCCACCTTTTATTCTTGCCTTATGGCGACAGGAAATTCTGGAGCCCCAGAGAAAAGACAGGATACTCTTACCAGAACGGGATGGATGCAAGGTGGCTAGACGGGTGGGTTAACCCAGAATTCATTGGTCCTTACTCTTTCAGAAGATGTTGTCCTCAAGCTAGAAGTCTGGCATCTTAGATTTTTGAGATCCCATAAGCAAAACTGTACTCAGCCTGGCTGGGAATGGGGAGTTCCCCTGGTACCCTGCAACAATCAAGGTCTGAGGCAGAGTAGAAGAGGGATAATCCCACCTATCCCTACTTGCAAAGAAGGTGAAACCTGGTGATTGCAGGCAGATACCCAGCTGCCTCCATGCCTACCACATCAACCCAACTCCAGGATTCAATCCCTAGTACCAAAGGGGGGAGAGAGGGGGGGGGGCAAGAGAGAGAGAGAGAAAGGGAGAGAGAGAAAGGGAGAGAGAGAGCAAGAGAGAGAGAGAGAGAGAGAGAGAGAGAGAGAGAGAGGGCAAGAGAGAGAGAGAGAAAGGGAGAGAGAGAGCAAGAGAGAGAGAGAGAGAGAGAGAGAGAGAGAGAGGGCAAGAGAGAGAGAGAAAGGGAGAGAGAGAGAGCAAGAGAGAGAGAGAGCAAGAGAGAGAGATAGAGAGAGAGAGAGAGAGAAAGGGAGAGAGAGAGAGAGCAAGAGAGAGAGAGAGAGAGATTGTATTTTTTTTTATACTGGGAATTGAACCTATAGGTGTTCTACATCTGAGCTACACCCTCAGCCTTTTTATTTTTTATAAGCTGCTGAGGCTGGCCTCTAATCTGCTGTAGCAGCCACCTGAGTATGGTGATGACAGTGTGCGCCACCAAGCCTAGTGTTATGGGTTGATTTTAAAATGCCCCTCAGACAAGGCAGCCGTGTTGGAGTGGGGGTTGATTGCTGAGGTGGGGTCCCCGGAGCTGCGGCCTTGGGGATTCTGTCTGTCCCTGACCCTCGGCCCCTTGGTCACTCTCGGCCTCTGAACTGTGTGATGTGACAACAAGGTCCTTACACTCAGGCTCCTTATCTGTGAGCAAATAAGTCGTCCTTCCTCTAAGTTGTGGTCATCAGGTATTTTGGATCACACAGGTGAGAAAAGTCTGAAAGACTCAGCACTGCCCATTGTAAAGGGCTGTTGTAACTCAGAGTCAATAGGCACGGCCAGAAGATCAAAGGGGAAGAAGGCCTGCCAGGCAAGGAGGCTGCTGAAGGATAAAATAGATCACAGGGATGCGCATATTCTCAGGACCAAGTTCCCCAGAGATGGGGAATTTGGAAGGAAAGAGGCTCCCTGACTCCAATCGTGGGAGAAGGAGCCTGATGAGTTCAAGGCTCTACCCTGGGCCTCCAAGACACTCAGAGCCCCAGATGCTCCTGGAGGAGAGGCACTTGGGGCTGAGACGGGCTGCAGCCCCTGAGCTAGACCTATGGGGAAGAAGCAGGCTGAAAAGCCCCGCCGAGGATTGGGAACTATTAGGGGATAATGCAAGCGGCCACTTGGAAAACCATGCAGGGGACCAGCATTTGACCAACCTGTCAGAGTCTGACCCAGTGTGTGTGGGAATGACTCAGAGAGCAGAGGACTGCAGCTTCTAAAGGTGGTGCCGCTGTGCGCCCCTCCAGGCAGAGCTGCAGAGAGTAGAGAGGGAACTTGAGGGAAGTGAATGGCCATGGGAGCAACTGGCTCGGTGCTTGAGGCACTTTGTGGACTCAAAAACCTGCAGGGAAAGGTGGCAGGCTCCCCTTGGTTGTCCGGGTCCTTGAGAGGCAGCTTGATGTTGTGAAAACCGTGGGAGAACCACAATCACATCAGGTCAACCGTGCCCCATATGAGTGCTAAAACTGCACCCCAGCAGCTTCTCTTTTACCTTATTTTTTATTTTATTTTATTTTATTTATTTTGGGTAATGGGGATTGAACACAGAGTCATTCTACCCCTGAGCACCACCCCAACCCTTTTAATTTTTTTTTTTTTGAAACAGGGTCTCACTACATTGCTAAGGCTGACCTCAAACCTGCAATTTTCCCGTCTCAGCCTCCCAAGTACTGAGATTTACAATGCGCCACCACACCCAGCAGTTTCTCTAAGTCAGCCTGAGTTTCAATCCAAACCTGCTATCCCCTTCTTTCTTCCCAGGCATTTTAACCAATCTACATTTCCCAACTTCCCTTGTAGTTGTGATTGGCCAAATGGCTAATTCTCCCCAATGAATGTTATCAGAAGAGACTGTGCCACTTCTGAGGTGGAAACTTTAAGAAAATGGGTATGGCTCCCCCACACCCTTTTCCCCTACCAAGATTAGAATCTGCCTGTGGGGAACAGCAGAGCCACAGCTGAAGGGAACTGGGTCCCTGAACCCCTAAGTTGGATGACCTTCACCCAATATCCTGAAGAGCTAATAAGCAAACAAACTTCCACTGCACTTAAGCCATAAGCTTCTGGGTTCTTCTGTTAGTGGGTTCAGTCCATGCAGCTAAGACCCTGAGGCCGACTTGGAGCTTTGTTTCCAGTACATTCGGGGCTGTGTTCAAGGAGTTGGCGCATGTAAGGGTCAGAAGAGTGGGACAGTCTCAGAAGCTATTAAGAGACTATCCATCTTGGGCAGCTCAATTCCAGTAAGAAACCCCTCGTTGATTTTCTTTTAACTTAAAATACTGAAATCAGCCTAACAATAATACATGGATTCTTTTAAGCTCCCTAAATTTCATTTAAAAAAAAAAAACCTTTTTATTTTGAAATCTGCAACACACCTAACCCAAAGAATCCATAGGAGCCTGGGGCCAGCTATTCCGCATGAGACGACACAGCAAAATTTCTCCTCTAGGACACTCCAGAACTCTCCAGAACCATATCATTATGGATAGATGAAGAGTCTAAATAGCTAAAGATATATGCTTGCTTTTTTAAGCACCAGAGGTTTTGGAGTGAAAGCATTTCTCAAAAGTCTTTTTATGTCCTTTTATTTCTCTACTATAGTTACTTTTTATTACAAAAGCAGAAAATACATATAAAAAAAGAATAATGAATCTAAATAAGAAACAGAGCACATATGCCTACCTCCCCTCCCACTCTGCTAAACTGATTCAAAAGATCCGATTAGCTGGGCCTGATTCCAGTGAAGGGGGTGGAAAATCTTTGACTTGTTTCTCATATTATTCCATGCTCATAAGTCAATGCTACCCCTCTGTCTGTAACAAAATCTGATCCACAGAACGAATACTCGAGAGGAAAGGATGGCAGACCAACACCCCAAGGCCCTGGCTTCTCGTCCCGGCCAGTCATGAACTTCCTATGACCTGGAGTCTGTCATTTTCTAACCAAAAGGTGAGGAAGCTGGACTGAATTACTCCTGAATTTCCTACCAGCTCTGTATCATTTAGGGTTCAACGGGAAACAGATGGGACTTCTAATTAGGCAATTTGAGAGGATGGTATAATAAAGGGACTACTTGCAAAGATTTAGGCTGGGAGTAGAAAAACCAAGGAGCCGATTTGCTACCCTAGAGTAAGTAGCAGCCCTCATCCTAAGGAGAGGGGCCAGTGACTGGAACCTAGGGACAGAGCTGCAGAAAGAGGGGCACAGCCAAGAGAGTACCAATGGCATATTCCTCCTCCTCCTCCTCCTCCTTCTTCTTCCTTCTTCTTCTTCTTCTTCTTCTTCTTCTTCTTCTTCTTCTTCTTCTTCTTCTTCTTCTTCTTCTTCTCTCTCTCTCTCTCTCTCTCTCTCTCTCTCTCTCTCTCTCTCTCTCTCTCTCTCTCTCTCTCTCTCTCTCTCTCTCTCTCTCAGGAAAAAATGCTGACCAAACACAACCAGAAGCCAGAAGCCCTTCATCTGGTTAAGACCAGAGAGTAATAGCAGCCTCCCAGGCCACAGGGCTGGGCAGGGAAGAGCGTGCAGCCAGTCACCTAGCGGCTGTGCCCACGAGGAAGGCAGATGCTTTCCTTCGCCGATTGTCAGCCATCTGCTTGGCTCACTCATCTGTGAATTTTTTGTCCCCAGTCCTTGATGAGCTAGGAAGCTCACTGGAAGGTGCCGTACGATGTTAATGCAGAGGCAAGGTCTTCGCCCTCACTGCTGCACAGACTGGGTAATATAGGAACAAAAGAAACGCACTTGACTCCTGGTTCCAAGACTGGAAGTCCCAGAGCATGGGACCAGCATCTGGCAAGAGCCTTTGTGCTGGTCACCACATGGCAGGAAGGCGAGCAAACGCATAGGAGACAGAGACAAAAAAGTGTGTCAACTCATCCCTCTCCTTAGGAGCCCACTCTACAGTAACTCACTACTCCAGTGATACCGGTGTTAAACCCGGAGCCGCGGGACCCGATCCCCTCTTAAAGGTCCCACTTCTCAAAATTGTTACACTGGCAATGAAATCTCAACATGTTAAAGGGAATAAACATTCAAACCATGGAAAGTATTATAGTCTGGATATAGAAGGTCCCCTGAAAGAGTTCATATATGGTGATGCAAAAACGTTCAGAGGGGAAATAATTCAATCCTGAGGGTCCTGATCTCATCAGCGGATACCTTTATTGATGGTTAATGGATTTTTGGGTGGTAAAGATCGGCAGGTCAGGTGTGACTAGAGGAGGGGTAAGTCACTGGGGATGTGGCCTTGGGGACTACATAATGTACGTCCCTCTCTCTGCTTCTTGACATCATGCCAGAGCTCTGCAGACGTGACTGGCCTAACATGGCCTGAAATCTCCAGAACTGGGAGTAAATAAATTTTCCTTCCTCTAAACTATGGTCGTCAGGTATTTGGGGCCAGAGCAATGAGAATGCAGATTGAAACAGCAAGTGATGAGCTGGAGCCCAGGCGGGCTGGACTCTAGGGAAATCAGAGTCAGAGACCATGGGTGCTAAGCTGCTCTTCGGGCTACTCAAAGGCCCTTTCTGTTTGTTTCCTGGTCCGCTGCTGAGCTCTGAATTCTAGCAAGTTCCAGAGCCACAGAGATTGGACTGTGCTAGAAGGGATGAATGTGAGCTTTTCCCAGCCCTGGTGCTCACAACCACACAGCCTTATTTTTTAGTCCTTTTATTTTTGAAACAGGGTCTCACTGAGTTGCGAAGGGCCTCACTAGATAGCTGAGGCTGTCCGCGAATGCGATCCTCCAGTCTCTGCCGCTCGAATGCTGAGATTACAAGCATGTGCCACCACGCCCAGCCCCTCACATTTCCCAGTCTTGGGAGGCTGAGACAGGAGAATTTAGGTTTGTAGACAGCCTCAGCTACTTAGGGAGGCCCTCCGCAATTTAGTGAGACCCTGTTTCAAAATAAAAATAAAGAATACAAAATAGAACTAGAGGTGTACTCAGAGGTAGAATGTCTCTGGGTTTAATCCCCAGTAGCGCAAGAAAAAAAAAAAATAGGACTGGGTATAGCTTGGTGTGTAGCTTGGAGCTAGAATGCCCCTGGGTTCCATCCCCAGTACTGCAAAGAAAGAAAGAAAGAAAGAAAGAAAGAAAGAAAGAAAGAAAGAAAGAAAGAAAGAAAGAAAGAAAGAAAGAAAGAAAGAAAGAGAGGAGAGAGATAGAGAAAGAAAGAAAGAAAGAAAGAAAGAAAGAAAGAAAGAAAGAAAGAAAAAGGAAGAAAGGAAGGAAGGAAGGAAGCTGAGAAATGTGAATAAATGATCTTGGAAATTATAAGTGACCGAGATGGATTTGGAGAAGATAGACAATGATACTGTAAAACCTTCACCTCTAAGTGGAATTTGTGTAAAAAAATCATGAATGTGTAAGTACTGGGAAGTATGTTAATATACTCTCGTTACCTGATAAATTAAACAGATAAATTAAAAATCTAAAAACAAAAAGAATTCAAGGCAGTAACAGCTTCTTCGAAAATAAATATATGAATAGTAATGGCTTTCTTTTATCCCAACAATGTCTAGATTTGTGTGTGTGTGTGTGTGTGTGTGTGTGTGTGTGTGTGTGCGCGCGCACGCACATTCTCTGGGGATGGAACCCAGGGGCATTCTACCATCAAGCTACACACCAAGCTATACCCCAGCCCTATTTTTTTTTTCCTGTGCTACTGGGAATTAAAGCCAGAGACAGTCTACCTCTGAGTACACCTCTAGTTCTATTTTGTTTTGTTGGTGGGTTTGGGGGTTTTTTTGTTTTGTTTTGTTTTGTTTGTTTTGTTTTGTTTTGTTTTTTTTGGTGGAAACCCTTCTACCCCCGGGATACACTCCCAGACCTATTTTTTTTTTTTTTTGAAACAGGGTCTCTTAAGCCAGCAAGGCTGGCTTTGAATCTGCACGATCCTCCTGTCTCCGCCTCCCAAGCGTGGGGATTACAAGTGTGCGCCACCACACACCCAGTTCTTGTATTCTTTATTTTGAAACAGGGTCTCACTAAATTGCGGAGGGCCTCACTAAGTAGCTGAGGCTGGCTTCGAACCTAAATCCTCCTGTCTCAGCCTCCCAAGATTGGGATTACAAGCATGCACCACCACTCCTGCTTATTTTTTATTTTGAAACAGAGTCTCTCTAAGTTGTATCCTCAAACCTGCAATCCTCCTCTCTCAGACTCCCCAGTACTAAGATTACAGGCTTTCACCACCATATCCAGCTCAGAAACCATTTTTAAAAGATTTATCTAAGACTGATATGGTGCCCCACACTCGTAATCCCAGCATTTAGGAGGCTGAGACAGGAGAATCGCAGGTTCACAGCCAGCCTCAGCTACTTAGTGAGGCCCTCCGCAACTTAGTGAGACCCTGTTTCGAAATAAATAATAAAAAAATAGGGCTGGGCATAAAGAAGAACAAAATCATATCATTTGTAAGAAGATGGAAAGTCCTGGAGAGCATTATGTTAAGTGAGATCAGCCAAGCACAGAAGGAGAAGGTACATATGTTTCCTCTAATATGCCCAAACTAGGGAACGTAGAGGATACCAGTGGGACTCCAGATAATGGAAGGGAAATCTCGGCAAAGTTTGAATGGAAAGATAGGAGAGGAGGAAGGCTGAACTCGATTAATGAGGGTCTACATCCAAATATGTGTAAAATTATGAATATGGCATGGTTACCCTGGACAATCATTGTGGGAGGGGGGAAGGGAAAACGGGGGCGGGGTGGGAGAGGGTACCAAGTATAGTTTAAATGTATACCATTTATGTTCAATAAAAAATTTGTATTAAAAAATAGGGCTGGGGTCATAGCTCAGAAGTAGAATGCCCCTGAATTCAATCCCCAGTACCACAAAAAAAAAAAGATTTATCTATACTTTAAATTTGTAACAATCTAAATAAAGAAATATGCAATAGGTCGATAAGGCATCAAAGGATTAAAAGCCAAGCAACAAAATGACAGAAGCCAATCACAAGCACACACACACTGTATCATCCAACTTATATGAGATGCTCAGAGTAGTCCAAGTATAGACAGAAAATACAAGTGTGTCTATCAGAGCCCAGGAGGAAAGGGAATGGAGAGCTATTGTTTAATGGATACTGTTTCAATTTTATAAGATAAAAGGTTTTGGAGCTGGATTGTGGTGTGGTTGCATATTAGGAATGTATTTAATCCCACCAAGCTGTATGTTTTAAATGCTTAAGATACAAATGTTAAGTTATGCATATTTTGCCTTACCAATAACAAAAATGACAAACATGTAACTGTAGAAATTGTATGCATCGTGGATGACAGCCAACGGTTATGGGTATATAAAATACTAATCAATCTACAAGAAAAATACAAACACATTTGCAAAATTTTAAACTTTTTTGTAGCCAGGCATAGTAGCACATGCTTGTAATCCCAGTACTTGGCTGAGGCCGAGAGGAGGATCGCAGGTTCACAGCCAGCCTCAGCTACTTAGTGAGAACCTGTTTCAAAGTAAAGAATAAAAAAATAGGGCTGGGGCTGGGAGTATAGCTCGGAGGTAGAATGCCCTGGGTTCAATCCCTAGAACCAAAAATTATATATATATATATATACACACACACACACAAATAACTGCAAACCTACAGCAATTAATAAGATAAATTAATAAGATAAAAGAAAATTAATACAATAAGAGATACTGCTTTTGTCCCATCAAAACAGGCACACATTGTCAGGCATGGCAGCACATGCCTGGAATCCCAGTGCTGAGACAGGAACATCACAGGTTCCAGTAACTTAGTGAGGCTCTCAGCAACCTAGTAAGACCTGGTTTCCATAAGAAATAAAATCAGGCTGGTGTTGTGGCTTGGAGGTAGAATGCCTCTGGGTTTAATCTCCAGTACCACAAAATAAATAAATAAGTAAATAAATAAATATTTATTAAAAATAGGAATGGGGTACAGTTTAGAGGTAGAATGGTGCTCGGTTCAATCCCCAGTATCAAAAAGAAGAAGAAGAGGTAAATATTTAGTAAAAGATCGACAATAGCAATATCCAGGCTTGACAAGTGGATAGAGAAATTGGCTTTCTCATCCACTCTTGGTGGCAGGTAAAGAGTAAGAGCCTCCAGAAGTGGAGTAATATGTACCAATGGTTAAAATTTGCATCCTTTAAGAAATACTTCTTTGGGGCATTCAGCCTGAGGGGACAGTTTATATGAAAAATATTAATTGTAAGCATATTTCCCAAAACTGCAAACTGAAAACAATTTAAGTGCCAATTCTAAAAATAAAATTTTTAATAATATGAAAAATAGCCCCTTAGATTATTAAGAGACAAAAAGAAAATGAGATCGTAAAACAACACGTGTTGACCAAAATCCATTTTGGTAACTACATTTACATAGAAAAAAAAAGCCACAAAGATCATATAGCAAAAAGGAAAACATTGATAGGAAGTGTCATCTCTGTATTTTCTATGCTGTCTCAATTTTTTACAAAGAGCCTCCATCACATTTATAATCAAGTGGAATAATATGGCATTTTCATTGGACGCCCCAGTGCCCACATCTGGGCGCAAAGCTGCCCCATAGAACCCAACGTCGGATGGTGTAGGAAATCTTCATGGACAAAGGCTGCCACCGCCAAAAACGATTCTGACTTTGTATACTTCAGAGCTCGTTTTTTAAATGATGTGGAAACTACATTTTTCCTTTGGAAAATATTGCCAAAGGAGTAGTTTCTTCTAGTGTTACACACACACACACACACACACACACACACACACACACACACACGTCCTCATCAGCCAGGCCCACAGAGCATCTATATCAACAAGATAGCCCCAGCCCAAGACCTAATGGAAATCCCCCATTGTTATACTTAGATAAACAACAATGTCCCCTAAAGAGGTCACTTAATGTTTGGAGCTGATGTTATTGAGTCCTCAGGGTTATAATCCCAGAAGTGGATAAATCATTGTATTGGATTTATATTGGTGTTGCCAGGTAGGCTGTTGGGGTGTGGCTGGAGGTGGGTCCCTGGGGTGCACCTTAGAGATTATATTTGGGGTTTTTCATCCCCCTGTTCACTCTTGCCTCCATCCTCCATGATGTGAATGCGGTCCATGTGCTGTCCCTCCACCGTGCTTTGAGATCCCAGGTCCCCAGCTTCACATGGACTGAGCCCGAAACCATAAGGAGAAATAAATCTTCTTTCCTCTAAATTATGTAATCTGATATTTAGATTACGGCTGCAAGAATGCTGATGGATACACCCATGAAGACGACGCAAGCCTCTGAACTGGGCCACATCCCTGGCATTAGCTAGCCATTTCTAGACGCAGAGATCAAAACCTCCACAATGGTCCTTAATTTTTCCTTTTCCGTTGCTTATCTACAGAGACCTCAGCCCAGAGGGCCAGAAGGTGGGACACCAGTGAGCCAGATCCTCTGCAATGAGCTTAGGACGAATAATCAGGATCCCTCCCCCTCTCCGCCCCTCTCTGTAAGACTCTGGGTCCTCTGTGGGCCTCACCTTCCCCACCTGTGAAATGGGGTTATTTTGTCCAAAAGCCGTGTTGGGGAGGAAGATGGTACAAAACAAGGCAAAGCCCAGCTGCGCTTACCATGCTCCTGTGGCCATCCTGTCCACCCTTCCCCAAAAGGGAGGGTGGGCCTCGGGCCTGAGGGCAGTCCATGCAGTAGTAGATGTGCCTACTCCCTCCACCCTGCCCTCTGTATGGCACCCCACACCCTTGCCCCTGCGGGAACCAGCGTTCGGGAGGCTGAGACAGGAGGATCGCGGTTCTCAGGCAGCCTCGGCTACTTAGTGAGGCCCTTTGCAACTCAGCTGGACCCTGTTTCAAAATAAAGAATAATTTAAAAAAATAGGGCTAGGGGTGTATCTCAGAGGTAGAATATCCCTAGGTTCCACCCCAGTACCTCAAATAAATAAATAAATAAATAAATAAATAAATAAAGTGCACTGAGGCAGCAGCCCTCTGGGGTGAGCCCAGTTCTCCTGATCTAACCTCTGATCAGATCCCTTCCCCAGACCCAAGGAAAGATGCCTTCCTCCAGCTACACAAGGGGCCAGATAATCAGGGATAACTCTGGGCTGGCCTAAGCTTCCCCAGGTGGCCACTGCGCTTTATCACGGTGTCCCCGGAGGCCAGCCGGTGCCCTAAATCTCCCAGAGTGATCTGCAGGCCAGTAGGGTTGCATCACTAGTGAGCCTGTTAGAATTGCAGATTCTCTGATCCTGCCTGGGATCTACGAATGAGAACCTGTATTTTTAACATGTCCCAGTGATTCATGTGCCTGTGACCGTATCATTGGTACCACCATATGCCAAGAGTTCTTCTACTTCACTGCACATCAAATGGCACGTGAAAGTATGTTACCCACCCAGGTGCAGAAGCCAAGTCCTGTAGGTCTGTGGACACCTGCCTCCACACAAGCCCAGCCTTCGCTCTAGTCCATGGGGATGAGTCTCTCCCTGACTGTCACGCCCCTCCTCTGGCTAAAAGCCATCCTCTCTGCAGCCCATAAAGCACTCACTCAGCTCTGCGTGTGTCTCAGCCTGGTTCAGATCTCACTTCTGCCCCTTCCTAGCTGAGTGACGGAGCCAGTTGCTGGACCCCTTCTTGCTGTTGATTTCCCCATTGGTATGAAGGGGCTGGATGGGGAAAGAGCGCACCTGCCCTCAAAGCATCGCCTGAGTAGATAAGAGACCCGGCCCCCTTCTCTGAAGTGCCCTTAGCCTCTGTATCAGGTTTCCTAAACCCCAGCTTAGATGAAGGGGCCCTAGATTAAAAACCTCAATCCTGGAAATTCTGCTTCCATGCAGGGCAAAGAGAAGTCAAGGTGGGCACGGTCTAGGATCTCTCTTGGGAACATCAAGACTGCTGAAGAGGCTCAGCCATCGGCCCTCTTTGCATTATTTGTAAAGAAAAAGCAGTATTGCCAAGGAACACGAAATTGGACCACTGTGCCCAGGAGAGAGAAGGCTTCATTCCGCCGCAGCAGCCTGCTCTCCAAGCCCGAGCTAGCACTCGAAACCTGTGTGTGCGTGTGTGTGTGTGTGTGTGTGTGTGTGTGTGTGTGTGTCGGGGGCAGGGGAAAGGAACCAGCAGATTCCATGCAAAAAGATGGTGTCCGTCCAGGTGCAAACGCGGGCCCGGAGCTGCAGCGGGTCCCAGCGAGGCCCCTGCCCTCCCTCTGCGGCAGACGGCGGCGCGCTCCCCGCTCGCTGGGGCTCGCCGGCGGCCGCGCGTTCTCCCATGGCAGCAGGCAGGCGCTGTGACGTTCTCGGATAAATGCCGTGTAACTGTGTAGGCGAACGGGAGCTAAAAATAAGAACGGAAAATCTATCATTAAGGTATCATTGCACCAGCGCAGCTATTTGAAGGCTCCCTTGGTCCCGGGCGCCTGTGTTTGAAGCCCGCCTTCAGGCTTGGGGGGCATTGGCAGAAAACTCCCAACAGCGGCTCACCAGCCACACCTCGGGGCGCAGGGGTGGTGGTGCTGATAGTTATGTCAAAGCTGGAAATAAAATAAAATAAAAAATAAAATAAAATAGTGCACGCTCAGCTCCCCACCTCGGCCCAGGTTGTCCTCAGGTCGTTGGGGGGTGGGTGGCCGCGGGAATCCAGCTGAAGGCTGAAATACATGTGATCGGCTTGATTATGCAAAGCGCAGCTCAGGAGGCTGTATCAGATCTATTTCGCCATCCACCTTGGATTAGAAAAATAAAGTACCGGGGCGATGGGGCGGGGTGGGGGGAGCCTTTGGAGGAGAAAATGACAACTGAGATTTCACCCTAGGTCTATAGTGCGCCGCGGTGGGGCGAGGAGACGCGAACTCCCTGGATGTTGCGCCTCCGGGGTTCCATTGGGTTAAACGAAAATTGATCTGATTTGCTTTTAACACTCGTGGGGGAGCAGGGGAGGCCGGGGGGAGGCAGGGCAGTGTTTGTGCGTGTGCGCGCGTGTGTGTCCGGGGAGGGGGAGGCGCCAAGGTGCAGTCTACGCGCTGCCCTGCGCCTCGGCGGGGCTGCGTGCGTGTGTCCCTGGCCGCGCTGCTGAGACGGGCTCTTCGAGGGATCGGCGTCACACGACTCCGCCTGCCCCTCGCCAGCGCGCAGAGAGCCAGTCCCCCAGTTTGCCCGGCTCTGGGAGAGGGGCAGGCCGCTTCTCCTGAGCCCCGGGGGGCTCTGCGGAGGGGAGACGAGGCTCCGCAGGGAACAGTGCATCGGTTTTCCAGAAGCCCGGGTGCGGCGGAAGGTCCCGGAGTGTAGATATTTGGAGGGGGAGGGGAGAGCCAGCGCGGCGCGCACCGCCTGGGGGCCGCACCGGGGGGCGCGCGGAGAAGATGTAAGCGCGTGGGGTCTCGCTGGCCTCAGAGCACCATGCAGAAGGGGATCCGGCTGAACGATGGCCACGTCGCGTCCCTGGGGCTGCTGGCGCGCAAGGACGGCACGCGCAAGGGCTACCTGAGCAAGCGGAGTTCCGACAACACAAAATGGCAAACCAAGTGGTTCGCGCTGCTGCAGAATCTGCTGTTCTACTTCGAGAGCGACTCGAGCTCTCGACCCTCGGGGCTCTACCTGCTGGAGGGCTGCGTCTGCGACCGGGCGCCCTCCCCCAAGCCGGCGCTCTCGGCCAAGGAGCCGCTGGAGAAACAGGCAAGTCGAGCGCCGCCGCGTCCTGACCTCCCCGCGCCCCGGCCGCGGCCGCCCCTCTACCCCACGCGCCCTGCGCGCTCCTGGCGCCCTCAGCGGGATGGGAGGGTTGGCCGGAGCCGGAGGGCGACCCTGCGGCGGGAGAAGGGGGCAGGGACTGCGGGCCGCGAGCAGGTGTGGGCTGCGGCTGCCCTTCGCCCCTGAGCCCTGTGGGAGGCGGGGGACGGAGACCTGGAGGGGCAGAGGGAGTTGGGGTCCAAGCGCCGGACGGAGACGACGAATCTGGACCCATGTCCCGACCAGCCGTGGTGCCCACAGCTCTGAGAGCCGCGATCGTCCGCCCTAGCCCGGGGGAGGTGTAATTCCCTCCCCCATTAGGCTTAGGAAGGGGAGACAGAGGCATCGGAGCCCCGCCGGCCCCTACCTCACTGCAGCCAGGTGCCGGGAGCAGCCTGCGCTTAGCTCCGCGGAGTTGGGGGTTTGCTGGGCTGCAGAGGTCGGTTCCGGGCGATCGAGCGGCTGCGGGGCGCCCAGCCCGCCCCAGGCTAGAGCAACCAACCTGGGGGTTCCAAGGCGGCTCTGCTGCGCTGGGGCGCGGGCCAGGGCTGCTGCGGAGGCAGCGGGACAAGTGGGCGCCCTTCTCCTCCCCGCCCCCTGCGCCGCCGCCGCCGCCGCAACTGCGGCTGTAGCGCTGCTCTCCTTTCCCCAGTTGCAAAGACTAAGCGGCCAGCCAGGCCTGGATCTGCCGGGCCTGGGCCTCAAGGGGGTGCGCCTTTGGCAAGGAGGGAGGAGGGGCACCTGCGGCCTCCAGGTGCGAACACTGACCGAGAGAGAGAGACGGCAGCCTTTAATATCGATGCGATGCTCTCTCCAGAGGTATAGGGTCCCTCCGCCTCTGGAACAGTAAAAGGATAGTGAGTCCCAAAATGTCACCACTGGGAGAGAACTGGCGTTGATGGGGCCCGACCAGCTGGTTATTCCCTGCGTGGGGAGCCCTGAGGCCCAAAGAAGGAGAACCACTTGCCCAATGTCTTGGCAATAGTTGAGGCCACCCCAAGGTTCTGCAGGCAGACTGCTTGCCATGAAAAAGCATTGATTGAAGTCTCCCATCTAATTATCAGGACAGAGACAGGCGCTCAGCCTCTCCAGTCCATCTCTCCTCTCTCTGCCTTTAGCCCCCCAGGTATTAGAAGATGATTGCTGGGGTCTGGAAACTGTGGATAGGAATTCTTGAGGGTGGGTCTCTAGGGATGTCAAGCCAGAAGAGGAGGCAGGGGCACCCAGATCATAAAACATGGAAAGGTAGGCAGCTCCTTACATGGAAAACCAGGACGAAGGATTAGAAGACTTGCCTGGGAACCAGAGACCCAGGCTGAGCCATCACTTGCCCTTCTCCAGCCAAAGTGCACCTGTATCTACTGATGGCTTTCAGCTAGAGCCTCCCCTCAGACCTCTGGACCACAGCCCAGAGCTGAGATTCTGGGCTGGCAGGGAGGGGGAGGTTCAGACACTAAGCAGAGAAGCTCTGTGTCTGTTCTTAGCCCCCTGGGCATGAAGACAGGACTGAAATTGAACTCGGTTCCATAACTTCCTACCTGTGTGACTTTGTTTAGCACATTAAACTTCTCTGAACCTGTTTTATAATCTACCAGATGGCCATAGTTTTACTGACCTTTCTGGGGGGTTGACAATACTAAATTAAATAATGTATGTGAAAGGAATTTCACAGTACATTTTAGTGGGATCTAACAACATCTTAATGAAATTTGAATTATACCTGTCCAGCAGGGTTATTTAGGTTACTAGTTACTGAATGCCAAAGCTGAAAGGAACCTCAGAGAGTGTACAGCCCACCCTCCCTAGTTTAAAGACAGAGAGAAATTGAAGGCCAGAGAAGAGGAGGGAGTTCCTCAATAGTACAGGGTAATTCTGGTAGAATCGGACTCAGGATTCACTCGGTATCTAAGAATTCCTGAAAATTAGATCCTACATTGATTCTAAGTCATCCCGTTTTTGCCTTGGTATTGAATCATGCTAGCAGTGGGTCATGGGGGAGATGGGGGACGGGAGTAGAAACCAATTGAAAATAGGCACAGGTGTTCAGAATCATTTCCCAGATCACCACTAGTCAGAGATCTGCAGGGGTGTTCCCAAGAGGAGCCCTCCTGGCCCGAGACAGGAGAGGAAGCTGGGGAGTAGCAGGGGTTGGGCTAGCACCGCCCGGCTCAGGTGGATTGTTGTTATAGATGCATGCCTCACCCCATATGCTGATATTCGTGCTGCATTTGACTCTGGAGAAAGCTTGACACACGTGGGGAAGTGATGCTGCTCCTTTGGCCTGTACATGAGTACAAAAGTTCATAACTTTTTTTCCCAAATATTTGAGTAAAACTGACAGCCTCTGAGGCTTCAATTGGTGTGACTGCCCAAGTTTACAGGCCTCAAGGAAGCTGTCGGTTTGACTGGACTAGCTAGTGTCTGGTACTTGGTTTTAGTAAGTCCCAACAGCTTTCTCCTTGAAGAGCCATGGATGGTTTCTGAGAAATAACAACCAGATCTTAGCTTGGGACACCCCACCACCACCATCATGGCAGTGACCAGGTCAGGGATGCACAGAAGATGCTGAACTTGTTGGTGTATCTTGTGTTCATTCTCTATTTTGCATCCTGAGGACTGGCTGGGTGCTGAGCCCCATGCTAGACTGCAGGCCTAAGAAGTCGATCATAGGTCTTGGCCCCTGGAAGATACACCACAAATAAGGGTGAGCATCTCACCCTAGGAAGATGCTCTAATACTGGGATATGCCATTTTTGAGCACCAAATCCATCCAAGACTCATGCAGCCTCCCCGGGCTGCACCCAGATTCATCTGACTATGTCGGGTACAGCTCCAGTGTCCAGGAGCTCTGGCCTGGGGTCCCAGGGTCTCATGATATCAGCCCCCCATACACACACATTCCCTCTGGCAGCTGCAATGTACCTCCCTGGCTTGCTCAGTCCTGACCTCTTCTCCCCCCAGCCCTGCAGCCTGCACACCAAAGGCCTATGTGGTATGGACCTACGGTTCATACTTCCCAAGAGTACGAACCTTGGGTCTGGCTTGCCTAGAAGTTGGCCTGTGGTATGCCCCACCCGGCTTCAGGAATGGAGTCACCACACTGGCTTTGCCAAGTTCCCTGGAATAAATCTTTGAGGGATGGGTTCTCAGTGGGGAGCCCAGTCACACCTACCCCAGCACTCCCCTCACATCCCCCAACCAGCTGGGGTCAAAGCTTGGGCATCCTGACTCACTCAGGACAGAGGGGACAGATAATCCTTGCAGCCAGGGCCTTAGGCCCCAGCGTGGACAGGGGCTCCCAGAGCTGGGGGTCTCTTACTGCCTCCTGCACAGAGGCTGGTGCCTCTCCTGGAGACAAGTTGAAGCCCTGTCCTCATCATGCACAGGACACTTTTCTGGCTGGCCTGGCAGATTTAGATCCACAGCTACCTGGCAGCCATACGTGTGCTCATTTTGCAGAAAAAAAAAAAAATCTCTCTAGTCCTGGCTTGGCAGTGGCAGAAATGTGACTCGCTTTCTGGGTGTCACCCTCTGCTGTTGTCCTGGGGTCACCACAAAACACACCCTCCCCAAGCCGGAACACATCCAGGCCTTCTGTCAGTCAGGGAAACACAAAGTCCAGTGAGGGAGAACTGGGTGTTCTAAATACAGCACCCCAAAGACATGGGAGCCTGGGACGCTGACCAACAGGTGGGGCCAGAGGCTCAGAACAGGGGGGACTTGTACTTACAGGAAGCCAACAGGGCTGCCCAAGGGTTCCAGCAGGTGTGGGGCCAGGATTACGGTGTAGAGTGCCCCACTTCCCACCCCATCCCTCAGCAGAAATGACACTGAAGAGACTCCCTGATCATGTCTTGAATGGGACCGGAAGGATCTGCTTCCCCCAGCCCCATGCTGGATGACGGGGGCCCAGGGCCAGGAAGTCCTCAATCTAAGCTAAAATCTCAGTGTTAGCACCCAGCTTGGCTCTCGGTGCCCAGCCTGGGCTGAGCCATGCCCAGGTCAAAGAACAGAACCACCAAGTGCAGGGAACACTCTCCCCACACCAAGATCCTTGGGCTTTCCCGGCCCCTCCTTGGTTAGGAGTTCTTTCTGCTCTGTGTGTTGAATGGCCTCATCCTTATCCCACCTCAATTCAAGTTCCCACTCTAGGCTACAAGCAGATAGAGTGTTCTTTTACATACCTTATTATATCCTCCTTAAATTTTTTTAGCTGGATATGGTGGTACACACTTTTAATCCAAGTTACCTTGGCATTTAAGACAGGAAGATCACAGGTTCAAAGCCAGTTTCAAAAATTTAGCATGACCCTCAGCAACTTAGCGAGACCCTGTTTCAAAATTTTAAAAAAAGGGCTAGAGGTGTAACTGAGAGATAGAATGCTGCTGAGTTCAGTCCCTAGTATGGAAAAAAATAATTTGGTTGACTGTAATAACATATTTGTACATGTATATGAGATACAATGTGATGTTTTGATTCATATATATATATATATATATATATATATACATATATATATATATATATATATATATATATATATATATATTGGGCAGTGATCAACTCAGGGTAATTAACGTACCCATCCCCTTAAACTTTTATTATTTCTTTATGATATGTACATTCAAATTCCTCTCTGGAGCTACCACCCAGAGGACCCCTTGTGGTCCAGCCTGCTAACCCGTCTGGCCCAGCGCCACCCACCTCTTCTCTTTCTTCCTCTCCCCACTCAGACCACAGCTTCCCACTCCTGCACAGGCCTACCCTTCCCTCCCCTCTCAGGCTCTGTTGGAAGCTCCTTCCCCTGCCTGGAGTGATCTCCATTCTATGCCCATGTCCTTCAGATGGCCAGACCCTTCTCTTTCTGCAAGTCTCTTGCAGGTCTAAGGGTTGCCTCCACAAAGCGAGGCAGCCAGCACAGCCCCAGCTTCCTGCACTGAAGATGTGTACAGCCCTCGCTTCCTCATTCCTACCAGTGACCGTGGTCTGCAATGACACCCTGCACTCGGCTGGCCCTTTGCAAATGGCTGTTTCCCCACTAGAACCGAGTGCCGGGGGAGCAGGAGGCAGCTGGGGCTGGCCATGCATGGGGGCCGGTGTAACTGAGGCCAGGTGACAGGTGTGGAAGGAGAAGGGAACAGGGTCTGCGATAAAGACCTACCCAAGAGATGCTCTCATGGGGAATTGGCAGGGCCTGTGGCCCCATTGGAAGGGACATAAAAGAGGTTGGGAATCCTAAGGTCCATGTTTTAACCTTAGGTCCCCAGGTGATGCTGGTCTCAAGCAGAAAGGGAAAAGTGAAGGGAGGAGCAGGCCTGGGACAGTGGAAGATGATGAGCTCCAGACTGGGAGGTCAGGTTTAAGATGCCTGCGGGAAGAAAAGGACTTTTGTCTTTCTCCAGGTGTGATGGGCAAGGATGCTTATTACAGAGGCAAATGAAGCCCTAGAGGAGTGCTGGGGGAGGTGGACAGGGCATGTCAGGAGCTCAGCAGGTGGCTGCCCTGTTGCCCAGAGCCCAGGGAACGAGGTGATGTGGCCGCCAGGTGCACAGCCGGGATAACGGGCCAGCAGAGGACTGTGCCAGCTGGGCAGAGCCTCACTTAGCCCCTTGGGCTCTGCCTGCGTTAGACTCTTGCCTTCTCAGCCTCTGCTTTCTCTTCTGCAAGAGCAACTGGCAGGGGGAAGATGAACTTCTTGGCTCATCCATGCTCAGTTTCAGTTTCTTGACCCTGCCAGGCAGCTACTGTGGCTCCCAATTCACAGGGGGGAGATGGGAAGCCAAAGGATTCGCCAAAGCTGCATGACAAGAGAGTTTGAAATTTCTCTTTCACTGTGGGGGGCTCCTTAATTCCCCTCACCTATGGTTTTTCTACCTCATTCTGAGGGGCCGGGGCCTGGGGGCCACACCCCGACATCAATCAGAGCAGTCTCATTTTACTGTTTTATATATTAGGTGTATTAGTGGGGTTTTTTGGTCCCTGTAACCAAAATACTAAAGACACAAACAACTTAGGGAGGTTTATTTGGGTTTGTGGTTTTAGGGATTTCAAAGATTCAGTCCATGGTTGCTGGCTCCAAGACAGAAACCACAGTAACAGGGTGCAGGATGGAGAAAAGCTGCTCTCTAATCATGACATCTGGAAGCAGGGAGAGAAAAAGGAGGGGGCCCTGCCCCCAATAACCACCCCTGGCCCCCAGTGAGCCACTCCCATCCATGCCCCACCTCTGAACCTTGCTGCACTGGAGACATGCTTTCAACACATGAGCATTGGGGGACATTCTATTTCCAAACCCTAACACTTTCCCTGACCCCCCAAAACTCATGCCCATCTCACAATACAAAATGCATTCACTTTACCGCTAAGAGTCCCCATAGACATAACAGTTCTAGCATCGCTCAAAAATCCCAAGTACAAAGTCTCCTCTGAGACTCAAGGCGAACACCTAGCTGTGATCCCCTATGTAAATAAGAAGCAAGTTACATACATCCAGTGTACAACAGCACAGGGTAAACATGCCCATCCTAAAAAGGAGGCATAGGAGCAGGAAAAGAAGGAGTGGGACCAAGGAAAGACCGAAACCCAGCAGGGCAAACAGTAAGTTCTGTAGTTCCGTATCTGGTATCCGAGGCACACGGTGGTGAGATGTGATCTCCAAAGGGCTCCAGCAGCCCTTCTCCTATGGCATTGCAGACTGCAGCTGCCGTGACCGCTCTCTCAGCCTGGTTCTGCTGCCGGCAGCCTGCAGCCATCTTTGGCAGACGTTTAACGTTCCTGGTATCTCTTAATACCCAGGGCCTCCACTGCAGCTTTGACTTCACCCTCACAGCTGCACAGTTTCCCCCCTCAGAGCCTGCCCACGGGGATTACACTCCTGCCACATGTTGCCTTGCCCTCTCCAAGCCTTCCTTTGAAATCTGGTTAGAAGGCACCATAACCCCTTAACTCCAGTATCCTGTATTACTGCAGAATCAGCGCCACATGGGCTTGGTCGAGGCCTGCCATTAGTTCCAGCAGTAGCTGTGCCATCTGCGATTAGGGCTATAGCAGCATCTGAGTACCTGAGAAGCTGAGTACATTGACATTAGTTCTGGAGAAACAACCTAGGCACTCCCACGGGAAGCAGAGCACCCACATGGCCCCTTCTCAAAGCAACCTCTTCCGATTAAGTCCCCCGGAATGGCCCTTGAGCCTGGTGTGGGTAGGGTCTTGCTGATTCCTGAGATACCCTCTAGGCATCTTTCCTATTGTCTCTGTGCAAAGTATTTAAGTTCTCCTTAGTGGTCATGATCTCTTTAGTAACCATATCCTCATTGGCCCCAATTTCACAGACACCTTTTCTAGACAAAGGGCAAATTTCTAAGATCTTTCTCCTCGGCTTTTTGCTCTCCGTCTTTACAATACACTGGGATGTGAGCTGACAATAATGACCACGCTACTATCTGAATGCTCTGCTACTTTGACACTTTCCTCCACTGGGTTATAATCATTTGCCTTTAAATTCTCAGGATAAAGTCTCAGGACAAGGGCAAAAGGCAGATAAGTTCTTTGCCAGAATGTAACCTGTGTGGCTTCCAGACCCATTCCTTATGGCGTCTTCCTTGCCCTCTGACACCTCACAAGCACATTCCTTACTGTCTGCATTCCTATCAACGTTCTGGCCTTTCAAATTTTTTTCCTCAAAAATCAGCTCCAAAGTTTTCTAAACCGCATGGCTAGGTTTAGACACAGCTGAAACCTCACCTCTCTGGTGCTAATTTCTGTTTTAGTCAGCTTTGCTTGTCACTGGGACCCACATACCTGGCAAGAACCACTTAGAGAAGGAAAGGTTTATTTGGGCCCAGGGCTTTAGAGGCTCAGTCCATGGTTGGCCAGCGCCAAGGCAGAAGCCATGGCAACAAGGTGCCTGGCTGCGCCACTTTCCAATCATGGCAACTGGAAGTAGAAGAGCCAGAGGAGGGGACCCATGGGCATATATATAGTCCCAAGCCACCCCCCAGCCATGACAACCCCTGTAGCCATGCTCCAGCACTAAACCTTGTGGCATTGGAAGTGTGCTTCCAACATATGAGCTTTTGGGGCCATGCCAAACCCACACCATAACATAAGGTTCCCACATAAGAATTCGTCTTTATTAACAGTTTGAATTTTTTGACCTTTACCATGGTTATTACTAAATGTTCTTCAGCTCCGACATGCTATGAAGGCAGTTTTTTGTTTGTTTGTTTTTGTTTCTGTTTTTTTGCGGGTCTGGGGCTGGAACCCAGGGGCATTTGACCTCCGAGCTACACCCCCTGCCCTATTTTTTTATTCTGTATTTTGAAACCGGGTCTCACTGAGTTGCAGAGGGCCTCACTAAGTAGCTGAGGCTGTCCTCAAACCGTAGTCCTCTGGTCTCAGCCTCCCTAATGCTGGGAGTACAAGCGTGCACCACCACGCCCGGCTCGAAGGCAGTTTTAAATGGGTGTCATTTTATAGTAGGATGCTTCACCGCATTAAGCTGAAACCACTGAAGGATAGTAGTACGCGCTATTTACTAAGCACTTACTATGTGCCAGCCAGGCACCAGAGTGCATATTTTACATACAGCACCTCCCTTAATTATCCCAGCAGCCTTGTGAGGTTATCACTGTCACCGCTTGTCCAAGATGGCAAAACTGAGTCTCAGAGATGACAGGTCACACATTCAGTGTCACAGAGCAAATGAATGGAAAAGCTGGCACCTAGGTCTGCCTGACTCCGCAACCTGAGCTTTTCAACCACCAACACAACATGAAGACTCAGGCTGGAGGATATTTTCTTACCATTTTACCAGGACAGAAAGAGGAAGAAAAGAAGCTGGGCATGGTGGCGCATGCTTATAATCCCAGTACCTGGGAGGCTAAGACTAGAGATTTGTGGTTTGCGGATAGCTTCGGCTACTTAGTGAGGCCCTTTGTAACTCAGAGAGAACCTGTTTCAAAATAAAGAATAAAAAATAGGGCTGGGGGGTATAGCTCAGAGGTAGAATGCCCCTGAGTTTCATCCCCAGTACTACAAAAATAAAAGAGGAAGAACTAACAGTAAGTAAAAATATGTCACAGCTGCTCCAGTAATGTGTGTGTGTGTGTGTGTGTGTGTGTGTGTGTGTGTGTGTGTTGCTGGAGTTAACAATTTTTGTAAAGGCAGCTTTCATTTCTGCTTGGGTGGGAACCTTGCAACTCTGAATCCTACAATCAAGGGGAAACACTCCAAGTCAGGCATCCGCATCCCACAGTCCGGTTTCCCTGGAGTCCATGGGAGCCTCGAGCTGGTGCCCACATATCTACAGCCAAGAACAGAACTCAGCCCCCTGCTGTTTATGTAGGAGCATCCATGACGTGGACTTGACAGGGGCCCAGAACACTGCCAACGCCCAAAAGCTTCCGTGAGGGTAACCATCGTGCAGGGAGCAGCTGGGAGGCTCCGACACCCCCACTCCCCGTCCCCCGCCCAGAGAGGAGCGCACAGCCTGGACATTCAGCCCCCTTCACTAAGGTGCCTCTGCTCAGAAGCAGAGGGATCTCCAGCCTTGCATTTCTAGGCCCGCTGTGCTGCCCCCTAGCTTAGCGAGGTCTCCAGGTCTCTGAGCCTCAGACTGTATCTCTGTGCTGAAATGTATCTCTGTGCTGAACTGGGTGTTGTGTGGGAGGTCCTGGCACAGCACACAGGTGGTGCCAGTACCTTGTGTAGTTACAGCCTCAGTGTTTGCCAGTAAGACAGCAAAGCTGTTCTTCAATGGAGCAGTGGCCCAGCTCACCTGGGTCTCTGGCAGTTTTGCAGCGAGTCAATACTGAGCCCTGATCCTGTATATCAAACTAGGGTGAAAAGAACCTATGAGTTCCTGAAAAATCTAAACTGACATGTCCTTGTGACAGTAAAGGTGATCACCGCAGAAACTGCCTTCAGGCCTCGCAGCCACACCATCACCAATCTCACATCCAGCCTTCTCTTCCTGCGCTGCTCTAGTTCGGATTACCCATCTCTTTTCTGCAGTTACAAAACCGCTGCCTTGCTGGTACACCAGTCAGGACAAGCTGGGTTATGCTGCTGTAACAAGCCAGCCCCCAATTTCCATTACCACCTCTGAGGCATGCTTTAAATCCTGCACAGCTCATGGCAAGTGCTCAGGGACCCAGCCTAGTGATGACTTCATCCTGACACTGGCCTCTGCGATCACCTTAACCACACAGAAGGGATGTTCTCTTCCAAAGCCTCCGCCCATGCTGTCTCCCTCCAGAACTGTCCTCCCTGAAGCCAGAACAGTCTTTCTGAAGCTCGTGTCTGACCATCACACACACACACACACACACACACACACACACACACACACACATACGCTGCTGGAGCCTGCATGACCAGCTCAATGAGGAGGCAGAGGGTGGAACTAAAGGAGCATGTGCTTCAGGAGCCGGGACCCTTGTCAGTCCTCCCCTCCCTTCATTAAGCTCAGGGCCTCTGTCATCCTTGCCTGAAGGATTTTAGCTGGCCCAGAACTAACAATGAACAGTGTTTTAAACCAGGAGCAATGGCACACGCCAATGAGCCCCGTACTTGGAAGGCTGAGACAAGAGGATCACAGGCTAGAGGCCAGCCTCAGCAATTTAATGAGGCCTTGTTTCAAAATTAAAAATAAAAAGGGCTGGGGGTGCAGCTCAGTGGTAGAGTGCCCCTGAGTTAAATCCCTAGTGCCACCAGAAAAAGAAAAAGAAAAGAGGGATGTCTGAGAGCCTGACGTGTCATCCTGAGCTTACTGAACACACCATCAATGGCGGATTTGCTCAGCAGAGACTGGCGGTGGCTCAGGCCTGCTTTGCAGGCGCTCACCACCTACTGAGGAGACAGATGGGAATAGACAGTGGCAAGACGCAATCCCAGCTGGTCCAAAGGAGAGCCGGAGTGGGGGCTATGGGAGCCCAACAGGGGCACCTTGCCCAGGCCAGAGGCCAAGCAGGCTCCATAGAAAAAAGACATGTCAGGCAGGGCCTGTGGGGTGCAGGGAGGCCAAAGCTTTCTGATGGCCTGTGTGCAGAGCTGCAGAGCCTGGGCCTCCCCCCTGCACGTGAGGAGTCAGAGCAGGGCTGAGGTGGGCGGGCCGCTCCCCTCTGGGTGTTGGGAAGGTCCTCACAGTGGGAGGGGCAGGAGGAAGGGCCAGGTGGAGACAGGAGGCTGCAGAGCAAAACACTGGCAGAGGCCAGGATCTGGGACATGGCGCAGCCCCTTCACTATCACCCAGCCCTGCAACCACCCCGCTGGAGCCTGAGCTTTAGTGCTGTGCCACCAAAACCACCCCGAGCTCGGGGTCCTCGCGTCTGCACCCCACACTCTCTGGGGCTGCCCACAACCTTTGCTCCACGCCTTTTTACCCCAGCCTCACACCTAGGAAATAGGGAAGGCACCTTTTCACGCTGCAAAGCGCACATGAAAATAGCATTGCAGTCGGCCGGGCTGGTAACGTCACGGTGCAGTTACCACGGTCCACAGCGGAGCCCTCACCATAGTGGAGCAGAGGAGGCAGAGATGGGGGCGTTTGGCTCGCCCCACAATTAGCTGTGATCTGTGGTGTCTACTTTGTGCCCGGCACGGAGCTCTTGCCTCCGAGTGTCAGAGGCAAAACGTGAAGCAGGCCTCCCTGCTCCGGGTCAATAGGTCAGTGGACTTTCAAGCCAATTACTAAATTAGGTAAATTTTTTTTTTGCTTTAAAGACTAGCTCTTATTAATTCTATAGGTTTATCAACCTTAACTGGTATTCCAAAAATCCATCTAGAAATGCAAAGAAGCCTGGCCTGGACTCATTTGCCCTCTGTCAGACTACAGGAGTGAAATAGAATCAACTGTATTTAAGTACCTCCGGGGCTCTTATGAACACTCAAGAGACTGGTGACATCACCTAGGAGAGCCAGGTCACAGGCAGTGTCCGCAGCCTGCCGGTGCCCCGCGCCCCGAACGGGCACTGTCCTTCCTCCCTCTTTACTTCCTCAGTGCCCTGCCCTGCCCTCTGCCCACACTGGTTTCTGCCTGGAGTCCCTTGACCTCTGGGCAGATCTGCAGGCCGAGGGAAACTGGGAGACAGAAGGCAGGTGTGGTTTCGGGATGACAGCAAGTGCTGTGTGGGCATGGGTGAGCACAGGTGACTTGTTTCCTCTGAGAGCTTCCTGGTAGCCTGAGCAAAGAGGAAAGCAGGCTTCTTATGAGACTCTCACTGCCTCATGGGTGAAGTGAACAAGAGCACTTGTGTCCTAGGGGCATTCCTAAAGAACAAGAGACTGACCTGGAGGGCAGAGCTGCTGCAAATGCAGGGGCCTGCCCTGTTGGCAGCTCCGGCTGGTTGTCAGGGCATGCTGAGCATGCTCCGTGGAGGGCCCACTGTGGAGGTGAGAGCCATGGGGTCAGAGGGAGGAGCGTCCCAGTGGCTAGAGAGTGCAGGCGCTGGTGCGTCTCAACACCTAGAGATGGGCAGGCAGTCAGACACTGCCAAACAGCCATTGCCTTTATTTATCTTAAATTTTAGAATTGGTAGCTCATTCCCATGCCTTAATACTCCAAAGATTTAATGAAGTACGCAGTGAAGATGCTCCTTCCCACCTTAACCCCAGCTCACGCCCCCAGGACACGGTTCTTGTTACTGGTGTCTTGTGCTTTCTCCCAGAGAGCATATGTATGCAAATACATGCCCATGTTTACGCATGTTCACATAATTGGTATACAAAATGTGATACCCTACAAATGCTATTCTACACCTTTTCTTTAGGAGTATATTGATTTTCCTCATTCTTCCACAATATTATTCCTCCATAATATTCCGTTATGTGGCTGTGCTAGGTTTCTATTGTTGTTGTTGTTGCTTTTAAGACAGTCTCTCCTTGATAAGATATTTGGGTAATTTAAAGGCTTTTGCTAGCCGGGCATGGTGACACACACTTATAATCCCAGTACTTGAGAGGCTGACAGGGAGATCACTGGTACACAGCCAGCCTCAGCTACTGCTTAGTGAGGCCCTCTGCAACTTAGTGAGACCCTGTTTCAAAATAAAGAATAAAAATAGGTCTGGAAGTATAGCTTGGAGATAGAATGCCCCTGGGTTCAATCTCCAGTTCTGCAAAATAAATAAATAAATAAATAAACCCTTTTGCAATTTATAAAGAGAGATAAATTAATAAAGACCTGTGTGCTTAAGTTATTATAACCAGGATTTTGACAGAAGCTGAAGGGCAGACATATGCAGACAGAAATCCCAGCCTTCATTCAGCCAACATCCAGAGAGATGGTTGGTTGGAAGATGGAAGGCAGGCTGCCTGGGATTCAATGTTAGATCGAAAGATGTCCGTTCAGGATCAGCCAAGTGTGACAGCCCCCAGGACCTGTTCCATCTGTGGCCCTAACTCCCAGGGTGCGGAGTCATATAGTGTACATTAAAACAGAGACCCTCCAGCAGGCAGAGCGTGTGTCCCGCGCTGCCAGCCCCAGGCCTTTGATTCTAAGGAAGAGTAGGATTCTAAGGAAGAGTAGTCCTCACTCTCCTCCCTGCTGCAGGGGAGGCCAGGTAGAGAGGCTAGATGAGCAAAGAGGATGGTAAATAGGAGGTCAGTCCCTGAAGAAGCCCTCGGTCCTGCCTGGGTTGCAGGCCAGAGGGACACAGGGCTCAGACCCCATAGAAGACCAGGGATCCAGACGGGGACCTGAAACAGGCACTGAGCCTAGGGATAGAGCCAGGGTCGCAGTGCCCTCAGCAAGACCTGGGAGACTTGGATTTGAGGAGGCAGAGGTTCAGCAGAAGTAAGCCACTGGAGCTGGGAAAGGCTCCTGACCCCGCAAGGCCACATCAGGCGAGTGGATGCAGGCAGCAGGGCATGTCAGTCCTCCCTGGACTGCCCTGGGAGCATCAGTGAACCCCGAGGGCGCCATACCCCAATGGAGTCATTCTCTTTGGGAAATCCTACACCAGCGCTGTCCACACTGTGATCCAGGTGGAAGGTGGGTGCAGCCAGGCTGGAGGATCCAGCACTGGGGCGCACATGGGTCCCCCACGGCACAGCACCCCTCTCCGCACTGGGACATGGACAGCACTTGGCCGCGAATGGGTAGGAAGGGGTCAGGACACAGCAGGGGAGCGGCAGGCCGCAGGTGGGCCTGGGGAGGAGTGGGGCTGTACCAGAGCGGTGCATCCCCTCATAGCCCACGCCTCCTCATGGGGGAGGGCAGCGAGCAGAGGTGGGAGAACAGAGGGCTGCTCCCTGGTTCAGGCAAGAGACGATTTGGCAGAAGGAAGGCAGGCTGCCTGAGATTCAATGATAGATGGAAAGATGTTCTTGCAGGATCAGCCAAGGAGGATGGGGAAGCCAGAGACAGACGAGAAAGAGCAGATGGAGCAGGGTGGTCAGTTGAAGAGGGAATGAGGCCGAAACAGGAACTGAAGATGGTGTGACGGAGGCTGGAGCGCTAAGTCCTAACAACCCACTGATGGCGGCGCTGTGACTGCTCTGTTTCAAGCCCCTTGGGCCTCGCCCTCCGGTGCTGGCTGCATCCCGTGCTGTGTGTGTATGTGTGCACGTAGGCAAATGCACACGAGTGTTTTCCACTGACTTACTATGACAGATTGACTAGATCCACCCCGTGACCTTTGAGTGATTCAGCGGCTCAGGAAACGGCATTGGGCCCTTTGACACTCTCACATTATCTACGCTGAACTGGGTTTTGTGGAAGAAGAAACTGTCCACAGAGCTGAAGAGAGGTCACAGCTGAGCCACCGTGGCGCACCCCGGGCACCCTAGTACTTGAGGGCTGAGACTGGAGGATCACGGGTTTGAGGCCAGCCTCAGCAACTAAAATCAAAAATAAAAACTAGGGTATAGCTCAGGGGTAGACAGTCCCTGAGTTCAATCCCCAGCAGCACAATGGAAGGAAGGAAAGAAGGAAGAAACAGAGGGAGGGAGAGAGGAAGGAGGGACTCCAAAAAAGAATGCTCCCAGTAAAGGAGAAGGAGGAAGAAGAGGAAGAGGAGGAGGAGGAAGGAGGAGGGAGGAGGAGGAGGAGGAGGAGGATGTCCTGAAGCCCCCAAGCTAAATGATAAATTTAAACACATATCTTATGACTCTAAATCCTGGCACATGTCACAACCCGTCATTCAAAGGTGACTCCCTAGAATCCTGGTTTTACAGAGGGTAGATATTCCTCTCTAAAAATAAAATAAAATAAAAGAGAGAGAAGGGAAAGGGATACGTTCCACAAAGGTTTCTTGACCGCTCAGAACCTCGGGGCTCTCTCTGAAGAGTCCAAGACTCTTGGGTGAAAAGCCCCTCCCCCACCTGTTCCAGAGAGTTCTACCACCCATGCTGGAGGAGCAAATCTCTGCCCCTGCTCTGTGTCTTTTGCTATTAGGCAATTAATTAATAAACTGGGCTTATGAATTTGGTTACCTATTCAACAAACAAGAGCTGTTCTGTGCCCAGGCCGAGGCCCTGTGCCAAGCTCCGGGGATAATTCTTAGTCAGATACCTTTTCTTTGAAAGGAACAGGAGCCCACACAAAGCAACCAAAGCAAAATAATGAGAGCAGTAATTAATGGAACCCAAACAGAAAGCCATGTGTCCACGGCCGGTCGAGGGACCATCTCTGCCCAGGCCTGCTCCGCACGCTGGAGACAGTGTCCTCTCTGAGCCCCTCTGCTTCTCTCTCAGCCTCTGCACGTGCACTTGGAGTTCAGCAAACGCATTCTGATCTCTCCACCTTACTACTGCAGAGTCCCAGCTGCTCTGGGCTGCGGGTCTTGATGGGCATGAGGGGCAGGGGAGAAAGGACCTATGCTTTCAGGGCAAACACTGGGTTGGGAGTGGCTTTGATGGGAGGGACTGGGCTGGGGAAGCCTGTGGCAGCCAGCCAAGGGACTGGGTGCTGGATGACATCAGAACCAGTGGGGGCAGGACAGGGAGGTTTCAGAAGTACCAGTGCCAGCCAGGCGTGGTGGCGCTCACCTGTAATCCCAGTACTTGGGAGACTGAGACAGGAGGATCGCAGGTTCAAGGCCAGACTCAGCAACTTAGAGACCCTGTTTCAAAATAAAAAATAAAAACTGCTAAGGGTGTAGCTCAGAGGTAGAATCCTCTGGGTTCAATCTCTCGTATAAAAATAAAGTGCCAGTGTCCATAGACCCATCCTCACTCTGCTTTTGAGGGTCTGTGGGGCTTGAGTATCTGCAGTTCTGTAAGTTTCCAGGTGTCACTAATGTGTGGCTGAACGGAAACCCCCACAATAGAAAAGACTACTAGAAAGTCACTATGAGACTTGGGCATGGTGGCGCATGCTTATAATCCCAGCATTTGGGAGGCTGAGACCGGAGGATTGCCGTTCACAGCCAGCCTCTGCTACTTAGTGAAGTCCTTTGCAACTCAGTGAGACCCTGTTTCAAAATAAAGAATTAAAAAAAAATAGGGCTGGGGGTGTAGCTCGGAGGTAGAATGCCTCTGGGTTCCATCCTCAGTACTGAGGGAGGGGGAGGGAGGGAGGGGAGGGAGGAAGAAAGGAAGGAAGGAAGGAAGGAAGGAAGGAAGGAAGGAAGGAAGGAAGGAAGGCAGGCAGGCAGGCAGGCAGGCAGGCAGGCAGGCAGGCAGGCAGGCAAGCACTGTGATCTGGGTTGGGAGTGGCTTTGCTGGGAGGGACAGGGCTGGGGAGCCTGAGGCAGCCTGCCTGAGCCATGGCGCCAGGCACAGGCCACGAGCTGGGTGAGAGGAGTCCCCGAGCCTTTCTGGAAGCTCTGTGAAATCACACTGTGAGGTGAACGTTGTCATCTGTAGCCAGGAGGCGAGCTGGTGTCGTCTGCAGGGCTGAATTCATGTCAACTGACTTAATGAATGAAAACTCACTCGAGTAGAGAGCAAAAGATGTGAGAACTTTATTTTCCACTATTAATGTAATCGGGCATGGTGGCGCATACCTGTAAGTCCAGTACTTGAGAGGCTGAGACCAGAGGATCGAAGGTTCAAAGCCATGGTCTCAGCAACATAGCAAGGCTTTCAGTAAATGAGCGAGACCCCATTTCAAAATAAAATGAGGTTGGGAATGTAACTAGGAAGTAGAACAGCCCCAGGTTCAAGTCCCAGCACCAAAAAATAAAATAAAATAATGCCGTTTGTTCGTAGCTGACTGAGACAAGGGCTGTAGTCTGTCTGTGAGGAACCCAGGCCTCTGAGAGGCGAGGAAGCTGCCTGAGGCCCTCAGCTCTGAGAGGCAGAGCTGTCCCCAGACCCAGCTGTGGGGACTGCCACCGGCTCCATGAGTCTTCAGGGTGACCCACAGTCCCACTTTGCTCAGGACTGTACGGATTCAGCACTGCACACACAGACACACCCAGGAAACTCCTGCTTCCCAGGGAACCCCAGGTCAGCTGATCACACCTTGCCTGCCACGGTGTCCAGTGTGCCGTATTCTCTGGCAGTGCCAGGGGCAGCGGGGCCTCGGGGAAGTATGTGCTGAGCAGGCGGAGCGCCAAGCGCCTCCCGGCTGCCAGAGGCTCACGCCCCCCCTTAGCTCACATAGGTGGTAGAAGTTTCTTTCAATACCAGTACCAGGAACTTTGGACACAAAGGCCGGAGGCAGGGAATCACTCAGTGCAGACTGACTTTGGGCGTACCTGCCCTGTGGGAAAAAGTAGAGAAGAGTCCTGGGGAACCGCTGAAGAGGAGGTGCAGGAACAGAGACAAAAAGAGAAGGGGCAGAGAATGGAAAAGAGATGGAGGGAAATGGAAGAACTGAGAGACAGGGAAATGATACTTTTCAAGGCCAAAGAACCAGGAGGTGAGCTCTTTCTAGAAATTTGGTCCCTCCCAGCCAGCAGCAGCCTGAAGACCCAGTGAGGAGAGTCGCCCTCTCCGGACCGCAAAGCCACCACTGAAGGCAGGGCCGCAGTTCCAAGCCTGTGAGGACTGCAGTCCCTCTGCTTAGCATCTTTTCTCCTTGAGAACCCTTCAGGATCCAGGCCCGCAGGTGTGGCTGCATCCTGGGAACAGGGGAGGCGGGTACCAACAGAGGAAGAGGTGTGTGAGCATCCCTGGGGAGGGTGCATCCGATCTTTGGTATGTTCCCAGACAGCCATCAGTCACCCAGAAGGTAGGCGTTTCAGACCTCCAACCACTTCGCAACTGTTTTTTTGTCCAGAACCTCGCCCCAAACTCTAGAATGAATCAAAGCCTGGAAGAGAATCATATTTTTTACCCCAAACCCACAGCAGAACATACCAGCCAAGAAATCGCCTGTGTTAGGAATTAGGCTCAGCTATGCTGTCCAACCCAGGTTTCCAAGGAGAGTGATGTTATAAAGATATTAATAAAACAAGCTGGGCATGGTAGCACATGCCTGTAATCCCAGTACTTGGGAGGCTGAGACAGGATGATCGTGGGCTGGAGACCAGCCTCAGCAACTTAGTGAGACTCAGTAGCCTACCGAGACTGTTTCAAAATATAAAAATTAAAAAGGGCTGGAGGTGTAGCTCAGAGGTAGAATACTCCTGGGTTCAATCCCCAGTACCAAATAAAATAAAATATACAGCAAGCCAGGCATGGTGGCATGCTTGTTAGGAGGCTGAGACAAGAGGATCACCTGCTTCAAGGCCAGACTCCAAAATAATTATTTTATAAAAAGGGCTGGGAGTGTAGATCAGAGGTATAATGCCCCTCGGTTCCACCCCCAGTATATATCTATATCTATATTTATCTCTATCTATATATGCAGTAGGGGCCTGCTTGTCAGGCACCAGTTCTCTCTCTCAGTTGACCCTCATGGGACTCTTTTCTTTTCTTTCTTTCTTTCTTTCTTTCTTTCTTTCTTTCTTTCTTTCTTTCTTTCTTTTCTTGTGGTGCTGAGGGTTGAAACCAGAGGTGTTCTGCCTCTTTTTAAATTTGTTTTCTGAAACAGGACCTCAGGATCTCCCTGAGTTGATGAGATGAAAGCCCTTAAGCGACACTCCCAAGGTCATGTTGCTACAATTAGTACCAAGAATAGCGTTTCTCAAATCACACCATGTCCGAACACCTTTCATTTGCTGTCACCCAAAACATAGGAAGATGAACCACCCCTCCCTCTCCCCCTTGGATTTCCTCCAGCACCAGCACGCCCTAGCGAAGCTCCCCAAGTGGGTGTTCAGTGGGCACAAGCCTAGACTCTTCCAACTGTGAGACCTTCATGTGTTCTCCCTGTCAGAATCTCAGGACATCCGCGACCCTGTCACAGACAGAGCCTCACATCCAGGGAGGGTAGAAAACAATTAAACTGGAACCGGGTGTGACTTCAGCTCAACTTCACCCCCAGGCACTTCCCAAGCAGAAGGTAGAGGCCCCGGCATCATTCCCGGCCAGTGACCAGGCAGAGCTGACCTGCGGTGTGGGAGGTGGCTCCCGCTGTCTTCAGGGCTGCCAGCTCTTGCTGGGGGATCTTCCATCTGGAGTCACCGTGCACCAAGAACCTGTCATGAAGCTTGTCTGCAAGTGCCGCGGGGTGTAACAGAGGAATCGGGGTGGTGGTGTAGTATTTTAGTACCAATGTAGTATCATTGTAGTATTCTGACTTTACTTCTTTGGGATGGAGCTTTATTCAGCCTTGAAGAAAAACAAAATGGAGACATTTTACAGGAAAATGGATAGAACTAGAGGATATTATGCTAAGTGAGATCAACCTGTCTCAGAAAACTAAGGCTGAATTTTTTCTCTCTCTTATGTAGAAAACAAGCAGGACTTCAGATAAGTGAGGAGAGAGGCCAGGGGAGTGGTGGGAGGGTCTGGAGGAGGGAAGAGGGGAGGGAGGGCGGAGGCTTAACGAGGGGAACAGCTCAAACAAAGCTGTGTCCATATGTGAAATATTGCTCCCCGTCTCCCTAACCAGGTATGGGGAGCAGGGGATGCAGAGGGGGACACGCCCAGTGCCGTGTTAGATGCATATGTTTGCATCGCTTTGAACCTCGCTTTGCGGTGTAATTATAACGCACCAGTAAAGGTATAGAACAACTTGAAGCATTTGTGAGTGCTTCAGTGAAATGTTGCCAGAGGGCGGGACAGGGAGGGAAGGTCAAGGCTCTCTGCCCAGGGGCTTCCAGGCCCTAGAAGAGGCAATAGAAAGTCCCTTCTCTGTCCTGCTTTGCTTTCCCTTTCTTTTGAAACCCCAGGGCATCCATAACCTTTGCTTTGCTGATGCCATCACACACACATAAAAAAAAAAAAAAATCTCTTTTCTCTGAATCTAACAGAACTTCCTTCCCCTGGGAAAGTTTGTCCGATCCCTCTGTCCTGGCCAGAGAGCAGGGAACAGGTTGGCATGGTGAAAATTCTGTCGCCTGCAGTGCCCACCCTCGGGCTCTGGCTTGCTTGGGATGAACCTTCCCTGGTGCTAAACCAAAAAAAAAGTGACAGCAGACCCCGTGAACCCCACGCAGCCCTGAAGGAGGTGGGCTGGGACGGCTGGCACGGGACAGGGAGGGTTGCTTGCAGTGTTGTTATTAATACTGTAAGGGGGGGGGGACCCCAGCCTCCTGGACGCCTGGGCAGGATGTCAGGAGCATGGGGTAGGACGAATCTCTTCATTCTCTCATTCTGCAGACACTTATTAGCATTCACTCCGGGGCAAGCGCGGGCTGGGGAGAGCCTGGATGAAGCAGACATGGGCCCAGGGCCTTGAGTAGTCTGAGACCATGCTCAGCCAGGTGGTAAGACCCCAAGGCAAGAGAGGCCTTGGAAAAGGAAATCCTCACAGGAAAAGGGGTGCCCACAGACACCCCTCACCAGCCTGAGCTAGGCCAGGCCTGAGATCCAGGGAAAAAAAAATAAAAAACTCTTCCTAAAAACCTGAATCTCTGGCCTGTGTGTTCCCTGGGACCCTGGGCCTCCAGCCTGTCCATCACTCAGAGAGGACACTTGCTAGGAGACTGTGGCCTCTCTAAAGCACTGGTGACAGGGACAGGGCAAGGCTATGGAGAGGCTGGACAGGCGGATGGATGGATTCGCTTGGCACAGTGAGGAGGTCAAGATGGGAAAATCTCTGGGTAACGTTGGCAAGAAGCTCTCTGCAGTCTCCGGAGAGAGCCGCCTGCCGGGCCAGAGGTCTCCTTTGGCTGGGTTCAGGTCTGGGGTCTTCCTGGCTTTCTTCCTCATGATTAGACCTCCAACAGGGGTGGTG
This sequence comes from Muscardinus avellanarius, assembly GCF_963383645.1. Lineage (NCBI taxonomy): Eukaryota > Metazoa > Chordata > Mammalia > Rodentia > Gliridae > Muscardinus > Muscardinus avellanarius. Next base: position 142,913,820 of record NC_137788.1, on the reverse strand, counting down.
TTGCCAGTGGCAGAGGGAGGCTTGCAGTGCTCAGGGGAACCATTTGCTTCTCCCCTAAGCAGGATTGGTTGGGAAGAAGCTTCTAGTGAGGGGAGGGCAGTCAGCCAAGCCCATGCAGCCCTGAGGGGCCAGGCTCGGGGGGCCCCCACTAGGCCCAGCTGTCTCCAGGGCAGGACCATGGAGCCTGGGTGGACCCGTTGAGCTCTGGAGCATCCCCTTGGGGCTCTAAGAGGACAAGCAACTCACCATGCCTACGTGCAACTAGAAGAGCCTTGTTTCCAAATGAGGAGCCCGATCTCACCTACTACGCTCTCTTGGAACTAGGGACCCAGCTTTTTCCAGCTTTATACCCCAGGGCCAAGTCCAGGGCCCAGGTGGACGGTAGGCGCCCAGGAGGGTGTCCCGCCCTTTGCTCAGCCTCCTTTGCTTTCCAGCTGTGTGTGTGGCCTCAAGCAAATGGCTTATCTCCTGGGATATAGGACCCAGAGCCCCTTGAGGAAGACTCCTCTAAGCTTCAGGTCCCCCAGCTATCAAATAGATGATGCGTGGAGCCCTTGGTGGATGGGGGAAGGCGACCATGGGTGATGAGCACTGCTGTGTTCCCATCCCAGAGATGGGGGAGGTACCAGGCAGCCACCTGTAGCTCCTCCCGGTGGGAGAGGGGGTGCCCACCGAGCCTTGTGATTCAGTTATTTGAAGCTGTAGCTGACATTTCATTCCACAGCCCCAGTTATCTGTTTCCCAGGAAACAAGGAGAGGCATCGACTCTGCCGCAAAACACTCTCTCTCTCTCTCTCTCTCTCTCTCTCTCACACACACACACACACACACACACACACACACACACACACACGCAAGCTCTGGCTGCCACCTAGGATGATAATTAACAGAAATACAGTAAATGTCAGCAGAAGCTAAAATTAGTTTACACACCACCCTTTGTGCCGCTGCTTCTGGACACTGAGAAGCTACACCCAGGCCGACATGAGGATATGGCTTGAAGGTAGAGCGCCCGTGGGGTCAATCCCCAGTAACACACACACACACACACACACACACACACACACACACACCACTAAAGACAACTCCTAGGTTTCTAGGTTCAACTGGTAGGTGGGGTGCCATGGACTGGGGTGGACCCACCAACCTAGGCGCTGTCTTTGGTGGTGTGTGTATGTGGGCCTGGGGATTGAACCCAGGGGTGCTCCACCGTCACACTACACCCCCAGCCCTGCTTCTGGACACAGGGCCCTCTGGGGACCTGCTCCCTACCCTTTTCTCTCTGTGTTACCAGGAGCCAGCCCAGGGCTGACCCTCTCGGCCCTCCTACCCTCTCACCCTGAAGCCGCCCCTCAGGCCCATGCCTCAGGTCTGAGAATCCCTCCCCCATCTCTACCCTTTCCCCTAGCAATGAACTCCAGTCCATAGCACCCCAGCCTCCAGTTGAAACCTAGAAACCTAGGAGTTGTCTTTAGTGGTGTGTGTGTGTGTGTTACTGGGAATTGAACCCAGGGGTGCTCTAACTTCAAGCTACATCCCCCCAGCTCTTTGTGTGTGAGTGTGTGTGTGTGTGTGTGTGTGTGTGTGTGTGTGTGTGCTTGCAGTACTGGAGATGGAACCCAGGAGCATTGTACCTCCAAGCTATACCCCCAGCCCTATTTGTTATTCTTTACTTTGAAACAGGGTCTCACTGAGTTGCAAAGGGCCTCACTAAGTAGTAACTGAGGCTGACCACAAACCACAATCGTCATGTCTCAGCCTCCCAAATGCTGGGATTACAAGCATGCACTACCACTCCCGGCTTGTGTTTTTTGTTTTTTGTTTTTTGAAACAGGGTCTCACTAAGTTGCTGAGGGCCTTGCTAAATTTTTGAGGCTAGTCTCAAACCTGCAATCCTCCAGTCTCAACCTCCCAAGCACTGGGATTACAAGTGGGCACCACCACACCTGGCCAGTGCTCTCTTCTCCTACCCGCTGCCTGCACTCTGCACCCCAGGTCGCTGCCCACCGACATCCCTGTCCATCTCCACCAGCTGTAGTACGTGCCCCTCCCCTCCCCAACATACCACCTCTATAGGGTGTCAGTCCTTCAGCAAACTGAAACAGAACCGGGGCAGATGCCCCATCCTCCAGGAAGCCCTCCCTTATTTCTCTGGGCTAAATCAGTGGTTGGCTTTCTCTACGCCCCACAGCCCTTTTTTCTTAGCTCCAGTACAGTAACAATCACACCGCATTAATTATAGCAAACACTTACACGGCACTTAGCAAGTGCCGGGCATTGTTCAAAGAGCTTTATGAGTATTTAACTCACCTAACAATGTCACAGATGTGCGTCTATTGTCTGGCTCCTGGGCTTCCCTGGGACCTCATCAGGCAGGCCCGTGGCTGACTCAGCTCTGCCATCACCTGCCTGGAGCCCAGAGGTGGCTTCCAGTGGGTTTTTTTAGGGATCCTGTCTGTTGATTCTCTCCTCTAACCCCAGGATCTAGAGCAGCGCTTAGTCGGTTTCCCTGGAGTGAATTCAGTGCAGGTTGCATTGAATGCGTCTCCAGTCCCCACAGGGGAGTTCCCTGCGTGCATTTTTTCTTCTTTCCCTCCAGCAGGAAGGTTTTAAACTGGCATTTTTGTTGTTGGTGGTTTTTGGGTTTTTTTTTTTTTTTTGTAATTTGTTGGCAAATAGGGCTTTGCCGGTTTTGTTTGCCCGTTCTGTCCTAAGCACAGGTTTTGTTGCAGTCATACAAAGGCCTTTTTAATGAAGAGTGTGCAACTGCTAAGCAGAGTGGCGTTCGGATGATCGCAAAGAACACATCTGTGCCTGGCCCAGGCGGCTGGAGCTCTTGGCAAAACCACCAGACTAGCAGCAAGCGCCGCCGCTGGGTGTGCGGACACCTGGTGACCCGGGATGTCTTCTTTTTGGCACAGCATTACTTCACGGTGAACTTCACCCATGAGAACCAGAAAGCACTGGAGCTGCGGACAGAGGATGCAAAAGACTGCGACGAGTGGGTGGCAGCCATCGCTCATGCCAGGTAGGTCACCGCCCCCGGGCGGGAAGCCCACCCAACAGTCCAGCAAACCCAGCCCCGGGGAGGAGGGCCTGGGAAAGAAGGAGAGGGAAGACCCCATGGGCCTCCAGGATGTGCCCCAAGGGCCATAGGGGACCGGAAGCCACTGGGAATGGCACTGTGGCCCCTCTCAGTGCCAGGAGAGCCCCGTTTGGTGTCGGAAGGCCCTAGCAGGATTTGGTTTGATTTTGATTAAAGGATTACCAAATAAACAGCTACCAAAGTCTGAGACCTCCGGGCCCCAACTCAAACACAGCCACTCATTTGCTGCCTGACCATGAACTAGTCCCATCTTCTCTCTAGATCCCCGTTTCCTCGTTTAGATACTGAAATCCCCTTAGCCGGGCATGGTAGCACACGCTTGTAATCCCAGCATTCGGGAGGCTGAGACTGGAGGATCATGGTTCGCAGACAGCCTCAGCTGCTTAGTGAGGCTCTTTGCAACTCAGCGAGAGCCTGTTTCCAAATAAAGAATAAAAATTTAAAAAAAAGCAAGCTTGGGATGTAGCTCAGAGGTAGGATGTCCCTAGGTTCCATCCCTAGTACCGAAAAAAAAAAAAAAAAAAAAAAAAACGATACTGAAATCCCTTACACTGCTCAGGGTTGCTAGACCTGCTCCTTCCCTGGGACTCGCTGGGCGGGGGAGGGGAGAAAAGTCAAATAGCCATGAGTGCTGGCCAGAAAGCAGAGGCTCCAGGCCAGGCTGAGCCAGTCCTGGGAAGGTCGATTTGCAGGCCAGGATGGCCCCCAGAACTGAGCACTGTGGAGACCAGCAGCCCCAAGTTCACCCGCTGGTCTGCCTGGCTCAGTAGACGATGGGGTGTTACTGCGTCTACCTCCCTATACAACATAAGCACCCAAGCGCAGGGACCAGGGGTGACCCTTAATCTTCCCAGGGATTGGCAAAAGCAGAGAAAAGGTGCTCGGCAGACGTGCGCGGAGGGTGGGAGTGACCGGAAGCTGGGCTTCTGCGTGGAAGACGAATGGAGGATAGTTGGGTGATCAATGGACAAGTGTGTAAAGTTTATGTGGAGCACGGACGGACAGACAGACTAATGGATCCCAGCACCTGACCTTGAGGCCTAGAATCAGGCTAGTTGGTCAAAGCCCCGTATTCTATCCATAGCAATCAGGCCCTCTCCATTTCTGTCCTCTAAGAGTGTCCAGTCTTAGCCCTGGACACCAGGTATTTACCTATGGACCAAGAGAGGCAAGCCGAGCCTTGTGTGTTGCTGGGGCAATGGAGATTGACAGGACACAGGTGTTCTCCCAGAGATACCAAAGCCTGATCAGGAAGACATATGAACAGACAGCTCCAGGGCATCGAGGTATTAAGTACATAGCACTGATGAGGTACCAGTGGGCTGAGTGGAGAACCAGGGAACAGATTTGATGGGTTTAAGTATGATCATTTCAACAACACTCCCCCCCAAAAAATTTTTTTTTAATTTAAAACACTAATACAGGAAGCCGGGCGTGGTGGCGCACGCTTGTAATCCCCGCGCTTGGGAGGCGGAAACAGCCGCGCGCTGGCTTAGGAGACCCTGTTTCCAAATAAAAATGTAAAAATAGGTCTGGGAGTGTAGCCCAGAGGTAGAGGGGCTTCCAGGAACCCCAGTACCACCAAAAAAAAAAAAAAACTAATACAGGAAAGATAATTACAAAAATAATCAAGCAACAAAGCTTGGGTGTTCTAACGTAAATGAGGGTAGATAGCCAGATGACCTCAGACTATAATTTATCTTAAATATCCCACTGGGCTGTATGGCCTTTTCCTCTGTGAACAGTGGGGAGCTGCTACTGAGGGCTTTACATGAGGGGTGCCATGGTCAGAGCTGTGATTTGGAGCAGGCACTGCCAGAGACAATTGGGATGGTAAAGGTCAAACATTTCATTTGAAGGTCAAATGAAAATATTTGCATGAAAGAACTTTGTAAGTATTGAAGCATATAGAATTCTAATTCATTATACAATCCAATAACCAGGACCGTGTTGGCTCAAAAAATTAACTAGCCAGCCCTGGTGGAGCACACTTGTAATCCCAGTACTTGGGAGGCTGAGACAGAAGGATCGCAGCTTTGCAGCCAGCCTCAGCTACTTAGTGAGCCCCCCCACACACACACAACTTAGTGAGACCCTGTTTCAAATCAAAAGAATAAAAAATAGGGCTGGAGGTGTAGCTCAAAGGTAGAATGCCCGTGGGTTCAATCCCCACTACCACACACGCAAAAAAATCAATCAATGCAAAAATTTCTAGAGACAATGAAATACCAATATCTTTATGTAGAAGAACTAAAATGATACAGACGGACAATAACAAGTATTATAAAGGGGTCAGAACTGCCATTACTCTGAGGCAGTGCTAGAGAGGGCTAAAAAAGGGCACACCAGTTTGGAACACTGTCAGGCAGTCGCTTAAACGTTAAATGTATATCAATTCTATTATTCAGCCATTCTACTTCTTGGCATTTATCCAAAAGAAATGAAAAATGTCCACAAAAAGTCTTATATATGCAAATGTCCTTAACAGCTTTATGCACCATAGCCCAAAAAACTGGAAATAGCCACGGTGTCTATCAACAGGCAAATGTAAAAACAAACACTGGTACATCATGCAATACTGTTGGGCAATAAAAAGGAATCGACTACTGTTAAGTGTAGCAAAGTGGATGGATTTCAAAATCAATATGCCAAGTGAATATACCCGTGCACACCATGAGAGCCCAGTTGTGTGAAATTCTAGAGGAGGTAAAACTAGCCAGGAATGATAGAAATCAGAACAGCCATGGCTTCCAGGGTGGGGACCGACTGGGGAAGGGCTTAAGAGAACTTCCTGGAGTGGCAGAGATTGTCTTTATCTTGATTAGGCTTTTTGCCTTTATCAAAACTTAGCAAGCTGTGCACTTAAGATCTGTGCTTTTCACGATATGCTTATTAAACCGCAAATTTTAAATGAATTGTAGACAAAGGTATAGAAAGTAAAAGAATGTTTTAATTTTCTTTTGCTACCTATAAAATAACAACAGAGAAGCCAGGTGCAATGGCGCACACCCGCCCACCGTGATCCCAGTCCTTGGAAGCTGAGATGGGAGGATCGCGGGTTCAAGGCCAGCATGCAGTCACTTAGTGAGACCCCCTGTTTCAAAAAAAAGATCACAAACTTAGCAGCTTGAAACAATGTCCTTTTATTATCTCATAGTTCTTTGGTGAGAAGTCAGGGCTTGGCTGAGGTGTCTGCCCAAGACCTCCCAAGGCTGATATCCAGGAGTCAGCTGGCCCAGCTCCCACCTGCCTGCTCCAGGGAAAGAAGGTCCATCCAGCCCGCCTCTTGCTGTGGAACTGCCGCACCTGTTTCCCTGCTGGCCATCAGCCAGGGCGGCTCTCAGCAAATAGCCACCCGCGTCCCTTGCCACATCCTCCATCCGCAAGCCAACAATTCTCCAGCCTTAGATTTTTTTCCCCCTTAGTCAAACAAAGCTCACTCAGGGACACTCTACCTCCAAGCTACACTCCCAACCCTTTGTTATTTTTATTTTGAAACAGGGTCTCTTTAAGTCGCTGAGGTTCCAAGTTGCTAAGGCTGGCATTGAACCTACAATTCTCCTGTCTGTCTCCCAAGTACTAGGATTACAGGTGTGCGCCATCACGCCCAGCCAAAGCTCCCCTTTTTCTGAATGCCTGTGTGATTAGGCAGTGCCCACCTAGATAATCTCCCTATCACATCAGCTCGATCTAGATCTGAACTCCCAGCTGAGGGCTCTGTGACTCTCAGGCAGTGCAGATGTAACCCAGACCAGAAGCCTGCTCCCCCAAAAGGGTGGATGGGCAAAGAGACGCACCTTCCTTTGAACAGACACCTCTCCATGTTCTGCATCCTTGTGCATGCCTGGGCTAGGTGCCGATTCTTCTCCACCTTCCAAGCCCTGAGTCTGCATCAGCCTGCTGGCCTCAGAGGACAGTGTCCTACTCAGACGGGGGCTGGCCCAGGGATGGCCCCTGGTAAGGAACACTGAGTTGCCTCCCATGCACCCAGGCTGAGGTTATGGGGCAGCGCCTGGGACATCAGCCATTGAGAGCTGGCTGCAGTTCTGGGGGGACACTGTAAATCATGGGCTTCGTTTAACCTCAGGTCTCACTGTGTGTGTGTGTGTGTGTGTGTGTGTGTGTGCTCTCTTCCACAGCCATACTGAGTATTAAGTATTTTTACATATTCCCAATTTAGTTTTTATTTACATATACTTAATAGATAGATTGCATGTACAAAAATAAACATTGTAGTGTATTAATACCGTGTAGAGACACAATGTTCCCTCACACTGTATTATAACAATCTCCTGTTATGGGATCCTTCTGTGCTGTGTGTACACAGTGATTTCCAAAATGGAACAGCCAGTGTGTTTCATAGTCTACATTTTAGTGAGGAGAGCCAGATGTCCAACCCGGCCGCTGGCAGGAGAGGGTAGAGACGGCTTGTCCGGCACCAGCCCCCCGCATCGGCTCCTGCTTTGACGCTGGCCAGTGGGTGCGTGGAGCCGGTCGCTACCCTTTTCTGGCCTTGGCTTGCTCACTTATCAGCTGGGGCTGTGGGCTGTCCCGATCGCTGAGCTCCCTCCAACTCTGAGAGTCTGCGAGTCTAGAAAAACAGTGTCCAGTGCCAGCAGAGAGCAGCTCAGCGACAGTGATCTTCATTGCAAGGGAGGGAGACAGGAAAAGAAAAAAAAAAAGGAAGAGAGGGAGGAAGAGGGAAGGGAGGGAGGCAGGCCTACCACCCTGCAGATGAGACTGGCTCCTGCTTGCAGCACTAGGTCACCTGCCCTTAGTAAGACTGAGGAAGCTGCCCGAGGGGTGTGAAGGCAGACACCTTCTCCTCACAGCTGAGTTGCATCTATTGGGAAGCTGGAAAAACTTGACATCTGATATACACTTTCCTAAGAGAAGTGCAAACTCCCCTCCCTCTCTCTCTCTTTTTTTTTTTTTTTAAATGGTTCTGGGGATTGAACCCAAGGCTGCTCTACCCCTGAGCTACACCCCAGCTCAGGTCTGGCTAAATTCCTGAGGCTGACCTCGAACCTACTATTTCTCCTATCTCAGCCTCCCAAGTACTGAGATTACAGGCGTGTGAAACTAAGCCAGGCTTAGAGACCCCCAATTTAATCAAATAGTCTTCTAACCCTAAGCCCCCTCTCTTGTAGCCTATTTATTCATCCTTGGTGAGGGGGTGAAACAAGGAAGAATGGAGACTTGCTTTCTGGGTCAGATCTTTTCCCCAGGTTCCTGCCCAGGCCCACTGCTCTGCCTTCGTTCCATCCTTAGCCAGATGGCCCTGCCCCACTCCCCCACCCCAGGCTGCAGCCACAGGAGTCTCCTCTAGAAAGCACCTTTCCCACCTGGAGTTTGAGCCCAGGGTTGTTATACCTCCAAGCTACACCCCAACCTTTTTTTTTTTTTTTAAGCAGGCTCTCACTAAATTGCTGAAGCTGGTCTCAAACCTGCGATTCTCCAGTCTCAGCATCCCAAGTATTGGGATTACAAACTTGTGCCACCACTCCCCGCTAAAATTATTTTTTTAATTTTGAAATAAGGTGGTCTCACTAAATTGCTGAAGCTGACCTCAAACCTGAGATCCTCTTGTCTCAGTCTCCCCAGTACTAGGATTATAGGCGTGTTCCACCACACACAGCTGCCACCCCCACTGCCACCACCTTGATCCAGACCCATTTGCATTGCAAGACTCTTTCCCACCACGGCCTCTTGGCATCCTAGCCCCAAACCTGGGGGTTCTAGAGAAGCTATCATTGTCCCAATTTGCCTAGAGAGTCACAGAGGCTTAGTGACCTTGTGTGACAGACTCCTGATTCTGTGGCAGAGATGAACCACTCATGCGCCAGGCCCATGGAGTGACCAGAAGTCAGCAGGTAAGCCAGTGTGCAACACCTCACCTCAGTGTCCCTCCGCCCACAGCTACAGGACGCTGGCCACAGAGCACGAGGCGCTGATGCAGAAATACCTGCACCTGCTGCAGATCGTGGAGACGGAGAAGACGGTGGCCAAGCAGCTGCGGCAGCAGATTGAGGACGGGGAAATCGAGATCGAGCGGCTAAAGGCAGAGGTGATGGGGGCTGGGGCACTGCGGGGCAGGCCAGAGGCACCCGGAGGACCGGGCGTACGGTGGGCAGCAGGACTGGCTCCCCATCCTCAGAGGGTAAAGTGCGGGGATGCTGCAGAGTGGGGTGGGAAGGTCCTGAAGTCAGAGCTGGTTCAGACCCCATCTCTGCCAGGTACCAGGTGCTGCCTAGATCAAGTTCCCCTAGTTCTTCATTCCTTGGTTTTGGCTTCTTTATCTGTAAACAGGCCCTTTGTACTTACCTAACTCCTCGGGGAGAGCGGCTCCCAGGCTGTGCTGGGGCCATGGTGGCTCTGTGCTCCACACCATGGGCCCAGGGCTCTGAAGGATACTCAGAATGGGCTTGGAGCTCAGCCTCAAGGAGGTCCTGCTCCCTCTGAGGCTCACCAAGGAACAGCATGGCTAGACAAGCCTCCCAGAGCTGGGCGGAGAGCATCCGCTCACCTGAAGCTCCCTGGGAATGCAGAATCCAGGCCCCCCAGGTCAGAATCTGCACTTAACATCTCGCGCGGAACTCTGTTCACATCAGTGTGCAAGAAGCATTGGCTCCCAGACCCTCAGGGCCCTCTCCACTGGTCCACCCCACCACAGGAGGACCAGTGGCCTCCCTCTCTCCCCTCTCCTTGCTTAGAACCATCTAGACACATCAGACAAGGACTGTGGATTCTGAGCCCAGAAGGGGAAAATTAAAACATACACTCTGCCGGGCGTGGTGGCGCACGCTTGTAATCCCTGCGCTTGGGAGGCTGAGACAGGAGGATCGCACAGGTTCGAAGCCAGCCTCAGCTACTTAGTGAGGCTCTCAGCAACTTTGTGAGACCCTGTTTCCAAATAAAATATTAAAAAGGTCTGGGAGGATAGCCTGGAGGTAGAAAGCCTCTGGGTTCTACCCCCAGTACCACCAAAAAATAAAATAAATAAATAAAACATACACTCTTTTGCTGGGCGTGGTGGCATACGCTTGTTAATCCCCGCGCTTGGGAGGTGGAAACAGGAGGATCGCGCAGGTTCAAAGCCAGCCTCACTGGCTCAAGAGACTCTGTTTCTAAATAAAAAATATAAAATAGGTCTGGGAGTGTAGCCTGGAGGTAGAAGGGTTTCCAGGAACCTCAGTACCACACACACACACAAAAAAAAAACATTGTTGGAATCAGTCCTAATCCACAACCCATTGTCCCCACGTGCAGTTTGCAGCCTCCCCTGACATCCCTGCTGGGACACACTCAGGACCTGTTGGGGTACTCAAAAGGTCTCTGCCAAGTCATCTGTTCAAAGAGGACATGATTAGACTGGGCATGGTGGTGCATGCCTGTAATCTAAGTACTTGAGAGGCTGAGAGAGGAGGATCCCAGGGTCACAGCCAGCCTCAGCAACTTATGAGGCCCTCTAATAAAAAAAAATATGGACCTGAGGTAGAATGCCCCTGAGTTCAATCCCCAGTACTGAAAAAAAAAGAGTAAGATTAAGTAACTTGATTAAGAATTTCAAGATGTCAACCCCAGTGCTTGAAGACCCAACCATGTCCCGTCACATGCCCATACAACCAGTTTAGCCTGCAACATTCTAAGACCTGAAGCCACCAATTCCACCTGGATCTACACAGCAAAGCTCTGAACCAGCAGTACCATCAACTGGGAAATTCACATTCCAAAAAAAATTCCAGATTCAGCACCTCCTCTATCCCTGCAACGGTACCTTCTGACACACCTCCTTCCTCAGTCCCCACGGCCATCCTGATGGGTTGGCCACCTGTGTTTCACTAGAGAAACGAAGCTTAGAGAACCCAAACCACCTGCCCAAGCTCACACAGCTGGAAAGTGACAGACCCTGGACTGGAACCCAGGGCTCCTGGCTGCTCTCCAGGTCCTTCACTCTCTCTCCCCAGAATCTCCCAAAGTCTAGCTCACGGCTGGCCCCTCTCCACCTGCCAGGTTCATTCTAGATTCAGTCCCTCCCTGGAGACACTCCAGATTCTGTCCTAGCCCAGTGCAGATCCTGGAGCCCCAAGAGCGATCACGGAGGATCTCTACACACACAGCAGCTCCCGGCACCAGCCAGCACGCCACAACTGTGCACAGGCCCACCTGCGGGCCTTTGCCCATGCCCACACTTCTGTTTGGAACTGCACGTCTCCACACTTGCCAAGTAGCCCAGTCCTAGAAAGTTCAAATGCCTCCCCTTGGGGGCTTCTCCAGTGTGTCCTTTGTCTGTACCTACGTGCACTACAGGCAGAGCAGGCTCCATCTGTGTCTGTGGCTCCAACGGTCTGGTGGGGACTCCTCAGAACAGGGCAGTGTCCTTTATCCTCACTCTCCCCACTCTGCCCGGCACATAGTGGGTGCTCAGTAAAGGCTTTCCGAGCACACAGATGCCAGCTCTCTGGTGGGGATGCGGGAGTTTCTACCTTCAGGATCTGGTTGTGGTAGCGTGTAGTTGGTGCCATAATAGGGCTGTGGTGTAGACCTATGTCAGGAAGTGAGTCCTTTTTGCAGCCAGGGAGGGTGTGGATTAAAAGGTTTCAGGGCGGGGGAGGTTAGGCCAGAGAGCGCTATGGGTGCAAAGGGCAGCGCCCACTGGGGTGCTGGGGAGAGAAAGCAGGTCAGTCAGGAGTGCGTGTGTGTGTGTACATGGCAGCAAGGCCCATTTGGTGGGAATTTGGAGCAATGTTTCCAATTGAGTGCACTGACCTCCAGGACTAAAGATGTTTTAAAAGACAGCTTTGGGGAAAAAGACCAGCTTGGTGAAGCTGCCCAGACTGTGTTCTCATTCTCATTCATTCTCTCTCTCTCTCTCTCTCTCTCTCTCTCTCTCTGTCTCACACACACACACACACACACACACACACACACACACGGCTTTGCATGGGCTCCAGGAATATGGGGCAGATTTCAATACTGCAGAAGCAGCCATTGAGTAGGCAGGAGGCACGAAAGCCCGGTAAGGATGGCTGGCCCTAGTAATGACGATGGAGGGTAGTAGAATGTCAGAGCCCAAGCTGGGCAGAGCAGCACACTCCTGTAATCCCAGCACTTGGGAAGCTGAGACAGGAGGTCACAGGTTCTGAGGCAGACACTTGGTAACTTAGCAGGACCCTTTCAAATTTTAAAAAAAAAAGTAGATCATAGCCGGGTGTGGTGGCGCACGCTTGTAATCCCCGTGCTTGGGAGGCTGAGACAGGAGGATCACGCAGGTTCAAAGCCAGCTGCGCTGGCTAAAGAGACCCTGTTTCCAAATAAAAATATAAGAAATAGGTCTGGGAGTATAGCCCGGAGGTAGGAGGGCTTCCAGGAACCCCAGTACCACCCAAAAAAAAAGAAAGAAATTCACTGGTCACATGACAAGGGAAAGGAGCATTGGCAAATGACACGGGATACAGGACATGTTTGCTCACATTTCATTGGATAGAGCAAGTCACATGACCATGCCCAACTTGAGGGAATCTGAGATATATAGTCCTGCCATAAGAGAACCAAAGAACAGAAACCCAGTGGCGGCTCCTCCTTCAGTCCCAAGCCCCACCACAGGCTGTGCTTGTGAAAGACTGCGGAAATGTCTGGATGCTATGGACACCTTGCACTGCTGAAACAGAAAGCAGCTTGAAAAAGAGCAGCAGGCAGTCCTGCCCTTGCGTCACCCGGCCATTTCTGCTAAGACACTTCCTCACTGATGTGAAATGGGCTGAGGTGGGAGGAGTTACACCATGGGAATTGGCAATGCTGTCCATCGAGCATTCTCCTTCCAGGGAACAGGTCACTAAGCACTTGTACTAGACCATCGTATGCCTCTCTTTCATGATCAGACATATAAGCCGGGCACAGTGACACATGCCTGTAATCCCAGTACTTGAAAGCAATAGCAAACAGCAAATGCTTAAGTCAAGCATGGGATTTTTTTTTTTTTTTTTTTTTTTTTTTTTGGTACTAGGGATTGAACTCAGGGGCATTCTACCTCTGAGTTACATCCAACTCTGCTTGTTTGTTTGTTTGTTTGTTTGTTTGTTTGTTGTTTGTACAGGGTCTCACTAAGTTGCAGAGGCTGGCCTTGAACCCGGAATCATCTGGTCTCATACTACTAAATCCTGGGCATATCAAGTGTGCACCACCACACCCAGCTAGCACTGGGCCCTTCTAAACACGGGCCTATGTGCAAACGCAGAAGTCGGTCAGCCATGAGGCCAGGCTGTCTCTCCTCCCTCTGTGCCCCCTCCAAACCCTGTCATGCCTACCCCTAGCCACTCTGTCTGTAGGTAATAGGAGATGGTGCCCAAACGCCTGTAATTTATTTATTTATTTATTTATTTAGTGGTACTGGGTTTCCTGGAAACCCTTCTACCTCCGGGCTACACTCCCAGACCTATTTTATACTTTTTATTTGGAAACAGGGTCTCTTAAGCCAGCGTGGCTGGCTTCGAACCTGCACCATCCTCCTGTCACCGCCTCCCAAGCGCGGGGATTACAAGCGTGCGCCACCACATCCGGCTGTAATTTTATTAAGTGAAATAATCCTGTTCCGTCTTGGTCTCTCCTCTCCCATGTAAACAATCCTAGCGGGCCTCATATTTCACAACCAAAAAGCCCCATCAAGGAACCTATAAAACAGAGGGAGAGTGTGCTCCGAGAAGAGTCCTCCCCTTTCCTAGAAGGCTCAGTTTGGCTCTCTGTTTGATCTCATAATAGCAACATTCTCCGGTTTACAGTCAAAGTACATTTGGAGATCTCGGACAGACAGGATAGGAGTTTACAGATGGTCATAATATTATACTCACATGTAAGTACTCAGAGTCCTAGAGGTTGATTCTGGAAGGAACTGCAGGAATCTTGTCTTTAAGGTTTAAAATAAAAATAACCTCGAGCCAGGCATGGTGGTACATGCCTATAATCCCAGTACTAGGGAGGCTGAGACCGTAGGCTCACAGTGTGAGGCACAGCCTCAATAGCTTAGTGAGTCACTCAGCAACCTAGCAAGACCCTGGTTCAATTCCTAATACCCAGGTACAAAAAAAAAAAAAAAAAAAAAAAAAGCTTGGATTCAGTTTGTTTGTTTGTTTGTTTGTTTGGTTGTTTGGTTGGTTGGTTGGTTTTTTGTTTGTTTTGTGGTACTGAGGATGGAACCCAGGGGCTTTCTTCCGGGTTACACTCCCAGACCTGTTTTATATTTTATTTGGAAACAGGGTCTCACTAAGCTGCTGAGAGCCTCACTAAGTAGCTGAGGCTGGCTTCGAACCTGTGCGATCCTCCTGTCTCAGCCTCCCAAGTGCAGGGATTATAAGCGTGCGCCACCATGCCCGGCTTGGATTCAGTTTTTCAAACAAACTTTGCCATGGAGCTTCAACATAGAAAATAGGTAGAAGATGTGGTAGCGCACACTTGTAATCCCAGCATTTGGGAGGCTGAGACGGGAGGATCGCGGGTTTGCAGCCAGCCTCAGCTACTTACTGAGGCCCATTGCAACTCAGTGAGACTCTATTTCAAAATAAAGAATAAAAAATAGGGCTGGGGGTGTAGCTCAAGAGGTAGAATGCCCCTGGGTTTCATCCCCAGTATCACAAAAAATAAAAATAAAAAAACAAAATAGGTAAAAGAGAAGACTGCTATGGGAGAAGCAGGACCCCAACGCCACCAGCATGTCCCTCATCAGGGCCTCCCTAGTGCAGGCCCTGCTTCCCGTCTCCCCTCCTGCCACCTTCCCACCCTAGCCCTTGCTGACCTGGCCCACGACCCCAGTCACATCCTTTCCTCTATTCAAACGTTCTCCCTCCCATAGACCACCTTTTGGACTCCCATTTGTTCTTCCAAACATCTTCTGGAAATCCCCGCCACTCCCAGGATAAGGCCCTCCCAGAGCCGTGGGTTCACGCCTCTGTTCTGGCCCTGCCTCATTGGATTCTAATTACCTCGGTGGATGTCTGACCCCCTTCTTAGGCTGGAACACTAAGCGATCCACTTGACTCATCCACCCAGCTCTGTCTCCAGCACCTCCACCCTTCACCCCATGGCACCAACACAGAGAGACACCATCAGGATGTGCCGATGGGGTTGGAACAAAGGGTAGAGGTGTGCTCCTGTTGGGCTTGGGAGGGTCAGAGCGAGGGGAAAGCAAGGGGAGAGAACCCAGTCATGGGGCAGCAGTTTGAAAAGCAGGGAACACAGAGGTCTTTAGTAAAACCTGGATTCCAGCCGGGCGTGGTGGCACGGACTTGTAATCCAAGTACTTTGGAGGTTGAGACAGGAGGATCGCAGGTTCACAGCCAGCCTCAGCTACTCCGTGAGGCCCTCTGCAACTTAGTGAGACCCTGTCTCAAAATAAAGAATAAAAAATAGGGCTGGGATGTAGCTCAGAGGTAGAATGCCTTTGGGTTCAAGCCTCACTACTATCACACACACACACACACACACACACACACACACACACACACACAAACTGGGTTGCTAACTAGAAAAACAGCAACCTGAATTAATTCCAGCACTGGGCACCACACTGCCTAACCTCAGTCAAGTTTAAGTGTGTGTCTTCAGAGAGGGAGCAGGGCAGGGCAGAGGGGCAGCCCAGACTCCAGGCGCTAAGTGAGCAGTCAGGTAGCCAATCAGGTATCGTGCCAAAGGCCCAGTTCCCAGGACCACCACCGACCAAAGTCAATCAACAAGCCAGAAATCCATTGCCAGAGGGACCTGGCAGGGTCAAAAGAAGGTCACCTCTGGGAGGAGGCACCCCAGCAAGTCCTCTGCAGGTTTGAGACTACCACTGCCATCCACACAGGCTCCTCGCAGGGACAGGCTGTAGCCCAAGACCTCTGCAGGGTCCCAGGCTGCTAACTCCGGGAAGCTTCGCCCACCCCGCTGATCCTTAAATAAAGACTCTGAGGCTGCCAGCATCGCCTGAGCACACAGCCTAGTGTCTGACCTGATTGCATCTATTTTTTGCCTGGGTCCCCACTGAGTAGGTGCCCTGGAATGCACCGTCAGTTTTAAATACAGACTCCCAAACACATTATGTGAAGTTACAGAAAAGCCGCGTTCAGCCATGGAATGTTAAATTGCAAATCAGTAGAAATGGAGTGGACCTTTTAAGAGTACAGATATCATTACCCTCCTTGTTCTAGAAGCCAGAAATTTTCTATTAATTACACACACAAAAAAAAAAAAACTTAGCATCTATGTTGAAATAAATACAGACTACTCTCCTCTCCCACAACACAAGCACACACACCTACCATCATCATCATCATCAACATCACTCTAAAGAGAAAAGGGATGCCACACGCCAAACCCAAAACTGGCAAAGAAGGCAGATTGGCATGGTGTTGATGACATCAGGCCGGGACGAAGGCAGTGACCAGATCCCACCTCTCTGACCAGACATCACCCCAAGCCCGAGTCTGCGTGTGTCTCTTAGCCCCTTCGACCATGGATCAAAAAGCCATTCCAAAAGATGGAAGAGGGCAGGGGAGAGTGGGGGAGGAGAGAGAAAAAAAAAAGAAAAACAGAGGCGCCCGTCTCCAGGTGGGCATCCTGTCTCCGGGTGGGTGCCCTCCAGTCGGTGGTTCCCATCTCTCTGTGAGCCCAGGCTGGGTCATTTCAGCAGCCAGCCACAGGTACAGAAAGACATGTTTGTCCATCTGTGGTTGGAGAGCCCTTCATTCCAGGACTGGAGTGACCTTGAGGGGCACCTGTGAATCCCCAGAGCTGCTCTCTTTAGACGTGGTTTCCTTTGATGGAGGGGTCCATGGCTACCGGAGCTCTCATTCCTTCTGAATTCACTTCTTCTCAGCGCAGGCGAGGACGTGTTGAGTACCTGGTCCCACGCTGGGTGCCGGAAGCATTCTATGAATGAAGTAACTGTAGCCTCTTTCCCTTATATGAGTTCCCTGGTATAAAATTCACACACTCAAAGTAGGATGGTCCGGGGTTAAGGGAGAATAAGGGATTATTATTCAAATGGGTGCAGAGTTTCACTTTGGGAAGACTAAGAAATTCTAGAGATGGATCGTGGGGATGGTTACACAATAGTATAAATGTACTGAATGTCACTAAACTGAGCACATTAAAATAGAAAAGTGGGTGTGGTGGCACACTCCTGTGATCCTAGTCCTTGGGAGGCTGAGACAGGAGAATCACAGGTTCGAGGCCAGCTTCAGCAACTTAGCAAGGTTCTCTGCAATTTAACAAGACCCTGTTTCAAAATAGAAAAACAAAAAGCGTTGTGGAGTAGCTCAGAGGTAGAATATCCCTGGGTTCAATCCCCAGTTCCCCTCAAAAGATGATTAAAATAGTAAATTTTGCTGGGCATGGTGGCACGCTTGTAATCCCCATGCTTGGGAGGCAGAGACGGGAGGATCAGCCAGGCTTAAGAGACCCTGTTTCCAAATAATAAAGTATAAAATATAGGTCTGGGAGTGTACCCTGGAGGTAGAAGGGTTTCCAGGAACCCCAGTACCACCAAAAAAATAAAATAAAATAGTAAATTTTATGTTACATATATTTTATCACAATATAATTTTAAAAATAAAGGGACTGATGGTTTGGAGAATAGGGGGGAGAATCAGATTCATGGCGAAGTCTGGCACCCCAAGAGCAGAAGGGCCTTGTAAGGGTCACCCCGACTTCCCCACATGGAGGTGGACTGGTCCTCATGAAGTACTCACTATCTTGGGACTGTCTGGGGAGTGTCAGATTCCATGACCAGCATGCTCAGTACAGGGGACACCCAGGGCAGCATCCCTGACTCTGAGGAGAGAAGAGCCAGCCTCCGCGTTGTGCCTGTGTGCTGCTGATGGCCAGACCCTCTCTGCCGGCAGCTGACCTGTGCCTCCGTTACAGATCGCGTCCCTTCTCAAGGACAATGAGCGCATTCAGTCCACCCAGACGGTCACCCCCAACGATGAGGACAGCGATATCAAGAAAATCAAGAAGGTCTGTACCCTCCCCCCCCCCAGCTGGCCCCCTTTAGAGCTTGCCCACCTCCTGCCTACGTGTCCCCAGGGCCTGTCGCACACCACTCACCAAAGCTCCATGAGCGACGCCTTGTCAAGCCATTTCTTTCTGTTATCTGGGTTCAAGCCCCATTGTATAGACAAGAAAATGGAGAGAAAGGGATAGGTAGAGACAGGACCCCGGAGCCCCCCAGGCCACTTCGCCGCCATTGTACCCTAGCTTCGCGCCCACACCAGAGCCCAGCGGAAGCCTGGCTTTTACAAGACCCACAGTGGCCCCTGCTGTGTTGACCCTACCAGAGGTGACAAGGGGCGGACATCTCAGGAGGCGCCAGGAGAGCGGCAGGGCTGGCGTTTGTGGCTGCCCGGTCCGAGGCACGGAGCCCAGAGGAGCCAGTGTGCTGACAGTGCGGCAGGACCCAGTGCCGCCCAGCCCAGAAACCACGAACAGGAACCCCAGGCCCAGTTCAGCTTCCTGGCGCGCGTGTGGTTTCCAGCCCACGCAGCGGTTTTTTTTTTTTTTTTTAATTCCTTCTTTATATTTGTTGCTAGTGCTTTCAAGGCTAAACACCTCACACAAAAGTCTGGATCTCTGGTTTCTCAAAACCAGGAATAGCTAACATTCATTAACCACTTTCCCCGCGCCAGACACTATTTTAGGAGCTTGGTACGGATTAAGTGGATCCTCACAAAAACCCTCTGTGATGTTTATTATCTCTATTTTCGCACTTGGGGAATCGGAGGCGCAGAGAGGCACAGTCGCTTCCCAAGTCGACACAGCTCAGTGTGACATTCAGGGCCCGGCCACTAGCTCCAGGTCTGTGTTCCCCAGACACACAGCAGGGCTAGACCCTGGACGACCCCCATCCATGGTGACATCGACCCAGGCGGGAGGGACTGACCCTGCACGCTCCCACTGTGCCACGCACACCAGCCAGGCCACAGGGGCATCAGGATGCCATCAGAGCTGAGCTGGCTGGACTTCTCTGCAGTGGCCCCCCCAAGGCCTCGGCCTCCCCTCCCTGTCCGCAGCCTTTCTCCCCTGGGGCATTTGTTAAGGGCCATTAAAGCCCCCCTCCTGTGCGTGTCTCCGTTTTCCTCAGAGGCATATGTCTTTCCCTCCTTGACAAAGCCCTTCCCATCTTCAGGGTAGCCACAGGACCGTCTCTGCAGCACACGGCCCTAGCCGGCAGTTTGGCACCCACATGGCGGGGCCTGCGGCTCTCGGCCAGTACCCTTGAGGTAGAAAACACCCCATGCAAGTGCTCTGGCGGTTCTGTGTCTCTCCCACGTGGATCATGAACGAGCACACAGTCTAGCTGCAGAAACGGCAGGGATTTAGCTGGCCACTTGACTAGAAGCATAGCTTAAAGCAACTGTGTGTGTCTGTGTGTGTTAAATCAAGGCGCTCTCCCATGCCCCTGCTGACACAGGGCTTTTCCACACAGCCCAGCTCCCAGGCCGCCGAAACCCGAGTCCACACTCCTTCCCCCAAGTCAGGAGAGCCTCCAGGCAGGCAGGCAGGCAGGCAGGCAGCAGCCACTGCGAAGGCCCAAGCATAAGATTAACTAATCTGCCAAATCCTGTTCAATTGGATAATCACCCTCTCTCCAGATGAGCTCTAATTGAAACCTCTGCATTTTCAGGGGCCCTTGAGTCATTACATAACAGGTGTGGCCCTCTCTCCCTAGCCACCTCCCTTCTGGAGGCCTCAGGTGGCTTGTTTACTCCTTTGGAGGAACTCTTCTAAAGCCACCCAGGGGCCAAGCGGGCGTGGTGGCGCAGGCTTGCAATCCCACCATTCAGGAGGCAGAGACAGGAGGATCGAGATTCGCCAACAGCCTGGGCTACTTAGCGAGGCCCTTTGCAACTCAGTGAGACCCTGTTTCAAAATAAAGAATAAAAATCGGGCTGGGGGCGTGGGTGTAGCTCGGAGGTAGAATACCACTGGGTTCCATCCCTAGTGCCACACACAAAAAATTAAGAAATAAAATAAAACCACCCAGGGATCTTGTTGAAATGCAGAGATCTATCCAGGGCATGGGCCTAAGAATTCGCATTTCTAACAAGCCCAGGCTGTGGTCCATGTGGAGTTGCACCTGATCTCTTTGGCTCCATTTCACAGATGGGAAACCCAGCTCGCAGGGACTGAGCCTGGCATCACGCAGGAAGCAGAGGCCGGCGGGTCCCTGCCTGAGCCCTTTTGTCCCTGCAATGGCCAAAGTCTTGGTCACCTCTCTCAAAGCTCCCGCCCCGGAAGGATGAGCATGGCCGAGACTGTCTAACAGGAGTCTGTCCCGCCGGTCTCCACCCCCAGGTACAGAGCTTCCTGCGGGGCTGGCTGTGCCGACGGAAGTGGAAGACCATCATCCAGGACTACATCCGGTCGCCGCACGCGGACAGCATGCGCAAGAGGAACCAGGTAGTGTTCAGCATGCTGGAGGCCGAGGCCGAGTACGTGCAGCAGCTGCACATCCTGGTCCACAACTTCCTGCGCCCGCTGCGCATGGCGGCCAGCTCCAAGAAGCCCCCCATCACACACGACGACGTCAGCAGCATCTTTCTCAACAGGTGAGCACCCCGAGGGTGGGCCACGAAGACCCAAAGGAGATGCTGAGCCAGACCTTGACACAGCCCTGATCTAGAGCCCGCCGAGTGCAGATGAGGGAACCGAGGTCCAGAGAGGAGAGAGAAGTGGACCAAGGTCACGTGGCTGGGAGACTCCGGGGCCCCACAGTTTTGGGACCTGGGGCAGGAGTACAGATGGAGGCCTCTGTAGAATGTGTCTAAACTCTGTGGCTCTCAACTGTGGCAGTTCTGTCCCCCAGGAGACCCTCAGCTGTGGCATTTTTGATTGTCACAAATTGTGGAAGGTTTTTATCAGCATCTAATGGGAAACGGTAAGGGATGCTGCCAGCCAATCCTATAACACAAGACAGGACCCCAGAGGGAAGAATTCTTTCACCTCAGATATCAACAGTGCCACAGTGGAGAGGCCCTGGCCTCAATGTTTCAGAGTTATGAATTGTCTTACCCCATTTTGTATTGCTGTAACAAAATGCCTGAAGATGAGTACTTTATTTAAAAAAAAAAAAAGAAAGTTTATTTTTAGGAGCTGGGCATGGTGGCGCACGCTTGTAATCCCAGCACTTGGGAAGCTGAGACAGGAGGATCGTGCAGGTTCAAAGCCAGCCTCAGCTACGTAGTGAGGCTCTCAGCAATTTAGTGAGACCCTGTTTCCAAATAAAGTATAAAATAGGTCAGGGAGTAGAGCCTGGAGGTAGAGCGCCGCCGGGTTCCACCCCCAGTACCACAAAAAAATAGAAAAAAAAGTTTATTTTTACCCATGGGTTTGGAGCACTAACAGCGCAGCAGAAGCCTTGGCTCTGGTTAGGAGCAATCCCACCTGGCAGGAGTGTGCGAGAGGGAGGTGTCCCATGGTGAGAGGAGCTAGGGAGCCAGGAGGGGCCAGGCTCCATTTTTTGCAACAATCCACTCCCGGGAGAACCAGTGCACTCCTTGGAGATCCCTGGAGATCCCTGCTCTGTGAAACTACCATCAATCTCTTCACCAGGTGCTCAGGACATAGCTACCTCCCACCGGCCACCTCTCAGAGGTCCCACAGACTTCTTTCTTTCTTTCTTTCTTTTTTCCTTTCCTTCCCTTTCCTTCCTTCCTTTCTTTCTTTCTTTCTTTCTTTCTTTCTTTCTTTCTTTCTTTCTTTTTCTTTCTATTTTGTGTGTGTGTTCCTAGGGATTGAACCCAGGTATATTCTACCTCTGAGTTTCACCTCCAACGTTTTTTATGTTTTGTTTTGAAATAGGGTCTTGCTAGGTTGCTGTAAGTCTCACTAAGTTGCTGAAGCTGGCCTCAAACCTGCAATCCTCTTGTCTCAGTCTCCCAAGCACTGGGATGATAGGTGTGCCACCACGCCCAGCTCATTATTGCCTTTTTGTGTGTGTGTGTGTGTGGTACTGGGGGTGGAACCCTGTGGCTTTCTACCTCTGAGCTATACTCCCAGACCTATTTTATATTTTATTTGGAAACAAGGTCTCACTAACTTGCTGAGAGCCTCACTAAGTAGCTGAGTCTGGCTTCGAACCTGTGCGATTCTCCTGTCTCAACCTCTCAAGCGCAGATATTACAAGCGTGTGCCACCACACCCAACTATTATTGCCTTATTTTAAGAAATTTTCACAGATCTCCAGCTTTCAGCAACCACCACCCTGAGCAGTGGGCAGCCATCTATGGGGAAGCCGGCACAAAGAGCTCATCACTCAAGTGCGGTGGTACGCACCTGTAATCCCAATATTTTGGAGCAAGACCCTCAGTAACTTAGTGAGACCCTGTCTCAAAATTAAAAAAAAAAAGAGCTGGTGTGGTGGCACACATCTGTATCCCCAGGATTTGGGAAGCCAAGACAGGAGGACTCCAGGTTCAGGGATAGCCTCAGCAATTTAGTGAGATCCTGTTATAAAATAATAAATAAAATAAGGCTGCTGGCTGTAACTCAGAGGTAGAACATCCCTGGGTTCAATCCCTAGTACCACAGAAATATTAATAATAAGTAAAATAAAATAAAAAGATAAAAAGGGCTGAGGTGTAGCTCAGAGGTAGGATGCCCTGGGTTCAATGCCCTGCATTACAAAAAAAAAAAAAAAATTAGCCCTCATTGAAGGTTCAGAAGATCATTCTTAAGACATAATACATTTGGTTTCGGTTTGTGGGTATAACGGAGTTGCTGGCTGCGCCCTTTCGCCTGGAGGAGCTGTGTTCTAATTCCCTTGAGCCCCTTCCACCACCACCTTTTTCTCCTTCCCCATCGTACCTGCCTCTGCAGAGCAGGATGCAAAGGACGTTTCATACCCTCTGAGGTCAGGAGCCTCTTACCTCTCCAGGGCACCTCTGTCCACAGGGCCTGCCCCCAAGGTCCACGCCCCCTCTGCAGGGCTCACCCAGAGCCTTCCCTGGCTCCTGTGCTGAGACAAGGCACTTGCTTCCATGGGGAAGCACAGATCCCTGGGCCCCTCCACACACTGGCCAGGCCAGCTCCTGCCTTGGCCGTCTTCATAGGCGCCCCTTCCTTGACTGAGCTTAATGCCCCATGGGCCCCATCCTGAGACACCTAACCCCAGGTCCACCTCTCTGCTGGCCATCCTGCCCATGGGGTCCTCAAAGCAGGCCTCACCTGAAAGAAGGGTCTGCTTCTGCATAGACCCACGGGCTGGCAGCCACCACCTTTACTCACGCCACCCTCAGCACACTGGGCTGGGGTGAGGGTCCTCAGAGGGGCAGCGAGCCCATGGCCTGAATGCACCCATGCTTTCTCTTCCAGTGAAACCATCATGTTTCTGCATCAAATCTTCTACCAAGGCCTGAAAGCCCGCATCTCCAGCTGGCCCACGCTGGTCCTGGGTGAGTAGCCAGCTCCCACGGCTGCCCCAGAAGCCCCTCGCCAGGGGTAGCTCTCCTGCCAGAGCATCAGAGAGCCGAATCCTTAAAACAAACACACAAAACCAGGCACACACCTGAAATCCCAGTACTTGGGAAGCTGAGACAAAAAGATTGCAGGGTAGAGTCCAGACTCAGCAACTTGGTAAGACCTGGTGTCAAAGCAAATAAGAAAAAAGGGCTGGGGTGTAGGTTGGCGGTAGACAGTACCTGGGTTCAATCCCCAGTGAAGAGAAAGAAAGAAAAAGGAAGGAGGAAGGAGGAAGGAAGGAAGGAAGGAAGGAAGGAAGGAAGGAAGGAAGGAAGGAAGGAAGGAGAAAGAAAGCCCACAAACTTCCTTGAAGTGAGCAGGAAAAATAAGTTGTCAAAAGGTTTATTTCTAGGAGGAAGCACTATATCTTCAATTTCTTATTTGCTTTTCCCTTTTAAAAAGAATATATACATACCCATTTGGGACATTTGAAATCCCAGAAAAGTAGAAAGTTTAAAAATATCATGCATCATTCTGCTTCCCAAAGACAACCACTATAGCCATTTTGGTATGTTTTCTTCCCATTTTTCTGTGTATAGATCCTGAGGGGGTTGTTTTCCTCATTTTATGTCATTGCAAACATGCTCAATTATAGAATCTGAATCTTGCTTTGTGTTGTTTTGATGTTTTTTGCTTAGCTTAATAGCAGAAGTGTTTTCTCATGCTAAAACCTTTTTGATGGCACTGTAACGCTCCAGCATCCCCTGAATATGTCCGTCATCATGTAACTGGCCTGCATTTTTAGGTCTTAAGAGTTGTTCCAAATTGTTCTTATCAGACATAACCATCCCTGCAGAGGAAGACTTTTTCATATTAGAATGCATTCCCTTGGGAAGCAAAAGGTATAGCATGTTTAAGGCTCTAGCCTTTTTCCAACTGTCCACTTGCTGCCCAAGAAAGCCATACCACCCGCGTCCCAGGATTGAGGACAAGGGAACCTCCTCCCGAACTCCCACCTGGCTCTACCCAAGGGCCTACCAGCCCTCTATCCCAGGGTGCCCTGGGCTGCCCACTGAACCCCGCCCGCCTTCCAGCCGACCTGTTCGACATCCTGCTACCCATGCTCAACATCTACCAAGAGTTCGTCCGCAACCACCAGTACAGCCTGCAGATCCTGGCCCACTGCAAGCAGAACCGGGACTTTGACAAGCTGCTGAAGCACTACGAGGCCAAACCCGACTGTGAGGAGCGGACCCTGGAGACCTTCCTCACCTACCCCATGTTCCAGGTGGCTGGCGGGGAGGGCCAGCGGGGACCACCCTTGCAGAGGGAGGGCGAGCTGACCGCCGACCACCCTGTCCACTCGGGCAGGGCAGGAGGGCCGGAGGCAGCTCCTGGAGGCGGCCATCGGGGACCCTGCCCTCCTGGGTCTCCAGGCAGGCTGGGGCGTGTCTGTGTCCGCACAGCTGCCTGCCTGCCTGTTGGTGGGAGCCTTGGTATTAAGAGGGCCTTTCCTACCTCCGTGTCTCACTGACCATCCACTTCGTGGCCACTCTGTCCCTGTCTCTCTCTCTCTCTCTCTCTCTCTCTCTCTCTCTCTCTCTCTCTCTCTCTCTCTCTCCCTCTCTCTCTTTCTCTCTCTCTCCCTCCCTCCCTCCCTCCCTCCCTCCCTCTCCCCCTCTCTCTCCCTCCTGCTCACGGCCCCTCTCTCCACCCCACTGTCTCCCATCTCTGGGCTTGGTCCCTGCTGCTTCAGATCCCTAGATACATCCTGACGCTGCACGAGCTTCTGGCCCACACGCCCCATGAGCATGTGGAACGCAACAGCCTGGACTACGCCAAGTCCAAACTGGAGGAGCTGTCCAGGTGAGCCGCGGCCGGCAGGGCGACGCCAGGCACCCGTGAAGCCCCGGGCGGGCGGGAGGGCACAAGTCTGCCCCGCCTCGAGTCCACTGCCCCCAAGAGCCCTGGGGGGTTCACAGCTCACGTCCAGGGGCACATGGGGATGGACAGTGTGGGGCTGGTTCCCAGGAAGGACACCAGCGTGGACCCAGCTCCCTGCAGAGGGCGCCTCTCTCCTCTTTTCCATTGTCAGTGTGTAAACCTGGGGTGAAGGAGCCCCAGTGGGAGTCACAGGTGACAGGCACCCAAGCGCCAAAGCTCCGGTAGACAGCAGGGGTGACAGTGGTCACAGAGCCCTGGCTTGTCAGACGCTGAGGTCCTGGTCCTCTACTCAGGACCGCCCACCCGGCCTTCTCTCAACCCCTTGAGTCCAGAGGGGACCTTCCTTCACAAGGGGAGTCTAGGGTCTGGACTTAGTAGCATGAACACAGAACTGTAGGGTTTCCTGCTGGGTTTGTTATGGGGGGAGAAAAATAAGAGTCTTTTTTATTATTATTGATGCTTGAACCCAGTGGCAGGGGTCAGGAACTTCCTTGCAGAGCCTGCTGGACTCGAGATGCAAATTTGATGTCCAATTGGGGATGGCGAGGGAATGGGGTGTTTGAGTCTGGAGTTGAGAGAGGAGAGGAATTCATGCCATCTACTTGGAGATGGAACTGAAAGTCACAGCACCAGGAAGATCCCCAAGGGAAGGAGTTTAAGCAGAAAGCAGAGGACTGAGGGTGGGCCCTAGGTCCTCCACCACAGGGAGGCCACGGGGGAGCTGCAGCATTCCGGCCACTCAGTGCCCCCAGCAGCCTCTGAGCCCAGCAAGAGGCAGCCAATCAGGTTGCAGCCCGTGCTGGGTGGGGGAGGACCAGGCTAGACCAGGGCAGGACTCAGGCTGCCCCCACTCTGCCCAGTACCCAGCGGAGTTACAGATCCAGAGTGGAGAATCAGGGCAAAGTCATCATCAGGGTGAATTGCAGAGAAACAAAACCACTGTGGGAAGAAGAAAATTCAGTGCTCTCCTGCCCAAGGAGCCAAATCCTGCACGCTCTTTTCCAAGGGAGAAGACGCAGGATCCCATAAGGCCATGGGGCTCCTCAGCACTGAGAGATGTGTGTCCAGGTGCAAATAGGGGCACAGGCAGCACAAGCTGCCAAAGTACTTGGCCTAAGACCCTGATCCCCATCCCCCGGGATCCTGGGTTTGCCGCCCACTCTTTATTTCTTCCACACGACCACCCACTACAGTACCTGAGCCTGAACCCTGAACCAGCCCCAGTGGTATATGGGAGGTTTGCCTGTCACCATGACAACAATCCTTCCAGCTGAAAAATTTGCCTGGCAGGCAGGAGCCGTGGATGGCCAGCCCTCCCCAGCTGTGCTCAGAAGCACCCTGCACCTGTAGGGACTGGCCCTTCTCATAGCTTTGATCCTGAAACCCCTGTGTCCTATGCTTGCTGATAACCCAAGGCATTAATCATGTCCAGGTCCCCCAGGAGCCTGCCCAGAACGTACCCTGACTAATTACAGTCTGTGCATACAACACTGGGTTCCATCCCCAGTACCGCAAAAAAAGAAAAAAAGATCTAGGGAAAGGGTATTTGTGGGAAGAAAACACCACATACAGCCAGCCTTCCCCAGCAAAGCCCGTACCCTCGGTGACATCCTCACCACCAGCCACTTCCAGCAAGAGAGGCATCTCCAGGGAACTAACCTATGCCCAAAGGGGGCCTGTGCTTCTGAGAAGAGCATCGCTAGGGAGGAAAAGGGGAAACTGAGGCTCCTGAAGGAGATACTCCATCTAAATGTTCCCAGACTGTTTAATAGTCTAATGAGTTTAAGCATTAATGCAAGTCCCAAACCAGAAAAAAAAAGGATATTATTTTTTTTTCACCACTACTGAGAGTGACAGTGACAACACCCCTTGACTCCAGCACCCATCACGTGCGAGGCCCAGAGCTGGTGCCTCCTTCACCCCAACATTCCACAGATGAAGAAACCAAGGGTGGCAAGGCTGAGTAAGGTCAGCTGACCAGGGCACCCCAGATCCCACCCAGTAGGGTCGCCTTTCCTTCTTGTGAGGTTCAACCTGAATCACGCCCACAAGAGAACTTTGGGGCTGTTCATTTGTTTGCTTGTGGCACACAGAGAATTGAACCCAGGGACATTCTACCTCCGGGGTGTACCCTATTCCTAGCCCCTTTTATTTTTAAAAAAGGATCTTGCTTAGTTGCTGAGACTGGCCTTGAACCTGTGACCCTCTTGTCTCAGCCTGATACATAAAGGGATTACAGGTGCTTGCCGCTTGTAAAGCTACACCTTTTGGGTCTTAATTGTGGAATTTCAGAGATCAGTAAATAAGTCTTTGTGCTCTTCTTGGAATGGGAGGAATGCTTTTCCAGAGATTTCCCCTCCCTCAAATTGCTCAATACTTTCCTAAGAATCCTGGAAGCCCTCCAAGGCTTCCAGAAATTGTCAGCTAACACCCACCTTTTCCCACAAAGCTAATTGTTAAAGCAGTTCAATGTCGCCATCTGCTGGGATAATGGGGTTTTGCAGTGGTCAGAACTGGAACAGACAGGAGAGGTGTTGGCATCACCTTGTGGCAATGAGCTCAGGCCAACCTCCCTGAGCCAACTGGATTGCCAGACACTCCAGAAAAATAAGCCATTCCAGGACACGGGAAACATTAGCAATGCATCCATACAAAGATCTGGGGAGGAGCCAGGCGTGGTGGTTCACACTTATAATCCCAGTACTCGGGAGGCTGAGACAGGAGGATCGTGGTTCTCGGACAGCCTCAGGTACTTAGTGAGGCCCTTTGCAACTCAGTGAGACCCTGTTTCAAAATAAAGAACAAAAAATAGGGCTGGGGTATCTCTCAGAGGTAGACTGCCCTGGGTTCCATCCCCAGTACCGCAAAAATGGGGGAAAAAAAAAAAAAAAAGATCTGGGAAAAGGGTATTTGTGGGAAGAAAACAGCAAGCACAAAGGCCCTGCAGCCAGAACCAACTCTGTTCTATGATGGTTGTAAGTTGGACAAGCGGTGAGGTCATGGGCAAAAGATGTGTCCTGTACGCCGCTTCCTTTCCAGTGTCAGGGCTGAACCTGCCGTCTTCGAACTACGGTTCAGAGTTTGAAATCTGACCGGCCTGCTTCCTAGCTGCCCACTCCTGATTTATTTTTCTGAAATAAGTACGTCTGGCTCCCTGAACTGTCCAAAGGATAAAATGAGGTCACACCCAGAAGGCCTTCCCCTTCGCGACT
Organism: Muscardinus avellanarius; assembly: GCF_963383645.1. NCBI lineage: Eukaryota > Metazoa > Chordata > Mammalia > Rodentia > Gliridae > Muscardinus > Muscardinus avellanarius. Next base: position 142,885,125 of record NC_137788.1, on the reverse strand, counting down.
AGAGGCCCCCCTGAGAATCCCGGTGCCAGCCTATTTTCCTCAGAGACCTGCCTTCTCCCCACCTGTCCCTGACTGTTATTTCCTGTTTCCACAGGATCATGCATGATGAAGTAAGCGAGACAGAGAACATCCGGAAAAACCTGGCCATCGAGCGCATGATCATCGAAGGCTGTGAGATCCTCTTGGATACCAGCCAGACCTTCGTGAGACAAGGTTGGGCGTTTGCACCCCAACGCAAACACTTTGTCCCACGTGGGAGGGAGGTGGCACTCGGGGACACCACTGCTTGGTTCGTACGCTGCCCGGTGCCCAAACCTGCCGCTTGTGAGCCGCTGGCGGGACTCAGCGGCTATGTCGAGGATGGTATCTGCACACATAGACCCAGACATCATTGGTTTTCACAGTTTCCTTCGATCCGGATGTAAGCAGCATTCTCCCCAGATGGCCTTGTTTCTTCTGTTGTAACCACTGACATGTCCTTTTTGGGGGGAGAAAGTACAAGGCAGAGAGGACAGCGAGGAGCCGCTGGAGTTGCGCGTACTCTCAACATCCCCAGGGAGGCAGACCGCCAAGCCGCATTCACAGCGCTCCTCCTGGTAGAAGGCCTCCCCTCCTGCAGCCCCAGGTCGCCTTGGAAACAAGGGCCTGAGAGGTCCCACCCTGTCCCGCTCGCTCGGGTGCGGGGTTCTGACACCCAGTTGACGGCATCTGAGCTGCAGTGTGTGGGAAGGTCGCCTCATTCACCTCTCATATTCTGTGGGAAGCAACTCCAGCTCCTGTGCCCCAGAGGTGACTGCCACCTCCCGCTGGACCGCCTACTAGCCTTCGGCCATATTGCCCTGGGAAGGGCCTGGTGTCCTTGGAATTTTGTCCCCAGCCCCAGGTTTGACCTTTAGGCCCTTCCCCAAGCCCACCCTGTGACATACCCAACCCAGAGCCAACCTTGCCGGTCTCCTAGCTCCCCTGAGCTGGCCTAGGTGCTTTCTTTTTTTTTTTTTTTTTTTTTGGTGGTGGTGGTGGTACTGGGGTTCCTGGAAGCCCTTCTACCTCCGGGCTACACTCCCAGACCTATTTTTACATTTTTATTTGGAAACAGGGTCTCCTAAGCCAGCGTGCACAGCTGGCTTCGAACCTGCGCGATCCTCCTGTCTCTGCCTCCCAAGCGCGGGGATTACAAGCGTGCGCCACCACGCCCGGCGGACTAGGTGCCTTCTATGCCAGAAGCACCCATATAGCATTGATAGTCCTCTTGAAGGATGCCCCAGTGGGCTTGGCTTAGAAGCATGACTCCTCCAGCCTGGGCGGTGCCCTTACAGGCCAGGAATCTGCTCCATCTGACAGCCCAGGCATCTCCCCTGACTGCAGACATGGCAGGTGGCCTTTCTCATGGGTCACTCCTGCAGCTGACACTGATACCTCCCCTCTCCACGCGAGGCCCCCATGGGGCTCTGGGGCTGTAGGGTGTGAAGCCGTCCAACCTCTAGAAGCCCACTGTGCAGAGGGAGAGGCAGGAAGAGCCAAGCACAGGCGAGCCTCCCAGGTGGTGGGTGCAGCAGGCTGAGTGGCCCTGGCCAGGGCTCTCCCCAGGGGGCAGCTCAGGGGAGTGTGTGATGCAGCAGAGGGGCAGGGGGGCGACATTCACAGTAGTGTAGCCAAGAATGGTCACAGGAGGGAGACAGCGGCCAGAGGAGCTGAGAGGTGTGCGTGGGCCAGACCACGCTGGGCCTTGAGTGCCTGAGTCCTGAGGATGGCCGGGAAAGAGGCCTGGATGGCATGGATTAGGGTATGGGAACCACAGAAAGGACAGCAAATGGGTTTCACCTGCTCTACGCAGCAATGGCTTCCCAGTGCTCCACACTGAAGTCCGTAGGTCAATCAGAGCTCTGCAGCTAAAGGCCACGGTTGACTAGTGATGTCTGCCATGGCCAGAGGTGGTAGCAGGGGTGCTGTGTATCTTGCTAATCTTTGGAGTCCTTGGCCAGCTCGCCTTGTTCAGCTCCTGCTGCCCTCATACCCTGACCTAACCCTCCATTCTTACCACATGGACTCTTTCCTTTAGGGTTCCTGTGTCTGTCAAGGCCCTGGCCCCTGGCTGAAGGTCAAGGGCCCCCACATAGAGCTTCCCTGGTTCTGCCCCTGCCTGGCCCTGAGGAGGGGCTGAAGAATGTCCCTGGGGCATTTGCTGCCAGGTGCTGGGATTGCCTTTCCCCAAGGATGATGCTGCCAACACCTCAGCCTCAAGGCCAGGTCAGAACCAGCCGGCATCCTGGGAGACGGGCTCAGGGTCTCTCCTCTGCCCGCAGGTTCCCTCATCCAGGTGCCCATGTCAGAAAAGGGCAAGATCACCAGAGGACGCCTGGGGTCTCTGTCCCTGAAGAAAGAGGGCGAGCGACAGTGCTTCCTGTTCTCAAAGCACCTCATCATCTGCACCAGAGGCTCTGGGGGGAAACTTCACCTGACCAAGGTAGGCGCCACGGGAGAGACGCTGCCGCTGCCGGGGCTGGAGGCTCAGGGTCACGCAGGCTCCGCCCTGGCCACAGGGGTGCACTGACCCTGACCTGAGGGTGAGCAATGGTGTCAGGGCACTTGTGTGCACACACACACGCGCACACACACACACACACACACACACACACACACACATCCTGGTTTAACGGAGGCTTGGAATGAGCAAACCTTTGACTGGTTTTCCACTGAAGAAATCACGGAGAAGAAGAAGGTAAGTATCGAGACCCCAAAGAGGCTCCTCCAGCTGGACACAGGGCAGAGGATCCAGGGGGTCTGGAAGAACCCCTAAAAAGCAGAGGTGTTTGTATATGTGTGTGTGCTTCTGTGTACATGGTATATGTGTATATATGTACTTGTATTTATGCTTGTGTGTGTATATATGTATTTGTGTATGTGGTGTGTGTATACTTGTATGTATGTGGTATGTTTATTATGCCTGCATGAATACATATGCATGTGTGTACATGTGTATATTTGTATGTTAGGCATGGTGGATCAAAATATCTGATACAGCCAACATAGAAGAGAACAAGTTTGTTTGGTTCATGGTTTCAGAGGTGCAGCCCATAGTCGTATGGCCCAAGGCAGACATCATGGTGGCACTTGCATGGCAGAGGAAAGCTGAGCTCAATTCAAAGGCAGAAGGAAAAGAGAGAGAGACAGGAAGTGACCAGGAACAGATCCAGCCCTCAAGGGCATATCCCAGGTGGCTTTTCTCCTCCAGCCATGCCCCACCTGCTCACCATACCACCCAATGAATTCGTTCAGATCATTAAGCCTCACCTCATGGTGACCAGAAGGAGAGGGAGCTGGGAGAGAGGACAAGGGACTCTCTAGTCCCCAAGGCCATGCCCCCAGAGACCCACCTGCCCAAGATACCACCCAGTAAGTCCATTCAGATCATCAGCCCTTCGCTGGACTGTCCACTGGATGTTCATCATTGCATTGGGAACATTGCATTGGGAACAACACATGAGCCTTTGGGGGACATTCCAAACCCACACTGTGTGTGTGTGTGTGTGTGTGTGTGTGTGTGTGTGTGTGTGTGTGTGTGTAAATGCATGCGTATGTGTTGGGGCATAATGGAGGGCCACCCTGGCTGATGGCCAGAGTAGTAGACCCTGAGCCTTTCTCTCATCTCCACCTACAAGTTGCTCAGACAGGCCCTCCAGGTCCCCTTCCCAGCCAGGCCCTGCTCCATCACAGAAGCCCTGCACAAGGCTTGCCCTCGGTGCTCACAGCACACGCTCAACTCCCTGGCCCAGCTTAAAAGGGAAAGAGGGAGAAAGAAGCCTCTCCAACCTCTGCTTCTTCCCCACAAACCTCAGGGCCTTTGTTCCTACTGTCCACTCAGGCATGCAGCCTTCTTTGTCACTGGCAGACCTTCTCTGGGCCTGAGCAAATGTCAGGTCAGCTGTTCAGCCTGTGGCCTGGGCAGAATCTCCACTCCTCAAAGCAGCTCATTGCTTGGCCCATTGTTCCAGACTCGGGGCCAGCCCCCAGCTCTGTCACACATGTGACCCTGGAAAAGGCCTTGTCCCTGTCAAACAGGGACAACTGTGCTCCAGGGGCATCGCACAGAGGAGCTCACAGGAGCCCATGGCGGCCACGCGTCTGCTCTCAATTACAAAGATTTCTAAAAGCTACTGTCTCTCCCCACCCACATCCATCCCCGTGGAAGCAGATTGGATTTCAAAACATGTTGCGGCCTGGAAAGGGCCAGAAGGTGCCTGTAATTAAGTCAGAGCATTGGGAAAACTGTTCTACCGACCCTGCATCCTGGCCCGTGACCTCCCGTTAGCCGTTAGAGCAAGCAGTGGCCTCAGGAGCGTCCTGCTTCTGTTAACATGTCAACAAATTAGTTGGTTGGCTGCACAAGGGGAAATTAATTTACAAATATCAAATCCTCCAGTTCCCACCAAATTGTGTGTCATCATTTATTAGCTCTGGAGCTTCTATTCCTAAGACCCCTGTCCTGGCCGAAGGGTGGTGTCCCCACAGGCAGGGTGGGGACAGGCAGGGCACACTGGGCCCCTCAACGCAGCTCCCTGCTGACAGTTCTAAAGCCTGTGTTTTTATGTTGGTTAGTTTTATTTTATTTCTTTCTGGTAGTTATTTTGTTTTGTTTTAGTTTTGAAAGGTTAGCAAAACCCCTTTAAAGGGGAAAGAACACAGGGTCAAGCTGGGCATGGTGGGGCATGTCTGTAATCCCAATACTTGGGAGACCGAGACAGGAGAATCGCAGGTTCAAGGCCAACCCCAGCAACTTAAGGAGATCCTCGGCAACTTAGTGAGACCCTGTCTCATAATTAAAAATAAAAAGAGCCGGGGGTATAGTTTGGAAGTAGAATGCCCCTAGGTTCCATCCCTAGTATAAAAAGTTAAAGAAAACGAGAGTCCTAATGTTTCATACACCACCAATACTCAGTAGGCTAATAGCCATTGTCACTCTTAAATGTATTATAATGAACTCATGATGATGATGATGATGATGATAATAATAAGCCCTTGCATAATGATTACTGTGGACCAGGCACTATCCCTAATATCTTATGTGTATTTAATTTCTAGAAAAGCCCACTGAAGCAGACACTACCACTTTCCCCAATCTATAGATCAAGGAATTGGGACCGAAGCCAGCATGTGGCTGAGTAGGAATTTGAACCCAAGCAGTCTGTGCCCTTCATCATCTATGCTGTACATAGCTAAAACTATAATCTAACTGCCCTAGCTAAAACTATAATCACTCCTCTTTAAATATTGCACGTGAAGCTAAGTCCATTCTGAAAGGAGCAGGCTACAGATCTGCGAGACTTAAGACTACTCGAAGAAAATACTCGCGCCTCAGATGGGGCTTCCAAGGTTGCCAGTGACGTCCCCAGCAAGGTGAAGGCCCAGGAGCTCCCCCAGACCCCTGCAGGGCCAGGCAGGAAGCGGAAGCCAGGGCTTGGAGCCCACTCTGTTCTCCCCAGGCCCCCTGCCTCCCAAGGGGCAGCCTTCCCCTTAGCCTGTTCAGATGTCTCTGGTGTGGCCAGTTAATGGCTTAGTTCTCGGTTGCCCTGTAACAGATGGAATGGCGTAAGATGAACGTGCTTCTGAGTCGAGAGTTCAGGAGTGACACTGCAGTGGTCTGGGTCCCTCATGAGCGTGTGGCAGGACGTCAGCCCGGCGGCACTGCTCTGCAGGCTCGGCCGACCCGAGGAACCCTTTCTAAGCTGATATATGCACACGGCTGTTGGCTGTACACCTTTCCCTGAAAGGTGAGCCAAGGGACAGCAGGGCTGCAGTCTCCAAAGCCACACACCATCACTTTGACTTCTGTTTTGGTTTGGTTTGGTTTGGTTTGGTTTGATTTGGTGCTGCTGCTGCTGCTGCTGGGGATGGAACCCAGGAACGTTCTTCCTCTGAGCCAGACCCCCAATCCTACTTTATTTTTTTGTGTTGAAATAGGGTCTCGCTAAATCGCTGAGGCTGGCCTTAAACCTGTGATCTTCCTGTCTCAGCTTCCCGAGGGCTGGGATTTCAGGCCTTCGCCACCACACTCAGCTTGCTTTGTTCTTTTAATTAGTTGATAGTCACCAAAGCCAGACCACACCTAAGAGAGAGGAGATTGGGTGTCACCTTTGGAGGGCAGGAGTGTCAAAAATTCTGTGGGCATGCCTTACCACTAACACAGTTCTCATATCTCACCACAATACCAAGGGACCTCACGCCCCAAAGGAGCTCACACGTGCAGGGATGGGAGGCATGTGTGTGCGTATGTGAATATTCCTAATAATTGGAAGTAACTGACCGTGGGCTGGGATCAGACCCCTGGGGCTCTCTGCAGACTCTACCACTCACCGGCCAGGTGACTTGTGCACGGCACTTAGCCTCGGTGAAGACGTCTTCATCCACAGATGAGAACAACAGCGCCTCTGTGGGCCGCAATCGACCTCTGCCTCCCTGTGCGAAACATGAGGGGTCTGGCCTTGGGGAGGGGACTTCAAACTCCCATAGATTTGGGGCTGTGGGGTGACGTTCAGGGATGCTGCAGGGGGCAAGAGAAAGCCAAGCAGGACACACTGGCCCCTCTGCCCACGTCTGACCTCAGCCTTGAGCCACGGAGGGCCTTCTCTGAAACAGTTTTGTTTGATCCACTTTGATGGGCTTCGCATATGAGGATAAAGTCCTTCAATTCACAGAACAAAACACCACCTTGGCCTCTGATACACACACACGCGTATGTGTACATGTGGACGCTCTCTCCAGAGCCCTCCCCAACCCCAACATCCCAGGGCTCCTGCACTAGCTCGTTGTCCTCTGCTCAGAGGTGACACCGCTGTTCTTTTTCAGAATGGAGTTATATCCCTCATTGACTGCACTCTATTGGAGGACCCAGAGAGCACGGAGGAGGAACGTAAGTGTGCAAGCTGCTCGTGCATGACCACGCGCGCACACACACACACACACACACACACACACACACACTCCCCCAGAAAAGCCAGGGCCCAGCATCAGCTTTATGGGAGGGGGAGGCGATGCTGAAGTGCGGGGCCCCTCTCCCCAGTGAGGATGAGCCTGGGCCAGGGTCTGCATCTTTAGGGAAAGGGCCCTGCAGGTGACAGCTTCCAGCCGCCTTCTTGGTCCTTCCAAGCCCCTTGGCCCTGGTGATGCCATTAAGTTTGGGGGTCATGGCATCTCAGTCAATACCTTTACACACACACCCATGGGTTACATGCACAAGAGCTCAGGGAGGTACTTGCCCCATTTCTGCTCCCTAGTGAAAAGGGATGGGATGGAATATACTGTCTTAGTCTGTGTGTGCTGCTGTCACAGAACCTCACTGGCTGGGAAACGTAGAGATGATGGGAATTCATCTGGTTTATGGTTCTGGAGGTAGGGGAGTCTAATATCAAGGGCCCCTCTGGGGAGAGCCTTCTCGAGTGCCATAAAATTGCAGAAAGCATCACATGGCAAAGGAGGAGGTGAGAGAAGGAAGTGAACCCATCCTTTGTAAGGACTCCACTTCCACAGAGTGAGCATATTCCCAAAGCCACTCTGCGTTTACTGGCCCCAGCCCAGGGTCGGCCATGCTCTGAAACGCCTGCCCTGAAGGGTGCCAACAGGACCGTGGCCTTTGCGCTTCCCATGCTGGGCTCCTCAGCCTCCCGGCCCCCGCACAGCTAGGGCTTGGAGTTGGGGTTGCTCCGTTCATATATGACTTGCACTTGTGTAAGGATGTCCTCTGCAGCCACAGCAGGGCTTCACTCCTCCCAAGTTGCTGCACTGAGGGCACAGACAAGACTTTCACCAAGGGAAGAATAAATGTGCTTGGTGATTTATCTAAAGCACCATTTTTTTGGTTTTTAGAGGATATTTTAGTGGTCCTAGGAATCGAACCAGGGGCACTCTATCATTGAACTATACGCCCCAAACCCCTTTTATTTTTAATTTTGAGATAAAGTCTCTCCAAGCTGCTGAGGCTGGCCTCGAACCTGTGATCCTCCTGCCTCAGCCTCGCAAGTACTGAGATTATGGGTGTGTGCCACAATGCCCAGCTCCTCGGGCATTGTTACCAGCACAGCCTTGCTAGGCCATGAGAAAGCCCACACCCAAGCAGGACTGTCAGACCCCAAAGCTCTCCTTCCTGGGTCCAGGGAGGCAGGGGCGTGGCCTGAGCATCACCCACCTGTAACACCCACACTCCTCTCAGAGGAGCCAGTAAGGTCCCCAAGTGACCACACAGGACAAGCTTCCCTGTGCCCAGCAAGGAATGCTAAAATTTTGAGTGTCAGAACTGAAAGGGAGGGACCTCAGCAGCATCAAGTCTACTCCTGTTGCATGGGTGGGGGGTGCTGGAGCCCAGCAGGGGAGCCCACCACGCTAAGGTCACACAGCAGAGAGCCCTCGAGCAGCCCAGAGGCAAAGCAGACACTCCACCCCACTTAGCGCACTCCCAGTTCATACAGATGCGCTGAAAGAATCCTGAAACTACAGCCTTAGCCTTTCCAATAAGCAGCTTTCAAGAGCTCAAGGAACTTTCCAGGTTGAGAGCCATAATAAAAATACCTAGAATTTGCCCGGTACAGTGATACACACTGGTAATTCCAGTACTTGGGAGGCTGAGGCAGAAGGATTGCAGGTTTGAGGCTACCCTCAGCAACTTAGTGAAATCTTATTTCAAAATAAAAGATAAAAATGTCTGGGGATAGAGCTCAGAGGTAGACTGTCTCTGGGTTCAATCCCTAGTACCACAAAAAAAAAAAAAAACTAGAATTTACTTTTGCTCTAGGGAGCTCTAAACTTAGCTAGATATCCAACCCAGCCCATAAACGTGGTGGGTTTTTTGTTTTGTTTTTGTTGGTGCTGGGGGTGGAACCCAGAGGCTTTCTACCTCCGGGCTATACTCCCATACCTATTTTTTATATTTTATTTGGAAACAGGGTCTCACTAAGTTGCTGAGAGCCTCACTAAGTAATTGAGGCTGACTTTGAACCTGCGCAATCCTCCTGTCTCAGCCTCCCAAGCACGGGGATTAACGTCCAAGCTCCTTGCTGGCCCAGGTACCACCATGGGATGGCAGAAAGGCCCAGCTGTGCGGCCAGTTCTCGTCCAGGCTCAGCAGGTGCAATGCTGGGGGGCTTGGCTAAATCCTTGCTCAGGATCTCAGCTCCCCATGGGTGCAAACGTTATAATTTTGGCTGAGTCTAGAACAGTTCCTGCATGCTGGTAAGCTACTTCTGAACCCCAGGTCTCTATTTCTCCATGTTTGAAATGGGGACTCCCCATTTAGGAAAATGTAGATAGATAGATAGATAGATAGATAGATAGATAGATAGATAGATAGATATTCTGAAAGTATCAGCCAGTGGCCTGGTGCCCTACCAATACTAAGCCTCCACGAGTAGGTAAGACAGTTACCAGGAAAACTCCCAAAGGGCCTAAACTTACCCTGCTATCTCCATGTTTGACAACCGGAAGCCAAAGGATCCGGCCAGGACATAGACCACTTGGATTTTAAGATCGGAGTGGAGCCAAAGGATTCCCCGCCCTTCACAGTCATCCTTGTGGCCTCATCCAGGCAGGAGAAGGTGGCTTGGACTAGTGACATCAGCCAGGTGAGTAGCATCAGCAATTCGTGACAGCAAGTGGTACCTTTATTCCTGAGATGGTTGGGGACCTGATGGGAAGAGGGATAGCTGCATTGTTCAGCTGGAAAAGTCCAGAGAATCCCTCAGGTCCACCGCCCACCCAAGGCTGAGCTCAGCTGCCTTCAAAGTGGGAACCCCCTGCCGGGCGTGGTGGCACACACTTGTAATCCCCGCGCTTGGGAGGCAGAGACGACAGGAGGAGCGCGCTAGTTCAGAGCCAGCCTCGCTGGTTTAAGAGACCCTGTTTCATATATATATATATATATATATATATATATATATATATATATATATATATATATATGTCTGGTCTGGGAGTGTAGCCCGGAAGTAGAAGGGCTTCCAGGAACCCCAGTACCACCAAAAAAAAATAAAGTGGGAACCCCTTGCATCTGGGTCACCTGGCAAGGTGGTTTAAAAAACCTCAAATTATTAGCCAGGTGTGGTGGCACATGCTTGCAATCCTAGTACTTGGGAGGCTGAGAGCAGAGGATCTGGGTTCGAAGCCAGCCTCAGCTACTTGGTGATGCCCTCTGCAACTTATTGAGACCCTTTTTCAAAATTAAAAATTAAAAATAGGTCTGGGGGTATGCTCAGATATAGAACGCCTCTGGGTCCAATCCCTAGTACCAAAAAAAACCCTCAAATTATAAGTGTGGTGGTGCACACCTGTAATCACAGTACTTGGGAGGCTGAGACAGGAAGATTGCATGTTCAAGGACAGCTTCAGCAATTTAGTGAGACTCTCAGAAACCTAGGGAGACCCTGTTTCAAAAGAAAGAAATAAAAAGGGCTGGGGTGTGGCTCAGAGGCAGAATGCCACTGGATTCGATCCCCAGTACCACAATAATAAAAATAAAAAAAAAAAAACTTAAATTCACCAGGCGTTGTGACACATCCCTCTAATTCCAGTACTTGGGAGGCTGAGACAGATGAATCACAGGGTTGAGACCAGCCTCAGCAGCTTAGCGAGGCCCTCCACAACTTAGTGAGACCTTGTTTCAAAATAAAAATAAATAAATATATAAATGTATGTTTGGGTGGATTTTTTTTTTATTCAAAGCCACACTTGAACTGTGAACAGGCCTGAAGGCTGGGGGGACATGAGCTTGTCTTCCCCGCTGCCGGCGACCTCGCCTGGCACTCCACAGGTGCGCATGGCTGACGAGAGATATGGGTGGAAAACCATCCACTCGCTCAGTGTTGGCTCTGGGGTAGGCAGAGCGCAGAGAGGCGCGTCCAGCACTCAGGTGCGGGGGCTTGGAGGCCCTGGCAAGCTGGCGCCCCAGGAGACAGAGCCCTAATCCTGTCCTCAACACTGGACCTCAGAGGTGGGCAAAGGAGTGGCCAGTGTCAGGTGCATCTGTGCTGCAGACAACTCAGTGAGGCAGGAGTCCGTGTCCCCACTTTTCAGATAGGGGAACTGAGACTCAACACTGGTCTAGTAAGCCCCCCAAGGTCATTCAGCAGGGACCCGACCTCCAGCCAAAGTCTAAAGATGCTCTTTGTCAGCTCAGCCTTACCCTGGCCGAGACAGTGCTCTTGAAGCTCCAGGCCCCTGTGCCGGGCCGGGGTGTGTGAGCTTCCCAGCGGACAGAGCTCCCAGGGAGCCCGGAGCCTGGAGACGCAGGCCCTGACCCCGAGTCCCCTCTGTTTCCAGTGTGTGGATAACATCCGGTGCAACGGGCTCATGATGAATGCCTTTGAAGAGAATTCCAAGGTCACTGTGCCACAGATGATCAAGTAAGTGCCCTGAACCGTTCCCACCAGGCTGTGTCCCGAGGCTGGGTGCCACCGGCGGTAGCCAGGATGCTGGGCCTCGTCTTTGCGGTGTGGGACGGTGCTTTTCTTGGCCGTGTGGGGTTAGTGTCTGTTCAGATGCTGGCCTTGGCTTCACTTTGTTGTGGTTTTGCTTGTTTTGCACGTGCAGATAATCTGTGTAGTGGGCTGTTCGTAATATTATATGAGGATACCTATATACCATGACACCAGCACTTCAGAGGCTGAGGCAGGAGGCTCTCAGGTTCAAAGGAAGCCTCAGACTTACCATGACTCTCTGTAACTCTGCAGGATCTTTTTTCAAAATACAAAAGAACTGGGAATATAGTTTGGAGATAGGATGCCCCTGATTTCAATCCCCAGTGCCATGCATACACACACACACACACACACACACACACGTAATATTGTATATATGTGTGTATATATAATTAAATATACATAGATATAAAATATTAGAGACAAAACTTTATGCACTCTTTTTGGGGGGAGAGGATATTAGGGATTGAATCCAGGGGCATTCTACCTCTGAGCTACACCTCCAGCCTTTTGATTTCTTATTTGGAAACAGGATCTCGATAAGTTGCCGGTGCTGTCCTCAAACCACAATCTCCCTTATCTCAGCTTCCCAAGTACTGGGATTACAGATGTGTGCCACGACACCTGGCTTATGCACTTTTGTTGGGGGGGGGGGGCCTGGGGATAGAACCCAGGGGCATTCGACCTCCAAGCTACATCCCCTGCCCTATTTTTTAGTCTTTATTTTGAAGCAGGGTCTCACTGAGTTGCAAAGGGCCTCACTATGTAGCTGAGGCTGGCCGTGAACCACAATCCTCTGGTCTCAGCCTCCCAAATGCTGAGATTACGAGCGTGCGCCACCACGCCCAGCTTATGCACCTTTTAAAAAGAAATTTTTTTTTCTTACTAGGATGTAGCTCAGTGCTAAAGTACTTGCCTTGCAAAAGCAATGCCCTGGGTTTTATCCTCAATACCAAAAAAAAAAAAAGGTATTTTCTTCTTCTCCTAATCACAAGTGAATGAATAGAACATAGAATATTTCAAATACACAGAAAGACTGGGTGGCGGTCTCCAGGTCCAGCAAATTTTGTTTGAGCAATCCCCAGGGACAAAAGGGCCAGAATCCTGCTGGACACAGCCCTCCCGGCCCCCAGAGGACCTGCACTAGGCACAGTCCTCCTCCACTGACCTGCACCCCTAGCCCCCACCCTGCCCTCACCCTCCTTCCTGGCCTGCCCTGCAGCCCACCTGCTCCCCAGCTTTCATTCCAGCCTCTGGGCCCCCACACCTGCCAATGCTCACCAGGCGCACACCTGGACCCAGCTCACACCCGGGCTCCATCTGGTAACCACCAGTTCTGCTACTTCAGGTATATGCTCTGGAGAGCTGCACACAACAGTACTTAGTGTCCAAAAGGTGCCGGACATCCTCCGTGCACACCACCACCAATAGGAGGGCGGATCTGATGGAGTGAGTGCTTGGTGAGCCGATGACCACGCCCACAGGGGCATCAGCAGTTCCACAACCACTGGGTCTTTAAGCCTGTGCACCTCAGAGGAGGAATCATAGTAATGGGGCCAGCAGGAAGGGCAAGGTTTGAAGGCAGCAGCTCTGGTTCTCAGCCACAAGTCAATCTTGAAGGGTGTGTGTGTGTATGTGTGTGCGCATGCGCGCGCGTGTGTGTGTGTGTGTGTTAGTCACTAGGGGTTGAACCCCTAAAGGACATTCTACCTCTGAGCTACACACCCCAGTCCTATTTTATTTTTTAATCTTTGAAACAGTGTCTTGCTAAGTCACTGAGGGTCTTCCTAAGTTGCTGAGGCTAGTCTTGAACCTATGATCCTCACACCTTAGTCTCCCAAGTTCTAGGATTACAAGCGTGTGCCATTGTACCTGGCAGACAAGTCAACCTTCTGAGCTTCTCACTTCTTAGTAGGACACAATCAAACCTGCCTTCTTCCCTCCTGGATTTTTTTTTTCAACAATGAAGTAAAAACACTCACTGAAGCCGGGTGTGGTGGCACACGCTTGTAATTCTAGCATTCGGGAGGCTGAGACAGGAGGATTGTGGTTCGCCGACAGCCTCAGCTACTTAGTGAGGCCCTCAGCAACCTAGTGAGACCCTGTTTCAAAATATAAAAAATAGGGCAGGGGGTGTAACTCGGAGGTCAAATGCCCCTGAGTTCCATCCCCAGACCCACAAAAAATAAAAAATAAAAACACTCACTGAATTGCCATTAAATGTATAGTATGCACTTACAATACATTTGGAGGTGAAGTACTAGAGTTAATTAAATCCAGGGGCATTCCACCTCCAAGCCACATCCTCGGCCTGTGTTTTTTTTTTTTTTTCTTTTAAATTGTTTTATTGGTGCATTATATTCATACAGCATATTGGGGTAAAAAACTTTTTTGTACAAACATGTACTCATCGCTGATTTGACCCCTACCCAATCCCCACCCCATTCCCTCCCCATCCTTCCCTCCCTTGCTCGGCTTAGTGATTGACTTTGATATGTCTAAGTACTTTATGTGTTTTAGAGATTTTCCTCTTCCCCCCTCCTTTCTCCTCCTTTAGGTTGTCTTGTTTGCTCCTCTATAGGATTTCCTTTTTCATCTAGAGTTCCTCCTATGACCCATTTCTCCCTAACTCTCACATATTAGGGAAAGCATCTGAGTTCTTATTTTTTGTGACTGACTAATCTCCCTTGGCATAATGTCCTCCAGTTCCGTCCATTTCCCCGAAAATGATGTAATTCTCAGCCTATGTTTTGATTTTGGTTTTGAAACAGTCTCACTGGGTTGCTGGAAGTCTTGCTAAGTTGCTGAGGCTGGCTTTGAACTGTCGATCATCCTTTCCCAGCCTCCCAAGTACTGGGATCACAGGCTCAAGCCGCTGTGCCTGGCTTCCATTTGATTCTTCTGTACTTTCCTATGTTCAGCACACACGTGCCCTAGTGTACATGTAGATCTACCATGTCTCACAAGCGGTCTGTTCCTACACTTAGTTTTATGTCTCCTACTTATATTTTTACAACACAATTGGACTGCCTTCAATCACACAGGACTCACACTACATGGTGAGAGAATACCAAACAAAGAAATAAAATGTCTCTGGTGGTATGTCAGGGGACAGCACATGATACAGTAGCTTTGGGGGCTGCTGACCTGCTAAAGTGCGGGCCCAGCTCGCTTCCTCAGCCCCCGCGGTCTGGCTGACGGCACTAGACACCTGTCTCCATGAGACCTGCTGCCACCGGGCCCAATTTGAAAGTCCCAGAGAAGGGCTCGGATTGGTCTTGCCTGGGTCCGAGTCTCACCCCATGCAGTGATCGTCTTGGCCAGCATGAAAGACTTTTGCTAGATCTAGCCTATCATACCTACCCACCCCTGAGGGTTTCACTTTTGGTCAAAGACCCGAAGTGGAGCTGATCCTTGCTGGCTGAAGACTTATCCTAATGCTCAACGGGCAGCCAAGGTAGGGTCAAAGACAGGATGCCCTCCCTATAAAAGGGCTGAACAGATGGCAGAGACATAAACTGCTGAGCAGTCCGTCCACCTGGGCACAGGCGCCAGAATTGCATAAGGAACACCCATCACAAAGCTAGTTCCATCTTTAGTGGCTCTTTGGGACCAAGGGAGGGAAAAGGTTGGCAGGACTGATTGGCCTTGAAGGCTCCCTAGGCCAGGAGATATAAAAATTATTGCTGGTTGGCTCATAGCAAATGGTAGTAGTTTTCACATAGGAAAAAATTAGAGCCAGGCATGGGAACACAGGCTTGTAATCCCAGGACTTGAGAGGTTGTAACCGGAGAATGCAGGTTTGAGGCCAGTGCTCAATAACTTAGTGATATCCGGTCTCAAACTTTAAAAAAAATAAATAAAGCAGGGATTTTGGGAGTGTGGCTCAGAGGTAGAATGTCCCTAAGTTCAATTTCCAGTTCCACAATAAAATAAAAAATTAGACTTTAGCGATGTAATTTAGTTATTCGCTATATCTGCTGACTCCTCTCATGGTAGCCTAATCCCGTGTGTGCTTCTTGATTTTGGATTGTGAGCTTATATTCATAGAGACTTATCCATGAATATCCTATAGAGTCTGGTTGAGAGATGCCCTTTCAGAAAGGTTTTGTGATTATTTCCACTGGGTACCACAAAGGCATTACATCCTATGACTTCTCTTTTTTGTGTGCCTTTATTTTTGTGGTTGCTGGGGTTTGAACCCAGGGCATTCTACCTCCGAGCTACACCCCTACCGCTATTTTATTTTTTATTTGAAAACAGAGTGTCACTCATGAGAGCCTCCACTAAGTTGCTGAGGTTGGCTTTGAACCTGTGTTCCTCCTGTCTCAGCCTCCCAATTATGAGATTACAGATTTACACCACCATACCAGGGCTTTGGTGCTTTTTGTTTGAGGCTCCTCGACCACAAAAGCGGTGCATATTTGTATTTCGTATTCACTGAGTGCTGGGCGTGGCGGCACACACCTGTAATCCCAGTACTTGGGAGCCTGAGACAAGAGGATCGCAGGTTCCAGGATAGCTTCAGCCTTAGCAAAACCCTCAGCAACTTAGTGAGACTCTGTTTCAAAATTTCGAAGGTTAGGGAAGGGAAGGGGACCTTGGGATATAGTGCGTAGTGTTGGGTGTCCGGCTTCGGCCACTTAGCCTAATGTTAAGGCCCATCCACGTCACAGTGCATATCAGTGTGCCATTCCTTTCTGTGGCCGCATACTACACTACCCTGTACAGATGTGACACACCTTTTTTGTCCACTCATCAGCTGATGGGCATACAAGATGTTTCCACTTCCAGGATACGACGAACAGTGCTGCTATGAACATCCATGTACACATTTTCCTATAAGCAGAGCTCCTGAGTATCCCAGAATTCAGCAACACATCCTCTCTGTTTCTCATGGTCTGTACTAAAGGTTTCTAGGGTGCTGGGGACAGGAGCTGCAGCCCTTCCTCAGCGCCACCCTTCTACAGCTTCCCTTGCTTTCTCAGTAAGGCCAGCCCTGGCTGCGGTGTGAGGAGAGAAGAGACAGATGAGCCAGCCCTGGTCCTCGGGGAGCTTGTGGCCTGGTGGCAGGGATGGCGTGAGCCCAGACAACCTGAGCCCCATGCCGCCTCTTCCTCCTACCTCCCGCCTCAGGTCCGACGCCTCCCTATATTGTGATGACGTGGACATTCGCTTCAGCAAGACCATGAACTCCTGCAAAGTCCTGCAGATCCGCTACGCCAGCGTGGAGCGGCTGCTGGAGCGCCTGACGGACCTGCGCTTCCTGAGCATCGACTTCCTCAACACCTTCCTGCACTCCTACCGCGTCTTCACCACGGCTGTCGTGGTCCTGGACAAGCTCATCACCATCTACAAGAAGCCCATCAGCGCCATACCCGCCAGGTGGGCGCAGCTCCTCCTCCTCCCGGACCCCCAGGCCGAGGAGGGAAGCTGAGCTCCGGGCCAGAGGTGACCTGGGAGGTCCCTGGAGAAGCTCAGCGCCCTGAGCCAGGGTGCTGCGGCACCGTGGCACATTTGTATTTCAAAACCACCATGAGGCCGGGTGTGGTGATACACGCCTGCAGCCCCAGTACCCAGGCAAAGACAGAAAGCTACTTAGTAAGACCCTCGGCAACTTAGTGAGACCCTATTTCAACATAAAACATAGAAAGGGCTGGGGGGTATAGCTCAGAGGTAGAATGTCCCTAGATTCAATCCCCAGTAACATACACACACCAAAAATAAATTCCAAGGGAGCTTTGTGATCTCCCGTTCCTTCCTCCAGAGGCAAAGTGGGCTGGCCTACAAGATGCCAATGTTCAGTCTCAGCCTCCACTGCAGGCCCTGGTGGGGGGAGTCTAGGGGTTCATGTTGCTCTCTCCCCTACTCTTACCTCTTAGCCCCAATCTAGGAAGCACAGGGCCCCACCCCTGCAGGGAAAGAAGAGGGAGGAAGCTTTCCCAAGCTCTGCTTAGACCCGTCCTGCTTTGAGGAAAAAGAGGGTGCTTTCTGGGGGCATGCTTTGGGGGTACAACACGAGGAGGGCAGGCCACCTTAGCTACGGCTTCGAAGCCATCCTTCCTATCCACATCCTGGTAGCTCGGCTCTGCCACTGGCCAGCTGGGGCCCTGGAAAGCCAGGAGGCTTTCCTCCAAGACGCCTAGAAGTCTGTGGCTGAGCAAGTATTTGAGTCCAGGTCCCTGGGCTCAGGATTGCTTAGAGACTCCACTTCCAGTGTCCCAGACCTCTGATAAGGCTTCAGAGTTGGAGGCATCAGATGAATCATTTCCTGTCTCTGAGCCTCAGCCTTGTCATCCACAAAGCTTCCCCTCTGTAAGGATGAGGACAGACAGCGGCCCTGGAGTAGGAGGGGGGCATGTCGGGGCCCTGAGCACCAGGGCCAGACACCGCTGCCCGCCAGAGGGAACATCATATCCACCCACTCCTGCCATGCAACGTCACGCCCCCCCCCACGCAGACCTGGGGCGCAGGTCACCTTCGTTCATATACCCTGGGCCCCAAGCCCCCGGCTTCAGGAGTCACTAGCATGAGGACGCCCTGCCTGCTGGAGGTGGGAGCAGGCTCACGTGGACCCTGGTCATTTCCCCGTCCTCCCTGCAGGTCGCTGGAGCTCCTGTTCGCCAGCGGCCAGAACAACAAGCTCCTGTACGGCGAGCCCCCCAAGTCCCCGCGTGCCACCCGCAAGTTCTCCTCGCCGCCGCCCCTGTCCATCAGCACGTCCTCCCCCAGCCGCCGGCGGAAGCTGTCCCTGAACATCCCCATCATCACCGGCGGCAAGGCCCTGGACCTGGCCGCGCTCAGCTGCAGCTCCAACGGCTACACCAGCATGTACTCGGCCATGTCGCCCTTCAGCAAGGCTGCGCTGGACACCAGCAAGCTCTACGTGTCCAACAGCTTTGCCAACAAGATCCCAGATGAGGGTGACACCACCCCAGAGAAGCCCGAGGAGCCCTCGGCGCTCAGCAAGCAGAGTGAGTACCCTCAGGGCTGCTCCTCCAAGTATGTGTGTGTGTGTGTGTGTGTGTGTGTGTGTGTGTGTGTGTGTGTGTAACACTGAGGATTGAGCCCAAGGGCACTCAACCTCCAAGCTATATCCCCAGCCCTATTTTTTATTCTTTATTTTGAAACAGGGTCTCACTAAGTTTCTGAGGTTGGCCAGGAACCTTGTGATCCTCCTGTCTCCGCCTCTCAGGTACTGGGATTATAAACGTGCACCACCACACCCGGCTAAGAGGAGGCCTTTGATGGTCACGATCGAGTTGAGAAAGGGAAGGCAGAGATCACCCCCAGCAGAAGCCACGACTGGGAGAACTAGAGCCCCCCGTGTCTCTGCCCCAGGCAACATTCCTGTGGCACATAGACAAGTGTGTCACAGCCTCCCAGATAGCCCCAAATGCCGTCCCACGGAGGCCACAAACAGGACCCATGGAGGAGCCAGAATTCCACCCAGCAGAAGCCTGTGGTGAATCCACACTGTCACGTTGTAGAGCATGGTTCAAGAGAGTCCTAAGAAGTCATCTGGTAGTCGGGCGTAGCAAAAGCCTGTAATCCCAGTACTTAGGAGGCTGAGACAGGAGGATCATAGGTTCAAGGCCAGCCTCAGCAACGTAGCAAGACCCTGTCTCCAAATAAGTAAAAAGAACTGGGGATGTAACTTAGAGATAAAACCTCTAGTAACAAAAAGAAAACATCTGGTGTCTGGTACCAGGCTTCTTTTCTACACCCTTCCCGCCCCCCGCTGTCCCACAGTGCTAGGGATCAAACCCAGAGGCTCGCACACGCCAGGTACATACTTCACCACTGCACTGCACCACAACCCACCAGGCTTCCTCTTCACTAGTGATCCAGGGACCCCCAAACAGTGTGTGAGTGTGTGTGTGTGTGTGTGTGTGTGTGTGTGTGTGTGTGTGTGTGTGTGAGCATTCTTTTCTAAAGAAAGGATCTGTGGCTTTTTGGGTTTTTCCAAAAGATCAAGTATAACTGCACTCAATTTCTAGCCCAAAGTGGTTAAGAAGTTTTAACCGAGCAGAGCATAGTGGGGCACACCTGTTTTCTCAACACTTGAGAGGCTGAGACAGGAGGATCACAGATTTGAGGCTAGTGTGTTGTAACTGCAAGGCTGATTGATTCAAAATAGAAGGAACCGAGGGTGTCGTGAAGAAGTAGAACGTGAGTTCAATCCCCAGCACAAAAGAAAAGAAGACCTTTGACCAGTGATTCAGCATGCCAGAGGGGGATATAATTCATCCGCTTTCCCAATGTGTGTAGACTGTGAGATTCCCAAAATTACATGGGGCAACAGGACTGTCCTGGGCTACTCCAGGAAGATGGTCACCCTAAGACACAAAATGAGAAAGAGGGAGAGGGAGGGGGGGGAGAGAGAGAGAGGAGAGAGAGAGGGAGAGAGAGAGAGAGAAAAGAGAAGAGAGAGAGGAGAGAGAGAGGGGAAGAGAGAGAGGGAAGAGAGAGAGGGAAGAGAGAGAGGGGGAGAGAGGGAGAGAGGGAGAGAGAGGAGAGAGAGGGAGAGAGAGGGAGAGAGGAGAGAGCGAGAGAGCGAGAGAGAGAGAGAGAGAGAGAGAGAGAGAGAGAGACTTCTACTCAATATGCCAATATGCAGTGAGCAGTCCATGGCCACCGCTGGACATCATCGGGAACTTGTTAGAACTGCAGGCAGTCAGGCCTCACGGCAGACCTGAATCAGAATCCGCAATCTAACAAGATCCTGGGTGTCCCCTGAAGGTTTGAGTAGCTCTGGTAGCACAAAAGCCATCTTGTAAATTCACAATATCCTTTCCCACGTGGAAGTTTCTACAATGCCTGGAGTCAATAAAGCCGCTAAAACTGCCTTCTTCCAGGATATCCCAAACTTACTCTGTTCTGCTTTGATAACTTAGAGAAGTGAATTTTCAAATCAGTGGATAATTGAGAAAAGTCTTTCTTTTCTCCCAGGCTCAGAAGTCTCTGTGAGAGAAGAGTCAGATGTCGATCAAAACCAGAGCGATGACGGAGAGACTGAGACATCGCCAACTAAATCTCCAACAACACCCAAGTCCGTCAAAAGCAAAAACTCCTCAGGTACACGCAGCTCGCCGGTGCCAAAACACGGGTAGAGCCCCAGAGGGGAGAGGGCGCAGGCGAGTGGAGACGAGCAGATATCATCCTTTGCGTCCGTGAGTCATGCTCAAGGGCGCTGACCGCTCTGATATCCCATAGTCCCCAGTGGGGACTGTGGTGCCGAAACATTGTTTGAGTACATCTGGCTCAGTCAACTTCTGGCGAGACCATTTAACCAGCCAGCTGGGGGGAGTGGAGGCCCAGCCTGGGGGGCTTGTGCAGGGGAGATTCAGAGTCTGAGGTGCTTCCTGGGAGCCCATGCCAGGCTCTGTGATAAGTCCTGTCATCTTCTCAACAGGACTCATAGAGAAGGCCAGGTTATACCTAGTTTTCAAATAAGAAAAAAGACTCCAAAAGGTAATGACATCACACATGGGCCATCTCAGTCCCAGGCTCCTGAGAGGGATCCACCCTGGTCTCTGGTTTCTATAAAGTTCTCCTCACAGCAGAGACACCCAGGGATGGGAAGAGAACTCATAGGACCTCGGCTCCCAGGGTGGCCCTGCCTGTGACTCCTCCTCCTGGAGATGGCGTCTACTATGGTTACCACTAAGAGGCTATTATTAAAAAGAAAAAAAGAAAGTACTTGGGAGGCTGAGACAGGAAGATTGCACGTTCGCGGCCAGCCTCAACTACTTAGTGAAGCCCTCCGAAACTTAGTGAGATCCTGTTTCAAAATAAAGAATAAAAATAGGGCTGTGGCTTGGAGATAGAATGCTCCTGGGTTCAATCCCCAGTACTATGAAAGAAAAGAAGAGGAAAAAAAAGAAAGAGAAGGGAAGGGAGAAAGAAAAGAAGAGATTTGACAAGGCCTTCCCACCCTGGGATAGCCCTACAGATGTCAGGACATGACCATTCCCAGAGACACTAACAGACCCCCACACACACAACCAGTCCTGGTACAAGAGACAGAGCTGCTAGTTCATGTGTGTGTGTGTGTGTGTGTGTGTGTGTGTGTGTGTGGTACTGGGGGTGGAACCCAGGGGCTTTTCTACTTCCGGGCTATACCCCCAGACCTATTTTTTTATATTTTATTTGGAAACAGGTTCTCACTAAGTTGCTGAGAGCCTCACTAAATAGCTGAGGCTGGCTTCGAACCTGTGCAATCCTCCTATCTCAGCCTCCCAAGCGCTGGGATTACAAGTATGCACCACCACGCCTGGCGAGCTGCTGGTTTTTGAAGCAGGTGTAGCCTCAAGACACCTGTTTTTCCTTTCTTTTCTCTTTTTTTTAATTTTTGTTTTGCAGTACCAGGGATGGAACCCAGGGACATTCTACCTTCGAGCTACACCCCCAGCCCTATTTTTTATCCTTTATTTTGAAACAGGGTCTCACTGAGTTGCAAAAGGCCTAAGTAGCTGAGGCTGTCCGCAAACTGCCATCCTTCAGTCTCAGCCTCCCGAATGCTGGGCTTACAGGCGTGCGCCACCACGCCCGGCTTTTTAATGTTTTATACTTTTATTGCCGCATTGTGATTACACATCAGAGTGAGGTTCAAAGTGATAGCAGCAGGCGTGCACATGGCACTTTCCCTCCGCGTCCCCCCCAGACTCCCAATCCCCGTACGTGTTAGTGAGCTCAAGGGCGATACCTTTACATCAAGACCTAACAACCTTTGCACTCATTCCTTCATCGGCCCTTTCCCTTCCTGCCCGCCCTCCCCGTCTCCTTCTAATGTCCTACTGTGTCTCTCTTCACGTATCTGAAGCCCTTCTTGTTTCCTATTTTCTCTCGCTTCCACATATAAGAGTATCGCCCTTGACTTCCTGAGACCGGCCCATCTCACTTAGCACAATAGTCTCTAACTATCCATTTTCTCGCAAATGGCGTAATTTTGTTCTTCTTTAAGGCTCAGTAAAATCCCCTTGTGTGTGTGTATCTCCCAATTTTGTTTCCCACTCATCTGTTGATGGACACCTGGGTCGGTTCCATAATTTGGCCCATTGTGAGTTTGTGCTGCTATAAACAGGAATCTATGCGCATTGTTATTGTATTCTGACTTTAATTCTTTTGGAAAGATACCGCGGAGTGGCAGGGCCGGGTCCTACGGTGGTAGAGGTGCCTGCTTTTCTACCACCCTGAGGGCTGGCCCCAGGACCGGCTGAGGGTTGGTTTCGTCTTCCCCACAGAGTTCCCGCTCTTCTCCTATAACAATGGAGTGGTGATGACCTCCTGCCGCGAGCTGGACAATAACCGCAGCGCCCTCTCCGCCGCTTCCGCCTTTGCCATAGCAACCGCAGGAGCCAACGAGGGCACCCCAAACAAGGAGAAGTACCGGAGGATGTCCTTAGCCAGCGCAGGTGTGCGGCGCCTCCACTCCTCGGCCACGGCCCTGGGACCTGCCCCGCATTGGCGTTCAGCATGCGCTTCTGCAGACACAGACGGTCCTGCTACCAGTGCCACCTCCGAGAGCCCCTACCTCCCCTCCTTCCTCTCACTCTTCGGAATCCATGTTTCCCACACCACTGTGTTGCAGTTTGCTTTCCTGTTTTTTATAGAGATGTTGAAACATGGCCTCCATCTCTCTCTGCATCTGCTGGGGCTCTGCACCTGCCCCCCTGTACACGCCTTCCTCCCCACCAGCCTCCTCTGCTACCTGCCCAGATTGCACTCCGCAAGGCCCCTCAGCCCCAGGAGCCCCGTGCCCCCGCCCTCCCACCTCTCACTTTGTACAAAAACAGGCTGGGGCAGGGGCTCCTGAGAGCTCTGGTGCCTGGGGTGGCCTGCACGGTTCTGTCATGGAGGGCTTCCTGAATCATTTAGTAGCCCCTGAAAGATGCAGAGATCTGGCAGAGGCTGGGCGTTCATGACAGTGTCCACTGAGAAATTGTGGCCTCCATTTCCTGGGTCAGAGGCCAGCTGTATTCTCCCCTGCCGGCAGCCCTCTCACCCAACAGACACGGAGCAGCCCCAGATCTGGGGGTACACCCAGACTAGAGCGAGCTGTTCCTTGGCCTCACCTCTTCTCTCTCCTTTATGGCTCTCCTGTCCCCAGGGTTTCCCCCTGACCAGAGGAACGGGGACAAGGAGTTTGTGATTCGCAGAGCAGCCACCAACCGCGTGCTGAACGTTCTTCGCCACTGGGTGTCCAAGCACTCTCAGGTGGGTAGGAGCCCTCCTGGCAGGCTGCTGAGGACCACCATGTGCTGGACCCAGGAACCAGCCGCTCCCAAAGCACTGCTGTCAAAGTGAGGGCCACCCTAATAGTCCCAGAATCCAGGGGACAAGGAGGCTCTGTCTCTCCACCTCCTTCTGCAGCAGGGATACAGGTAGGCTTGTGCCTCCCTGGCCCGGGCACAGCGGCTGATGGATGGCCCATGGTCTCACCCCTGTGCCCTGTACCTAAGGCCTTGAAGCCCCAGTCGTGCCCTGCCACAGTCTATGAGAGAGTATCAGAGGTTTAGTCGGGTGCAGTGTGCATGTCTGTAATCCCAGTACTTGGGAGGCTGAGACAGGAGGATTGCAGGTTTGAAGTCAGCCTCAGCCATTTGTTGGGGCCCTTAGCAACTTAGCAAGACCCTGTTTCCAAATAAAAAAATAGAATAGAGCCAGGCATGGTGGTGCATGCTTGTAATCCCAATACTTGGGAGGCTGAGACAGGAGGATTGCAGGTTTGCAGCCAGCCTCAGCTACTTAGTGAGACCCTGTTTCAAAATAAAATAATAGGGCTGATGCCGGGCGTGCTGGTGCATACTTGTAATCCTAGCATTTGGGAGGCTGAGACAGGAGGATCACAGTTCACAGATAGCTTCAGCTACTACTTAGTCTCTTTGCAATTCAGTGAGACCCTGTTTCAAAATAAAGAATAGAAAATAGGGCTGAGGGTGTAGCTCAGAGGTACAATGCCCCTGGGTTCCATTACCAATACTGCAAAAAAAAAAATAATAATAAGGCTGAGGATGTAGCTCTGAGGCAGAATGCCCCTGAGTTCAATCCCCAGTACTACACACACACACAGAAAAAAAGTGTCAGAGATACAGAGCCCAAGTGGCCCACCAGAGCCGCTCCCTCCAGCCTGGCCAGGCCACTGCAGGGCAGCTTAAGAACGGTGGCCAGAGCCAAACTCCTGTCCCCCGCAGGACTTTGAGACCAATGCCGAGCTCAAATGCAAGGTGATCGGCTTCCTAGAGGAGGTCATGCACGACCCGGAGCTGCTGACCCAGGAGCGGAAGGCTGCTGCCAACATCATCAGGTAGGACATGCTCACCTCCCGCCCAGGATGGCCCAGTGGGACAGGAGCCCTGCGCCCATACGGGCCGGCTGCAGGCAGGGGTCAGGAGGGCCCTCAGGCTGGACAGCCCAGGCCGGCACGTCAGAGCTGTGCAGGCCCTCCTGCACCCCCACTCCACCGAGCCTTGATCCCCTTGACACAAGAACCCCCCTGCTTCTCCATGCTGCCCAGAGCTGACACCTGTGAGCCCAACAGCAGGGCAAACACTCCATGTGACTATTTATAACTCTTAGCTAATTATAGAGAAACACTCCAAGAGATGCGTGCATGTTTGAATCTATCACTTTAAATCTCTCATTACAGTGTGCAATTACAGTGCACCATAAAAGTATTAAGAAATAAGAGATCTTAGTTCATTAGAAGTGAGTAAGGCCAGGCGTGGTGGCTCACGCTTGTAATACCAGTATTCGGGAGGCTGAGACAGGAGCATTGCGGTTTGAGGCTAGCCTCAGCTACTTAGTGAGGCCCTCTGCAACTCAGTGAGACCCTGTTTCAAAATAAAGAATAAAAATAGGGCTGGGGGTGTAGCTCGGAGGTAGAATGCCCCTGCGTTCCATCCCCAGTACCGCAAAAAAAAAAAAAAAAAAAAAAAGGAAAGAAAAAAAAGTGAGTAAGATGAAAATCCACATGAGTCAGTCCCAGGAGCTGCATGTGCTGGCGTCTCCGCAGGCCCCTGCTGGAGCGCACTGGCGGCAGGGATGTCCGCTGGACTGACCGCAGCTGCCTGTCACCGCCCCCAGCCTGCCTCTCCTGGAGGAGGTTGGAGCCCAGGCAGCCCCACGCCTGAGCCGGCCTGGCCAGTGACTCGCCGTTGACCTGGCCACGTCCCTTCTCTAGGCCTCGTTCTGCACCTCTGTAAAATGGGTGAACAATGCCTGCTCCAAGGGCCGGGGTGAGGCCAGGGTGAGGTTGTGGGTGTCACTGGCACAGGCCGCTCAGGGACCCACCGTCTCCTGCTCCGCTTGAGGCTGTCGCCCTTCCTACTCCGCCTGGGTGTGACAGCTCAGGCCTCTGACCTCCAGACCTTTGCCGGCCACCCCTTACCCCACCCAGTCACTGTCCTGTGACAGGGCTCAGGCCTCCCAGCCTCCGTCTCCCAACCAAGCTCAGCCTCACATTTGAGGCCCTGGCATCCCATCCCCGCACCCCAGCTTCAAGTCCTAGACTGTCCTCAGGCCTCCTTCATCCTCCATGCCTACCAGGGGGTGCGCCCTGGACCCGAGAGCCTCTGCTGGCCCCAGGCCCTCGGAGTCTCCCTCAGGGTCCTCCCTGGGAGGTCCGTAGGAGTGCACCCAGCCCAGGTCAGCCCCAATCACGTGCCCGAAGCCAGGTGAGATCTAGAAGCTTGTCCTGTGTGCTTCCTTTTCTTGGTGCTGTAGGAAGAGCAGGCTTGGCCCGGCAGACCCCCGAGTGCTCCCAGGCTGGCCGCCATCCCTCCTCCCCTGCATGCACAGATGGCGGCCCTGAGTTCCTTCACAGCTAGCAGAGGCACTGGGCGTGCTTTGGGGGCCCACCAACATGTCCCACCGTGACCCGCCCCCATTCCTCTGCCTTCTCCTTAGCACGACCCCTCCCCAACCCTGCCTCCTCTGTACCCTCCCAGGGGTCAGGACCATCAGGAAAAGGTGGTGAAGAAGAAAGGAGGGCCAAGCATGGTGGTGCACACCTTTTATCCCAGTCTTGGGAGGCTGAGACAGGGGGATCATGGGTCTGAGGCCAGCCTCAGCCATTTAGTGAGAGCCCTCAGCAACATCATGAGAACCGGTTTCAAAATAAAAAATAAAATAGAGCTGGGATGTAGCTCAGAGGTAGAATGTCCCTGGGTTCAATCTCCAGTTAAAAAAAAAAAAAAAAAAAAAAAAAGGAGGAGGAGGAGGACGATGAGGAGGAGGACGAAGAGGAGGACGCGGAGGAGGATGAGGAGGAAGAGGAAAAGGAAGGGAACTATGGCCCTGGCAGAGGACAGGAACCAGCCCAGGGAGGCTAGGGTGTCTCAGGGCCTTCTGTCTGACTGTGCTGGGGAGAGAGTGGAGTTCAGGGTGGGGTTCAGCTGCCTTCTCCCCCCAGGACTCTGACCCAGGAGGACCCAGGTGACAACCAGATCACGCTGGAGGAGGTCACGCAGATGGTGAGCAGGCCGCCTCCCTCCCCCACAGCTCTCCCTGCCCCAAGACCCCCGACCCAGCATGGCCACCTCCTGTGGCTACCGTGACAAAGGTCCACAAACTGGGTGTCTTGAAACAAGAGAAGCATGCTCACCCAGCTTTGGAGGCCAGAGGCGCCCAAGGTGGCCCCAGGGCTGGATCTCTCCAAGGGCTCCCGGGGAGGGCCAGGAGGGCCCGCCCTTGCTCCTCTCCCGTGTCTGGCGGGCACTCCACATGGCTAGCCGTGTGTCGCTCCCACCGCCACCTCCGAGGTGTCCGGCCATTTCCTCCTGCGTCCCGCCATCCCCTTCCCTCTGAGCATGTCTGCCCTGTGTCCGCATCGCCCCTTCTTATGAGGACACCAGGCTTATTGGATGAGGGCTCACCCTGGCAACTTCCTCTTAATTTGATTACCTTGGCAAAGAGTATTTCCAGGCAGGGTCACAGTGAGGTTCCGTGCACAGGTACCAGGGGCCGAGACCTCCGTGCATCTTTATTGAGAGACAAAAGTCAGCTTGTATCACCAGCCTTTCCCTTTTTTCCATCCTCGGTTCCCATCCCTGGTCCCCTCTGCTGCCTCTTTCTGTCACACTACCCCTGGCAGGAGAAGAAAGTTGGTGGCTTGCTCTGTGTGCTGGGCCTGTCTCACTCTGAGACCCCGACACTGATCAAGGAGGCTGATAGTTTTCTTGGTTCTCCATTTTGCAGAGGGGCGGCACTCGGGGCTCCTGCAGTTCACTCATGTGGCGGTAGGGGGCAGCAGTGAGAGCTGGTGTTCCCACTCGGGTGTGATGGGTAGCCCTTAGAATTTTAGATTCTTAGGATTAGGCTCCATTCCTTTGATTCTAGAAATAAGAGGATTTCACGCTCTATTATTTACTCTATCGAAGCCATTCTTTTATCAGACATATATCTTATGTTTGTGGTGGAATGTTTAATATGATTACAGGCACAGAGGTACCTCATATACATGAGAGTTGGGGTAAGAGGTTTTTTTATAGTAGGTATATTAATTGGTCATATTGCAAGTGTGGGTATGATGCTCAGATTCATAAAAATACAGACTTTAGCAGGGCATGGTGGTGCACTTTGTAATCTCAGTGCTTGGGAGGCTGAGAGAGGAGGATCCCAGGTTTGAGGACAGCCTCAGCAACTTCGTGAGATCCTATTTCCAAATAAAAAACAAAAAGTTCTGGGAATATCACTCTGAGGTAGAGTGCCCCTGGGTTCAATCCCCAGTACCCCCCCCACACACACACACAAATAGGTTTAAAAAGGGGGTTTAGAGCCAGGCATTGTGGTGCACACTTGTAATCCCAGCATTTGGGAGGCTGAGACAGGGGGATAACTGGTACACAGCCAGCCTCAGCTACTTAGTGAGGCCCTCCACAACTTAGCAAGACCCTGTTTCAAAATAAAGAAGAAAAAATAGGGCTGGGATGTAGCTCAGAGGTAGAATGCCCCTGGGTTTAACTCCCAAAACTGCAAGAAAGAAAGAAAGAAAGAAAGAAAGAAAGAAAGAAAGAAAGAAAGAAAGAAAGAAAGAAAGAAAGAAAGAAAGAAAGAAAGAAAGAAAGAAAGAAAGAAAGAAAGGGGAGAGGAGAGGAGAGGAGAGGAAAGGAAAGGAAGGGAAGGTTTTGGATATAAAGTTGAGTGAAAAGGTTTCTGGGTCTGGGATTATAACCAGCCGGCCCTGGAGCAAGAACGCACTTTCTGCCCCATGCTGTCTCGGGCCCCGGAGGCAGGATCCAGCTGGCCACCTGCCTAGAAGCGGTGGGTCCAGGGAGAGCTGTACCTCTTACTGTGGGATTGCTCACAAGCCTTACTAATTGTGATGGGAAACGCATCTAATGGTGGCACTGGGCACAGCATACGGGAATGGCAGTCTCAGGGGCTTCTGGAGTCTGGCTAGGGCCCACTTTTTCTTCCAGGCTGCTGAAATGCACCCCAGACGGCCATCATGAGCCACCCCAAAGAGCTCAGTCTCTGCATCATGGTGGCCAGGAATGCTTTAGACAGACTCACTCCGACTTCCCCAGAGATGGTCGTGCCCTGCTGCCCAGCCCCAGGGTGGCCGGGGAAAGTGGCCAGTGTGAGGGCTTAGTGTGCTGGGCCCCGCTCCCCTCACCAGCCCCTCCTGATTCCTAGCACTGAGTGTTACCTGGGGCCCCCCACAGAGCAGCAGGGTACCCCAGGGCTGGTGCCTCTCCCCCCACAGCCCACACACGCCCCTTGGCAGTGAAGTTGGTGGCACCCAGAATCCACTTTCTGCAAACTGACCTGTGACATGAGAGTGCCAGGCAGGCCCTCCCCCAAGGGAGTGGACCGCACTCCTACCCCTTGCACAACGAGGTGGCTGGAGTGTTTGCCCATCGAGAGCAGGAGGCCCCTCGTCCTTCCGTGAACAAACTCAGGCTTTCCCAGAACAGAGGGCCTTGGAGCCCCCCAGAGCCATCCTCTGGCCCTGACAGGGGCCCCAGAGCCTGGGCGGGACAGATCCAGTTTGGGATGGGGTCAGGGGACAACGACCTCACCAGAAGGGAGAGAGCCTTCTTAATGTGAGATGGCTCACAGGCCTCATGAACTGTGATGGGAACCGTAAGCTCCGACCTCTGCCTCCAGGTGACCCTCTCCTAAGCCACACCAAAAGGCAGCAAAGGCCGTCTGCCCCACCGGGCCCAGCACACCCTCTCCTGGCCCGAGCCACTGGGACATACCCCAGCCCAACCTCACTCCTGGAGCCTGCCTTCAACCTGACCAGTCCGCCATCCTGGGCCTAGCCCCGGGGCCGCAGGACCCTCGGGCAAATATGCTGAGCTGTCTGCCTGCGTTCATTCATTCACCCCTTTCAGAGCCTAGATCCCCTCCTGTGGATGCAAGGAAAAGACTCCACCACAGGGTCCCTGCCCTGCAAGGCAGGAGGTCATCCCCTTGGTCGTGACATGGACACGGGTTGGAAACAAATTTCCAAGACACAGAATAGAGCTACAGGCAGGTTTATTTAGAGAAGTAAGAATTATACATTCAAGAGAGAATGCAGGCCACCTCCACGTGAGAGAGATTGACCCTCTGGGGAGCGTGGCTCCTCTATTATAAGAAACCTTGTAAATGAAGAGCGAATGGGGTGGCGAGCTCGGCTCCTCTGATCGTGGACTGCAGGGCTGAGGTGGTGGTCTGGTTCTCAGAATCCTCCAGTGGATGTTATCTGGCTGATGATGGATCTTGAACCCTACCCATATCATCAGGCTTTAGGCCATGTCTTTCTCCAGACTTCTTTGATCAGTCTAAAATACATCCTGTAAGCTAACAAAATCCATAGGCGCCAATTAACTGAATTTACAGTGCTCTAAGATTTAACGGGGCCTTTTAAAAAATCAGGCTTAGAGGAAAACGGGCCTTCAGAGCGAAGGCGGAGGTGATCATGGAGTTCTTAGATTTAAAGCTAAGGCCCCCTTTCTTCCCCACTCGTCCCCCTTCTACCTGTTTCCCTTCCTTCTCCTTTCCTACCTCAGCCCTCCACCTTGCTACTTGGTTCACAATTCTTTTTTCCACACCTATGATCCTGCACCTAGGCTTCTGCCCCGGTCCACTGGCAAAAAGCATCCGTGACCCCCACGCCCCCCACCCAGCATGAAGGCGTGTTCCCGGCTCCACCTGCGTGCCCCAGCGGCCCACCTGAGCTGGCCGCAGTCAGCAACTGTGCCTTCAGGTCTCTGTTGCTCTGTGTCCAGCAAGGGCCTGGCCATGCATTCCTCAGTGTCTGCAAAGGACATGGGAGGGAGACGCTTCATCCAGGAGGAGTGGCTTGCTCCCTGGGCATGGGTGGACCCCACTGACCTTATAACCAGTGCAGGTGGGCCGCTGTGCGCTCGGGTCAACCCGCTGCCACTTCTGGGCAAAGTGGAGTAAACAGGAGAAAGCAGAAGCCACAAGGGGGTGGGTGGTTCCCTGTCTGAGCCCGTGCTGCCGGAGGGGCTGAGCCCTCTTCTCCTCTATGGCCCGAGGGCGCAGGGGTGTGAGGATCCTTGTTCCTGGCTCCTCCCAGGACCAGCACAGTGTCTCTTTCCTCTCCTCCCTCTCCTCGTGCCCGCCCCGCAGACCCTCCCCAGGCCAGCAGACCTTCTGCGAGACCACTGTGCTCAGGCACACCGGGCTCCTTGTGCCTTCTCCTCATCCGATCCCTGCCGGGGGGCCCAGGTGGTGGACACCCTAAAGTGCTCCATGGGTGACCCCCAGGCACCAGGGTCATGGTAGCCCAGAACTTAGGCCAGATGGCTATCTTCCGCGTGCCAAAGGAACGCTGTCCCAGGTCCTAATCCACACCTGCTACTGAGTCTCAAGTGGGATTTGGGGTTGAAGCTACTTGAGGCCCAGGCAGAAGCTTAAGGGAGAGCCTAGTCACAGCCTAGAGTCGGGCGACCTGCTTCTCGCTGAGTGACGTGGGCTGGTCCTTAACCTCTGGAAGCCCTACTGTTTCATTCATTTGCTGGGCGGCCTGGCAGGGCACAGGGTGGCTGCCCGGGACAGTCCTCACACACAGGGTGCGCTGCGCCTGGCTCCTGGCCCCTCTCCTCCTTCTCCTCGCCACGCCTCCTCCCCGTCCGCCCCACCAGAGTCTACCAGAGTCCCTTGGCAAAGAGGCCAGGAGAGCAGGAGCCGGCCCTGGCGGGCCTGACCCCAGACCTTGCTTCCTCAGGCAGAAGGTATGAAGACCGAGCCCTTTGAAAACCATTCGGCCCTGGAGATCGCGGAGCAGCTGACTCTGCTGGACCACCTTGTCTTCAAGAAGATTCCTTATGAGTAAGTGAGGGTTGAGGCCAGGGAGGTAGACTGCCAAGCCCCTGCACGAGCTGGGAACAAGAATGCATGGGCCCCCTCCCGCCCACACTTTTCCACAAGCATCTGACTCAGGAGGTCTAGAAAGAGTCCACATTCGCATGTGTGGACAGAAGGACGCAAGGAAATGTGCACGTGCAACCCCCAGGGGAGGGCTTTAGGGACAGCTGTAGATGCTGACGAAGCCCAAGGCAGGTGCTTCCCCCTCCGGCCTATAGCTAGTCACCACCACCACCACCACCACCATCACCCCGTGACTCCCAATATTCACTATTTTTTTTTTTTTGGCAGGTCTGGGGATTGAACCCAGGGGCATTTGACCTCCGAGCTACACCCCCTGCCCTATTTTTTATTCTTTATTTTGAAACCGGGTCTCACTGAGTTGCAGAGGCCTCACTAAGTAGCTGAGGCTGTCCGCGAACCGTGATCCTCGGGTCTCAGCCTCCCGAATGCTGGGATTACAAGCGTGCGCCACCACGCCTGGCTCCAGTATTCACTATTAGTATGGTTACAGTCATCTTGCATCCCTCTTCCTTCATCTAACAATATACCAGGATGGTATTGAAAAGTGCTACTTTGATAAGTGCACAGTATTCCCCAACACCGCATTCCTGAGTCAGGAAGTGGTCCTCAGTTTTCACACTTACACTGAAGGCTGAACTACACACTTCTCCTGCTTCAGCCTCAGAGTACTATCATCAATAATCCCACTTTACAGATGAGGACACTGGGCCCTGAGACGCAGAGGGCTCGCCGGGAGCCACTCGGCTGACGCAAGTCAAAGTCGGACTTGAGCCCAGGGTTGCTTCCTCTCCAGGGCTCTGCAGAAGCTTGTGCACCCAGAAACGGCCACTTCAAAAAGCAAAGAGAAGCCGGGTTTGGTGGCACACACCTGTAAATCCAGTACTTGGGAGGCGGAGACAGGAGGATCACAGACTTGAAGCCAGCCTCTGCAATTAGTGAGACCCTTAGCAACTTAGCAAGACTCTGTTTCAAAATTAAAACAGGGTGCCGGGCGTGGTGGCGCACGCTCGTAATCCCCGCGCTTGGGAGGCAGAGACAGGAGGATCGCGCAGGTTCGAAGCCAGCCCCGCTGGCTTAAGAGACCCTGTTTCCAAATAAAAAAAGTATAAAATTAGGTCCGGGAGTGTAGACCGGAGGTAGAAGGGCTTCCAGAAACCCCAGTACCACCAAAATAAATAAAGAAATAAAACGGGCTGCGGATATATTGCTCAGTGGTAGAGAACTTGCCTAACATGTGCAGGGCCTTAGATTCAATCCCCATCACTGCCAAAAAAAAAATCATGAAGCCATGAAATCATCAAAGCAAAGCCTGTCCTCCCCCTTTCCTTCCTGCAGAGAGTTCTTTGGTCAGGGCTGGATGAAGCTGGAGAAGAATGAGAGGACCCCTTACATCATGAAAACCACCAAGCACTTCAACGACGTGCGTACAGGCCACGGCGCCTTTCTCTTTCGGGTCCTTGAGGAGCTGAGCGGCGGGAGGGAGGCTGTCCATGGGTGGAGGGCGGCTGCCCGTGTGCAGGAGCCAAGACACCAGGGTCCTCTCTAGCGCCCTGTGGCCCGGGGCCGGTGGCTTCCCCGCGTCTCGGTTTCTTTGCCTCTTGAATGACTTACTGCTGAAAGGTCACGTGAAGATTAACTGGGACAGTCATCCCCTGGCTTCGGGGGGCCCTCCCTCAGCCTGGGGCGTGGCGAGCCCATAGCAAAGAGGATGGACGGACGGACGTAGCAAAGGAAGGGCGGATGGGGAAAAGGGCTGAAGAACGCCCTGCTACGCTTCTTATTTTTTAACCTCATCTCAGTATTAGAAACTAGGGCGGTGCGAGCTGGGGGCGGGGCCGTGGAGAAGCACGCAGCCCTTGCCTGTCATCCCAGTACTTGGGAGGCTGAGACAGGAGGATCGCTGGTTCAAATCCAGTGCAGAGTAACTTAGCCAGATCCTGTTTCTACATAAATAGGGCTGAAGGTAGGACTCCCTGGGTTCATTCCCGGCACCAAGAAAAGGGATGGAATAGTTGGCTGGAGGACGCACATTGCTAGAACCTTCTGAGCCTCCTGCATCATGGGCGAGGAGTTCACACTGCCCCAGAAGTGATGATGTTCTCACCACCCCCCACGGCTCCCAAGATGGGTGACATGTGGACATCCCAGAGCTGCCCGGGGCCAGTCTGGGTGGAGCCAGGGGCTTGCAGGTGTCCCTGGGCAGGGTGAGGAGGGCCGGGTGTGTGCTCCCCCAGCCCTCCACTGCTGGACTGACCACCCCACTTCCCTGCAGAGGAACTGTTGAGATGGGACCAAATACCAAAACAGCAAAGCAGCCCTGTGTGTGTAACAGGAAGGGCCTGGGCTAACTGGCCAACTGACTCAGTTACCAAGATAAGACGGTGCTGTGCAAGCCCTGTACCCCAGAACCCCTTCTCAGGCAGGCACAGAAAAAGCAGCAGAGGCCCAAAGCCTTCGAAGGCAAGGCTTCCGGGAGCGGGAGCACGGGCAAAGTAGCAGCTGCCCCTGAGTTGCTAAACTATACTTTTTTCTTTTTTCTTTTTTTTTTTTTTTTTTTTTGGTCCCGGGAATTGAACCCAAAGACTTTCTTCCTCAAACTATATCCTCAATCCTTTTCATTTTGAATTTTGTAACAGGATCTCCCTATGTTGCCAAAGGTCTCTCATCACTAAGGCTGGCCTCCAAGCTACAGTCCTCCTGTTTTGGTTTCCCAAGTACTGGGATCACAGGTGTGCACCACCACACCCAACCCTCGTGCTGTGTTTTATATACACAATTATCTCATTGATAGCTCACACCAGCTAGGCATTTTGGCGCACGCTTGTAATCCCGGCATTCAGGAGGCTGAGACCGGAAGATGGCGATTTACGGACAGCCTTGGGTACTTAGTGAGGCCC
This sequence comes from Muscardinus avellanarius, assembly GCF_963383645.1. Lineage (NCBI taxonomy): Eukaryota > Metazoa > Chordata > Mammalia > Rodentia > Gliridae > Muscardinus > Muscardinus avellanarius. The sequence continues at coordinate 142,850,417 of NC_137788.1, read as the reverse complement.
TTTGCGACTCAGTGTAACCCTGTTTCAAAAATAAAGAACAAAACGTAGGGCTGAGCATATAGCTCGGAGATAGACTGCACCTAGGTTCCATCCCTGGTACCACAAAATAAATAAATCAATAAAATCAAAGCTCACACCAACTCTGAGAGCTGGGGGCTGTTCTCATATTTGAGATCCTGAAAACCCGAGGCTCTGGAAGGGTCTCTTGAGTCCAGAGCGTGGCAGCCCCTGCCCCCATGGCTCCAAAGTGGAAGATGGCTCTGGGAGAGAAAAGCAATCACTCCTCACGACTCCTACGCATTGGCCCCAGTTCCTCCCCCTGGATCCGCAAGACAGCCGGCCTCGTGATGGCCCGGAGCACTTGCACTCAGTGTGTTCATTCCTCTGAGCTTAATCATCAACACGCGTGGAGAGCCTTTGATGGCCGGCGGGAGCGCATGACTCCACTTGTCCCGACCACACAGCCAAGCCCCGTCCTGGCAGGGCCCTCCAGCCAGGAGGAAACGAGAGAGAGGCCGCGTCCTGCAGCCCGGGGAGCGGGTGGGGCCTACCAGCCCTGGGTTCCAGGGGCATTTCTGTAGTGAACTGCACAACAGAATGGAGACCTGCCTGTCCCCCAGGACAGAGAGAATGGCTGAGACCAGGAGCGGCCTCAGAAAACAGCTGTAGCTGCCCACACCCTGCACGCTTGCACGGCACCGAGCAGCCCAACGCTGCCGTCTCCTTCCCCTGCCCCACTGTATGCCCAGGAAAGAAGCTGGCGCTCAGTTCACCACGTGACAGGCACTGTGCTAAGGGCTTCACAGAAATGGTCTCTCTCTATCTCTCTTTTTTTTATTACTAGGGTTTGAACCCAAACCCTACAGCCCATCCCGCTTTACTTTTTAGTGTAAAGCAGGGTATCACTAAGTCACCATGCGCTGGTTTCAAACCTACAATCTTCCTGTCTTAGCCTCCCAAGTACTGTAATTACAGGCATGTGCCACCGTGTCCGGTGCAATTGTCTCATTTAATCTGTTATTCTCGTTTGATAGAGGAAGAAACTGAGGCTCTGAGGTTGCATTGCGCCCCCACAGTGCACTGCGGGGAGCCCCCTTGGGGCTGCCCTCAACACCACCGGCCTTCTGCCCTCTGTGCAAATCATTTCCTTCAGAGACACGGAACGTGTGTCTCCTCGGCAGCTGCTTTCTTAATCTCTCCTGGAACTGTTCTATTTGCTGTCTTCCAGGCCTTTTCTCCCTGATGTCTTTGTCCCACTGATTAGTACTGGCTAGGATCTCTGGTACGAGGGCCAGACCCAGGGCATGGCAAGCCAGCTGGCCAGGGTGGGCAGCAGAACGGGGGCCACTCGCCCCCCCCCCCGGCAGCTGCGCCCGGGGCTCGCGCGCCTCCTCCCCACCCTGACCACTCCAGGCACTGCGGTGACAGTGGGTCTCATTCTGGACCTTTAGGTTTTGTTTGTTATTGTTCCCGTCGTCACAATGCTGGGGGTTCTTTTCCTCCATTCAAATCAATATGTTGAATCGGGAAATTAAAACTGATAGCTCAGTTTGCTTTATTACGGAGCCAACAGGAAATGGAAAGGGAAAAGAAGAAAAGCAGCGTGCCTGAAAGACACACTGCAGAGCCCGAAAATGAAATTCTGCCCCACCCAGACCCCAGTCCTTAAATACAGTTTCTTACTGGGACGTGCTTATCAGCGTCACCGAGGCAATGGGCTAGTAACTTATGTCTTAGGCAGGTGGTGCCTCTGTCTCTGGGCTGTGTATCTACTAAGCACAGGGGTCAATAGTCTACCTTGCTTATATATAATATAACCTCTGTTATATTGGGCTGTATGGGTTGCCCATCAACTATGAGTTTCTTGAAGTAACACTTGGAATTTACTTTTTCCATACCAAGACCGGGTCCCAAAAAATAGGAGGGAAACAGAGACACTAATTATAGCCAGTGTGACTGTGTCTATTCTCTAAGAGCAGGGCAGAAGGCTCTTGCTATATTTACGGCTCTGAAATGTGCCAGGCAGAGTCAGTGTGATCTTAGAGTTTTTATTGTTTTTATATATTTGTAGGACCATAGGCTTTAGCTGCCTTTGCGTATTTCCAAGCTCAAAGGCTTCAATTGTCTCTATGGGCTTCTAAGGCTTGCGACCCTCCTGTCTCGGCCTCCCAAATACTGAGATCACAAGTGCGCGCCACCACGCCTGCCTTATTCAAGCTTTTTACACTCTTTGTAACCTTTTCCTCCCACATAACATCCTACATGGTTCTCATTACGTTCCTAGGTAATTTATACATCCCCATTGTTATTTTGAAGGTCATCTGTTTTCTGTTGTATTTTCTAATGAGTTATTGTGAATTTATAGAAAACTTCTCATGTTTGATATAGAGTCCTTAACTAGCCACCCTAACGAGCTCTATTATTTGTCCTTGTAGCTTTCCAATTCATTCTTTTCGGAATGATTTGGAAAACGGGCAAAACCGAGTGTGTGAATAATAATTTTTTTTCTCTTTACCATACTTATTTCTCTTACTTTTTTCCTGTCTTATTGCATTGGCTTAAAGATCAGTAACTTGATTGCTTCAGAAATCATCCGCAACGAGGACATCAATGCCAGGGTGAGCGCCATCGAGAAGTGGGTGGCTGTGGCTGACATCTGTCGCTGCTTACACAACTACAATGCCGTCCTGGAGATCACCTCCTCCATGAACCGGAGCGCAATCTTCCGGCTCAAAAAGACATGGCTCAAAGTCTCTAAGCAGGTGCGCGCAGGAGGCTGGCACTGCTGCCACCTGGGCCTGGGCTACGGTTGGGACGGGGAGTCTAGGGGGTTGGCCACTGGGCAGCCACGGGTGGGTGAGGACCAGGATGAGGGCTCGCACTCCCAGGTAAAACAGAGACTCTCATCCCCTCTATCAACCGGGACCAGATATCAGGCCCACAGACATGGCTTTGGGACCTGTGGGACTTTAATTCCCATTAAAGTAATTAATACCCAGAGCAGGAAGTGTGAGGCGGTGATTATTGGTCCCAAAACTCTTCTCCATGGGTGGACGAGAGTGGCCTCTTCATGGAGAGAGGGTGATCAAGTGGTCCCTCCCCGGGACTCTAATTTCCCCCGCCCTCCTGTCACCCAAGGTAGCTGGTCCCCGTTATCCACTGGATCATCTTAAATACGAGCTTGGTCTTTGTTTAGAACATGATGCTAAAAATTCACCAGGTGGATTCATCCTCTGTAATAAGGGGGCTGTGAGGGGGCAGCTCTCCTTAGAGGAAGGCACAGGGATACACTTGGTTCACCTTCCTGGTGTGCTCGGCGGATGCCCAAGCCTCAGCCTGCATGTCTGCAGGAGGCTGAACAAGCCCCACCGCGGACAGGGGAGGCCTCCAAAGCCATCACCCTGGCATCCGGGCCATGCAGGACCCAGTGTCTCCAAAGGGCCTATCTCGCCTGCACCACTGTGGGTTTGCACACGCTGCCCCACTCAGATCATCACCTGCTCCTCACCATCCCTTGATGCTGATGACAGCTCACACTCCTACCACCGAGCAGGTGCACACATCCTTCCTACTTAGATGAGCTGCCAAACTCAAGATGCCCGGGACATCTCTTCTGCCCTTCCCCTGCCTTCTGGTCATTTCCACCCTGATTGCCGCAGGGCCGCAGAGCATGCCGGGACAACCTCTTGCATCCCAGTAAGGCTGGGCCTCTTGCTTCTTGTCATATGGAGATACCAGGGTCTGGGTAAGGACTGTGGAAGATGCCATTGTTGTTAGGAAAGATCAAAGGCCGGGGAGGTAGGAGCTCAGGCCTGCAGGTGCATCTGGCCACGTGTGGCACGTGCTCTTAGGTTGAGCTCGGCTCAGCAGAACCTTTCAGTCATCTGAGCTGATTTGGGCCCTCGAGGTTCAAGCAGGGTTATTGGCAGGGTCGGGGCAGGGAGGGGGGGCTTATTTCAGATCAGGACCTTCCTCCTGCTGCCCTGTGCTATGGGGATGATATCATCCCTTTCAGGGGCCCTCCAGACCAGCCTCCACTTTCCCACCTCATTGGGATCTTCCTGGAGCCCACACTCTGAGACATTTCTCTGCCTCATTCTCCAGCCTCCGCATGGAGTTAGGAGGGCACCACCTGGCCATCCTGAAAGGCTCCGAGAGCTCAAATCAAGGGCAGTTAGCACAGCCAGCGCGCCCATGGACTGCGTTCTAGGATGGCACTCAGGACCTGAGGTCCACCAGCCTGGCACAAGCATCAAAGATGCTCGTGGCAGCACGTCGGGGCCTCCGCCGCCTCCTGTGGCAGACTGGACCCAGCTAGCTTCCCCTCTGCAGCTCCTGTGGCAGCTGTGTATCTGGTTCCAAGGGCTTCGGGGAGCCCTTGGCCACCGCTTGAACAACAGCAGCCAGGGTAGGTTCATCGTATCTCTGCAGGAGGCTTGCAGACCCTGACCCACGAAACTGGCTGCTCTTCTCAGAGGCCTGAAACGTAGCCTCAACGGACCATTCTTCTCACTCCCTTAAATAGGCCGGTCCACAGCAGAAGAGCATCGTGTCAGGCCCAGTGCAGCCCTGGACAGGAATCCAGCAGCCAGGCGCGGTGCGGAGCTTTTTACCTCCCCCCTTCTTCTTTCAACCCCTCCCCAGCCCCCTCACAAACACTCTCCATCAGGAAAGGACCTCACGATCCTGCGTAGGAGGCCACTGAGCAGTGACGTGGGACTGTGTTTCCTCTCCCCGGGACGGTTGCATCTATAGAGCAAAAGTCTCTTTCTGGCTAACAATTAGGGATGGTATTTAGGAGGCCGCACAGCCGTCTTTCTTCCTGACTGTCTCCAGGGTGGTCTCTTCGCCACCCTCCCCCTTCCCACCCACTAGCATCCACACTCCAGCACAGACGCTCGGGTGCTGGGCCTGGTACCCCGGAGGCATCAAGTGATGGGCGCTCCCGACGTACAGGAGCTGCTTCAGGGTGGGACGTACTTTTTAAGTAGCATCTGGGAAAATCCCTAGGTCTTCCTGGAGAGGGCGTGGCAGCTCTAGAAGTACCAGACACACACAACATGTACGAGGATGTGAAAGGAATCCCAGTGTGCCCCGCTGAGGGCCTCTGCTGGTCCCAGATACCAGCACCACTCACCAGAATGCATTGTGTGTGTGGTGCTGAGGACTAGACCCAGGGGCATTCTGCCCCCAAGCTATACACTCATCTCTATTTTATTTTATTTTTTTCAATTGAAGCAGGGTCTCACTAAGTTGCTGAGGCCAGCCTTGAATCTACAATCCTTCTATCTCAGCCTCCCAAGTGTTGGGATTACAGGTGTGAGCCATCATGCTCAGCTGCTTCTGCACGCTTTTGTGACCTCAAGGAACAGTGACTTTACCCAAGGCGTGGCCACCAGGGCCTCCTGATCTAGCCTCTGTATCTTCTTTATTTTCTTTTTTAAAAAAAATTTTTTTTGTACTGGGGATGGAACCCGGAGCATTCTACCTCTGAGAGACACCCCAGCCCTACTTTTTATTCTTTATTTTGAAACCAGGTCTCACTGAGTTGCAAGAGGTCTCACTAAGTAGCTGAGGCTGCCTGTGAACTGCAATCCTCCAGTCTCAGCCTCCCAAATGCTGGGATTACAAGTGTACGTCTCCACACCCAGCATTATTCTTTATTTTGAAACAGAGTCTCACTGAGTTGCAAAGGACCTTACTAAGTAGTAGCTGAGGCTGTCCTCAAACCGAGATCCTCCTTTCTCAGCCTCCCAAATGCTGGAATTACAATGTGAGCCACCATGCCCAGCTAGCTTCCGTACCTCCTAAAGCTCTATCATCTCGAAGCCCAGTTTCCCCTTAGGAAACAGCTGGCTATTCCTGCTCATTTTCCAGGTAGGAAGCTGAAGCCCATCAAGGTGAGTGGAGGGGTGTTTTGCCCATGGACATGGAACGGGCAAGGGACAGGCCAGGGAGGCCCCAGGTCTTCTGATGCTCAGTCCCCACGGCTGGGCTCACGCCACCTCAGGTCATTCCTCCGCAAGTGTGTGGACAAGAAGAGGAAGGAGAGAGCTGGGCGTGGCAGCGCACACCTAGAATCCCAGTACTCAGGAGGATGGATGGTTTGAGGCCAGCTTCAGCATCCTAGCAAGACCCTGCTTCACAATAAAACATAGACTGTAGATATAGTTCAGAGGTAGAATGCTCCTGGACTCAATCGGAAGGAAGGAAGGAAGGAAGGAAGGAAGGAAGGAAGGAAGGAATGAAGGAAAAGAGGAAGGAGGGAGGATGCAGGTGTGGGAAGGAATGGATGCAGGGAGGAAGCCGAGGCCCTGGGTGGGGGTGGCCTGGACACATAGCTTTGCTGAGAGCGCACTCATCAACGCAGCATCAGCTCTTGGCTCAGTACGACGGGTGCTGTCTTGGCACATGTCTCTGTCATCAGTTACAACATACACTTGGCTTTGAGCGGGGTCGGTCCAAGGCAGACATTGGTACTTCTTCTCCTGGTTTATAGTGCACTGAATCAAGTGGCGTGCTCCACCCTCCTTGCCCTTCAAAGGGTGCACCTTGATCTCCTCCTTCCAATTTTGCAAGAGGTCTCACTAAGTAGCTGAGGCTGGCTGTGAACTGCAATCCTCCAGTCTCAGCCTCCCAAATGCTGGGATTACAAGCGTACACCCGGCATTATTCTTTATTTTGAAACAGAGTCTCACTGAGTTGAGACTCATGGAAACTATGTGTCTCAACTCAGTTGAGATGCATGGAAACTTGGTCTTTTTCTCTGAGAAGATTTCTCAGATAAAACCTGACCCAAAGATGGAAGCCTCTTGGCTCCCACAGCCATGTTTCATCCCAGGGTGTTGGTGTTTCTGGTCACCCAGTTTCATTCTGGATTTGGAGAACCTCAGGGCTGGGAAGGAAGTCACTAATCTGTTGCACCCTTTTTAAACGAGGAACCCGAGAACCCGAGGTAAAGAGATTTCTCTCTAGCCATACCAGGAAAGGAATGCTGGGCCAGACCAACAGGTCTCATACCGGACCTTTCAAACACCAGCAACTGGAACTCAGCTCCGGCCAACGCGTGGGCTGGCCCAGGACGGTCATTGGCAGACCCTCTGTCCTGAGGTTTCTTCTCCACCCGGGCCTTCTCTTCTTTGATCTTCAATCCATCCGCCATCTCTTTTCTTGATTCTTAAACTTGGGTGATGTTCCTGGAAAATCAAAGTTTTGAGAAGATGGCTACTTCGTGTGAGCGCTGTTCGTGTGAGACGTTATGATAATGAGAAGTCACCCCTTCCCTGATCAGAATGTAGGCCCCTGGGAGTCACACACCAAGTTCCTATCCTCACTTAGGACCCCGCAGCGTTTCTGAGGACCACGGGGTGCTCGAGCCCCACACGCCCACTTCCGTGCTCTGAGTTGTGCACGAGGTCAGACGTACCTAACAAGGGCCCAGGCCTGATGCCTAAGGAGTCGGGCGAGGCTGTCAGACACAGGAGGCCCCAGGCCCAAAGCTAACGGGACCCTGAAGCCCCGGGAAGCAGCATGCTGGGGCGCGGGCCAGCGGCCTCCTGTGTCCTGCATGTTAGTAAATGCTTCTAATTCCTTCCAGACAAAAGCTTTGATTGATAAGCTCCAAAAGCTTGTGTCATCAGAGGGCAGATTTAAGAATCTCAGAGAAGCTCTGAAAAAGTAAGTCACGTGTCTTTTCCTCACTCTCCTGTTTAAAATCACAGGCGCACACATGCCACGTTTGCGGAGCGGGAGGTCTGTTTGTCTGTGTGTCCTTCTGTCTGCCCATAAGACCCCTAGACTTCCTGGACCCCAGCGGAAGGGCACCAGGGTTTGGTGGCATTTCCCGGGAGAAGCAGAGGAGAGACACCCAGATTCCCAGAGCCATCGGGGCGCAATACTCCTTGATTCTCGGTGCCCTTTTTTAAAAATAATTTTGACATCAGAGTATGTCTTCAAGCCAAGGCATATCTTTAATGTGGTTGTGTTTCCTTTTTTTACTTGAGAATTAGTCACCAAAACAAAAGTACAAGCCAGGTGCAATAGTGCATGCCCTGTAATGCCCTTACCTGGGAGGCTGAGGCAGGAGGGTCGCAGGTTCAAGGCCAGCCTCAACTACTCAGCCAGCTCTTGTTGCAAAATAAAAGTTCAAAAATGCTGGGGTGTTTTTCAAAGGTAGAATGCCCCTGGGTTCGATCCCCAGTGCCCAAAACAACAACGATAACAACCTAGACTGTGGCAGCTTGGAACCAAGAAATAACTTACCAATTATCACACACCTCACGGTTTGCAAAGCGCCGCCCTTGCCCTCGGCCGGTTTGCCCATCAACACCCCAGCCCTCTTGCCACTTTAGAGAAGACAGCTCCCTGATGCAGGGGGCTGCCTCACACATTGGGGGATGCCTCTACCCACAATAAACTAATGGCACCCTCCAGCTGTGAAACCAGAAAAGCACCCCCAAACACTGCCAGAATCACCACCACCCAAGACAGCTCCTCCCATCTCTTTTCTCCAATACAAAAGCTGAAGGGGGCCTGGCCTGAGAGCCCAGAATCTGCCCAGGCTGGCCTCCAGCCACTGGGCATTTTCCTGGACAGACCCGTGAGGTTCTGGCACTCTCCTGAGAGTCCGCGGCCACATGCTTCCAAGCACGGCTTTGCTTGTCAGAAGGCTCCCGTCAGGGGTCCCCACTAGCTCAGCCTCCTGCCGCTTTCCTTTCTCTCCTTGCCCACCTGGCTGCTCACCAGAACTTGGAGTGGCCCCAGGAGACCCCGGGGGTGCTGACTCCCTGTGAAGTCCAGGGATCCACTCCTGCCTTCTTTCCACCAGGGCCCCGCTGGAGGCCGCCGCCCCCGGCAGTGGCTCTGCCGCGCGCCTGCGCCCGCTGGGCCAGCTCGCCACCTTCGCACTACTTGGTCGCCCCTCGCCAGCTCTGCGCGCCATTGCCTTGACCATCTCCGCTCTGTTTGTGTCCTCAGACAGATGTTCCACCCATCTGTGCTGTCCGGCCGTCTGTCCTCCGCCCGGGCTCCCCGGAGCCCCTGTGGACTGTGCTTGTGGGCAGCTGCCCCACCGTGCATTCACCAACCTGTCCGCCCGCCCCCGGCGCCGCGCCATCGCGTCTTTCACGTTGGCTAACTCGTCCGCCGCCGCCACCGCCACCGCCTCTGCGGTCCCCCATTCTGTCTGAGTCCCCATCCTGACTGTCTCCCCTCTTGCAGGTTACCTGTGGGCCTGTGTAAGTGCCTCCTCAGACCGCTCTGCACCTGTAGCGTGGGGCAGACGTGGCGTTTGGGTGATGGGGAGCTGAGACCTTTATACAAATCGGGCTCTGGCCTGGGGAGCCGTAGGGAAGCCCTGAGACCTGGGGCAAGCCCTTCCCGATCTCCTGGGGCTTAAAGGTTTTCAGGTAGGATGATGCTGAGTGGACCCTGAGGGTCTGCTTCAGCAGCCAGGAAAGAAGGGGCAGAAGAAGAAAGTTAATAGCCCCCAGCCCAGCCAGCAACCCAGAAGAGGTGGCCTGGGACAGACCCCACTAGGTGGGCTCCCAGCACTACTCGTATATATTGGGCACTTTTTATTCACTCTATCGTTAAAATCTCCAATCTTGCTGGGTGTGGTGGTTTACACTTGTAATCCCAGCATTTGGGAGGCTGAGACAAGGAGAATCACAATTCTTGGACAGTCTCAGCTACTTAGTGAAGCCCTTTGCAACTCAGTGAGACCCTGTTTCAAAATAATGAATAAAAAATAGGGCCGTGGGTGTAGCTCAGAGGCAGAAGGCCCCTAAGTTCCATCCTCAGTACCACAAAACAAAACAAAACAAAACAAAATCTCCATTCTTAGCAGGGTGTGGTGGCACATGCTTGTAATCCCAGTACTTGGGAGGCTGAAATGGTTAGGGTGGGAGGTTCAAAGTCACCCTTGGCAATTTAGAGAGGTTCTCAGCAACCCAGTGATACCCTATTTCCAAATAAGAAACAAAATCAGTATAGTTTGGAGGTAGAAAGCCTCTGGGATCTATACCCAATACTCCCCCCCCCAAAAAAAAATCTCCAATCTTATGCTAGTACCAGGCTGGAAAATGGCCTTATTGCCTTTACCAGCCAAAGCTTCGTCCCCAAATCCTATATCCCAGCCACCAAGCTACGCTCTCAAATACCCCCTCACCCGCCCACAGTGCCATGTGTCTACCCCTGGCCCCCTGTCAAGGACACCACAAGTGACCTTAACTAGGTATGGTAGCACACACCTATAATCCTAGAACTTGGGAGTCTGAGAGAAGAGGAAGTCCAAGGCCAGCCTCAGCAACTTAGTGAGACCCTGATTCAAAATACAAAATAAAAAGAAAGTAGAATGCTTGTGGATTCGAACCCTAATACCAAAGTATAAAGTAAAATAAAAAGGGCTGGGAGGTATCTCAGAGATAGAATGTCCCTTGGTTCACCGGGCGTGGTGGCGCACGCTTGTAATCCCCGCGCTTGGAAGGCAGAGACAGGACGATCGCGCAGGTTTGAAGCCAGCCTTGCTGGCTTAAGAGACCCTGTTTCCAAATAAAATATTTTTTAAAAATAGGTCTGGGAGTGTAGCCCAGAGGTAGAAGGGCTTCCAGGAACCCCAGTACCACCAAAAAAAAAAAAAAAAAAAGAATGTCCCTTGGTTCAATCCCCAGTACCAAAAAAAAAAAAGTGGCCTTATTATCTGCCCTTCTCAATGCTTACGCCGACACCCTTGCAAAGCCCGCCAGGCTCCTTCCCACTTCAGCCCCTCCGTGACCAGAACCTTAACGGTACTCATGCAACAGAAACTTGGCTGAGAACTAAACTCTAAATTTAGCAGCAAAATTTGATTATTAGTCCTTTGGGGAATGATTCCAGTGTTGACTGCTCCATCCCACCTCAGCCCAGCATTCATTTGCATATCTGCACCTTTGGCCTTTATTTTAGAAGGAAGAAGTTCTAGACTTGGAGGAAGAGAAGGGACAGGCTTTTCCTCTAGGCTGCCTTCCTAAATTAAGGAGGAGACCACTCTGCAGAAGGTGACAGATAACCCTGAGGTCACCCCTGCCCACTTTAAAGGGTAGCAATCTGTTTATCTCTGGATACCAGGAATCCCAAGGTCGGTATTCAGGAGTGCTACAGGTGCAGGCCCTCCAAAAAATACCTATTTCTATCCTGGTTTTTTGCCTGTGACCTCAGGGCAAACTCAGTCTTCTATTGGTGATACCACCAAGCAGTCTGTGTACAGGCAGCAGGAAGGCAAGATGGGAAGGGCTCTCTGTCCAACCCCATAGCAATGATCGGACCCTGATCCCAGGGACTTCAGCCCACACAGCCCAGACCTAGTGCTCCTCCAGGCCTCCCTGAATGCCCACCACCAGCCTCAAGTCAGGAGACACGGTGTCACTTGTGATCACAGCACTTGGGAGGCTGAGACAGAAGGATCACGGATTGAAGACCAGCCTTGGCAATTTAGCGAGGCCTTAGCAATTTAGCAGGACCCTGTTTCAAAATTAAAAAGAAATCCGGGCATAGTTGCGCACGCTTATCATCCCAGCATTCAGAAGGCTGAGACAGCAGGATCCAGGTTCACAGCCAGCCTCAGATACTTAGTGAGGCCTTTGCAACTCAGTGAGACCCTGTTTCAAAATTTTTTTTAAGTGCCGGGCATGGTGGCTCACGCTTGTAATCCCCGCGCTTGGGAGGCAGAGACAGGAGGATCGTCCAGGTTTGAAGCCAGCTGTGCTGGCTTAGGAGACCCTGTTTCCAAATTTTAAAAGTATAAAATAGGTCTGGGAGTATAGCCCAGAGGTAGAAGGGTTTCCAGGAACCCTAGTACCACCAAAAAGAAAAATTTTTTAAGCTAAAATATATGGCTGGGGTGTATCTTGGAGATACAATGCCCCTGGGTTCCAACCCCAGTACCACACACACAAAAAAAAAAAACTTTAAAAAAAAGGGTTGAGGTTGTAGCTCAGAGGTAGAATGTTTAACAAGTCACTGTTTCAAAATAAAATAAAATAGGGCTGAGGGTGTAGCTCAGAGGTAGAATGTCTCTGGGTTCAATCCCCAGTACCACAAAAAAAATAAAAGGGCTAGAATGTGGCTCAAAGATAGAGCACCCCTAGGCTCAATCCCTAGCTTCACAACAAATAAAGAAAGAAAGAAAGAAAGGAGGGTAGTAGATGAAGGGAAGAGGGGGGGAGGGAGCGTGTGCACACATACGTGGTGCTGGGGATTGAACCCAGAGCATTCTACCTTCAAGCTACGCCCCCAGACCTTTTGATTTTTTGACTTTGAAACAGGGTCTCCCTTGGTTGCTGACCATCTAAGTTACTGAAGCTATCCTCACACCTGCGATCCTCCCATCTCAGCCTCCCAAATACTGGGATCACAGGTGTGAACCACCACACCTGGCAAGCCGAGACTTGTGAGAGGCTGCCCACCCCAGGCTGGGGCACGGTGTGGCCAGTCTCTCACAAGAGAGACCAGAAAGGCCAGAAAGAAGACACGGAAGCAGTGCTTGTCATGGGCCCCATTTCCTGAGGTTCGATGTTTGAGATAGCCTCACCTTGCTTTTAGAGGCCGGTACCCATTACTCTCTTATTATTCCACTGGACACCATCAAGAACAGCTCAGGCTGGGCGTGGTGGTGCACGCTTGTAATCCCAGCATTCAGGAGGCTGAGACAGGAGGATCGCGATTCAAGAACAGCCTCAGCTACTTAGTGAGGCCCTTTGCAACTCAGTGAGACCCTGTTTCAAAATAACAAATTTAAAAAAAAAAAAAAAAGTAAAGCTGGGAGTGTAGCTTGGAGGTATAATGACCCTGGGTTCCATCCCCAGTACTGCAAAAAAAAAAAAGGCTTTGATCACACACAGTCAGCAGGCAGTCCCTGGCCCCCTTCTCCCTGTAGCCATTAGGCACCGGGCTCACCTGGCTGCCATCCATGTGGCTTGTAGAGATGGCAGGAGAAGGGGGAGGGCAGCCCTGGGGACCTGCTGGTCGGCACACTCCCAGCCCCAGAGGCGTGTCTCAGCACATTCACCAGCTCCACGGAGCCTGAGCCTCAGACTTCAGTGTGAGAGAGAGGAATTGAAAGGCGGAGCCCTGACAGCATCACGTAAAGGAGCCAGAAGGACCTAGGGAGGCCTCCTGGGCCCAGAAAGCCTGGATCTTTTTTTTTTTTAATCACAGCCCACATTAAGAGGAAAAAAAAAAGCTGGGCATGGTGATACACGATTGTAATCCCAGTACCTGGGAGGCTGAAACAGGAGGATCACACAGGTTCGCAGCCAGCCTCAGCTACTTAGTGAGGCCCTGTTCCAAAATAAAAGAATAAAATAGGACTGAGAGGGTAGCTCGGAAATAGAATGCCCCTGGGTTTCACCCCCGGCACCACAAAATACTAATACTAATACTACTACTAATAATAATAATAAATTATCATGTTCCTCTATGTCAATATAGGCAAATATGGGTATTTAATCTGAGGCTGAGACCTGCTGCTGTTTGTTTAAAGGAGGGGGATGTGGAGAGAGGAGGAGCAGGGCCGGTGTTGGACGTATCAAAGCCATCCCATCAGCAATGGAGGCTGGCTGGGACGCGGGGACAGTGTCCTACCATGTGAATCAATGGTCATTTTAATGGCGCTGTTCATCACCTATGAGTCGACTCTCAGGCCACCTAAAGCTTTCCTAGCTGGCACCAGCACCACTGCGCACGGACGGCCCGAGGACCAGAGAGGGGAAGGACTGGCCAGGGTCACACCGCACACGGCTGAGGAGCAGCCTTGGGTTTCTGCCCTTGCTCAGCCATCCACCCTCTCGCCTTCCTCCAGCGTGGCAGGATTGTCAGGTGGCCGAGAGGAGCTGAGGGACAGGGGCTGAAAACGACGGTCACCCGCGTCGCTCACCGTGATTCCACCAGCACCCGTGCGCTGGGCTGAGAGGGGTCTATGGAGCACTGTGTGACGAGTCCCTGAAGGAGCTCAGTAGTGACCTCGGGGCTACATCACAGGCCCCATTAGCTTATCAGGCCCCCAAGAGTCCCCTATGGCGTAAATGTCACCCAGCCCCGCCCACAAGCCCCTCCCAGGCCAGTGAGCCCAGGGGCCCAGGGGGCCATGTGTCCTGCTTTGGAGCATCCTGTCCGAGGCAGGGGCCAATGTCAGGGAGCAGAGACAGATGGCGGGTGTGGAGCAGCCCTCCCCGAGGCGAGAGTCAGCCTCCGCGAGCAGGAGGGCGCTGGCGACAGAGCCCGGGGGACTCTGACCGGGACAGAGGGCAGAGAGGCAGAGGGCAGACGGCCCCCCAGGCCAGCTGACAGCCCCAGGCCCCAGCATGTACGAGTCTGTGCTGTTATTCTTGGTAAATACAAATCACTTTGCCTAGCCAGGCATGGCAGCGCACACCTGTAATCCCCATACACGGGAGGCTGAGACGGGATGGTCACAGGTTCGAGGCCAGTCTCAGCAACTTACCAGGACCCTGCTTCAAAATAAAAATTCAAACAGGCTAGGAGTGCAGCTTGGCGGGAGAATGCCCCCTTTGCTTCTTGCCAAGCCAAGTGCACAGGTGGGGGTTCTGTTCTTTGCTGAAGTTCCTCTTTTTGAGTAAAAACCTTTTGTTGATGTCATTTGCCTCCAAGCTGTGACCCGCCCTGTGTCCCTTACCTCGGGATGTACCTCACGGACCTGGCCTTCATCGAGGAGGGGACGCCCAATTACACAGAGGACGGCTTGGTCAACTTCTCCAAGATGAGGATGGTGGGTTGCCCAGAGTGAGCTGGGGGGGGGGGTTAACCCACTCAACTGGGGCCACCCAGGCTCACCCCAGCCCCGAGTGCTGGGCCGGGCTTCCCCTGCTCCCCCCTAGAATCCCACAGTCTGAGAGCCCATGCTCCTGTCACCCCACCACACAGATGAGTAGCCTGAGACGCATTGGGCGTGCGGCACACACCTGTGAGCCCAGCACTCAGGAGGCTGAGACAGGAGGATTACAGGTTTGAGGCTAGAGCATGGAAACTTAAATAGTAAAGGCTGAGGTGTCCAAGGTAGATGTCCAGCTGGACATGGTGGCACACGCCCGTAACCCTAGTGCTTGGGAGGCTGAGACAGGAAGATCGCAAGCTGGAGGCCAGCCTCAGCAACTTAGCAAAAACCTGTTTCAAATATTTAGAAAATCAAATAAAGCTGGGGTGTAGCTCAAAGATAGAATGCCCCCTGGGTTCAATTCCCAGTGCCCCCAGAAATCTAGGGCCTAGGAGGGGATCCCAGGAGACCTCCTCCATCAGGAGCAGGCCTTCTAGTTCCTCTCCTCTCGCTTCAACCAGAGTGCCTCTTAGGAAATGGGCTCTCACAGCCGGGCATGGTGGCGCACGCTTGTCATCCCAGCATTCAGGAAGCTGAGACCGGAGGATCGCGGTTCGCAGCCAACCTCAGCTACTACTTACTGAGGCCCTCTGCAACTCAGTGAGAGCCTGTTTCAAAATAAAGAATAAAAAATAGGGCTGGGGGTGTATCTCAGAGGTTGAATTCCCCTGGGTTCTATACCCCAGTACCCCTAAAAAGAGAAAATGGACTTTCAGGTTTCATAAAAAGTGTACCTCCCGCACTTTTTTTGTTGGTGGTACTGGAAGTTGACCCCAGGAGCATTCTACCTCTGAGCTCTACCCCCCATCAGCCCTATTTTTTCTTCTTCACTTTGAAATAAATTCTCACCAAATTGTGGAGGGCCTCACTAAGTTGCTGAGGCTGACCACAGACCTGCGATCCTCCTGTCTCAGCCTCCCAAGTCCTGGGATTACAAACGTGCGCCACGATGCCCAGCTGCCTCCGTCACTTTCGCAGCAGTTGAAGCACCATCCTGGCGGGGGCCCAGCGCCTTCACCTGTCGCTGGCACACACAAGACACCTAGATGCCTTGAATTTGTGCTGAAGTCCCGGGGTTTTGTTACAGCGATGCTGGAGGGTTCATCAGAAGAAAGGAAGCTTCTTCCCCCTCAAGCATTAGCATAATTACTCCCCAGGGTCTTGACAAGTCTCTCCCTTGGAAGCCAGTGGTTGGCTTACTGAAAACCCTGAGTCCTTGGTGGGACCTTCCCGGGGGCAATTGGTCAGGAATCACATGACTGCAGACTGGGCATGGGCCTCAGTCCAGCAAAGTGCAGGGTGTTACCACAAGCAGACTCTAACACTCTCCTGACTTCCCACAGATATCCCATATTATCCGAGAGATTCGCCAGTTTCAGCAAACTGCCTATAAAATAGAACACCAAGCAAAGGTAAGCGGCGGCCTCCTGCTGCCCCCTGGTTCCCTCAGGGTGGCGCCTCCTGGACGGCTGCTGCCTTTCCCTCTGTACCTACCCACTCTCCCTTCTCCAGGCCTGTGGGCCCAGCTCAGGTGCCATCTCGGTAAGGAGGTCTTCCCTGCTCCCTGTCCGCCGGTCCAAAGGGAGTGGTACCTTCTTATTTGCCATTCTGATTTGCCTCCCCCATAGGATGGGTTATAGCCATGGCTGATCTCCCCCAGGGCAAAAGGGGGAAGAGTTTAAGTGTGTGTGTGTGTGTGTGTGTGTGTGTGTGTGTGTGTGTGTGTGTGTGTGTGGTTTTTTTTTCCTGGTACTGGAGATGAAACCCAGGGGCATTGTACCTCCAATACTACACCCCCACCCCTATTTTTTTATTTAGGTTTTTTTTTTTTTTGCAGTATTAGGGGTGGAACCCAGGGGCATTCTACCTCCAAGCAACACTCCCAGAACTATTTTTATTCTTTATTTTGAAACAGGGTCTCACTGAGTTGCAGAGGGCCTCACTAAGTAGCTGAGGCTACTCTGGTCTCAGTCTCCCGAATGCTGGGATTACAAGCTTGCGCCACCACTAAAATGTTTCTTTTTAAGAAATGGCTATGTTCACACATCACAAAACTCACAGATTTCTCTCCTAAAATCAACAGTGTCCTCAGAGTTTCTTGAGTCTGTGTCCATAGGCAACCCCAAAACACACACAATTTTATATATTTTTATTGGTGTGATATGGTTATATATCCAAAGTGATACATATATATACATGCATTCAACATCTCTGAGTGTGACTCACTCCTAACCCTTTTCACTAATTTTTTATACCGAAATGGAGTAAACTCTACACTGCTCGGCATCATTCCTTTTTCCTTGACAATATATCCCAGGGAGCCTATGGTGGCATAAGCCTGTAATCCTAGCACTTAGAAGGCTGAGACAAGAGGATCACAGGTTCAGGAATAGTCTCAGCAAGCTGGGCGTGGTGGCGCACGCTTGTGATCCCAGCATTCAGGAGGCTGAGACCGGAGGATCGCGGTTCGCGGACAGCCTCAGCTATTTAGTGAGGCCCTCCGCAACTCAGTGAGACCCGGTTTCAAAATAAAGAATAAAAAATAGGGCAGGGGGTGTAGCTCGGAGGTCAAATGCCTCTGGGTTCCATTCCCAGACCTGCAAAAAAAAAAAAAAATAGTCTCAACAAAGCGAGACTTTCAGCCACTTAACAGAACATGCTTTCAAATAAAATAGGGTTAGGAATGTAGCTCAGAGGTAGAATGCCCCTGGTCTCAATCCCCAGTACAATTTTTTTAAATTATCTATTTCCTATCACATTCTGTGATCTCCTGATTCTGGCACATTAAAAATGGTAAGGAAGCCAGATGTGGTAGCCCACACTTGTAATGCCAATACTTGGAAAGCTGAGACAGGAGAAACACGGGTTCGAGGACAGCCTCAGCAAGTAGTGAGGCTCTCGACAATTTAGTGAGACCTTGTTTCAAACATAATGAATGAAGCCAGACATGGTGGCGCATGCTTGTAATCCCGAGGCTGAGATAGGAGGACCGTGATTTGCGGCCAGCCTCAGCCACTACTTAGTGAAGCCCTTTGCAATTCAATGAGACCCTGTTTCAAAATAAATAAAAAAAAAAAATAGGGCTGGGGATGTAATTCAGAGGTAGAATGCCCCTGGGTCCTATCCCCAGTACTGTTACAGTTTGAACTGTTATGGTTTGGGGGAACTGTGCCCGTGAACCTCTGTTAGGCTCCCGGAGATTGTTCCTGTGAACTGCAGGTTCTTGTCCAGATTAAGGATAAATATACACTAGTCCAGACTCTTGCTAAAGATTTAAATGAGTTTATTATTACAAAGATAAAAAATACAGGTTGTAACTGTTATGGCACCATTAGAAAGAGGGAAAGACAGAGCTTAGACTAAAGCCCTGTGCCACAGAGTGACATAGTGGGCTGACTCGGAACGAAGCCACCAGAGTTCAAAATACAAAACACCTTTTTGTAGATACAAAGCCCTCCATCTCACTCTACTACCTAGGTGTAAGTCCACCCCTTAACTTCCCGCCTAACTGCTGGCAAACACCTAGGTTTCTTTGTTTCAGACCAGGATGATTGACAAGGCCCAGGGCCATGTGGTACCTGCTCTCCTTCCTCAAAGGTCATCCCCTCCTCCCCTACTCTTGGGTAATCCTTAGCTAGATATCACTTATTATGCAGACCTGGTTTTAGACCGTGAAAGTCCTAGGTCCCAACTCCTATATCCACTTGCTAATTACTTTTAGCAAGGGTCCTTTGCATTATAACAGCTACCTGACTCCTGGCAGTAACCAAGCCCTGACCGCCCTTCCCTCAGTCACAGATCTGAACTCCATTTTCTATATGCCAAGTTTTGATAAATATATTAATAACCAAAACTTTTTTTAATCTGTTTAGGCCATTTCCTAATACTGGTACATGACCACAAAAAAAATTAAATTTAAAAAATAATGATTTAGCCGGGCGTGGTGGCACACGCTTGTAATCCCCGCGCTTGGGAGGCAGAGACGGGAGGATCGCGCAGGTTCGAAGCCAGCCGCGCGCGCTGGCTTAGGAGACCCTGTTTCCAAATACAAAATGTAAAAAAAGAGGTCTGGGAGTGTAGCCCGGAGGTAGAAGGGCTTCCAGGAACCCCAGTACCACCAAAAAAAATAATAATAATAATAATGATTTAAATAGGGCTAGGTTTGTAGCTCAAAGGTAGAATGCCCCTAGGTTCAATCCCCGGTACCACAAAAATAAAGAAATAAAGAAATAAAGAAAAATAAGCAGGGCGTGGTGGCACACACTTATAGTCCCAGCATTTCAGAGGCTAAAACAGGAGGATCATAGTTCGTGCTCAGCCTCAGCTACTTAGTGAGGCCCTCTGCAATTCAGTGAGACCCTGTTTCAAAATAAAAAATAAAATAAGACTGAGGGCTGGACGTGGTAGTGCATGCTTGTAATTGCAGCATTTGGGATTTTGAAACAGGAGGATTGCGGTTCCTGCACAGCCTCAGGTACTTAGTGATGCCCTTTGCAACTCAGAGAGACCCTATTTCAAAATAAAGAACAAAAAAATTAGAGCTGGGGGTGTAGCTCAAAGGTAGCATACCCCTGGGTTCCAACCCCAGTACTGCAAAAAAAAAAAGAAAAATTAAAGGTGGGGAGATTCTCCCTAAAGGGGCCGAAGTTTGGGCCTAGTGAAGAAAAGGGCTCTGAGGACCCTGGCTGAAGCTTTGTCACGGAGGGAATCTTTGTCATTGCCAATTTCCCTGGTGTAAATATGGCCAGCGGGTCCACTGTCCAGCCACCAACTTGACGTGGCTGAAAGCAGAACTGAGAAGAGATGCCTACCCTTGCAAGCTGCCATGAGCCAGCCCCGAAGCACCTCTGCATGTATTCTGCAAAAAATATCCGTGCCGGGGCTGGAGGCACAGCTCCCAGCATGCACGCAGTAGCTAGATCCCCAGAACCACAGACAGAGGGAGGAGCAAAGGAGACGTGTTAAGTAACAACACTAAGACAAATTGTATTTTAAGACAAAACACTACTGAGCTGGGCGTGGTGGCACACATCTGTAATCTCGGTACATGAAAAACTGAGGCAGGACTATCACAGATAGAGGCCAGCCTCAGCAACTTAGCGAGACCCTGTTTCAAATTTAAAGTAATTTTTAAAGGGCTGGGGGTGTAGCTCAGAGGTAAAAATGTCCTGGATTCGATCTCTAGTACCAAAAGAAAAATACTACTAAATGCATAAGTGCATTTTTTTTTTTTTTTGGTCTCATGCCCACCTGGATCTCCCCTGAGAGTGTTCGGGTCCCGGGGGCACACCCAGTGTCCACAGTCATAGTATTACAGAGTTCCCATGACCCTGCTGTTCCTTCCTCTCCTCTCTTCTCTTCTGCTCTGTTCTCAGGTAACCCAATACTTACTGGACCAGTCTTTTGTAATGGATGAAGAAAGCCTTTACGAGTCTTCTCTCCGAATAGAACCAAAACTCCCCACCTGAGCCCGCACCCAGCCCGAACCAGCTGCTCCCGTGGACACGTGCTATATGATATTGTACATAATCGTTTGGTTTCTCTGGATTTTCTTCTTCAGTTTGTGCTTCTCCAAGAATACAAATCCGTTCTCGTTCTTAGATTCCTGTAGAATTGGAATATGAATTTCTGCACCATTTAAGACTCGGCCCCGTCCCACCCCTCTCTCCTGCAGTGCCTGCTCCTCTCGAACAGCTGGACTCTCCCCAGACCCCCGCTCTTCTCCAAAGGGGAGACAGAACCTGCTAGTCTGTGGGTCTCAGGCTCCAGTCCCACTTCGCCCATTCCCAGCCCGGCCTCCAGGTTGGGCCGGCCACCCCGGACACCCCCTAGCATGTTCCACGTAGATGTTATAACTGGGTGGGGGTGGGGGAGGCGGGAGGGGAGGCCATTCCCTTCAGTCCGGCCATTGACAACTCTCCCCGCTGCCAGCGATGCCCAATTTCCAAAGCAGCTTTTTCAGCCAAAATCGCAGGTCTCAACACTCCTCGTCTACCAGCAACCTGGCTGGAAGGGGGTCCTCTCCTCTGAGAACCTTCCCCCCACCCCTGCACCAGTGCCGCCACCTCAGGCCCCACGTCGCTCTTTGCTCTAGGATTATTACTAGATTGCATGAAAAGCGGTCTCAACACAAGTGGACAAGGCCCTAGAACTTCCAGAGGAAAACACAGTCACGCCTAGCCGCGTCGACCCTCACCGACAACCGCCGCCCAGCCTCCGCCGCCCAGCCTCTGCCGCCCAGCCTCCGCCTCCGGGAGGCAGAAACACAAACGTCACTTTTCCTCTTTGAGCCGCCCGGTGGTCACCACAAGCTTACCTTGAGATGCTCGAAGTCCGTACGCCTTGTGATGATTAGTACCACACTGTAGAATTAGGAAATCAATAACCGAGTGTTTTTAATTGCATTTACTGCAGTCCTGTCTAAACGCCTCCTAGCAGGAAGATAGTAACGTAGTGCTTATTCTGTGAATATTACCACGTATTTTTTACATTCTACAGTATAGAGAACACAGGCTCACTCCAGAGTGGCAGGCATGCTTCACGACAACAGACAGACAACTTTTGCTGTAAGCAATACCTAGTGGTATGAGAATTCTCTTTCAAGTCCGAAAATATTTCAACTTACAGCTTGTTTGGAAAAAAAAAAAAAAGAAATTTCCATTTTTGTAAAAATATATGTTTCCTGATTACCTCTTGCTAATAAATCTATTCTATCTCAGGGTGAATGGTGAGTTTGGATGGGTTTCATTCCTTCACGTGATGAGTAGCTGGTGAGCAGCTCTTTGGTACCATGCTCTGGGCTGGGACCCAGAGGTCCAGAGTGGTAAGGACACTATCCCTGATTCTGGGGGGACCCATGGTCTGATGAGAGTCTGTTTCTGTTACTGTTGCACCAGAAACAAATCCCTCCAAAACTCAACAGTATAAAATTTCTTAGAGCCGGTCATGGTGGCACATGCCTGTAATCCCAGTACTTGGGAGGCTGAGACAGGAGGATTGGATAGAGGCCAGCCTCAGCAATTTAGCAAGACCCGGTTTCAAAATAAAAAGTAAAAAGGGCTAGGGTATAGCCTGGGGGTAGTTCAACCCCTAGTACAAAAAAAAAAAAAAAAAAAAAAAAAAAAAAAGGCCTCTTGAAATGGAGACCTCTGTGCCTTTCCCCATGAGACACGCAGGCAAGACAGACATGCCAGATAGTTAGTGATGCTAAGTATTTCTTCAACTGATCTGCCAAAGGATGAAATCACCACAATTTCTTTTGTGTGTGTGTGTGCGTGTGCATGTGCGTGTGTGTGTTTTACCAGGGATGGAACCCAGGACCCAGGGGATTCTACCTCCAAGCTACATTCCCAGTCCTATTTTTTATTCTTCAGTTTGAAACAGGGTCTCACTAAGTTGTAAAGGGCCTCACTAAGTAGCTGAGGCTGGCTGTGAACCTGCGATCCTCCTGTCTCAGCCTCCCAAGTACTGGAATTACAGGCGTGTGCCACTACACCAGGACATGTGTGCGTGTGTGTGTGTGTAAGAGAGAAAGAGAGAGAGAACTATGCCCTCAACGCCCCCTTTTTTATTGTTTGTTTGTTTGGTTTTGGAAGCAGGGTCTCACTAAGTTGCTGAGAGCTTCACTAAGTTGCTGAGTCTAACTTCGAACCTGCAATTCTCCAGTCTCAGCCTCCCAAGTGCTGGGATTTCAGGCATCTGCTGCCACACCTGGCTTAGTTTGAAGGTCTTGATTGGCTTTCTTTTGAGTTCTGGAGTCAGGCAACACTTCCTTCCATAAATGAGTGTTCCAACGGGCCGAGCAGAGGAGGGTGGTTTTACAGACAGAGAAGAGCTGGCCAAAGTAGAAACAGAATGCAGAGGGATCCGTTTCTTCAGAGTTGTTTCCCTTTTAAGGTGGGGCACACGGAGAACGAGTGACAGAAAATTAACTGATTGCCTAACATCAGGTAACCAGGTTAGCAGTTTTCCCCCAGCGCTGGGGACAGAGCCCAGGGGCACTCTACCTCCAAGTTACACTCCCAGCTCATTTTATTTTGAAACAAGGTTTCACTAATTTGTCCATCCTATCTCCATCTCCCCTTTTCTTACTTTTTATTTTGAAATGAGGTCTCTGTAAGTTGGCATCTGGCTGCCCCCGTGTTTAATGATCACAGTCTCTTTCCCCCTGGTGTCTCTGCAGAGGCTCCGCTGGCTGCAGGGCCAGGAGCCCCAAAGAGGCAGGTTGTTATTGTCCTGAGAGTAGGAAGATGCATTCAGATCCACCCACCTGCCAATCATTTGTTAAGTAAATGGTTATTAAGTAAATATCTCGGTAACAAGTGCCCAACCCAGTTCCTGACCTCCCCATTCAGTACCATCCCACCAAAAAAAAAAACCATTTTGAGAAGGCTTAATTAGTAATGCTAAATAGTAATAATGTCAGCAATTCCAGCAAAAAAAAAAACCACTTTTAAGTATATACCCAAAAAGAATTGAAAGCAGGGTTTTAAAGAGATATTGTACACCCACATTCATAGCAGCATTATTCACAATAGCAAAAAGGTAAAATCATCCCAGATGCCCACTGATGAATAAATGGATAAACAGCAGATAGTATATCCATACAGTGGAGTGCTGTTCAACCTTAATAAGGAATAAAGTGCTACCTGCTGCAATTTGGATGAGACCGTGGAACATGCTAACTGAAAGAAGCCAGACACAAAAGGTCAAATATGGTATTATTCTTTTTATGCAAAATACCCAGAAATGGGCAAATCCATAGAGACAGAAAGTAAATTAGTGGTCGCCATTGGATGTGGGAGTGAGACTGAGGAGTAACTGGGGGGCTATGAAGTATTGTTTTGTTTTTGTTTTTGTTTTTTAGTGGTACTGAGGGTGGAACCCAGGGTCTTTTCTACCTACGGGTTATACTCCCAGACCTATTTTATACTTTATTTGGAGACAGGGTCTCACTAAGTTGCTGAGAGCCTCACTAAGTAGCTGAGGCTGGCTTCGAACCTGTGCGATCCTTCTGTCTCAGCCTCCCAAGCGAGGGGATTATAAGCGTGCGCCACCACACCCATCTTAGGGTATTATTTTGAAATGATGAAATAGTTAGAAACTGGAGAGAGGGCAATGAATGAAGGAGCAGTCTAGCTCTGAGCCACACCCCCAATCCCTTTTCTGTTTTTATTTTGAAGCAGGATCTCACTAAGTTGCTGAGGCTGGCCTTGAACCTGCAATCCTCCAGTCTCCACCTCTCAAGGAGGATCGTGGGCG
Source organism: Muscardinus avellanarius (assembly GCF_963383645.1). Classification (NCBI taxonomy): domain Eukaryota; kingdom Metazoa; phylum Chordata; class Mammalia; order Rodentia; family Gliridae; genus Muscardinus; species Muscardinus avellanarius. Next base: position 142,826,287 of record NC_137788.1, on the reverse strand, counting down.
GGCGCCACCACACCCAGCATGAAAGGTGTTTTCTTTCTCGTGCAAACACTTCCACCTTGAGGGAGAGACCATCAGCCTGGAGCCAAATGTTTCACCTTTCTATAGCTATCAAATCCTCTGTAAACATCTGTTAGGTTTGCACTGTCAAGAGACAAGAGAGACCAGGGAGCAGGTTCCAATGTTATTGCGGTCCTCTCAGGGATGGGGGCTGGACATTCCTGAAGACCTGCAGGCCCATTCGAGGCTAGAGGGAAAATGCCTCTCTGTTTAAGGTACACATACGTCTTGGGGGTGGAACTATGCGTGGGAATGCTGCTTCTCTCCTGACATCGCCTGCCTCGTGATACCGCCTGCCTGCCAGCAGAGTCTCCTCCTCCTTCTCCAGGGTTCCGCCTCCTGCAGGAAGGCAGAGGGACCCAACCTGTTATCCCGGCCTTTTGGTGATAATGGGTGGAGATTCGAATCTTAAACTACTTCCTGCTGTCAAGGGGCATCATAAGGGGCCCCTCGGCCTGGAGAGGTTGGGTCCTCCAGAAGTGGGCAGGTGTTAAGTTTGCGCGGTAAAGAGATGAGACAGACTAGGGAACACGGTGCCAATTTTATTGTGGTCCTCTCGGGGATGGGGGCTGGACATTCCCGAAGACCTGCAGACCCATTCCAGGCTAGAGGGAAAATGCCTCTCTTTTTAAGGTATACATCTTGGGGGTGGGACTATGCGTGGGAACACCGCTTCTCTCGCGATATCACCTGCCTCGCAATATCGCCTGCCTGCCGAGCAGAGTCTCCTCCTCCTTCTCCAGGGTTCGCCTCCTGCGAGAAGGGGGAGGGACCCGACTTGTCAATCTCTACCTCTGATGAGAAGCCTCTGATGGGAGGACTGCAAGAAAACTCAAATCAAGTGAGCAACAAGCTTTCTTTCTTTTTTTTTTTTTTTTTTTAGGTACTGAGGATGGAACCCAGGGGACATTCTACCTCTGACCTACACCCCAACCCTATTTTTTATTCTTTATTTGAAACAGGGTCTCTCTGAGTTGCAAAGGGCCTCACTAAGTAGTAGCTCAGGCTGGCCTCGAACCGCAATCCTCCTGTCTTTGCCTCCCAAATGCTGAGATTACAAGCATGTGCCACCACGCCCAGCTAGTCTTTTTATTTTTGAAGCAGGGTCTCACTGAGTTGCCTGGGCCACCACAGCAAACCACACATCATCATATTAATGGGTAACAAGCTTTGAGGTGAGAGTTGAAGAGCAGAGCAGGAAGAAATACAAACCATACTTCTATGAGCTGAGAAGCCAAGAGTTAAAGTCCTGGAAATGCATTCACCTTTTATGGGGGTCCCTGATTGTCCCACCCACCCCTTAGAGTTATTTCTACCTTAATTTCAAGGGGTCCTTTGCTCATAGACATCCCTGGCGGTGTTTTGAAGGAAATAAGCATCAATGAGTTGTATACTTCTTTTCTTTTTCTTTCTTTTATTTACTTTTTCTTTTTTTCTTTTTCTTTTTCTTTTTCTTTCTTTTTTTTTTTTTTTTTTTGCAGTACTAGGGATTGAACCTAGGAACATTCTACCTCTGAACTACACTTCCAGCCTTATTTTTTTTATTCTTTATTTTGAAGCAGGGTCTCGCTGGGTTGCAGAGGGCCTCACTAAGTAGCTAAAGCTGTCTACAAACCACAATCTCCTGTCTCGGCCTCCCAAATGCTGGGATTATAAGCGTGCACCACCACACCCAGCTAGTTGTACACTTTAAAATGGTTCATTTTAGCCAGGTGCGGCGGTACACACCTGTAATCTCAGTACTCGAGAGGCTGAGACTGGAGGCTTACAGATTCACAGCCAGCCTCAGCAATTTACTGCGGCTCTCAGCAACCTACGAAGACTCCATTTCCAAATATATATATATATATGCAAAACGCTATGGGTTCAGTTCCCAGAGCCAAAATAAATAAGTAAACAAATAAATAAGGTTGGTTCAATCCCCAGTACCACAAATAAAATAATAAAATGGTTATATTTCATGTTATATACATTTCACCCCAATAAAAATTGAGCATGGTGTCGTGCACATGTAATCCCAGCAATCTGGGAGGCTATGTTTTTTGTTTTTTGTTTTTTGTGGGTCTGGGGATGGAACTCAGAGGCATTTTACCTCCGAGCTATACTCTCTGCCCTATTTTTTTTTTTTTTTTTTTTTTTTTTTTGGCGGTACTGGGGATAGAACCTACCTCCCAAGCTATACTCCCAGCCCAACATTTTTGTTCTTTATTTTGAAACAGGGTCTCACTGAGTTGCAAAAGGCCTCACTAAGTAGCTGAGGCCGTCTGCGAACCCAGATCCTCCTGTCTCAGCCTCGCAAATGCTGGGATTACAAGCGTGCACCACCATGCCTGGCTTCACTTCACTTTTTTAAAAGAAGAAAAGATAAAAGAGGACCAGTCAAGGAGAAGTTGGCTGAGGAAGTTTCCCAAACAAGGCTTTGTGGCCAGGGTATAGCTCAGTGGCTGAACACCTGCCTAGCACACACCAGGCCCTGGGTTCAACCCCAAGCACCACACACACACACACACACACACACACACACCACAGAGTCCTTGAAAGAACAGAAATCCAGAGTTTCTGGTAAAACGAAAAGGGAGCAAGGAGTGGCCCAGATAAGGCCGCGTCTGCGTGAGTGTTGAGCTGAGCAGAGACGGGGAAACAGCGAGAGGGGCGCCCACAGCTGTGCAGGCGGGAGGGCCCATGGCGGGTGCGTGCGGATGCAGGAAGTCATCCAGGCAGCAGGCGGTGGAATCCTGCAGCTCCCTTTCTGGCCCAGCCTGATTCCATTTTCATGCAGTCAAGCCTTTCTCAGGCCTTATCGCCTTATCTGCAACCAGGGATGTTTTTCATGCAGTTATTACCCACGCTTAAACCAAATGACTCATGACCCAGAAAATAGGCAAGGCCCACTTCTCAGTGCCAGGAAGAGGATCAGAAATATTCGGCTCACTCAAGGTGCATCTTCCACATCACCACCTCTGCCAGGCCCGGGATGTCCCCAGGGCCTCAACAGCCCCTGCCTCTTTCTTTGCTCCCTCTAAGCCTTGTACTCATCCATAAACTCCAGGTGCTCAGTTTCTCCACTGGGGAGCCTTCCCCAGACACCGCAGGACTCCTTGATGGGTGAGTACCAGCATCTGCAAACCTCACTCATCCAGGCCCCAAAGCCCATCAAATAGCGCACCTGATACCAGGAGGCTCCAACATTTTACTCAGAAGAAATCATGCCAACAGTAGCTGCTGCTCCTACTGCTGGTGAAGCAGGGCACATGGTGTTTCTGCCGCCATTTCCCTCGGGAGGGCAAAGTACAGGGAACCGGGGTGTGCTTTCCAACATACTCAACCACCAGTACGGCGGCGATGCTGGCCATTTAGATGCCGCTGAATGGTGGAGACTACACACACACACACACACACACACACACACACACACCAAAAAAAAACACAAAAAAAACCCCAAAAAACAGCAAGGAAGCCCTCCACAGTCTGGTAGAAAGAAACATGACAGTGTGTGATACACAGGAATTCAGGAATTCAGGAAGAGGAAAGTTCCATGAAGGAGACAGTCAACTGGGGTGACGCTGAGAATGGGGTCAGGAGGAAGGGAGTGGAGAAGGACCAGGGAGGGCTGATGGCGCTGAGCCTCACAGGCCGAATAGGGATGTATCGCAGAGGGCTGGAAATGCCAGGCAAAGGAGTAGAAACAGTGAGAATTTGTGACTAACGAGAGATTAAAGGGAGCCATGGAGCGGGGACTGGCGGTGGATGTGTTCTGGGCTCTGTAACTCCTGCCTCCCCCAGATGCAAGACTGAGGCCAACTCAGGCAGGAGAAGCCACCCCCTGCACAGGGGTGCCGGGTTGAGGAAAAGTTCAGAAACAGCTGCTTCAGCACAGTGCTGGGATTAGAGTAAGAGGTGCGGATTCAGCACAAATGTCAAAGACTTGGCCAAAACCTTGGGAATCAAAATAGGGCTCTTTTTTCTTTTTCTTTCTTTTCTTTTCTTTTCTTTTCCTTTCTTTTCTTTTTTTTCTTTTTTTTTTTTTGTGGTACTGGGGGTGGAACTCAGGCGCTTTTCTACCTCCGGGCTATACTCCCAAACCTATTTTTTATATTTTATTTGGAAACAGAGTCTCACTAAGTTGCTGAGAGCCTCACTAAGTAGCTGAGGCTGACTTCAAACCTGTGCGATCCTTCTGTCTCAGCCTCCCACGCGCAGGGATTACAAACGTGCGCCACCACGCCCGGCTCAAGGGCTTTTTTTTTTTTTTCAATACTGGGGTTGAAGCCAGAGCTTCGCACATGATAAGCAAACACCCTAACACTAAGCTACACCTCCAGCCCTTTTATTTTTTATTTTGAGACAGAATCGGAGCCACCTAGACTGTACTTGAATTTTTTACCCTCTTGCCTCAGCCTCCTGAGTTATCTGGGATTATAACAAGTCATATATTAATGCATTTTTCCTCTTGAGTACTGGAGATTGAACCCGAGGGTATTCTACCTCCAAGCTACATCCCCCAGCCCTTTTTTTCTGTTTTCTTTTTTCTTTTTTTTTTAATGCGTCTGGGGATGGAACCCAGGGGCATTCGACCTCCAAGCCACATCCCTTGCCCTTTTTTTAAATTCTTTTTATTTTGAAACTGGGTCTCACTGAGTTGCAGAGGGCCTCACTAAGTGGCTGAGGCTGCCCGTGAACCGCGATCCTCCGGTCTCAGCCTCCCGAATGCTGGGGTTGGGAGCGTGCGCCACCACGCCCGGCCCTTTTTTCTTATTTAAGTAGGGTCTCACTACTTGCTGCGATCCTCCCTCCCGTCTCCACCTCCTCAGTACTGGGATTACAAATTTGCATGCATCACCAGGCCTGGCTTAATGGAATATATTTTAAAAATCAAAAATGAATGTCAAAAATTTCATGATGAACAGAATATCACATTTTAAAATAAAAAACAAGCTTTAACCCTGCCCCTTCTCAACACATATTCCCACTTTTATGTCTCCTGGTGAGCAAAACCCAACATCAGGTCACAGTCCTACCAAGCTGTACCTGTGCCTGAACCTCCTTCATGCAGGCTCACTCCTGCTAAATAAAAGCTTCAGGATGCCACTGCGCTGCTCTGGATTAAGCTTCTGCAATAGTGCCCAACACACCGTGCTAAATTCCAAAATGAAGCTGGCGTGGTGGCACGCTCATGTGATCCCAGTACTTGGGAGGCTGAGACAGGAGGTCACAGGTTCACAACCAGCTTCAGCTACTTAGTGAAGCCCGTTTCAAAATAAAGAATAAGAAACAGGGTTGGGGGTATAGCTCAGAGGTAGAATGCCCCTGGGTTCAATCCTCAGTACTGCAATAAATAAATAAATAAATAAATAAATAAATAAATAAATAAGCTGGGCATGGTGGCGCACGCTTGTAATCCCAGCATTTGGGAGGCTGAGACCAGAGGATCGTGGTTCGTGGACAGCCTCAGCTACTTAGTGAGACCCTGTTTCAAAATAAAGAATAAAAAATTGGGCTGGGGATGTAGCTCGGAGGTACAATGCCCCTGGGTTCCATCCCCAGACCCATACACAAACATACACACACAAAAAACATCATGTGATGTGGAAAGAGCTCTGCCACTTATTAGCAGGCTTGCTTAATTTCTCTACTGTTTAATTTCTTCATCTGGGCCGTGAGGATGTGCATGCCTGTAAGAAGCTTCACAGGGTTGTCATGGGCATTAAATAACAAAGCCCTGTAACTTGTGGCCATTGCATTGTTATCGCAGCCATTAGTGCTGCAAGATGTCAGGGGTGGGTACAGTGGGCCAAGATGCTGACTCTGGAAGACCAGAGGAGCCTGTAGTCAGCAGCTGAGGGAGGGTAGGGGGTGGGGGTGAAGCAGCAGATTGGTCCTAAGACAAGGGATAAAAAGATGTGGGGCAGGGTGATGGCGACAAGAATAGCTGACAGGGAACATTCTGCATGCAGGCGTGGACCACACAGTCCAAAAGCTGTGGCTGGGTGGATACCTGACCCCTTCCAGGGCCTCAGGGAATTCTAGACCTGGAAAGTCTCAGAGGCAGGCAGACCCCAGGGCTCACTTCCATAGTTATGCCTTGTAGCGTGTGTGTGTGTGTGTGTGCGCGCGCGCGCGCTGGGGACTGAACCCAGGGGCATCCTACCTCTGAGCTACCCCCCTCAATCCTTTTTATTCTTTTATTTGGAAATAGGGTCTCGCTAAGTAGCTGAGGGTCGAAACTGTGATCCTCCTGTCTCGGTCTCCCAAGTGCTGGGATTGCAGGCGTGCGTGCGTGTGTGTGTGTGTGTGTGTGTGTGTGTGTGTGTGGTACTGGGGTTCGTGGAAACCCTTCTACCTACGGGCTACACTCCAATTTTTATAATTTTTTATTTGGAAACAGGGTCTCTTAAGCCAGTGCGGCTGGCTTCGAACCTGTGCGATCCTCCTGTCTCCACCTCCCAAGCACAGGGATTACAAGCGTGCGCCACCACGCCCGGCTCAGATGCTTATTTTTGTGGAGTAGAACTGTGGAGTCCGTTGGCCAGGGGTTCAAATCCCAGCTCTCTACCTCATCAGCCGTGTGGCCTCAGGCCAGGTACTTGGTGCTTGGTTATCTCGTCTACTCAGTGAGGATAGCTAAAGATGAACACGGTTTGCATATGCGAGGCGCTGGGCACAGGGCCCAGTGCACCCCATGGGAGGCGATGATCCCACACAGAAGGTAAATCCTGCTCCCGTCCCCAGCCTCCGTGTGCACCTGGCCCTTAGAGCACACTGAGCCGTCACAGAAGCACCTGCCACCCTGGGCTCTCCGCCTCGTGTATCGATTTCCTGTTGCTTCATAACAATTACTACAAACTCACAGGCTGAGAACAACCCAGGCCGCTCTGTAACCGCCGCGAGGTTCAGAAGTCCCCACGTACTTGGCAGCTTTCTGCGCTTGAGGTCTCCCAAGACCCAAAACCAGTCCCCAGCCAGGCTCAGTCCTTGCTCTGAGGATGAATCTAATTTGTATCTCATTCAGGTTTTCGAAAGAAGTCCGGTCCATCGGTGGATTACACCTGTAATCCCAGTGATACCAAAGCTGAGACAGGAAGATTACAAAGTCCAGGCTAGCACCTTAATGAGACCCTGTCTCCAAACAAAGTATAAAAAGGGCTGGGGATGTAGCTCAGTGGCACAGCACCCAGGTTCTAGCCCTGTACTGCAAAAAAAAAAAAAAAAAAAGTCCATGCAGTTGTAGTGCTGAGGTCCTGACATCCTTGCTGATGTCTGATGGGGCTGTTTTTGGGTTCCACTGGCCACCTACTCTCCCTGGTGTGTGACCCCTTTCAAAGCAATGGCAGGTAGAGTCCCCCCTACCCACACACACACCATGTTCAAAGCTCTTCACCTCTCCTCCCACCTCTCCTCTGACTTTCCCTAACCTCACCGTGTGTGTGTGTGTGTGTGTGTGTGTGTGTGTGTGTGTGTGTGTGTGTTACTAGGGATTGAACCCAGGAGCCTTCTACCTCTAGTTATTCCCCCAGCCTGATTTTTTTAAATTTAATTTAATTTTGTTTTATTGGGGGGTTGTGGGGCTTTGTTTGTTTGTTTATTTTGGGTGGTGCTGGGGTTCCTGGAAGCCCTTCTACCTCCAGGCTACACTCTCAGACCTATTTTATATTTTTTATTTATTTGGAAACAGGGTCTCTTAAGCCAGCGAGGCTGACTACGAAAATGCGTGATCCTCCTGTCTCCGCCTCCCAAGCGCGGGGATTACAGGCGTGCACCACCACGCCCGGCTTATTTTTTATTTTGAAGCAGGATCTTTGCAAAGCTGAGGCTGGCCTCAAACATGTGATCCTCCTGCCTCAGCCTCCCAAGTACTGGGATTACAGGCATGCACCACAGCACCCAGCTTTACCTATACCTCTGTCTAACCGCCCTGGAGGCAGGGACACTTGCTCCTTTCCCAGAAGAGGAAACTGAGGCCCTGCGGAGGCAGATGACTTGCTTAGGTCACACAGAGATATGGAATAGAACCACACATTGGTACCCGACTGACCAGGCTGGCCCCTCCTCCTCTCCTCCCCCAGCATCCTGGGCCCTCTGGAACGATCCAAGAAGGAGCATCACTGCGGTGGGCCAGCTGTGGGGCCTGAGGTCCAGTATGCTGGGCGCTCAGTCCTGTACTCCCCAGGCAGCCCAGAGGGCAGACGGAGAGGCAGTCCCGGCACACCTGAAGGGAAGGAGAGCTGCAAGGTCCGCAGGAGGCCGGCGACACAACTTCCAATGCTAACAGTATAGGGGCTCTTCTGAGATGTTTGCCTCAAAGCACAGAAGGGACAGTCACTCCCAGAGGAGAGTCCAGGCAAGGGAAGGTTCATAACTCACAACGATCTGCTTCATCAGAAATACAGAGGCTGAGCCGGGCGTGGTGGCGCACGCTTGTAATCCCCGCGCTTGGGAGGCGGAGACAGGAGGATCACGTGGGTTCGAAGCCAGCCTCAGCTACTGAGTGAGGCTCTCGGCTACTTAGTGAGACCCTTTTCCAAGTAAAATATAAAATAGGTCTGTCTGGGAGTATAGCCCGGAGGTAGAAAGCCTCTGGGTTCCACCCCCAGTAACACACACACACACACACACACACACACACACACACACGCAAATACAGATGCTCTCCAACTCCCAGAAGTTGAAAATATCCTAATTTAATATATCTCAGCTACAGAACATTATCACTTGGCCTACCCTACTTAAAACACTCTCACAACACATGGGCACAATTGTCTAACATGAAGCCTATTTTAGAATAAAGTGTTGAGCTGGGCATGGTGCTGTATGCTTGTAATCTCAGTACTTGGGAGGCTGAGACAGGAGGATCACAGGCCAGCCTCAGCGATCTAGCATGACCCTGTTTCAAAATAAAAAATAAAAAAGCTGGGCATGGCGGTACATGCTTGTAATCCTAGCATTTGGGATGTTGAGACAGGAGGATCGCGGTTTGCGCCCAGCCTCAGCTACTTAGTGAGTCCCTCTGCAACTCAGTGCGACCCTGTTTCAAAATAAAAAATAAAGCCAGGCGTGATGGCGCACCCTTGTAATCCCAGCACTTGGAAGGCTGAGACAGGAGGATCACATAGTTTCAAAGCCACCCTCAGCTACTGAGTGCAGCCCAAATAAAGCATACAATAGGTCTGGGAATGTAGCCTGCAGGTAGAAAGGCCCCTGGGTTCCACCTCTGGCATCACAAAATAAAATAAATTAAATTAAATAAAGAATAAAAACTAGCCAGGTGTGGTGGCGCACGCTTGTAATCCCCGCGCTATCCCCGCGCTTGGGAGGCGGAGACAGGAGGACCGCGCAGGTTCGAAGCCAGACGCGCTGGCTTAAGAGACCCTGTTTCCAAATTTTAAAAAGTATAAAATAGGTCTGGGAGTGTAGCCTGGAGGTAGAAGGGCTTCCAGGAACCCCAGTACCACCAAAAAAAAAAAAAAAAAAATTAAAAGAATAAAATAGGGCTGGGGTGTAGCTCAGCAGTAGAATGCCCCTGAGTTCACCCACAGCACATAAAAAGGTGCCGTTTTTCCCAGTGATGGAGGTGAAGAGCTTGACCCCCAAAGCCAGTGAGGGCGCCTATGTTTGAGGTGTCCAATGTCCTGTTCATTTCCCAGGCATCTGGTCCCTAAATAGCAGCTTCAGACCTACGGAGGTGTCCTCAGCAGAAAGACACACGCCTGTTGAGTGCTGGGGAGGGACCCACGAAGTCTTGGCTATTTCCTCTAGTTTTTTTTGTTTGTTTGTATTTGCGGCACTGGGGATGGAACCCAGGAGCATTCTACCTCGGAGCTATACCCCCAGCCCTATTTTTTAGTCTTTTCATTTTTGAAACAGGGTCTCACTGAGTTGCAAAGGGCCTCGTTAAGAGGCTGTCCGCAAACTGCGGTCCTCGGGTCATAGCTCTCAGCCAAGGAAGGGAGAGCTGGCTGGGAGCTCGGAGCAGGGGCCGGCCTGGCGGGGTGGGCGGGGACGGGGAGGGAGTGATGGGCACGGTGGGCGGGGACGGCGTGGGCGTGGCTTGAGATGGGCGGGGATTGGGGTGGGGCGGGGCGTTCGCGGTGGGCGGGGCCGTCCCGCTGTCCCGCAGCCTCAGGACCGCCCGGCCGGTGTGATCGGTGTCGCTGTGCCGGAGTCTCGCCGCCGCCGGGATGAGGGTCGCGCTGCCGCTGCTGTGCGCCGGGGTCTGGCTGCTGAGCGCCGCCGCCGCGCCCTCGCTGAGCGCCCTAGGTACGCACCCCGGCGCCGCTGGGGGAGCGGGGCGGCGGGGGCAGCGGGCGGGGCGGCGGGCTGCGAGTCCAGAGTCCCACTCGCACGGGTGGGGTCAGAGCCTAGAAGCCCGCAGCCCCTTCGGGGTCACCAGCCCCCATCTGGGCCCCTGGGGACTTAGAGGACTCTGGTCTGCCCGCCAGAGGCAGGCGGGGACTTCCCAGCCTTTGTACAGCTTCGCCATAGACCTCGGGGACCCCTCTGGGTGCTCTGAGGCTCCAGCTGTGGCAAGGACTGGAGCGGGCTGGTGTGGAGGAGCGACCCCCGCTGCGGAGCACTGGGGGCGCCTACAGCAGCAGCAGTTTCAACGCTGGTCCCCGCAGTGTGCGGCGCACCCGGGACTCCGCTCTGGGTCAGTCCCATCCCGCTGGCCGCTGCGCTCGCACCCTCTCCTCCCTCCTGCCCGGCTGTCCCAGGCTCAAACCAGAGGCTCTGGGCTTCTAAGCCGCCCTCGGAAGGAGTGGAATAGTTACCGACCTACCCGGGCTCGGGGCAAAGTTCCCGAGAGGCAGACTTTACCGGGACAAACTCTGGCCTCGTGGCCTTCCACCCATTTGTAAAAGCAAGCAGGCAGCCTTGCAGACTTCAGGCGCAAACTGCTGCTGGGAGTCAGTACAGGGTGGGGCGCCCCGCCACCCTCCGGAGAGGGGCTGGCAACTGAAAACCTGCCTCAACTCTGGGGCAGGGCTTGGCAAACTTTTACTGCAAAGCACCAGCTAGCAGATATTTTAGCTTTGTGGGTCATTCGATCTCTGTAGCAACTACCTAACTCTGCCGTTGTAGGGCGGAAAGCAGACAAAGAAATGTGTAAATAAACCGGGCGTGGTGGCGCATGCTTGTAATCCCAGCGCTTGGGAGGCTGAGACAGGAGGATCGCGCAGGTTGGAAGCCAGCCTCAGCTACTTAGGCTCTCGGCAACTTAGTGAGACCCTGTTTCAAAATAAAGAATAAAAAGTAGGGCAGGGGGTGTAGCTTGGAGGTAAAATACCCCTGGGTTCAATCCCTAGTAACACACACACACACACACACACACACACACACACACACACACACACGAAATATATAGATAAATGATCATTGATTGTGTTCTAATAAACGTAATTTGTGGACACTGAAATTTGAGTTTCAAAAGATTTTCTGGAAGCCGGGCGTAATGGCACATTATTGTAAATCTCGGTACTTGGGAGGCTGGACAGGAGGATCGCAGGTTTGCAACCAGTCTCAGCTACCTAGTGAGAACTTCCACAACTTAGTGAGACCATGTTTCAAAATAAGGGATAAAAAAAATAGGGTTGGGGTGTAGCTTGGAGATAGAATGCGCCTGGATTCAATCCCCCAGTACCACAAATAAATAAATAAGTCCTAATTGTAGCCATGGATCTGTCTGAGGTGGAGACAGGTTACCCATGGATCATTCTGGCCCTGGCTCAAAGTCATTTCAGCTTTTTCCTCCTCTCACCTAAGAATGAGAAGTGGTAATGAAATCTCCCGTGGCCAAGGAAGATTTCACACTTACTTGTTACTTTTGAAATCCCCCCAGAGGCAGAAGTCGGTGGTCCTAAACTCTGCCCTGCTGCAAACCCCGGTTCCCAGTCGAGTTCTGTCTTCTCCGGAGACCTCAGCTGCAAGCAGGGCCCTTGGCCAAGATTTGGATCCTCTGAAACCCTAAGCGGGCCATGGGTTGGGGAGATGGGCACTTTCTTCCCAAGGAAAATCGCCATCACTTTGTTTCTGGCCCGCAAAAGGAAATCTAAATTCTATAGAGAGGTGATGTTCACACTGGATTCCTGGGGGAACACAGACTTCTCAAGTGATGTCAGCAAAGGTGTTGTTCTGGGAAGCAGTTTTTAGACACTTCTCAATGTAAAGTGCTAAACTGGGAGGAAGTGTCTGAAAGCAGGGCGAACCCTTTCCTCCTCTTCATCCTGAACCCCCATCTTTGGATTGAGAGACGAGAGGTGGCAAACCAAGCGGTATGGTCACAAATCTTTGGGGTCTGCTATTCTCTGTTCCTCAAGGATGCTGAAATGGAGGGAGGACCCCGAGATGTCACTGACAGGATCCTAGAAACAATGTCCAGTGGCAGAGGACCTTGTGGTTTGGACCCTAGAAAGGCGAGCAGAGTTGATGACTGCTGGGAAACAGTGCCGTCCAACGCCTGCTAATTTGAACAGAATTTCCCGGCCCTTTGGCCTGAAAACTAATAAAACCCGAATTAATGCTGAACCCTGTGTCAGTTAAACAGAAGATGATATTTACCTCCAAATATATAAGTCTATAGAAGGAGGCGGTAAAATACTGTTTATCTCATTAAGAGATACATTCCTAATAATTATTCTTAAATTTAACGATTACTTTTCACAATGCATAATAATTTGGGGGAGGGAACTAGGAAATGAACCCAGGAGCATTCTACCTTGAGCTACACCCCCAACCCCTTTTATTTTATTTATTTATTTATTTAATTTTGCGGTACTGGAGATGGAACCGGAGCATTCTACCTCTGAGTGACACCCCCATCCCTATTTTTTAATCTTTATTTTGAAACAGGGTCTCACTGAGTTGCAAAGGGCCTCAGTAGTAGCTGAGGCTGTCCTTGAACCGTGATCCTCCTGTCTCAGCCTCCCGAACGCTGGGATTACAAGCAAATGCTGGGATTACAAGAGTGGGCCACCACGCCCAGCTTTATTTTTTATTTTGAAACAAGGTTTTGCTAAATTGATACAGCTGGCCTTGAACCTACATTCCAAGTACTGAGATTACAGGTCTATGCTACCATACCCAGCTTTGAAATATTTTAATCTGTTGGGGTACTCGTAACAACGATGTTCGTGCAATACAGAATAAATTTTTAATAATATTCAGGAAGTAAAGGTAGTTTAAATGTGTATTTTCTGTTGTTGCAGGAAAGGATGTTAAGGTGCTCAAGTATAAAAATATGCTTAGGATAAAATTCTCTGAGATGGGGAGATAGGTTGTTCAAGGGAGAAAAGAAACTATGTTAACTATATATAAACTATGCAAAGAAGCTATGTAAAATATTCAACACTTATAGAACTATGAGTTTGTTCATCAAATTATGATGGGTTTTCTTTAGAATTGTTTGCTGCAATATGATTTTACCTAGTAGTAGGACTCAAGAGTGATACGTTCATGTATGCACGTATTACTTAGTCTGTTCTCTTCCTCAAACCTCCTGTTTCCCCTCCCACATCCTCTTCCACTACCTGACTGGTCCCCTTATTATCATGAAGTTCGTTTTCTTTCCTATTTTTTCTCTACTGTCCATCTATGAGAGAAAACGTATGGCCTTTGATTTTCTGAGATTGGCTGAGCTCCCTTACCATAATGGTCTCTAGTTTGAATTATGATGGTGTTTAGACTTCATTAGCTAGCTTTAAAGGATATAGCAATCTCTGTGTGTGTGTGTGTGTGTGTGCGTGCGTGCGTGTGTGTGTGTGTGTGTGTGTGTGCTGCTGGTGGTGGTGGTGGGTACTAAACCCAGAGTCTGAGGTATACTCAGCAAGTGTTCTACTACTGAACTATATCCCCAGGCCTTTCAATAAAGTTTTATGTGGACACAGCCATGCCCATTTATTTTCCCTGTGACTTCTTTTATGCTCCAAATATCAGGTGAGTAGTTGTGACAGAGACCATAAAGATTGCAGAGCCTATGATCTTTTTTATCTCTCCCTTTTGCAATACATATGCTGACTCTTGAGGCATCTAGGTTTTTTGGTTTTTTTGTTTGTTTTTTTGGTGGTACTGGGGTTCCTGGAAGCCCTTCCACCTCTGGGCTACACTCCCAGACCTATTTTTTACATTTTTATTTGGAAACAGGGTCTCCTAAGCCAGCGCGCGCGGCTGGCTTTGAACCTGCGCGATCCTCCTGTCTCTGCCTCCCAAGCGCGGGGATTACAAGCGTGCGCCACCACGCCTGGCAGAGGCATCTAGGTTTCTAATTAACTATTTTTGTGTGTGTGGTGCCGGGGATGGAACCCAGGGGCATTCTACGTCCAAGCTACACCCCCAGCCCTGTTTTTTAATTCTTTATTTTGAAACAGGGTCTCATTAAGTATGCTCGTAATTCCAGTACCTTGAGAGGCTGAGACAGAAGGATCACAGGTTCAAAGCCAGCTTCGGAAACTTAATGAGGGTCTCAGCAACCTAGTGAGACCCTGTTCCCAAATAAGAAATAAAAAAAAAAATACATTGTGCTTCAGGTGTAGCTTGGAGGTAGAATGCCTCTGGGTCCTAGCCCCAGTACCTAAATAAATAAATAAATAAATAAATAAATAAATAAATAAATAAATAAACTTTTAAAAAGGGATAGGGGCTGGGCGTGGTGGTACACACTTGTAATCTCCGCGCTTGGGAGGCTGAGACAGGAGGATCGCACAGGTTCGAAGCCAGCCTCAGCTACTTAGTGAGGCTCTCAGCAACTCAGTGAGACCCTGTTTACAAATAAAATATAAAATGGGTCTGGGGCTGTAGCCTGGAAGTAGAAAAGCCCTGGTACCTGGGTTCCACCCCCAGTACCACAATAAATTAAATAAATAAATAAATAAATAAATAAGGGATGGGGGTGTAATCCAGAGGTAGAATGTCCTGAGTTCAATCCCCAGTACCAAAATGAAACAAGTAGAGCATTTTTTCAAAATTAGAGTACAAAACAGGAAGAGTTTAATTTTCTTTCACATTCAACATTAGATAAAAACATTTTTGGTATTTTATTTTTGTGTGTGTGGCACTAGGGATTGTACCCAGGTGTACTCTATCTCCGAGCTACACCCCTAGCCCTATTTTATTTTTATTTTGAAACAGGGTCTCACTAGGTTGATGAAAGTTCCACTATTTGCTGAAGCTGTTCTCCAACCTGCGATCCTCCTGTCTCAGCCTCCCAAGTATTAAGATTATAAGCCTGTGCTACTATGCCCAGTTTCATTTGGGGTATTTTAAATTTAGCCTAGTTTTCTAAAATGCAAATCGGTTCTAAATGCACTACTAGGCTGTAGATTCAACATTACCAAGAGGCACTTAGACCTAATTTTTCTTTTTTTCTCTTTACAGAGAAGTTTCACTTTAAGTCATGGATGGTACAGGTCAGTACCCAACTTCTTCTTTCTGAAGATTTTTTTTTTTTTGGTATTTCACAAAGTTTCCTGTTATTATAAACCAAGTTGTGCCAGATTTGAAAAAAAAAAAAAAAAAGAGGTATTTTCCAGTCTCGCCCCACCTAAATCTTTTCAAAGTTCAGATTGTCCAAACAGTAGTAAAGATGCAGTAAGAACTTCCAAACCGTATGTTTCTAGACTTGGCTGGTGGCAGCCTTAGAATTCATGTCCAGGTTTGTTTTGTGTGCGTGTGTGATTGTGGTACTGGGGGTGGAACCCGGAGGCTTCCTACCTCCGGGCTACTCTCCCAAGCCTATTTTTTATATTTTATTTGGAAACAGGGTCTCACTACATTGCTGAGAACCTCACTAAGTATATGAGGCTGGCTGCGAACCTCCTGTCTCAGCCTCCCAGGTACTGAGATTACCAGCGCGTGCCACCACGCCCGGGTCCATTTTCGGTTTTCATATTCAAAGCACCTGTGGAATGACTGCAAAATCAATTGGAAAACACCAGTGTGTGCGCATTTGAAAACTGATGACTTTGCCATAAACTTGACTCAGTTCCAGCGAGGCATCAGGGGTGACGCGCTGGGCCCTTGACCAAGGCCTCTTGGACTTTGAGCTGACGTTCAGGCGGCCACACGAGCTTCATTTTGGCCACAGATCCCTGGAGGCAAACGGATTGCTTTGTAGCATTTCAATTTTGACAGAAGATACCCGGGATGGTATCCCACCCACCAGTATGGATTTGTCCTGAGGATCTTGGCAGAAAGGAAACCTCTATTCCTCCCCTCAGAAAATAAAAAATTCTCCCTCTGTGAGCTGCATCCTGGCCCTGTAACTTATGGTTGATGTGTTTTGTTTTAGCACCAAAAGAAATACAGCACCAGGGAGTACCACCACCGGCTGCAGACGTTTGCCAGCAACTGGAGGAAGATTAATGCTCACAACAACAGAAACCACACGTTTAAAAGTACCGTGGGGATGGCGTTCCTCCAGACCTCTCGGGAGGAGGGGCAGGGAGCACCTCAGACAGGGAGAGGAATCAGTGGGTGGCTGGGTGCACACACCTGTTATCCTGGGGCTTGGGAGGCTGAGACCGAGGGACTGCAGTTTCAGCAACTTAGTGAGGCCCGCCACAATATTTGTGTTTGTGTGTGTGTATGAAACTGGGATGGAAAGCATTCTCCCTCTGAGCTCCACCCCCAGCCCTATTTTTTATTCTTTATTTTGAAACAGGGTCTCACTGAGTTGCAAAGGGCCTCACTAAATAGCTGAGGCTGTCCACAGACTGCAATCCTCCTGTCTCCACCTCACAAATGCTGGGATTACAAGTGTGTACCACCACCATGCCCGGCCCTCCACAACTTATTGAGATCCTGTCTCAAAACAAAAAATAAATTAGGATCCGGGCATGGTGGCACATGCTTGTAATCCCAGCATTCAAGAGACTGAGATTGGAGGATCGCGGTTGGCTGACAGCCTCAGCTACTTAGTGAGGCCCTCTGCAACTTTGTGAGACCCTGTTTCAAAATAAAGAATAAAAAAAGTAGGGCAGAGGAGTGTAGCTCGGAGGTTGAATGTACCTGGGTTCCATCCCCAGACCAGCAAAAATAAATAAATAAATAAACAAACAAACAAATAAATAAATAAATCAGGGCCTAAGGGGTATAGCTCAGAGGTAGAATGCCCCTGGGTTCAATCTCCAGAACCATGAAAAATAAATAAACAAATAAATGCTCCCCAGGCAACTCTGAAACACAGTAAAGGTTGCTATTTTGAATCACATTCAATATTAATAGATTTCTCTTTTTCAGTGGCACTGAACCAATTTTCAGACATGAGCTTTGCTGAAATAAAACAGAAGTATCTTTGGTCAGAGCCTCAGGTAGGTATAATTCAGTGCAAACAAAGTGTAAACAGATCTGATTCTTAGCCAAGCGTGGTGGCGCACACCATACATAATCCCAGTACTTGGGAAGCTGAGACAGGAAGATCACAGGTTCAAGGCCACCCTCAGCAACTCATTGAGACCCTGTTTCAAAAAAAAAAAATTATAAAGTGCTGAGGGTGTAGCTTGGAGGTAGAATGCCCCTAGTTTCAATCCTAGTACCCCCCAACACACACTTTGACATTTTTTTCTTTTTTTGCTACTGAGAATTGAACCCAGGGATGCTCTCTCCCTGAGCTACATCCCTATCCCTATCCCTTTGTATTTTTTATTCTTGAGACAGGGTCTTACTCAGTTGCCCAGGCGCCTCGAGCTTGCGATCTTTATGCCTCAATCCTCCAAGTAGCTGAGATTACAGGAGTGAGTGCGCCGCTGCTCCTGGCAAATCTAAATCTTTTGCTTCAGATCTTTGAGATAAGTTCTTAGCCTGCACTGCTTCCAGTTAGACTTTGTACTATCCCCAAGCCATAGCTGGGGGTGTCCATGTATTCTTTGGGAGAGCCAGAGGGGTCATCTCTCCGCAGTCTCTGTCCAAACCCCTGGATACTAGATAAATACAGACACCTGGTTAAAACTGAATTTCAGATAAACATACTTGTTTTTAGCATAAGTATATTCTAAATTGTGCAGGGGACATATGCAACATTCAGGTAAATTAATTTATTGTGCCTGAAATTTAAATTTAATGAGGTGATTTGTATTTTTATTTGCCAAATCTGACAACCTTTCCTAAATCCAGCCACCTGGGCTTTCAAGGGAACATGTCACTTAGCATTGAACCTAAAGACAGGGGAGAAATGGTTCGGACACCTACAGTCTTTCTAATTCCCTCTTGACAACATTGTGTGAGTGAGTGTGTGTGTGTGTGTGTGTGTGTGTGTGTGTGTGCGCACACGTGTGCCTGTGCATTAATGTATGCATGTGCTGGGGTTGAATCCAGGGGCATTCTACCTTGAAGCTACATCCCCAGCCCTATTTTATTTTTTTATTTTGAAACAGGATCTCACTAAGTTGCTGAGGCTGGCCTTGAACCTCTTGTCTCAGCCTCCCAAGTACTGGGATTACAAATGTGCACCACCACGCCAGGCTTGACAATTCCATTTTAATTACACATTTATTTTACCTCAAGGTGTTTTTTATTTTATTTGTTTGTTTTTGGTGGAACTGGGGATGGAACCCAGGGGCCTTCTACCTCCGGGCTACACTCCCAGACCTATTTTTTTATATTTTATTTGGAAACAGGGTCTCACTAAGTTTCTGAAAGCCTCACTAAGTAGCTGAGGCTGGCTTCGAACCTGTGCAATCCTCCTGTCTCAGCCTCCCAAGCGCGGGGATTACAAGCGTGCGCCACCGCGCCTGGTTTTCAAGGTGTTTTTTTTTTTTTAATTTCCTGTTTTAATTTTTTTTTTAATTTTAATTTTTTTTAATTTAATGTCTTTGGTTGTTCCAGAATTGCTCAGCCACCAAAAGTAACTACCTCCGGGGTACTGGTCCCTACCCATCCTCCATGGACTGGCGAAAAAAGGGAAAGTTTGTCTCACCGGTGAAAAACCAGGTATGTCTGGCAACCCCTCACCTTTACCCCAAAAGGCACTGCATCCTCAGACAACACAGCTGGAAGGAGAACTCGACAGAACCCCAAACCCCCTGCAAGCTAACCCCCACTGCCACTTTTCCTGCATTGTCTGTAGGTAGCTCTCTCTTCAGTAAGGCTGGAGAGGTCATTACTTCTTTGAACTGCTCGAGAGCATGAAAATGTACCTTGTATTGAGCTAAAGCCCCCCCCCCCCAATGTACACGCACACACACACCTGCATGGGTCCCAGGCATCTTCTGCAGAGTAGCTCCCTGTGCCCAGCAGAGCTTGGACCCCAGAACCTAATTCCTCCTACCCATATATCTCCTCCTCCTATCCCGCATCCCCTCCTCCCGGCACCAGGCTGCAGCCCCTCCCCTGCCCCCCCCCCCCCCCGCCTCTCCGGGGCCCTTCCGGGTGGTGGGTTAACTTAGTAAGACCCAGCAATCCCTCCTGTGCTCCGGGTTCAGAGGCAGCGGCCTCTCCGTGTGTTAGAGCGCCCTCTGCAGGGCACAGCCAGTTTCAGCAGCTGGGCACCTTCCCTTGCCTGCCTCGCTCTGTTCTGCAGTCTACACCCAACTCTCGGCTACTCTCTGCCCATCCGGGCCACTCCCCGTGAAGTGGCAGGGCAGTGGCCCTCCTCAGAAAGATGCTGACCTCTCGAGTTCAGGAACTACACGGTTAAGATTTCCTTCTTAGAAACACTCAGCTTTCCACCAGAACTTTTTTTTTTTTAACTTTCCAAAAAGTCACGTGGGATAGCGCCACATCCTCCCAAGCTCGCCAGGACCCGGAGCCTGCCAAGGGAGCTGGATGTTTAAGCCAGCCTTCAGAAGCCGAAACAAACCTCTCTCCACCCCAGCAGGAAGCACAGTAGAAAGAAGCTGCCTTTACCTCCATGACCCAAGCCAGGTCCTCGGTCCTGGGAGAATCGTTTGACAATTCAGAGCAACAAGTATCCAGTGCAGAAACCTAAACCTGCCCACCATTTGGGCCGATGGGAAGGGGAGGTGCACCGGGAATGTCTCAAGTCCTATTAAAGGTCCTGGGCCACCAGACATGACTGAGTATCTGGGCTGTGGGGGCAGAATAAGGCCACGTTATCCTTGGGGGTGTCTGCAGTATCTTCTGTGGCCACTGTGTGGTGGATGACAGACTGTAGCCACAGTATTGAACATCAGCACACAGCCCCACTGAGGGTATCTTGCTTTACAGAGGGAAGAGCCAAGAGGAAAGATGGCTTACTCGGGGTCCAAGAAAAGCAAGTGATAATCTGGGAGAAATGATATATGCCTAAAATCCCAGTACTTGGGAGGCTGAGCTAGGAGGATCTCAGGTTTGAGGCCAGTCTCATCAACTAAGGGAGACTCTCAGTAACTTAGCAAGACCTTATTTCAAATAAAAAAAATTAAGCCGGGCATGGCGGCACACGCTTGTAATCCCCGCGCTTGGGAGGCAGAGACAGGAGGATCGCGCAGGTTCAAAGCCAGCCTCGCTGGCTTAAGAGACCCTGTTTCCAAATAAAAATATAAAATAGGTCTGGGGGTTTAGCCCGGAGGTAGAAGGGTTTCCAGGAACCCCAGTACCACCAAAATAAATAAATAAATTAATTAATTAGTTAATTAAGCTGGGTGTGGTGGCGCGCACTTGTAATCCCAGCATTTGGGAGGCTGACACCAGAGGATCGCAGTTTGCAGACAGCCTCAGCTACTTAGTGAGGCCCTCTGCAACTTAGTGAGACCCTGTTTCAAAAATAAAGAATAAAAAAATAGGACACAGGGTGTGGCTTGGAGGTCAAATGACCCTGGGTTCCATCCCTAGACCCGCAAAAAATAAAAATAAAAATAAAAAAATAAAAGAGCTGGGGGGAATGTAGCTTGGAGATAAAGCACCCTTAGGTTCAATCCCCAGTACAAAAAAAAAAAAAAAAAAAAGTGGCAGAGGGGACCCAGAGCCCCAGGTTTCTGCTCCAGCCGGGCTGTGGCTTCTTCAGCAGTAAACACCATCACCCGGTATGGCTGAACCTGCTGCTTTGACAGTCTCAGGGACCTTCCAGCCAGGTCCCCCTGGACCTGAGAGGAAGAGAGTCCTGGCAGCTAGCAGGGACTAGCTTTTTTTTTTTTTTTTTTTTTTTAGTACTGAGATGGAAACCAGAGCATTCTACCTCCAAGCTACACCCCCAGCCCTATTTTTTATTTTTATTTTGAAACAAGGTCTTGCTAGATTTGCTGAGAATCTCATTGTACTTGCAGAGCCTGTCCTAGAACCTGCGATCCTCTTGTCTCAGCCTCCCAAGTCCTTGTATAACAGACATGAGCCACCAGGCCCAGCTTAAAAAAAAAAAATTTGTTAAAAAGGATTGGGGGTGTAGCCTGGAGGTAGAATGCCCCTGGGTTCAATCCCCAGCACGTACACATGCACACACGCACACACGCAGTGTGGACAGGTGGGGACTGAGCCCCCGCTGCTGCTCTGCAGGGGCCTGGGCTTCTCACGGGTGCATGGAGAAGGCAGGAAGACTGTCTCGGGGGGGGCCCCAGTCGCTGACTTCCTCTACCCCGCCCCATAGGGCGTCTGCGGCAGTTGCTGGACTTTCTCCACCACTGGAGCCCTGGAGTCTGCGGTGGCCATTGCCAGCGGGAAGATGCTGTCTTTGGTAAGAAGTCAGCCCCAAGCCAGCTCCCACAGCAGGTACCCCCGGGCCTGGCCAGGAGACTGGACCCGGGCCTGCAGTCTCCCTCGGGACCTCAGCCACAGCGCTGTTTCAGTTGGACGTTAGGTGTCCCGGCCTAGTGGGCATTTGACATGAGATTTTCAACCAGTGCTTTTCCCAGAAAGAATGGGGTTTTATTGAGGAAGCTGCCAAGGGCTCAGTTCTGGGTGGATCTGGGTATTCCTTGGGTTCCTCACTTTGGTAGCCTGGGGCTTTCCCCAAGAATGGGCATAGAGCCAGACTCTGTGGCACACGCCTGTACCCAGTTACTGGGGAGGCTGAGGTAGGAGGATTGCAAGTTCAAGGCCAGCCTGGGCAACTTAGTGAGCCAGACCCTGTCTTAAATTTTTTAAAAGGGCTGGGGGTTGCAGGGATGCAGCTCAGCGGTAGAGCCCTTGCCCAGCATGCCTGAGGCCCTGGGCTCCATCCGTAGTACCACAGAAAGAGACATCCCTGCCCTTGGGGAGTTTGTAATCAGGTCATCTTGATGCAGTGCCAGGCCAGCCACAGATGTGGGTCAGCAAAGGAGGCCCGGCACCTCGGGCCTGAGTTTCAGTGGTCTGTGCTCCTTCCTCTAGGCGGAGCAGCAGCTGGTGGACTGCGCCCAGAATTTCAACAACCATGGCTGCCAAGGGTAGGTCCCTGACTGGGAGGGTCCAGCACCCCATCCATCCCCCAGTGATTGCCGCTGCTGTATCTGGTGCCACAGGCACGGCCCCATGGCGGTGGGTGCCAAACGGTCTCCCTGGTGCAGAGGGGAAGCCACTCCACAGGGTCAGGTTCTCACAGCCACACCGAGGCTGGGCCATTTGGCTCAGAAACCCATTCTCTGGCGGACGTGGTGGCACACACGTGTGATCCTAGTACTCGGGAGGCTGAGACAAGAGAATCATAAGTTTCAGGCCAGCCTCGGCAATTTAGCGAGACTCTGTTTCAAAATATAAAACAATGCAGCATTCGGGAGGCTGAGACCAGGGGATGGCGGTTTGCGGACAGGCTCAGCTACTTAGCAAGGCCCTTCCCAACTTAGTGAGACCCTGTTTCACAAATAAAAAGACTATATATATGGTCTTTTTACATATATATACATATATATATATGTGTGTATGTATATATGTATATATATGTATATATGTATATATATGGCTGGGAGTGTAGCCCGGAGGTAGAATGCCGCCAGGTTCCATCCCCAGTACCACACAAAAAATAAGTATTAAAATAGGGTTGGGGGTATGTGGTTCAGAGGTAGAATGCCTTTGGTTCCCGGCATGGTAGTGCACGGCTGTAATCCCAGGACTTGGAAGGCTGAGACAGGAGGATCACAGGTTCAAGGACAGCCTCAGCAACATAGGGAGGCTTTTAGCAACCTAGTGAGATTGTTTCCAAACAAAAAGATTAAAGACCTGAGAAGTAGCTCGGAGATAGAATGCCCCTGGATTCCATCCCCAGTAACATGGGCGTGCGTGCACACACACAATCCGTCCTCTTTCCACCACGTCACTGGCTTTCTCTCTACAACACAGTCTGCCTCACCAGCTGCCCAAGCCCCTAGGGGAGAGGCCAAAAGAATGGACAGAATAGAGACACACCTCCAAAGTCAAGACCTGCTCGAGCTCTCCGCCTGGGGACGAGCTCTCTGAAGGCTGGGTGCTGGCCGTGAGGGAGCTTTGCACAACGTGGCAGCCTCGGCCAGCCTGTCCACCTCGCTGGGCCTGCCTCCCTGGCCAGTTCTTACACTAGGTAGTTAGGATTCTCTCCCTCTTTTTTTTCTTTTCTTTTCTTTTTTCTTTTTTTTTTTTTTTTTTTTTTTTTTGGTAATGGGAGTTGAACCCAAACCCAGGGGCATTCTAGGCATTCTGTCTCTGAGCCTTTGTTTGTTTACTTGTTTGTTTATTTTGAAACTGGAAATTGAACCCAGAGGCATTTTACCTCCAAGCTACACTCCCAGCCCATTTATTTATTTATTTATTTATTGCGGTACTGGGGATGGAACCCCAGGTATTCTACCTCCAAGCTACACTCCCAGCTCTATTTTTTATTCCTATTGTTGAAACAGGGTCTTTATAAGTGGCAAAGGACCTCACTAAGTAGCCGAGGCTGGCCCAGAACCTGTCTCAGCCTCCCCGGTATCGAGATTATAGATTACAGATGTGCTCCACTATGCCTGCCTTTATTTTCAATAGGGTCTCACAAAGTTTCTGAGAGTCTTATTAAGCTGCTGGGACTATTCTCGAACCCTTGGTCCTCTTGTTTCAGCCTCCCAAGTACTGAGATTACAAGTATATGCCTCACTTCTGGCCAAATCCCACCATTGTTTTTGTTTGTTTTTAGTGTGTGTGTGTGTGTGTGTGTGTGTGTGTGTGTGTGTGTGTGTGAGTGACTGGGTTTGAACCCAGGGGCATTCTATTTCTGGGTACACCCCAAGGCCTATTTTATTTCATATTTTGAAACAGAGTCTCACTGGACATGGTGACTCACACGTAATCCTAGTACTTGGGAGGCTGAGACAGGAGGATCTCAGATTTAGGACCAGTCTCAAGAAGTAGTGAGACTCTGTCAACCGAGTTTCAAATTTTTAAAAAGTATGTTTCAAAATGAGATCCTTTGGCCAGGAGTGGTGCCACATGCTTGTAATCCCAGCACTTGGGAGGCGGAGACAGAAGGATCATGCAAATTCAAAACCAGTGAGGCTGTCAGCAACTTAGTGAGACTCTGTTTCCAAATAATATATAAAATAGGTCTGGGAGTGTAGCCCAGAAAGCCCCTGGGTTCCATCCCCAGTACACACAGACACACACAAAAAGAGGCCCTTTATCAACTTAGTTGAGACTTTTTTTATCAACCTACTTTCAAAATGAGACCCTGTTTCAAAATTTTAAAAAACATGTGTGTGTGC
This sequence comes from Muscardinus avellanarius, assembly GCF_963383645.1. Lineage (NCBI taxonomy): Eukaryota > Metazoa > Chordata > Mammalia > Rodentia > Gliridae > Muscardinus > Muscardinus avellanarius. The sequence continues at coordinate 142,801,685 of NC_137788.1, read as the reverse complement.
ATGGCACTGGGGAATGAACCCAGGGGCACTCTACCTCTGAGCTACATCCTCAGCTCTATTTAATTTTTCATAATGAAACAGAGACTTGCTAAGTTACTGCACACTGACCTCAAGTCGGGGCAGTCCTCCTGTCTCGGCCTTCTAAGCACTGAGATTACAGGCCTGCGCCACCCATGCTGCACCCAGCTAAAGCTTCTTTTTTTCTTTTCGGCCTCACTACCTATACCCTAGAGCTGACCGCTGGCCAGACGGGCTATCAACAGCCTGTCATAGCAGGACAAGGTGGGGACGGGGACGGGCTTGGGGTGGCTGGGCAGCTGGTGCACTTTGTTTGCGCTGGAGGCTGCTTAGTGCAGGAGAGGATCGGCCTTTGGGAGCAAAGCCTGGCTTGAGCTGCGAGCCCTGGACATAGTGTTCAGTCTCTTCCAGCTTCAGGAAGTAACATCTACCTCGCAGGGCTGCTGTGAGGGGTCAGGCAGTCATGTGTGGTCCACCCAACCACGGGGCTGCCCGGCAGATGCCGTAGCGCCAGAGACTGCGTGCTGGGCCACCCCCTCCCCTGCTGAGGGACTGCCCGCTCCTCCCGACAGGGCCCTGGCTTCCAGGGCTCTCTGTCCCATAGGGACAGCCTCAGATTCTGGTGGCCTCAATTTACCCCAAGAACAATCAAATAGGGCTGCACTGCTGTCCTCTCCGAGGCCTCCGCTGCCCCCACCTGTCATGGGGGGACCCCAGCAGGGCTCATCTGCGTGTGCTTCTTACAGGGGCCTCCCCAGCCAGGCCTTCGAGTACATCCTGTACAACAAGGGCATCATGGGTGAAGACACCTACCCCTACAGGGGCAAGGTAACGCCGCCAGCCTCGCCTCTGCCTGCTCCCACCACCGCTCCCCGTCCCTGCCGTCCCCTCCTGCCGGAATCCGGAATCATCCACGTGCCTCAGTTGGTCCTTTGCCTAAGCTCGCTGAGCCCTCGCTGGGGGACGGTGGTCGCCCCGCCCCGGAGGCACCGACCCTTTCTCCTTCCTGAGCCTCCTCCTCCTCCTCGAGACCCCTCCCGCACCTCACCGGCCTGCCCTGTTTCTTCCTGGCCCCCTCTCTGTCCAGGCAGGTGGTCCCTTGTGCTGGCCACACTGCCCGAGGCCTGCTCAGCTCAGTGGGCACCACTCAGCCAGCCTGGCCATGCCCACGCCCGGCTTCCCCCGCGACCCACGGCCCCTCCTTGGTTTCTCCTCGTGCGAGGAGCAGCGCTGCTTCCTCAGAACCTGGGCCACTGGGGCTATTGTCTTGGCTGGTCTCCTCCTGCTGGCCGTCGGACCTCACCCAGGCTCCTTGGTCATGGCGTGTTCCTGTACGCACCCGGCCTCAGCCTCCCTTCACCCAAGGTCACCGAGCTGGCCTCCTCTTCAGCCTCAGACCCAGCTCTGGGCACACCCATCTTGTTCAGAACTCTTGGGAGGCTCCCAAGCCTGCCTGCCCAGCCAGGCTTGCCTGCCTGCCTTCCTTCCTTCTTTCTTTCTCTCTTTCTTTTTCATTTTCTTTTCTTCTTTTTCTTTTTCTTTCTTTTTTTAGTACTTGGGATTTAATTCAGGGACACTCAACCACCAAACTATACCCCAAGCCCCTTTTTATTTTTTATTCTGAAACAGAATCTCACTAAATTGATGAGGCTAGCCTCCAACCTGTGAGCCTCCTGTCTCAGCCTCCTACATACTGGGATTCTTGGTGTGCTCCACTTTACCAGGCCCTGACTTAATGCGGGTACCCTGGCTCTCAAAAGCCCTGCGCTTGGCCCGACTAGTGCTGCCGCCAAGCGCCAGGCCGTGCTCTCCTCCGGTCCCATCCTGTGACCCACCTCTGCAGCCTCACTCCCAGGACTGACTTCCCTTTCCGCTCCACCACCCAGGCTCTTCCTCAGCCTCCATTTCTCAGTGAGGTCATCCTGGGTGGCTCAGGCTCCCCCCTCGGCTCCCCAAAGCAGGCCCAGGACTGTCTCCTGCACCCACACTCTGAGCCCCTGGAGGACAAGGACGCCTCGTTTCCCTCCGAAGTGACGCCAGCACCAAGGCCCTTGTCTGTCACCTCTGCTCAGTAAATGTTGTGAAGCTGTCTCACCCTTGAGCCGAGTCCCTGACCCATACTCCGTGTTCTCTGCTGCCCTGAACAGGACGGTACCTGCAAGTTCCATCCCAAAAAGGCCATTGCGTTTGTCAAGGATGTGGCCAACATTACGCTCGTGAGTACTAGCTTCTTCTCTTGGTTGGGAAATGTGTTCTGATAAGGAGGCCCGTCTCCACAGCGGTCAGATGGCTGCCTCTCCTGACAGCACCTCACTTGGAGTGGGAAGTGTGACTTAACATTGACTCTCGCTCACCATGGTGGCTCTGTGGTAGAAGGTGGGAGGGAACCCATGAACTGGCCAGAGCTCTGGTTCTGAACTCCAGGCCTGCCCACACCTTCATTCCTGCCGTTCTATTGTCTTGTCTGTACAATGCAAGCAATGATCCTTGCTCTGCAGAAGAGGGTGTGAGCACCTGTCTACCGTTAGCATGTGTGTGTGAGATGGACGAGGGGTGTAAATGTGTGTCAGTCAGGATCAACCTAGGTTCTGCTGCATTGACAACAAGCCCCAAGTCTAAAGGACTCACAACAAAGTCTATGGCTCATTCCTGTGACCTGAGCATGACTTAGGCAAGGCTGGGTATATTCTGTCATTGGCCTCACCCCAAGGGCCCAGGCCAAGGGAAGGAGAGGGGTAAATGATACAAATAGATGCCGGGTATGGTGGCACACACCTATATTCCCAGTACTTGGGAAGCTAAAACAGGAAGATTGCAGATTTCAGGCTAGCCTCAACAATTTAGCAATATACTCAGCCAATTTTGCAAAACCTGTTTCAGAATTAAAAAATAATAATAATAATAAGCCGGGAGTGTTGGCACCTGCTTGTAATCCCTGCGCTTGGGAGGCTGAGACAGGAGGATCACACAGGTTCGAAGCCAGCCTCAGCTACTGAGTGAGGCGCTCAGCAACTTAGTGAGACCCTGTTTCCAAATAAAATAGAAAATAGGTCTGGGAGTATAGCCCGGAGGTAGAAAGCCTCTGCATTCCACCCCCAGTACCACCAAAAAAGGAAAAAAAAAAAAAAGAATTTAAAAAATAAGCCATGAGTGGTGACACATGCCTATAATCCCAGTATTTGCAAGGCTGAGACAGGAGGTTCAAAGATTTGAGTCCAATTTCAACAACTTAAGCAAGACCCTCAGCAACTCAGTGAGACCCTATTTCAAAATAAAAAATTTTAAAAAGGTATTATGGTGTAGCTCAGAGGTAGAATGCCCCAATACCAAAAAATAAAATAGGAAGCTGGGCATGATGGTACTCGCTTGTAATCCCAGCATTCGGGAGGCTGAGACAGGAGGATTGCAGTTCACTGACACCCTCAGCTACTTAGTGAGTTGCCTTTGCAACTGGGTGAGACCTTGTTTCAAAATAAAGAATTAAAAATAGGGCTGGACGTGTAGCTCGGAGGTAGAATCCCCTGGGTTCTATCCCCAGTACTGCAAAAAATAAAATAGGTCTAAGAGTGTAGCTCAGAGGTAGAACACCCCTGGCTCAATCCCCAGTAGCAAAAGGGGGAAAAAAGTATTCCTTATGCCTGGTCCCCAGGACAGCCTCAACAATGACACCTTCAGGGCCCTGGACAGCAGGCCAGAACTGACATTCAGAACCCTCTGGCAAGCCGGGCGTGGGGGCGCACGCTTGTAATCCCAGCGTTTGGTAGGCTGAGACCTGGAGGATCACAATTCGCGGACAGCCTCAGCTACTTAGTGAGGTCCTCTGCAACTCAGTGAGACCCGGTTTCAAAATAAAGAATAAAAAAAATAGGGCAGGGGGTGTAACTCGGAGGTAGAATGCCCCTGGGTTCTATCCCCAGACTCGCAATAAATAAATAAATAAATAAATAAATAAAATAAAGAACCCTCTGGCAGGATTGGGGACAGCTGTGGAGATCAGGCCACACGACCTCTGCCAGGACTGGGAAGGCAGCCGCGTGCTTGCCCACAGCTGTGGGCTTCTTGCAGCGGGGCGCTGCCACCCTCCAGTGAGGCAGGACGGAGGGAAGGCCGGGCGCCCCAGCCCTGCGGCTCCCTTCCCTCCTCACTCCTCAGCTCTTAAGGGCTGCGCGTTGGCTTACTTTAACCCGGTCGTTCCCAGCTGGGATGATTTAGACGCTGCTACAAGCCACCAGCCCCCCAGTGAGGACAGACTTGGTCTAGGTACAGCTCGGCAATGGCTGTTTGTTTGCAGGTTCGCAGTGCTGGGGATTGAGCCCAGGGGTGCTCAGCCACAGAGCTACATACCAGCCCTTTTCATTTATGTTGTTGTTGTTATTACTATGATGATGATGATGATGATGATTTTGTTACTGGGGATTGAACCCAGGGGCAGTCTACATCTGAGCTACACCCCCAGACCAATTTTTTTTTTCTTTATTTTGAAATGGTCTTACTGAGTTGCAAAGGGCCTAAGTAACTGAGGCTCCCGCCTCAGTCTCCCAAATGCTGGGATTACAAGCGTGCGCCGCCACGCTCTGCCAGAGGGCCGTATTTGAAAGTGGGGCGGGGAGGAAACAGAAGCAATGTCTATCTCTCGCTCCTCCTGTCTGGCCACAGAATGACGAGGAGGCGATGGTGGAGGCTGTGGCCCTGTACAACCCCGTGAGCTTTGCCTTCGAGGTGACTGACGACTTCATGATGTACAAAAGCGGCATCTACTCCAGGTGAGCAGGCCGGGGCCCCAGGGGCTGGCGTGTGGGGAGAGGCCGGGGCCTCTGCTCAGCCCCACGCAGTCAGAACATGATACCTCGTGTGCGGCACGTCACGCTCCTGCAGCAGCCCTCCCGCAGCCCCAAGGGTGGAGGGTGGGGCCACAGTCTGTCTCAGACAAGAGGGAAGCGGAGGTCGGCAGGGATGGCACCAGCCGGGCTCCGTGCCCAGCGCGGTGGGGCCACGCTGAGAGCCCATCTGCAAAGGATGGGGATGTGGCCTGGGAAGAGCGCGGAGCTGCGCCACCGCCGCAGCCCTGCCGGGCTCCCCGCAGCGCCCCGGCCGGCCGGGGCTTCCTCCTTGCGGGGTGCTGTCGCCGCGCCCCTCAGCTGCCTGTGTGAGGACACAGTGCGGCCCGACGCCTCCCCGGCTGCTTCCTGACTGCTCCCCAAAGGCTCCTTCCTGGTCGCATTTCCTGCCACCCCTAAAATGCCATTGTTCTCCAGGGTTTGGTCCCCAGCCCTCTTAGTTCTCAGACACTCCTGTGGCACCGTGCCCTCCCCACACTTTGCTGAAAACCACGTTAGGTCCACACGCCATCTCCCTCCACCTCAGCCTGGACGGGAAGCCGCTAACCCGGCCCAACTGCTGCCCAGGTCCCAGCCTGCTGGAGCCTCCGCCAGCCCAGCTCACCACTCCTCTTCTTGCATTGGCCTTCCTTGAATAAGACCCCAACACACACACACACACGCACACGTACTCACACGCACATGCACGCACACACACATGCACGCACACACACACACTGGCCTATTCTCTCCTTGGAGTGAGAATCACCTTACGAAACATTCCACAGGTCATGCCAATATGTGGTGTGTGTGTGTGTGTGTGTGTGTGTGAGAGAGAGAGAGAGAGAGAGAGAGAGAGAGAGAGAGAGAGAGAGAGAGAGAGAGCGCGAAAGAGAGAGAGACTGAAGATTGAACTCAGGGCATCCTACTTTTGAGCTCCACCTCCAGCCCTTTTTTAAAATTTATTTATTTATTTATTTATTTTTGGTGGTACTGGGGGTGGAACCCAGGGGCTTTCTACCTCCAGGATATACTCCCAGACCTATTTTATATTTTATTTGGATTCAGGGTCTCACTAAGTTGCTGAGGGCCTCACTAAGTAGCTGAGGCTGGCTTTGAACCTGTGCGATCCTCCGATCTCAGCAACCCAAGCGCGGGAATTACAAGTGTGCGCCACCACGCCCGGCTATTTTATTTTTGTTTTGAAACAGGGTCTCACAAGGTCGCTGAGAGTCCACTACGTTTCTGAGGCAGTCCTCAAACCTGTGATCACCCATCTCAGCCTCCCAAGTCCTGCCACGCTGACTTTAAATACTCCAGAGGTTCCTGTCGCCCATTGTCTGAGCCTGTCAGGGACCCTCGTAATCTGGCCCACTCTTTCTCCACGTTTACTGAATCAAGTCTCCCTGCTGTCTCCTCTGATCCCCCACATACAGCCTTTTTGTGGGTGTCCCCTGCTTCTCGGGAAGCCACTCGGCGCCCCTGGTTGGAGCCCTGGGCTATGTCACCCTCACCTGTGCAGCCCTCAGCCCCTCCGCTCTTCCCAAGCAAGGCTGCCTACGGTCAGGGCAGAGCAGGGCTGCCGCTCACATCCCAGCGCCTCCCTGTCCAGCACTCACTTTCATGCCTACCGAATCCATGTGTGACTCACCACTACATGTGTCCTCCTGCATTCCTGAAACTTCCTCATGAATGCTAGTTCACTATTTTACCAGAAAATTCACATATTACCATAGGTACAAGATCATCTCTAAGATGAATGCAGTGGGCTGGGTGCATGCCTGTAATCCCAATATGTAGGAGGGATTGCAGGTTCAAAGCCAGCCTCAGCAATTTATGGAGACACGCAGCAACCTAGCAAGACTTTGTTTCAAAAAATAAAATATGCCAGGCATGGTGGTGCACACTTGTAATCCCTGCGATTGGGAGGCTGAGACAGGAGGATTGCACAGGTTGGAAGGCAGCCTCAGCTACTTAGTGAGGCTCTCAGCAACTTAGTGAGGCCCTGTTTCCAAATAAAATATAAAATAGGTCTGGGAGTATAGCCTAAAGGTATAAAGCCTCTGGGTTCTATCCCTAGAACTACAAAAAAAAAAAATATATATATATATACGTATATATATACGTATATATATATGTATATACGTATATATATATACGTGTATATATATATACGTATATATATATATATATATATATATATATATATATATATATATATATATATATAAATCTAGGCGTGGTGGCACATGCTTGTAATCCCAGCATTTGGGAGGCTGAGACAGGAGGATCGAGGTTCGCTGCCAGCCTCAGTTACTTAGGCCCTCCACAACTCAGTGAGACCCTGTTTCAAAATAAAGAAGAAAAAATAGGACTGAGGATGTTGCTCAGAGGTAGAATGCCCCAGTACTGCAAAATAATTAAAAATAATAATTATTATTATTATTATTATTATAAATACGGCTGGAATGTAGCTCCCAGGTAGAATGCCCCTGGGCTCAATCACCAGTACCAAAAAAAAGGGGGGGGGGATGAGGGGCCTGGGAGTGTAGCTCAAAGGTAGAATGTCCCTGGGTTTAACCCAAGGTCCCAATAAAATGTCGTGGCAACAAAGCAAGATGGTGGTGGGTCCTAGCCAGACACCGCTGGGTGCAGATTGCCCAGGAGGGCTGCTGCTCCCTGATGGGAAGAGGGTTGGAAGGCGTGGCTGGTGGAGGGGCCAGCACAGTACAGAGACCCTCATGGCATGAGCAGGAGTGACAACCCAGGGGCAGAATGCCCTCAGCAGGGCTGAGAGTGGACGTGACTGAATCCTTGTTTTGGTCTTTCTTTCCCATAGTTTCCACCCTTTTTAACTTTTTTTTTTCCTTTCTAGTACTTCCTGCCATAAAACTCCAGATAAAGTAAACCATGCGGTGCTGGCTGTTGGGTATGGGGAAGAGAATGGAATACCCTATTGGATTGTGAAAAACTCGTGGGGTTCCCAGTGGGGAAATAATGGGTAAGCTGCCTCGGGCTGATGCTGGGCGTGCGTGCGGCTCAGGTGTGGAGGCTGAGGGTCCCGGGGTCTCCCCCACTTGAGAGTCACTCTTTGCAGGAAGGAGCTGGTCAACCAAGCCAGGGGAGCATGAGAGGGTAGCCCCAGGCCTCTCGTAGCCACTAATAGAAGCCCAGCTGCCTCAGTAGAGTCTGAGACTGATAGAAAGACAGCTCCGGACTCAGAACTCTACCGGGACAAAGCCAGGGTCCCAGAGGGTCTGACTTGAGAAATCAAGGCAACAGAGCCGGGTGTGGTGGCTCACACCTATAATCCCAGTACTTGGGAGGCTGAGATAGGAGAATCATAGGTTCGGGACCAGCCTCAGCAACCTAGTGAGACCTTGATTCAAAATTTTTAAAAAGGGCTGGGGGTTGTAACTTGGGGGAAGAATGCTCCTGGATTCAATCCCTAATATGGAAAGAAAAGGACAGAACAGGACAGGAAATCAAGGCAGCAATTTGCCCCTGGCCAGTGATCAGACAGCCCCTCCTGCGAGAGTAAAGGGCCGATGTGTATGTGGAGCGATGACTGGCCACGTGTGTCTCGCTCAGGTTCTACCTGCTCCTCCGAAAAAGGAGAGGCTTCCTTGTTGCCTCAGGGGGTTCCTTGTGATGAGGACTTAGGAGGGGCCTCAGTCTGTTCTAGAGAGAAGTAGGATATGGGTAGAATAAGAAGGGTTCCACTCCCAGTACCATGAAAGAAAAAGAAAGGGAGGGAGGGAGGGAGGAATTGAGGTCATTTGGTGGCCAAAGAGAGGGAATAAGACACTAATCCTGTCAGTAATCTCCTGGCCAGAAAATAAGCCCACTGCTACTGTTGTGTGAATAAATTCAGAGGGCTTCATGCCAGGAGGCAGGTCTTAGTGAACAGCAGGACTGCAGGAGCTCTGCTGAGGACACCACAAGCCAGACCCCTCTCTCCCCAGGTACTTCCTCATCGAGCGAGGGAAGAACATGTGCGGTCTGGCGGCCTGCGCCTCCTACCCCATCCCCCAGGTGTGAGCGGGCGACTGCAGGATGGGTTTGGGGAGGAGAGGAGCTGTTGGCCTGGACCATCTGGTGGAAACCCTGTTCTGGAGGAAGCTGTGGGGAGATCCGCCCAGGAGCCCAGTCTCCACCATCACCCGTGCCCAGCCTGGAGAGCTAAAGAAGGAAGCATCCCGCCACTCAGCAGGTCCAGCCATGGCTTGACCATGGCTTGACGCAGGCCCATCCCCAGCCAGGGGATACACAGGCCTGGCTTTGAACTGACTCACACAAGGACCAAGAATGTCCTTTCTTTCAGAGGGGCTACTTCACATGTAGAGAAAGCTCTGGTGACTATCTTTTCTGTGTTCTTCATTCAATAAATGCTGAGCGACCACCTCTCTGCCGGGCCTGTGCTGACGCAGGACCAGACACGACCACACCGGGTGGGTCTCCTGGGCTCGTCCAGGGTGGACGCTTCAAGAGGTGCCCGTGGTGCGGGTATGATGGTACTGACCCCAGGGAGAAGAGTGGGTTTAGGGTTCTGTTTGTCCCAGACCCTGGGAGGGAGAGAAGAGGAAAGAAGCAGGATCTGGCAGTCAGGACAGCCCGAAGCCTGTACCTCCCAGGCTCAGCTCCGCCCAGCTCCTCCGCAGCACCTCCTGTGGGCCAGCCTGGAGGCTCCCGCGAGCTCTGCCATCTGCCTCCTTCCGCTCCACGAGGCTGCTGCGCAGGCCGCCGTTCTATGACACGTGGTGACCACAGTTGTAGCTCAGTTCTGTCCTTAAGTTCACAGACTTTTATAGTGACAAAAACTCACATTATTTGGGTCTCCTGGAAGCTAAAGGCTTAAAAATATTTGGTGGGGGGCTGGAATGAATGTGCATGACAAGGCTTTGAAAATATGTGGTTTAATCTCAAAGAATTCTATAAGACACACACACACACACACACACACAAACACACCAATTATCTTTTTTTTCATTAATGGGATAGAACTCAGGGCAGTCTACCTCCAAGCTCTACCCCTAACCCTGTTTTTCTTTCCTTTTATCTTTCTTTTTTCTCTTTTTCATTTTTTGTGGTACTAGGGACGGAACCCAGGGGTATTCAACCTCCAAGCTACACCCCCAGTCCTATTTTTTTAATTCTTTATTTTGAAACAAGGTCTCACTGAGTTGCAAAGGACCTCATTAAGTAGCTGAGGCTGTCTGCCAACCACGATTCCCTGTCTCAGCCTCCCAAATGCTGGGATTACAAGTGTGTGTCACCACACCCAGCACCAATTATTTTAATGCACTTAATAGTGACTGGAAAGCCAGGCGTGGTGGCACACACTGTAATCCTAGTACTTGGGAGGCTGAGACAGGAGGATCACAGGTTCAAGGACAGCTTCAGCAAGTAGTGCAACTCTCAACCTAGTAAGACACTTTCCAAATAAAATAAAATAGGGTTGGAGATGTAGCTCAGAAGTAGAATCCTCCTGGGTTCAATTTTCTAGTCTTCCCTTCCCCAAAAACAAAAGGCCAACTAAGAGCCGGGCACAGCGCATGGCGGTATACACCTGTAATCCCAGCACTTGGAAGGCTAAGACGGAGGATCGCAGCTTCAAGACTCAGCAACGTAGCAAGAATCTCAGCAACATAGCGAGATGCTATTTCAAAACAAAAAATAAGGGCTAGAGGTGTAGCTTACACACACACACACACACACACACACACCCCTAAAGACCAAGAGATTCTGCCCTGAAAAGGGACTGTATTTAATACCTAGAATATTCAAAGGTGCTTTTATACTTTGGTCATTTGAAGTTACTCCAGGTGTTTTTTGTTTTGCATCTCAATGAATCTTCCTTTAAGAAGCTTTTAAAAAGGTCCACGTGCTTGGAAGGCTGAGACAGGAGGATCATGCAGGTTCGAACCAGCCTCAGCTAAATAGTGAGACCCTGTTTCCAAATAAAATATAAAATGGGTTTGGGAGTATAGCTCAGAAGTAGAAAGCCTCGCCAGGCGTGGTGGCGCACGCTTGTAATCCCCGCGCTTGGGAGGCGGAGACAGGAGGATCACACAGGTTCGAAGCCAGCCGCGCTGGCGTAAGAGACCCTGTTTCAAAAATATAAAATAGGTCTGGGAGTGTAGCCCGGAGGTAGAAGGGCTTCCAGGAACCCCAGTACCACCAAAAAAAAAAAAGTAGAAAGCCTCTGGGTTTCACCCCCAGTAGCACCAAAAAATAAAAAATAAAAGAAGCTTTTAAAAAGCCGGGCGTGGGGGCACAGCCTTGTAATCCCAGCATTCAGGAGGCTGAGACTGGAGGATCACGGTTCATGGACAGCCTCAGATACTTAGTGAGGCCCTCTGCAACTTAGTGGTGAGGCCCTGTTTCAAAATAAAGAATAAAAAATTGGGCAGGGTGTGTAGCTCGGAGGGCCAATGCTGCTGGGTTCCATTCTCAAACCCACAAAAAAAAAAAAAAAAAAAGCTTTAAAAATATATTTGAGTGAATCTGACTAATCTCTTCATCAAGTACCCCATGGCTCCCGTTGTCCCAGTTTCAGGCAAGAACTGGTCATTTCACTAACAAAATAGCCCACTCTTTTATAGACTATTTCCTTAGGATTCCACCTGGGGTAAATTCAAGTTGACCTCTACTTCGACACTCCTCCCACCTACCAAGAAGTGAAGTTTGTCCCCTAAGCTTGAAACTTGCATCCCAGCAAATTCTGACATCTTCATGCAGTAAAAAAATAATAATAATAAAGTGATTTCCAGCCCAGCCTTCCTTAGGCTAGCAGCTTCCACTCAGAAGAGTCCTGAGATGCCATGTAAGCGGCCCAGCTGCCCACCTGTCACAGTATGAGCAGCACAGATGCTCTGCAGGGGGAAGTGGGGTCGAGGTACCAGACATAAGAGTGCAGAAGCCATCTGCACATCTCTGGCTTCAGCCAGAGGCTGACGCCAAGTGCCCTGAAAATGACCTGCCCAGCCTGTCCTGGATTCATGACCCCCAAAGAAGTTGTGGTTAGTTCAACAAAGATAACCAGAGCACACACTTCATAAGGCCTATTACAGGACATATGGTGGCCCACGTTTTTAATCCCAGTATTTGGAAGGCTGAGACAGGAGGATCGCAGGTTTGAAGCCAGCCTAGGCAACTAAGCAAGGCTCTCAGCAACCCACTGAGACCTTGTTTCCAAATAAAATTGGCTGGGGGTGTAGCTCGGAGGTAGAGTATCTCTGGGTAACAGCCCTAGTGCCAAAAGGCTGGGAATAGACCTTGGGGATAGAATGCCCAAGTTCAATCCCTAGCACCAAACAAAAAAATCCCAATATGCCATTGTTTCCTGGCTTGTTACCTGCATGAAGTCAGTTTTTAAGTTCGACTCAGGATGTTTAGCTGTTTTTAGGTTTTAATGACGTACTTTCGCCCCGCTTGAGGTTCAGAGCATTTTAGATCTTTACACCTGAGATCCTTTCATCAGCTCTACAGATGTCAGCATCTCAACTGCTCTCCTCTCCTCCTGTAACTACCAGACAGCGCCAACTCTGTGAACCGCTGCGATCAGTCCCTCGTCCTGTTTTCTACCCTTTTGTCTCTGACCCCACGATGTGCTTATTTCTCCCTATCTTCCAGCTTAGTCTTTGTCAAATCCATTAAACCTATTCAAGTTCCTATTTTATGTCAATCGCTTTAAACTTCATAATTCCTATTCTCATTTTTCAAACATAGCAAGCATAATTATTATAAAACAAATTAAGTCTCATCACACATTTGAATATCTAAACTTAGGACAGAGCCGGGCATGATGGCACTCGCCCATATTCCCAGTAGTTGGGAGGCCGGGACAGGAGGATCACAGGTTTGAGACCAGACGCCGCAATTTAGCAAGACTCTAAGCAACCTAGAAAGACTGCTTCACAACATAAGATAAAACGTGTAACTTGTAGGTAGAAAGCCCCTGGGCTCAATTCCTTGTCACTTTTTTTGGTAATGGGGATGGAACACAGGCATTCTACCTCCAAACTATTCTACCTTTGAACTACACTTTTTTTTTTTAAATAAGGTCTTGCTAAGTTGCCTTGAACCTGTGATCTTATCTTATCCTCCCAGGTACTGTGATTACAGCAACCAGCACTGCGCCTGGCATGCCACTAAATCTAACGCCTACATCCCCGAGTCTGTTTCAAGTGTTTCACTTAGCGCTTTCTTCCCATTCTATTGTTTTACCCACCTAGTAATTCATTTGTTGGATATTTGCATATGATTGAGTGTACTGTAGAGAAAGGGGGCAGAAAATGAGGTCGGGGAAAGGACAACTGGACGTGGGCCTCCTACCCAGTCCTAGCCTCAGCAGCCCAGTTGTGAACCTGTCCAGTTCTTTTGCACCAAACTGATCTTTCAGCCGGGCATGGTGGCGCAACTTGTAATCCCTGCATATGGGAGGCCACCAGCCTCAGCTACTGGGGGTATAGCTTGGAGGTAGAATGCCTCTGGGTTCTATCCCCAGGACCCCCCCCCCAAAATATTTTCCTTTAAATACTTTAAAGATACTTCATATATAATATGCCTCCATAATCTAAAGGCAGATAAAACCTTGGGGTTAGCCGGGCATGGGCATGGGCATGGTAGCACTGAGGCAGGCTCAAGGAAGCCTCAGCAGTGACTCTCACCTAGTGAGAACCTCTCTGCTTCAAAATAAAAATAAAATAGGGCTGGGATGCAGCTTGAGCACAGAATGCTTCTGGATTCAATCCCCAGTACAAAACAAAACAAAAAACCCTAGGGATTTCAGCTTATTAGTCTCTCCCTTTTCTGCTCATATCTACACATTCAAGAGAAAGTTATACTTCATCTTAAATTTCTAGGTATTCTGTTGGCAGGGGTTTCAATTTATAGTCTGTTCTACTGTTCCCAGGCAAGTATCCAGAAGTAAGAAGTATCCAGCACATATTGTATGTGTGTTTTACTGGGGATTGAACCCATGGAGCTTTCTACCCCACCCCTGAGATACACCTTCAGACCTATATTTTACTTTGAAACAGGTTCTCAGTTGTGGAGACCTCATGAACTTGCTGAGGCTGACTTCAAACTTGTGATAGTTCTGTCTTGGCTTCCCAAGTACTGGGATTACAAGCATGTGCCACCACCCCTGGCTCTATCCAGCATGTATTTGGGGGGTGGGGGTGGGGGCACGTGTCTGGGGATGGAACCCAGGGGCATTTGACCTCTGAGCTACCGAGCTACAACCCCTGCCCTATTTTTTTATCATTTTTATTTTGAAACCGGGTCTCACTGTGTTGCAGAGGTCCTTACTAAGTAGCTGAAGCTGTTCACGAACCGTGATCCTCCAGTCTCAGCCTCCCGAATGCTGGGATTTATAAGCGTGGTCCACTATGCCTGACCCAGCATGTTCTTAAAAAAAAAAAAAAAAAAAAAAAAACTCGTACACCCCTGGAAAACAAGGTTATTTATTTCAAATATTACTTATCTTCAACTTGGTTTTCCCATGTTACAGCACGTGAAAGCAAACCTAGAAGAAAAAAAGACCAATACTGGCTGAAACACATGGGGATGGGAGACAGGGGCTGCTATCTTAGGCTTTATTTAACCTGGCTTTTCCATTCCCGTAAGTTAAAACCACACCAAGCAGAGTGTAGTTAGCCATACAAGGCTGATGAAAGAGAGGCCTCGTTTATTCAGGAAACTAAAATACTGGACAGACAAGCAGCAGATGTGAAAGCCAATGTATTTTGACAACTGATGCTACTGTATTTGTCCTTCTTCTCTTTGAACTATATTCTGGTTATTTCCTCAGTTATATTCCATCCTCGTAACTTTATATCTAAACTGCTCTTAGCCAGATCCAGTGGAGCTCACCTGCATTCTCAGTACTTGGGAGGGTAAGACAGAAGGATTGCAGATTAAATGCCAACCTCACCTCAGCAATGTAGCAAGATGCTGCTTCAAAATAAAATAGGCCTGGGGGTGTGGCTTTGGAGTATAATGCCCTGGGTTCAAGCCCTAGTTCAAAAGAAAAGAAAGACAGGGAGGGGGGCAGGCCAAGTATGGACAGTAACAATCAAAGCAAACTCATCTGTTACTGTCGTTTTCCAATTCTCACTCCATCTAGTACTGCTACAGCTGTCATCATCTCACCATTACAAATTAAAACCATGTACAAAACTAAACTTCTCATTCTAGAGAAACCAATTTGGAACTAAAACACTGCTGTGAAAAAAAATTTTAAAGTCTATCAAGAAAGAATACAATACACAAAAGATTTTAACACATTCACACATGCACATTGCTCTTTGAAATTTAAAGAAATTTATTGAAGATCTGAAAAACAATTCTAGAAGATTGACTTTTCCAGAAAACTGTAGCTACACAATGCATTGCGTCTATAATGTTAAAACGTGCATAAGACACAAATACAAAATCCATGAAACAAGCCACCATTCTTCAACAATTTGAGCAAAGATAAAATGCCTAAGGAACAACATGGAGGACTTGCAAAGGATGGGCTCTTTACTTTAAGCACCATTAAAAAAAAGGGGAGCACAAAAGGATGAGTGTGTTCAGTTATATACACTGAATTGAACCTTTGGCACTAGGAATCAGAGCATTTTGTCATATAGCATTAACACATATTATAAAAGTGCGTAGTGTCAAAGGAATAGAACCACCAGCATTCAAAAGCAGCTTTGTCAACTAGGCAATAAAACACTCTACAGCATGTCTCTGTTGTCGATCATTGAATACACTGGCAGCAACTTTGAAATGAAAAAAGAGAAGAAAAAAGGAGCAGTGACCCCTTTTATTTTGTTTAAAATCAAACAGAAAACAAACATCAACTGTTATACACTAACATCTTCAAAGTACATCATTTGTACAAGAGAAGGACTAAGAACAAAATGTGTTTACAGAGATCTCAACACAAGCGCGAGGATGCCTCTGACGGCGCGCCTTACACGGCTTTCCGATGATACTCAGGAGGGGCCACCTCGTAGTCGCTGGCACTAAACAAAGTTGCAGAATTCTTCGCCAGGTACCTAGGTTTAAAATGTTATGATTTTAAAATCACTACCTTGATACAAATCTTTCTATAAAATATGAAATATACATAAAGCTACACAAAACACTTTCCTAAGAGATACTAAAATAATCACTACCTCACAGTATAATCACATAATTATAATTCAGAAAAAATAAGATTTAACAGACTACACATCAACTTTAGTCCAGTACAGTGATGCATGCTTACAATCCCAGGTAGTCAGGAGGCCACAGCAGAAGTCTGAGCCCAGCCTAAACGACCTGACGAGATCTTGTCTTAAAACAAAAAATAAAAAGGGCTGGGCATTTAAAGTGCCCATGGATTCAATCCCAAGAACCACACACACAGACAAGAAAATTCAAATGTTTCCTTTTAGCTCTTTGAAAAACTGTTAAATATATTAAAGGGACTTTAAATGTCACAAAGTAAGTAAACTCTTGTTTTATATTAAAAAAAAAAAATTGGCAAACCGAGCATAGTGGTGCAGGCTTATGATTCCCAGTACTTGGGAGGCTGAGGCAGGAGGATCCAGGTTTGCAGCCAGCCTCAGCTACTTAGTGAAACACTCCACAACTTAGTGACTGTTTCAAAAGAATAAAAAAAAAAATCCCAGTAACATGAAGAGGAAAGGAAAGAGGAGGGCATTGCATAGCATGGCATGATGGTCCATGCCTGCAATTCCAGTGCTTGGGAGGGAGGCTGGGACAGGAGGATCATGATTCGCTGACAGCCTCAGCTACTTTAGTGAGGCCCTGCTAAAGAATAAAAAATAGGGCAGGGGGTGTAGCTCGGAGGTAGAATGCCCCTGGGTTCCATCTCCAGTTCTAAAAAAATAAAAATATGAAATACTTACTTGAGAAAATCATGAAGATAATTTAGTAATAAAGCAAGGCTCTTCTCATCCAGAGGTGTATAGGCCAACATTGCTCCAATTCGTACTATTTTAAAGAGAATATAGACAAAGTTAAATCCAAAGCAGTACCACAAGAATTACTTTAATTATGTGAGCACAGGCAACCAATCCCCTTAATTTCCATTATGTTTTCAAACCTTAATTTTTAGCCAGGTGTTGTGGCACATGATTCTAATTCTAGTACTGGGAGAGGCTGAAACAGGAGAACTGCAAGTTCAAGGACATTCTCAGCAAGCAGTGATACTCATTAACCTAGTGAGGCCTTGTTTCAAAATAAAAATGTAAAAAATAGGGCTGGAGGTGTAGCTTGGAGGTAGAATGCCCATGGGTTCAATCCCTAGTGCCACCCATGTATCCTCGATTTTTAAAAGACTTTGCTATTTAATCTTTTAAATAAAAATTCCAAAGCAGGACATGGTGCATGTGCCTGTAATCTTAGTATTTGGGAGGCTGAGATAGGAAGGATCTCAGGTTCGAATTGAGCAAGTACACAATGGAGAGATTCATCAACATATCAAGACACTGCTTCAAAATAAGAACAAAATAAGGCTAGGGGCGAAGCTCGGAGGTAGACTGCCACTCTAGGTTCAATCCCTAGTACCACAAAAATTACGTAAATGAAGAAATTTTCAAACCAGAATGGAGCTGATTTTCTGTTTCTGTGGTGCTAGGGGCCAAACCCAGGGCCTCAGATATTCTAGGCAAGCCCTCTACAACTGAGCTACTCCCTAACCCCTGGAGTCATGTTTTAGATAGTTTGCTCATTCAGAGAAGATGAAACAAAAGAAAAAAGTTAAATGTTTTCTAGAAAAGGGCATATTACCAAATAATCTCAGTAGATGTGGTGCTCCATACACCTGAGACATGGGCGCATCAGGGTGATCGGCGAGGATTTCAGCATACTGTGGTCTTTCAAATTTGTAGAGCAGCTGAGTGCCCAACATGACATTGAAGTATTCTTTTATCCCGGCCACAACTTCATTAACAGCATATTCTCTGGAGAATGAATGAAAATAATTTACTTTCAAAACTGGTCACTGAAAACTATGGGGATAAGAGAATAAGCAACCACCATAAAGGTAATTAAAGACTGGGCTGCTAATAATCAGTACTGTGGTCTTTTCACAAAGGATTTGATAAGTATTCGGGGTATACTGAAAGGGGGTATTCTTACTTGTTATCTGTGTTTCCACGTGACTTCTTATAATTTGCATAATCCTCTAGAATGGAATCCACATTCTTCTTGGCAGGAAGATAAAAGAGCTAAGAAAACAAAATCACATAAATACAAACACTCTTTTCTTGTGTGTGAGCTTTTTTTTGAACCCAGGTGTATCCATCCCTGAGCTCCCAGTCTTTTAGAAAAAAGTTTTCGGCAATACGGTCTCACTAAGTTGCTGAGGCTCACACTTGTGATCCTCCCATCTCAGCCTCCCAAGTACTGGGATTACAGGCGTGCACCACCACATCCAGTTCAAATACTCTGTAAAGATCACCTACTGGTATTAGAGACAGGAAAAGGCATCATTCGGCACTTCAAACATGGATAATGTAGCTGAGAAACTAAACTCTTAATTGTATGTAATTTCAAATAGCCAAATATGGCTATTGGCTACCGTACTGGACAGCATAGCTCTAAAGACTGGTGATCTGCTGGACACACATACACTATGTCTTTATATACAGAATACACCTCTTGAACGTGGCTTCAGAGTTTTATGACACCATCATTTACTGTAAGCATTTTGTGTGTCAAAACCAGTCTAAAGCATTCCCAGAATTCTCTTTTCACCCTTGTATCAATACTGGTACTATCAAGTAGGGACTTGTATTCCACTAAAAGTAAAACTAAAGCACAAAATAGCTAAGCAGCTTGTCTGAGCTCACAGATAGTAGAGAGCCATAGCTTGAATCTTGCCATCTGAGACAGCATAAACCTCCCAAAGATTAAAATCACGAATCAAACCGTGTCCACATGCTGTAGGACTCCTATCTCCTGTGCCTCCTCAGCCACTACTCTTCTCTGTAATGTCCACCTATGTCATTTATGCATTTAATAAAATGTGCTTCATTTGCCCTCGAGTTTATCATTTTGGATTTAGAGAATGGAACTCTTGTGCCAGTTAATGTGTCCACTAAATATCTCCATTCATGTAAGCTAGCAGTTAGACCTAGAACCTTAATAAGATCTAGATTCTTTTTCCACGTCATAACTGTGTGCTATTACTTTCTAGCAGGAACACGTGTGGATATATCACTCTCGATACCTTCCAAAAATAAGTTATCTCCAAAATTTAATCATCATAAGCCACTAAAAATGTATATATACTTTTATTCCTCAAGTGATCCTTTCTGATAAATCTTCAGTCTCTTAATGTACTTGGGAGGTTGAGACAGGAAGACTGCAGGTTCGCAGCCATCCTCAGCTACTTAATGAGATCCCGTGCCAAAATAAAGGAAAAAAAAACAGGGATGGAGTATAGCTCAAAGATGAACTGCCTTGGGTTCCATCCCCAGTATAGGGGCTGGGGGAGATTACCTGTTTCTGTCTAGTAATTAAATCCCAGTCATCAACAAGCCAAGGTTTTAGCTCCTCAGGAATCTTTACTTTAACTTCAACTCTGTTCATAAATGTTTCTTCCTATATAGAAAAAAGAGAAAGTTAAAAGTTAATATTTCTTGCTTAATAGGCACTGTAAAAATAAATTTTTTTTTTTTTACTTTTAGACACTGGCATAAATTAACTCAAGCTTTACAAACTCAAAATTTAAAAAGCAGTAAATGAAAAGATCATACAGCTAGATGCGAGGAAAAAGGAAATGATCCTGAACACAGTAATCTTTCTATTGCATTTTCATGTGAAAGCAAAAATTTCTTAGTAAATTTTTGCTTCTGGAAATAAAACACCCTGAAGTCAATATATTTTAACAGTATTTTCCCATTCATTATTGCTATCCAAAGGGCTGCCCCTAGTATGACTATCTTTAAAGGTATGTCTTTAATTCATAAAAATAATTAAATAAGTTTACTTTCTGTGTGCTGGGGATTGAACCTCCCAAGTAGCATTCCACCTCTGAGCTACCCAGATGCTCTTCTACCTCCGGGCTATACTCCCAGACCTATTTTATATTTTATTTGGAAACAGTTTGCTGAGAGCTTCACTAAGTAGCCGGGGCTGGCTTCAAACCTGTGTGATCCTGTCTCAGTCTCCCAAGCGCTGGGATTACAAGTGCAAGCCACCACACCCAGCTCTTTATCCTTTATTTTGAAACAGGGTCTCACTAAGTTGCAGAGGGCCTAAGTAGCTAAGGCTGGCTGTGAACCTCTATCCTCTTCTCTCAGCCTCCCAAGTACTGGGATTACAAACTCATGCCACCACGCCCAACTACACAGATTTCTAACCACATCTTTAAAATCTCTCAATATGCCTATTTTCAAATTAATCTAGTTTTTTTTGGGGGGAGGGCAGTACTTAGGATGGGACCAAGGGGCATTCTACCTCCGAGCTACACCCCCAGCCCTATTTTTTATTCTTTAATTCTTTATTTTGAAACAGGGTCTCACTGAGTTGCAATGGGCCTCACTAAGTAACTGAGGCTATACATGCATCATGATCCTGTCTCAGCCTCCCAAATGCTAGAATTACAAGCGTGTTACCACCATGCCCGGTTTATACCACTGTTTTTAAGTATCTCATTGCTTCATAACTTCTGCTTCAGAAATGTAAGCTACGTTGCCGGGCGTGGTGGCGCACGCTTGTAATCCCCGCGCTTGGGAGGCGGAGACAGGAGGATCGCGTAGGTTCGAAGCCAGCCATGCGCGCTGGCTTAGGAGACCCTGTTTCCAAAAATGAAAATGTAAAAATAGGTCTGGGAGTGTAGCCCGGAGGTAGAAGGGCTTCCAGGAACCCCAGTACCACCAAAAAAAAAAAAAGAGAGAGAAATGTAAGCTACGTCAAAAGTTTAAATGTTATTTCCAAATTTACTTACTTTGAAAATTTAGCATTAGATATGACACTTTAGCACAATTTAATAATACTAAACTTAAACCTACACACATATATGTGGAACAATATAGAATTTTCTGGTATTTGCTATGGGTTTATTAAACCAGATAAACCATTTGATGTGATCTAATAAGTCTATCCAGTCTAACGCCAGTTAAATATTTATTATCCTACGTAAGCATAGAGCTTACCCAACACATTCTGCTGACTAGGGGCGGGGAGCAATCTACAACTACAGATTGAAATAAAAATGGCTAAATATATCCTTGACTAAAAAGCAGGGCCAGGAGGCCCCTTCAGTAGTTAACTATGTTAGCAATGTTTTGTGAAGCCAAAATTCTATGATTATTCACTATGTTATATAACATGTCTGGAACTAAAAATAGTATTCAAAAAAAGAAAAACTCACATTTTCAACAGTAGGGTCTACCCGTGCCCGTTTCTTCCGAGGAGGCTGAGGTGTCTCACTGGTACTACCACCATCTCCATTTCCAGGTGCTACAAAAGAGGGGAGTTATTTGATGATCAAGAAACTCTTTATGGAAAAGTCTCTTGATATATCCTCTTCATGATTTCTCCATTACACAGCTTTGGGCCAAATCTAAGAATGATAGTCCTACCAAAAACACAATTAGAAATTGAAACTTTTGGGGTGTGTGTGAAGGGGGATAACTGGGAATTGAACCCAGGGGCACTCTAACTCAGAACTACACCCCTAACCCTACTTTATTTTTATTCTGTAACAGGGTCTTGTTAAGTTGCAAAGGCTAGCCTCAAACCTGTGATCCTACTGTCTCGGCCTCCCAAGTACTAGGATTACAGGTATGCACCACCACACCCACTCAAAATATATATATATATATGTGTGTGTGTGTGTGTATTTTTGCGGTACTAGGGATGGAACTCAGTTGCAGTCTACCTCCGAGGTACACTCCCAGCCCTATTTTTTTAATCTTTATTTTGAAACAGGGGCTCATTGAGTTGCAAAGGACCCCACCAACTAGCTGAGGGCTGGCTGCGAACTACATGTGATCCTCCTGTCTCAGCCTCCCTAATGCTGGGATTACAAGAGTTCACCACCACGCCAGGCTAGAATTTTTTTGAACATCTTTACCAAACTTTTTTTTTGCAGTACTAAGGATTGAACCCAGGGGCATTCAACTCCAAGCTATAGACCCAGCCCTATTTTTTATTCTTTATTTTGAAAAAGAGTCTCAACTAACTTGTGGTGGGCCTCACTAAGTTGCTGAGGCTGGCTGTGAACTTGTGGTCCTCCTGTTTCAGCCTCCCAAGCACTAGGATCACAAGCTTGTGCCACCAAGCCCAACAGATTGTTAGTTTTAAAACAGTGAATTCAAAATGTGAAGGTTATAAAGTTTGTAATAGGTCAATTTAAAGAAAGTTATTATTCTTACTTTTTTGCTTGTTCTTTTTTGTTTTCCTAAAAGGAAGAAAAAAAATAATTACTTCTAAAACTGCCTTTGTTTCAATTCCCTTTATCATAGTTAAACTTCCAAAGGAAAAGTACTTAAGAATAAGATATTTAAATATAGTTTCCTGCTAAATTCTCATCTCCCTCCATGTAATAGGAAAATAAAGCAAGACCATTCTTTCAAGATTCTATTACTAGATTCTATTACATACCCTTTCCTCCTTTTCAATCCTATAGTCTTTTCTTATATCTATGATGACACTGTTGTGTCTCCACTTACATCATCTCTAGTAGCAACATATGTAATTTGTGTCTATCTACCTATCTATATCTATTTATTTATTTTGTGGTACTGGAGATGGAACCCAGAGGCATTGTACCTTTGAGCTATACCCCAAGCCCTATTTTTCAGTCTTTTTAATTTTTGAAACAGGACCTCACTGAGTTGCAAAGGGCTTTGCTAAGTAGCCGGGGCTGTCTGCTAACAGCCATCAACCAGTCTCCACCTCCCAATACTATGATTAAGCCCAGCAATGTCTGTATATATACTGTTTATCAAATTACATAATAAACAGTGTCTATAAGGTATATTTTAATCACAGTAGTTAAGGACTCCTGGACATCCTTTATTTAATCTTTGTGTACATTGTTATTAACCATGCAAAATAAGCTGGTTTTCAAAATGTGCAGTAGGTTTAAGGGTAGAAAATATAAATTTTTACTCAACCATTCACAACACTGTATATTCGAATACAATGAACTTTTAGGCACACTGCCACTAAGATTTCGTGTGTGTGTGTGTGTGTGTGTGTGTGTGTGTGTGTGTGTGTGTGTGTTTTTACTGGGGTTCCTGGAAACCCTTCTACCTCCGGGCTACACTCCCAGACCTATTTTTATACTTTTTCATTTGGAAACAGGGTCTCTTAAGCCAGCGAGGCTGGCTTCGAACCTGCGCGATCCTCCTGTCTCTGCCTCCCAAGTGCGGGGATTACAAGCGTGTGCTACCACACCTGGTTTAATTTTTTTTATTTGAAATAAGGTATTTGCAGTGATTTTCCATGTCCAATTATACCAATAAAACTGTATGCAAATTTAAAACAAAAATAGAGCTTCTTACACTTCAACATTTTTCTGCTGCAGACCAGATGTCTTCTTTCCTGGAGCAGCCCCTCTCATCTTCCCTTCTGCATACTGCTCCCTTCAAAAATAATTTCAATAAAGTCAGTAAATGTAGCTGCAACAAACAGTTCCTCATAAAAGATAAATTCCATTTTTCATTTTGAAATTTTATAATCCCAATGTTCTCTTTTAATTTGATTCCATTTTATCATGAGGTTTTTTTGGTACTGGAACTGAACCCAGAGACACTCTACTTTTGGGCTATATCCCAGCCCTTTTATTTTTTTGAATCAGGGTGCTGCTAAATCGGTGAAGGTTTTGCTCAATTGCTCAGGTTGACCTCAAATCTGTAATCCTCCTGGCTTAAGACTTCAAAGTACTGAAATTACAGGTATGCAACACAACTGGAACATGTGAGAATATTTTTGTTGTTGTTTTTTGGTGGTACTGGGGGTGAAGCCCACGGGCTTTTCTACCTCCGGGCTATACTCCCAGACCTATTTTATTTGGAAGCTGGGTCTCACTAAGTTGCTGAGGATGGCTTCGAACCTGTGCGATCGATCCTCCTGTCTCAGCCTCCCAAGTGCGGGGATTACAAGCGTGCACCACCACGCCCAGCTATGTGAGAATATTTTTAATATTCATTTCAGGTTTGAAATTAAGAGAACAATTACCCTATAAACTACATTGTCTTGCAGAACATTTTTCCTGTTTTCAGAGATGAAAGATGATAATGGGAATATCCTCTTTTTTGTTTCCCCCACCATCTGCACCTTCACTAAGCCAAAGATGTAAGATATTGAACAAGGAATTGACACCTACAGCAATTTACAACAATATTCAGCTATTTTCTACCAATCTCTAAGAAGAGACTCAAACAATGACAATATGTGACTTCCTTTACCTAGAAGCTTGTCAGATCAATGAGTCAAAGCCATAGTAGCAGCAGACAGGAACCAAGAATCATTTTATAAGTAGGCAGCCAACATCACTCCCCACTGTTCATTCCATGTCCAAACACTAATTTACAGGCATTTTCAATTAAAAAAAAAAAAAAAAAAACTTACTGGTTGGCTTTTTGGAGTTCCCGCTGTTTCTGCAGATTGGTGTCCACATATTTGAGTACTCTGCTCTCCGGAACCCATTCATCCCAACTAAAAGAGAGTTAAAATATTATTCAAAATTTTCATTTGGTTATTCAGTCTATCCTTCAATTACTTTTTAGAGATCCAAGAGAAAAGACTTTGGGTTTCTCTGAAATAATTTGATGAATTGGCACCACAAATCCACTCCAGCTAAAATGAAAATCTGATCAGTCTGTTTTGTAAAGAAAGAAAATCTATCACCAATAAAAAGCACAAAAAAAGGAAAGTCTCATTTTCAAAAGCAGGATCCCAAATCTAAATCGCCAGAGTCTATAAAAGCAGATTAAACTGACTTTAATAATAAAACCAACTGGCTACTTAGCTGTGTCTAATACCAAAGTTCGGATAGCTCTCTGCCTTACTTTCATCCCCTACCAGAGATGGTTAACACTATGTCCTCATATCTCATAAGGTTGTTGTGAGAACTAAAAACATGCAAAGCTGGGCGTGGTGGCACAGGTGTCATGACATCCCAGTACTTGGGAGGCTGAGAGGATCACGGGTTTGCGGCCAGGCTCACCTACTTAGTGAGGCAGTCCACAACTTAGTGAGACCCTGTTTCAAAGTAAAAAATAGGGCTGGGGTGTATTATTCTGGAGATAGAATACTCCTCGGTTCAATCCCCAGTAACACACACACACACACACACACACACACACACACACACACACACACACACACACACATATATCCCCGGTACAAAACAAAACACTATTATGCCAGAAATACATTAGAAAGTCTGCTGTAATACTCACCATCTAGATGACCCAGGCTAAGTTTAAAGTATTACAATAGTTTATCAGATTACACCATTCTTCATCATCATTCCCTCACAAATGAATATACTAACTTCCAAGGCTGACCAGACGCTTTCTAAACACTTAAAGATACAATTACTCCATTAAAATGCTAATAGAATATTCTAGCACTTCATAAAGCTCCTCCAAAACAAGATTCTTGCTGATGGTTTTCCCCCAGTAAAAGAAAAAAAAAAAAAAAAAAAGCTAATTCTTAGGGAAGGCTGAACTTAAGCAAAGTGTATCTTTTCTCCTGCTGATGGAGCTCCTTTAGTGACCACAATTAATTGTATTCTCAAAGTAGTATCTTTTGTTTAATGATTTCCCACCTCTGACCTCTTATAGAATATAGCCAAAGGAAAAATAATAAAAAGCAATCCTCAACATGATTTCCTAGAGAAAACTTTAAAACATGCATTTACCTAGAGGTCAGGAGGGGGTGGTGTACTGGGGGAACTCCTTCAGGAACAGGAAAAAGGGCTACAATATCCTCACGTGTCTTCAATGTTTTTTCAGAGCGCCTGGGCCTCACAGCACTTCTGATACAGACAGCATAGCACAAAGTAATCTCAGTAACTAGGTGCAGAATTTAGCTTAAGCCTTAATTAAGATTCACTTGCAAATGGAATATTTAGATGTCTGGGTCAACAAACTCCTGTAGGGCTTTTGAGAATTTAGAAGTATCTTAATTTACTGTGCTTCTGAAAAAAAAGTATAAAGTTTAAGAAAATTTCAATTTGGGGACTGGAATTTTGCTGTATGGTTAAAAAAAAATGCACACACCATTTTAAAATGAAGATCTTTTAAAAACTATATATCCATTTGTCTATTCCAATTATCTACAAAAGGGAGCTAATTTTTAAATGCCACAAATTTCTTCCTCCTATATAAAATACATCTAAATAAACACTTTGATGTGTAAGGACCAAGTCACCGCGATAGCTTCTTTAATAAATAGCCGAAAACCTTTGCTGAATCAAAGGAAAACATCTTTTGCTCTGAGGAATAACTTTACTAAGGCAATAACTGAAGGTCAAACACCCAAAATCTTTTATATAGGCCAAACATAAAAGCTCAGAATTTTCTAAAGGCAGCTAGTGACTAATTCCCAAACTCACAATCCATCGGTAGAATATAAAAAGCAATAAATAAAACAACACACTCACTGGGCATTTGAATAATTCCTCCACCTGTTTCAAAATGGGTTTGCGCTTCTTGAAATACTTCCTAAAAGATGACTTTTTCAAAATTATATTTATCAAGCCAACTATAAAACACATCTCTGATATATTAATTTTTCTCAAATCAACTGCAAAGACAATACTAAAAGCCCCTAATGTCTAATGCCATTTTCCCTTAAATTTTCTGAGAAAACAAAATCTATGCAATTTTTTACTAGATTATAATACACCAAAGGAATAACACTACTTTTTTCAAACAGTAAAGTAAAAAAACACAAGCCTATGATAGCCACTTAAAATCTCAACTTCAAGCTAGATACATCTCTGTATAATTTCATACAAAATACTTTACATGAAAAAGAATTAAGTACAAAAGCTGTATTCACAGCTATTCAAGTGAAATTCTAAATAAAAAAATTTTTTTGGGGGGGTGGTACTGGGGTTCCTGGAAACCCTTCTACCTCCGGGCTACACTCCCAAACCTATTTTTTTATTTTTGGAGACAGGGTCTCTTAAGCCAGCACAGCTGGCTTCGAACCTGCGCGATCCTCCTGCCTCCGCCTCCCAAGCATAGGGATTACAAGCGTGTGCCAACATGCCCAGCTACTCCCAGCCCTTTCTATTTTATTTTGAAACAAAGTCTAAGTTGATGAGGCTAGCCTTGAACCTGCACTCTTCTTGACTCAGGCTCCCAAGTATTGGGATTACAGGTATGCGCCGCCACCATAGCTCATTTTTTAACATAGAGAGAAGCCGGGTGTGATGGCGCACGCTTGTAATCCCAGCATATGGGAGGCTTACACTGGAGGATCGCAGTTCACGAACAGCCTCAAGCTACTTAGTGAGGCCACCTGCAACTTAGTGAGACCTTCAAAATAAATTTAAAAAAAAAAAGGGCAGTGGGTGTAGCTTGGAAGTCAAATGCCTCTGGGTTCCATTCCCAGACCCGCAAAAAATAAAAAAAATCGAAAGCTATGAGATACATTATAAGATGAATTTTCCTGTTTTCTGGATATTATAATCAATTTAAAAATCAGTTTAGTTCTAAAACACCATGACAATGTTTTCCGCTATTTCCTCAATTTCTCATTATTTAAAATATAAGACTATGGAATCACTTTGCAGTACTGATATTACCTAATCATTATTAAAAAATACTTCATTAACCCAAAAAAGAAAATGTTTAAGTTATTACAATATGCTTTTATACATTTTAGATCTCTCCCTTTCCACAATTAAACCAATAGGAGACAAGTCAAAAGTCTTATATTCCTTCCTAAGTATAGCATAACACGTTTTTAAAAAGCCCAATAATAAAACAAATTTGCCTGGTGTGGTGAAGCATGCCTGTAATCCAAGTACTTGGGAGGCTGAGGTCCTTAGCAACTTAATGAGGTCCTGTTTCAAAATATAATAGAGCTAGGAATGTAGATCAGAGGTAGAATACCTCTGGGTTCAATCCCCAGAACAAAGAAAAGGGGGAGACCTAACCAGGTTGGTTAGCTGGATAGTATATAAAACAAGACCAAAGTCATATGTATTGACACTTAATAGATTACCCCCCCCAAAACAAAACAACAACAAAAAAAACTCCTTTCCATAGCAGGAGTACTCAACACATCAGATGGCAGTGATCCCATGGTAAACCAGGTACCAAAGCCTGGGTCAGGTAATATAAAGCATTAAGTTACTAGAAAGCAATTCCTAAGCCAGGCGTGGTGGCGCATGCTTGTAATCCCAGCATTCGGGAGGCTGAGACCAGAGGATCAGCCTCAGCTACTTAGCGAGGCCCTCTGCAACTCAGTTGAGACCCAGTTTCAAAATAAAGAATAAAAAAATAGGGCAGGGGTGTAGCTCGAAGGTAGAATGCCCCTGGTTCCACCCCCAGACCCGCAAAAAAAAAAAAAAAAAAAAAAAAAAGCAATTCCTAAAGGACTAGTTACTGGCAATGTTATCTTTGAAGGACAAAACACTAAAAAAATTAATGAAAGTAATTAAAAACCTCCCGTAATAAAAATTACAAGCCATTCAATTATAGACACCCAAAGCAGACCTTAGGTTAAGTTATTAGATGGAGCAATCTGTGAGCCTCAAGGAGACAGACTCATCAGTGAGAAAGAGCTCCACTAGCTGGTGGGAAATTAGACCCTATAACTAAATTTTTCTAACTATAGTTAAAAAAAAAAAAAAAAAACAAGCTATTAGTCACTTGATATCGCTTTCTAACAACATCATGTTTCCAAACTTCAGAAAATAGACTGGTATGTTGTATCATTATTTTCAAATAAGACAAATGCTTTCCCTTTTCCACGAAGAAAAACCCAACTAGTTTTGACTTTAATTGCTTGATATTAACATATATACTTTGGGTTTGTGCTAGGGCCAAAAAACTGAGGCTCTCCTAAAAACCATAAAAAAGTCATCGTTCAATCAGGACAGCTAGCTGGTCAACTAAGTACTGCACTAGAACATAAGAAATACTCCCAAGAATCAAGTGCATTTAAAAATAAGATAGCAGGGTGCAGTGGCAAACACCTGTAACCTCAGCTACTCAAGAGGCAGGTGGATCCTAAATTGAAGGTCGGCCTCAGCAATTTAGGGAAACTGTTTCAAAATAAAATTAAATAGAGCTGAGGACATAGCTCAGAGGTAGACACTCCCTGGGTTCAATTCTCAGAACTACAAAATAAATAAATAAAAATGAAATGGCCAAGTAACTCTAATTTCAAACACGGTTTCTTCACACTACAAATGGTTCACTTGCTATAATATAAACTGTTACTGAAACTGCACAAAATTTGCTTTAATAATCTAATACTTACTTTTTATTCCAACCACTGTAATGTATAAAGTATTTCACTTGCTTGTCCTTTATGGCAACCTTTACACACTGAAAAGAAAAAAAAGTTCACTTAGAAATAGTTATTTTTTAAAAACGAGACAGACACTACCCAGGTGACTTTCAAAGTCTCTGAGCACAGCTTTTATGGTGAATAAAATTAACAGAACAAAACTAGTCGCTCTAAAAGAACACTTAGCTTTTAGAAAACTTAAGTTAAATAGAAAAGGCTCAAAAAGCCAAGAACCTTAGTATAAATAACCACCCTAAACTTTAAGTCAAAGAACTAGACAAGCTATCCAAGAACAGCTAATGAAAGCTATACATTTGAGCTTTTTTTTGTTTTGTTTTGGGTTTTTTTGGTGGTACTGGGCTTCCTGGAAGCCCTTCTACCTCCGGGCTACACTCCCAGACCTATTTTATTTTTGGAAACAGGTAGAACCTGTGCGATCCTCCTGTCTCCGCCTCCCAAGCACAGGATTACAAGCGTGCGCCACCACGCCCAGCTACATTTGAGCTTTTTAAAAGTCTAGTCAGCCAAGCGTGGTGGCGCACGCTTATAATCCCCATGCTTGGGAGACTGAGACAGGAGGACCGCACAGGTTCGAAGCCAGCCTCAGATACTTAGTGAGGCTCTGAGCATCTTAGTAAGACCCTGTTTCCAAATAAAGAAAAAAGGTCAGAGGTGTTGCCTGGAGGTAGAAGGCCCCTGGGTTCCATCCCCAGTACCACAAAATTATAATTATAATTATAATTATAAAATAAAAACTACTTGATGGTGGTAAACACCTGTAATTCCTGTACTTGGTAGAATCAGAAGATGCTAAGTTAGAGGCTTTCAGCGAGACCCAGTTTCCAAATAAAAATTAATAAGGCTGGGGATATAGCTTATAACACCCCGGGTTCAATCCCTAGCACCACAAAAATAAAAAAAATAAACTATTCACTTATAAAAGGCAGCTGGGCATGATGGCACACAGCTGCAAACCCAGTACTTGGGAGGCTAAGACAGGAGAATCACAGGTTTGAGACTGGCTTCAGCAACTTAGCAAAACTTTCAGCAAGACCCTGCTCCCAAATATAAAACAAAGTAGGGCTAGGTACATAGCTCAGTGGTAGAATGTCCTTAGGTTCAATCCCCAGCATCACAAAAAGTGTGGGGGAAGGAGTGGCCAATAACACTAGCCTGACTCCTATAATTCCAGTCCTTGAGGCTGAGAAAGACTTGGATTTATGTAACTCTCTGGGTTCAATACTCTAACACCAAAGGGGCAAGGGAGAGCAAGCAATACACCGATTTGTTACAAAAATCAGCATTAAAAACTTTTTAAAAAGCAACCAGAGCCAGGTATGGTGGTACACACCTGGAACCCCAGCAAATAAGAGGCTGAGACAGGTTCAAGGAGTCTCAGCAAGCAGTGAGGCTCTAAGCAACCTAGCGAGACAACAACTGTTTCAAAATAAAAAATAGGGCTAGGGGTATAACTCAGAGGTAGAAAGCCCCTAAATTCAATCCTAACACACACACGCGCGCGCGCGCACACACAACTAGAACCAGCTGTGGTAGATCACACCTATAATTTTAGTATTTGGGAGGCTGAAACAAGAGGATCACAGGTTTGAAGCCAGCCTCAGCAACTTAGTGAGACCTTATTTCAAAGTAAAAAAAAAAAAATTAAATAGCACTAGAAGTGTAGCTCAAAGGTATACTCCCTCTAGGTTCAATCACCCACACCCCACACATACACACAAAATTACAACAGGAGTAGGGGCTGTAGTAGCTCAGTGTTAGAATGTATGACTAGCACACATAAGACTCTGGTTCCCCCCTAAGTACCACAAAAATAAGATACATTATCCTTGCCTATAATCCCAGTACTTAGGAGGCTGAGATCACAGGTTCAAAGCCAGCCTCAGCAGCTTAGTGAAACCCTGTTTCCAAATAAAATAGAATAAAAAAAAACAGGGCAGGGGGTGTAGCTCAGAGGACGAATGCCCCTGGGTTCCATCCCCAGACCCGCCAAAAAAAAAAAAAAAAAAAAAAAAAAAGGTCTGAGAGTATAGCCCAGAGGTAGAAGTAGAAGGCCCCTGGGTTCCATCCTCGGAAGAAAGGGAGGGATCGAAGCAGGGGAGAGATACAGTCTCTTGCTGAGTGTGGTAGCTCATGCTTGTAATCCCAAAATTCGGAGGCTGAGACAGGAAGATCACAGGTTCCAGGTCAGCCTCCACCAATTTAGGGAAAGCCTGTTTGTTGTTGTTTGGTGGTACTGGGGAATGGAACCAAGGGGCATTCTATCTCTGATCTATACCTCTAGTGCTATTTTTTATTCTTTATTCTGAAATAGGGTCTCACTGAGTTGCAAAGGGCCTAAGTATCCAAGGCTGTCCAGAAATCCTATCTCAGCTTCCCAAATGCTGGGATTACAAGCATGCACCACCATAGCCGGCTGAGAGCGCCTGTTTTAAAATAAAAAAAATAAAAGGGCTAGGGGTATTGCTCAGAGGTAGAATGCCTTTGGGTTCAATTCCTAGTACCCCTCCAAAGTAAAATGCATTATCCTGTTTATCTTTGGCTAAATAGTATAACCTGAGCAAGCATTGATACAAAGGAAAGGGAGCCGTCCTCTTGACAGCATTCAAAAGTTGCCTGTCAAAGAGTTAAATGTACTAAAAAAAATTTTTTGTGTGTGTGTGCAGTACTGGGGATAGAACCCAGGGCCATTCTACCTCTGAGCTATACCTCAGCCCTATTTTTCATTCTTTATTTTTTTTGAAATAGGGTCTCACCAAGTTGCAGAGGACCTATGTAGCCAAGGCTGGCTGTGAAGCCAGATCCTCCTGTCTCAGCCTCTCAAATGCTGGGATTACAAGCATGCGCCACTAGGCCCAGCTAAATGTACTTATTTTTAATGTTGGGGTTATCCTTAAATTAGTTCAATGCTGCCGGGCGTGGTGGCACACGCTTGTAATCCCAGCATTCAGGAAGCTGAGACTGGAGGATCACGGTTTGCGGACAGTCTCAGCTACTAAGTGAAGCCCTCCACAACTTAGTGAGACCCTGTTTCAAAAATAAAGAATAAAAAAATAGGGCTGGGGGTGCGGCTCGGAGGCAAAATGCTCCTGGGTTCCATCCCCAGTACCGCCAAAAAAAAAGTTCAATGTTTATTCAGCACATTGCATTTGCATAGAAAAGTAACTTTGGTAGTCTTTATTCTTACAAGTTATTAACTACAAAATCCCTCCCAGCAAACCTTTCATTTTCAATCATTTCCCATTAAAGGCCCAACTAATGGGCCTTTAATAAGTCAGCTGAGACAGGTCAGAAGAGTAGCAAAGTTTTAACTTATGTGACTCACTATAAGCAAGCAGTAAGAAACCCAGAAATTAAAAGGGGGGGGGGGATTTATGAACTGTGAAAAAAGACAATATTCTAGCCGGGCATAGTGGCCCATGCTTGTAATTCCAGCATTTGGGAGGCTAAAACAGGAGGATTACAGAAAGATTGTGGTTTGCAGACAGTCTCAGTTAGTTAGTGAGGCCCTTTGCAACTCAGTGAAACCCTGTTTCAAAATAAAGAAATAGGCCGAGCATGGTGACGCATGCTTGTAATCCCCAAGCTTGGGAGGTAGAGACAGGAGGATCGCGCTGGTTCGAAGCCAACCCTGTTGGCTTAAGAGACCCTGTTTCCAAAAATAAAAAAGTATAAAATAGGTCTGGAAGTGTAGCCCGGAGGTAGAAGGGCTTCCAGGAACTCCAGTACCACCAAAAATAAAATAAAATAAACACTGAAATTTGATATTAAAAAGTCAGGTTCAGAGCTGGGTATGGTGGCTGCATGCTTGTAATCCCGGGATTCGTGAGGCTGAAATCAGAAGATCACTGGCAGCCTCAACTACTTAGGCCCTTCACAACTCAGTGAGACCCTGTTTCAGAAATGAAAAAGACTAAAAAAGAGGGCTGGGGGATGTAGCGCCAAGGTATAATGTCCCTGGGTTCCATCCCCAGTACCGCAAAAAAAAAAAAAAAAAAAAAAAAAGAGTCAGGTTTAATAGTGTTTGCAAACTTCCAAAAGAAACCACATTTCATACCTTTGCTTCATAAAGAAGAGGTCCATGAAAGCACAACACTCGCTCACCTGTAAATACAAAAAAGTACTGCATTAATTATAATTCCTTTCCACACTTATATGTATGACTTATGTTATTTATATATAAACATATTTATATATAACATATCCTATAATAAAGAACCTTAGTAACTAAGGGAAACAAAACAAATCTATCACCCGCTAAGAAAATAAATTCTAGTGTAGCTACCTACTGGGTAAGGTTGGTTGGGGTTTGTTCTAACCATATTATCTTTGGAACCCACACTCTATGTTGACCCTACCATTTGGACTTGCAAGATCAAATGAAATTCTCAGAGACTGGGACTGAAGAGCCATCTCTGCTCATCAAACAAACCAGGCAGGCAATTCCTGGTAACGCCGCAGATTACATTTGATCATAGTAGAAGTAAATCTCTCATACATTATTTTCTGTCCACTTGGTTTCAACACACACAAAGGCAAATGAAGTAACCAACAGGGTAAATCCTTTTAGCTGTAAAATTAATCTTGCCTAATTAAAAAAAAAACTATTGGGCAATATGATTTTCACCATTTAAAAAAACTATTGTTGCTTTTATAGTCTTTTAAAACTGTGAGCTGGACATGGTGGCACACACTTGTAATCCCAGCATTAGGGAGGCTGAGACCAGAGGATTGAGGTTCGTGGACAGCCTCAGCTACTTAGTGAAGCCCTCTGCAACTTAGTGAGACCCTGTTTCAAAGAATAAAAAGTAGGTTGGGGGGTGTAGCTCGGAAGTCGAATGCCCCTGAGTTCCATCCCCAGACCCACACCATTTAATTAATTAATCTGTGGGCCAGGCTTGGTGGCGCATGCTTGTAATCCCAGCATTCAGGAGGCTGTGACCAGAGGATCATCATTCTCAGACAGCCTCAGCTACTTAGTGAGGCTCTTCACAACTCAGTGACACCCTGCTTCAAAATAAAGAATTAAATATATATGGCTAGGAGGTAGCTCAGAGGTAGAATACCCCTGGGGTATACCCACAGTACCACAAAAAATAAAAAATAAAGATCATGGACAGTCTTGGCTACTTAGTGAGGCCCTCTACAACTTAGACCTTTTTTCAAAATAATAAAAAAATAGTGCAGGGAGTAGAGCTCAGAGGTCAAATACCCAAGTACAAAAATAAATGAACTCTGACTTCTAGATACAGATATTCCCTCAACCGAAGTTATTCTACAGCATATCTCATTTATTCCTCAACATGTTTACCATGTTTTGTGTGCCTGATGGTACCAAGCACTATCAGATTAATAAGGAACAGACATGTATGCCAATAGGTTTTGTATAATTTCCTAGATTTCATATTGCAACTCTATCTTCATAAGCAGTAAGAATAACTGATGAGTTATTTGGGAGGGTTCACAGAAAAGGAAGCAGTCACAGTAGAAACAATTTGTAAAGCATAAGATGTATTTGGTATAGACACTAAAATAATTTTAGTTCACTACGAGTACAAAATCAACACATAAAAGTAGAAAAGCGAAAAGTAGAAAAGTTACACAGATCAAGAAATGCCACCCACTTTGTGCTATAAAGTCTAAACTTTATCCTGCAAATTCCCAAATCTGACCAAGAATCTTTTTGAGTAGTTTTAAAAACTATGTATCTTCAAGCTTCATGATCTTCAAGCTTCACGAAACACCTGTATTATTAGAATCTCCCAGAGTAGGATTCAGTTAACTTTTAAGTCAAAGTTCTCCAGTAAATTCTTTTGTAGTTCCACTTTACAAGAATTACTGCTATTGGGGCCTATATCTGGTTTAAGTTAAAAGATGGAGAATGGAAATGATCAAAGACTTCTTTAACAGTCCAGTGGTAGGAACCAAAACGGGGAAGCCATTCTAATACACAGCAACACCAAAAATCAGATCTGTGTTTCCTAATTTCTCTCTTCAGATACATTCTCAAGGCACTCAAAATGGCCTGCCTTCCACCAACCCCTAACCCTGAAGGGTGCTGCCGCCAAAAACTGCACTGGCCTTAGTATTCTGTTGAAGGAAAAAAAAAAAAAAATTACGCAACTGAGGAGTATAAACCAGGATAAACTCATGAGAATGGGCAAAAAGATTAATTTGGAGGAAAGGAGACAAACCACTGTACCAGGGGTGTTAGTTTCTTATGCCTTTCTCCACCTTTAATGCTTTCTCATCTCAAACTTTAAAGATAATCCTATCCAAATGCTGTCAAACTCAAGGTTAGTGAAATTCTCCTGTCCTACCCTACCAGCCTGTGTGCTCATCAGAATCATCACCTAGCAGCAATAACCAATGTCTGAACTCCTAACAGTCTTCAATGAACTAGACGTCCAACAATTTTCTTTACCCAAGACCTTAACAAAATTTTGGGGGGTAGTGCTAGGAATTGAACCCATGGAGTCCCCCAAGCTATTCCCAACCCTTTTTGTTTTTGAAACAGGGTCTCTTACTAGGTTGCTGAGAGCTCGTCATCCAAGGTTATAGGTATATATATATATCACCACACCCAACTAATAAGAGGTTCAAGTAAAAGACCAACACCAGTGTCTACTGCTTAAAAGTTAGAGAACATATATTTTAACATCAAGAAAAACATGAGATTAAGAGTCATATAAATACACCTACAACTCTTCTACCAAAATGGATATTCATTATTCAAGTTATTCTCTGTATTTTTGTTTTGCAGTCCAAGAGATTGAACCCAAAAGTGCTTTTATCACAACTACATCCTCCTGCCCATTTTTGAGACAGGTCTTGTAAAGTTGCCCGGGCTGGCCTAGAACTTGTGATCCTCTTACCTCAGCCTCCCCAGCAGTGTACCTCAGCACCCAGCCATATATGTTTTAAGATGAGTTTTACAATTTGCTTTGAAACACAGGTAGGAAACACCTAGAAAATAATGGTTAAGAACGAGAGGCTCTCAAACAGGTTTCACCATGCCTAAGGGTACCTTTGTTCCTACTCTTCTCCAATTACACCACAACCGCTGTGGGTTGGATTTGCTGTTATCCTCCACACACTACCAACCCTCTAGTTTGGAACTAAAGCACTTCCTGCACAAGTCATCCTTAATTGTTCCTACAGCAGGGATTAAGTTTTTGTGCCCTGGCACTATGGCTGAAGGATTATGAGCCTCTGGGAAAATAAACATATAAAACATTCTGCTGTGTGTGTGTGTGTGTGTGTGTGTGTGTGTTTTACTGGGGATTAAACCCAGGGCCTTTTACCTCCAAACCAAACCCCCAGCCCTATTTTAAATTTGCAAAAGGGTCTCACTAGGTTAGTCTCTACTTGCTAAGGCTGTCCTTTGAACCTGTGATCTTGGTCTCAGACTCCCAAGTATTGGGATTACAGGCATGTGCCAATAAGTCCGGTTTAAAACTAATTTTTAAATTTTTTTTGTGTGTGGGACTAACCCAGAGGAATTCAACCTCAGACCTACACCCCCAGCCCTATATTAGTTTTTATTTTGAAACATGGTTGGAGTTGGAAAGGGCCACACTAAACTGAGGCAGTCCGTGAACTAAGATCCTCTGGGATTACAAGTATGCGCCACCATGCTTGGCTAAAACTTTTTTTTTTGGTGGTACTGAGGATGGAACCCAGGGCCTTTCTACCTCCAGGCTATACTCCCAGACCTATTTTCTATTTTATTTGGAAACAGGGTCTCACTAAATTGCTGAGCGCCTCACTCAGTAGCTGAGACTGGCTTCGAACCTGTGCGATCCTCCTGTCTCAGCCTCCCAAGCGTGGGGATTACAAGTGTGCGCCACCATGCCCGTCTTTAAAACTATTTTAAATATCTTCTAGAATGTTAAAGCAGCTCATTCATTTGATGTATATGCCAAGATTTGGCTGCTAACCCAGTAACTACCACAATTTTGGAGTAATGAGCATAAACCATATAACACATGGATATAAAAATATACTAATACTTCTATGGGTTTTTTGTTAGGGGAGAACTTACACTCAAAATTGAAATAGTAAATTTTGGTTAGATGGTATCACAGACCCTGACTATCCACTTTAAAGAACACTTGCTGCCAAAAAACCTACTACCGTCTAAATCATCTACTAAAATAACATGTCCAAAGTAGAAAGAGCCATAGCTTCTTACACTGGGAGTAAGCAGGTATTAACAGTAGCTTATCACCAAAAATATCCCATCAAAACTCTTCAATATACCATAAAGGTATAATATACTTCACTTTGAGGTTTATTTGGTGATATTGGGGATTGAATCCAAGTACATACTAACTTTTAACTTTTGTTTTGAAACAGGGTCTTGCTAGGCTTAGGAGTGTCTTGTTACCCTGAACAGACTGCCCTCAAAACTGTGATCCTTTCTCAGCTTCCCAAGCACGACTGCGCTCAACTCAATTTGGGGTTTATGACAAAAGTAACCACAAAACATTACAGTTTGGAAAAATCCAAGCTGGGTGTAGTAGTACATGTCTGTAATCTCAGTACTTGAGAGGGCTGAGACAGGAGGATCACTGGTTTGAAACCAACTTTAGCAACTCAGATCCCGTTTGAAAATAAGGCTGGGGGTGTAAAGCTCAGAGGTAGACAGACCGCCCCTGGGTCTCCACCTCCACAGTTTGGAAAACCCCAAGCACCCAAAGATTTATGTAGGCGTCTGAAGTGGCATTTATGGTAATGAGCACACAACCATAATAAAAAAGGCAGTTTGAAAGTGTTCCTTCTTGCCAAGTTTAACTTCCTTTTTACTCTTTTAACATCCACCTTAGATGTGTAGTGAGAAGTGAAAGGGCTATTTTCCACTGGAAGTCAAGTTCCAAAATCAGCCAAGACTCAAGCAGAGCGAAAGCCAACTAATACAAAATAGCGAAGCCGGGCAAAGTGGCGCCTGCCAGTAATCCTAGTACTTGGGAGACTGAAACCGTCGGATCGCAGGTTTGCAGCCAGCCTCAGCAACTTAGCAAGGTCCTCCACAAGTTAATGAGACCCAGTTTCCAAATGAAAAATAAAATAGGACTGGCGGTGTAGCTCAGGAAGCAGAAATCCCTGAGTTCAATCCCCAACACCATTAAAAGATTATGTATGTATGTATGTGTGTGTGTGTGTGTGTGTGTGTGCGCGCGCGCGCGTGTGTGCCGGGAATGGTGGCGCATGTTTGTAATCCCTGCACTTGGGAGGCTGAGAGGAGGATTGCACAGGTTCAAAGCCAGCCTCAGCTACTTAGTGAGGCTCTCAGCAACTAAGAGAGACCCCGTTTCCAAATAAAATATAGGACTGGGAAGATAGCCCGGAGGTAAAAAGCCCCTGGGTTTCACCCCCAGTATCACAGAAGAAAAAATTAACTTTCAATTCATTGTTGACCTAGTATTACCGCAACAATTGTTACGTATGAAGTGACGTCAATGCCGTGGACGTCGAAAACAGAAACACCCCAAAGCCATATTCAAAAACCGTTTTTATTTACTCTTTACAATCAATCACACAATGAACGCGCACTCACTCCCAAAGACCTCGGCGCTGGCTCCTTGGAGAGAGCAAAGCGATGCCTCCGGGCGACGCTGAAAGGCCCGCGGCCGGCCCGCCCGGCCCCACCCTCCGCTCCGGGGCGGGCGCGGGGCGAGGGAGCGCTGCCTCCCCCCCACTCGCGCGGCCCGCGCTCGGGGCCGAGGCGCCGGCGGCCATGATGGCGCGGCCATTTTGCAGCGGCCATTTTACAACGCACTTCTCCCGCCCCGGGGCGCCGGGCCCGGCCGGGCCGCGCGAGTCCCCGCCGCCCGCGCCGCCGGCCAGCCCCCGCCCCAACCGCCCCAACCGCCGGCCGAGCCGCCCGCCGAGGCCCCGCGCGCGCGCCACGGCCCGCCCCGCCACATCACCTCCCAACCGCCGCCATGGCGCCCGCCGCCCTCCACAATGGGCGGCCTCCCCCGGCCCCGCGCCCCGGCGCCCACCCACCCACCTACCCCGGCGCCGAGGCCCGGCGCCCCGCTCGCCCTCCCGCCCCCGCCCGCCGCCTGGCGCGGCCTCCGAGGGCCCCGCCGCCGCCGCACTGCGCCGCCGCCCGCACAAAGCGGCCGCCGCCACCCGCAGGGCAGCCCGCCGCCCGCCTCGCCCAAGGGCGCGGACTCACCCTCCTGGAATTTCGGCTTCGGGTCCTGTTTGGGCGCCATTTATAAGTGATTCGCCGCCTCCTCCTTCTCCCACCACCCCCGACTACCGCCCCCTACTCTCTACCCCACCCAACTCCGCGTCAGCCGCGCCGTCAGCCGCGGCCGGCTCTACATCCCGGACCCGATTTGCCAGCGCCCGCCGACCTCACCGCGCCGCGACCCGCGCAGCCGCCGCGCCAGCCAACGGACGCCCGCCGCGCACGCGCACGCGCCGCCCGGGGCACGCCGGGAAGCGTAGTTCGGCGCGCGCGCGGCGCCCGGTGGGGGAGGGCGGCCGCCCTCGCGCCCAACCCCCACCCGCCTCCCCGGCGCGAGCCTGCGAAAGCCCGGATTTCGATTTTGTGGGCTATTAGGGCTGGGAAACGCAGGGTGCAATAAAAGAATGGGAATAAAAGAATGGGAAAGGCCCGGATGCCAAATCCCCGGAGACAAAGATGTGGGCGTTAAGGTACCCTGAGAAAACAGGGCTGCCTCCGAAGTTTGCAGGCATGGCGACTCTAGTCGCATCTGCATTGAAAAGCTTTAGGGAAGGCACTTGTTAGGTACTCAGATTATGCATGAGCAGGACAGGGAAAGGAATGGGACAGAAGATCCAGCCAGTCCACATTAGAAGAGATAATTGGCCCTCGGGTTGCAATTGCCATTTTAGACACCCCCTCCCCGCCAGGGATTCACTTATGCATCTGGGAGAAAGTTTCTAACATGGTGGAAATAGCACAGGCACACTAAGCTGTGGCGGGGAAAGAAAGGTGGTTGTTTTTTTCCTCCCAATGCATATACATGAGGGGAAGGTTTCCAGAGTAAATAAATCCCAAAATAGGGAGAACTTGCTGCTTGCCGTTTCTCACTTCTGGAAACTATTCCAGACTCTTTCTCTGGAGTACCTTTTTATCACAGCCTTCTCTCCTCGTAAACTGTACCCCTACTTTCCTAAACAAACTTCTACTATTCCCCTGTATGTGCTTTGCTTTAGAAATCTTTCTTTCAAAGCCGGGCGAGGTAGCGCATGCTTGTAATCGCAGCATTCGGGAGGCTGAGACGGGAGGATCACGGTTCGCCGACAGCCTCAGCTACTTAGTGAGGCCCTCTGCAACTCAGTGAGACCCGGTTTCAAAATAACAGAAAATTAAAAATTGGGCAGGATATGTAGCTCGGAGGTCGAATGCCCCTGGGTTCCATCCCCAGACCCGCAAAAGAAAAAGAAAAATAAGAAATCTTTCAGGAAATAAGAGCTCGGGATGAGAGATCACCTTATAATGCTTATTTCTAGGAGAGATTATCACCCTTTAACATTCTGGTGCCATAACTTGGATCGTTAACTGAGACCACACTGGAATAAAAAGTAAAAGATAACTTACTGTAGCAGGGCATGTTGGCACACGCTTGTAATCCCAGTGCTTGGGAGGCTGAGACAGGAGGATCGCACAGGTTCGAAGCCAGCCTCAGCTACTTAGTGAGGCTCTCAGCAACTCAATGAGACCCTGTTTCCAAGTAAAATATGAAACATAGGTCTGGGAGTATAACCCAGAGGTAGAAAGCCTCTGGGTTCCACCACCCCAGTACCACCAAAAAATAATAATTTCATGATCCTGCCGGGCGTGGTGGCGCTCGCTTGTAATCCCCACGCTTGGGAGGCTGAGACAGGAGGATCGCGCAGGTTTGAAGCCAGCCTCAGCTGGCTTAAGAGACCATGTTTCCAAATAAAAATATAAAATAGGTCTGAGAGTGTAGCCCAGAGGTAGAAGGCCCCTGGGTTCCATCCCCAGTACCACCATAATAACAACAACAACAACAACAACAACAATAATTTACTGTAGGAGGGAGGGAGTGCTGTGGAACCAGGAGCATAGGCACTTGAGGCATTGGGTTTGTAATCAGCCCAGAAACTGAGGCCCTGGCTCCTGGGGAAAATAAGGCGGCCGACCTCTGCCTAGGTGTGTGTAGGGCCTAAAAGCATGTGTGGGGCCAAAGCAGATCCAGCACAAGAGGAGGAGCTAGAAGCACTTGAGTATTGTGGTTGTAACACTTTGGGATGTCACTGTGGGTTCTTGTTCTTAGGAAAATATAGCCAGAACTGCACTGCTGTAAGCTTAAGCAAAGTTTTATTACTACAAGCTATGAAGAGGGAAAGACCCAATAAAGCACTACAGCAGAGGCGATGCAGCAGAGTGCCTTGAAATTATGACACTGATGTCTTTGAACATATAAAAATGTTATATAAGAATTCATTAAGCTGGGCGTGGTGGCACACGCTTGTAATCCCAGCATTTGGGAGTCTGAGACAGGAGAATCGTGGTTCGAGGACAGCCCTCAGCTAATGAGTGAGGCTCTTTGCAACTCAGTGAGACCCTGTTTCAAAATAAAAAATAAAAAATGGGGGTGTTGTTCAGAGGTAGAATGCCTCTGGGTTCCATCCCCAGTACCGCAAAAATTAAAAAAAAGTAAAAAGTAAAAATTTTATTATCTCCCATCTCCCATCCCGCTTAGCCCAAAGTCTTCTTTTCCCATAAAAGCAGGTGCAGGCCCGCCAGTTATCTCTGCTGTGTGAGCCTTTTCTCTTAGCCCTCTTTGTTCATCCTCACAGGGACAGACAGGTCTGACATCACTGATCAAAACGTGTTACTTGGTTATCAAGGTCAGGGGGCAGCATGGTAGAAGCCTGCTTTGTTCTTTGTTTTATTTTCATTCTTAAAGTTTAAAGCTTATATTGTCCACCAACATCTTTGTTGAGTTCTTAGCTTTTCCTTATCTGTATCTGGTAGAAGTTAATAAAGAAAAGAAAGACACAGGAATATTGTCTTTTAAAGTATGGAAGTTTGGGGGCTATAACTATTTTGTGTTATTAATAATATCGGGCTAATATAGCTTGTTTTTTCATCTTTTATAGATAGCCTCTGTAATTATTTTTCTAAATGTGTCTGTGTTTTCAACGTTAAGTGTTCAGCAGGGCTGACAGCCAACTTTTAGCTAACCAGGATCAACCTTGGCTGCAGCTCTTGACTGACAGCTTAGAGACAGATAAAAAAGGACTTTATTTTTCTACCTAAGTATGAAAGCTTGTTCTTATTAGCAATTACTATTGCCTTATTAGCAATCATACAGGCTCAGCCCCCATCAGCGAGACCAGGAAGCTCTCTGCAAAACTTCCTGTGTCCTCCAGGGCATTGCAGGACACATTTATGCCGCTGCTGGGCCATCACCCTTTGCAGACATATTCCTGCCCCCACCCTCAGCCAGGAT
This sequence comes from Muscardinus avellanarius, assembly GCF_963383645.1. Taxonomy (NCBI): domain Eukaryota; kingdom Metazoa; phylum Chordata; class Mammalia; order Rodentia; family Gliridae; genus Muscardinus; species Muscardinus avellanarius. Next base: position 142,758,862 of record NC_137788.1, on the reverse strand, counting down.
ACAGGCAGATGCAATCCCTCTCTGGCATGGTGAAGTACACTCCACGTGTGGTTTTCAGACAAACCCCTCTCCACAGGGCTCTTGTTGAGAGCCCCCTTTCTCCCACCAGTGGTCTTCCAGGGTCAGCGTGCCATCTTGGCATGCCATGCCCTTGTAGATATGCGGTTGACTTGAACCTGCCATTTTGGCTCACTGTGCTGATACACACATACCACAAGGTCCCCGGCAGTAACCAAGACGCCATAGTCCCACAGCGACTACCTGCTGCCTGCAGATTAAGCAGCTGATGGATACCTATGCCTTGGTCAATGCACTGGCTCTGAGAGGGGTAACTGCCCCTTCCACACTGTGATTTCCTCCCAGCTGCAAGCTAATGCCTCTGGACAAATATACGGGGAAGGGCTGAGTTACACTTGCTGTCCCAGTGTGGGAAATGTGGATTATCAATAGGAACAAATATTTGATAGTCTCTCAGCAAGGCAAATTTTTACTCTTTGCAAAAAGGTATGCTACCAACAAAAAGCCTGGTGTGCACGCACATTGAGCGGAAAGCCTGCCCAGTGTAGAATGCTCCTGGTTCAATCCCTAGTGCCATAAAAAATAAATAAAAGATGCCCAGGATCACTGGCTGATCCATAAATGCAAGTTAAACCCTGCCCACTGAAGAACAACCTTGATTTGTGTGTGTGTGTGTGTGTGTGTGTGTGGTACTGGAGATTGAACCCAGGGGCATTCTACCTCTGAGCTACACCCACAGTCCTATTTTTTATTCCTTATTTATTTATTTATTTATTTATTGCAGTACTGGGATGGAACCGGGGGCATTCTACCTCTGAGCTACACCCACACCCCTATTTTTTTTTTTTTCTGGTACTAGGGATGGAACCCAGAGGAGTTCTACCTCTGAGCTACACCCCAGCCCTGTTATTTTATTCTTTATTTTTAAAAAAAAGCTCTCACTAAGTCACAGAGGACCTCACTAAGTAGCTGAGGCTGCCCGTGAGCCCGCGATCCTCGGTCTCAGCCTCCTAACTCCTAGGATTCCAAGCGGGCGCCACCATGCCTGGCTGCACAAACGCCTTAGATTCCCCTGTTTGTGCTTTTTGTCTTGGATCTTTCTCTCGGGAAGCAAGGACCAAGGACGGGAGAGCGTCACCCTATCGCCTTTATTTCCAAGAGAGATGATCACCATTTAATCAGGGCAGAAGCTTGCGGGAAGTCAGGTCGAAAGCTAGGAGCATTGCTCTGTGGCAGCGCACTGTGCGTTCATTCGGCAGGGCTGTGGCCATATCTGGCTCCTGCTTCTACCTTACCCTTCTGCCCACCAACAAAGGCAACTTGAATAACGCCAGAGTTGAGGTCCCATGCCATTTTTCTCATTTATTTGAGCTTTTTTTTTCTTTCTTTTTTTTCAGTACCGGGGATGGAACCAGGGGCATTCTACATTCGAACTCCACCCTACCCCTATTTTTTTTTTTTTTTTTTTTTTTTTTTTGGGTGTAACCGGGGTTCCTGGAAACCCTTCTACCTCCGGCCTACGCTCCCAGACCTATTTTATAATTTTATTTGGAAACAGGGTCTCTTAAGTCAGCGAACCTGGCTTCGAACTTGCGCGATCCTCCTGTCTCCGCCTCCCAAGAGCTGGGATTACAAGTGTGCGTTACCATGCCCGGCTAAAAGTATTTTTTATTTTTTTTATTTTTTTTTATTTTTTTTTTTTTTTTTGGTGGTACTGGGGTTCCTGGAAGCCCTTCTTCCTCCGGGCTACACTCCCAGACCTATTTTTTTTTATATTTTTGAGACAGGGTCTCTTACGCCAGCGCGGCTGGCTTCGAACCTGCATGATCCTCCTGTCTCCGCCTCCCAAGCGCGGGGATTACAAGCGTGCGCCACCACGCCCGGCAAATAAGACACACTTCATGATTTTATTTTTTTTTTTTATTATTTGTGTGTGTTTGGGTTAGGTATTGAACCCAGGGCTTTGAGCATGCTAGGCAAGTGCTCTAACCACTGAGCTACATCACCATCCCTCAAGTATTTTTTAAATTAAAACAGAATCTCTGCCAGGCATGGTGGCGCACACTTGTAATCCCCGCTCTTGGGAGGCGGAGATGGGAGGATCGCGCAGGTATGAAGCCAGCCTTGCTGGTTTAAGAGACCCTGTTTCCAAATAAAAAAATATAAAAATAGGTCTGGGAGTGTAGCCAGAGGTAGAAGGGTTACATCCCCAGTACCACCAATAAATAAATAAATAAATAAATAAATAAATAAATAAAAACAGAATCTCAGCGGGGCGTGGTGGATGTAGCTCAGAGGTAGAACCCTTCTGTTTTCAACCCTCATGACTGCAAAATAAAATAAAACCTTAGTGTGCGCGTGTGTGTGTGTGTGTGTTACCAAGGATTGAACCCAAGGACATCCTATCCCCAGGCTATACCCCACCTCTTTTTTTTTAATTTATTTTTCTTTTTTGGTGGTAATGGGGTTCCTGGAAGCCCTTCTACCTCTGGGATACACTACCAGACCTATTGTATATTTTTATTTGGAAACAGCTTCGAACCTGCGCGATCCTCCTGTCTCTGCCTCCCAAGCGCGGAGATTACAAGCGTGCGCCACCATGCCCGGTGCTTTTTTATATTTTTATTTGGAAACAGGGTCTCTTAAGCCAGCGAGGCTGGCTTCGAACCATCGCGATCCACCTGCCTCCGCCTCCCAAGCGCGGGGATTACAAGTGTGCACCACCACGCCCAGCTCATAAAGGCTTTTTGAGAATGAAGATGACAATAACTTAATATAAGATATAATAGAATAAATTTGAAATAAAAATGATCTCTCACCTAGAATTTTGATCGTATTCCTTCCCAGGACTGTCATAGTAAGGTACCCCAGACTGGGAGAGTTAAACACTAGCAATCTTTTGTCTCACAGCTGCAGAGGCTGGAAGTCCCAATGAAGGTGTCGGCAGGGTTGGTTCTTCTGAGAACTGGAGGAAAAATATGTTTCCTACCTTTCCCTTTTCTTCTGGTGGCTTGCTGATCCTTTTGTTCTTCCTAAGTTGTAGAAACCTCACCCCACTCCCTGCCCTGAACTTCACGTTGTGTTCCTCATGTGTCCACAGGTGGATGCTAGGTGGGCATCTTCCTTCAACTATTCTGTTTTTCATAAGAACGGGGTATTCTGCTGGACATATTGCTCTGTGCCTGTATCCCCAGTACTTGAGAGGCCGAGGCCAGAGGATTGCAGGTTTGAGGACAGTCTCAACAACTTAGTGAAGCCCTCTGCAAATTAGGGAGACACGTTTCCAAATAAAAAAATAAAATAGGGCTGGGGGTACAGCTTGGAGGTAGAATGCTCCTTGATTCCATCCCTAGTACCACAAAAACAAAAGAACAGAATGGTATATTGGATTAGAAGCCTGCTCAACTTCAGTATCCTAACTGGTAAGATACATGTCTAGGAACCTTATTTCCAAATATGGAACATATTTGGAAATAACATTCTGAGATACTGACTGAGGGTCTGAGATACTGACTGAGGGTCAGGATGTCAGTGTATAAATTGGGGGGCAGGGAAGTAATTCAACAGTAATGCACTGATCTGCTTTAAACATTTATATAATATTCTCTTTTGTGTGTGTGTGTGTGTGTGTGTGTGTGTGTGTGTGTGTGGTGCTGGGGATGGAACCTAGGGACATTCTACCTCTGAGCTACACCCCCACCCCTATTTTATTTGGAAACAGGGTCTCTCTAAGTTGCCGACAGCCTCACTAAATTGCTGAGACTGGCTTCAAACCTATGATCCTCCTGTCCCAGCCTCCTGAGTACTGTGATTACAGGCATGCACCATTACATCAGGCTCCTCCTCCTCTTCTCCTCCTCCTCCTCCTTCTCCTCCTCCTCCTCCTCCTCTTCTTCTTCTCCTTCTCCTCCTTCTTCTTCTTCGTTTCACTAAATTGCCAAGGCTAGCTTCAAACCTGCAATCCTCCTGTCTCAGCCTCCAAAGTACTGGAGTTACAGGCATGTGCCACCATGCCTGACTGACTGAAAAATATTTAAGACAAGGAAAGAACTTGCAGCTGTCAACATACAAGCAAAGTTTTGCCTAGAGAAAGTGAATTTGTTTAGAAAAACATGAAGGGAAAGAGATGTTTCCAAGAGGCTCCAAAAGAACTGATTTGCAATTTGAATCACTGAGTAAAAAAATGAAAAGGATAAAAGAGTCCTAAGGGTCTGTTCCCCAAACCAACCTCATTAGTTCATCACTAAAGAATTCTGAAAAAAAAAAAAAAAAAAAAAAACAGATGCCAGGCAAGGACGCACACACCTGTAATCCCAGCTTCCAAATAAAAAATAAAACAGGGCTGGAGGTATAGCTCAGCAGTAGATTACACATAGGTTCAACCCCCAATAGTGTGTCCCTTCTGTGCGAGCGCGTGTGCGTACACACACACACCCCTTCAAATCAGTCTTCAATATCACGTATCTCCAAATTTATCATCAGTATCACATACAGCATTAAGTAAAATATAAGTTAATGTTTTGAAAGAGATCACTTCAACAGTGTTTATGAACGCTACAATTTCTTTAATTTTCATGTCTTATTATATCCATATATATATATTTTTTTTTTTCCAGTCTGGGGGTGGAACCCAGGGGCATTCAACCTCTAAGCTACACCCCTCAGCCCTATTTTTTTATTTCTTATTTTGAAACGGCCTCACTGAGTTACAAAGGACCTCGCTACATAGCTGAGGCTGAGAACTGCAATCCTCCTTTCTCAGCCACCCAAATGCTGGGATTACAAGTGTGCACCACCATGCCCAGCTACCCTAATCTTTAAAATTTGCTTGCCTTTCAAACAGACTGCTCAAAAACAAGCATTTTTCCATACTAGATAGCCTTTAACTATGTTCAGAAGATGAAATGTTGTTTCCTTTTTTAGTAGTTTTTATTTCTAGAGGGTACAGTCTATAAAGTTATTTTATTTTTGTTTTACTAGAGATTAAACCCAGATTTTTTTTTTTTTTTTTTGGTGGTACTGGGGGTGGCTATACTCCCAGACCATATATATATATATTTTAATATATATTTATTTATATATATTATATATTATATATAATATATATAATATATTATATATAATATATATTTATATATAGTATATATATATTTTATATATATATTTTAAAACAGGGTCTCACTAAGTTGCTGAAAGCCTCACTAAGTAGCTGAGGCTGGCTTCGAACCCGTGCGATCCTCCCGTCTCAGCCTCCCAAGCACAGGGATTACAAGCGTGCGCCACCACACCGGGCTCTAAACCCAGATTCGACCTCGCAGCAACACCTCCGGCCCTATTTTATTGTTTATTTGTGATGCTGGGGATGGAAGGGGGGGTAGGGGGGGTGTCTTCTACCTCCAAGCTACACCAAGCTACACTCCCAATTTCATTTGGAAACAGGGTCTCACTAAGTTTAAATTGCTGAGAGCCTCACTGAGTAGCTGAGGCTGGCTTTGAACCTCAGCCTCCCAAGTATTAAATTACAAGTGTGTGCCACCACTTACTATTTTCTAGCTGAGTTCCACTAGGTTACTGAGTCTCACTACCTCCTGAGGCTGTCCTTGAACCTACAATCCTCCAGTCTCAGCCTCCCAAATACTGAGGTTACAGGCGTGCACTATTAAACTGGTGTAGTTTTTATTTTGAAAGAAGGTCTCTCAAAGTTGCTGAGGGTGGCCCGGAAACTGAGCTCCAAGAGTTTCTGTTTTGAAAACAAGATATGAGGACAGAAAACAGTAACCGCCCAACGTGGGGCTCGAACCCACGACCCTGGGATTAAGAGTCCCATGCTCTACCGACTGAGCTAGCCGGGCAGTTGGGTAAAATGGCCCCTCTCTTAGCCCTTCAAAGTAATTAGATTAACTTGCTCCAAGAGTTATACTGATCATTAAACACTTTTAAAATAACCTTTTTTGGTAAAGTTTTTCACAACTCTCCAAAATTGAATTTTATTTCTGTTTCCATGCACCCAAACTTCCGTTTTCAGTGAAAAAGTACAAGCGGCCCTCTAGTGGTCAGCATTTTCCAGTTTCATTAAAGGTAGGCTGGCGGAGGAAGGTGGTCCTCCAGGCCCGCTACAGAGCAGAAGCGCCGGCGCTCGGGAGCTAAGGATCCCTGGCCGGGACTCTTCTCTGCACCCGGGCAGTGCCCCCTGGCCTCTCGGGGCACCGAGTGGCTTGGGGGTTTCTGGCTTTTTTACTCTCGGACAGCGGTGGTGCAACCAAGCCAGGGCACATTGTTCACACACACAACTCTAAAGTCAAAACGTGGATCTGCAGACGGATGCAGAACCTCGGCGTGCCAAGGGACCACTATTGCAAACCTCTCCCCGCAAAAACGGAAAAGGACGGATGCTGCTTGCTGTTGCCAGAGGAACTGTATCTCACCGTAACGAAGAGTCCCCGTAGACGAGCTCGACTTTGTAAGATAAAACTCCCACTGTAGCGTACCCTTTAAAACAAGAAATGTCGATTGTTGTTCAACAGTGACATTAATAGTTGGTGAAGAACTGCCTGTTTACACAGTTCAACTCAGGAGACATCACACAGGTTACTAGACCGAGGGGATCTTAACTGTAACAGAGAGATCAGACTGACACTGCCCTAATTCAGAAATTAATCTGAGTTTTCCTAGAGGTTTAGACATACTTTAATGTGCCCTCAGTAGTGATACAAGATCAATGGTTAAGCATTCCTAATTACATATTACAATTTATTATTATATTATTATTTATTATTATTATTATTATTATTATTATTATTATTATTTGGTACTGGAGATGGGACCCAGGGGCAGTCTACCTCGGACCTACACCTCCAGCCCTATTTTTTATTCTTTATTTTGAAATAGGATCTCACTTAGTTACAAAAGGCCTCACTAAGTAGCTGAGGCTGCCTGCAAACCCCCAGATCCTCCTGTTTCAGCCTCCCAAATGCTGGGATTACAAGAGTGCACCATCACGCCCAGCTTACTATTTTTATTTTAATTAATTTATTTATGTATTTATTTATGGCACTAGGAATTGACTCCAAGGGCATTCTACCTCTGAACTCCATTTTTTTGTTTGTTTTTGCTTTTTTTTTTTTTTTTAAGTACTGATGATGGAACCCGGGACATTCTATCTCTGAACTACACCCCCACCCCATTTTTTATTCCTTATTTTGAAACAGGGTCTCACTAAATTGTGGAGGGCCTCACCAAGAAGCTGAGGCTGGCTGCAAACCTGCGATCCTCCCATCTCAACCTCTCAAGTACTGGGATTACAAGCATGGGCCACTAGGTCTGAATTTTTTTTTTTTTTAATATACATAAGTTAAAACTGACATCTTAAAGTTGAGTGGCAACCAGGCATGGTGGCACACACCTGTAATCCTAGTTCTTGGGAGGCTGAGACAAGGAAGATCACAGGTTTGAGGACAGCCTCAGCAAGTAGTCAGACTCTCAACAAACTTACTGAGACTCTTGTCAAAATAAAAATAAAAAATGGAGCAAGGCGTGGTAGCACACGCTTGTAATCCCAGTACTTAGGAGGCTGAGACAGGAGGACTCTAGGTTCGTGGCCAGCCTGAGCTACTTAGTGAGGCCATCCACAACTTAGAGAGACCCTGTTTTAAAATAAAGAATAAAAAAATAGGGCTGGGGGTATAGTTCAGAGGAAGAATGGCCCTGGGTTCCACTCCCAGTTCTGCAAAAATAAATAAATAAATAAATAAATAAATAAATAAATAAATGCAATAAATACAATAAACAAAAATAAAGAATAAGGTTGGGGATGTAGCTCAGAGGTATGACTCTGGGTTCAATTCCCAGTACCACCAAAATAAGTGAATAAAAAATAAAGTTCAGTGGCAGTAAGCATATTCACATTATTAGCAGCCAGCAAGGTCATTATCTCCAGACCTTTTCATCATCCCAAATGGAATTTTTTACTTATTTTTTCCGGGTCTGGGGGTGGAACCCAGGGGCATTCAACCTCCAAGCTATATCCACAGCCCTACATTTTTTATTCGGGTTTTTTTTTTTGTGTGTGTGTGTGTGTGTGTGATACTGGGATTCCTGGAAGCCCTTCTACCTCCGGGCTACACTCCCAGACCCATTTTTACATTTTTATTTGGAAACAGGGTCTCCTAAACCAGCGCGCGGCTGGCTTCGAACCTGCGCGATCCTCCTGTCTCTGTCTCCCAAGCGCGGGAATTACAAGCGTGCACCACCACGCCCGGCCTTATTCGTTATTTTGAAATAGGGTCTCACTAAGTGACAGAGGACTTCACTAAGTAGCAGAGGCTGTCTGGGAAGCGGGATAATCAGGTCTCAGCCTCCCGAATGCTGGGATTATAAGTGTGCACCACCGCGCCGGGCTCCAGATGGAAATGTCAGAACCACTAAACCACAAGTCCTAGGCTCCGCTCCTGCTTGGCTCTGTAACCACTGTTTTACTTTCAGTCTCTACAGGTTTGATTATTGGGTACTCATATAAGGGGAGTCATACAATATTTGACTCTTTGAGTCTGGCTTATTTCACAGAATCACATAGTAGTTCTATTTTTAATTTTTTTGAGGAAGTTTCTTCAGCATTTAAACCCTTATTGTGGAAGTCGCTCCATAATGCAGGCCTCTGTTTCTTCATCTTCAAAATACAGGGCGGGGAGCAGGCCGTGGTGACACACACACACACGCTTGTAATCTCAGCATTTGGGAGGCTGAGGCAGGAGGGTCGCAGTTTTTTTTTTTTTTTTTTTTTTTTTTTTTTTTTTGTGTGTGTGTGTGTGTGTGTGTGTGTGTGTGTGTGGTACTGGGGTTCCTGGAAGCCCTTCTACCTCCGGGCTACACTCCCAGACCTATTTTTACATTTTTATTTGGAAACAGGGTCTCCTAAGCCAGCGCTCAGCGTTCGGGGCTAGCTTTGAACCTGCGCGATCCTCCTGTCTCTGCTTCCCAAGCGCAGGGATTACAAGGGTGCACCACCACGCCGGGCTGACCTATTTTATATTTTATTTGGAAACAGGGTCTCACTAAGTTGCGGAGAGCCTCACTAAGTAGCTGAGGCTGGCTTCGAACCTGTGCAATCCTCCTCCCAAGCACGGAGATTACAAGCGTGTGCCACCATGAGCTGTTTGAGGACAGCTTCAGCTACTTAGTGAGGCCCTTTGCAACTCAGTAAGACCCTGTTTCAAAATAAAGAACAAAAAACAGCACTAGGGGTGTAGCTTGGTGGTAGAATGTGTTTCATCCTCAGTATTGCAAATAAATAAATAAAAATACAGAGTGGGGAGTGAGGAAGAGAAGGCGCTAAGGGCAGCTAGGACCCCAAATAAAAGTGCCAGTCTACTTCTAGAACCCCACAAGCTAATACAAGCAGAAAAGCTCTTTCTGAAGCCAGGCGTGGTGGCGCACCCCTGTAATCCCAGCATTTGGGAGGCTGAGACAGGAGGATCACAGTTTGAGGCCAGCCTCAGCTACTTAGTGAGGCCTTCTGCAACTCAGTGAGACCCTGTTTCAAAATAAAGAATAAGGCTGGGCGTGGTGGCGCACACTTCCAAATAAAAATGTAAAAATAGGTCTGGGAGTGTAGCCCGGAGGTAGAAGGGCTTCCAGGAACCCCAGTACCACCAAAAAATAAAATAAAATAAACAATAAAACATAGGGCAGGGGGTGGAACTCAGAGGTTGAATGCCCCTGGGTTCCATTCCCAGACCTGAAAAAAAAAAAAAAGAAAAAAGAAAGGAAAATCTTTTCCCAAGAGGCATGGATAGGTTTCTGCTAGCTATTAGAACTGGAGACACCTGGGGGGAGAGGGGGGCTCAAGGATACTCAGGATCATGGCCCCATTGAGGTCTCTCTGTCTCTCATTATTTTTTATTTTATATATATATATATTTTTTTTTCTTTTTTTTTTTTGCAGTACTGGGGATTGAACCCAGGAGCATCCACCTCTGAGCTATACTTCCCAGCCTTATTTTTTTTTCCTTTATTTTGAAACAGGGTCTCACTAGGTTGCAGAGGGCCTCACTAAGTAGCTGAAGCTAACTATGAACCTGCGACCCTCTTGTCTCAGCCTCTCAAGTACTGGGATTACAAGCATACACCAATATGCTCAGCTTTTAATCTGTGTGTGGGGGGTAATAGGGACCTATTTTATTTATTTATTTATTTAATTTTTAAATTTTTAAAATTTTTTTGCGGGTCTGGGGATGGAACCCAGGGGTATTCGATCTCCAAGCAACACCCCCTACTCTATTTTTTTTCTTTATTTTGAAACAGGGTCTCACTAAGTTTCAGAGGGCCTCAATAAGTAGCTGAGGCTGTCTGCGGAACACGATCCTCCAGTCTTAGCCTCCCAAATGCTGGGATTACAAGCGCCACCACACCCGGCTTCTATTTTATATTTTTGTTTTTCATTTGGAAACAAGGTCTAGCTAAGTTGCTGAGGCTGGCTTCGAACCTGAGATCCTCCTGTCTCAGCCTCTCATGTACTAAGATGATAGGCATGGGCCACCACGCCCATCTTCACCCCAGCATTTCTTTCCCCACTCCCTCGTCTTCACAGAGAGAGGATGAAGCTGGAGTCTAAGCATCCTGAACACAGAAACACTTGAAATGTCAGGAAGGGCATTTTATTCAAAGGAACAGTGGAATCTTCTGTCACCATGGAGATGGAGAAAATGAGATTCACCAAGATCCCTGGACTCCTGTCCCCTTCCCCCTCCCTCCATACACCAGCCGCAGCTCAGCCGCACTCGTTAACAGTCTGGTCAGGATGTGCCGGTATTGGAAAATTGCTCCGGTATTAATTCCAGAATGTAAAAAGCAGTCAGAGCCTCGGTGCTGTGCAGGCATCAGGCATCAGGCAGGGAGGGGCGGCGGCTGCTACACTGCAGAGCTCTCCTCTCTGCCCTTGGTTCTATGACTGACTAACCTATAGTAAGAATGTAAAGGAAATTAAGGCCGTTAGCCTCAGAAGCTCTAGACACATTGAAGCCTTTAGCCCTAAAAACATGTAGAGGCAATCAGTGCCTTTGTTTACCTCCTCCCCTTTGTGACCCGGCCTGGGTATAGAAAAGGTAAACTCTTCTTCAAAACACCCATAGTTGATGAGCAACTAATACAGCCCAATACGATAGAGGTGGAACCAGGTAGATTATTGACCCCTGCACTTGGTAAGTGCAAAGAGGCACCACCTGGCAAAAACATAAGTTCCTAGCCCGTTGCCTTGGTAATTCTGATAAGAACATACTGTTCCAGTATTGGGAAAGGGCTTCAAAAATAGCTTTGGTATTAATGTGCCGGTATTGGAGAATGGCTTCAAAATGTATTTGAAAAAGCTTTGGTATTAGGAAGCCAGAGCTTGGGTATGGGCGGGCACTCAGACAGGGAAGGGACCCTGCAGAATTTTCAGCACCAAGGGTAATTATCCAGAAAATAGAGGGAGACCAGGGCTTTTGCATTTATTTATTTATTTATTTATTTATTCATTTATTTATTTAGTGTGTGGTACTGGGGGTGGAACCCAGAGGCTTTCTACCTCTGGGCTATGCTCCCAGACCTATTTTATATTTTTTATTTGGAAACAGGGTCTCACTAAGTTGCTGAGAGCTTCACTAAGTAGCTAAGGCTGGCTTCGAACTCGTGCGATCCTCCTGTCTCAGCCTCCCAAGCGCGGGGATTACAAGTATGTGCCACCACGCCCGGCTGGGCCTTTACATTTTAAAGGCAAGTAACTTTTAGCAGACAAGCAAAACTTCTCCAAGGACATGGGAGGATGCCACAAGCCTTCAAGAGATCTCTGACTCTGATAATCAATTAACACATTTTGGGGGCAAAACAAAAGGCTTGCAGTATGTACTGAAGACAGGACAGGCCTACAGGAAGAAATCCCCACATCAAAAGACCTGCCCTGAGAAGGATCGGATCTAGATCTAGTTGGGTCAAAATATAATTGGTTAAGCAAAAATCTGGGATAAAAATCTTTATAAAAACCTGTTCAGTATCAGCTGGGCGTGGTGGTGCACACTTGTAATCCCAGCATTCGGGAAGCTGAGATTGGAGGATCGCAGTTCGCAGACAGCCTCAGCTACTTAGTGAGGCCCTCTGCAATTTAGTGAGACCCTACTTCAAAAATAAGGAATAAAAAACAGGGCTGGGGGTATAACTTAGACGTCAAATGTCCCTGGGTTTCATCCCCAAACCAACAAAAAAACAAAAACAAACAAAACAAAACAAAACAAAACAAAAAAACTGTTCAGTATCCAAAAACTTCAGGAATTTATTTTTTCTTTTTCTTTTTTTCTTTTTTTTTTTGGTGGTACAGGGGATGAAACCCTTCTACCTCCGGGCTACACTCTCAGACCTATTTCTTATATTTTATTTGGAAACAGGGTCTCTTAAGCCAGTGAGGCTGGCTTCGAACCTGCACAATCTTCCTGTCTCTGCCTCCCAAGCGCGGGGATTACAAGCGTGCGCCACCACGCTCGGCAGTAATTTATTTTCAAGTTACTCCCCTACACACTCTCTGGTGTAGGGCTTTAATCTGTCCCTTCTTTCTTTGTAATAATAAAATTAAATTTACAGCAAAAAAGAGTTCAGGCTCTTCTTTTTCTAAAATAGCTCAGAACAAGAACCCGCAGCTACATCTCATACTGTTACAGTTTCGGAGCCCAACAGGGGCACCATAATAGTTTTACCATAACAATACTAATACAAAATCTATTTAAAGGCCCGGGATGGAGAGGGGGAGAGCTCTACTTTCAGGCTCTCCGTGGTGTCCCAAACATGCTGCTTTTTTTCCTCTTCCCTACTTCCTACTGATTTTGTAATAAAGACATGTTGAAGATGCACCAAGCTATTAGTTTTAATTTCCCTATTCAACCAACTCTAGTTGAACAGAGGCAAAAGAGCCCACAGCACCATTACAACTCTAACATTCTACCTCTGAGCTATATCCCAGCCCAAGTCTAATCTCCACTAAATAATAAAAATAACAATAAAATTTGAAAAAGAAAGTGATAAGTCGGGTCCTCCCCCTTCCCTCACGGGACCCCACAGAGGGGACAGGAGGCAGAACCCCAGAAGCCAGAAGCAGAAATATGGTAAGAATCCAGGTGCCTAGAGACTCCAGGCATCCTGAGGCTGACTCCAGAGGTCGTGAGATTACAGATGTCGCAAGAGAATCAGTATTCCCACAATGCTAGCCCCACCCCCAAATCCTCTCTCCTCCCCCCATCCTGTTTGAAACATCCATACTTCCCTCCCACCATGTGACTCTGTCGGCTGACCAGGACTACGCTGCACTCTCTGGACTTCAGTGTGGCTCATTGGTCCCTTCCCCCAGGGCCGGCAGACTCCCTGAAGGTGCCATTTGATTAGGCTGATTAAAGTCCCTGTTAATAACCTGGTTGCAGTCAGGCGTGGTGGCGCTCCTTTGTAATCCCCGCACTTGGGAGGCAGAGACAGGAATATAGCGCAGGTTCGAAGCCAGCCTCAGCTGGCTTAGGAGACTCTGTTTCCAAATATAACAATAGGTCTGGGAGTTTAGCCTGGAGGTAGAAGGGTTTCCAGGAACCCCAGAACCACCTAAATAAATGAATAAATAAAACAAAAGAGCTCTTTGCCATTTTGAGTGATTTCGAACCATTTTGGGCCATTTTGGAGCAGCTTTGGGGCAACTTGTTCAGCTCTTGCCCCTCTCCCTGCTGCAGCTCTTATGCCTTTTCCTTATTCTTTTTTTTTTTTTTTCCAGTACTAAGGATTGAACCCCCAGAGGCATTCTACCTCTGAGCTACACTCCCAGCCCTGTTTTTTATTCTTTATTTTGAAATAGGGTCTCACTGAGTTGCAGAGAGTCTCACTAAATAGTTGAGGCTGTCCACGAACCTGCGATCCTCCTGTCTCAGCCCCCAAATTCTGGGATTACAAGCGTGCACCTCCACGCCCTGCTCAGCTCTCATGGTTTTGAGATGGCTCCTGTTTCCCCTGAACGTGTATCTTTACTAAAATTAAAACCCCTTCCTTTCCCGGGGAAGGATGGCGCACTGTTGTAATCCCAGCATTTGAGAAGCTAAGACAGGAGGATCGCAGTTTGGGGACAGCCTCAACTCCTTAATGAGGCCTCCTGCAACTGAGTGAGAGCTCATTCCAAAATAAAGAATAAAAAATGGGGTTGGGGGTATAGCTCGGAGGTGGAATGCCCCTGGGTTCCATCTCCAGTACTGCAAAAATAAATTAAAAAAATAATAAAACCTCTGCCTTTACCACATAACAGGACCAGGAGGACTGACTCTCCAAGGACAAACAATGTGAAATGTGAACCATTTGTGTTACTCACATGATTGTGTTTGCTTCCTGTCTGCACCTGCATGTTCTCTTAACAGCTGCAGGGACTGGTCCTTATCAGGGAAAAGGGATGCTACAGGAAGAGATTAACGTTTGCCTCCAGGCTGACCCCTGACTCTGGCTTCCTGGAGGCTAAAGTGCCCTCATAGGAAGAGAACAGGCAGCCAACCAACATCCCAATCGCACTCGCTGACAGCCCTCCCACACTGATAGAAGTCCTCCTTCCACTGACCTCCTCAGTGGCTGATTTACAATCCCACCAACAGTAAATACCTGTTACTTTTATACTGCGTCCTCCCAGCATCGATCATTATTTGCATCCTTGATGACTGCCACTTTCACTGGAATTGGTTGGAATCTCAGCATAGTTTTGATATGAATGACTCAGGATAGAGGGTGATATGGCTCACTCCTAAGTATTATTAATTATTATTATTATTATTAATTATTATTATTTGGTGGTGCTGGGGTTCCTGGAAGCCCTTCTACCTCCGGGCTACACTCAAAGACCTATTTTATATTTTTGAAACAGGGTCTCTTAAGCCAGCGCGGCTGGCTATGAACCTGCGCGATCCTCCTGTCTCCGCCTCCCAAGCGCGGGGATTACAAGCGTGCGCCACCACGCCTGGCTATTTTTTTTTTTTTTTTTTTGATGGTGCTGGGTATCGAACCCAGGGACATTCTACCTCCAAGCTGCACCCCTAGCCTTTATATTTTTTATTTTGGAAGAGGGTCTTGCTAATTTGCTAAGGCTGTACTCAAACCTACAACCCTCCTGTCTCTGCCTCCCAAGTACTGGGATTACAGGCAAGCACACCAGCCATGCTCAGTTTCCTTAGTATCTTAAAAAGAAAAAATAAAGTCAGGATACTATACTGAAA